>NC_140940.1:101348383-102665883 GCF_014529385.1 Adiantum capillus-veneris | reverse complement strand
TTCGGATGTGATCAAAAGCTGAGCACTCTAGTAGTGTGTGGTACTCAGACTCTCGAACTTGCAGTGAGCATAATGTGCACAATCGATTTGACTCTTCTCCATTGCCCCAACGCCCTATCTCGCATCTAAGGAAATGGGAGCTAAGACGAATTGCTGCGATAGTGCGTATCGCGGACAAGGGAATAGGCTCAAGCATGTAAGTGTGAGTACGGTTTCCTCTCTCAGCGAAGAACATGGTTTTGTAGTTGGGGGCAATATAGGTGGTGTAATGTATGAAGCGTGACCCACCGGATTTCTCCCAAGCCGTAATACATTGGTGTTGTAGAAAAGCTTCATTCACTTGAGAGTCAATTGAAGCATCATGTAGCAAGTGTGATGCATCCCATCTCCCAAACCACTTCTTTATGTCTTGCATCCATCCCGTGCTCAAGATCTTGCTTTTATGCGTCTTTTGAACTTTTTTGCTTGCTTCCCATGCAATTGTAGGAAGTCGATGTGAGGGGTTTTGACGCATCTTTATCATGTACTCCACAACCCTTTCCATGCCCATAACCTCAATTGGAAGGGATCCCGACTCAAGAAGTAGGAGCATATATGGTGTTTGTGTCTTAACTTGGAGAAAGTTTGTAAGAAAACGCTTTTGGACATTCTCAAACTCTTTCCAAGTAGACTTTGAGATGCTCCCGCCCCACACTTCAACTCCATAAAGAAGAACCGGTGCCACCAATGCATCAAAAAGATACTTCTTGAGAACCCAACACTTGATGTTTCCTGCATTACACATGTTCTCAAATGCATAATATGCTCTCTTTCCCGCTTCCAAACGACGCATAGCACATTCATGCCACTTGTGATTGGATGGAACCTCAAGGCCAAGGTACTTAAAGCTCTCAACAACTTCAAGTGTTTCGTTGTTGTACACAATGCATGGCTTCTCCTTATGGTTGGTTTTCACAAGCATAACCTTTGTTTTGGATTCATTTACAATCAGCCCACTATGCAAGCAAAAGTTCTCAAGGACAACCATAAGCTTTTGTGCATCTTCTAAAGTGTGTGCTAAAAGCACTACATCATCCGCATACAACAAAAGCATGATTGCCGCTCTCAACAACTTCAAGTGTTTCGTTGTTGTACACAATGCATGGCTTCTCCTTATGGTTGGTTTTCACAAGCATAACCTTTGTTTTGGATTCATTTACAATCAGCCCACTATGCAAGCAAAAGTTCTCAAGGATAACCATAAGCTTTTGTGCATCTTCTAAAGTGTGTGCTAAAAGCACTACATCATCCGCATACAACAAAAGCATGATTACCGCATTGCAAATAGTGACCTCTTCAATACCTTCTTCTTGCATAAAGTCAAGTACCATTTGTTCCAATTGATCGATGCATAGACCAAAGAGAGTTGGTGACAATGGACATCCTTGTTTAACCCCAATAGTGCTTACAAAAATTTCTGAAATTTCTCTTCCCATGCGCAATTGACAAATCACCTTCTCATAGATTCGAGAAACCGCAAGCATAAACTCACTTGGCACTTGGAGTTCTTCCATCCTTCTCCACAAATTGTTACGTGGAATCATATCAAAGGCTTTCTTAAAGTCCACAAAACAACAATACAATCGCTTGCCTTTCAACCGACTTTCCTCCATGAGAACATGAAGAGTGACAAGATGATCAATGGTGCTATGGCATCGACGAAAACCCGCTTGTCCCTTTGCACGCTTGTCATTCTCTTCAGCTCAATCACTCAATTTCATCTCCATTATGCACCCAAACAACTTTGCCATAAGAGACCCAATCATTATAGTCCGGTAGTTGCTTACATTCTTTACATCCCCTCCTTTATGCAAAGGCTTAACCCAATTAGTACTCCAATCATAAGGCATACCATGTTGAAGTGCAAGGTTGAACATATCACACATCCACTCATGGGTAAAATCTCCCGTCCATTTGATCATCTCCGGCTTGATACCTTGAAGATATCCCGCTTTGCGAGTGGCCAACTTTTCAAGCCCACCGCATACATCCTCAATAGTAAAAAAAGACGGCATACATGGGAGTGAACCATAAAATGGCATTTTTTCAGTATTTTCTTGCTCATATAATTGCCTACAATGTGTGTACATATCCACTAGACTTAAGTTACCAAAATTCTCAACCCGCTTGCCTCTCAAGTTTCTCCAAAATCTTCCACATGCATGTGCCTTTTCTTGGACTTGAAATTCTTGTTGCTTTACTTCCCATCTTCTTCTCTTCTTTTGAATCAATGCCTTGTATGTATGCAAATGACTTTGATAGTTGTCTTTGTCCATAGTTGCATCAAACTTTATCAAGGACTTTCGAGCATCTTGACATTCTTTATCAAACCACCTTTTGCGTGATCTATCTTTGTTGATACCATGGAGATGCTTTATGGCAAAGCATTCTTCCGCACAAGAACAAATAGCTTTCTTGAAAGCTTCCCATTTAGTTTCCCATTTACATAGAGAGAGAGAGAGAGAGAGAGAGAGAGAGAGAGAGAGAGACGTCGGGCATGCTCTCTCAGAGAGTTTTTAGATAGAGAGAGAGAGAGGGTCGTCTCTGGTGTTCAATTTGGCAAAGTTCGAATGGTGCCCAAATCAAAGGAAAGTGCGACTTCCACTACAGAAGCCGAGCAAAAGGCACAGAAGGGTGTCAAGGCGGTTAAGAAGCCGGTTGGGAAGAAACGTGCTACTGCTAAGGAAGGCATTGACAAGAAGAAGAAGAAGAAGAAGGCCAGGAGCACCAAGACCTACAAGAAGGAAGGCATTGACAAGAAGAAGAAGAAGAAGGCTAGGAGCACCAAGACCTACAAGATTTACATCTTCAAAGTTCTCAAGCAGGTGCATACGGACAAAGGTATCTCCTCTAAGGCCATGGGCATCATGAATTCCTTCGTCAATGAAATTTTTGAAAAGATTGCGCAAGAGACAACTCATTTTTTAATGGAGAGAGTTGTTTAAGTGGTGGGAACATGCCGCTTATAGAGTGCCTGAGTACTACGTCAAGCCATCCACTCTAGCGTGGATGGCTAGAGGCAAGTGAATGGAGAGTCGTGAGATGGCTTGCAAACTACCTCAAGCCATCCACGTCGGCGTGGATGGCTAGACAAGCTAGTTTGCCACATAAGTTCTCTACCACTTGGCTTGCTATGAAATTGTGACTTGTAAAATTAGGAAAGATGCAGGTGAATGGAGAGTCATAAATGAGTAGCAAGTTGGTCTCAACTCCTAGATGCGCGCAATGATGTTCGTGTCAACTGCGACAAGCGAAGGTTAAGTGTCAATCGTTGTCATGCAATGAGCAGCGCCATGTTGGACGCATTGAGCATGTAGAGCATACAGAAGATGAACTCGATATTAACAATAGGGGTCGTGTCAACTCGATATTAACAGCATGAAACTTAGCAAGGCAGTACGGTATCTGTGTGCTGCATGCAAGGCTACTGCAAGGTTCTCCAGCCTCCATACACAGTATCTGCGCGTAGCATGCAAGGCTGCTGCAGTACGGTATCTGCGTGTAGCATGCAAGGCTACTGCAAGGTTCTCCAGTCTCCATACACAGAATCTGCGCACAGCATGCAAGGCTGCAAGGCTCTCACAGCTATCCTGTCTAGTGTTGTACCTGTAGTAAGAGTGTCTGCGTGCATGCAAGGCTATAAGATTCTCCATCCTCGGCACACCTCTTGACAGTAAAAGTGTTTGTGTGCATGCAAGGCTATAAGGTTCTCCAGCCTCTTGGTAGTAGAAATCTTGAGAGCTAATGCTAAGCACAACACACACTCTTAAAGCAGTGCAAAGTGGAATTCTAAGAAAATTTGATTGATACATACCGCTTCGCCATACCTGCTGTCTGCAAGCATTTATCACTTCCAATAGTAGAAAAATGCACTAAAAACAGGTAAGAGGATTGCATCCGCCATCAATCATTGCCTGTAGGTGATTCAATTCAGATTGCACTCGTAGAGAGAGAGAGAGAGAGAGAGAGAGAGAGAGAGAGAGTGCTTGAGGAGTTTCCTGTCCATCTAGGAGTTGACGGTAGGGCGCGCGTACAGTTTTTTTTAACGTAATGGGCATGCGACGAAGCCGTCGAGGCTTGCTGCTTTTGTGGTTAGACGCGAGTTCATAGAGTCGATGACTTCTGTTTGTCTGAGTTCGAGTTCTCCCACCTCATTCCTTTTAATAGGCAAGGGTAATATGACACGTAAAGAATCACATAAATAGTATAATGATGCATATACACCTAATGATAGCTGGAGAATCATATTAATCACAAATGACACCATGGATTGATTTCATTAATGGTGCATGCTACTCAAATATGCAGAGAGCAATGGACGCTTACAAAGTCAGAAGCATAGTTAATTACACCTTGCAGTAAAGCACTACCTCTGACCTTAGGATCCAGATATGGTGGGGGGTAAGGTAGGCTGACAAGCTTAGCTGCAAAGTCATTAGGACTTTGCACAGTTATCCCCTCTGCTGTACCTGAGGCGTGAGAGGAAACTAGACGAGCCATGTGGTTGTAAGACAAGCAAATGACACGTGATTTGATCGTAGCAATGCATCCAAACGATCTGGCGGAGGGAGGGAGAGTTTTTTGGTCCTTGCATAGCGATGGCTGATAAAAATAGATCATTCTTTACTGGAGTTTTCTACAATGCCATCCAATCCAACCAAATTTTCTTTCATGTGTGAAGGTACCGCATGCAAATTACTCGGTTGATGATATTTTCTAAACTGACATCGTCTTGCATGGAACAATCTACACCTTGAACAGAGTTATACAGAACACAACATTATTGATGTTAGATAGGGTACCTTTAGTGCTTCAGAAGCATTATGGAGCTCTTTCTCAAGACCCATTATGGTGGTTGCCTCTCTCCTTTGGATGACAACGGTGAGAGCTTTAATGGCTGCAACAACTTAGGCAAGCTCTACGCCACACATTGAACTCCTCAATTACACTGAAGGGTGGTTATCCATTGGAGGGGCTGTTGCGGGGCAAAGGAGAGGGGGATTGACAAGGGCTTCAGTTCAGGCACAGAACAAGTACACATTAATAGCAAAATATTGGGAGTGTGTCTTGAGGGTTTTAAGAGAGAGAGAGAGAGAGAGAGAGAGAGAGAGAGAGAGAGAGAGAGAGAGAGAGAGAGAGAGAGAGAGAGAGAGAGAGATTGGAAATTGGCTGACAGCTGCAACATTCTAGATCTTCCATAGCAGGCTTGCCAAAAACATAAGGTATTTTTTGAAGATTTCCCAATTTATTATGATGGCTATATTACTCTTAATGTATGCATGCTGGTAGAGGGCACACATCTACAACCTCGTAAGGCAAACCAAGTGCATGACATCGGCTATATTTTGATTGCCCAAAAATTAGCTCCAAGTGCATTCCATCCCAAGTTTTGAGATGGAAATATTGTGACATGGAGATCGAATTTAGTAAGAAATTTAAAAGCACGATTAACTTGGGTAGAGAACCATGGCTATAAAGTTAGTACGAGAGGTCATTTTTATATTTAATAGAACAAATGATTTCTTTGTTATGATAGTGCAAAGGGAGCGACATACTCGACGGCAATTTCAATTTTACTAAGGTGCATCTGCAAAAGATGTGCATATATGCATTATAAACATATTTGTGTTATATTTATGTAGGTGCTTGGCCTTGAATCTTGGGCTCATGAGTTCATGCGTCATGCTACTTAAACAAAAGTGAAGTGATTCCAAGAGGTGCGATGGGGAATATGCAACCTTAAAGGTTTGGAAATGTTTTTTCAAAAATGGATGTCAAGTCAAAAACAGTTTGGAGGATCAACTTCTTAGCTGAAGATGCAATAATTCTCTAGTACAGATATATGTTTGTTGCTTCTCACTAAAACAAGCCACTACTCTATGCTATTTTTTTTGTTGATGATATTATAGTATCTTTTTTATTCATATATGAGAAGATTTTTCAATCACTAAAATAACCATTTTTTGATACAAGCTCTTTGGCATGCATGGATTTCATAAAATTTTAACTTGCCATGTAAACAAGTGACTCAATTAGAGATTTTCTATCTAAAAATTATATGATGGTGGATTTGTATCCAATTAACAACAACCGTAAAATTGTGAGTTGACCATTTTGTGGATACGTATCATAAACATCAAGGGTTTTGCTCGGTTTATAGTTCGCTCGGTTTGGCTTGCTCGGATTTTGGGATTCCTCTGATATTCGTCCGCCTTGTGTCGATATGGACTCTATTAAGGATGTTGTAGGTTTTGGTGGTAGGATTGTTGCTGCTAGAGCTATTTTGCCTATGGCTTTGTAGTCTTATTGGGATTTTGGAGATGCACAGGCTCATGCATTAATTGCATTATCTATGAAGTGCACTATTACTCCTCACAGTCCCCCAGCTAAATCATCAAATTAGGCTTGGGATATTCTTGCTAATCTTTATGCAAGTTGCAATGAGGCTAAAATTGCATTGATGCGTAAAGAGTTGGAATCAAAGATTATGCATGAGGAAGATGACATGAACACTTTTCTTGATGATATCAAGGATATTAATGAGCAACTCATTTTTGCAGGCAAAGTCATTTCTGACAGCTCACTTGTGGAGTCTGTTCTTGATGCATTGACAGATTCTTACCAAACTTTTGCTAGTACTTGGAGACTTATGACCCAAGGAAATCTGTTATCAAATTTGATGCATTATGCACATTGCTATTGCAAGAGTCACTTTCAAGAAATAACAAGGCTAAACAATGTGCAGTTGAACAGGCTTTTGTTGCTACTGAAAGAAAAGGTGGTAACAGTAATGTAGCCATTTCTCATGGTTATTCAACAAGTGGAAAATTACCTATTCCTAATGCTTTTGTTGGCAGCATTTCGTCTAGGAATTCTAGTGAAAAGGGAAAGAAGAAGATGGAGTGCCTTTATTGCAAGGCTAATGATCACTTGATTAAACAATGTCCCAAGTTGAAGGCAAAAGAGGTCAAGAAAAAAGACGTTAATTCCACTACATGTACAACTATTGTAGAATCTTTGGTGAAAGAATATTATGATGCTGATGTAGATGCAGAGTGGGAATTTAGTGCAGAATGGACTTATGATCCTTTTGTCCATGATGCATATATGTCAGTTGCTATAGATTCACATGTGTTGTAATTTATTAGTGGTGCTACAAAGCACATTACCTCACATCGTGACTTGTTTACCTGTCTCAAGTCTGTTCCTCATGGGAGTAGGATCACTTGTGCCAACAATGCCTCTTGTTCGATCAAGGGAGTTGGAAAGATTTTGCTGGCTACTACAAATGGAAAATATTTCACACTTTTTGATGCACTTTATGTACCTGGGATCAAAAAGAATCTTTTGTCTATGTTCTCACTTGCTAGACTTGGTCTTGTTGTGAAATTATTGGATCATAGATGTACAGTTTATGATCTCAGTTTTGGTGATTAAATGTTTGCATTTGGCATTGTGTGCACTGGGTTGTATAAGCTCACTTTGTATGAAAAGTATGGACAAAAGTTTACAAAAGAATTGTGGATTGAAAGGCTACTTCAGATGCAAAACTTTGGCTTGCACGCTTTGGGCATCTAGATTTTGCCAGTTTGCTGCGTTGGCAGAAAACGGATATGGTTGCTTCTTTGCCGCCTCTTGAAGCACCTTTGAAGCATGTTTATGAGGCTATGTTGTGGGTAAGATGCATCATTCAAAATTTCAAAGGATGGCTCAGTAAGGGCTACATCTAGGTTGCAACTTGTGCATAGTGATGTTTGTGGGCTTATGCAAACTCCATCCTTAGGCAATTACCTATACTTCATGACTTTGATTGATGATTACTCTAGGCATGCATGGGTGTATATTCTTAAAGCTAAGTCCAAATTATTCATGTGCTTCAAGCAATTTTTGGCTATGGCTAAAAATGTCTCTAAATATACTATAGGTACCTTCCGTTTAGATCAAGGGGAAGTATATGTCTCATGAATTTAATGCATTTTTGGCTAATTGGAATAAAAAACCAATGTACAGTGCCATATACACCTCACCAAAATGGTGTTGCTGAAAGAAAAAAAAAGGTCGCTTACAAAGATGGCATGATGTATTGTCAAGATTTGAGCTTTATCACATTCATTTAAGCTCAAGAGTATCATGTGTGCTACTTATATAATTAACAAGTGTTCTACAAAAGCTTTGCAATCTATGACTCCTTATGAAGCATGGCATGATAAGAAGCCATGTATTGATCACATGCGCATTTTTGGTTGTTAAGCTCATGCTTTGGTGCTACAAACACAACGCAAAAAATTAGATGATAAGGCTCTTAAATACATTTTTGTTGGTTATAGTATTATAATAAAAGTTTATATGTTATACCATCCACAAACAAAATGTATCTTGGTTTCACAAGATATTGTGTTTGTGGAAGATTCTGTTCAGCCTTTGTTATCATGTACTAGAGACAATAATGTAAGCTCACAAGACATTTATGACACTTTGCTGCCTCTTTTTTAATGGTGGAAACTTGAATGTAAATTCCAATGAGGCAAATGTATAGCCTATGGGGGTTTTAGAAATGCTACAAATCAACCTCATTAGGGAAAATTTGAACTCTCAAAGGGGCCCTATAAGGACTTTGACTTTCTCTCCCTTGTCCAAAATGGGTGCATGGTAAAAATTTTACAAATGAAATCAAACTTTTCGGACCTTTTGGATTTAGAATGTACCCATCGAGATCTATCCATTGATATATAGCATGCTATCAGATTCCTTGTATTCTAGAAGATTCCATTTTTTGATGTGACAACTCCGTCTTATAAATGGAATCTCTCCCCAAATTTTAGCTTCAACAAATCTACCCCAAATTTGTCAAAGTTTGGGGATTTAGAATCTACTTTCTAAGATCTTTCCAATGATATGTTGGTTGATAGGGTTTTGACAAAGTGTTTATGTACTTCACCGGGTTGCCCACTTTGGACAAGAGAGGCAAAGTCAAACCTCCTTGGGCCCCTTTGAGAGTCCAAATTTTCCATAATGATTATCGATGCAGATGTACATGATGTGCTTGTGTGGAAAGGGCTGAGAATGAGGAGGCTAGAGGTATGCCAAAATGGATGGTGCATACTTTGCGTGACACTAAATTGGATGCACCTTTGTCTAGTCGTACTCGTTCAAGTTCTCACCATGCATCTTCTGCGTCAAAGTGTTATGCTATGGTTGTTTCTAGTTTATGTGATGTGGAGGAACCTCTATTTTCTATGAAGCGTGGAATTCAAAAAATTGGATGGCCGCCATGCAATAAGAATATGATGCGCTCATAGAAAATGACACATGGACTTTATGTAATTTGCCTCCTAGCAAAAAGGCCATTGGTACAAAGTGGCTTTACAAGTTGAAATGCAAGACGGATGGTGAGATTGATCGCAACAAGGCTTGACTTGTTGCAAAAGGTTATGCACATTAAAAAGGCATAGATTATGAAGAGACTTTTGTTTCCACTTGTCATCATGACTACTATTTGTTTTCTATGTGCATTGGTAGCTCATTTTGCATGGGATGTACATAAATAAGTCATTATTACTGCTTTCTTGAATGGTGACATATTTGAGGAAGTTTATGTAACGCAACCTTGTGGTTTTTTCAAGAAAGGACAAGAAGATAAAGTGTGCAAATTTAAGAAAGCTTTGTATGGGTTGAAGTAGTCTCCTCATGTTTGGTATGAGAAAGCTAATACCCATTTGGTTAAGGGAGACTTTTGTAACAGTCCAATAGAAAGCACTTTGTACATAAAGTGCAAAGGTGATGTATTTCTCTTCGATGTTCTATACGTATATGATTTGTTGATTACTGGTCCAAATGAGACACATATTGATGAATTCAAGGCTGATTTGAATGCTAATTTCTAGATGAAAGACTTGGGGATTTTGCATCATTACTTGGGCATACAGTCCAAGCAGTGTAATGGTGGTATTGCCTTGTGTCCAAAAAAGCTACATAGAGACATTACCATGTAACTTTGGACTTGAGGACTGCAGACTTATTACTACTCCCATGGAAATAGTTTGAAACTAAGTCTTCATGATGTTGGTGATCCTGCCGATGTCAGCCCTTATCAAACTGCTATTGAATGCCTTATTTATGTATGCAATATGAGGCCCAATATTTAGTTTGCAGTCTCATAGGTCAGCAAATTTATGCATAGACCCGGGTCTAAGCTTTGGCAGGTTGTTAAGGGGATCTTTTGCTACTTGAGTAGCACTTTACATCTTGGGTCATTTTATCCCAAGGGAAGATCATTGTCACTAGATTTTCATGCTTTTTTGGACTCGGATTGGGTTGGTTGTTATGACACGTAAGTGTCCACAAGTGGTTTTTTTTTCATGCTTGGTAATTCATGCATGTCATGGTTGAGCAAAAAGCAACCTACTGTGGCCACTTCAAGTTGTGACATTGAGTACAAGGCGGTCTTCACAACTATGGTTGACTATGTATGGCTCAGATGCCTTATGGTCGATTTGGGTGTTGGATAGGACACTACAAACATTATCTACATTGACAGTCAGAGCGCATTGGCAATTGCAAGGAACCCCATTTTGCATGCTCACAAAAAGCACATTGAGGTGCATTATCACTATGTCAGAGAGAGAGAGATACCCTCAATGGGAGAGATCAACTTGGTTTATGCATCGACACACGACAACCTTGCAAATCTTTTCACAAAGGCATTACCTCGTGAGATGTTTGACGCTTTCCGCAAAGATTTGGGCTTACTCCTTTTTGTGAATTGATCATGTCCTTAGGGAATGTCACTTCTCTATAAACTATGTGCTAGCTCTCGTTTACCGCATCCTTCCCAAGGGGGATGTGGTACCATATATGAGGTAGTGATGTGTGTGAGCACACTTAGGACCGTCATGGCATTTTTTCCCTCACTAGGCGGTTTTTTCCCTCGTGGATTGCATATACGTCCATCATTCTAGGACTAACTTATCTTTCCATTGTGTGCACTAAGAAATACACTTTGTGTTGTGTGCCTTAAGCTTCTTCATCTTCTCCACGTTGTGTGTGTTTTCTTGCAACCCTATTTTCCAACATTGATCAGAGTCCCTCGGCTAAGTAAGTTATGAGAATTTTAAGCTTTTTCAGGGATCATGTATGCAATTTTTGCATTGGTCTTGGATCCATGCCAAGTGATCAATTTTATCTCAATAGGGTTTTGGTTGATAGCCTCTAATATCAATTTCAGGTATATTTAATAGTGCTCAAATCGAGGTCAATTTGGCCAAGTTACGCTCAATTTAGTGAAAGGTTAAATGGAGTTTTTAGTTTATAGGCTTCAATGGAAGGAATAAGTCGATTGCAAGGATCAATAAATGCATTGATTCGTGGATTCAAGTGGTGATTGTATTGTGGATGGGAATATAAGGCATGAGCAAGCCTTTTGAAGCTCATTTTTTACTCAATTTGGATGACTTATGGTCAAATACCAATAGATGGTTTTTTTTGAGTGAGTTTGATGGAGCTTGCAAAGGGGGAAAAGGGTGGTGCATTTTTAGGCCACTACGTGTTAAAAACAAAACCCACATGGGGTGCTACAATCGAGAAGTTTGGGGTATATATAGATGAGTGAGCCATTACATTGGAAATCACAAGAGGAAGGGAGAGAGAGCTCCCTCCCTCCCATGCCTATGGTGTCCTTATGCAAGCGGTTGGACACATGGTGAAAGGGGTTGGAAAAGGAAATCTGAGTGGCTAAAAGTAAATTTTTAAAATCTATTTTTGGATGAAAAATGCAACAACACACATAACAAGGATTTGGCTGAAGGTGTCGTGGGAAGGGTGTGTGGGTGCAAGTGCGAGAGCAGAGAGAGAGAGAGAGAGAGAGAGAGAGAGAGAGAGAGAGAGAGAGAGAGAGAGAGAGAGAGAGAGAGAGAGAGAGAGAGAGAGAGAGACATGCTTTGGGTGGAGCGCACAACAACGTTATCCTGTTGCAGATCCTTACTCTGTTGTATTAAAGAATAAGTGTATACATGGTTAAGTTAATAGATGGGTTAGTAGTAAGTGGGATGTCCGGCCAGTTTGCCTGAATCCCAACAAATTCCCACTTGAAGGCCAACGCAGCCCAAGTGACTTGGTATGTACAACCATGAAGCAATCTAGTGGCTTCAACCTATATCCATCAACTCACTGCAATGTGTAAACCACTCCAAAGCTAAGCCTTTTGTCAAAGCATCTGCTGGGTTGTCGTCAGTGTGTACCTTGACCAAATCAATGAGCTCTTTGGCCAAGAAATCTCTCACGAGATGATACCTGACTTCAATGTGTTTTGATTTGGAGTGAAACACGGGATTCCTTGCCAATGCAAGAGCACTCTGAATATCACAATATATCACTGGAGTCTCATTCAAGATTTTTGACCAAGCGAGATAACCATACAGCCTCTTTACTTGCATCCGACAATGCAACGTACTGTGCTTCCGTAGTGGAAGACGACGTACAATCTTGAAGACATGACCTCCAAGATAGTGTTGCTCTAGCAAATATGAAGACATAGCCAGATGTCGATCTTCTATTGTTGACACAACCCGCATAGTCTGCATCCAAATAGCCCACGATGGATGCATCACTATTCCCGAAGTGTAAACACCTGCCGACTGTACCTTTGAGGTACCTAAGAATGTGCTTCACTGCTTCCCAATGCTTGCTACCAGGACTTTCCATAAATAGGCTCACCACTCCCACTATAAAAGCAATGTCTGGTCTTGTGGCCACCATAGCATACATGAGACTGCCCACTGCCAAAGAATATGGTACCTTAACCATTCTAGCTCGCTCAACATCAGATTTGGGTGCATCTTCCTTGTCGAGTTTTAAGAATGCCTGCATTGGGGTACTCAATGCTTTCCCCCCTGCATATTGAAACGTTGCAAAACTTTCTCAATGTATGTTTCCTGAGATAACTTAAGAATACAAAGTTTGCGATCTTTTCTAATTTGCATGCCAAGAAAGTGTGTAGCATCCCCCAAATCTTTCATTGCAAAATTATTGCTAAGTGTTTTCTGCAAGTTGGCAATTTCCACAATGGATTTCCCAGCTATAAGCATGTCATCAAAATACAAAACTAGAATGATCATCGAGACGTCATCTAGCTTTCTTGTGTACAAGCAATGATCCTATTCACTCCTCTTATATCCTTGAGACCTCATACATGCATCAAATTTATGATACCACCTCCTTGAACCCTACTTTAAGCCATAAAGTGCCTTTTGAGCTTACATACTAGCTCCTCACGAGATGCGTTCTCCTGAACAAACCCTTCAGGCTACTGCATGTAAACATCCTCATCGAGATCCCCGTGAAGAAATATTGTCTTCACATCCGTTTGGACAAGTTCCATGTCGTCAATCGCTACAAGACTAAGTACGGTTCTAAGCATTGTCATCTTTACCACAGGTGAGAAGATTTCACCAAAATCGACTCCCTTTTGCTGTTTGAACCCTTTGGCTACAAGTCTAGCCTTGTACTTTTGATTTGGATCACCTGAGGTAAATTTCTTCTTGTAAACCCATTTGCAAGGTAAATCTTTTGCATCATTTGGCAGTTCTACCAAGTCCCAAGTGTCATTAGCCAGAATCGAGCTATACTCCGATTCCATAGCCTACTCCCACTTCACCACATCATCCGCCATCATGGCTTCTTGGTAGCAGCTTAGCTCACCGCAATCGGTCAACATGAGGTAATAAAGACCTGGCTCAAAATGTGCAGGTGGACGAGAGACTCTAGTAGACCATCTCACTCCTTGACCATTGCTATCCTCTCCCTTTGGAGCATTGCTAGTGGAAGGTACATCACTAGCCCGTTGAGTTGATTTCACTATCTCTGAGGCAATCTCCGAATTTCTATTTCCTTGATAGGTTGTTTATGCATCTTTGACTCATTGAAGATCACATTTGAACTACAGATGACGTGATGAGATTTTGAGTGCCACAGACGATATCCCATCTCTCCATCTGCACCATGTCCAATGAAAATGCATTTGTGTGACTTTGGCTCTAACTTTTGGCGAAGTTGTTTAGGCACGCGAGCATAAGATTCACAACCAAAAACACGTAGATGGTCATAGTGGGGCTTACGTTTAGACCATAATTCTTCTAGAATATCATCATTCAATGGTGTACTAAGCGAACAATTTATAATGTGCACTACGGTCAAGACCGCTTCTGCCCAAAAGCCTTGTGTGAGATTTGCCCTAGAAAGCATGGCTGTGACTCTTTCCTAAATCGTACGATTCATGCGGTCAGCAACTCCATTTTGAGCTGGTGTGTATGGTGCAGTAAACTTCCTTTTAATCCCCCTTTTAGCACAAAAATTGTCAAACTCCTTGGAGACATACTCTCCACCGTTGTCAGTCCGCAACCTCTTGAGTTTCTTGCTAGAGTGATTCTCAACGAGTGCTAAAAATTTCTGGAACACAAGAAGAACTTGATCCTTATGTTTCAAAGGATATGTCCACACCTTTCGAGTAGAGTCATCTATGAATGTCACAAAATAGCTGGCCCCCCCTAGAGATTTGGTTGACATAGGACCACAAACATCACTATGTACTAAATCTAGAGGTTCAGCTCGCTTTTGACCCAATGGTAAGTGCATGGACCTAGTCTGTTTGCCATAGATACAGTGCTCACAAACAGGAAATTCAACATAAGATAAGACAGGTAAGTAGCCAAAACAAGTCCAAGTTCTCATTCCTTTTTGGCTAATATGACCTAGCCGGCAATGCCACAACTCAGTAGACGGCAGCCCGGCTAGATATGTAATCATGACCAACATCTGACACATGCATGGAATACAAGGTATCATGCTTCTGACCTCTGAGTAGAACAAGATTACCTTTGCTTACTATCCACGAACCATTGCCAAATGTGGTGTTGTAGCCCAAATCATCAAACTGACCAACAGAAATCAAGCTTTTAGTCAACTTGGGCACATGTCTAGCATTACATAAAGTAAAGTGCGTGCCATTCCTTAGATGCAATTTGACATTTCCGACACCCTCAATGCCTAGTTCATAAGCATCACCAAGTTTCACTTTTCCACAAGAGTGAGAATAAGTAGAGAACCACTCTCTATGTGGTGTTGAGTAGCGTTAAACGGTAACCTTGCATTTGCACTACATTTCTACTCAAATGTATATATTTTTTATCAAACTTTTAACCTAGTGTTCATTTTCTCTTTCCGTAATAGCCTTTTTTCATACAAACACCTTACCCTTCTTAGATCTTTATGCATTTACATCATATTTCTCTCTTCATGCTAAATGTAAATAGTAAACTTAATTCTACTCTCCTAATTTTTTACTGTCTATTCTTTTAACTAATTACCTTTACTAAGTTAAATAGCTATCTACATCCCATAATTTGTAAATAAATAATTTATGGGCACTTATCTTACCCATCTTCTCTCAAGGGTAGGGTTAACCTTGTAGGCCTTCCCTTCCCCACCACTATGTGACCCAACTCTTGGATCATTTACTTGTGTTGGTCAACAAATCTTAAATATAATGTATATCCCCAATAAATCAAACTTTATTGGAGCCTACCTCATTTGTTTAAGGTGGATTCTCTTTTGAAGAAACATGCTACACCTTGGATGCATGCTAAAGGGTCCCCTACAAGGAGACTTGGTTCAAAAGGTGTTTTGGATGCATCTTGAACGCCTTAGCTCGTGGATATACTTGAGAAACACTCCAAAATCATCTTAAACACTTTGAGAAGGTCAAGTTTTTCTTTTACAGCACCCGATTCTGAGTTACAGGCTGAAAGTTATGCTGAAAACAAGGTGCTGCGGACACTGTTACTGCAGGTCAAAGTTACAATCAGGTAAACCACAAAGGTGAAAAAGTTTCTTGACTTCTTCAACATTCTAAAATACCAATGGGGAGTTAAAAACCACTTGCATGTGGAGGGGTCGGCTCAAGATGCTTCCAGAGACACAACAAACAGGATGGGGTAACTCTGCAGGAGCCACTGGAGGGACATCATGGTGGGGCCCACATACATTATCAACCCTTATGGAGCCTCCACGACTTAAAAGGCTATTTTTAATGAAAAATAAGTCCCTTATTTGCATAATTGAAGGAATGGTCAAAAGGGAACCTAACTATGGTTAATTACCTACCCTAATCAAGTTTAACCTAACCCAAGGTCTTGTACAGCTATAAAAAGGCCCTTTGGCAAGCACAAAAATACACACACCTACTCCATTGCTGCAAATAAGCTCCTCTAAGGTTAGGGAAGCCCTAATCTCTCTCTCCTCTTGTCTCCCTATCCATTTCCTAAGCTCGCTATCATAAGCGGTGCCATAGAGAGAGCATCAATATGCTATTGCTACCATTCTCTTGCATACATTTCTCTTACCATACTCATCCCTAAATAAGGATTGTAGCTTCTATGTGAGAGCAAGGATATCAAGTTCAATGATCTATCTCATGGTTTGATCAACAAATTGTTGCAATTGGGGTGTCGTCGTCACACTTTTGCTCTAAACGCATGTAAAAGTGGTAAGCATATCTTGGCAGATTGTCATATTTTGTGCTCATTGGGTTGCTTGTTTGTTGAGAAAGTTTTTGTGCACCATGGTGTCTATTTGCTTCGCTTCTCTCCTTATGTTGTGTGTAAGTAAGTCTTGGGGCTGCATAGATGGAGAAGATCTCTATATGCATGCCGCCTTATGTGTGTAAGTAGTCTATTCTTTTGGGAAAGGAAAGGAGTTGTCAAGTATTTGTGCATTATAGTGTTGAGCTTTGCTAAGAGGTTGTGTGCTTGCTTTTTCTTAGAAGTATATCAGCACTAATATGGTGAAGGTCACTCTTTGCATGTGAGTTTGTGCAGTGTTCAAAGGGATTGCTTAAGGAGTGTGTGTTGAATGGTTGAAGGGCATTTTTTGTTGAAGCACATAAGGAAGGTGTGAGTGTGTGTGTGTGTGTGTGTGTGTGTATGTTTTGTTTTGGTTTCCTTCTTTCTCCATAAAAGAGGGTGGTGCCCCTAAGAAATATGCGTGTGTAGGGTCTCACGGAGTGGTTGTCTGGTGGGAGCCTTGAGTTAAGCCCCATCTCAAAAATCCACTCTCAGTGTCACATGGAAACTTGCACCAGAATCTACTATCCAATTCTATGCATACTGTGCATCTTCTGTACAAGAGCCGCGACAGTTAGATCTGCTATGAAGACCAATACGTCAAAGGTAAGTGGCATAACAACCACTGGAAGAGTCTCTACAATAGGATCATTTGAGGACTCTAGCACAATGATCTCCTCTAACTTTGCTTTGCCCTTGTTTGAATCATCAGACTTAGAAGTTTCACCGGATTGTTTGTCCTTCTTGCTTTGCTGCCATTTCCTACAATCCTTCTTCGCATGCCCTTTTTTATGGCATTGATAGCACTTGACATTATGCATAGAACCTCGAGACTTACTGCGTGAGCCCCCACGTTCCTTGCTTTTGGCACGACTTTGAGTGCGACCCCTCTGTCTATCACTAGCAACATACGCATCACCATCCTTCTTGCCTTTGAGAGATTTCCTACGAATCTCCTCAATAAACAGACTCCCAAGGACATCATTGTACACTAGACCGGTACCATGTGTTGAGTTGCTAATTGCAGTACAGAACGTATCCCAAGACGAGGGTAAACTGCATAGCAAGAAGATACATTTGATTTCCTCATCGACGACTAAACCCTGAGTGGTCAACTGAGTGAAGATGATATTGAACTCATTAATGTGAGTAGAAATAGTGCCCTCTTCTTTCATATGAAGGTCAAAAATCTTCTTCATCAAGAAAACCTCATTAGTGGCACTTTTGTTCTCAAAATTGGAACACAGCTTATCCCATACATATCAGCAGTTCTTTCTCCAACTATAGTAAAGTACACAGATTTGGCCAAATTCAAACAGAGGGTAGATTTGGCCTTAGCATCAAGTTTCTCCCACTTCACATCTTCATACTCGCCCTCTGGGCGCTCCATGATAGGATCCAGCTGGCCTTTTGTATAAGAACATCTTGAATCTGCTCTTTCCAGATAGCAAAATTTGTCCCATCAAATTTCTGGATATTGTAGATATCCCTTTCACCGCTAGATGACATGGCTGCAAGCTAAAGAAAATATGGCGATAAACACTGGTAATTTTGGGAAAAATTCGACAGAGTTTCCCCCAAAAAACTGACAGAACTCAATCCAAAACTGTCACAAGAGATCAGTAACACATAAAAAGTAATGCTCTCAGAGCATAAGACAGGCGCATCAACCACTAACTGTGCATAAAAAGTCAAAAGCTGACCCAAGACTGCCAACACGGCGTCAAATGCACCTAACCCTCTTTATACGTGTCCTATGGAGAGGCCATAAAAAAGGGGTACTCCAGCAATCTATATCACCGAAAGGATCTCAACATTCGAGAATCCCCCAGCTCAAGAAAACCTCATGCTATCCACCCTCACAAAAGGTTATGCAGACAACAAACCAGCCCAGTCTCAAAAAGGGCCTCCGAACCGAGTCTCAGAAACGGTCGGGACTGCCAGAAACAAGCCAAATTGGCTCCACAAAAGGTATATATGGCAGTTTTTGCAACTCAATGTACATCCACATGGTTATACATGGTTAAGTTAATAGATGGGTTAGTAATAAGTGGGATGTCCGTCCAGTTGGCCTGAATCCCAACATTGGCAAGCAATGTGAAGGGAGTTTTACATGGTTTTTTTTCTACAACACATATTTTTGTGAAGGAGATAAGGGCATTGAGCTTTTGGTGGTGCATGAGTGAACTAGAAGTAGGAATTTTGTAAAAGGAAGAGGAAGAAAGGAGAGGAGGAGGATTTCCAAAAAATCTTTCTCTTTTGGCTCTCAAATTTGAGATAAGTAGGAAAGGAGGGATTTTACCTCTCTCTCTTGCTCAATTTTTTTCACTCGATTGGCAAGTTAAAGACAAAGAAGATGAAGAAGTTTGTAATGGGCTTTAAGTTTGGACATCAGCTTGTTCCGCTCCTTAAGTGTACGTTGCTCGTTGCAAGTTTCATAGAGTGAGAGTTAGTTGTGGGGTTTGCCATATATACCAAGAAAACACATAGCAATGTTATTCCAAATCTTATATATGGATTTGATTTCTATCATCAATACAATTTCTAGTTCGAGTTTACAATTTGTCTATCGTCTCTTGTGTTTTGCTTCTTACCAATCACTCTCCCACATCCATGGGCCTGGTGCCTTCCTGACTTCAATTCCTAAACACTTAGTCCCATACATCTTGGTAAACCCAACATGAACCAAGTTGGGGCGGGAATTTGTGATTGTGAAGGTGTCTACATAGCAAGAAGTAACCATGCAATACATGATGCAACAATTTGATGCATATTTGTAGGTAGTAATGGCAGGCCACACAATAGTAATTCCATCAAAACAAACAAATCTAAAAAATTAGGCAAGTGGTGATTGACAAATTGCACCATTTTGAAGGCCATGATATTTCACAGTTTTGTAGAGTTTATGAAGAATCCATGGGAGACAAAATATTTCAAGACTATGAGGCAGGTGAAGGGTTTCATTTGATTGTGCTTAGGGCTTGGAATAGGTATATTTGGCTTGCACAAGGTGCAAACTAGAAATATTTTAAGAAGGGTTTGCAAGAGTACTTTCTTGAAGATTCACAGAGAGTGAATAAGCAAATATTTATGAAGTGGGTGCAAAAGAAAAGCAAGGACTTATCTGCATGAGAGATGTTATGAGAGTTTGCGAAGAAATTTGAGCAGTTACCAATTGTAGATCAATGAACTATGAACTAAAAAGTTTGGAGTTTTTTGTCCAAGCTACCAATCAACAACATCAAAAGAGATAGATGCAACTCCTTCAAGATCCAATGGGTGAATTAGACTTATGATTGGAAAATAGTTTTTGAATCAGTAAACATGATTGTTAAGTAGTAACTGAGGATGGAAAATCTAATTGTTGGCAAATCTATAGACATAACTAAAGAAGAATCAATAGAGAAGTCAACCCCTACAAAGCCTAATATGGAGGAGTTGATTCTTGACATACTAGTAAAAGGTATACATGAGTTAAATTTGAATTTGAAAGCTTTTGGCATGATGAATTGCAAACTTGTGAGCACTCCAATGGAGGTAAATGCAAAACTCTCCATGGAAAATTCTTCTCCCTTAGTCGACATAAAAAATTACACAAAACTTGTGGGAAGCTTAATTTTCTTGTCTAACGCTAGGCCACATACTTATTTTGGAGTAGGTGTTTTAAGCAGGTTTCCCAACCAATCAAGGGAATCTCACTGGAAGGCAGGTATGTCTGCTCTTAAGTACATCAAAGGTACTTTGGGCCATGGAATTTTCTATGGCATTGGCACAAATACTCTTAGTGGGTATTGTCGCTCTGACTGGACAAGAGATTGGGATTCTAGAAAGTTAGTCTATGGATTATTTTGCACTTGGTTCTAGAGTGTTTTCTTGGATAAGCAAGAAGCATCCAACCATCGCTCTTTCTTCAATGAAGGCACAATATAAAGCTGCTTGTTTTGTATCTTGTGAAGCAGTTTGGATCAGGTGAGTTCTCATGGACTTAGGTGTTTCTCTTGATTCAGCAACAACACTTCAATCCAAAAACCAGAGTTGCATGGTGAACTCCAAGAACCCTATCTTCCATGCATGCACAAAGAATATTGAGGTTCAATATCATTATATTTGAGAGCTAATTGAGGATGTGATTGTGGAGCTAGAGTATTTTCCTATTGAAGATAATTGTGCAGATATCTTCACCAAAGCACTAGGGAAAGACTAGCTACTGTGACATTTTCATCAACTTGGCGTTCACATACGGCCAACATAGAGCATCTTCCGATGTTCTCTGCTCTCTACAAGGAGAAAATTGAATCTAAAAACAGTGCTACTATGCACACAGTTTATAGGGAAACACCTTCACTTACACACTATCTTTCACATTCTCTTTTGAGATTCCGCAAGAGCATACGTCACTCTCAGCTGAGCTCAAAAGCTCCCATTCCATTCTCATAAGGCTTTCAAGATTTCTTGATCTCTCCCCCACCAAGAGCAAGCAAGCTAACACCTTGAATCTATAAATGCCACCATGCTCTCCACAATTACCGTGTGCTCTGATACCAATTGTGAGTGCACACACATGCGATGCGTATGCGGAGAGGAAAAGGGGGGGGGGGGGGGGGGAGAGAGAGAGAGAGAGAGAGAGAGAGAGAGAGAGAGAGAGAGAGAGAGAGAGAGAGAGAGAGAGAGAGAGAGAGAGAGAGAGAGAGAGAGAGAACACGGGATGTGGGTGGATTAGCTCACCACAATGTGTGTGAGAGATCACTTATTCTTCTAACTAGTAAAGAATAAGGTGCGTATAAGTGATGGACGGTTGGATGTCTATGTCGCATCTGACCCATGTAAGAGGCACACCACCTTTACCCCAACACTATAATCATATACTAGTACATTGACTACATGTGAGTACTACCCCCCCTGATATATCTTTTCTTGTCTCTTTGTGTATGCCTACTAGCTTGCCATTACTTCCATTGCCTCCTTTCAACTTGTATCCAAGATTTGAGTTGTGATACTCTACTAGTACGTTCTTGTTTGCATACGCACTTATGAGGATGATTTTGGTTCTAAATTTTTTTGTTGAACACTCACCATTATAAGAGTATTTCCACCAAGTGTCTTGAGGTTTTACTTTGCTTTCAAAGCTATTTTCTCCATTAGAATTGTTATCTGAGTAGCACATCATAAGATAGCTTTTGGTTGCACATATAGCCTTCTTGTGTGCAACAGGTATATGATATAAAACACCAATATGTGGAGGCTTCATTGGGGTTTTGGGTCACTTCTAGTCTTGTTATAGTGTTTGTGTGTTCATCCAATACACACACATATATTGTTTCTCTCCAGCTACAAGCATAGGTCTAGGTACATGTGCACGTGCAGATATAAGTACAGGTTGCATGACACAATTTTCAAACATGATTGTTGAGTGATATATAGGTTCCTTAGGCAATCATAGCATGTATATGTGAGTTTGGGGTAGCTATATGATTCTGAGTGGGAGTGGAGAAACTACTCTTTTGCATTCACTTTTTATGTACACCATTATGGGGCTATAGGTTTTGTGTTTATGACACCTATGTCATTTAGTGTGGAATTGGCATATTGAGCATAGGTTCTATTTATGTATGACCTTTTGGTATTTTTTTGCATAAAAATAGAGAGTGGTTCTGCTCATGGTTCTTGTACAAAAAGTACATATAGGTACAGCAAAGAGCATTTATTGTTGAGCTATTGCATGGTTGTATGCATTTCTTAGATCCACATGTTCATAGACCTCATGTATGCCTTGTTAGCATGATATTTTCTCTACACGGGTTATGGAAGATGGGGACTTTGTATGCCTCTATAGAAACTCACTTTAAATGCATTAGTGATGGTTGTCTAGACATTTGAGTTACAATTGTCACAGCTTTTATGCATCAATATTTATGGATTTTTGCACATTCACTAACCAAATTGTGGGTTTCCTACTCTATGTATGTGCTAATTTATTGAGCACGAGTTTTTGTTAGTGTTTTATGTGGCTACAACCTCTTGATTTCATTCTTGTTCTCATGAGCACCGAAGAGAACACAATTTTCAACATAGGAAAATTTGATGGTCACTAAGTTTTCATATTGGAAAGACAGAATTTGAGATGTCTTGGTCCAGGAGAGAGTGATTTTGACTATCAAAGTAAAGGGTGTGAAGCCCTTAGGCATAGAGTAGGATCGCTACAAAAAGTTAGACAAGACAAACATTTGGGTACCTCATAGATTTATTGATTAAGAAGCTTATTCATTTGAGGATGAAGGAAGGTTCCTCTATGAAGTCTCACTTGAATGGTCTCAATATACTATTTTTATCTAGTGGGGTGGTCCGAGGCGGGCAACAAGAGAGGAACACCCCTCAAGGCTCCCGTGCTGCTCAATTGGGGGTTGGGGCAACCACAAGCAAGAAACAACAACAACAAACCCACACCCAAACAAATGAAGGGGCACCACCTAGTTATAGAGCAAAATAGGATGCAAAAGAGGAGAATCCCTAAGAAATATAAGCAAAAAGGAAGGGTACACTATCACTAATATCAATGCTAAACAGATACACACACCAAACACCTAGAGAGAGAGAGAGACAGAGAGAGAGAGAGAGATTTGTGCAAGAATTAAGATTCACTTTAAATTATTGACGTGGGTGTATAAACAACTTGGAAAAGAGTCAAGAGACACAATTAAGTTTGATGAAGTTGCGATCTACACATTATCTTAGGGTTATGGGAACTTTCTCACCATAAAACCCTTTTACAATGTTTTCCCAAGCAAAAAAAACAAACACAAAAGCTCTTGAGTCACATACAAGCAAATACTACAAAAGAATCTTAAAATGAAAGCGCGTCACCTTAAACCAAACAAGATGAGGTTGCCAAGTGTGGATTGGAAAGACTCAAGAGAACCACGGTAGCACCCAAATTATTGATTCAATTGATGTGCAAGAGTATGTACAACTTTGATTGGAAGTTATGAATCGCTCACTCCCTTGCAATGCTACAACTAGCTCAAAGAAGCTTTCTTATACACCACAAGTAATGGTGTATAGAGAACTCACTCTCTCTCCCTACAACTAAGATGGCGAATGGTACGCTCGAAGTAGTGAGAAATAGTGTAGAGATATTTTTACAAAGAGGAATGGGATCTCTTTATAGGTTTTTGGGAGCCTTGATTAAGATTAGGATTAGACCTAATCAATTAGGATTAGAACAATATGCAAATAAAGTTAACAAATTCTGAGAAAATTTGAACACATTCTTGAAATCATATGTCAATCTTTTGATTTCAAACACTTCTTCAGAATTGGATGGGAGCTAATTTTTAAACAATTAGCAAAAACATGTGTTTTCTGCCCAAAATGTCATTGACTAGGTCCCTTCTTTGTTTTGATTCCCTTTAGCCTTCAAGAGAGTGACCCCTCATGCCTAGGAGAGTCACAAGGACTACTAAGATATTACTATCCCCATGTGGAAAAGGATTTTCCACAAATATATGATATGTATGTGATGAAAAGAAACAAAGTAGTGTATAAATAAATAAAGATACCCAGAGTATAATAAAAAGAAAAAATAAAAAGAAAAAAAGTAGAAGGCACAAGTGACATAATAGAGTCAAATGAGAGGACCCTCTCTTGATATGATTTGTGGGGATAAAGAAAAAGTATGTGAAATGTGAAGAGATTTGAGTGATAATAAGTGACGGCGGGAATATTACTCATTCTTATGAAATAGTAAAATGTGAATATTTCTCACGTGGAGAAATTTTATTTATTAAATTGGATTATATTTAAGAAGTATGATGAAGAGTAAGGATGCATGGCATGAATTTTTGGTTTGATAAAACACACACCTAATTGCAAGTATTTAAATAATTAATTAAATATATTTATAAAAATATATGAAATGCATGAGAAAAAAATTGTACATAGGCCCTTGGATAAAAATAGATTATATACACAAATAGGCCATAATATAGATCCACATTTTTCTTTGTCTCTCCTAGCTAATAATAAGCTAGAAAAGGATTCTATATAAGATATGAGAAAAAAATCCCTAATACACACACACACACACACCTATGTATAGTGAAAAGGTAGTGTTGAGGTGATTTTTCTTGGGTCAGGTGGATCACTATGCCAATTACGGAGAGCCGAAAAATGGCTATCATTAGCCCTCTCTCATGATGATGGTACATTCATGTACAATCACAAAGCATCTTTTCCAAAGAGAGTGCTTTTGAGTCCTTGACAAGATTTTCATTGTTTGGCCCTTGGCATTTTGACTCAAGTTACACTCATGCTTCATGCAACAAAACTTACATGAGATAGTTGCCTTTTGACAGACTTTTGGTAGATCTGTAGAAGGCGATTCAAATAAGGCTTTAGCCGATACCCATTTACCTTCTTAGGATGCTCCTTGCCATCGAAATCCATGAGCTGATAGTAACTTGAATTAAAGGATTTTTTTACCACGTACGGACCTTGCCATCTGGTGTTGAATTTGGCATCAAATCTATTGTTAATTCAGTTGTCATACCTTAACACACTAGCCCACCTTCTTTGATACCCTTGTCCTTGACCTTCTTATCAAGCTTCTCCTTTGCTTGCATAGCTTTTCTCTTGTAACACTCGTAAGCTGCTTCTCTTTTCCACTCAAGCTCAAGTAAGGTAAGAAGTCGATCCATCCATGCTTCTTGGTCATCTTGTGCCCCTTTGCTATGAAGCCGTATTGTTGGGATGTTGAGCTCGATAGGCTGCAAAGCCTCTTGACCATAAACCAAGTGAAATGGTGTGAACTCTGTGGCTTCCCTATATGTGGTTCAATACGCCCACAAGGCACAATCCAAGAAGTCATCCCACAACTTTGTCTTGTTTTGCACCATCTTTCTAATGATGCTCGCAATGAACCATTAGCCTTCTCCACCAAACCATTTGAGTTTGGGTAGTTAGGTTTGCTATGACGATGTAGAATGTGAAGTTCTCCACAGAATTATGTGAGCAAGCCCTTCCTGAAGCCTAGACCATTATCAGAAACAATCTCCAAGGGTGTACCAAATCTACAATAAGTATTAGTGTAGACAAACCTGCTCACTATTTTTCCATTTACCCTTTCCACACTTTGAGCCTCTACCCACCTAGTCATGTAATCTATAGCCACTAGAATGTAGAGTTTAACATTTTTTGTTCTAGGCAGTGGACCCATAGCATCAATGCCCCACTTTTCAAAGGGTCCATTTGCAATCACGATTTGCCTTGGACCATGTATCAATTTTCTATTTCCATTTACCTGAAAGTTGTGACAAATTTTACACCAATGTTGGACATCTACGTGCAGGCTTGGCCAAACATACCCCGCAAGCAAAATCTTCTTCACTGTTAACTCTTGGGCAAAATGACCACCACATGCAAACCTTTTAGAATGACTGGAATTTTCTCGATAGTTTGTACTCTTCTGCGCACTTGATCCTTCCCTCTTTGATAGAGGGAGCCTAAGGAAGAGATAGGAAATTTCCTTATTCACGAGTTTCCTGTTTTGAGCTTTTGTGAAGTCTTGTGGAAACTCGCCCTCCAAAATGTAGCCAATAATGGGGACCAATGACTCCAATCCCTGGTATCTTGGTTGCTTGACAGCTGCAACCACCATGATGACCTGCAATTCTTTCTCAACACATGTAACTGCCTGTTGTGCAAGTAAATCAATACCTTCATTCTGTTTCCTAGGAATATGATACAATTGCACTTCTTCAAATTGATTAAACAACCTACGATGACCTTTGTCCTTAAGCTTTCGTTCTTGCATGCCCAAATGCCTAAAATTTTATTCACAATGAAAAGTGCATCTCCCTTTACCATGAGATGTTGTATACCTTGACCAATGCACATCTTTAAACCATGAAGTAGTGTGTCTTATTTTGCTTCATTGTTGCCAGCTGAACCTAGTAGATTGACCTTCTCTTTCATGACCACCTCTCCACTTGGGTTGAGCGACACTAGTTCTCCCCCTGCTTTTCCTGTGACTTGTCAAAAAGCTCCATCAAAGAACAAGGTAAAATCATTAGGAATACTTTTTGGTAGGGTCTTTACTTCGGGCACCTTAATCTCCTTCTCATGTACCCTATAAGTGAGAATCCCTGACCGTTGTGCACGTACACTATCTTCTACCTTGAAAGAGTATTGGAACTCCTGAAACTCCATAATCCACTTTGAGATCCTAGTACTAAGATTCATTTGAGATGACAGCCAAGGGAACAAATTTTCTGCAGTGAGAATTACAAAAGGTTTTGGTAGCAAGTAGGATCTAAACTTTCTCACCGCAAACATGAGAGAAAGCAACTTGAGTTCTGCTTCTATGTAGCCTCTCTCCAAAGCATTCATGACCCTACTAGCAAAGTAGATGGGTCGCATCCTGGTACTGTGGGGATCTTGTTGTAGAAAAACGGCACCAATTGTTTCTTTCCCAACACTAGAAGTAACAAAGAATGTGTACTCTCAACAAGGAGGCATAAGTGTTGGTAGTTCTAATTGAATGATTTTGATGTTAGAAAAATATTATTCAAGCTCATCAAACCAAACAAGCTTGACTTGTTATGTCAATTTCTGCAAGGGGTGAAGTAACTCTGAGGCTAAGTGAATGAATTGTGACATATACTTCACCTTTTGAATGAATGAGATGACCTCCTTAAGACTCTTGGGTGATGGTAACTCAATAAGAGCCTTTGCCTTTGAAGGATCCACTTTGATGCCTTTGTAATAAACTTTGTGGCCAAGCAAGATCACTTCATCCTCACCTATGTGGCACTTGTTGGGGTTGAGTTGACCTCCCATGTCATACAATTTCTTCAAACCTTCTTCTACTCTCTGTAGGTGCAATGATTTTGAACTATAAATGCAAAAGTCATCAATAAAAACCCTAATGGACTTCCCAAAGAATGCTTGAAGCACCATGTTCATGAAGAGTTGGAAAGTTGCAAGAGCATTTGTCATGCCAAACGGCATGACTCTGAAATCTTAACAACCCCAAGGAGTGATAAAGGTTGTTTTTAAAACTGATCCTCCAATGTGATACCTATTTGAAAGTAACCTGAGTAGCCATCGCACACAGTGTACTTCTCATGACCAGCTACCTCATTTAGTATCTCGTCCTGAAATGGGAGGGGAAAGTGATCTCTTTTTTTTTGCCTCATTTAGTGGAGGCTAATCCACACACACCCTCCACTTGACGTTCTTCTTGGGAGTGACAACAATGGGAGAGACCCACTCTGAATTCTTCACTGGATAAATGAAACCTGCTACTAGAAGCTTTCTTACCTCCTTGAGTAAAGCTTGCTCCTTGATGACTCCTAGCCTTCGTAGCTTTTGAGCCTTAGGTGTGGCCTTTGGCTTTATCTCGATCTTGTGTTGAACATCATCTACTCCATGTACGTCGGTGTAGTCTTTAGCAAAAATCTTAGGAAACTTCCTTTGCACACATTTGAACTACTCCCTTTTGTCTTTTGTAAGTGTTGTAGACAACATACCTTCTAACATTCCTTCATCTTGTACACCTTGGTTCTCTTGAGGACCTACCTCTTTCAAACCTTGACAAGAGGTCTCTTGGTTGCTTGGCTTAAATCTTAACCCCATGACTTTAATGGAAGACTCCTCTTCCATAGTGCTACCGCTACCTTCTTCTTTTAAAGTGCTATCAGTCCATTCTTCCTCCGTCTCACTTTGCAATTATTCTTCATGGAGCTCCTCTTGACATTGCTCCTTCATGTCAAAGACAGCCTTCTTATGATTTTCATTCCTACAGATCAACTTTCTACTTTCCCAATCCTACAAAGCTTGCATTTTTAGTAGCCGTGGTCTTCCCAGGATAAATGGATATCCATTTTCCTTGGTTGACATGACATAAAAATCCATTGCCTTCTTAATGCCAAAGGCCTCCACAAAAACGTTTTTACAAATTCCTACACACCTAGCCTTGCTATTGTCTGCCATCTTGACTTTGATTTTAGGTGTCTCATGGATGTGCATGCCTAGTCTTTGCATGAGTCCCTTTGTCATGATGCAAATTTGTGCACCCCCATCCACTAGACCTTTCCTAACCAATCTTCCTTTGATGTAACAATCTAGCACTAGTGTAAAATCCTCATTCATTTCAGCTTGTGCAATTTTTACAATAGGCACACCCTCTTTTACCAATCACGTCAGTTGTTACCTCAGGAATCTCTCTATATGTTGATGCTCGTAACTTTCCCTTGGGTCTAGACCCTCTATTGGAACCTCTCCTCTTAGGCACTTGAGTTTTCTATACTTCTCAATAGCCCTAGTTTCAGCTGCATCAAAAATAGCATGTACATCCTCCTCAACGTTTATCTTGAGTGTGGTAAAGAGACCGGCTATGAACCTCTCCTCCTTTTGGAACTTTGCACCATCACCAGGGTTAGCAACATTTCTCATCCATACAGCCCAAAGACATAAAAACTCTTGTTTATACATGTAGTAGTCATCTAAGTCTTCTTGCATGTAAGAAACAATGTCTTGCCATAGCTTTTGAGTGTCTTGGGAGTCAAAGAAGTATCACTTGAAATGATCAACGACTTTGTTATAGTTTCTCTTAACCTCTTGAGATAGAGAGTTAAACCAAGTGCTATCATCCTTCTTCAGAACTACCTGAAACATTTCTAAGTGTTCCTCATCTCCTATCACTCTTTTTATGCGGCAAGTCATTTTGAAATTTGCTAGAAATAGCTTTGCATCCTCACCAGGCTCTCCAAAAAAGAGAGGATATCCTGACATTTGGCGTTGGGCCTCCATTGAATCGATTTCAAAATGATAACATGTTTTTTCCTTTCTCAGAAAAATTTACACAATAATGTTTTCAAAATTGCAATCTATTCTACAATAAAATAAAAATATGCACATCAAATGATCTATGATAGTTAACAAGAGGCAAGATGACAGGTTTTGGTGACGCTCGAATTTCTCCTACTCTTTGAGCACCAAACATGAACACCATACGCTACTGAAAATGGATCTTTCTACTAATTGCAATGTTTATTTTGATGTGTGGAGTGAAATGAAAGGGAAAAACCTCTATTCTTGTGTCATTATCCATGGCCTATGCATGTCCTAATGCTTAAAATAACACAAAATATACACGTCTAAGCTAATATCGTACCTAATGACAGGCAAAATAAAAGGATTTACCGAAGCATTTATCTTGGCTAACTTAAGAGGACCTAAAATCCTACAAATTACACGTTGAAATTGCAACTTAGTACTAAAAATTATGTGTATCTTTTGCCTTACAATGGGAATGAAAGGATCATACAAACTCTCCTGATTCATGCAAACTACTTGACTATTCTAAGGTTGAACCTACACAAAACATACACAAGCCCTCCTCAGTGGGGGCACCAAAATTGAGGCGGGCAATAAGAGAGGCGACCTGCAAACACCCCACAAGGCTCCCATGCTGCTCAATTGGGGTTGGTGCAACCACAAGCAAGAAACAACAACAACAAACCCACAGCCAAACAAGTGAAGGGGCACCACCTAGTTATAGAGCGAACTAAGATGCAAAAGAGGAGAATCCCTGAGCAATACAAGTGAGAAGTAAGGGTATGCTATCACTAATATCAATGTACAATTACACACACCAAACACCTAGAGAGAGAGAGAGAGAGAGAGAGATTTGTGTAAGAAATACGCTTCACTTTACATGATTGACGCGGGTATAAAACAGCTTGGAAGAGAGTCCAAAGACCCAATTAAGTTTAAAGAAGTTGCAATCTACACATTATCTTAGGGTTATGAGAACCTTCTCACCATAAAACCCTCTTATAATGTTTTCCCAAGCAACAAAAAACAAACACAAGAGCTCTTGAGTCACATACAAGCAAATACTACAAAAGAATCTCAAAATGAAAACGCGTCACCTTAAACCAAACGAGATGAGATTGCCAACGTGGATTGGAAAGAGTCAAGAGAGTTTTGAGCCGTGGTAGCACCCAACTTATTGATTCAATTGATGTGCAAGAGTAGGTACAACTTTGATTGGAAGTCATGAATCACTCACTCCCTTGCAATGCTACAACTAGCTCAAAGAAGCTTTCCTATACACCACAAGTATTGGTGTATAGAGAGCTCACTCTCTCTCCTTACAACTAAGATGGCGAATGGTACACTCAAAGTAGTGAGCAATAGTGTAGAGATATTTTTACAAAGAGTAATGGGATCTCTTTGGGAGCCTTGATTAAGATTAGACCTAATCAATTTTAAAAGATTATGAAATATTTTTTACGTTCAAAATTGGAGTGGGTCTTCCTTATCCCTTGAGTCACATGGATGTGGGCTCAAGGGGATGAATTATTGAGTGTAAAAGAAGAGAGAGGTGAGTAACTTGGAGGTGCCTACTCTAGTAGGTAGTAGAGGGTGCAATTTACAAGAAGGGTTAGTCATTAGTGTTAGTAGTTGTAGTAAGGAGCATGGGGTAAAATTACATGGCATATGCACTCAAAGTGCATTACATGATTTATACAATGATAAAAAGTAAGAGAAGGATGAGAATATACACAATTTTATGGAAACCACAAGATGGAAAGGAAATTTTTCACCTATCTCCTCCAATGAAGCGCTTGTAGAACTCTGTCAGTGTCGTTCCTGAGATCATGGAAAAATTGAATTTTCAATGATCAAACTCCTCCTTTTGTAGATCTTGAGCTTGCTTATTTGCTGATTTTTTCTCTTTTTGTGAAAGGATGAAGAGGTTATGGTAATATGAATTTGATTATAGAGAGAAATTGAGCTATGTGCTATGGAGTAAGGGAGAGATGGAAATGGATGAAAGGAGGCATGAAAGGTGCAGGTTTCCGGGTGATGGAGGAGGAGGGTGAGTATGTGAGTATGTGTGGAAGTGTGGAAAAGGTAGAAAGGAACCTAGCTCTAATTGAGCATGTGAGGTAGACAGATTGAGGTCCACAAAAAATCTGAGAACAATACGCAAATGAAGTCCACAACCTTTGAGAAAATTTGAGTGTATTTGTGAAATTATGTGTCAACCTTTTTTATTTTAAATACTTATTTAGACTCGGATGGGAACTAATTTTTAAAAAATTACCAAAAACATGTGTTTTTTGCCCAAGAATATCATTGACTGGGTCCCTTCTTTGTTTTGATTCCCTTTAGCCTTCAAGAGAGTGACCCCTCATGCCTAGGAGAGTGATAAAGGACTACTAAGATATTAATATCCCCATGTGGAAAGGATTTTCCACAAATATATGATATGTATGTGATGAAAAGAAACAAAGTAGTGTATGAATAAATCAAGAGACCCAGAGTATAATAAAAATAAAAAATAAAAAGAAAAAAAGTAGAAGACACAAGTGACATGATAGAGTCAAATGAGAGGACCCTCCCTTGATATTATTTGTGGGGATAAAGAAAAAGTATGTGAAATGTGAAGAGGTTTGATTGATAATAAGTGATGGCACGGATATTATTCATTCTCATGAAATATTAAAATGTGAATATTTCTCACGTGGAGAAATTTTATTTATTACATTGGATAATATAAAAGAAGTATGATAGAGAGTAAGGATGCATGGCATGAATTTTTGGTTTGATAAAACACACACCTAATTGCAAGTATTTACGTAATTAATTAAAGATATCTATAAAAATATATGAAATGCATGAGAAAAAAATTGTACATAGGTCCTTGGATAAAAATAGATTATATACACAAATATTGGCTCTCTTAGCTAATAATAAGCTAGAAAAGGATTTTAGATAAAATATGAGGAAAAAATCCCTAACACACACACGCCTATGTACAGTGAAAAGGTAGTGTTAAGGTGATTTTTCTTGGGTCAGGTGGCTCACTATGGCAATTACGAAGAGACAAAAAATGTCTATCATTGCCTTGCAGCTCAACAAATTGTGTTTATTGATAGTATGAAAGCTATTTTTTTGCTTGTTACCTTTCCTGAGTCATAGGACACATTTAGGAAAACCATAAGTAACTCATTCCCTATAGGAAAATTGAATAGTGCTAACGTTGAACCTTGTCTACTTACAAAAGAGGTTTACAAGAAAAACAATGCAGGAAGTAGTGACGGGAGCAAAGCGAACCCCGAACCCCCGACGGCCTCTAAAACACCGGGGACCGAATGGCGCGCCTCGAGCCTGTCATGGTAAAGCAAACAGGGGGCACCACCTAGCTTCAGCGGCTAGGACGCAAACAACACACCATCATAACAAAGTTTTCATCCAAGAGAGATGGATGCTTGGGAGTAATGATGAAAAGGAAAGGGAATGAGATCAAGTGAGAGAGAGAGAGAGAGAGAGAGAGAGAGAGAGAGAGAGTGAGGGAGGGGGTGTAGCGGCTTAGTACTTAGGCACCACAAAAGGATGGCGAATCCGCACACCCTTCACACATACACAAGCTCACTCCAAACACAAAACTAGGTGGCGATTCCGCACACCTCACATGCGCAAAACATTGCAAGAAAACATACTCACAAAACCTCAAGCTTTATTTAGAGAATAAGGCGATGAAATGGGGAGCATAGGGTAGGGGAATGAGAAGGGAGAGCGTGGTAGAGCACATGGCGGATAGGTGGGAGTTGATGGCGAAGACTCGCACGAAGGTTATGGCCATCATCCTTCATTTAGTTGCCCTTCATCTTCCATAGCCAAGGGTGTAGAGGTCATGCTCAAGACAAGCATGGTGATTGCGGTGATGGTGATGGTGATGGTGTGGGTGTGTGTGCACTAGGCACACACAGTGCATAGTGTGTTCTTTGGTGATGTTGTGTGTGTGTAGTGTGATGGTGACCCCTCTTTGTATAGGGGAGGAGGGGGGAGAAATTCTAGAATTTAGAAATGAAGAAATCATTATCTACATAGGCCATGTGACTGTGGGCCCCACTTGTCTGGCTGTGTGTATATGTGCCAGAACAGCAGTCTCATGAGAGAGAGACTAAGAGAGAGAGATGGGTTGATGAAAATAATTGAGAGGTGACATGGAGAATAAAGTAATTACAAGAGGGGAGTGTGTTCAGATGTGAATCTGTGTGCAGATGTGTGTGAACACAAGAAAAATCAGGTAACCACCGGGTGGGGATGGGTCTGTGGGCACCTTTTTCAGTGAAACTGAGTGTGTGTGAGTGTGGGGGAGGTTATTTAGCTACAAGACAAGAGACATGGCGCCCTTTAGAGAGAGAGGGGGATATTTGGGTCATAGGATATGATAGGAGAGAGAAAGAGGGGGTGGGGTATACTATTTTGGAAGATAGGGTAAGTTGCATGTGAGTTAGGGTGCATTATTGGTGAGTTATAATGCATTATTGGTGAGAGGCGGGGTAGCTTGAGGGGAGAGAGAAAGGAGAAAGGACAAGGGGAAGAGAGAGGGGAGTTGACCTTTTGAGTGGAGGAGAGGAAAAGGGACACCCGGCGGGGCAACAGTGAAGAAAAAGGAGGCAAGGTGGGGATGGGCTACCCCGCAGGCATGAGGTGGCCTATTTTACCTTTTTTATATATTTACATAATCATACTTTATTTTTTTCTTACTTTTTTCCAATGCCTTTTATCACTCCCTCCCCAAGAGGGGGTTTTCATAAGGTGGGGACGAGAGAAGAGGGGTATGGGAGCTTGGCTTGTGAAAAGCCCCCATCATTAGCCCTCCCCTTTTGGCTAGAGGCATTCATGTCTCTAGCTCATCTGTTTGATCATTATCGTCGGAGGTGGCGGCTGATGGTGTGTCCTCATCTGGAATGTCAATTGGTGGAGCCTGGTCAAATCGAAGAAAATAAGGCTTAAGTCACCAACCATTTACCCTGGTTTTATGAAGTTTTCCATCAGCCTCCATAAGCTGGTAGCTTCCATTGGCATACTTCTTCCTGATGATGAAAGGGCCTTCCCATCGGAGCAGGAGTTTCTTATCCTTGCGCGTGTCGAAGCGATTGTCGTAGCGGAGCACCAACATTCCTTTCTTCAATTCTTTTTTCCGGAGATGCTCGTTAAAGCTAAGCCGTCTATGCTCTGCTTGTGCTGCATAATAATTTATTGCTTCTTCTCTGTCCAGCTGCAGTCTTTCCAAGTTGATGATGTGATCTCTCAAATGCATGTTGGGCTGTTTAAGCTGGCTTGCCATTACTCTGAGACTTTGTAGTTGCACTTCAATGGGCAAGATTGCTTCCTTACCAAATACTAGATGATACGGTGTGAATCCCAAGGATGTACGAAATGAAGTTCTGTAGGCCCATAAAGCTGGTAGTAGATACTTATCCCAGTCTCCGGGATGATTGTTTACCTGCTTGGTAATAATTTTTGAAACCATTCCATTTACCTTTTCAACTAGGCCATTACAATAAGGGTAATATGGTGAAGAGTGCCTCCTTGTAATGCCCAGTTTTTGCATTAATTCTCCTACCAAGTCTGCTCTGAAACCTGGCCCTCTATCAGAGATGATCTCTAAAGGTGTACCAAACCTACAGCATATGTGCTCGTAGATAAATTTAACTACCTCTACCGCTGTGATTCTAGTGGTGGCTGTAGCCTCTGCCCATCTAGTCATGTAGTCGACCCCCATGATAATGTAGAATTTTCCTGAGTTGGCCCTAGGTAATGGCCCAATGGCGTCGATACCCCATTTTTCAAATGGGCCATATGAGAGAATAGGTGTCTGTGGTTGAGGCATAAGTGATCTAGTGCCGGCCTTTTGACACAACTTACATGTTTTGCACCAGTGGTGTACATCACAGTTGAGGCTAGGCCATATGAAGCCTGCTTGCAAGATTTTCCTACTTGTTATGTCTAGGGCAAAGTGACCACCACAAACCCCGTCGTGACAGCTAGCAATTACTCCCGTGATTTCCTGAGAGAGAGGGACCTTCCAGAGTATTTGGTCCTTACCCTTACAATACAAACCGTCATTGATGAGTCGATACCTTGTGGCCTTCCGCGTCATCCATTGCTTCTGTCCCTTTGTTAAATCTGATGGGCATTCCCCTGTTTCCAAAAAATGCATGATGTCAGGCAAGGCATCACTACCTTGAAATAGAGGGAGCTTTAGTTTTATTGCTCCAACCACCACTTCCTGTAGTCTTTCACTTGCTAGGGCATCTGCTTCTTGGTTTTGAGCCCTTGGGATATGGTGTATTTGAACTTCTTCAAACTTACCCAACAAGGTTTTTACACCACTTAAGTGAGTCCTTAAACTAGGATTCTTGCATATCCATGCTCCATTTACTTGCCTTACCAGAAGTAGAGCATCCCCAAATACATTAAGGCGTTGTACACCTTGTGAGACGCACCATTGTAGACCCTTGGTTAGTGCTGCATACTCAGCTTCATTGTTAGAATGTGAATCTAACAATTGGCCCAACGAAAATACCTTTGTCCCTTTGTCATCAAAGACCACTATGCCTGCAGCTGCTTTGTCGGACGCTCGCTTGTAGGCTCCATCAAAGTAGAGAGAGTATGCTCCTTCTACCATCGGTGGTACTGGAGGTAATCAGACTTCTCCTTCCTTAGATTGCTTCTCCTTCCCTTCAAAGACTTGGTAGGTCATGAGTCCCCCCAAACTTGCCCTTGTCGTGCTTTCTACCTGTACCGTGTAGTCAAACTCTTGCAGACGAACTAGCCATTTAGTAATTCTAGCAGACACACCCATGTGTTGTACAACATAGGGAAATATTTCATCCGTGGTTAGAATCACAAATTGCTTAGGTAGCAAATATGACCTAAACTTTGTAGTTGCAAATCTAAGAGCTAGGACTAAGTGTTCCACATGGGTAAAACCTTTCTCTCCTGCTATCATCATTCGACTAGAGAAGTAGATTGGCCTCATGAAAGATGTCGTCGTATCCTTTTGGAGTAGCACAGCCCCCAATGAGTCATCACCAACACTTGAGGTGACATAGAATTTTTCATCCCACTTAGGTGGTGAGATAGTTGGCAGAGTGGCTAAGACCTCCTTTACCTTGTTGTAGTGATGTTCGCTTTCCTCGTCCCAAGTGAAAGTTGATCTTTGAATGAGTTGTTGCAGTGGTAGAACAAGTTGTGATAGTAGATGTATGAATCTACTTAAGTACCTCACCTTCTGTAGAAAAGAGACCAGTTGACGTGCGGTCGTTGGTGAAGGTAGCGCTATGAGTGCGGACACCTTACTTGGGCCGGCGTTGATACCTTTTGCTGAAATTTCATGGCCTAGTAGAATGACTTTACTCTCCCCAATGTGGCATTTATCCACATTTAATTGCCCACCTAGGCTCTGCAACCTGGCCAAACCTTCAGTTACCTTTTCTAAATGTGAAATACGGGAGCTATATATACAAAAATCATCAATGAACACTCTTATGGATGTTCCAAAGAACGGTTGAAAAACATATGTGACATATCTTTGGAATGTGGCAGGTGCATTTGTGAGACCAAATGGCATAACCCTGTATGCAAAACAACCCCATGGCGTGATAAAAGTGGTTTTTAGCTGATCTTCCAAGGCTATGCGTATTTGAAAGTATCCAGAATAACCATCACAGACGATATAACATTCAAAACCCGCTACTTCATTCAGAATTTCATCCAAGAAAGGGAGAGGAAAGTGGTCTCTCTTTGTAGCTGCATTTAGTGGTTTGTAGTCAACACAGACCCTCCACTTACCATTCTTTTTAGGCGTCACCACTACGGGTGACACCCATTCTGAGTTTTCTACAGGATAGATGAATCCCGCCTCCAGCAGTTTCCTTACCTCGACCAAGAGTGCCTTTTCTTGTATGACCCCCAGTCGTCGTAGCTTTTGCACAATTGGTTTTACCCCTTCCTTCAGCTTAATATGATGTTCCACCACTGTAATGCCTGTGATTCTTTCATAGTTGTCAATGAACAGGTTAGGAAATCGCATCAACATTTGCAAAAAACTATCTTTCTCCTCAAGTGTTAATTCCGTAGACAACATACCCTTCAACCTACTTCCTCCTAGGCCAGGTGATTTTCTCTCCTCTTCATTGGGTTTCCCTTTTGGTGATGGATCACCAGTTGTGCTTACCCTTTGTGGATCCTTCATAATGATACCTATCACATCAATGGAACTATCACTTTCGTCGATGGATGTGGTCTCCTCCTCAGAACTGGAAGATTCGCTAGTGGTTTCATCTGCCGATGTTTCCAGATTCATTTGCTTCTGCTTGCCAATCCTCATGTCGTAGTAGATTGTCTCCCCTTTCTTACCGGTCATGAGTAGAAGGCCAGTACCCCAGTCCTGTTTTGCCTTCATGGCCATCAACCATGGCCTTCCCAAAATTAGTGGATAGCCCTCCCCCTTAGTAGGCATTACAAAAATATCTACCTCTACCTCAGTGTTGAAAGCTTTGATTTTCACGGCATTTACCACACCCACACACTTTACTTTTGCGTTGTTGCCATCTTTGCCTTGCATGGAGAAGGCCTGTCAACCTCGAGCCCTAATCGAAGCATCATAGCTTCGCTCATTACACAGATTTGTGCACCTCCATCAATGTAGGTGTTTCCAACCCTCTTTCCTTTTATGTTTACGTCGACAATTGGAAGGATGTCATCCATGTTGCATCCCGAAATTGCTCCGGCTACCTTTGTTTTGGAGCGTCTTGTACTTACCATTTTAGACCATTGTCGCCTTACTTTTGGTGCAAGATGTAGCAGCTATGGCCATGTAATCTTCGGTCCTTGCTCTGCCACATCCAATGTTAGATCATAGGGCTTAGAACTTTCCCCTAGCTGGAAGTCGGTGATGCCCAATTTCCGTCGTGGCCTAGATGGCCTCTTGCTAGTTTCTCCTCTCATGCTTCTCTCATCATCTGATTGTGTAGCCTTCTCCCTCCTAGCTCTTTTCACAGTCATGGCCTCAAGTGGTTCTAAAAAGGTTACCTTATCCTTACCCTTGTCCCTCTCCTTTGCTCTGGGTGGATCCACTACTACGGCTTTTCCTTTCTCTTCTAGCCTTATGATGTTTACAGGGCGATCAGGTGGTGGGGCTGGTGGAAGAGGTGGGATGGATGCTTGTAGTGGTGTCTGGGGTGGACGTAGAATTTGTGTTGGTGGGGGTGGTGCTCGGGGTGGGGGTGTTCTTTCTCTAGGGGGTGACAATTGGTTCCTCCTACCTCCTCTATTATAGTTTTGTCGTGGTTTGGGACAGTAGTACATACCGTGACCGTCTTCTCCGCAGTTGTAGCAATGATACTCCCTGTTTTGTCGTCGTGCTCTTCTAGGGTCTTGATCTCTTTCTTGACTCCTCCCTTGCTGTATTAAGTGGACAGACAAATTCTGCAGTTGGTCAGTAATATGGGCCGACATATCTTGTTGGTCATCTCTTACCCCAAGAGCCGGTGGTGGTGGTGGAATGGTGGTTGTCGTAGTTGCTGGTCGACGTGATGTTGTTGTTTCTGTTGACTCGGTTTCTTTGGCTTTCATTCGCAGATTCTTGTCCTTAAGGCGAGCAATCTCAACGGCTAACTCGTACGTAGCCGGGAATCTACCTTTCACCTTCTCCTTGAGAAGCGGCCATAAGCCATGCGTGAACCGATCTTTTTTTAGGAAATCGGGTGCAGCTTTCCCCCTTGCCAGTGACTCAACCCGCCGTTCCCACAAATCCACAAATTTGGACTCATAGGTGGCATATTCTAAAAGACCCTCCTGCTTCAAGTCCCTCAACTTGTCCCACAACTTTTCTGAAGTGGTACCTCCCCCAAAGCGCCTCTTAAAAGCGGTTTTTAAGGGTTCCCAGTCATCCTTGGTTGCTTGTGGAAGTGCATTGTACCATGATCTAGCTTCTAGCTTCATGAGATGCTTAAAGATTCTAACCCGGGATTCATCCGTATCTTTGTTGCTCACTACACATGCTACTTCAAAGTCATCTAGGAAGTCTGTTACCAAATCCTCCCCCTTCTTTCCTTTAAATGTTGGAAATGCTACACTTGCCATGATTACTGAGAGAGAGCTAGAAAGACACACTACTTAACTTGCAAAAGTTTTTTTCTTCTTTACAAGGAGGCGTGTATACCCTCTTATACTAGGACATAGATTAAAACTTCAAACGGTACATTGCCTTGTACCAAAGGTAGGACAAATGGTTGATCTGATGCCAGAACCTCAAAAAATCGCTCCCCACCCAGCATGGTGTCAATGACGTGTTGGTAGTGAGCCTTCAAATCCAGTATTACCTTGATTGAGCGTACACGTGTTGGTATGTGTGATCTGTCTTGAGGTAGGTTGTAATGATTCATGTGAAGCTTAGAGGTGCTTAGTCACTGTCCAAGCTTGTGGGAGAGGGTGGTGTTCTTTCATGAAAAAAACTCAGTAGATCCCTAGTTTCTCTAGTGAGAGTGTGAGCCAATGATTTCGTTATCTGTGCTGCAGCATCAGGTGCGACTTGAAAACTAACTGTGATAATTACCTCGGTGACTTGAGTTACCCGATTCTCAAAGTAGAATAGTGTTGATTCTCTATTGTGTAGAGCTCCTTCCATTTTGTTGTTGTGGGTTGGTTGTAGGTTGCGGACATGGTTTTGACCTTCTCCTTCTTCTTCTTGGCACTTGGCCTATGTATATCCACTGGGTTTGGCGTGTTGGTTGACTCTCCCACTGCAAATCGATTACCGTTACACCTGGCACTCGAGCTTCGATGGAGATGCGGAGTTCGTCTAGTTGTGCTTGGAGCTCTTCTTCTTCTGCCGTCCAATTAGCAAATCCTGCTAGCCATTCATCCATTCACAATAGTTTAGGGGTTTCAATCTTGTAAACTGAAGGGTTTCATGAAAAGATCCTCAGTGGGGGCACCAAATGACGGGAGCAAAGCGAACCCCGAACCCCCGACGACCTCTAAAACACCGGGGACCGAATGGCACGCCTCGAGCCTGTCATGGTAAAGCAAACAGGGGGCACCACCTAGCTTCAGCGGCTAGGACGCAAACAACACACCACCATAACAAAGTTTTCATCCAAGAGAGATGAATGCTTGGGAGTAATGATGAAAAGAAAAGGGAATGAGATCAAGTGACAGAGAGAGAGAGAGAGAGAGAGAGAGTGAGGGAGGGGGTGTAGCGGCTTAGTACTTAGGCACCACAAAAGGATGGCGAATCCGCACACCCTTCACACATACACAAGCTCACTCCAAACACAAGACTAGGTGGCGATTTCGCACACCTCACATGGGCAAAACATTGCAAGAAAACATACTCACAAAACCTCAAGCTTTATTTAGAGAATAAAGCGATGAAATGGGGAGCATAGGGTAGGGGAATGAGAAGGGAGAGCGTGGTAGAGCACATGGAGGATAGGTGGGAGTTGATGGCGAAGACTCGCACGAGGGTTATGGCCATCATCCTTCATTTAGTTGCCCTTCATCTTCCATAGCCAAGGGTGTAGAGGTCATGCTCAAGACAAGCATGGTGATTGCGGTGATGGTGATGGTGTGTGTGTGTGTGCACTAGGCACACACAGTGCATAGTGTGTTCTTTGGTGATGTTGTGTGTGTGTAGTGTGATGGTGACCCCTCTTTATATAGGGGAGGAGGGGGGAGAAATTCTAGAATTTAGAAATGAAGAAATCATTATCTACATAGGCCATGTGACTGTGGGCCCCACTTGTCTGGCTGTGTGTATATGTGCCAGAACAGCAGTCTCATGAGAGAGAGACTAAGAGAGAGAGATGGGTTGATGAAAAAAAGTGAGAGGTGACATGGAGAATAAAGTAATTACAAGAGGGGAGAGAGGGGAGTGTGTTCAGAGGTGAATCTGTGTGCAGATGTGTGTGAACACAAGAAAAATCAGGTAACCACCAGGTGGGGATGGGTCTGTGGGCACCTTTTTCAGTGAAACTGAGTGTGTGTGAGTGTAGGGGAGGTTATTTAGCTACAAGACAAGAGACATGGCGCCCTTTAGAGAGAGAGGGGGGTATTTGGGTCATAGGATATGATAGGAGAGAGAAAGAGGGGCTGGGGTATACTATTTTGGAAGATAGGGTAAGTTGCATGTGAGTTAGGGTGCATTATTGGTGAGTTATAATGCATTATTGGTGAGAGGCGGGGTAGCTTGATGGGAGAGAGAAAGGAGAAAGGACAAGGGGAAGAGAGAGGGGAGTTGACCTTTTGAGTGGAGGAGAGGAAAAGGGACACCCGGCGGGGCAACAGTGAAGAAAAAGGAGGCAAGGTGGGGATGGGCTACCCCGCAGGCATGAGGTGGCCTATTTTACCTTTCTTATATATTTACATAATCATACTTTATTTTTTTCTTACTTTTTTCCAATTCCTTTTATCACTCCCTCCCTAAGAGGGGGTTTTCATGGGGTGGGGACGAGAGAAGAGGGGTATGGGAGCTTGGCTTGTGAAAAGCCCCCATCAGTAGTAAGTATCCTAGTGCTATAGTTGTCGAAGGTAGGTCTTAGAATAGATTAAAATCCAACAATATTGATAACTTAAAAACAAGTCTTGTGTAGGCATTAATATATGGGATGTGGAATGCTTTTATTGCAACCAAAACCAAAGCATCAAGAAGGATTGCTACAAGTGGAAATGTGAATATAGGGATGTTAAAAAGAAATAAAAGGATGATGCAAAATACAAAGTAAATTCAAATGTCAAGAAAGAAGAGGTAAATGCAGTGGATGGTGATAACAGTTCTCCTAGTGATCTTGCTTGATGATGATCTTGTTGAGGCACATACAGTTAGGAGATGTGTTTCTTACTTCTTCTTTTCCTGATGTTTTTATTCTCTCTCATGAGACGAATATGCCTATGGATTGGGTCATTGAGAGTGGTACCCCTTTCTGTGTTACTCCTAATAGATCTTGATTTTATGACTATGATGTTCCTCTCACATGTTAGAGTTACGGAATCTCTCTAGATTTTTCTAGTTGGTACTAATTTCTGTTAGGGAATGGTGTTCCGGAGTAAGATATGTTTTGTGGTAGTGCCCGGCTAGAGTGAGGTGGTTTCCTCATGTTGAGATTTTCTAGCCATGTTTAGCTTGGGGTTTTTGTCTTTGTTTCATGGCTATATAGACTCTTATAGGTTTGGGATATTTTATCCAAGCCTCTCCCACTTTTTCTCCAAGCACTGGTACACTCTGCTACCCCTTTTCTTGATTCATCTTGCTCTACCCCCTATTTTCCAAGTCGTGGGGTTGGGACTATGGGCCCATCAGATTCTAGAGGAGTATATATGTGCAAGGGGGTACCTCTATATAAATTGCAGTTAGAACCAAGAGGGGGGACATCCTTAGGGCCCACCCACTCAGGTCTGACCAGGGTTGGCAGGTAGTGCAAAATCTACTCCTTAGATTTTTTTCTCAACACCCTTTTTTTCATATCAAACCAACTTTATTGTCAAGTAGTTGTGGTAGTGTGTACAGACTCTCTTATGATGCAATTCATTTCTTCAAGGAAGCCTTACATAGGCTTTATAATCATACAATGGCAAAATTTCTCATCCAATATCTAGATCTAGATCTTGCTATGAGGAGATTCACCAAATCTATGCTGGAAAAGTATGCTAGAGGTGGTACCCATGTGGAGACCATGTTGGATAGAATATGCTAGTAGAGTAATCATAGTTCTGTGTACCTTGGGTCTATCCACTGGGGCATGTCAAATCTATGCCGGACCACCCTTGGTCACTTGTATGAGTAGTTTTCTATCAACATGGAGAGCCTTTCCTAGATCTCTCTCTCTCTCTCTCTCTCATGTCCGGCCTCTTTCTACCTTAGTGATTTCTATTCTCCAAGGTTTCCTTTGTTCATGCGTGTGGCATTGCAGGTGCTCTCTTATGTTAGAGGATCCTATTAGAGTCAAGCTAGATTGGAGTTGAGGTGCTATGAGATTAGAGGGTAGATCTTGTCTTCATTGCATCTTCTGTTGCCTATTTTAACATGGTATCAGAGCCATAGGTGACATGTGATCCGGCTTCATTTTGAACTTGTTTGAATGAGAAGAATCTTGCTGTTTTTTTCTAGTTTTCTCTAGTTTGGGGCGGATTTGGGTATGTGGAGGCCTTGGAACCTCATCTATGACTTCCACATCCTTTGCCCTTGATTACTCAGATCTCTCTTCATTGAGGGGAACCCGATGAAGGTTCAAAATGTGTAGCATTGCTAGATTGTTCTAATTTTCCCATATGGAGATATGCTGCCCCTTTCCCACAAGAGGAGCAAGCATGTGGCTTTTAAATCTAGAAGGGGGGCCGTTTTATTTTCAACTTCTTCTTTGAAGAGAATTATGGTATTCCTATTCATACCAACTTGATTTTATTGATGGTATGATCCTCTTTGAGTCTTGTTTTCTTTGAGATTTAGGTCTTCCTATCTAGTCATAGTGGAAGAACTTTCACTCTAGGTTGTCTCAGATTACTTTTTGGCGGTACTTATTCTCTTTCCCTGGTATTGAGTGGGAAGGAGGCTTCCTATCTTGAGGGGAGCATTGGATTTGTCTTTAGAGATTTTAGTGATAGTGTTTTCTTTGTTTTAACATGGGGTTGAGTCAATTGCTACCTCTCATACTTTTGATACTTCTCTTTCAAAGGGGGCTTCTAGTTTATTATCTTTAGTTGATTACCGATGCTCCAATCAATGGAGTACCATGTATGGTGTCTTATAATCCTTGGTTTCCTTGCCCTCTTCTTGAGGGGGTCACTATATGTAAAACCTATATATTGTGTGCATTGAAGGACTATTTATAAAACCCCTTATTTGTGAATTTTTCACCAATGAAAAGGGACCCTTTTTTGATTGAATCTATTTTGAGATAAGTTTTTTCAACACCCTTCTATATGTGAAAATGTGAGGAAATATATGATAAAATAATCCCTACTATTGAACCCATGATATGCATTTTTTAAAATTGTAGTGACCCTCTTGAGGCCGAGTCTTCTTGTGGCTTTGGATGGTGTGTTATAGCCCACAATGCAATTAGCATCCTGTAAGATATTTTCTTTGAGCCATTTTGGTGGTTGCTTTGTCTTTTAGATCTGTGGTGTGATGGTTGCTCTTCCCATTACATTTGACTGGGTGTTCTTGTGCCATATCTTTTGGATTGATCCCTAGAGACTGTATCATTCAAGACCCACCTACTTCCCTTATCCTTAGACTAGCATATTATTTTGTATAGGTGGATAGTGGTTCTTCTTGGACTAAGAACCAATTACACTCAGCCATGGAATTCTTCAAAGCCTGGGAGATGTTCTTCTCGATATTCCCATATTTGGTTCTAGGAGCCACATGTATATTTTCTTTCAATTTCACCTATCTTGGGTGATCCAATCACAAAAGTTGAGATTATTGAAGAGTGATGGGAGCTATACATGGTCCAGGTGTTCTCCCTTTATAGGGGGATTTGGATCCCACTTGGGAGTTAATGTTTGTGAACTACTTCCTTTTACTCTATGGATTTATGTGCAGTGGATAAGATTGATAGTCTATTTGGTTGCTTTCTATAGCATCTTGTCCTTCCCTTGTAGAGCTTGGGTGTAGGGTCTCTTGATCTTACCGTATTAGCTGCTGCAATCTCAGTATTGATGTGTGTTCCTTTTTGTTGAATCTGTGTTTTTTATTCACTCTTAGTTCTAATAAAGTTCCTTTAGATATAGTTAGTAGTTCATGATTATATATGGTGGTTGGTGTAGTTCTTTGGATGGTTGATTTCTCAAAAGCCTCAATTGTCCTCATTCTTTCAACTTCTCATAGTAGCTTGGAGATTTTGGCATGTGCTAATGATTGTGAAGGAGGTGGTGTGCCTGTATGCATGTATACAGAAATGGAAAGTGGAAGAGAAGAAACTCAAGCATTTACATGGTTAAGAAATAGACACGCATTAACTAGTAGTGCACAGGACGTGCTAGAATGAGTACTTAACAATCACAAGGTTAAGAGAAGAAACTCAAGCATTTACATGGTTAAGAAATAGACACGCATTAACTAGTAGTGCACTAGAATGCGTACTTAACAATCACAAGAAGGTATTTATGCGAGGACTCAAGAGCAAGCATTGTTCTTCTGCATAGATACTTTCCTTGCAAGCATAGAAACCAAGAAAAATAGGATAAGCTACTATGTTTTAGTACATATATAAGTTAAGTATTGGATGCTACAAGTACAATTAAGACATTGAGCAAAAAGACCAAGGAGTTGAAGGAAGGGGGTCACGCCGTCGGATTTGAGACATTTTGAGGCTACCAGGACACCCACACAACCCTTGAGTTTATACAATAGTTTGACATCACCTTCTTTGGAGGTTGGTTCACGAAACACTCCAAGGTGCAAAGGGTGACGTCTTACTTGAAAGGAACTTCACATACATGGTGGTCAATGAAACACGCTTGGATACCCCAAGCAAGAAATCAATAGTAGCACACGAACAAAAACTTCAAAATCACTGAACATATATATATATATATATATATATATATATATATATATATATATATATATATATATATATATATATAGAGAGAGAGAGAGAGAGAGAGAGAGAGAGTTGACATGCCCCGACGTAGTTATGTGCCCAGAGGTATTGGCTCCAAAGTCTTGTGCCCCTTTTGGTATTTCTTTATCAATAATCATTTGTAAATTACAACTCTAGAGAGATGTCTTCTCTCGGACTCTACGTCCCGATGCTCTGTAGAGTGAGGCCTCAAGGGTTCTTTTATTCTTACAAGGGTTTCCTCAAAAGCAGAGCCCCAAAAGAAATCACATGAAAAGCTACAAGTTTCAAAAGCATCTAGTTCAAAAACTAGTGTCAAAAGCTGCCAGCACAAATTACGAAATTCCGTACAATGCCATTTTAGCAGCGAGTGCAAAATGCAACAGCATTCGTACAGCCCTACCACGTCAGCATGTCCATGCAATTTGGATTTTTTATTTATTTTGGTGTCCCAAGGGACCCATCGATGGGTACCCTATAAGTTGGAACAACTTATAATCTTTGACGTCTATTCGTTTTCTGGGTGGACATGCCACATCATCATTTTGTGACATACCCCCCCTTTAAACAATTATAATTGTCCTCAATTACGCATGCAAAAATTATTAGTAGACACTAGCTCTAAGTACCAACACACTAGAAGACACAAATCCAGTAGTTGCACAAAAACGACAGTCGCCAAACATTCACATCACATTCAAATCAAATCACATAAAATCCATCAAGATCTAGGACCATGATCTCTTGGCAACGTGTTTAGCAATAACATCTAGATTCTTATTGCTATCATGTCCATAGAATCTCAAGATTGAAATGCTACAATCATTTTGTCTTTCAAACCTACACTCAAACACAGCCACATGAGAGAGCACACATAAATCAGATTCATGTCAAGAATTCCCATGTCAAAGTACTTTTGTCATAAAGTCATTCGGTAGAATACTATCAGCTCATCAGTATCCCTGAAATTCAAAGGCTAATCAATGCCTTTACTCCATCTAGCTAACCTTTGACAAAGGAGCGAAGTGACTCCCCTGTTGTGCACTCTTGTGTGCAGCATATTCAGACATGCTTATCCACGGGATCTCTTGAAATAGTCAAAGCTGGACCATATACCTCAAGGTAAATTTCCAATATTCAAGAGTATCTTCTAGGTCCTCCTCATCCTCCATCCACTTTGCATCCAATGCAGGATAGTTCTTGACTAAGAACCACCGTTCACTTTACCTTTCTCTTTCCTTTCTTGGTGAGCTAGTATCTATTCCAAAACGAGAATCTCCTCGCTCTCTTCCACTTTAGGCTGCTCCTCAGGCTCCCTGTTGATTGGCACCTTTACCTTCTCTTGAATTTGGAAAGGGCCTTAATATCACATACTTAGCTTTGGAAAAAGTCATTCCTTTCCCTTTTGTTTCCTTAGGCGTGCCTTCTCAAATCGTAAGAGCACCCAATCATCTTCGTTCAACTGCAAATTTCATCGATTATTGTCAGTTGCCTTCTTATGTCGTGCTTGAAACTTCTCAAGAGCCTCGTGCACCTTGGAAAAAGTAATATCCACATCTAGATCATACCAATCTGCTTCAAAAATCTTATCCTAGTTTTGGGGAATTCTTTGTTCTACTAGTTTATTCCCTTTTCCTTTATTTCCTTCTGCCCTAGGACCTGTAGTATCTCCGTTAGCTTCCCCTATCCATTGGCACTTCAGTCTAAAATCATCAGAACCCTGACATGCACTATCATCTAATCTCCTTTCTCTGGATCCTACGATGAACTTGCATCTGGTTCCCTTAGTTTGTCGAAACCTTCGGATGTGCTACCACCTGATTCTTGAGAATATTGTGATCAGCTGTCATCAAGTTCCGCTCATTCATTCTTTTCACTAGTGATTCTTGAGAATCTTGTGATCAGCTGTCATCGGATTCCGCTCATTCATTCTTTTCACTAGTAGATTCTTGCCTTGTTTAGGTGGATACTATTCTATCCGTAGGATATGTCAATGAGTCAGCATGTGTTCCTAATTGTTCCTTATCATGTTCCATAGGTTTTGAATGGAGTCAGACTACTGCTTCAAACAATAGTCTTGAATCTCTTTTGAAAAAATATAGCAAAATCGCTTAATCTAGTCTCTCTAGCAAATAGTATCCCAAAACCTCTGGCAATAATCATCCAATGTATCTTTCTTGGTCATTCTCAATTACCTCAAATGGTGCCTTCCCCGTCAAAGAATGAATTGTGTTGTTGTAGGCAAACTCCACCAAAGGCAAATACTTTTCCCATTGAGTCTTCTGATCCAAATTATAAGTCTTCAACAAATCCAAAAGCACTGAATTGGCTATCTCAAATTGCCCACCTATCTGTGGGTGGAACAAGGACAAGAACTCCAACTGCATTCCAATGTTCTCCTAGATTGCCCTCCAAAACAAACTGGTAACTGGGGGTCTCTGTTCAAAACAATGGAGTCAAGCATGCCATGTAATCAAAAACTCTGTGAAACAAACAGTCTCGCCAAATGATCAGGCTTAACTGTCTTCTTTATCAAAATGAAGTGGACTAGTTTACTAAATCTATCAATGATTGTTCAATTGCATCATGCCCAATTTTGATTTTTGGGAAGATAAAAAATAAAATCCATGGCAATTCTTTCCCAGGGACATGAGGGAATGGGTAAAGGCTGTTGGAGCTATAAGATCCATGCCATGAACAAGATCACGACGCTGAAGATCAAGGAGTTTTGAGAAATTAACATGAACAAATCGATGATGCCATACTTTGCAATCATGATCACCTTGAGCAGTGGCTATAGTTTGTCCATCTTTCTCAATTCGGCATTTGTTATGATCAAATCCAACAAAGAGACCAAGATCAACAAGTCTAGCAATTGAAAGAATATTACGTTGAAGATATGATACATGTAATACTCCTCGCAAAGTTTGAGTCAAAGAAGATAAGGTACCAAGATATAAATCTCCCCAATACCCTTTACTTCACAAGTTGTATTATCAGCAAGATAAACAACACGTTGAACTAGTAGTGGATGATAGTCATGGAGCCACTTAGACTGATATGTCATATTTCTTGAAGCACCAGAATTGACAATAAAAAGTGATCCATCACGTACATGAAGTATTCTTCCGGAGCAACTGAACATAGGACGCAGCTTATTTCTGGTACAATATTCTTTCAATGTTTAGTAGCATATACTCTATTATGATCTGTGTCGAATCGATGCTTATAGCACATATGAGTGGGGTGATCAGATCGTCCACAATATTCACAAGAAGAAGAAGAATCTCTAGATAAACGTGGTTGTTTAGTGGTAATATTGTGTTCTTCATCATACTGACGTGACCAACAATCATCTTTAGTATGGCCATTTCTGTTGCAGTAAGAACATTGCTATGATTAGGGAATTTGAGACGAGACAAAATTTTACCACGATGGCCACCTCTGCGGTTTCTTCATTGAAATGGAAGCCTTTGAGCATAAAAAGCACGTTCCATCTATTGTGACTCCTTCTCCTCTTGTGATATCATAGATGTATCATGATCAGCATTACGCCATTCTTGACATTGAGAGTATTCAATTAAAGACATGCAGGATTCGTCGAAATTGAGACCATCTTTATTAGAACGAATGGTAACAATGTTATCATAAGAAGAGTCCTTCACCGTGTCAAGGAGAAGTGTAATCAGTTGTTTTTGTGGAACAGGATCACCGGCAGCAGCAAGTTGATTGATAATGGATTGGAAAGACTCAATATGTTCCGTCATGGCAGTACCAACTTCATATTGTAACTTGTTAAGCAAACTTCTCAAAGAAAGTATTTATGTAACAAACTTCTTTTGAAAGTTTGCAATAAGGTACTTCCATATGTCATGGAAAGGAGGCAGTTCATACATATCAAGCGAAAGGGAACAGTAAGAGAAAAAATAATATATCGACGAGCTGCTTTATCATGTAATTGCCAATCCGTATACGCAACATGTCAATATTCAAATACATGTCCTTTAGTGGTAAGCACGGTGTCATGATCTGTATCAACATGCTGAGATGGACATACACGATTTCCAAGGACAATATCAAAGAGTTCATAGCCTTCAAGAATTAACAACATCTTTGCTTTCCAACCTAAAAATCCTTTGCCTTGGAAAGGAGAAACAGAACGTTGTCCAGAAGGAAAACCGTTGACGAGAATAGTCATAGCCATATCTGGTTGTGAGAAGGCATATAAGATAAGATGCTCAATAAACGTCAAAATATATGAGCGACGTCACCCAAAAAAGCAAGGAAAAGGAGACGTTAATAATGAAAGTTTTCCCAAAATAGAGTGACGTGAGATGCGACATGAGACTCAAGATTGACGGCTGTTATATGAATATCCAAAAGCTAAATTTGATAGAAAAAGTTGTCGCCAAAATTAGATAAACGATTCAGTACGCTTCACGAAGACATACAAGGACGAAACCTGCATAAAGATCGATTGTATTAAAAACAGCATAACTTTATGCTGCGAACTCCGATTGATGCAAACCTAGAACTCAAATCGAAGAGCTTGAGGAGACGAACAAGTTTTGGTTTCTCCAAATTTTGAGCAGAAGACCCCCAAAAATTGAGAGGAAGTTCAGGGTGTCAAAAAACAAATCAACAAGAAAACGTAATAAACTATTCATTACATCGATTAGCAATAAACACCACACAAAACACTAATCATATTCTTCTTAACATAAAACAACCACACTTAATAAGAATCAATCCTCAAAAATAAGATTTGTAGCAATTCTGAATCTTACATGCAATTCGCATACACGTACTCTGTTTTTTTACCCCATGAATTGAATCGTTGCGTGATCGTTACCGCTTCGATACCATGTTGAGATGTAGAGATAAAGAGAGAGAGACAAGACCAGAGACACACCATGTATGCTCCCAAAGACTGATTCATATTGAGGACAAGATACAAATACATAGGTGAGACCAAGTTGAGTAGAGTAAGCCATATATAGCTCCAACATAGTGGAGCCAAATATGTGGTCTCAATCACAAACAAGAAAAAGCTTGGGTTGTTATGGCAAAGGACATGATCAAGGAGGCAAAACTTGCACAACAAAATAGTTTCTCCTAGCCTATGGGCTAGCTTGAGACTTAGTGGCACAATGGGTGAGCTAGTACGAAAGTGTCCTAGATGAAGGCTTTGAAATGGAGAGAGCTAACACGATGTTTTTAAAAATATATAACTCACTGGTTTTCTTGTCTCTCTAAAGTAGTCCAAGTAGTGTAATGGAACTAAGCTAATAACTTTGAGTGTAGCGGAAATAGATTAGCCATACTGAGCTCTTCATTAAGAAGATTCCTGATGAAGATAGAGAGAGTGCTAGGTTGGAGATAGCAACAATTTACACATTCCTAATTAACATGGCATGAGAAATAACTTGCAAAAGAGAGAGAAATAGAGAAATTGATAACATTTGAGGATCGGATTTACTTGGAGTTGGTCCCCCTTCTAATAGGATTTTGTATTATAGGTTCTCCCATGAAGAGATACTTGGTATAATGCAATCCTTATGTTCCTTAAGACCTCTTTGGTGCCATGAAGATGGAAAGCTTCATGCACCAAACTTATGCTTAAAACAATAATTAATCTACTTGCAGTAAACAAGAACTTGTCCCCGACCTTAATCCCAAGACCTCAAACACCATCAAAGGTGGAGAGAGCTAGCAGGGAGTGAGGAATTTAAAGGGAAGAAGATGTATCTCTACGAGAAAAAGTAGTCTCCTCACATGTAATCACTCTTAGAGCATAGCTTAGCATAGTGATAATGAAGATGGAGAAATTGATAAGCATTGCTTTGAGCATAACTCTTGGTTGGATTTGCATTCCATAGCCAAGGGGTGTTGGTGTAGGCTCTCCACTTCTCAAGCTTGGAGAAGGAGATGACTTGTGTGCACAACACACAATGGGGGAGAGTGTGTGTGTGGCTTGTGGAGTATATGAGAGAGAGAGAGAGAGAGAGAGAGAGAGAGAGAGAGAGAATTTGATTTTGTTACTTTACTCTTGCTACAAGCCTATTGGCTCAAGTTACCTTGGGCTAGCCAATGAATCGCTCTAGTCATAACAAGCAAGGGGTGTAGCATTTGGACAAGCGTCCTCCTTCCCCCCTTTGAGAGAAAGGAGGACATTTAGACAAGTGTCCTCCTTTCCCCCTTTGAGAGGAAGTCCTTAATTATTTAAATGTAGCATTTGGAAAAGTGTCCTCCTTTCCCTCTGTGAGAGAAAGATCTTAATTATTTAATTGTGCGTTTGGACAAGTGTCCTCCTCCTTTCTCCTTTGAGAGAAATATCTAAATTCTCATTGGACCTCCCTATAGGTCATCCAATAGGATTCAGACACATTATGAGGAAAATATTGCTAGGGGCCTGACATGTGTCCTATATTCTTTGTGGCTTGGGTGTCTCTTGGTGAGTGTGTGTGGGGTTTAGCATTTAGACAAGTTTCCTCCTTTATGGAAAACATGTTGACTCAAGCTCCTCAAGCTCCCTATTCAATAAGCACCTCAAGCACCTTAGTCAATAGGCACCTTAAGCACCTTAGTCAATAAGCACTTTAAGAATCTTAGTCAATAGGCACCTCAAGCATCTTAGTTAATAGTCACCTCAAGCACCTTACTCACATGAAGCACCTCAAGCTCAACCCTAGCTTGTGTTAGCAATAGCAAGCCAACTCGGATAACATTTTTTGGGAACTTCTATTGTAAAAACACTTATTCTTTTGATAAATCAAGAATGTTGTATCTCTTATTTTCCAGATGGATGGCGTAATCGATGAGCCGGGGCTATAAGCTTCCAAATTGTATCAACTTATCTCTAGTTAGAGTTCCCAGATTATTAGTTTGACCAAAAAAACCTTGGATAAGGTATAAAGGCCAGTTTTTGTAAGTTATTTTCAAGTTTTGGATAATATAAACACAGCGTGAGCTGATTGCGCTCACTTCTCTCCTTCTCACGCTTCCTACTCCCTTCCCAGTTGTCACATTGCAGTGACGTCGGTTGCGTTGCAACCACAGGTAAGAGCTCTACGCATTGACATAAACATATCATGGTAATCCATAGCTTTTGGGGTCACCAACCCACCGCCTAATTTCATCATAAGTAAGAATTTAAGCTAGGAAATCACAAAGTAAACATAGGCGGGGTATTGGGGCATCATTGCTAAGCATTTAGATGCATTCTGGGTTGAAAACGACTAGGTCAAAAACCCATTGCTGTTAATAATTGTGATTTTTGCACTTGATCTAAAGTAAGATTTGAGACCATAAGCATGTGTTCTTAGGTCTTATATATATGTCCTAAAAGTTTCGTAACATTTGGATGTTGTAACGGTCATGATTTGTTTGTTGATTAGTGACTAGCTTTTGGTGACTTGGTCATTTGAGTAGCTTGAATTAGATGCGAATTGTCTGTTGTTTTCCAAGGGATTGACACCCTCTTGTAGCCTCTATGCACTAGTTGAGTCATCTTCGTCCCATGGATTGACAATTATGTTCGTGGTTCTCACTATGTCTGCAATAAGATAGGAGTGAGGTTAGAAATTTGTCCCACATTTGGCGCTGCTGCCGAGAATCGAGTAGACCTAAACTAGGAAAAACACGAGCGCCTTGTGTAGTTGTCCTTTAACTTCCTCTAGGATCACCTAGAGTTAAAACTTTCTCTACAAAACCACATAGCTTAAGATTGTCGTCTTTTGCTGTGTAGAGGTAGTTTTAAGTAGATTGTACTTACTAAGTACCTTTTAGGACTTTAGGATTGTAGGATTAGATTAGGAGTTTGAGAATGATTGATGGACGAGACAAGTCTTAAGATGAAGGCTCAGAAATTCATAAAAAACAAGAAAACAAGTGTTTGTGGACACTTTCCACAACCCCATCCCAGTAGAACCTAGGAGTAGGGTAAGTAGACTCCGAGGTGGGATCTCAAAGCATTGCTCACTCCAAAAGAATTAATTGTGAGTTGTTTATGTGAAGTTGCAAAAATTCAGGTCTATGGCTTGAAACATCACCAAAAGACTGTCAACCACTAAATCTTGTTGGAGATAACGCTCTAAAAGTTGTATGAACCAATGGATAAGCTTAAGGATGCATTTGAGGTAAATTTTCAAGAGTTTGCAAAAACTTAAATTATTTACTTTTTCTTGAGATTTTTGACCAAATTAAGTTTTGACTTTTGACTCAGAGGCTTAAAACAGGTCATAAAAATACTGTCAAGTGAAAAAATTGCAAAAAGTGTTCATTTTAGACCAAAAGTAAAGAATCACGATTATTTACTTTCAACTCAAAATTGACCAAGGTTGATACCAAAGACTCTATACATGATTGCAAACCTCTTTTGTAAAGGCTTATAGAATTTGGATCACAAAACTGACCAAAACCTTGATAAAAACTGAAATCTATACTGATTGTCGAGAACTTGAGTGTAACTTGGTAAATCTTGTTCAAACTTAGTGAAACTTGACTCAGAAGCTTAGATTGAAGTGTTAAACATGTGTATATGCTCAGATGACCAAAAATATTCAAAAAATTATCCGTTGTAAATAATTGTAATTATTTACATCTGCTACAAAATTGGACAATTTTGCACATTTGAGTATACCACAAGGTCAAGCATATCAAGTAGACTCCAGAAATCAAATTTGGTGAAATTTGGATCACAAATAGACACTTAAGCCAAATTCTTGGAATCCAAGTTTGCGGACACTATACAATTGATAACTTGGACAAATATTGTTCAAACTCAACCAAACTTGTCCAGAGACCACAACAAAGTGATTACTTGGCAAAATAAGCCTAAAAAGTGTACAAACTGAGAAAAGTAAATAATCACAATTATTTACAATTGGGGTCCAGAGACAGAATTTCAAACTTTTGAGCTTGTACATTGTTAGAACAACATAATACAAGACCACTGGTCAAGTTTGGGTTCAATCGAACTCAAATTGGTACATGTTCACTCAGTTTTTAGGTTGCAAGTTAATCCTTTAGCTCTTTGCAAAGGTAAAATCTGAAAGTCTCATTTGTTGAATCACTTAGCTCAGATTGAAGTGATATACATAGAACAGTCACAATAGTTAGCAAAAATTGTACAGTCTTTGTGAAAGAATAGCTAACTTGATTAAAACTGATATAGGAATCAGGTTGCAGGCAAGGAATTGAAAGCTTGATAGGAGTTGCATCCAAGTCAAGTGGAGAAAATGGATAAAGTCAATGCGATGGTAAGTACTCTATCCAGGGCTTTAAATTCTATATGAACCTTAGATCTGGTCGTCTACTAGAAAATCTAGGTATATTTGGAGAGACCGATAGTAGAATATCCACCGAAGAGAGTGTGAATCAAGGTGATCATTTGGACACTATCTTTGAAGAAGTCTCAGACACTTATTCGGACTCAACATCTAAAATGTCTTCCTATTCAACTCATTCAGGAACTGGAACGACAGTGCGATATAAGCACATGCTCACCTTTTATAAGACTAATGGCGATGGAGCTCAGGTTCACCTAGACATTAGAAAGAGGATAGGGTCTAGGAGGGCCTCTTTATTTGCCATGAGATTATGGAGGTGATTAGTATTTTGACAAATAGGTTCGTGCCATGTGTGCAAGAATGGTGGGTGTGTAAGAGAGGTGTAAGAGTGGTCAAAGGATACACTTTTCCCCGCAAAAAAGAGGGGAACAACTTTATGATTTTTGGCCTTCCATAACTTCTACATACTATCTCCGATTTGAGCGGAGATTATAGATTCATAATCTACATGTCGAGCTCTTTCCATAGATATGCTACACAATATAGTTTTGTCCGCTAGATTTTGAATTTCATTTTGGGGGAAATTTGAATTCAAAAAAACTAGCCGTTTTTCCTTTTTGAATTCAAAAATCATTCTTTGATTGCTTTCTGGAGGTTTGACTCCCTTAAACTGCCAAATAAAGAGTCCCTCCTAGACCGCATTCTCTTCCGAATGTCCTAATGAAGAGTATGTCATTTGCATTCATGACCATGACATACAGTTTGAAGAGGAACTAAGGGCAAAAAAACAGGGAAAAATGTATATGGATAAGAACGGGACTCGGTATTTTAAAAGTTGAAAACCCTGATGTGAAAGACAAATGGGGGTTAGAGGTGAATACCATAATTCCAGATAGGCAGCAAAAGAAGGTCCACCAACTTTAGAATTTGAGGGATACGATCAAGTTGATATGAAACCTTTCAAACGGCTTAGCATGGATAATCCTAGGATCGGAGTCTATTGTTGGGAGGGTAGAAATGTCAAGGATCTTTTGTGGACCTCTCATGCCAAATCAGGACAGTTAACACCCATGAAAATCATCAATATCTTCAAAATCAAAGACAAGGATTCAACAGATCTACCAACTTATCTTTTAGGGATTGTTATAACAATAAATTTGTTATGATGAGTCCTGAGGAGGTAAAACAGACTAAATACCAAGGGTACTCTATAAGAGATTGGATATTGGACCAAGGACCAGAAACTATTCCAAGAGAGGAACTCCGCGATAGATTTTTTGGGAGCAATGTTAAAAAACCCAAACCTACCTCATCACGAAGAAAACCAGGTGACACTAAAACGGGTCTAGGGCTACACAAGTCACTATTTCCAACAGATTGGTTTGAAGGACTCAAGAAAGGAGCAATCGCCAGAAGAACTGGAGTTGAACCATTGAGACGTGTTAGACCAGCTAATTTGGGTTAGAACATACAGTGGATCTGAAAATCCATATGACCACTTAGGTAGCTTTAAGCAAGTGCTAAGAGCAGAACGCATATTTGATTTCCACACTCAATCTGAGGGATTTGGAATGACATTAGAAGGAAAAGCATTGACATGGTTCCAAAACATTCCACCAAGGTCAATCATGGGCTTAAATACATTAGCTTAGGGATTTGTAGTTGCATGTTCCAAAACTGGGATCAAACATAATACGATAGCTCAAATCTATAGCTTCAAACAAGGTGAGTCTGTTAGGGATTGTGAAACTAGGATGAAACAATACATTGCAAGATGCCCATAACTAGAAATACCTGTAGAAGAGAGACTAGTGTCATTGTTTCTAGAAGGATTGTTGAACAAAGAACTTCACGCTATACTATATAGCAAGAAACATATGACCCTAGAAGAGTGTGTATCAGATGCTATTGACTTGGGAGACAATTTGGATATTTTCAATGAAGAAGATGTCCCTAAGGATACTCAGAGTGAGAAAATAGCATCCTCAAAACCAACACAAGTGGGAATAGTTGTTGCAGCACCACTAACAACCATAGAAGATATGCTCAAAAGGATGAACGAAATGATGAAAAACATGCAAAAAGCACCTATGAGAGGACCAGAGCAAGGGATACCTCAATAGGGACAACCGATTAGGCCACAAAAATGGTGTGCTATCAAGAGTAAATGGACCAACCATGAGACCAATGAGTGCTATTACCGACCAAAGTACGATGAAAATGTTCCACAAGGACAACCCATGTACAGATATCAGTCTAATATGGCCCCAGTACAAATACCACCGATGGGTATGGAAAGACCACAACCAGTGTTGGACCAACAACCTCCATATCATGGACATAGTGTAGTGCTTGTAAGGTACATGCATTCAGAAGGAGTCATAGATGAACAAGCACTAGTGTCTGTTACACCTTATGTGGAGCCTAGTCCATCTACAATAATGATAGAAGGGGAGTGGTATAATTCACATCCACCTCCAACGGAAAAACCCGTGACTTATGCTACACCAAAGCTTACACCAATCTACTATGTAGCTAATCAAGGTGTTATACCTCCTATGGTAAGACCCATGGTTAAGCCAAGGACGGGAAACTGCCATAACTATGGTGCAAATGATCATTGCAAAAATGAATGCCTAGAACCTGACAAGAACATTAAGCCAATTGAAGCTTTTTGTACACAATGTTGCAAAAAAGGGGAGACACTTCCCTAAAGACTGTCCAAAAAATCCTTTAAACAAGGGAAAAAAGTAGTGAATGTAGTCCAAGTGATACCCTAGTAGCTCATCGAAGAGTGAACCTATTGTTCCAATCAAGATGATCACTAGAGCCCAAGATAAGAAAAAGAAACATAACTCCTCTGATGAATCAGAGAATACTAAAATTTCCTCTCAAAAGACCAAGAAAAGAAAGAAAATAGAAACAAAGGGCTGAAATTGAGGAAGCAGCTAAGCTTGAAGCTTATCAAAATTTGGTAAGAATTACTCAAGAGATGTTGGAAAAACAAAAACCCAAGCTTCTAGCAAAACCTGAGGAGCTTGTGGTAGAAACCAGTAAAGAGAAATCTGAAGTGGTGATAGAACCCCGCCTTGAAACTAAAGAGCCAGAAATTATAGTGCTTGATAGTGAAGACACTTTAGATGGAATTCCATTTGTGGAGGAAGACTGGCTAGGACATTTATGGAAAAAGGTAAGGGAGATAAATGATGGGAGCATAACCTTGAAGTCGGCTCCTATAGAGGAAGTTTGGTTAGACCATTTACCTCCTAATATGGACAATGATATACAGTCCTTGTATGGGGGATTGCGGATCTGAAGCATCAGGAATGTCTAAACCAATGACTCTTAGAACACTACCCTCTTACTTAGGAGACAAAAGATGAATCCATAGTGTGTAAAACCACTCAGATAAAGAGAGCGGAACAGACCCTAGAGGTAGACAACATCCATTCAATCATGTCTACACCCATCCAATGTACTCTTATCTTGGGAGAACTGTTAAAAATCAGACCATATTTATGGAATGATTTATGAAAAACTCTAGAGAAGCTAGGGATAACAGGGCTAATCGCAAAAAAATTAAAAAAATTAAAACATGAATTAAATAACAAAGAGATTTGATCCATCCCAATGAACAAAGTAGGAGAATACTACAAAGGGGAAGAAGAAAACACAACCCTTCCGATGAATATAATGATGTAGAAACCATGGAAATACTGGATAGTGGGACAGGCATAGCCATAGCCACAAAAGCAGTATGGGAATCATGGGGAGAACCGGCCATTAGACAAACTCGAATGAAATTACAATTGCCTGATGGACACATCAAAAGACCCTTAGGACTACTTCAAAAAGTGTTAGTTAGTTCCTGTGGAATTGATTATCAATATACTTTTGCAATAGTGGACTTTGGAAAGAAACTTCACTATGAAATCATCTTGGGAAGACCATTCATGCGACAAGTACAACTCATTCAGGATTGGGGAAACAATTACTTGTATTTGAAACAAGTGGATCAATCACAAGGATTAATTTGAAAGATCGCACTTATAGAGATGTCATGAAAACACCCATACAAGAATTTGACTCAGTTTCTTCAGCTGAATCAAAGCTTCCGTCTTGGTTAAACAAAGACACACGTATTTGGATGTGTAAAGACTCAAAAAACGAGAGTTTAAAACGAGAAAAATGTGTCTTAGAAAGGGATTGCATAGATGAAGCATATATACCTAAACCCTCTTCGGAGCATTTGTTTGAGCCATTTGAGTGGACTTAAATTTTGGCAACAATGGATGTGTGTGTGAATACATCTATGCCTACTCAATTTTGCCAGTGAGGATGGCTATGACATACTTCCCATACAAATGATTTCAACAATTCACATTGAAGATGAAGTTCACAAACCCAAGGACTTACTGAAAGCTCAACAAGTCTTTTCAGACCTGTATTATGATGCCACAAATGAGTTTGAAGAACATTCAGCTACATCTGATGATTCGGGGTCAAAAAAAGAACATATGAGAGCCAAATTACTCATAAAATGAGGAGAGGAAAAGTTTTTTTACTTTCCAAACCAAAGACCTAGGAAGAAAAAATGATATAGAAAAAAGAGAGACACCAAAAACTTGAAATCTAGACCTATGCCATCCATTTCTAGTAGAACACGATTTTTGATGCAGATAGATGCCCATGATTGTGTCAAAGACAAAATCACGGATAGATATCTTTCAGAAAACAAACAAGGAACATCAAAAACATTAAGGAAAACGAGCAATGAAACTCAATCAAAACATAAACACTAGGATGGTGATTCATCCATGACCCGAGTTGAACGAAAGAAGAAATATCGAGTTAAAGAAAGCTCTAAAGGAGATGTATACCACTAAAATGGAAACGACAAAGAAGAAAGTAAATATGTAATGAGTGTTACATCCCATTACAAGAAATATACTCTCCAAGGCCGAAAGATCATCGTTGAACAACCTGTAAGGGAAACTAAGAAAACACGGTGAGTCCTATGAAGGACCTGAAAATGCAAAGAAGATAGACCTAGCCGAACCAGGAGAAGAGCCTAGGTCTGCTTACATTGCAAACGACTTGATTGAAGAAGAAGAAGAGCTTTTTCTAATCTTACTAAAAGAGTACCGAGGCATCTTTTCTTGGTCTTATAAAGATCTCAAGGGTGTTGATCCAGAAATCTATCAACATACTATACCTATGAGACATGATGCTAAACCAAGTAGACAACGTCTATATACTTATAATGAAACATTTGCCAAAAAGATCAAAGAAGAGATAGAAAATCTCAAGGAAGCTGAATTCATTTATGAAATTGAACATACAAATTGGGTGTCTCCAATTGTGGTGTATCCAAGAAAAATGGAAAATTAAGAGTGTGTGTCAATCGCAAAAAAGTGAATGCAGCCACCATTAGAGACAACTAGCCTCTTTCAATCACTGAGCATGTTTTAGAACGAGTTGCAGGAAAAGAATCTTGTAGCTTTTTAGATGGATTTTTGGGGTACAATCAACTTTTGGTTGATCCCAAAGATCAGCATAAAACTGCCTTTGCAACTGAATGGGGTATTTTTGCTTATACGGTTATGCCTTTTGGGTTGACTAATGCTCCTGCCACCTTCCGAAGATTGATGAGCCATGCTTTTAAATAATATCTTTGGAATTTCTTGGAAGTATATATGGATGATCTATGTGTACATTCATCAATCAGGGCTGATCATTTTGAACACCTCAAAAAGGTATTCGAAACCCCATTGGTCAGAAGATATGGTTTCATTGATGACCATAGCTCAAGTGGATTCTCAAATACCACTTCCCATTACAACCGGATTAATTGGGCAATCGGCTATGTATCAATTACTAGCTGGAAGGTTATACAAAATAAATCGGGATAGAATATTGCTTTTGTGCATTAATCCTAAGGAGAAAACCCAATACCTAAGTCAAGCGCACATTACCATAGTAGGACTTCACTTTGCAGAAGACCAAACTATGCAACAAATCTTGAGACTTGGAGTATTTTGGCCAACCATGAGAAGTGATGTTCACCCATTTGTAAAAATTGTCTTCAATGCCAGAAACAAGCACCCATACCTCATGGGACATTATTTCAAGTTTCATTTGTTCCTAAGTGGAGTAACTATCTAGTTACTTACTTATCAAGCAGAACGTTTCCGGAGGATATGATAAACGTCGCCAAAGAGAAATTAAAATTGAAGCAAGAGACTATGCTCTTATTGGAAACCAGTTGTATCAAAGAGGAAAGGATCAACATTTGCATCTTTGTGCAAATGAAGACGAATATATAGCCATTCTAGAACAAGCACATGCGGGATTAGCTAGAGGTCACTTTTCAAGTGAAACCACCACTAGAGCAATTTTAATGGCAGGCATATGGTGGCCAAACTTTTTGCAGATGCCAAAGAATATGTTCAAAGGTGTGATGCATGTCAACGAGCTAAAATTCCAATCCAGGTAGATAGCATGCCTTTAAGACCAATGATGGGGGCTATAGCTTTTGCAAAATGGGACATAGATTTTTTCAAGCCAATATAACCACCTGCTTATAAAACTCAAGCTCAATATATTATTGTAGCTACAGACTATTTGACCAAGTGGGCAGAGACTAAGGGAACCAAAAAGAATGATGCTAGAACCATAGCTGCATTCTTGTATGAGAATGTATTCACAAGACATGGACTTCCAATAGCAATTGTTAGTGATAGGGGAACTCATTTCCTCAATGAGGTAATTGAGTATCTGCTGAATGAATTTATGGTCATCCATAACAAATCTGCTCCCTATCATCCACAAGAAAATTGACAAGTTGAGCACACAAATAAAATTCTTAGCTCGGTATTGACTAAAGTGGTTAGTTCAGGACGAGCTGATTGGGAAATGAATCTACATGCCGCTTTATGGGCTTATAGAGTTTCATTCAAGACAGCCTTAAATGCTACACCCTTCAACCTTGTTTATTTTCTTGATACCATACTGTCGATAGAATTTATGTTGCCGACACTAAGGGTAGCTAAGGATCATGAGTGGACCGGACATGAATTGTCAGAAAGACTTGAATATTTAGAAAATCTTGATGAGCAAAGGCTAGCAGTTGTAGCTCATATCTATGCACAAAAACAGAAACAAAAACAGTTTTTTGATTCCCATCTAGTCACAAAAATCTTCAAAAACGGGGACCTAGTTTTAGTATATTCCCTTAAGCAACACATTCCCAAGTTCAAGAAAAAGGAAAATGGATTGTTTATCATTGAAGATGTATCCCTAAGTGGAGAAGTTAAGTTGTCCACTCTAGATGGTAAACCAATGGCTAATTGGATTGATGGATGCTGTTAGGAAATAAGACGTAGCTAAATAGATAATTGAGTAGATTACTTAATGGAGAGAGACAGATTTATATACACGAGATTATAGAGTAGAGAGAGAGAGAGAGAGAGAGAGTACACACGATATACGTGGTTCACCCAATGTGGGCTACGTCCACGGGAAAGCAGCCACTCAATGGCTTTAGTACTTCAAAACAAGAAGTAGTTTACAAAGGGATTATACCCTTAATGGAGCTCCCGCCTTGCTTCACTCTCACCACCTCACACTCACCTTGTTGCATCAACTTCACACTCTGAAATGTGTGTAGAAATGGCCTCCTTTTATAGGCCAAAAGGGCTACCCTCTCTTATGAGAGACAGCCATGTGTAGCCGCCCTTGTGCGAATAAGTCCAAATCGGACCCTCCAATCCGCCCATGTGTGGCCGCCCTTAAGAAGACAAGTCCGCTTTTGAATTCGGCCACCGGCCACCGGCCATTGACTTCCGACCACCGGCCACCGGCCATTGACTTCCGACCACCGGCCATCGGCCATTGACTACCGGCCACCGGCCAACCGACCGGTTGTTTTCCGACCACTTTCCGGCCGCCGTCCGGCCATAATATTCCGGCGAAAAAAAAAGTCTCGGGGGCCTCCGCCCCCGAGGCCTTTAAAGTTGCCCCTGATTCTTGTCCGTGAAAATTTTGGTTTCCGGTGAGTGATTTTCCTTCACGCACGATGGCTTCTCCTCATAATGGGGGCCTTACAAATGTGCGTTTTTACCACAGAAAATTACAAGGGTAAATCAGGCTCCATACTTAACAATCTCCCACTTGGAGACTGATCTCCAAACCAAACCTGTGACTGCTTTCCATTCTGGCTTCTTATCCTTGAATGCCGATTGAAGATGAGCAAAAGCTCAACTTCTCCTTGTTGACCACCTTTGTAAACATGTCTGCAGGATTTTCACTTGTATGCACCTTTCCTAGCTTTAGTTGTCCCTCTTCCAAAAGAGTGCGTATGAAGTGATATCTCACCTCAATGTGCTTTGTCCTTGAATGAAACGCTGAGTTCTTCGCAAGATGGATAGCGCTTTGGCTATCACTGTACAAGACACAATTGTCTTGTTTGAATCCAAGCTCTTCTAAGAATCAGTGAAGCCACAGAATTTCTTTGCTTGCCTCCGTCATTGCTACATACTCTGCTTCCGTGGTAGAAAGTGAAACCACTTTATGCAGCTTTGAAGCCCAGCTTACTGTTGTGCCTCCAACTGTGAACACATAGCCAGTAGTGCTCCTTCGAGTATCTTTGTCACCTGCCATATCTGCATCAGCATACCCTTCTAGAAAAATATCAGTTCCTCCAAAATACAAAGCATTTGTTGTTGTCCCTTTTAGATACCTAAGTATCCACTTCACAGCTTGTCAATGCTCTTTACCTGGGTTGTCCATGAACCTACTCACAACTCCCACTGCATGTGCAATGTCTGGCCTTGTCCAGACCATAGCATACATTAGAGAACCTACCGCTGCAGCATATGGAACTTTAGACATATAGGCTATCTCCTCTTGTGTCTTTGGACACATATCCTTCGTTAGTTTAAAATGACCAGCCAAAGGTGTAGAAACTGGTTTTGCATTTTGCATTGCAAACCTTTCTAGTACCTTCTTGATGTAATCTTCTTGAGATAGCTTTATTGTCTTCTTCGTCCTGTCCCTTGATATTTTCATACCAAGTATCCTCTTTGCAGCACCTAAATCTTTCATTGAAAAAGATTTGGACAGCTCCTCTTTTAGGTCTTTGATGTCCTGCATGTTAGCACTTACAATCAACATGTCATCAACATACAACATTAGGATGATGAATTTCCCATCTCCCAAATTCTTCGTGTAGACGCAGTGATCCGAGTTGCATCTTGTGAATCCATGATCCAATATCCATCGATCAAACTTCAAGTACCATTGTCTTGATGCTTGCTTTAAACCATACAAGCTCTTCTTTAATCTGCAAACCATTTTCTCCTTACCTTTTACTTCATACCCCTTTGGTTGAAGCATGTAGATTTCCTCCTCTAAGTCACCATGAGGGAATGCCGTATTTACATCCATTTGCTCGAGATTTAGATCATGAGCAGCCACAAGGCTTAAGACAAGCCTAATTGAGTTCATTTTTACAATAGGAGAAAATATTTCATTGAAGTCAATACCTTTCTTTTGAGAAAAACCTTTTACCACAAGCCTAGACTTGTACCTTTTCTTCCCACCTTCTTCTTCCTTTAGCTTGTACACCCATTTGTTTTGAAGTGCCCGCTTACCTTTAGGCAACTCAACCAACTCCCATGTTTGGTTGCGATGTAGTGAGTCCATCTCCACTTTCATGCTCTTCGTCCATTCTTCTTTGGATTCATGTTGCATAGCTTCTTCATATGATTCCGGCTCTCCAGAATCTGAGATCAAGAGATGGTTGAAGGAAGGAACAAACCTTTCTGGAGGTCTACTTGCTCTTGTAGATCTTTGGGGAATAGGTTGAGGCTCCTCATTTGGTTGACGTTGTTGCACATTGTCACCGTTTGCAGTCCTTGAGTCTTCACCGTCCTCAAGCTCCATGTACTCATCACCTGTTTCTTTTGTTTGTTTTCTTTCCAAGTAATCTTTGTACATATTTTGTTCGTTAAAAATTACATCCCTACTCCTTAAGATTTTACCATCTTCAGAATTCCATAGGCGATACCCAAAGTCTCCTTCTCCATAGCCAATGAAGAAACACTTTTTGGACTTTGCATCTAACTTTGATCGTAGGCTTCTATCTATGTGCATGAAAGCCTCATACCCAAACACTTTGAGAAATGCATAATTCATCGGTTTACCTGTCCATGCCTCTTCTGGAACTCCCCCATCCAATGTCGTTGAGGGTGACCGATTAATTAAGTACACAGACGTACTTACAGCTTCCGCCCAAAGCTCAAGCGGTAGGCCTGCATGTAGCCGCATGCTTCGCGCTCGTTCCATGATTGTCCTGTTCATCCTTTCCGAAATCCCATTTTGTTGAGGTGTCCTTGGGGTTGTCCTTTGCCTCCGAATGCCATTGCTAGCACAAAAGCTTGGCTGCAATATTCGCCTCCATTGTCGGATCTGAGGCATTTAAACTTGGTACCTGTTTCATTCTCCACAAAGGCTTTCCACCTTTGAAATATGGAAAATATATCGGATTTATTCTTCATGACATAAACCCATGTTTTTCTAGTCGCATCGTCTATGAATGTTACATAGTACAATGAGCCACCAAGTGATGGTGTACTTGCAGGACCCCAAACATCAGAATGAACCAACTCAAGTTTTTTATTTTTTCTTTCATTTCCTGATTTTTGAAATTTTACCTTTTGTTTACCATAAACACAATCTTCACAGAACTCTAAGTCCACCTCTTTCAAACCTGGTAGAAGCTTCTTTGTTTGAAGGATTTGCATTCCTTTGGCACTCATATGCCCAAGTCGGTAGTGCCACACCGCACTGTCAACTTCTGTAGTTGCTGCACAAGCTGAAGGTTGCGTGCTAACAGTACACAAGTAAAGTGTACCGACTTTTTCACCCTTGGCAACCACCAAAGATCCCTTTGAGATCTTCCACCGTTTGTTTCCGAATGCAATGTTGTGACCTTCATCATCCAATTGTCCTGTAGAGATCAAATTTTTGCGAAGAGAAGGAACATGCCTAACATCTGTAAGCTTCCATTCATTTCCGTTAGCAGTTTTGACAGAAACTGTACCTTTGCCGACAATCTCACAAGCTTCATCATCTCCCAAGTATACATACCCAAAATTACCTTTGGTGTAGTCTTGGAAATGTTGCTTGTGTGGTGTCGCATGGAATGAAGCCCCGGAATCTACTATCCAGGAATTAGACACATTGTCTAATGAGAGAATTAGAGCATCTTGCTCTACTTTACCTGCCACATTGGCCTCCGATGTTGGCTTGTTGTCTTGAGACTCTGTCTCCTTCTTCTTCTTGGACCAGCAATCCTTCTTGACGTGGCCCTTCTTGCCGTAGTTCCAACATTCAAGAACTGACTTTGTGCGCGACTTGCTCCGCCTTGAGCGATCACGACCCTTTTGGTTTTTGAACCTCTCCTTAAGCCTTCCTCTTGTTTCCACTGATAGTGCAGCACTTGATGATTCTCCTGTGCTTCTCCTTCGCATTTCCTCGCTTAGGAGAACACCCACAACATCATCAAACTTAAGAGTATTTGTGCCAGAGATAGAATTACTTACAGCCATCACAAGGCTGTCCCAACTATCCGGTAGAGATGATAGTATAAGGAGAGCTCGCACTTCGTCATCGAAATTGATTTTCACTGATCGAAGTCGACTTATGTTTGTGTTAAAGTCATTTAGGTGTTCTGCAACTGAACCATTCTCTGCCATCTTTAGATTGAACAAGCGCTTCATAAGAAATACCTTATTGGATGCCGATGGTTTCTCGTAGAAGTTGTCAAGTGACTTCATCAAGTCCTCCGTGGTCTTCATCTCTGAAACATTGAAGGCCACCGTTGACGCCAAGCTTAACCGGATTGTTCCCAGTGCCTTTCGATCAAGGACAATCCATGCTTCATCTGCCATTGTTGCGGGCTTCTTCGCAAGACCGTCTAGTGGCAAATAGAGGTCCTTCTGGTAGAGATAGTCTTCAATCTGCATCTTCCAATGTTGGTAGTTTTTGCCATTGAACTTCTCAATCTTGAGCTTCCCTTCCTCCGCCATAACTCCCACTCAATTCAAGGAATCCTTTCCTTGAGATAATTTAGCTACGAGCAAACCTTGCTCTGATACCAGTTGTTAGGAAATAAGACGTAGCTAAATAGATAATTGAGTAGATTACTTAATGGAGAGAGACAGATTTATATACACGAGATTATAGAGTAGAGAGAGAGAGAGAGAGTACACACGATATACGTGGTTCACCCAATGTGGGCTATGTCCACGGGAAAGCAGCCACTCAATGGCTTTAGTACTTCAAAACAAGAAGTAGTTTACAAAGGGATTATACCCTTAATGGAGCTCCCGCCTTGCTTCACTCTCACCACCTCACACTCACCTTGTTGCATCAACTTCACACTCAGAAATGTGTGTAGAAATGGCCTCCTTTTATAGGCCAAAAGTGATGCCCTCTCTTATGAGAGACAGCCATGTGTAGCCGCCCTTGTGCGAATAAGTCCAAATCGGACCCTCCAATCCGCCCATGTGTGGCCGCCCTTGAGAAGACAAGTCCGCTTTTGAATTCGGCCACCAGCCACCGGCCATTGACTTCCGACCACCGGCCACCGGCCATTGACTTCCGACCACCGGCCATCGACCATTGACTCCCTGCCACCGGCCAACCGACCGGTTGTTTTTCGACCACTTTCCGGCCGCCGTCCGGCCATAATATTCCGGCGAAAAAAAAAGTCTCGGGGGCCTCCGCCCCCGAGGCCTTTAAAGTTGCCCCTGATTCTTGTCCGTGAAAATTTTGGTTTCCGGTGAGTGATTTTCCTTCACGCACGATGGCTTCTCCTCATAATGGGGGCCTTACAAATGTGCGTTTTTACCACAGAAAATTACAAGGGTAAATCAGGCTCCATACTTAACAGATGCTGCTTAAAGAAGTACAATTTTCCACTAACCAATGATTTGCTAGAGAAGATGCATGTAGCAAAGTAGAGAAAGATGAAACGATAGCAGGTCATTGATGAAGCCCAAGAAGAATCTCGACTTTGAGTACTCAAAAGGAAAGCTGCTTTCAGAAATCAACAAACTCCTATTCCCATCAACACTTTGCAACTAGATGAACGATTATGGGAATTGCAGAAGGATGCAGTGTCAACGGATGATGAATGGTTAGATAGAATGGACCTTTGCATCAAAGTATAAATGAACAATCATAGCAAAAATGCATTGGTGGATACCGGAGCTCGGATAAATGCAGTCAGTTATTCCATGTACAAGAAAGCAACGAATCAGTCTTTAGCATCGGGAATGTGATAGTATATGGATGTTCATGCCCTCATCAATTTGTATGCATACCAGACAAACACATGAATGAAACAATGATTCTTGGAATCTCATGGATGCGGATGTACAAGGCAGTAGCAGATTGGGACACCAACCAACTCAAGCTATCACCTAAAGGAGGACAACTTATCATTCCAATTTCACCAAGCAAAGAGGAATGGAAAAGAGGTTACCCATAAAAGAAACCACAAAGTAATCAATCTTCTTCGTCCTCTAGACAAGCAAATGCTATAAGTAGCATGCAAGGAGTCACCAAATTTGGGTACCAAAAGCGCGACTCAAGGACAAGCCGTCTCAAATTTGGGTGCCTAAGACATCATCTACCGTACTGAAGAAAGTTCCAAATCTATCGACTCAAAGAAAAGCATCTTCGAATAGGGAACCTAACACAATATGAGTTTTAAGGAAAAAGGAGCATTTATCTTCTCCACAAACTGTAAAGCCGATGATACAGTGGAAAGTTAAGTCTCAAAACACTCAACCCCAGTTCATCAACGGAAAACCAAGCTACCAGTGGAGAGTTAAAGCTCAACAATTGTCATCATTGATACCTATCGCTGAGGAAATCAATATGCCAAAGAATCCAGATGGTACGAGCAGACAAAGAGCACACAAACTACAAAATTTTCTCTTTGGAAAACATCAACAGCAAACCTCGACCACAGAAACCCTTGAGTTAACTACTTAAGACCCAACTCTTGCACAGTATACTAGTTTGAATTTCACTGATCTTCAAAGCATGGTAGAGCCAACCACGGCTATGCATAGACATGATTGTTCAACCCATGCACACAGTCGTCCCGGAGTACTCCATCTAGGAGGAGTGGAAGGGCACTTCACTAATTAAGGGAAATGTTTGAAGAGTGAGGAAAAAGTTGGATGTTAGCATTTGATTTTTTGCAAAATTACCTAATAATGCCCTTAAAAAACCATCCACAAGGGAATTTTAACTGATAACATCTCCCCGATGAGTGTAAATAGTGTATATACTATTAGAAAATATATCAAAAATTAGCCTTTTTTGCCTATTTTTATTATTTTTCTTGATATTGAAGCCTAAAAATGGAGAAATCCACCAAAAAGTAATAAAATAGTGTTCTTCAATGGATTTTCTTAATTATTGATTTTTCACTTTGCTTTTTTAGTGCATTTTATTATTTTTTGATTTTTTAAATAAATAAGTCAAAAATTAATAATAAATAGCAAATGAGCTCAGATGAAGAAACTGAAGATATGCTTATGATCAAAAGAACAAGGCGGACAAGCATAAAAATTTTCAATCAAAACGACAAATGGAAGCGAGAAGCCTAAATTAGGCCGCCAAGGCCTGCTTTTGCAAATTCTTGCAGAATGAGCTAACGGAATCCGATTGAAGAAATGTTTGAGTCTAACTTAGATTTCACGGCCTAGTAGGACTAACAGGGGAATCTGGGGAAAAATAGTTTTGGAAGTCCAAGTATAGATATCCAAGGTAGCCCAAAATCACCTCATTTCCACAAGTCACTCTTGGAAGGAAGAGCTTTCTGCCTTCTTCACGCGCAATTTTCGGAGTCCATAGTCATCCATTTACAGTGTCGTCTCACACAAGACATGAGGGGTAAGTTATAAACTCATCAAAGAAAGTTTCTATATAGTCGGCTAGCAGGTCTAGGCTCAGAAAAAAACCCTAGAATCCCAGCTGCGCACAAACTCCTACGACACAAAATTGACCATAGCGGCCTGTCAGCTCAACCGAATTGAACAAGACTTGAGTTGTAGCATGCCTCTAGATAATAGAACATTTCCATATCATTAGATGACCATTTGGCAGGGGTCGAGGGGGTCCCAGTTAAATAATCTAGGTGTTTGACATATGCTATAATTGGATTCTGACTCCACGGGCAGCTTATAGATAAGGTTTATACACAATGTACCTAGATGGTTTCAAGAAAACAGTCAAGACAAGCTCTCAAAAAGTAGGAAACATCTTGAAGGCTACAAAGTGTCAAATTTGACATATAAAGTCAAACTGTCTCCGAATGAGCCCAAACTAGATGAGCAGCATCAGGCATATGTAACGGACAAATCCATTACTTCAAAAGTGACAGAAGTGACTAATCAACTCTACATGCCAAGTAGTCACAAAAATCGGTGATTTCAGAATCGACAAGAGCACAAAATGATGCCGGCAAGACCAAACTTTACCAAATTCATTGTAGGACTTGTTTTAGGTGTATTAAAGATGTTTAGGTCATCAAATTATCATTTCATGCAAAAAAAAAGTGACTGCTGTAAATAATCGCGATTATTTACTTTTGTACATATTTGGCTTGAAAATTATCATGTCACTTCACCTATCACGTTGTTGGGAAACAAGCAAACTGGAACACCTCTATAGCGATGTCACCCAAGAGCGTTGAAAGAGCACAAAAAGAACACCAAAAGCTTTGGGAAACTCCTTTGAAACACCACTAATCCAACAAGAGTAGTCCCCTTGGGAATTTACTGGCCGTCGCCCACCCAAGAGACTATATCACAAAGGAGCAAAACCCTACCAAAGCATGGATTTACAGCACATGACAACCAATGCATATGAAGACAAGGGACTCCCCTATCATAATTAAACATCAAAAACCTGGAACTTCAACATCAATTCCACAATTCATAGATATGCCCTTCCAATCTGTCTGTACACAATTTGCCACTAGGCTACCATAGCCATAACCCAGTCGTAACCTGAAGAGCACAACTCCAATTGGGGCACTTTAAAGCTTGAGAGAAATCTTAAAAAATGACTAGCGAGAAACCTAAAGATGACCAAAATTGAATCTACATGCCGCTACATGCAAAATTGACGCGAACAGAGAGCTGTCCCGGTACGACTACACGTAGAGAAGGCAAGGCGAGGGCAAAAAACTGCATCGGAAAGCATGGAGAAGACCAAACGACCACAAACCTGCAAATTCCTGAACTTTTGCTGAATTTTTTTTTTTTGTACATGAGTTTAAGTTATATACAAGTCTCACTTCAAAAAACTCACTCACGAGCACTTACAGTAGCCCGACAGTTGTCACTAGACTAGCGACTTGCAGTGCGTGTACATGTGCTTGCAAAAGCAACCTAGAAACCCCACAAAAATAAATCCCACACACCCTTTTGACATCGTGCGTCGTGTCCATATGTACAAATTTACAAAAAATGGATTCTCAAAATGTGTGCAACAACGTGTACACATCTATTACATGCCACATGTCAAGTATGAGCCAAAATGATCAAGAAAAACTCTGATTTTGTCCAAAAATGCACTAAAGGCTTTTCAGTCCAATTTTTGGGTTAACTATCACATTTTTTTATCCAAATCACCCCATATCTCGCACATAGACTCTACATCATGCCTAGAACCAACTTGCAAGAAAACATGTACAATTTGATGAAAAAGTTAATAATCACGATTATTTACTTTTTTACCAAAATGGATTCAAATTGCAACTTTGACCTCATGGAACCAAAGTACATGATGTTCCAAGCCCACTAATCAAGTTTGATCAAATTTGGATCTCAAAAACTCAAAATCCCTTTATATCTACTGTTTCAGAGTCTGAAGCCTAAATCTGGCACCATTTCCGCCCAGTGCACTCAAATGAGCCCACACTTCATTTAGAGTACCTAAAAGCCACATTATTCAAACATGTGATGTCAAAAATACAAAAAGTTGGAAAAATTTTCCAGTTGTTTATAATCACGATTATTAACTTTATTTGTAGATTTTGCCTAGATTGCATGATTTTGATCTCTACATGCTTTTATGCATCTATGCATGCTCCAAAATTGATTTGAAGAAAAATGGACATCATTTGCCACCAATTCAAACTCAAGGCATTTCAAAGCAAAATCCATGAAATTTTCTAACTGTGACATTGTATTCCCCTAATAGGTGCAATGCAAGCGGCTGAGAAGGCAAAGAAAAGGATGTCTCAAAAAAGATAAGCTTCAAGAATTGCCACAGTATCAATTAGATCCGAGCTCAGTGAAGATGGCAAAGGCAACCTACATGTCTAAAGAGCAGCTCGAAGAAAACAACACAACTGTCTACACTAGCAGATTCAAGAGTGAAGGACACTAGGTAGAGTTACAAATGCTACCCAAGGAGGTTTATGATGTAGCTGCAAAGCTACATTGGGGCCAAAAACGACTCAAAAAGGGTTGTTTGTTGATCTAAGGATTAAGGAATAGTCCAATAGTTATTTGACACGTATACAAAAGTATGGCACTCTTGTCTCCTCTATTTTGGGTTTTGGTGGTCCTATTTTGACGGAGAACCGCTAAATGTCTTGATCATAAGGCTAAAACTGTTATATTTGGGTGCTTTCGGCGAGAGAGCTCATTAAATTTGCGGCCCAAAGTAATGAAGTTTCATCTTTTATTCTATTTTATATTTCACAAAAGCGTTGTCAAAAGGTACGAAATCTATGTCAGAAGGTTCTCAAACAAGGGCATTAATGAAAAATCACCTACATTTTTCAAACGTTTACCTTTTTCACTCTCTCTCTATTTTGTGAGAGGTTTAAGTCTTTCCGTCTCTATATTTTCTTTCTTCTTCTCTAATCTCTTAGTTTCCATGGCGTCTTTTGCACGTCGCCCTTCACATAACATAACTTCTTGTGACTTTCATAACGTTAAAGAGGATGGTCTTTGGAAGCCCATATCTTTTCGTGTGAATGACTGGGTAACAATGCTTCCTTCATGCAAAGGTGTACACAGAGTGAAGAGAACTAAACGTGATAAAGTAAAAAACCATTGGAAAGGTCGTGTTCTTGCTTTCAAAGTGACCGACAATGGCTGGCTAGCTAAGGTTCAATATGTGTACATGGCCAAGGATATGGTGTTAGACTGGGAAGAACATCCCACACTGTATTCTTACTGTAAGTAAAAAAAAAAACTTCTATTTGATACAATAAATTTTTCATTCTCCCATTGTTTTTCTCATTCTTTGATTCCATTCCATATATATTTCCTTCAATAGCTGTGGAATGGCAGCCTGTGAAGAGTCTAAGTGGGACGTTCAAAGCAATGCATAAAGGGATTGCAAATGCTATGTATGCTGACAAGCCACCTTCCTTATACAAAACAATGGATTTGTTTGTCTATTTTTCAGAATACAAAGTTCCATCACGAGAAGATGCATATGGAGAACTACATCAATTACCCGTTCCCACCATAAGTTCACTTGACTGGGAAGCTCCTGATGCATGTACTATATCAAGCTTCAAATCCAAGATCAAAGAAGACATCCTTAAATCTATGTCTCCAAGCAGGATATCAAGAAGGATTAAAGTTCAATGGTTCTTGCCTATACATGTCTTTATGGCATGTTTCAAAACAATGGACTTGCAGAGGACAAAGACGATGTGGCTTCATAGAAGACTTTCTATTATTGAACTGGATAATGTATTTCGAGACGGATGGAGCACCAAACAAACTTTCCATATTGGTGATAATATTAGTTGTAGAGTAAGCCCAAGTTCTATGTCTATCTCATATCAACTATGTCGTTAATCATTAGTTCTGGGCTATGACTATAGGAGATGGAGAAGCAAATTAGGTAGCTGGGTTCCTCTCGACTCTGAGGAAAATTGTCCAGAGTTTGAACTAAAGGTCACAGTCCATCCACACACCAAGTATAGAAGCCTTATAGTAACAACAAATTGGAAACTACATGATGTTAGAGAATCTCTTTAGTTTCTTGATGAAACATCTCCTGAGTATAGATTCAAAGTGGATGAAATTGTGGTGAGCACAAGGATGGAGAATTCAACCTCTTGCATCACATGCCTTCCCCCGAAAAGAGTTGTATTTGAGCCACTTGCAAGGACTTGAAAAAACAAGTTCAATATTGTAATCATTGCATTTTGCAAATATATTTATCTTTTCTCTACCTTATTGTGATCATTATTTATGTTTTTTTAAACTTACATGACGCCATGATACACATTTAAGAATCGATAGTTGGTATTAAGTATTTGAAGTACAAAATTATGAATCACCAAAGGGTATATATATGTTCATATGGACAAAATGAACAAAAGTGTACATAGCTTTTGTGGAGTAATCAATCATGAAACTCCACTTTTCTTTTTGCTTGAGAGGATTTCGCATCCTCAGAGACCCTTATTCTTTTGTGTTCAGAAGGGGGTGAAAGTTCAGGAGTGGGTGGTGGTGGTGACTTGAGCTCCTCAGGGCTTGGCACGGAAGACTTGGCAGGGGTTGGTGCTTTGGGCTCCTGAGGAGTGGCTGGCTTGGGTGACTTGGCAACCTTCTTTGGCAACATGAATGGTAGCTTGAAAGGTGAGCTAGGTGCCTCCCCCTTATTGTTCTTAAATGTACGACGCTTTTGAACCTTGAATTTCAATGGTGAGTGGAATGGATGGTCCTTTGTATCTTCTCTTTTTTTTGCAGGGCTCTTCTTCTTGGTGGGACTCTTCCCCTTAGCAGGGATCTTCTTCTTGGTGGGACTCTTCCCCTTCGCAGGACTCTTCTTGGCATGGCTCTTCTTTGTAGGACTCTTCTTCTTGTGATCCTTTTTCTTTGTATGGATCTTCTTTGCAGGACTTTTCTTCTTCTGATCCATTTTCTTTGCATCCAAACCCTTGGTGGCTCTACCTTTCTTTGGTGGCAAAGGAGACTCTGGATCATTTGGGTTTATTGATCTTTCCAAAACCATAGAAACAGCCTTCTCTCTCACCCACGTGACCCAAGACTCTGGATAGTCTTGCAACTGAAACAAATAGAAAAAGTAATTAAAGAACATGAGTACATACATACATAGTTAAGAAATCAAAATAGATCAATGGCACATGAGCCACACACTTACAATGAGTGTAGTCATCCTGCACCTTGACTCAAGATATTTCCATGCATTGGCAAGCACCCTCCATCCACAAGATGTTGAGTCTATTTGTAAAGGAACTTTTTGATTGTAGTACTTGAAACCTCCTATATTGTAATCCTTATTTGTGGTACTCAGGTGACCAACAATAAGTTTGGCAGCACTGCAAGAAGACCAATCAAAAAGCTACTAATAGAAAACAATGGGCCATCAAGCATAGATCATACTTCATACTTATAGTTTACTTCTCCCATGGATACTTGGCAATGAATTCATAAATATAATATATTTCTCCAAAAGATTGAAGATAGTAAGACTCCAATGTCCTCTACAAAAAATAACAATTAGCTAGGAATACCACAAAATGTTAAAAATAACATGTTAGGAGTTAAGATTTACCCTTCAACATAGGGGTATATTATGTAATTGCAGGTCAGCATGTTAAAATCTTCAAAAAAACTTGAAATGCTTCCTTGCTTGTTAAAAAGGCACTATGTCACTAGAGAGTCAAGTATGGAAATTTGCATAGCTAGAGCCTCTGGAAGATCCCTCATAAGACACCTGAAAAAGAAAACACACTCCCCAATGAGGCCCCTGTGCCTGCACATGCACTAATAATCAGCAAAGGGGCAACACATACCTAAGACAGATAAAGAGCACAATGTCACCAAGCTCAATGTTGGGGTTTACAAGCATACTTGTGTCTTGAGGGAATATGTCCAAGTACACCTCATCATCTCCAAACAAGGAGACATCCACCACCATTTGGCATGTAACTTTTTCATAAAGGAGAGAGTTGGATGCTCTTAAAATTTTTGCTTGCTCTTTAAGGATAGCATCCTCTGATATCATGTCTTGCTCCCTCTCAACCTCCTTTCCTGCTTTGATATCCTGGGCCTTTCTTGTCTCATACTCATGTGTAACATCCTCAATGACAAGCCCTGAATCTTTCTGCTGCCTGGAAGGAGGGATATTTAAAATTTGGAAGGCTTTAAAATCCTCACTAGGAATAAGCTCAAGAGCCTTATTAGACTTGTACCTCAGCCTTGACACAAGCACAAAATCTTTGCTCATAAGTGTGACCCTATGAGCAAATGCAGCTGCAATGTAGCTATCATTCATAAAGTCTATGCAAAAATCCTCGGCAGCTTCCTGAAGGCACATCAAAGCTTGAGATTGCCACCTTACTGAGACAAAAGTTTTGATATTCATCATGCTCACAAGTCTATCTGATATCTCTTTGGCAACTCTCATGAAAGGTAGCTTTGGAATCAGTAGACAAGTAGACTTTTGTGCTTTTCTTATTTCTCTTAAAGATTTGACTTGATAATTCAACCTTTTTCTAGCAGTGGGCCTCTGACGAGGTTGTGGAGGTGGTTTCTCTGGATCTTCTTTCTCTAAATCATCTTTCTCTGGATCTTTTGGGGCTTGGTAGACTTTTCTTGCAGTCTATTTCATCCTCGCCATTTGGGGTCAAAAAGTACAAAACACCGTACGACGCGATAGCTGGGTCACCCACAGTCTAGAAGTTGTCAGTATCGCGTCGTATGTGAAGCTAATGATCTTGGCTAGGAATCATAGAAGGACACCTGCACGATGCGATAGCCGGGTCACCCACATTCTAGAACATGTCCGTATCACGTCGTATGTGAAGCTGTTGACCTTGGCAATGAATCAAGGAAGGACACCTACATGACGCGATAGCTGGGTCACCCACATTCTAGAACATGTCCGTATCACGTTGTATGTGAAGCTGTTGATCTTGGCAATGAATTAAGGAAGGACACCTGCACGACGCGATATCCGGGTCACCCACATTCTAGAACATGTCCGTATCGCATCGTATGTGAACCTGTTGACCAAGTGGCAAGGAACCCGCACGACGCGATAGTTTGGTCACCCATAGTCTAGAACTTGTCCGTATCGCGTTGTACGGGTTAGGAATAAGAAGCACTCCGGAAGTGCAAAGAATTTGGCAAGGAGGGGTAGCGCGGGCCGATGGAAAGATGCCTGAGCAAAGAGATAAGACTGGCAGAAAGGGGATATGCGGGTCGTTTAGAAGGTACGACATGACGCGAATGTGTGGTTTGGGAGAAGGTAAAAAATGAGCACGTGGGAGAGCTTTTTATACAGCCGACCATCCGTACGACAACCATTGGAAGCATTCCACGTGGCACGTGTGCATGGATGACACGTGTTCATAACGGTTATTTTTGGCACCTTATATAAAGCTTGATCTCGACTTTTATTGGTGTTGTACTTTTACTTGTCCCACACGACGCGAGAAATTGCCTTTTTTTTACTTCTCTCTCCACTCTATACATCGCTTTGGTCTTGCAAGGTCCCTTTGTCCCGCACGATGCAAGGGTACCCGTTTGCAAACTCTAGGTGGGGCCTCTATCGCGTGGTTCGGGCATCTCCTGGGCTCCACTAGATAGCTCCCGCACGACGCGATTGGAACACTTTGCACGTCGTGGAACGTACCCCTATCGCTTCGTTTGGGCTGCTCTCTTTATCACTTTGGCGCGTGCTTGTCGACCTTCAACCTGTGCCTAGCTAGCTTCACCGATTGGATTTTTTCTCAACCATACCATGAATGAAGGTTGGGAGGAGATTTTAGAGGAGAGTCCAAGTGAGAAGCTATTGGTTGCTGTGATGGATGGTGGTGACATGGAAGTGTACACCAAAGCATATGAAATATTCAACCCTTTGTTTGATCTTGCAGTTTTGCTAGACAATTTGAAGGAATTTTCATCAGAAGCTTGAGAAAAGTGAAATTCTATAAGAGGAGGAAATTGATGTTGTAGCTGAGGAGCAGGAGAGTGCAAATTTTGATGTGGCTCAATTTAGAGCTAGTAATTGGTGAGCCAACAGATGAGGTACAGGTGTCTGAAGCTTCCCTTACTATTCCAAACCTTCCCTACTTCTATATCAATGGAAAGAGTATATCCCTCTCCATCATATCCAATGTCTGCTTAATATGAGGGAGGACTACTATATTGCAACCATTTCTGAAGCTTCTGAGGTGGCCAAAGATTTTATTGACACAGAAGAAGAGTCAAAAGAGAAGTTTTTGGCACTTGAAAGATTTTCTTCCTGCTCCTAATGCACTTGCTCTATGCATGAGAAGAGTGCAAGAGGAGAAACCTTCCCTCAAAGATGAGGATTTTGAGAAGAGACTTGTTGAGCTTGGCATCCAATCTTTTGGCAGAGACTTCAAGCTGAAAAAAATTGGAAAGGAAGTTGACATAAGAGAGATGACTGGATCATGCAATCTTATTCAAGAAAAAGTCATTGCCGAGGATGAGTTGCAAAAGGTAGATTTAGTTTCACCTTGATCTCCCTTTTGAAATATTTCTTTTTTTTCAAGTTTGTTTTAATTACTCATTATGTCTTGTTTTGCATATTGAACTCCTTGACAAAGACAATTTTCTTGGGAGAGCTAAAGGCTCGAGAGGGAAAGCAATAGAGGGCTCTTCAAGAAGGGATGCCTCCTCTCTCATGCACTACATGCCTACATTGGATAGTGCCACCTTCTGTGCTTTTCACATGCAGTATTCTGAAGATCCTGTGTTGCCAATATTTTCCTTGAAGATATTGTCACGGTTTTAGGGTACACTCCCCTTCAAATCAATGCAAACAAGATCATGCTACTTGAGAGAGCTGCAGCACTTAGAATATTTGGATATGCTGCAGGATTCAATGCCTCAAGAGCAGGATACTTTCTTTGCTACCCTAGCTATGCAGCAGCAGCTGAGGAGGCAAATGTCAACCTTCTTTGAGATATAGGGGTGACATGCCTAGAGATATGAAAAAAATCAAAACTGATGTAAATTTTACAATTTTTTGCACCAAATTATTTTTTTTGAATTTGGATCTCTTTAGAAAGATTCGGTACAAAGTTTCAAAGTGAAGCATTAATCTCCATCTGTGGTTGAGCAGCATGGTTGTTTGATCTCATCTGTTGTAATTGCCTCCTATAGAACCAATTGAATAATTCCTTCAGTGCATTGCTCCTTCTTTGTCCCCCTCCCTTTCTCTTACATTTGAAAAAAGAAGTCCTCGCTTGATGGTGAGATTTTTTCATTCCCTGAGTATTCCATGTTGCAAGGGATCCTTGTTTTGCAAAATATGGTCCATGCAGGTACAGAATATGCTAAAAATATAAAAAAAAGTTAGTTGAACTCAATAGGATGCAATGTAAAATACTATCTAGACTTTAGAAAGTAATTGAATACTCACCAAGTAATATGTGATGTCTTTTGCTCCCCAAGCATCTGTAATAGCAGTTATTAAAAGCTTTATTGTCTTTTTAAAGTCATCTGCATAAGTAGCAGAGCTAACTTGTTGTCTCAAAACTTTCAAAAAATTGTCGAGGTTCTTCCACACTTCCATGCGTTTGTTGGCTACATCTGGTCTAGTTTTGACATTGGTTGTTATTACACAAAGATCCTTCCAACAATTCCACATAGCATCAACTTGTTTGTTGTCATGGTTACTCAAAAATCTTCTGGCTTTTGCTCCACCCATTGAAACATCTTGCAAAACATCACCCGTTCCTTTTGAAAGAGTAGGATGAAAACCCATTTGAGAGAGCAAAGCCTCGCATTTTTCTATGCACTCGTCTGCAAGTTTAGTTGGCTTAATAGAATATGCATAATGAAGATGGAGTCAAAGAAATTTGTCCAAGATTCTAATCTCTGCATGCATTGTACATATATGTACATTTTTTTAATTTATTGTTAGAATTGGATCCCAAATCATAGAAGACGATGGATATTCGATGACGTTCACACTATTTCTCGATGGTGGTTTTCCAACCTCGTGTTCTGCAAGCCATCCTTTTGTTCCAGTGCTTGCCATGCAATATAGACATGGATACTTGGTATTGGCACCTCCACACACACCAAACATGCACTTTAATGTTTTTAGGTTGGCACTCAAGTGCCATTCCACAAAAAAGTCACTCATGCCATCTACACAGAGTTTTTCACCTGCATTTTGGTCCTGTATAACAGAAGGGATAGCGGTCTGCAAAAAGAGACATTTCAATGTATCGTGATTTATTTGAGCTGCTCCGATCCACCAAAGTTCCATTTCTGATTGAGTTTTGTGGTATGGGGAATCAAGCTTACCTTGGCTATAGTCCAATGCTCTATTCATAAGGGATATGGATACTCTTTCCATTTTTTGACATTTCTGAATTTGAGCTTCATCCAATTTAATAACAAATATAAGTTTTCCTTCACAGTCTACTTCTTGCATATTATAGTATCTCACCATAGCAGATTGAACATTTTTTATACTCATCCAAATGTTATTAAAAACATTATACTCAAAAGAAGTTTTTTTTTTTGTTTTTCATATGGCATCGTTCTTTCTATATTATAGTACTCTCCAAAATGTTCGGGTATTTCTTCGTTTAACAGAGTCCTAACTTTCCCAACATTGTGAGGCCTAGGCAACCCAAAAGCTTTAATCTTGTAATACTTTAAAACATGGAACCAGGTTTTAGAGATGGCCCTGTAGCCCCTTCTACTCACCCCCACTGTGTCACAAACTTCTTGCATTTGAGAAGGTTGGACCAGTAAACCCATATCTTTCAGTAAATTTCGAAGTACCAATTTCTTCTGAGTTTGATTTTTAGGAAGTTTCAAAAGTTTCAGAATATCACTTTTGTTCATTACGTCATTCAAAAATCTCACCCTTTCTTGAACATCGGACATATCAAATCCTAAAAGACTAGTCACATGTTCTCTAGTAATCTTTAATCTTTTTTTTTTTGTCCAGAACCTTCTGTTAAGTTTACTACATCTCTCATTTGTTCTACTCGTGCTCTTAATCCTATTGGAGTTTCTTTTAAAGTCTGAAGCTGGTGATTTTCTTGTTTTAGAGATGCTATTTGGTTTCAAGTTCTAAAATTCTTGTTGCATTCGAAGAAAAAACAATTTTGAGATATTGAATGTAATGTGTATGATCAATGTGTAAATGAGATAACCTAAAACTATATCCTAGTAAGCCATCAACCCCATCACCAACAAATTTCATCAAATCATGAGGTGTGTGAAAAAATAGATAACTTCCAGTGTTAGGATCCGGTGGATACAAGCTCCCATCTGTCCATATATCAATGTGTTTCTTTCCCTCGTTGTGAAGTTGTTGTGCTTCATTTGCAGTTGTAACTGGTCTTTGATAGACACTCCATGTAGTAGCATATTCTTGGCTTAGCTTAATGTTCAAGTGAAACTTGCCGTTATCACTAATGGAAGATGTATTAGTCATTGTAAGTAATGAAGGAGCAAAAAGTATAATGGAAATAACGTAGCAGCAGAACAAGGTGCATCAGAGAAGAAGAGATAAAGCTCGCGAAAGGTGAGAGAAAAAAGAGAGATTGAGTGATTCAAAAGTGGAAACAACTATTTGCCGCCAAGTGAAGTAAATGAAAACAAATTTCGAGGTGAGCCACAAAGGAATGTGAAGAAAACGATATCTTTTTGAATATTTAGAGATATGTACCTATATACACTTTAGATTGCGTAGATATGCTTTAAATGACCAAAACGGACAAATTCGGAGTCGTTTTGACCATAAACAGCTCTGCTAATTAGTAATTTAACCAATTCCTTACACAGCCCTTTTTGAGTCGTTTTTGGCCCTAATGAGACACTAAAGAGGCCAACAGAATACTAGGTCATGTGGAGTGGATTTCCAAAGAGCCTATGAATTGTTGTCCACAATTAAAGAAGATGGATCTGCTCAGCTCACGGATCAGCAGGGGCAAAAAGTTGAAGTGGTGATCACCAAAGACATAGTGGCCAAGGCACTTAAGCTACCAACAGAAGGTATGACAATGCGGGCTAGGGATAGGAAAACATCAGGTACTTTTACCAAGGATATTTCCGTTGTCACCTTCTTTGATCTCATCCTAAGGCAAGTGGAGTATCAAGATCACCTTTACCACCAACATTTCCACTTCCTTTCGAAGAGACCGCCACGATACACAACTCCAAATCATGCAATTGCGACTACTTTCACTCAAGTGTTGAAGTCGACAACAAGGCAAGGTATATATCACCCGCAGTATGTGCTTACAACACTAAAGGGCACAAAGAAAGAGGGAAAGATAACATATTTGGGTGCTCCAGAAGTGCTAACAAGAATATCATACCATGTTGTTGGAATGGCAGACAACTTGCCGCCAGCCCCAAATCAGAACACGTGGATTATCCCAGCTCAACCTTCTCCATGAACCACTAAATCAACAAAGAGAGTCTATAAATCAAATGAGGAATCTGCAAAAAGCTCACATAAAGCCCACATTAGTGAAAGCTCTGACAATGAAGAAGCGAGGGCAAGGAGGGAAGCAATGAAGAAGAAAGCAGTGGTAGCTTGGCATCAAAAGAAACCTTAGCAAAAAAGGGCAAGATTTGAAAGAGAGAAACAATCATACAAAAGAAGCCTCCAAGCTGCAGGTGAAAACCCTAAGAAATGGATCCCAAGGGAGGTCAAGGGTCCAAGGACCAAGAACCCTGCAAACAAGGTTCCAGATGATCCAAAGGATTTACTAGAGCGGATGTATGTTGAAGTTGAAGCATTGAAGATTAGGGAATCTCTACAAGCTCAAAAGAAAGCAAAAGAAGAAGCAAATGAGCAACAGAGGCAAGCAAAAGCTACACAACAAAGTGAGTCACATCCTGAATAAGGAGAGATGTCTCCAAGACCCTCTTCACCATTTGCAGAACAAGAAGATCAGCCCATGCCAAGTCCAAAACCTTCACCAACAGCTAAATCCAATGAAGGCAAGGACACAAGGAGAAAAGAGCCTGAGCAACAAGAAGAGGAAAATTTTGAACAGCCCAAGGAATTATAAAATACTAAAGTTGGACCTTCTACAACAACTCAACCAGAAGCAGCTCAAAAATCCTCAAAGCCTCAAGAAGAACCAATCAAACCAACTATGAAGGCTCAAGAAGAATCAGTCCAACTTACACACCACAAGTAGAAGCCATTGCACCATCAAAAGAGTCGTAAACCGAAACTGCTGAAACTTCTAAGCAATCCCAGGTAGAACATGAAGACTGTGAGACCACAAATAAAGTGATCATGCAGGTGAATGAGTATGCAAAGCAAATGTAGTTGATGATAGAAAGAATGCAAACAGCAGCACTTAGCCGTAGTGCCAAGGCTAAAGAACTAGGATAGGTAATAGATTCTCTACAAGGTGAGCTACACGACAGAATAAACATTATGAAGATCTTCAAAAGACAGATTAAAGAGCTAAAAAACAAAGCAGAACAACACCAAACTGTCAAAAAGATAGCAAAAAGAGATGGAAGATTTGGGGATCCCCCTCACAAAGCTGTCTGATGCATGCAAGAGTAAGGACCAACAACTGAATGAAGTGACCAACGAACTTAAAATCACTACTCAGTTAGTCCAAAACATCTAAGTGCAACTAGATGTAGCCAATGCCTCCTTGCTATACTCCAAGCAAAGAATCAATGATCGAGCGGTATTTCTAAGGCAGATAAGAGAGGGGATTTCTAATCGGCAAGCAAAAAAAATCGAGCGAAGTCACATTCCGAGCAAGTCCAAAGTAAATTGACACAATAGAAACAATTGTGAAATAAAATAATTATGCCATGCATGTTATTTTTAATACCACAAATGTGTGAACCGATGGAGACAAATTTAGATTTTCGAACCATTCATAAAACATAATACTTGACACATAGCATAATTTGAGGTGATCCTCTCCAAAATAGTCCACCAAAAATTTGGCATGTACATTTCCCATAAAAGTCAACACATGAACTAGGATGCTATCCGAGAACCTCCCAAAGCTTGAAATAGCTCTACTTTTGTAAGTGCGGATTGATGCACAAACTCATGGGCAATAGAGTCCAGACCCAACATTGTAAAAAACACAAAGTAGATGTGCTTGCAAGGCACATATGCAACACGTTTGCTATCACGCCTCTAAAAATCCTCACATGATCATCGGGGGAAGTCTGCAAGTGTGACAGCATCCGTAACACCTTTCTCCATTGACCCAGCTGTACTAACATGAAACACATGTGATACATTCGGGACCACAATAACCTCCCTTACTAATTTGGCAGCCATAGTTCTTCCCTGTGCAATCTTATCCTGAAAATATCTTGTAAGTTTTGATCTCCATCTAGCAAGTTTTCCATCTCTAAATTTTGGACAAAATGAACTTGGTGTGCTACCACATATTCTAACATTGCGGCTGCACTCAGCATTTGCATGTGATTCTTTAAGAACAAACCCATTGTTCAACAACATTTCACCTTCAGATGGCTGCATATTAGTGCCCTCCGCCACAACCCAAGTCCTAGGTGCAGGTCCTATGAGCCTCTGGTCAAAGTCTTGAAGTGTCACTGGCAGCCAAAAAGAGGGTGTCGAGTTCAAGTGATGGAAAATACACTTTCCTTAGCACGTGAAAATTACTCTAAAAATTCTCAATATTTCATAAATTTTTTAAAGCATTTAATAGTGTTTTTAAATAAACTCATCCATTTTCTTAGACTAAATGGGAACAATGACCCTGATTTTAGTCTTGCCTCTTTTGGGCGTCCACCCATATTTGAACCAAGCAGACAATAAAAAATTCAACAAGGAAAAATACAATTTCCGTAGCACGTGAAAATTACACTAAAAATCTTCAATATTTCATAAACTTTCTAAAGCATTTAATTGTGTTTTTAAATAGACTTGGATATTTTCATAGAGTAAATGGCAAACATGACCCTTATTTTACTCTTGCCTCCTTTGGGAGTCCGCTCATGTTTCAATCATGCAGAGCGTTGAAAATTCAACCTAATGTCTGCATCGACTTCTCCTTAGTTCGCGCTGCAGTGAAACAATCGCAAGCTTGCACACGAATTTGGATGGTTCTTGCTGCGTTGATCTGCAACCCTAGGGGGTAAGACAATCCAACATTCTGCTCCTACAACCAGCGCAATATCACTTCCAATACACCCTGGTTCAGTGCTGCAACCAGTCCGTGCCGGCAGCGCAATATCACTTCCAATACACCCTGGTTCAGTGCTGCAACCAGTCCGCACCGGCGCGGACTGGTTGCAGCACTGAAGCAGGGTGTATTGGAAGTGATATTGCGCCGGTTGCAGGAGCAGAAGGTATGAGGACTTTTTTCAATTACCAAGTTAATTTGCACTGCAGAGTAGTAAACTTAGTTAAACACCTAATGTTAAATATATATATTTTGGATAGGCTTGATGATTTGTGAATAAAAATATACTCAACAAGATTTTAAATTATGGAGCTTAGTTCTTATGGAAAATATGTGATACAAACAAGAAACCCGATTCTTGAAAATACCAACATAGAGCTAATTTTTGACCTTTAAATGCCTCTTTTCCCGACATGATGAGATGCTTGTGCAAAATCTAAGGTCTATATTATATCTATAAGTCAAAAACCATCAACCAAAAAAATTTCAAGGTCTCAAACTCACTTGCATTTTCATATCAAGCTCATTTTAAATATTTTACATTGTAAATTTATTGCAAAACAAACATCCTTATAAAAAACTCATGACAGTGTGCTTAAAGCTTTCCCAAATGCATCCAAATGAATTATTGGTACACATATAACCATTATGAATAAGAAATTCCAATGCTAAACTCAATTGGAGGCTGATCCATCAAAAGTTGCGTATCGATTCCACACAACTTTGCCTATTTAATTATAGTCAAAAAGGATTTTTTCTTTTGCATCAAACTTGCAAAAATGTGACGCGCAAATATAAGTAGCTCACATCAGTTATTGAATGTTTTTTTTTTCTTTCGCTATGGTTGAGTGATTTATTTTAGAAAAAATATACGTTGTTGTTTTGCACCAGTGTCTTTCACGAGCATAATTCTATAGGATTGCATGTTCAAAAAAAAGAATTATAATTTTTATAAATACTTTAGCTAACATATTTAAGCTTATCGAAGGATTTTTGGATATCTTTTCTTTTAAAAATTCCTATATTTGTTTAACGCTAGATTAGTAACATGACACTTTTATGTTCTTGGACACTTTTATGTCCTCTTAACCAAGAAATTTTCTAGAATTATTGCAAGGGATGGTAACGAGGTTTTAGAGTGTTTGATATCCATTGACATAGCTTATGAATTTGAAACGCAAAAGGATTCTCATTGGATTGTGTCTACCACAATCATGTCACAATGTAAATTTTGATACATAAAATACCCGTCCTCGATCCTCGAAGTGAGTTTGGTGTCTTGATCTATTAGAGCACTTTGACACATTGATATACTTCCAAAACACATTTTATGCTCAAAGACCTAGTGTCATGAGATTCGTATTCATAACCACATCAAATTAAAAGTGAGTGAAGAGATTGGGGTTTTTTTTTCAGTCCATCTCTTACTTCCTTGAGACAAAAAACTGATCATGATCCTTGCACTTCTGGATTACGTCTTATGGAGGTAATTCATAATTTTTAGTTTTAAATCACGTAGATTAATGTATTTGCTTGCTATGGCATAACATTGTTATTTTAATTATTTTATTCTACAATTATGGTGAAACATGATGCAGACAAGTACAAGTTAGAGCAATACTATTATAGATTTGTTTCACTTCTAAAGAATAAATGATATTAATAGTTCTTTAATGTCTATTGTGCTGACAATATAATGTGGGATTCTAGGTCACTCACAATGTAGTTATCATGAAGCATGTTCTCTAGTTTATGTGGTATATGCATATTAAAGTTATGGCATCTGTATGGATTTGTTTCAGCCTGTCGCGGTTCTAGGGAGATGTAGTAGGTAGTGATAGCCGTTTTTTCGCTATTCAAAATTTCCATAGTGAGCTACCTCACCCTATCAAATCAGTCAAACAGTGTGGTTATCCTCACCATTTCAGTATACATAGGAGTGTGTGAGTTAGGAGACTTTCCTCATATCTCTTTAAAACCCCTCAATTAATTAGTCACTGGGCTAGTTGAGCCAAAAATATAAATAGAATAAAATGAAAAGTATAGTATGACCTCTTTGTGTGTAAATATTTCATTGTATATAGGGCCTAAATATAGAGATTTTTTATCATTATTTTGGTATTTTATTTAAATATTTCTACCTAGGTGTGTGTTATTTACATAAGTATGCTATGTACATTTACTCACCATTACCATGATCTTTCTTACCATGAGGGCCCTCCTCATTTGATTCCTTATATTTTCATGTATATATTGTTTATATATAAAACTCACACTATTCTAAATTTCATAAATTGTTTATATATACTAGCCAGTTTTGTTTTAATCATATCTATATATTTATGCATAATCCACAACCATGCATATTTTCAAACCCCTAAGAATCTATTAGATCATGCTCTCATGCAAAGAGGGGCTCACCTTTGGGACCTTATGCAAATCAACAAAAGGGGGGCCACTCAAGACTTTTTTGTGAAGAAAAACAGGCATTTTGGTGGGATTTTTTATATCCATTTCCACTCCGAATTTGAAGCAATGGTCAAAAGAGAAAATGTGTACAACAAACTTAATAATCATCTCAAAAAGTTTGACGATTTTTGGAGAAACCACCAATGAGATAGGATTTTTTTAGTGGACCCCAGCCTGCCAACTTTTCTCACAAGTAACCCATAGTCTTCTCTCACCTCCTTTCCTACTTCCACACACACACACTCATTCTTCTCCATCCCTACCTGAAACCTGTAACTTTCATGGCTTCTTTTATCTTCTTCACCATTCCCATCTCTCCCTTACTCCATAGCTCAAAATTATCATCTCTACATACATATAGCTCAATTTCTCTCTCTAGAATCAAACTTATATTACCATAACCTCTTCATCCTTTCAAAAAAAGAGAAAAAAGAGAAAAAATCAAAAAATAATCAAGCTCGAGCTCTATAAAAGGAGGATTTTGATCATGAAAAATTCAACTTTTCCATGGTCGCAAGAACTACACCGACAGAGTTCTACAACCGCTCATTCGCTGAAGGAGATAGGTGAAAAATTTCATTTTCATCTTGTGGTTTCCATTAAATGGTGTATATGAAATCAAAAGATGGAAGCGGGAAGTCTAATTAGGCGGCCATGCCTACTTTTTCAAATTTCTTGTAGAATGAGCTACAGGAATCCGATCAGGGAAATTTTTGAGTCTAACATAGATTTCACAGCCTAGTAGGACTAACAAGGGAATCTGGGGAAATTGGTTCGGGAAGTCCGGGTATAGATATCTAGGGTAGGTAAAACCACCTCATTTCCACTTGGAGCCTTTGCAGAGAGAGATTTCGTCCTCTTTCGTGCGACTTTTCTGGAGCCCACAGTTGACCATTTTTAGTGTCGTCTCACATGACACCTAAGAGGTAAGTTCTTTACTTGTCAATGATCCATTTTGTATGGCCGGTAGCTAGTCTAAAGCCCTAGGAAAAACCCTAGAAATAGAGCAGTGCACGAAGACCTACGACCTAAAACTGACCATAACGGCCTCCCAGCTTGACCAAATCAGATGGGATTTGAACCATAGCATGCCCTAACATAATAGAACCTTTCTATATCATGAAATGACTATTCGGCAGGGGTCGGGAGGGTCCCCAGTAGAAAAGTTAGTTTTTTGGCAAATGCCAAAATTCCGACCTGACTCCACAGATGGCTTGCTTACGAGGTCCATATACAATGTATATGATTGGTTTGGTGGAATCCATCAAGCAAAGCCCTCCAAATGAGCCAAAATTGGACAGGTTGACCGACCAACCCAACAGGCAGTGTAGTCACAAAAAATAGTGAATTCAGAGTCGGCAAAGCACAAAGTGATGCCGGCATGACCAAACTTGACCAAATTTAATTTAGGACTTGTATTAGGTGTATGAAATATGTCTAGGTCAAAATTTGTGAGTTTTGCAAAGAAATTGTCACTGTTGTAAATAATTGCGATTATTTACTTTTGCATCAATTTTGCTTAGAAATTGTCACCTCACCTCACCTATCATGTGTACACACCTATTACATGCCAAAAATCAAGTATGGGCCAAAATGACCACCCCTTATTTGGAAAATTGTCAGAAGCATTGACAAAGAAGAGGCCAACTTGGCTTAACTACCCCAGGCTGCCAGCTCCAGAGAGAGGATAAGCAACAGAGGAATACATGGTGAAAACCCTAACGGGCGCCATGTCTTTCTTCAAGAGTCTACCAGATCTCTCTTGTGCCATATTATATAAAATCTGCAGGATGTTTCTCACATGCATCCAAGTTTTTTATGAGCCTGAACAAACAAGAGCCCCCTAGATATCATTTTTGGAAGGTAACAAAGGCTTATGCTATGATCTGAGTGGGCAACCTTCGGAAGAAGTCCTTTACGGCTTCTATGCTAGATGTATGTTCTTGCCATTGAATAATATGTTGGCCTTTGAAGAAGCTTTCTACACTGGATTCTTCACCTGGCGAACGAAGATATTTGCACCGGTGATCAACAACCTTACATCCAGGTTTGTAGGCTACTCAGCGGTGGAGCTGAAGAATAAAGTGACAATGCAATTTCTGCAAGTTCTCGACAAAGAAAGAAAAATCAGATACAAGAAAGCACTGGATGCGCTTAAAGATCGCCTCGCCAGCCGTCAACCCGAACACTATTTCAGCCCATAAGTGTGTCAAGGGACGACACAGGCGAGGAGGGGGGAATGTTAGCAGCAAGCTACACGGACACCATTTTTCGGAGTTCTCTTTGTAAAACATTTATTATTTTGATAAATCGGGAATATTGTAACTTCTATTTTCTTGGATAAACTCTGTAATTAATGAGCCAAGGCTACAAGCTACCAGATTGTATCAGCCAGTCATTACCCAGCTTTGGTAGAACTCCAAATTATTAGTTTGAGTCTTCATGATGCTGGTGATCCTGCAGATGTCACTCTTTACCAAATTGTTGTTGGATGCTTCATTTATGTATGCAACACGAGGCCGGATATTCTGTTTGTAGTCTCATAGGTCAGCAGATTTATGCATAGCCTAGGGTCTAAGCATTGGCAGGCTGTCAAGAGGATTTTCCACTACCTTAGTGGTATTTTACATCTTGGCTTGTTTTATCCCAAGGGGGGATCATTGCCGCTAGACTTACATGCTTTTTCGGACTCATATTGGGTTGGTTGTATTGACACGCGAATGTCCACAAGTGGTTTTTGTTTCATGCTTGGCAGTTCATGTATATCATGGTTGAGGAAGAAGCAACCTACTATGGCCACTTCGAGTTGTGAGGCTGAGTACACGGCAGTCTTCATAGCTACGGTTGAGTGTGTATGGCTCAAACGCCTTATGGCTGATTTGGGTGTTAGACAGGACACTGCAAACACTATCTACACTGACAGTCAAAGCGCCTTGGCAATTGCGAGGAACCCAGTTTTTCATGCTCGCACAAAGCACATTGAGGTGCATTACCACTATGTCAGGGAGAGGCTCTCAGCAGGAGAGATTAGCTTGGCTTATGTGCCAACACAGGACAACCTTGCAGATCTTTTTACAAAGGCATTGTCTCCTGAGAAGCTCAAATCTTTTTACAAAGCTTTGGGCTTACTCCCCTTTGTGGACTGATCGTGTCCTCGGGGCATGGCGCTTCCCTTTACTCATGTACCAGCTCTCGTTCACCGCATCACTCCAAGGACGATTTGTTACCATATACATGTGGTAGTGATGTGTGTGAACACACTAGGACCGTCAGGGCATTTTTTCCCTCTTTAGGAGGTTTTTTCCCTCGTGCATTGTATATACGCCCATCACTCTAGGGCTATCTATCTTTCCATTTGCGCACTAAGTAATACACTCTCTATTGTGTGCCTTGAGCTTCCTTCGTCTTCTCCAAGCTGTGTGCGTTTCTCTGCAACCCTAATTCCAACATTTTAAACGGGCACCAATGTACATTGAAATGATTGAGCAAAAGTTATGGATGAAAACACTTCAATATGACGCACTATTGGAAACTAAATGGGAAGCTTTCAAGAAAGTTATTTGTTCTTGTGCCAAAAAATGCTTTGCTATAAAGTATGTCCATGGTATTAACAAATATAGATCACACAAAAGGTGGTCTGATAAAGAATGTCAAGATGCTTGAAAGTCCTTGATAAAGCTTGATGTAACTATAGACAAAGACGACTATAAAAGTCATTTGCATACATACAAGGCATTGATTCAAAAGAAGAGAAGAAGATGGGAAGTAAAGCAAGAATTTTTTCAAGCCCAAGAAAAGAGACGTGCATGTGGAAGATTTTGGAGAAACTTGAGGGGCAAGCGGGTTGAGACTTTTGGTAGCTTGAGTCTTGTGGATATGTACACACATTGTAGGCAACTATATGAGCAACCAAATGCTGAAAAAATACCATTTTATAGTTCACTCCCATGTATGTCCTCTTTTTTTACTATTGAAGATGTATGCAATGGGCTTGAAAAGTTGGCCATTCGCAAAGCGGGAGATCTTCAAGGTATCAAGTTGGAGATGATCAAATGGACGAGAGATTTTACACATGAGTGGATGTGTGATATGTTCAACCTTGCAATTCAACATGGTATGCCTTATGATGGGAGTACTAATTGGGTCAAGCCTTTGCATAAAGGAGGGCATGTAAAGAATGTAAACAACTACCGGACGATAATGATCGGGTCTCTTATGGAAAAATTATTTAGCTGCATAATGGAGATGAAATTGAGTGATTGGACTGAAGAGAATGACAATTGTGCAAAAGGATAAGCGGGTTTTCGTCGATTCCATAGCACCATTGATCATCTTGTCACTCTTCGTGTTCTCATGGAGGAAAGCTGGTTGAAAGGCAAGCGATTGTATTGTTGTTTTGTGGACTTTAAGAAATCCTTTGATATGATTCCATGTAACAATTTGTGGAGAAGAATGGAAGAACTGCAAGTGCCAAGTGTCTATGCTTGCGGTTTCTCGAATCTATGACAAGGTGATGTGTCAATTGCGCATGGGAAGAGAAATTTCAAAAAAATTGTGAGCCTTATCAATGATCTCTCTTCTCACATGCACATGGTGTTGTGTGCCACATGGACATGCTTCATCGACTTCCATAGCCAATTATTCCCCTATTTTTAGATAGGAGTGTCTAGAATCCTAGGAGGATTAGTATCGGCAATTTAATGAGCCTATTTTGCATTATCTGCATGTTCGAATGAGTCCATTAGATTAGTTTTGGGATCCTCTTGCATAAATGGTTTGTACACAAGTTTTGATAGATGTTATTACACTATGGTGGGCATCTGGCATACGTGCATGGAGTTTTAGGTTAGAGGAATCTAACAAGCCATTCCTCGCATCAATTGAATTCCAGGATGGACAGACGTCCGATAATTTCACCTCAAAACTTTATTGAAGTCTAGTTTATTTAATAAATCATTATCATTTTATGTTTTAATTTTGAGCTTTGTCTTCCAGTTTTTCCCTACTTGAACCTTACAAAATTTATAAGGCCCAAACCTTACCTATAAAGGGGGCCCTTTAGCCATTGATTTTCAATAAGTGAAGATAGCTCTAAGAGGAGTAAGCATTTTGCAGATTGTAGCATTGCCAAATCAGCCAACGATTTGGAGATTTCAGCTTCACTAGTGCTTAAATCAGCCTTGGCGTTCTTACAACCAGCTGGGAGCCCTGGCGTTTTTGCTTGGAATCACTAGATCAGCCTAGCATTTGTTTCTACACCATATCAGCTTTGGCGTTTTTAGATTTCATCCCTTTCTGTCACCGAAAAGAGGCTTTGTCTATACTTTGTTAGTCCATGGAGCCTCTCCTTGGCAATTCCCTCACCAGCATCGAGTGTTCCATTGCTCCCATCATCGGCATCATCGAGATCTATGTTTCCATTCCTTCATTTCTCTCACATTGGGAGCGCAATTCACCCCCAGACCTACCCCGTGGTGGCCATCCACATCTCAAGAATGATTCGAAGGTGCATCAAATCAGCCCTAGACGTGGCTCGTCTCAAGGAGTTACTGCAGTGACATTCGTCATTCGAGTTATTAGAGTCTGCACTTGACGTATTGCATTTGCGTACATTACATTTACGCAATCTAAAGCAAATACCATATCGGCAATAGTGTGAGGGTCCCCTTGAGAGAATTGGTTGGGACCCCATATCGGATGTCATTCTCCTCCTTTCTCTCTCTACCTCTACACATATTTACTACTCTCTCCCATTCCCTCTCTTCAAGGAAAGTAAAAGGAAACATCATTCAAGCTAAAAGCAATCACTAACGCAAGGAGAAGTAAAAGATTTATGGAAGTGTAAAACCTAGATCTTTACCAATTCAATTCCGTTGCACCTGATATCTCTTCTCTAGAGTTGCCTTCTATATGTATGTGGCATTGCAAGTATTCTCTAGTGTTAGAGGCTCTATTTGGAACTGAGTCAGATTGGAGTCAAGGTGTCCACTACTGAATTGCAGGCCAGTTCGTGTCTTCATTGCATCTTCCACTTCCTATTTTGACATGGTATTAGAGCCTCGGTAAATGGGGACCACCTTGGATGCTCGATATTGGCTGCTTTGGTGCCGTTTTGGACTTGATTGAGAGAGAAAAAGTATGGTGTTTTTTTCTGGTTTTTCTTCAGTTTGGGGCTGATTTGAGTATGTGGAGATGATGGACCCTTGTCTACAAGTTCCCTCTCTTTTACCCTTGATTACCCTGAACTTTCTTTGTTGAGGGAAACTCGTGGCGGATTATGGAAGTCGACATTGTAGGATCGTTTCAATTTTCCCGGATGGAACTGTTTTTGTTGGAATTAGGGTTGCAGAGAAACGCACACAGCTTGGAGAAGACGAAGGAAGCTCAAGGCACACAATAGAGAGTGTGTTACTTAGTGTGCAATGGAAAGATAGATAGCCCTAGAGTGATGGGCGTATATACAATGCACGGGGGAAAAAACCTCCTAAAGAGTGAAAAAATGCCCCGGCGGTCCTAGTGTGTTCACACACATCACTACCACATGTATATGGTAACAAATCCCCCCTGGAGTGATGCGGTGAACGAGAGCTGGCACATGAGTAAAGTCCATGTGTCATTTTCTATAAGTGCATCATATTCTGATTGCATGGCAGCCATCCAATTTTCTGAATTTTGTGCTTCATCAAAAGTCAGAGGCTCATCAACATCATGTAAGCTAGACACAGCCAAAGCATAACAATCCGATGCATAAGATGCATGGCGAGAACCTGAACGAGTACGACTAGACAAAGGTGCATCCAATTTACTGTCACGCAAAGTGTGCACCAGCCATTTTGGCATACCTCTAGCCTGCTCATTTTCAGCCCTTTCCTCATCAAGTACATCATGTACATCTCCATCAGTAATAGGTTGATCTACGACATTTTCAGAAACCCCCATAGGCTGTACATTTGCCTCATTGGAACTTACATTCGTATTTCCACCACTGAAAAGAGGCAACAAAGTGTCATAAATGTCCTGTGAGCTTACATTACTGTCTCTAGTACATGACAGCAAGGGCTGAGCAGAATCTTCCACAAACACTACATCCCGTGAAACTAGAATACGTTTTGTTTGCGGATGATACAACCTGTAACTTGCTTTCATCACTGTAACTAACAAAAATACATTTGACAGCCTTATCATCCAATTTTCTGCGTTGCACTTGTGGCACCAAAGCATATGCCAAATAGCCAAAAACACGCATGTGCTCAATAGAAGTCTTTCTATCATGCCATGCTTCATATGGAGTAATAGACTGCAAAGCTTTTGTAGGACACCTGTTAAGTACATAAGTGGCACACATGATGGCCTCAAGCCAAAAAGAATGCGTAAAGCTTGACTTTTGACCATACATCGTGCCATTTCCGTCAGTGACCTGTTTTTCCTCTCAGCAACACCATTTTGCTGAGGTGTATAAGGCACTGTACATTGGTGTTTTATCCCATGACTAGCGAGAAATGCATTAAATTCATGAGACATATACTCCCCCCCTCGATCGGAACGGAGGGTGCCCATAGTACATTTCGAGACATTTTCAGCCATAGCCAGAAATTGTTTGACGCACATAAAAAATTCGGACTTCGCTTTAAGCGGAAATACCCATGCATGCCTGGAGTAATCATCAATGAAAGTCACGAAGTACAGGTAATTGCCCAAGGACGGAGTTTGCATGGGCCCACAAACATCACTATGCACAAGCTGCAACCTGCATGTGGCCCGAACTGAACCATCCTTTGGAAATTTAGAACGTTGCATCTTACCCAAAATACAGCCTTCACAAACATGTTTGACAAGTGCTTCAAGAGGTGGCAAAGAAGCAACCATATCAGATTTCTGCAAACGCAGCAAACTGGCAAAATTCAGATGACCAAAACGTGCATGCCAAAGTTTTGCATCTGAAATAGCCCTTGAATCTGCAACAACATTTGCAAAGTTTTGTCCACACTTGTCATACAAAGTGAGCTTATACAGCCCACGGCACAAAAGCCCAGATGCAACAATTTCATCACCAAAACTGAGATCATGAACTGTACATCTGTCCAAGTCTAGCAAGTGCGGATACAGACAAGAGATTCTTCTTGATCCCACGTACATAAAGTGCATCAACAAGTGTGAAGGAACTGCCATTAGCAACAGTGAGCACAATCTTTCCAACTCCTTGAACTGGATAAGAGGCATTGTTGGCACAAGTGACTGAATTCCCATGAGGGACAGACTCGAGAGAGGTAAACAATTCACGATGTGAGGTAATGTGCTTTGTAGCACCACTGTCGAAATACCACACATGTGAATCTGCAGCAACTGACAAGCATGCATCATGGACAGCAGGATTGTAAGTGCACTCTGCGCTAAAAGCCCATTCTACATCAACATCAGCAACACAGTCTCCTTTCACAGAAGACTCAACAATGGCTGCATTTGTAGTGGAACCAGCATTTGCATTGGAGCCACCCTCTTTCTTCTTAGCCTCTTTGGCCTTCAACTTAGGACACGACTTGATCAAGTGATCATTGGCTTTACAATAATGGCACCGCATCTTCTTTTTGCCCTTATCACCAAAATTTCCAGACGAAGTACTACCAGCAAAAGCATTAGGAACATAATTTTTGCCACTCGCAGCAGAAGCATTAGGAACATAATTTTTGCCACTCGCAGCAGAACCATAAGAAGTGGCTGCATTGTTGTTACCACCCTTTCTTTGAGAAGCAATAAAAGCCTGTTCAACTGCACGCTGTCTAGTCCTGTTTTTTCTGGACAGTGACTCTTGCAACAGCAATGTGCATAATGCATCAAACTTGACAACTTCTGGATTTCCTTGGGTCATCAGTCTCCAAGTACTAGCAAAAGTCTGGTAGGAATCTGGTAAGGCATCAAGAACAGTCTGCACAAGGGAACTGTCTAAAATGACTTCACTTGCTTGACACTAGCAAGGAAAGTGTCCATATCATCTTCCTCATGCATAATCTTCGACTCCAGCTCTTTACGCAGCAAAGCAATTTTAGCCTCATTGCGGCTTGCATAAAGACCTACTAAAATATCCCAAGCCTGATTTGCAGATTTTGCTGAACGGATGTGAGGAACAATGGTGTGCTTCACAGACAACGCAATCAATGCATGAGCCTGCACATCCTTAACATCCCAACGAGCTTGTTCTGCCGTAGGCAAAACAACTCTAACAGCTGCAATCCTTGCAGCAAGACCTGCAACATCCTCAACATCGCCTACATCCTCAGAACCAGGACGTACATCAATGCCCTGCACAATGTTCCAGACACCCTTTGACACAAGAACATGTTGCATCATATAAGCCCACATAGGGTAGTTGTCCCCATCCAACCTGTCCTCAGCAGCAAACATCTTGAACACATCTGTGTTGTTGTTGTCAGCCATGGTAAATGCTGCACCTGATGTGAAAACTGCCCAAAAATAGGAGAAACGAAGTGGGAACAACCTATGCTATATAGCACAAACCGTAGAAGACTAAAAGGCACCTGTTATGCTGAAAATGGCACTGACAGAAATTTTGCACAAAATGATGAAATAGCCTGTGCAGTACTGCGTGTAGTGGAAACGGAGGCCGAAATGAGCCCAAATCAAAATTCTAAGTAGATCGAGCTCTTCGAGCTCACCCAAAATTTTTGTCGACTTGCGAACGCTCGCCAAAGCTCACTGAAATCGGAGAAAGTGAGCAGGCGTGTGCTGGAGCAGCTGGCGACTAAGCCCGGGAGGACGTGACCTGCTCTGATACCAATTGTTGGAATTAGGGTTGCAGAGGAACGCACACAGCTTGGAGAAGACGAAGGAAGCTCAAGGCACACAATAGAGAGTGTGTTACTTAGTGTGCAATGGAAAGATAGATAGCCCTAGAGTGATGGGCATATATACAATGCACGGGAAAAAACCTCCTAAAGAGGGAAAAAATGCCCCGGCGGTCCTAGTGTGTTCACACACATCACTACCACATGTATATGGTAACAGTTTTGGTGTGCCTATTGCTAAATGGACTATTTTCTTTTTTGACTAATTTTTATTTATGAAATTAGGATATTTAAATGTTTATTGTAAAGGATAGAAACTATAGATCTACTGGAATTGATAAAAGCCACCAGGAAGGAACTTTGATGTGTCATATGATGAGTGACATTAAACATCGTGGAGTTGTACCATTAGTTCGATAGGAGAGACCAGGAATTGGATATTTTTGATGTGTCACATGGTGTCTAATGGAAGCATTGGAAAGGGAATATTCCATTGGTATGGCAAAAAATATGAACAAGAAAGAGGAATACGTGAAAAACGCAAGCACAAGAATATAGATGGGTTTTGAGAAGCTTTTTCTAAACAATGGAATATTTTTAAGTGCTTTTTGGGAAAGCAAATGCTCTCCTGGAAGGAATCTGTGTCTCCATTGCATTTGTGCCTGAGAATTGTATCTAGCGATGCTTGGGAAGTGGTTTGTAGGATCAATTTTCAATTCACTGAGTTTTTAAACAGGTTCACATATTTTTAAAAGATGACCGGTCGTCCACTTTATAAGTGGGCAGCCAATTATAAAATTAAAATAAGGTTTATTAAAAGAAAACTTAACGCACCGCTGAAATAAAGACCAACATGTGATTTCTCTCTCTGCTCTCTAAAGTTGTTGCAAGAGCTCTTTCTCTCTCTCTCTCTCTCTCTCTCTCTCTCTCTCTCTCTCTCTCTCTCTCTCTCTCTCTCTCTCTCTCTCTCTCTCTCTCTCTTTTCTCCCTATTCCAACACTCCCTTGTCTCATTCTTGTTGCAGGCATTTCATCAGCTATTCCTACTAGTCCCAAAGCCGTATAAAAGCAGCCCACATTGTCCCTCTTGCATGAGACTTGCTAGTGCTAGCTACAATAGGTACTTTTGTTGGGAATCTGCTAGTGATCATGTGAAGCCATCATATGAAGGTCGCTTTTTCACGCGTGGAGCGACAGGTATCGATTCTGAGTATGAAGGTCTCTTTTTTGCATTTGGAGCGACTGGTATCGATTGTGAATATGCTCTATGATTTGTTTTGTGTTTGTGCTTTTTTCAAGTACTACAGCACAGAGGAGCGAGGAGGCCTCGGTCTATGCTCGGGGATTCCAAAAATAGAATCTCGAATGGTTTGTTGAGTTTCACACTTCGAGTGCATACGAAATGGAGAGCACGCCTCTCAAAATTTCCCACACAGGAAAAAATTGACCATCGAGTCTAAGATTTAGAACGGAGGGGTTTCTTCAATTCCCATGCTTGTAAAAAGACTTTTCCCAATAAAGGAACTCTTTAAGAGGGGGGACCAACCCATCTTCTAGTCCCCAATACTATGTCAACCTTCTCCTGCATCTCTTTTGGTTGAAAGTTTATTTATTTTCATCTTTTTGATTATTCATGGGTGCTTCCGTTTGTGATAATGGTATCAAAGCTCAGACGCCTCTCTTTTTTTTGCAAAGAAGAACGATTCTTGGGAGGAACAGGAAGAACCATGACGAGCCATGGAAGAACCATTGAAGAAAAACTTCAGCAAGTACAAGTTCAACTCACGGAGTTGCAGTAGCTTCTAGTGCTACTGGCTATCCAAAAGGCTTTGGATTGAATCAAGATGTCAGGACAAGGGCAAGGCCAGGTAGTCACGAACTGGGCCAGGGGCCATACTAGGCAGTGTGGACAAGGGAATCCGGCTAGGGCAAAAGGCTAGGAGCCTGCCTATATAGTGGAGGTTGGGAGGTGGATTCAAGGGTCTAGTCACCCATGCTTTACACTGGTATCAAGTGCCAAGTTGCTTGCTTTTTTTTGGGACACAAGGGCATGGAGAGCCCCACCTTTTTGGATCTCTCTTGCATGTGCATGAAGACGTGCCTTCTCCCCATGTGGCCTCGACGAGAGGAAGCCTGTGGGCAACACCGCTTGCAAGCAAGACCTTGAGTGGTGCGTGCGGCTCTGCTGATCAAAAAACGTTTCTTCGGCGACCCCGTTTGAGCACCACACAGGGTGCTGCGAGCTCCCTCATCTATTCGGTGGCCTGCAACAGCGGCCATAGCCGTTTATAGTAAGTGTTTTTCATACTTACCCTAATGCCCACAAAATTGGGCAATTTTTTTTTGGACTTAGGGTGCATGCCCACCCCTGCACACACCCTTACAGATGAAAGGCATCGCGGTATATCACAAGGGAGTCACGGACTCGATTCACAGCATCCTGTTCAGCAGGCAAAGAATAAATAAGCTGCAAAATTTTGCAATTAAATCCCGGTACAGCAAGGGCAACATAATCTCGCCAACGGGCCGCGAACATCTTCAAACAACATCACTTTCTCGTTCCTCCTTCAAATTGTCGCATCGCATCAACATTCATTGACGACGACTCTTTCACATCAGTCTCCAACATAATTAGCAAGGCTAATTATCGACTGCTGTGCCAATTATGACTACGGGATTCTTTTTCAAATCAAGGTATTTTTTTTTCTATTCCTTCCACGGTACGGTCTCGCCATGGATTCAGATATCAATATTACTTTTGATTTCGAGCATCATACACCTAATCTTGCCCATGATGGCTTGCGGCCGGATGCTCTCACGGAGAGTGTCCGCAACACTACGATAGGTGATGACGCTTATGAACTGCTTGATATTCAAGAATTTCGTGCACTTCAGACACGCATATCAGTAATGGAAGGAAATTTTGCATCTCTAAATGAAAACATCACTAAATTATCTACATTAGTGATACAAATTACGCAGCAGCAGGCCAAGGGCCCTGTTGACACACACATGCATGAGCACGCTGCTACTCAGGGGCAAGGCCCTTCTGATCATGGACAAGGTCCATCTCCAGATTCTTTGCACACTCTCACCGCCAAGGAGGTGAATGAGTTGTTGAAAAACACCAAACCACCGACTTTTAAGGGCGAAGACCAAGATCGCAATAAGGATGCAGTGAATATCTTTCTCAGCAAGTGGGATGGAATTCATGCCTTACGGCGTACTCCGGACGCAGTCAGAGCACTGCAAACAAGTTTAACTCTAGAAGGCAAGGCCTACAAATGGTGGATGTCTCTCAAGGAGAAGAATATCATACCACAGAGTTGGACAGCCTTTGAGGCTACGTTTCGAAAATAATTTCTGCCTATGAATGAAGCAGATCACAATTGGACGGCTTGGGACACGTGTTCCATGCACCAACACCCATCATTACTTGAATATATCTCTCACTATCGAGATGTTATCCTCAAGTTGGAAGGACTAGATACCTTTCAACAAGTACGTGGGTTTTGTCCGCGGTCTTACACCAGAGCTTAAGAAGCACGTCAAGACTCAGGACCCTAAAACACTTGAGGAGGCCATAGTGAAAGCACACATTCATGATGATCCAGATAAAAAGAAATCACAGAATAATCACGTGCTTGCTAATACACATGGTAATACACGCACACAGTATGGACACAATAAAAGGAAATTTATAGTAGCCAATTCTGAAGCAGCAAAAAACCCAAGGGGTCCCGTGGTCCTCTCTCTCCTGAGGACTTTGATAAGGCTAAAAAAGAGAAGTTATGTTTTCAATGCTTAAGAAGCGGTCATGGCAAAAAGGATTGTCCCAAGGGAAAATCTGCTGCTCATGGCAAGGAGAAAGCAGTGCACACGGTGCAACTGCTGCCTCTTGAGTCTTCCTCACGATTCTCTACAGTGGAAGTAACACACACCGAGGTGGTGCATGAATGCTGTCTCACAACTTCCATGTGGCAACAGACCTTCAGACCACATGAGTTAGTACGTATGCACGGATCTCTACAAGGGCACAAGGTGCGCATATTGGTAGATGACGGTGCTACTCACAATTTCATTAATTATGGATTGGTGAAAAAACTCAAATTGCCTCAAACTCTGAGTTCTCACCGCTACAAGGTAGCAATGATGAATGGATATGATGCCGAAATCTGGGATACTCAAGTCCGAGCTGTACCGTTGAAAGTACAAGGCTACTCCACATCCTTGGATTTTCAAGTTATGAACATGGAGAGGGTAGACGTGGTCCCTGGTAGGGAATGGTTGCATAGCCTAGGACCATCACTAAAGCGTAGCTATGAGCACAACAGCTTGATGTTTGAATCCCATGGCGCACATGTGTTGTTGTTAGGAGAGAAGGATGTGCCTTCTTCACCACTGATGTGTACAATTGAGCTTATGCAACTCGTTTCTGATAATGAAATAGTTCAAGTTTTCTTGTGCTACTCATTGTCTCATTTTCTGTCTAACATTGAATCTGTTGAACATTCCTCAACGCCGCATGCTTCTCTTTCATCTCTTCCACCAACGGCTACTTCTCAACAAGCAAAGGTTGCTAGTGATTTAAAAAATTTATTAAAGGAATTTCACGATGTTTTTCCTAATGATTTGCCATCAGGATTACCGCCGACATGATCGGTGCAACATAGCATCGATGTGGTTGTAGGCAGTAAACCAATCAGTAAACCACCCTACCGCATGAGTTACTCTGAAGCTGTTGAGGCGGAACGTGAGCTTGCTGACTATCCAACCCAGAGGGTTTATCCAACCCAGTTCTTCACCATGGGCTTCTCCTATCCTATTAGTGAAGAAAAAAGACGGCAGTATGCGCATGTGCGTAGACTACCATGGCTTAAATGCGATTACTGTTAAGAACAAGTACCCATTGCCACGCATGGCTGAGTTGTTCGACAAGCTCACTCGTGCTCGTATTTTTACGAAAATAGACTTGCGATCGGGTTATCACCAAGTACGTATTCGACTTGCTGATATACCCAAAACTGCATTCCGAACAAGGTTTGGACACTACGAGTTTTTGGTTATGCCTTTTGGGTTAACCAACGCTCCCGCAACATTCATGACACTTATGGATAATGTCTTGAAGTTGTACTTGGGTAAATTTGTCATCGTTTTTCTCGATGACATTCTAGTATATAGTGCTTCTGAGGAAGAACACTTACAACATATAACGCAAGTGTTCATATTGTTACGAACAAATCAATTATATGCCAAAAAATCTAAGTGTGATTTCTGAAGGAGGAAATTCACTATCTTGGGTATGTTATTTGGGCTACTGGGCTACACATGAATCAATCCAAAGTGGAACCATTCGGCAGTGGCCTTCTCCTAAAAATATGGAAGAGTTACAGATTTTTTTAGGATTTCCAGGTTTTTATCGAAGGTTCGTTAAAAACTATGTTAATATTGTTGTTCCCATGACGGACCAACTGAAAGGCAAAGGCAAAGCTTTTCAGTGGGGACCCGCTCAACAGTATAGTTTTGATACGCTCAAGGATGCATTAGCTATAGCTCCAATTCTAGCTATTGTAGATCCTTTGAAACCATTCATTTTGGAAACGGATGCCAGTGACCATGCTATTGGAGCAGTCCTACTACAAGAAGGGCGGCCAATTGCATTTGAAAGCAAGAAGCTTGATTCAGCACATCAAAATTATTCTGCTTATGAACGTGAACTCTATGCAATAGTGTCTGCCTTGAAAACATGGCAACATTATTTGTATGGCGCTCAATTTGAGATTGTGTTTGACCATGAAAGCATTAAATGGTTTACATAACAAACCAATTTGAAGGGTTGAAAAGCCAGGTGGGCTGAGATTCTTCAGGAATATGACGCAAAAAGCTCCGGTATCGTAAAGGACGATACAATGTGGTGGCTGACGCTCTTAGTCGTATGCCGGAGATCAATTCTCTCTTGTTCGCGGAACTTTGTAGTGAATTTTTGGATTCTCTAAAGGGAAAATACGAGCAGAATGACGCATATTCCAAAGTGTGGAGCCATGTTCAAATGAGAGATCCTTCTCACTCCAATGATGGTAGTGTATCGTTAACCTCCACACACAGTTCTCCTCTGTCGAGTGACGACCTACAGCGATGGAAGAATTTTACCATCGACAATGGATACCTACTTCATAAGGGGAGAGTTTGTGTACTGACGGACACAGACATTCGGCGCCAAATTCTTTATGAATGTCATGACAGTCCAAGTGCAGGGCACCCGGGTATTAGGAAGACTTTGCTCTCGTACGACGACAATTTTACTGGCCAGGTTTACATGGCTTTGTTCAATATTATGTCTTACATTGCCAAAAATGTCAAGTTAACAAAGCAGAGCGCCAAAAGGCAGGAGGACTCTTACATCCTTTGAAGATTCCCAATGGTAAATGGGAAAGTATCTCTATGGATTTTATTATGGGTTTACCAACCACTGTACGAGGTCATGACTCAGTATGGGTGGTCGTGGACCGGTTGACTAAACTATGTAAGTTTATTCCAACCAAATCGATGATTTAAGACTTCAGAATTCACCAAGTTATTTGTGGACAACCTATACAAGTTGTATGGCTTTCCAAGTAACATTGTCAGTGATCATGATCCCAAGTTTAATAGTCATTTTTCGAGGGCTGTGTTTAAACGATTGGGTACACAACTCAACCTCAGGACAGCCGATCATCCAGAAACGGATGGTCAAACTGAACGAGTTAACCAAGTACTAGAGGATATGCTACGTGCATACGTTAGCAAGAAACAAACAGACTGGGAAGAATATCTACCTCTTCTTGAGTTTGCTTACAACAATGCTAAGCATGTCACGACTGGATTTAGTCCTTTCATGCTCATGTAAGTTTTTCAACCTAGGTCACCTATTAGAGTAGGGTTGGCAACCAAAAAACTCCAACATGTTAAGGATTTTCTCCAAGACCACATGGATATGCTAAAACTCGCTCGTCAGAACGTCCGACAAGCGCATGATCGGTATAAGAAGTACACTGATGAGAAACGTCGGCAAGTTACTTTTGAGGAAGGGAGGAAGTATTTTGACGTGTGCCAGAGCATTCAAAAAGTCTAAAAACTGGGTCAACACCTAAGTTATCTCCACGATATTGTGGGCCTTTCAAAATACTCAAACGAGTGGGTGATCGTGCCTACAAACTATCGTTACCTACATATTCTCGTATCCATCCGGTGTTTTATGTAAGCCGTCTACGTAAGCGACTACATGGGGATGAAAAGGTCATTGACCAACAGATTTTGGTCGATTACGTTGAACCTCCTACCTTACCGTATGAACCTCAACAAATTCTTGACTATCATGATTTACGTACGCGTCATCATGTACGTCGACAAGCTTTAATCAAGTGGAAAGATCGACCTAAGGAAGGTGCCACTTGGGAAAACATTAGTGCTCTTAAAAAGAAGTTTCTCACTTTTGTTTTCGAGGACGAAAACTCTTCCTTAAGGGGGGAGTAATATCAGGACAAGGGCGAGGCCAGGTAGTCACAGACTGGGCTAGGGGCCAGACTAAGCAGTGTGGACAAGGGAATCCGGCTGGGGAAAAAGGCTAGGAGCCTGCGTATATCGTGGGAGGTTGGGAGGTGGATTCCAGGGTCTAGTCACCCATGCTTTACACAAGAAGCTGTTAAAAACAAATGTCGATGGGCGTTAGGAAAATCCTGTTGGTGTTAGCAACCTGTAGGAGGAAAACATGGAAAGAGGTGCCAAAGCACACGAGGGATCACCGTATTGGAACAAATGGCCTTCCAAGAGCAAGGGCCAAGAAATGGAAATCTGTCTCTATCTCTTCTCCATCTTACTCTTCTGATTATGCTACTACTTCTACTTCTCATACAGTATCTAAACCTTCTCCAAAGAGGAGAACTCCTACTACTTCTCTGCATAATACTAAAGGGAATCTTGCAAGCATCACCATCAAATAGTTTGAAGTTGCTTTTGCCAATGGAAACTTCAACAAAATATCCAAATTGCATCATGTTGGGATGTATCTCAAGGAGATGGCAAGCAACTAGTGGTTATCCAAGATTCTGGAAGGTACACGGGCCAAAATGTAAAGGCAATACCACCATCACACTACTTAAATTGTATACCCAAGTAATGATGCAGCAGCCCCAAATCTTTCATTGTGAATGTAGCATTCAAATCAGCCTTTAATTCCGAAATATGTGCATCATTTGGACCAATAATCAGAAAATCATCCACATATAGGCCAACAATGAGAAGTACATCGCTCTCATGCTTTACATACAAAGTGATTTCTGTTGGACTCTTACGAAAGCCTTGTTTGACCAAATGAGTGTCAGCTTTCTCATACCAAGCACGAGGAGATTGCTTCAACCCATATAAAGCTTTCTTACATTTACACACTTTATCTTCTTGCCCTTTAAAGACAAAACCGCAAGGTTGAGTTACATAAACTTCCTCAAATATGTCACCATTCAAGAAAGCAGTAACAATATATGATTGATGTACATCCCATCCAAAATGAGCTGCCAATGCACATAGAAAATGCCAGTAGTCATACAACAAGTGGGAGCAAAAGTCTCTTGATAATCTATGTCATTCTACTCATAACCTTTTGCAATAAGTCAAGCCTTATAGCGATCAATCTCACCATCTGGCTTGCATTTCAACTTGTAAACCCACTTCGTACAAATTGCCTTTGCCCTCCAGGAAAATCACATAAAGTCCATGTGTCATTTTCTCTAAGTGCATTATATTTTGATTGCATGGAAGCCATCCAATTTTCTGAATTCTGTGCCTCGTCAAAAGACAAAGGTTCCTCAACATCACATAAGCTAGACATAGCCAAAGCATAACAATCTGATGCATAAGATGCATGGCGAGAATCTAACGAATACAACTAGAAAAAGGTGCATCCAATTTACTATCATGCAAACTATGTATCAATCATTTTGGCATACCTCCAACTTGCTCATTCTCATCCCTTTCCACATCAAGTACATTATTTACATATACATCAGTAATAGGCTAATTTGTAACGTTTTCAGAAACCCCCATAGATTGTCTATTCCCTCATTTGAATTTACATTCAAATTTCCACAACTGAAAGAGGCGACAAACTATCATAAATGTCATGTGAGCTTACATTATTGTCTTTAGTACATGATAGCAAGGGCTGAATAGAATCTTCCACAAACACAACATCTTGTGAAACCAAGATATGTTTTATTTGCGGATGGTACAACCTGTAACCTTTGATTTCAGTACTTTAACCAACAAAAATGCATTTGACAGCCTTATCATCCAATTTCTTACATTGTGTTTGTGGAACCAAAGCATAAGCCAAACAACCAAAAACGCACATGTGATCAATAGAAGGCTTTCTATCATGCCATACTTCATATGGAGTCATAGACTGCAAAGCTTTTGTAGGACACCTGCTAAGTACATAAGTGGCACATGTGATAGCCTCAAGCCAAAACGAATGTGGCAAAGCTTGATTTTTGACCATACATCGTGCCATTTTTGTAAGACACCTATTTTTCCTCTTAGCAACACCATTTTGCTGAGGTGTATACAACATTGTACATTGGTGTCTTATCCCATGACTAGCAAAAAAATGCATTAAATTCATGATACATATACTCCCCCTTGCTTCGGACTTTGGTTTAAGCGGATACACCCATTCATGCCTCGAGTAATCATCAATGAAAGTCACAAAGTAAAGGTAATAGCCCAAGGATGGAGTTTGCATGGGCCCACAAAAATCGCTATGCACAAGCTGCAACCTGCATGTAGCCCTTATTGAAGCATCCTTTGGAAATTTCAAATGTTGCATCTTACCCAAAATATAGCATTCACAAACATGCTTCACAAGTGCTTCAAGAGGCGACAAAGAAGCAACCATATTATATTTCTGCAAATGCAGCAAACTCGCATAATCCAAATGCCCAAAACGTGCATGCCAAAGTTTTGCATCTGAAAAAGGCTTAGAATACACAACTACACTTGCAAAATTCTTCCCACACTTGTCATACAAAGTGAGCTTATAGAGCCCACGAGATAAAATGCTAGATGCAACAATTTCATCACCAAAATTGAGATCATGAACTGTACATCTGTCATCCATATATTGACAAGAAGATGAATTCTAGCAAGTGCAGATACAGACAAAAGATTCTTTTTTATCCCAGGCACCTGAAGTGCATCAACAACTATGAAAGAACTGCAATTCGCAACAGTAAGCACAATCTTTCCAACTCCCTTCACTAGATAAGAGGCATTGTTGGCACAAGTGAGTGTATTCCCATGAGGGACATCTTCAAGAGAGGTAAACAAGTCATGATGAGAGGTAATGTGCTTTGTAGCACCACTATCAAAGTATCACACATGAGCATCTGCAGCAACTGACATACATGCATCATGGACAGAAGGATCATAAGTGCACTCTGCACTAAAAGCCCACTCTGCATCTACATCAGAATCACAATCTCCTTTCACAGAAGATTCAACAATTGTTGCATTTGTAGTGGAACCACTCTCTTTCTTCTTAGCCTCTTTTACCGACACTAGTTGATCGAGTGATCAGTGGCTACATTACTGCTACCACTTTTTCTTTGAGCAACAATAAAGGCATTTTCAACTGCATGTTGTTTAGCCCTATTTTTTTTGGAAAGTGACTCTTGCAATAGCAATGTGCATAATGCATCAAACTTGACGAGTTCACGATTTCTTTAGGTCATAAGTCTCCAAGTACTAGCAAAAATCTAGTAATAATATGACAAACCATCAAGAATAGTCTGCACAAGGGAACTACCAAAAATGACTTCGCCTGCAAAAATAAGTTGCTCATTAATATCCTTGATACCAGCATGGAAAGTGTCCATTTCATCTTCCTCATGCATAATCTTTGACTCCAACTCTTTACGCAGCAATGCAATTTTAGCCTCATCGCGACTTGCATAAAGACCAGCCAAAATTTCCTAAGCCTATTTTGCAAATTTAGTTGAACGAATGTGAGAAGTAGTAGTGTGCTTCATAAATAATGCAATCAATGCATCAGTCTGCACATCTCTTACATCCCAACGAGCCTGCTCAGTCGTAGGAAAAACAACTCTAGTAGCAACAATCCTACCACCAAAACCTGCAACATCTTCAACATCCCCTGCCTCCTCAGAACCACGACACACATCAATGCCCTACACAACATTCCACATGTCCTTTGACATAATAACATGTTACATCATGTAAGCCCACATTGGGTAATTGTCCCCATCCAATTTATCCTCAATAGCAAACATCTTGAACACATCTGTGTTGTTGTCAACCATGGCGAATGCCTACACTTGATGTAAAAACTGCCCAAAAAGAGGAGAAACAAAGTGGGACTAACATGTGCTATATAGCACAATTCAAAGAAGATTGTAAGGGACCTACTATGCAAAAATTGACACTGACAAAAATATTGCACAAAAGGACAAAATTGCATGCACAATATTGTATGTAGTGAAAACGAGGCTAAAATAAGCCCGAATCAAAAATTTCAGCAGATAGTATTTTTTGATGTATTGACGCTCACCAAAGCTCAGTGAATTTGGAGAAAGTGAGCAGGAGTGTACTGGAAACGCTGGCGACTAAGCCCGGGAGGATGCAACCTGCTGTGATATCAATTGTTAGAAATAGGGTTGTAGGGAAACACACACAACTTAGAGAAGATGAAGGAAGCTCAAGGCACACAACAGAGAGTAGTATTACTTAGTTTGCAATGGAAAGATTAGATAGCTCTAGAGTGATGAGCGCATATACAATGCACATGGGAAAAAACCTCCTAGAGAGGGAAAAAATGCCCCGATGATCCTAAGTGTGTTCACACACATCACTACCACATATGTATGGTAACAACAGCAACCAAGGCAAAAAGTGTCTCCAAGAGGACCCGGGTCAGTATAAGAAGCCAGAGGGTATTAGGAAATGGCTGAAATATCTCACACCAAACCAAGTACAAACCTTCAAAGAGCAAGAAAGGTGTTTCTATTGTGGTGAGAAAGGACACATGAAGACCGACTGCCCTGTTTGGTAGCAACATTAGGAACAAACATCTTTGAAGGAACAATCAAAGAAAAAACCCGCTTCATTGAGTTTGAATTCTTTTCCCAATTTTGAATGGAAATACGGAAATTTAAAAGGTAAGCATCAATTCTAAAGGGTTGGGGATTTGTGAGTAACTAGCGGGTATTCATCATCTATGATCCTGGATCAAGGGACAACCTTATCTCATTGGACATTGTAGAGTGCCTCACACCGACTTGGCTTGGAACTCCGATCACTTCCAGATCGGCATCTGAGGGATTGACTAACAATGTAACTCCAGTGCAAGGACAGCTCAATCTTCTGATTGGCGAGTACAAAGATCGTGTCACGGGGATGGGCACCACATGCCAACGGAAAAGAACACTTGAAACAATAGTGAAATGAAAGAGATGCACGACACACGAGGCATGGAGTGGCGGAGTTCCACCCAAGAGAGCACTGGTCCCAAACCTTCGTGCCCCTTTTGGTATTTCTTTATATTGCTTCAACTCAGTTCAAGTCGGTACTCCACACTCTGCACCTTCAGCCAAAAACGTACCAGAGAATGAGCCCATGGCACATATTTAAGGCCCTTGGCTTATGAAATGCAGTTACATGAAAAGCTTCAAACTCAAAAGCATATGGCCCAAAAGCATTGAGCCCAAAAATCTGCCAGTGCATTTTACAAAAACTCATACAAGTGTCACGTTAGCATATTGCGGTGCAAAATAGTGAATTCGGTACACCTACAACGTGAGTGGCACTTGTCAGCACAACTTGCAGACTATCCGTATAGTCATGCCACGTCATCAGATGACTGCGCACTCTTTTCTTAAATACCCTTTGTGTCACTGGGGCCCCATCGGATGAAAGTTGATGGGAACTCTTCTTTAAAAATAGGCCACTCGGCAAGGCTCTTTAAGTTGGTGAAAACTCCTTGCCACTTCTAATTATTAGGATTTTTTTACAATTTGTATATTTACCCCCCTATAATTATGCCTTGAAAATCATTTTATCTTTTGATACATAAAAGCCTTGATTACTTTTCATAGCAAGCTTCAGTCTGAAGTTGCATGAAGTTCCATATCCAACAAAGCCAAATAGTCTTTCACCATGAATGTCTTGCACATACCAAGTCTCCTTTTCAAGGCTCAATATCACAGTTGTGCCTACTATGTCATCAATTTTTCTCTTGTATTCTCCCCTTTTCAATTGTCATATGGAAAAACACACCACATTGAATAGTGATACTTAGACAGCATAGAAATGATGCCCATGAGATATCAAATATCAAAGAGAGCACCAACACTTCAAAATTAGATTCATACTACAGAGTGTGTTCTTTGTAATGGCATTGTAAATTTTCTAACATGATTTTCTACCCATGGTACAAAATAAACCCTCAAGTCATTCCAAATATATGGATATACATCAACGTGCCAAGTTGATTAAGGAGAATAGAGCACTCTAGGAAGAACAAGAAACAACACACCGTGAGAGGTCACTATGTGTTTCTTTTATTCTATATACACTTGAACAATAAATAAAGTTAGTGTGTAGAGGGTGTTAGTCATGGACGGGTGACCCCAGGCCTTTACCCCAACAACCTCCCACTTAAAGGCCAATGTGGCCATAAGTGGCTATGACTAAAGCTAGTATGTATAACCATGAAGCACAACAACTTCACCCTTGTACAATTGTGTTCACCCTACCCATTAACCAGATGCAATGTGCAAACCACTTTGTAACTAGGCTCTTTGCAAGAGCATCCGCTAGGTTGATAAGCTCCAATGGCTTATCTGTCAGCGCATCTCGAATGTGTTTTGTCAAAATAATGGCACTTTGACTATCACATTGCAAAATTGAAACCTACTGAATGTCTAAATATCCCACTAAACATGCCACTATATAGCTTCCTTGCATGCATCTAATGCTACAATATACTCCACCTCTGTAGTGGAACAAGACATACAATCTTGGAGAGATGATCTCCAAGAAATGGCTTCTCCTACAAATATGAAAATGTAGATCTCCTACTATCTTTGCAACCCACATAATCTGCATTAGTGTAACCAACAATAAATGCATAGCTACCAATGTTGCTTGCGAGGATTAAGCATATATTGGCTAACCAGTCCCACTTGCAAAAGCAATGCATGGCATCGCAGCTACCATAGCATATTAAAGATTGCCTACAACTGAAGAATATGGTTCGCTTGTCAGTGGGGTACTCATTGCTTTTCCCCCTTACATATTGAAATGTTGCAAGGCCTTGTGGATATAAGATTCTTGAGGTACCTCAAGAATACATTTTTCCTCTCTTTATACGCATACCAATAAAATGATTTGCTTCACCCAAGTCCTTCATAGCAAAGTGTTTTCTCAACATTTACTTCAATTTTGCAATATCATCATTGCATTTTCTTGCAATGAGCATGTCACCTACATATAAAATGAGAATGACTAACGAACCACCATTGAGTTTTTTTTTATATAAATAGTGATCCTATTGACTCCTAAAACCCAAGGACCACATAAAAGCATCAAACTTTTGATACCACTACCTTGACCCTTGCTTAAAGCCATAAAGAAATTTTTTGAGCCTGTATACAAGTGGCTCCCTGCTAGGCTATTCAAAACATTTAGGTTGCTTCATGTAAACATACTCTTGAAGATCCCGGTGAAGAAAGGTTGTCTTCACATCCATTTGGACAAGCTCCTTGTACTCAATGGCTATTAGGCCAAGCACTATGTGTAGGGTAGTCATCTTGACCATGGGTGAGAAGAGTTTGTCAAAATGAACTCTCTTCTATTGCTTGAATTTCTTGGCACCCAATCTAGCCTTGTACTTAGGCTTGGGATCATCAAATGTAAATTTCTTCTTGTAAACCCATTTGCAAGGTAAGTCCCGCTTGCCTTCTAGCAATTGAACCAACTCACATTTCTCATTGTTAACAATTGAGTTATACTCAGATTGCATGGCCTTCTTCCACTTGACCTTGTCATCCATTTGCATGGCCTCTTTGTAAACAAGATGGCTCACCGTAGTCTCTCAGCATAACATAGTCCAACATTGGCTAAAACCACTCAGGTGGATGTGAGGATCTAGTTGATCATCTCAAAGTTTGAATATTGTTCTCTGCCCCACCAATTGGAGTGTTTCTAGTGGAAGGTACATCACTAGTCTTTGATACCAATTGGTTGTTTAGCTTATTCTTTGGTGCCACAACCACAACACAAAAAATTGGATGATAAAGTTGTTAAAAGCATTTTTGTTGGTTACAGTACTACAAGCAAAGGTTACATGTTATACCATCCGCATACGAAACGTATCTTGGTTTCACAAGATGTGTTTGTGGAAGATTACGTTCAGCCTTTGTCATCATGTACTAAAGACGGTAATTCAAGCTCATAGAACATTTATGACACTTTGTTGCCTCTTTTTAATGGTGGAAACTTGAATGTGAGTTCCAATGAGGCAAATGTACATCCTATGGGGATTTTAGAAAATGCTATGAATCGGCCTATTACTAATGCATATGTATGCTGATATGGAAAGGGCTGAGAATGAGGAGGCTAGAGGTATGCCAAAATCATTAGTGCATACTTTGCATGACAGTAAATTGGATGCACCTATGTCTAGTCGTACTCGTTCAAGTTCTCGCCATGTATCTTATGCATCAAATTGTTATGCTTTGGTTGTTTTTAGTTTATGTGATGTGGAGGAATCTCTATCTTTTGATGAAGCATAGAATTCAAAAAATTGGATGGTTGCCATGCAATAAGAATATGATACACTTATAGAAAATGACATATGGACTTTATGTGATTTGCCTCCTAGAAAAAGGGCCATTGATACAAAGTAGGTTTGCAAGTTGAAACATAAGCTGTATGGTGAGAGATTGATCGCTACAAGGCTCGACTTATTGCAAAAGGTTATGCACAACAAAAAGGCATAGATTATGAAGAGACTTTTTCTCCCTCGTCAAATGACCTTTTCGTTTTCTATGTGCATTGGCAACTCATTTTGGATGGGATGTACATCAATTAGACATTGTTACTACTTTAGCCTATCAATTTATGCAATTTGATCTACAAATTAACTTAGTAAAATTAAGCTATAAGATTGCAATGTAATTTAAACATTTATAACACAGTAAATTTATTTGTGCAACTATTGAGTTTTATTCTGAAAGAAAGTAAGAAATTTAAATGATTATTTTTACGAGCCTGATTTAGAATATGTAAACAAACATGGTAAGGCATCAAGTTATACTTTAAGAGTTCGCAAAAAAAAAGTAGTGAGTTTTCTGCTGATTTTAAAACCTTCATTCTATTGTTTTAATTTTCTATAAGGTTAGTATAGTTTTTTGCTAATGTCAAAATGGTATACATTTGAAAGACAAATTATAGACCTTCCAAAATTCTACTTAAACAATATATTATTTGTATAAGCAAAAAGGACGTTAATAAACTATTAAATCTTCTTATTTAAAAGGAGGTTCTAGAATTAAGAGTATATTCCTACCACTTATGGTGAAAATCATAACACAATTTTCCACAAAGGTTTTTTTTTGGGCGTCATGATTGTATTATTTTACACTTGAAGAGTAAATCAAGTTAGTGAGTTAGTGTGTAGAGGGTATTAGTCACAAGGGGCGGCCACACATCTCTACCCCAACAGTGATTGGAGGTGTAGATTTCTCAGTCTTTCCTTGAGAGTGGAGCTCCTCAGAGTTGACAAATGATTAAGAGAACACTATTATATGCCTTTACCCTCGGTTTTGATGCTTTGCCTTGGAGCAGTCAACATTTGTACCTTGCACATGTTGGTTGTGCGACTTGTGGGTTGATTGAGTTGAGAAGATTCTTGTTAGAGCTAGGTCCTCCATTGGAACTAAATTTACTTTTTGGATTTTGGGGGTAGTGGTTTGATGTTATATCAACCATGCATTGTTTGACCTTGTAGTCCTGTTGTAGATATCCTCATCCACAAAACCCTCTCTTTACAATTTTGGATTGCTTAGTATAGCTTCATGGTTTGTCTTCCAAGAGTTAAGAGGGTGTGTTAGAGTTATAGCATCTCTATAGTTTCTTCCAGTTGGTCCCAATTTCTCCTAAGACAGGTTTTAGGGAGTGAGGGCAATTTTGTGGCTATGCCTAGCCAGAGTGAGGTAGTTTTCTCATGTTTAAATTTTCTAGCCATGTTTAACTTGGGGTTTTGCCTCGGTTCCATGGACGTATAGTCTCTTGTAGACCTCGAATATTTCTCCCTGCCTCTCCTATTTTTTCCCCAGGCACTGGTACCCTCTGTTACCCCTTCTCCTAGTTTCTCTTACTTCTCCCCCTATTTTCCAAGTCGTGGTGCTAGGAGTATGGATCCAACAGATTTCTAGAGTGATGATATATGTGCAAGGGGCTACCTCTATAGGCATTGCACTTAGATCCTAGAGGGGGGTGCCCTTAGGGAGCAGCCCCTCGAGTGAAGATGTGGCTAGGGGTGGCAAGTAGTGGAGGATTTATTCCTAGCATTTTTGCTCAACATCTGGGGCATTTTTCAGATCAGCCCCAACATTTTTGTTGGGTAGTAGTGATAGTGTATGGAGACGCTATTACGATGCATTTCCCTCCTCAAGGTAGCCTTACATAGGCCTTGTGATCATGCTACAGTAGAGTTTCTCGTTCGAGTTCCAAATCTCACAAGGAGGAGATGCACTAGATCTATGCGCTCAAGGCATGTTAGAGGTGGTACCCATGTGGAGACCTTGTTGGTGGTCTCATGTGTAGCATCACTTGCAGTTATGTGTACCTGGGTCTATCCATTGGGGCATGTCAGATCACCCTGGGTATGTCAGAGTTACATGTACCTTGGGTCTGTCCAATTGGGGCATGTTGGACCACCCTTGGTATGTGTACCTGGGGTCTACCCATTGGGGCATGTATGACCACCCTTGGTCATTTGTATGAGTAGTCTATTATCAACATGGAGAGCCTCTCTCTCTCTCTCTCTCTCTCTCTCTCTCTCTCTCTCTCTCTCTCTCTCTCTCTCTCTCTCTCTCTCTCTCTCTCTCTCTCTCCCCTCTTAGATGTCTTGTCTCTTTCTACCTGAGTGATCTGTCTTCTCCACGGTCACCTTGTTCATGCCTGTGGCATTGCAGGTATCCTCTTGTGTCAAAGGATCTTATCAACATCAAGAAAGATCACCATCAAGGTGTCCAATAGATTAAGGACAATCCTTGTCTTCATTGCATCTTTCACTACTTATTCTGACATCACAGGTACTATCAAACTTGTGGATGGTAGATCCATGGCATTAGCTTGTTAAGATTCACTTGGCTATGCCAAATGCTACTACTTTTGCTTACAACAAGGTTCCATCATGTGCCAGCTCTTCCTAAGAGCTTGATCATTGTGAGTCAGCTTGACTCTCTTGGTTATCATATATCATTCGATGATGGATCTTGGAAGCTCACTATGGGCAACCTTGTGTTGGCCCTAAGGAAAGCACTTTTGTATCCTCTTTGTGTAGCCAATGTTTTTTATCACATTGTTGGGATCACTCAGCTACCTTGGGTGTCTTCATGGCATACATGTTTGTTGGGGAAGGCATTGCGTCTTTGCCCCAGAATCGGACGTATAGAGTCTCCCAGCCACCCACTGTATGTACATACACATTCCTTATTCTTCATATACACAAAGAATAAGGAGCTCCTCACCACATTCTGGGAGGTTGCTCCACCCACAAAGTGTGTCTTCTACTCTTCTCCTCCCTCGCACTCCACATGCACCGCTCATCGCTTCCACACTTAGCGCTCTCAGAAGTGGTATCAAAGCTTTGGTTTTGTGCAGGTGTAGTGCGATGGTCGAATCGACGAATTTGCAACGACAAGTGTATTGAAGATAGTAGATTCAAGTGAAGGGAGAAGGGAGCAGCTTGGCAATGGTTGCGCATCACAGGTTTGAGAGCGGTTTTGCTCCTGTACATAAAAGCTTTTACGTCGGCATTGTGTGCACGCAGATTGCAGTGCAAGAGAAGCCCAGATTGCAGATCTGAGCTTAGGCATGTGTATTTTTCTTGTATAGAGCTTGTCTAGCAAGCCATTGCTGAATTTTGCAGAGAAGAAGTAGGAGCAAGAAATGGTGCAGGTCGGTTTTGTTTGTTCTTTTGCTCCCAAAATATTGTTTTTTGCATATCTTTGTCACACGGAGTTGGATAGATATGATCCAAGAGTCTAGGTTGGGGTTTTGGCACATTCCAAACATGATGGTGATGTCCATTTTCTAAAATTCTGATCAAAATTACAGCAGGTGCAACAACAACAAGTTTGTGGTATGTTTTTGGGCCGAAAATGGATGTTTTTGTCATATCTCTCACACCCAGACTCCCCTGGGGATTCACCATGGAAAAATTACCGCACCACGTAAGTGTAGGAGAGGGGGTCTTTTTTACAAGTTACATAATCTTATAAGTTAAGGGTAGGCCCCCAATAATTTATCTCCCAAGTTTAAAAATAAGGGAGGGGTATCAAATTTTATTTTATTTTTTTTGGGGGGGGGGGGGGGGGGGGGGGGGGAGTGAGATAAGGAGAAAATGAGAGGAAGTTATTGTGTTTCATAATCATGGCTTCCCAAAACAGTCTGTCTTTGAACGTGTGAGTCAATATCTACAAAGAAACATGCAAGAACTAACACTGTTTTGTATCAATTGCTTGTTTTGTGATTATAGTTCATTTGTTGAGGGATGAAAGCTATAAAGAGTTTGTATAGATGCAAATTTACACGAAGAACCTAACACAACTTTATAACCATGTTTTTTGAGTAATTTAGATGGGTCAAAATTGGAAGAGTAGCTAGAGTGCAGACTAACGGGCACATAATTTGAAAGTCAACCTAAGACACATTGAGGGTATATCTAATTCTTAACAGAAGTGGTTCCTTAGTATGTTGCCGGTCACTATGCTACATACTCTTTGACTAGTTTTTCTCAGTTAGATCATCTGAGACCTAAATTTTATATGTAAGATAGGGGTATGATAGTTTTTTGCATTTATCGTCGTACAAGCATAGAAAGGGGGGTCATATTCCCTAATATGAGTCATATATAGGGATTTTATCAAAGTTGTCCGCTTGCAGGTGGTGTCTCGTCTTGTATATAGAGTGAATCTCCCCGGCTGGACTCGGACATATGTGATCTAGGAGTCTATCCTAGGGTTTTGATACGTTCTAGACACGCAGGTCATATCAAAATTTTGAAATTCTTAGAGTTGATTTTTTTGCGATAGCCTGCAACAACCTCGTCATATCAAAGCTTGGCAGTTTGATTCCTACATTGCAAAGCATTGTGCGGTTTGCATCTATGGCTATGTATGGCACACTGTGGTGCTATTTGAGAGGGAATTTACCTTGCTTTTGTGTATACAAGTGATGCTTTGGGTTGTGACTTTTGGATTAATACACATTCAAATGTGGATTTGTACGCGTTGTATGACTGTGTGGGGCATTCCAAAGAGTGGTTTTAGCACGATTTTGTGCAATTTATACTATCTATGCATTTGCAAATACATCTTGAGCCAGGTATAGTTCGTAGGTACCAGGTTCACAATATGCAGGTGTTTTAGACAAGTGGAGTTATACATAGTGCTACTTGTGCAGGAGTGAACTCGGTTGCCATGCTTATGGTACATGTATGCCATACGTGGATTTGTGATTGAGACGGATCGGTCTCGAAAAGGTTGCTCTCTTTTATATACGATCCATAGGTTTTGCCTTGCTTCTCTCCATCATGTTTGGAGAGCGCTTAGTCACTTTTGATTTGGTGCATGACATCTGTGGATGAGAGAACGAGTCTCTGTTTTGTGCATTATCAAAACGACTTCATTGATGCATTTTACGCATTGTTTGTGTTGTTGATTGTTTACGGCAGAGATGTTTTGAGTTTTTACTCAATTTACAGGGAAAATTCTATCGAATTTTTCCCAGATTCTTACCATGTTTTATGCATGTCTGTAGTTTTGAAGGTGTGTGTCATGAAGGTGTGTTTAGTTGTCATGAAGGTGTGTGTGGTGGCCACTTTGCACAAGAGATTACTAGCAGAAAGATTTTACAAGCAGGGTTCACATGGCCAAGCCTCCATCGAGATGTACAACATTGGTGCCGCACATGTGAGGTTTGCCAAAAATCTGGACCAAGGCGTCTTACCCATGAAAATCAGCATCCAATCAAAACGTATGGGCCATTTGAAAGATGGGGGATAGATGCAATAGGGCCACTACCTTGCACTCAATCAGGGAAGGAATACATCATTATGGGGGTGGAGTACATGACCAGATGGGCAGAAGCTCGTCCCACAAAGCGCATCACAGCCAAGGACGTGAGTGATTTCATTTTTGAATGCCTTTGTTGCCGTTTTGGCACACCTTTGGAGATTCTCTCGGATAGGGGACCGGGATTTCGAGCTGATTTAGTCGGGCAATTGATGAGCAAGTTAAAAATCAAGCGCAGGCACTCTACACCATACTACCCTCAGTGCAATGGTATTGTGGAAAAGGTAAATGGTCTTATATGTAAAATCATCACTAAGCAAGTGCATTTACATCCTAAGGCATGGGACAAACACCTAGATGTTGCACTTTGGGCCTACAGAACATCCTTTAAAACATCCTTGGGGTATACACCTTTTCACTTGGTTTACGGGCAAGAGGCACTATTGCCTATAGAAGTGGAGCTAGCGAGCCTCCGAGTTCTAAAAGCACATCAAGAGGATAGTCAAGAGAAGCAGGTGGAAGGAAGAATCATCGATTTGGAGAGGTTAGGGCTAGATCGAGAGTCAGCAGTGAAGTACTATGCAGCCCAGGCAGAGAAGAAACGAAAGAAGTTCAATCGCAACCTTGTCAAGAAAGGTATCAAGGAAGGTTCTTTAGTGCTCAGATACGACAATCGCTTTGATCGCAGGAAGGATGGTAAGTTCTTGCTTAAGTGGGAAGGCCCTTTTGTAGTGATACAGAAGTTCTCAAATGGTAGTTACCAACTAGGCGACCTAGATGGTAAGGTACATCAGACCCCGGTAAATGGTTGGCGATTGAAGGCCTACCAATGTCGTCTTTCACAACCATATGCTGGTGAAATCAATGCTAAGGATGGTTCAGAGGAGAGCTCATCATATTCGAGCTCCAACTAAGGTAACAATCATGTACATAGTCGTTTCAAAAAAGAAAAAAAAGGAAAAAAAGAGAAGAAAAAAAGAAAAAAAAGAGAATGCTACCAATGAAAGCGGATATTGACAATGGATGGGGTATGGCTTTCAAGGGTCTAGGAGACCAGTTGTTAGTCATGGATGGATACAATTATTCATCAGAAAGGACTAAACAGGGTGCATCAGCCAAAAAAGCAGTAACATGGCAAATTCAATTGGTACCAGGTAGGTAAGTATTCAAGAGAACCCTATTGTAGCACAACCTACAGCTAGAGGCATCAAATACCTCTAGCTTAAGGGGGAGGGCTATATGATGCATGGTTTTTAGGACCCCTTCTGAAGATGCAATAAAGGCACAGTCAGTTGTTGGGGAGATGAGGATACTCTAGTCCAAGGGATCTCGAAAGAGAAGAAAAATCTACTTCACAAGCACCAAAGAGTAAAAAGTGCCATGGACAGAAGATACGTGGGAACGAGCTCTTATGCATGCCTACAACCTATATCTTACAAGATAGCCCATTCTAGGTGTGAATTTCTAGTGAAATTTACACGAGGATGTTCGTGTGGACTCACAGCACAGCATACTCCGTTTTCACTTTTTTACCGACAGTAAATATTTTTACCACAGTAAATATTTTTTACCTACAGTAAATATTTTTCACCTACATGGTAAATACAAATCACTTTTTACCTACAGTAACTTTTTTACCCATGGTAAATATTTTTTACTGCACCATAAGTATTTGGTAGGTAACAGTTCACTGTTACTAGAAGCAGTGATTGGGCATCAACAATGCAGTTACAGGAGGAGAAAAGGGGAAAATCTTATGGTAAAGGTGAGTCAACAGGGATAAAGACTTTTGAGTTGAAAAGAGACATGCTGATTTTTTCAAAGAACACATGTCAAAAGAAGCCATGGTTGAGATTTTTTTGAGAATTTGATATTCAGGAGGACCCAGCAGGTCCCCCCCTGACATGTGCAGAACCTCCAGTTTCAACAGCCACCTTACCTGCTCTTAAATGCTGGTCAAGGCCTTATCCCCATGTGTCACAATCAGAAAAATCAGCATTCACCCTCCCCTCTCACATCACTCTAGAGAATATCTTGATGGTGACATATCAGGTGACCTCAATCTGTTGACCACTCTAAGCAAAAAGTAACCCCAATCAGCGGATTTAAGCATGTTTATCCCTAATCCTAAACCCTCTCAGAAACCTATATAAGGAGGCCTTCTCTCACTCAAAACCAACACTTCACCCACTTCACCAAGCAACGAAGCTATGACGACATTGCTCACAACGAGGAGCTATGGATGGAGCTCTACTCTCTCTCCCTCTCTCTCTCTCTCCCTCTAGTATGCTACATTACTAGCCCTAAAACCTAAATAAGGAGTCTTCTCTCATGCTCCATGGCCACCATCCTCGCCATCATTCTCTATGGTATTGATGTGTTGCTAGTAGGATCATACCTACTTGCTGGGTTGATTGTTTTTTTTTGACAAGGGATTATGCCATCCTTGGCTTGCTTCTCTATATCCTTGTTATGTATGATCAGATGCCGTTGTATTGTTAAGCTGATGTCTTGTGTATACATATGCTACATAAGGTCCCTAAACTTCGTTTCTATGTGTTTTGCCATATGTTTTGATGCCATCATAATGCCAGAAGTCTCACTTGCCTATGTGCACTATGTGTGAGGTCCCTAAACCTCTTAATTTAGGGTGGTGCCCCCTTTGTTTTGTTCTTTGCTTGTTTGCATGAGGCGTGGTTTGTGGAGTGTGCACGAGTACAGAGGCCACCCGATTGCACTGCTCTTTTTCCCACTATCATTTTGGTGCCCCCACTGAGGAGGGCTACACAGACCTTCAGTCCACAAGCAATGAAGATGTGCAATCTACAACATGGATGAATGGCGTGAAGAGTTTGCAAATTGGAGAACAGAAGAGGAGGAGGATTTAGAGGCCTTAAAAGCTTTCATCGAGGTCTTGTTACCAGGTTGCAGTGTCATTGAAATTCAAGAAGTAAGTTCTTCTACATGCCTTGTTCGTGATCGTCGCCAACGAAGGAGAGTGAGAAGAAGAGCTTGATATACCTCTCCTGTCAACCTATGAGTGCTCCAAAAACCTCCAACGCACACGAGCTTGAAATATTCTACATCAACATACACGAAGGTACTGTGACACACATTAAGGGAAGAGAAAGCATCACCATACCTCTCTTTCCTGAGGAGCCGACTAAGAGGAGGAAGATCACCTCTACACCTAAGTGGCCCAAGGCCGCAGCGCGTGCTCAAGAGTAAGGTAACATTTGGCTTAATCTCATTAATAAGGGATTACATGACCACTACAGGCAAGAAAAAGGCTAGTGAGCAACCAACTTCAACCTCCAACTTGCAACCACGACTCTCACCCCTAAAACCTCCTGAAGCAAAGAGGCGAAGGCTTGCCTACAAGTTTGCCGCCCGTCTACGAGTGCTCCCAGTGCACTTTGTGAATCCAGACACCACCAATCCCAAGACAACCTCCTGTCCGCGTGAAGATCACTTTGGATATTGTCCAAAGTGCTTTGGAGACCGTGTGAAAAGCCTCCCTGCCCTACCTTTGCTGCTAATTTTCAAGAAGTTATCTCAATCTAAGGAAACTATCTTAGTTGATGATGTGTTGCACATTAATGGTGTCACTTTCATTCGTCATGCTGATTATGGTAATAGCATCCAATTGTTGCTTGCTAAAAGGCTCAGCATTGTACAAAGTGTTGCCATCACGCCTTACGTCTTCACAGATGCATCAGGAAGAGTCGAAGTGATCCGAGGTGCTGACCTTCTGTGGCTGATCAGGCTCATTGGTCCCAAGGTGGTGCAACTAAGCTAGGCTCTTGTGTGTAAGTATGGATGCCAATAATGAGAATGATGATCCCCGCATGTTTCCTTTCCATTTTGTGCGTCATATCCGTGTGAATATTTGTATTGATAGAAAAATCTTTTATCAGCAAAGAATAGCCCTGTTGTTTGGAGCCGAGAGACTTGGGGAAATCTTGCGCTCTCCTCATCCTGTCATTCTACCCTTACTAGACTATTACCATTCCTTTGATGTGTCGATCTTCATCCTATTTTGAGCTAAGTTGTGCTAAAGCTCCAAATTGTAATTACCATACTCTATTTTAAAATAAATTGGAGCTGTTTGTGTAATTGTTTACTCTCTCACTTATGGCCTTCCCTAATTTTTATGGTAAGCCTGGGGAGGTTGCTCCAGACTTTTTGGATAATTTGGAAATGGCCTTTCTGGTATCGAGAAGGGATGACGAAGCTACTAAGTTAAGGGACTTTCCTTTGGTCTTGAGGGAAGGTGCAAAATTATGGTATCAAACTTTGGCACCTGAAGAAAGAAGAGACTGGGAGTCCTTAAAGATGGCCTTCATCGAAGAATTTCGCCGCCATGAGCCTCCAGAGGAGATATGGAGACAGCTCTTAGAGCTACGCGAAACATCACCCAATGACTATAGAAGCTATGAAGGAAAGTTTTCCAACCTGTGGGAGAAATGGTGTGCATCACTAGGTGAAGGAGAAAGGGCACCAGAATGCCTAAAGAAGGACTGTTTCCTGGCAGGGCTTTACCCCATCCTTCGAGAAAAGGTAAAAGGTAAATTCCCAGATACCTTTGATAAAGCTATGACTTATGCAAGGGAGAAGGATAGGAAGTTAAAATTCCAAGCTCAACTACAAGGAGGAATGGAGCCTCCACCGCTAGCTCAACCTACGGCAAGGGTAGTAGCAGGGACAGGAGCAACAGACCAAGAGTCCTCTCAACAAGAATTACTTCAACAAATCACCAATCAACTAGAGAGCCTGTCCATCAATCTAGTTCAAGGTGTAAGGGCTCCCCAGCCAGGAAATGAACGAAATAGACAAGAAGGACAAAGGCAAGCACGTGAGTACATTTGCTACAACTGTGGAGAGGTAGGTCACGGCATGTATTATTGCCCCCATCCACGACGCTATCAAGGAAATGGTAATCAAAGACGGCCTCCTCGCCAGCAAGTCACTCCTCCTCGAGCTAGGCCACTAAATGGACAAAATGCACACGTGGCTCCACCAATCCAAATATTGAGACCCCCTCCTCCACCACCACAAGCACCAGCAGAGATCCCTCCACTACCATCGGGAGGGGAGGACAGAGCTGTCTCTGTCATAAGTCTTGACAATGGTAAGGATAAAGGGAAAGAAAAAATGGAGGAAGCTGTTGCCATGCCAATAAAGAGAGTTAGGAGACAAAGAACTGATGAAATGGAAGCTTCAGAGCCGGATAAAGGGAATGAGGGTTCCTCCCAAGTGATAGGAGACAAGAAAAGGAAGAGTAGGTCAAGGAGGCACATAGGAGTAGAAGACTTTCCACTTGGGGTAGGATCCATACCTTACGACCTGGTAGCAGATGTGAGTAAGCAAGGACCAAAGATTTCATGGCAGCAACTCCTCCACCTTTCCCCAAAGATGCGTAGAACCTGGTCTAAGATGGTCAGCACCAGGAGGGCTAAGGCAAGGTCAGTTGGGTCTATTAGTGCAAGAGGCATGAAGGATATCGTGCCAGTCATTGATGCAGAGATTAAGAGTCAGCGAGTCTCCAATGTGTACGTAGATGGTGGAGCCGAGATTTGTGTTATGACAGAGAAATTAATGCACAGGTTGGGTTTGGAAGTAAACGAGCAAACTTCCTTACAAGCTAAGATGGCAAATAATGTAAGGGTGGCTTGTGTGGGAAAGGTTAATGGAGTGAAGGTTTCAGCTTTTGGTGTGGCAATCTCAATTGATGCTTATGTGATCCCAACTAAGGGGGAGGGCTATCCGCTAATCCTTGGAAGACCTTGGCTTATGGCTATGAAAGCTAGGCAAGATTGGGAGACAGGTTCCCTTGAGTTGCGACCAAATCATAAGGTAGGTGGCAAGCAACAAAAAATTGTGTATGACATGAAGCAGGGTAGACAACAAGACCTAGAGATGGAGACTTCTATGGATGAATGGAGCACAAGCAGCTGCTCTTCATCTGAGGATGAGTCATCTGAGGAGGATGCTAGCTCTTTGGAAGTCATGGGTATAATACTGCGAAACCTAGAAGGAGAAGGTGGTCAAGACTCTCTAAACAAGGAAGAAGCCACAGGCTTAGAGGAGATGCTAGCTAAGGACCTACTAGAAGAAGAGAGAGAACCCTATTTGCAGGTACTAAAGAAGCATGCTAGCCTCTTTATAACTGATTACGAGCACATTAAAGGAGTGACGGTAACCCAACACCATATCCAATTAAAGGAAGGTGCCAAACTAGTGGTGCAAAGGCTAAGGAGATTAGGGCTAGTGCAACAAGATGCACTCTTAAAAGAAGTAAAAAGATTACTCAAGGCAGGATTTATCTACCCAGTGGAAGATTCTGAGTGGGTGTCTCCAGTTGTGGTAGCACCAAAGAAAAATGGGAAGTGGAGGGTATGCGTGGATTACAAGCCTCTAAACGCAGACACAAAAAGGGACCATTTTCCTTTGCCTTTTCAAGATGAAATACTAAAGGAAGTGGCTGGTCATGAAAGGTACACAGTGTGTGATGGGTACTCAGGCTACTTCCAAATCAGAATTGCAGATGAAGACCAAAGAAAGACTACCTTCATAACACCTTGGGGGTGTTTTGCTTATAGAGTTATGCCTTTTGGTTTAACTAATGCCCCAGCTACTTTCCAGAGGTTTATGAACTTGGTGTTTCAACCTTACTTTGGTAAGTCCATACGAGTCTTCATTGATGATTTTTGCATTTACAGCTCTAGGGAAGTACATCTGTCCAAGGTTGATGAAGGTTTCACCCGTCTGGCCCAATTGGGTGGGCAATTGAATAAAGACAAGTGCCACATAGGTGAGAGCAAGGTCACTCTACTAGGCCATGTTGTGTCTCAAGATGGTATTGAGGCTGACCCTGAAAAGGTAAAGACATTTTTAGCTTTACCTACTCCTTCAAACGTGAAGCAACTAGTCTCCTTCATTCAAAAGGTTCGCTACATGGGACGATTCATACATCTCCTTTATCAGGCAATCTATCCTTTGCAACAGCTCACTAAACACACTACATTGACATGGAGTGAGGAGGGTGAAAGGTGCTTTCAAGAAGTTAAAACCATTTTGAGCTCATTGCCTGTCGTCCTACAACCCACATGGGGTGAATTATTCTATGTAAATCCTAGTGTAGGTCCAAAAGCTCTAGGAGCTGTCTTGATGCAAAAAGACCCAAAGACATCTCTCATGAGACCAGTCTACTTCTCTAGTAGAGTGATGACAGCTGCTGAAAAGGGTTTCAGCGCAACTGAGCAATTGGTGCTAGCTCTTAAGTTTGCAGTGAAGAAGTTTCGGGCTTACTTACTTCCGAGACAATTTGTGGTGATCACAACTGAGGAGGTTTTTCCATATGCCCTACAACACATGGAATTGTCTCAAAGAATAGCAAAGTGGGTGGTGCAGCTTCAAGAGTTTGACTACACACTACAAGTAGAGGATTCCACCCGTGCTTGTTTGGCAGATGTCCTCACACAAAGGTGTTATGAGAAGGCCAAGAAAGAGGCACCTAGTAAGGTACCGCCTATCCCGGAGCCTGAAGTTCTACTGGGAGCACACAGTCTGTATTTTGATGGGGCTTACAAGAGGACCAAAGACAAGGCATCAGCAGGCATAGTAATATTAGGTCCACAGAAGGAGAAGATCTTTGCAAAAGGGTTTCATCTAAAAGAGGTTCATTCTAACAATGAGGCAGAGTACCATGCCCTTGTTTTAGGGTTGCAATGTTGTCTTTCTCAGGGCATCACAAAGCTAAATGTTTTTGGTGACTCCATGTTGATTGTTAAGCAAATGGTTGGTGTATGGGCCTGTAAAAATGACAAATTTTCTGTTAAGATGAGGGAACCAAAGGCCTTGTTGAAGGGTTTTAAAGAAGTTCGAGTGCACTTTGTACCTAGAGATCAAAATCGAGAAGCAGATGCCTTAGCAGGTGAAGAACTACAAACTCTCATAGTAGGTGCTATCCATGTGAAAAGCCCTTTATACCAGGGAAAGGAGGAGCTGCATGATTTACTTTACTTTCTTGAGCATTGTGAAGCACCCTCTGGTATGAGTAAAAGTGAACGTAGGTGGTTGGCAAAAAAGGCTACCAGCTATAGCTTAGTGAATGAGGACTTGTATTGTAGAGGGAAAGATGCTGTCTTAAGGAGAGTTCCTGCATCCCAAGAGATAAAGGATATTTTGTTTAGTTGTCATGAAGGTGTGTGTGGTGGCCACTTTGCACAAGAGATTACTAGCAGAAAGATTTTACAAGCAGGGTTCACATGGCCAAGCCTCCATCGAGATGTACAACATTGGTGCCGCACATGTGAGGTTTGCCAAAAATCTGGACCAAGGCGTCTTACCCATGAAAATCAGCATCCAATCAAAACGTATGGGCCATTTGAAAGATGGGGGATAGATGCAATAGGGCCACTACCTTGCACTCAATCAGGGAAGGAATACATCATTATGGGGGTGGAGTACATGACCAGATGGGCAGAAGCTCGTCCCACAAAGCGCATCACAGCCAAGGACGTGAGTGATTTCATTTTTGAATGCCTTTGTTGCCGTTTTGGCACACCTTTGGAGATTCTCTCGGATAGGGGACCGGGATTTTGAGCTGATTTAGTCGGGCAATTGATGAGCAAGTTAAAAATCAAGCGCAGGCACTCTACACCATACTACCCTCAGTGCAATGGTATTGTGGAAAAGGTAAATGGTCTTATATGTAAAATCATCACTAAGCAAGTGCATTTACATCCTAAGGCATGGGACAAACACCTAGATGTTGCACTTTGGGCCTACAGAACATCCTTTAAAACATCCTTGGGGTATACACCTTTTCACTTGGTTTACGGGCAAGAGGCACTATTGCCTATAGAAGTGGAGCTAGCGAGCCTCCGAGTTCTAAAAGCACATCAAGAGGATAGTCAAGAGAAGCAGGTGGAAGGAAGAATCATCGATTTGGAGAGGTTAGGGCTAGATCGAGAGTCAGCAGTGAAGTACTATGCAGCCCAGGCAGAGAAGAAACGAAAGAAGTTCAATCGCAACCTTGTCAAGAAAGGTATCAAGGAAGGTTCTTTAGTGCTCAGATACGACAATCGCTTTGATCGCAGGAAGGATGGTAAGTTCTTGCTTAAGTGGGAAGGCCCTTTTGTAGTGATACAGAAGTTCTCAAATGGTAGTTACCAACTAGGCGACCTAGATGGTAAGGTACATCAGACCCCGGTAAATGGTTGGCGATTGAAGGCCTACCAATGTCGTCTTTCACAACCATATGCTGGTGAAATCAATGCTAAGGATGGTTCAGAGGAGAGCTCATCATATTCGAGCTCCAACTAAGGTAACAATCATGTACATAGTCGTTTCAAAAAAGAAAAAAAAGGAAAAAAAGAGAAGAAAAAAAGAAAAAAAGAGAATGCTACCAATGAAAGCGGATATTGACAATGGATGGGGTATGGCTTTCAAGGGTCTAGGAGACCAGTTGTTAGTCATGGATGGATACAATTATTCATCAGAAAGGACTAAACAGGGTGCATCAGCCAAAAAAGCAGTAACATGGCAAATTCAATTGGTACCAGGTAGGTAAGTATTCAAGAGAACCCTATTGTAGCACAACCTACAGCTAGAGGCATCAAATACCTCTAGCTTAAGGGGGAGGGCTATATGATGCATGGTTTTTAGGACCCCTTCTGAAGATGCAATAAAGGCACAGTCAGTTGTTGGGGAGATGAGGATACTCTAGTCCAAGGGATCTCGAAAGAGAAGAAAAATCTACTTCACAAGCACCAAAGAGTAAAAAGTGCCATGGACAGAAGATACGTGGGAACGAGCTCTTATGCATGCCTACAACCTATATCTTACAAGATAGCCCATTCTAGGTGTGAATTTCTAGTGAAATTTACACGAGGATGTTCGTGTGGACTCACAGCACAGCATACTCCGTTTTCACTTTTTTACCGACAGTAAATATTTTTACCACAGTAAATATTTTTTACCTACAGTAAATATTTTTCACCTACATGGTAAATACAAATCACTTTTTACCTACAGTAACTTTTTTACCCATGGTAAATATTTTTTACTGCACCATAAGTATTTGGTAGGTAACAGTTCACTGTTACTAGAAGCAGTGATTGGGCATCAACAATGCAGTTACAGGAGGAGAAAAGGGGAAAATCTTATGGTAAAGGTGAGTCAACAGGGATAAAGACTTTTGAGTTGAAAAGAGACATGCTGATTTTTTCAAAGAACACATGTCAAAAGAAGCCATGGTTGAGATTTTTTTGAGAATTTGATATTCAGGAGGACCCAGCAGGTCCCCCCCTGACATGTGCAGAACCTCCAGTTTCAACAGCCACCTTACCTGCTCTTAAATGCTGGTCAAGGCCTTATCCCCATGTGTCACAATCAGAAAAATCAGCATTCACCCTCCCCTCTCACATCACTCTAGAGAATATCTTGATGGTGACATATCAGGTGACCTCAATCTGTTGACCACTCTAAGCAAAAAGTAACCCCAATCAGCGGATTTAAGCATGTTTATCCCTAATCCTAAACCCTCTCAGAAACCTATATAAGGAGGCCTTCTCTCACTCAAAACCAACACTTCACCCACTTCACCAAGCAACGAAGCTATGACGACATTGCTCACAACGAGGAGCTATGGATGGAGCTCTACTCTCTCTCCCTCTCTCTCTCTCTCCCTCTAGTATGCTACATTACTAGCCCTAAAACCTAAATAAGGAGTCTTCTCTCATGCTCCATGGCCACCATCCTCGCCATCATTCTCTATGGTATTGATGTGTTGCTAGTAGGATCATACCTACTTGCTGGGTTGATTGTTTTTTTTTGACAAGGGATTATGCCATCCTTGGCTTGCTTCTCTATATCCTTGTTATGTATGATCAGATGCCGTTGTATTGTTAAGCTGATGTCTTGTGTATACATATGCTACATAAGGTCCCTAAACTTCGTTTCTATGTGTTTTGCCATATGTTTTGATGCCATCATAATGCCAGAAGTCTCACTTGCCTATGTGCACTATGTGTGAGGTCCCTAAACCTCTTAATTTAGGGTGGTGCCCCCTTTGTTTTGTTCTTTGCTTGTTTGCATGAGGCGTGGTTTGTGGAGTGTGCACGAGTACAGAGGCCACCCGATTGCACTGCTCTTTTTCCCGCTATCATGTTGTTGACACTGTGGTCACACAGGGCACATTAGACGCCGTTGTTTCAGATGTATGAGGCAGCAGCAGAGATCTATGAGTGATACACATGAGGTTTTGACACATGCTAGAGTAGTGGCTTCATATGCCAATGATGGCGATGTCATGTTTGTCTTTAGCGTTCCTCTTGGTTACATGTCTTTGAGAGGTGACACTTCTCCCCATTGGTTATTAGATGGGGATGTAGTTTTCCACGTCACACTACATCATGAGTGGTTTAGCACCTTCTCTAGTGGGAGCTTTGGTTGTCTACACTTGGCCGATGGTTCGGCGTTTGACATTGCAGGTGCAGAAGATGTTTGTTTGTCATTGCCCAGTGGTGCATCATATACGCTACAACATGTGCGCTATGTTCCTCAGCTGAGATAGAGCTTGATCTTAGAGAGACAATTAGCAGATTATGGGTGTCAGATATTTCTTAGGGAGCACTTTTTCCAGATGCATTGCAGATCATTAGTGTGTTACCATATACATGTGGTAGTGATGTGTGTAAACACACATAGGACCGCCGGGGTATTTTTTACCTCTTTAGGAGGTTTTTCCCCCCGTGCATTGTATATACACCCATCATTCTAGGGCTATCTATCTTTTCTATTGCACACTAAGTAATACACTCTTTGTTGTGTACCTTTAGATTTCTTCATCTTCTCCAAGCTGTGTGTGTTTTCCCTCAACCCTTGTTCCAACAATTGGTATCAGAGCAGGTTGCATTCTCCTGGGCTTAGTCGCCAGCAGCTCCAACACACGCCTACTCACTGTGAGCTTTGGTGAGCGTTCGCATTAGGGCTCATTTCGGCCTTCGTTTGCACTACAGGCAATACTGCATTTTGGTCATTTTGTTGAGAAATTCTGTAAGTGTCGTTTTCTACATAACAGGTCCTTACGGTCTTCTACGATTTGTGCTATATAGCACGCGTTGTTCTCGCTTTCCTTCTCCTCTTTTTGGGTAGCTCTCATATTTGGTGCAGCATTTACCATGGCTGACAACGACACAGATGTGCTCAAGATGTTTGCTACTGAGGACATATTGGATGGGGACAATTACCCTATATGGGCTTATATGATGCAACATATTCTTGTGTCAAAGGGAATTTGGAATATTGCGCAAGGTAGTGATGTATGTCCTGGTTCTGAGGATATAGGCGATGTTGAGGATGTTGCAGGTCTTGCTATAAGGATTGCTGCTGTTAGAGTTGTTTTGCCTACGGCAAGCTCGTTGGGATGTAAAGGATGCACATGCTCATGCATTGATTGCATTTTATGTGAAGCACACCATTGCTCCTCACATTCGTTCAGCAAAATCTACAAAATAGGCTTGGGATATTATGGCTAGTCTTTATGCAAGTCACAATGAGGCAAAAATTGCATTACTGCGTAAAGAGCTGGAGTCGAAGATTGTGCATGAGGAAGACGACATGGGCACTTTCCTTGCTAGTGTCAAGGATATCAATGAGCAACTTATTTCTGAAGGTGAAGTCATTTTAGACAGTTCCCTCGTGCAGACTGTTCTTGATGCCTTGCTAGATTCTTACCAGACTTTTGCTAGTACTTGGAGACTTATGACCCAAGGAAATCCTGAAGTTTTCAAGTTTGATGCATTATGCACATTGCTGTTGCAAGAGTCACTTTCCAAAAAAACAGGACTAGATAGTGTGTAGTTGAACATGCCTTTATTGCTGCTCAAAGAAAAGGTCGTAACAGTAATGCGGCTACTTCTCATGGTTCTTATACGAGTGGAAAATCACGTGTTCCTAATGCTTCTACTGGCTTCATCTGGAAATTATGGTGATAAGGGAAAAAAGAAGATGCATTGCCATTATTGTAAAGCTAATGATCACTTGATCAAGCAGTGTCCAAAGTTAAAGGCCAAAGAGGCTAAGAAGAAAGAGGATGGTTCCCCTGCAAATGCTGGTTCCACTACAAATGCAGCTATTGTTGAGTCTTCTGGGAAAGGAGACTGTGATGCTAATGTTGATGCAAAATGGGCTTTTAGTGGAGAGTGTACCTATAATCCTGATGTCCATGATGCATGCATATCAGTTGCTGCAGATTCACATGTGTGGTATTTTGATAGTGGTGCTACAAAGCACATTACCTCACATCATGATTTGTTCACCACTCTCAAGTCTGTTCCTCATGGGAATTCAGTCACCTGTGCCAACAATGCCTCTTATCCAGTTCAGGGAGTTGGAAAGATTGTGTTTACTGCTACAAACGACAGTTCTTTCACACTTGTTGATGCACTTTATATACCTGGGATCAAGAAGAATTTTTTGTATGTTTTTGCACTTGCTAGACTTGGACTTGTAGTCAAATTTGTGGATGACAAATGTACGGTACATGATCTTAGTTTTCGGTGATGAAATTGTTGCATCTGGCATATTATGTTGTGGGCTATATAAGCTCACTTTGAACGACAAGTGTGGGCAAAATTTTGCAAATGCAGTTGTGGATTCTAAGGCTATTTCATATGCAAAACTTTGGCATGCATGTTTTGGGCATCTGAATTTTGCCAGTTTGTTGCATTTGCAAAAATTTGATATGGTTGCTTCTTTGCCGCCTCTTGAAGCACCTATCAAACATGTTTGTGAAGGTTGTACTTTGAGTAAGATGCATCGTTTGAAGTTTTCAAAGGATCGTTCAACTAGGGCCACATGCAGGTTGCAGCTTGTGCATAGTGATGTTTTTGGGCCCATGCAAACTCCGTCCTTGGGCAATTACCTTTACTTCGTGACTTTCATTGATGATTACTCTAGGCATGCATGGGTTCTGCTTAAAGCGAAGTCCAAAGTTTGTATGTGCTTCAAACAATTTTTGGCTATGGCTGAAAATGTCTCGAAATGTATTATGGGCACCCGCCATTCCGATCGAGGGGGGGAGTATATGTCTCATGAATTTAATGCATTTTTGCCTAGTCGTGGGATAAAACACCAATGTACAGTGCCTTATACGCCTTAACAAAATGGTGTTGCTGAGGAAAAATAGGTCACTTATGGAAATGGCACGATGTATGGTCAAAAGTCAAGCTTTGCAGTGTTTGTTTTGGCTTGAGGCCATCATGTGTGCCACTTATTTACGAAACAGGTGTCCTACGAAAGCTTTGGAGTCTATTACTACATATGAAGCATGGCATGATAGAAAGCCTTCTATTGAGCACATGCGTGTTTTTGGCTATTTGGCATATGCTTTGGTGCCACAAACACAACGCAAAAAATTGGATGATAAGGCTGTCAAATGTATTTTTGTTGATTATAGTGCTGAAAGAAAATGTTACAGGTTGTATCATACACAAACAAAGCGTATTCTGGTTTCATGGGATGTTGTGTTTGTGGAAGATTCTGTTCAGCCCTTGCTGTCATGTACTAGAGACGGTAATGTACGCTCACATGACATTTATGACACTTTGTTGCCTCTTTTCAGTGGTGCAAGTCCGAATGTAAATTCCAATGAGGCAAATGACAGCCTATGGGGGTTTCTGAAAATGTTACAGATCAGCCTATTATTGATGCAGATGTACATGATGTACTTGATGAGGAAAGGGCTGAAAATGAGCAGGCTAGAGGTAGGCCAAAATGGTTGGTGCATACATTGCGTGACAGTAAATTGGATGCACCTTTGTCTAGTCACACTCGTTTAGGCTCTCGCCATGCATCGTATGCATTAGATTGTTATGATTTGGCTGTGTCTAGCTTACATGACGTTGAGAAACCTCTATCTTTTAATGAAGCACAGAATTCAAAAAATTGAATGGCTGCCATGCAATCAGAATACGATGCACTTATAGAAAACGACACATGGACTGTATGTGATTTGCCTCTTGGCAAAAAGGCCATTGGTACGAAGTGGGTTTACAAGTTGAAACGCAAGCCGGATCGTGAGATTGATTGCTATAAGGCTCGACTTGTTGCAAAGGGTTATGCATAGCAAAAAGGCATAGATTATGAAGAGACTTTTGCTCCCACTTGTCGTATGACTATTGTGCGTTTTCTATGTGCATTGGTAGCTCATTTTGGTTGGGATGTACATCAATCAGACATTGTTACTTCTTTCTTGAATGGTGACATATTGGAGGAAGTTCATGTAACGCAGCCTCACGGTTTTGTCAATAAAGGACAAAAGGATAAGGTGTGCAAATGTAACAAAGCTTTGTATGGGTTGAAGCAATCTCCTCGTGCTTGGTATGAGAAGGCTGACACTCATTTGGTCAAACGAGGCTTTTGTAACAGTCCAACAGAAAGCACTTTATATGTAAAGCGTGAGAGTGATGTACTTCTCATTGTGGTTCTCTATGTGGATGATTTGTTGATCACTAGACCAAATGAGAGACATATTGCTGAATTTAAGGCTGATTTGAATGCTACTTTCAAGATGAAAGATTTGAAGATGTTGCATCATTACTTGGGTATACAATTTAAGCATTGTGATGGTGGTATTGCCTTGTGTTAGAAAAGTACATAGAGACATGGCTATGTAAGTTTGGACTTGAGGATTGCAAACCTATTGCCACTCCCATGGAAACAGGTTTGAAATTGAGTCTTCATGATGCTGGTGATCCTGCAGATGTCACTCTTTACCAAACTGCTGTTGAATGCCTCATTTATATATGCAACATGAGGCCGGGTATTCAGTTTACAGTCTCACAGGTCAGCAGATTTATGCATAGCCCAGGGTCTAAGCATTGGCAGGCTGTCAAGAGGATTTTTCGCTACTTGAGTGGCACTTTACATCTTGGCTTAAGGGGGGGTCATTGCCGCCAAACTTACATGCTTTTTCGGACTCAAATTGGACTGGTTGTTTTGACACGCTAGCATCCACAAGTGGTTTCTGTTTCATGCTTGCCAGTTCATGTATATATAATATCATGGTTAAGCAAGAAGAAACCTACTGTGGCCACTTCTAGTTGTGAGGCTGAGTATAGGGCAGTCTTCACAGCTACGATTGAGTGTGTATGGCTTAGACGCCTTATGGTTGATTTGGGTTTTGGACAGGACACTACCAACACTATCTACATTGACAGTCAGAGCGCATTGGCAATTGTGAGGAACCAAGTTTTTCATGCTCGTACAAAGCACATTGAGGTGCATTACCACTATGTCAGGGAGAGGCTCTTAGCAGGAGAGATCAGCTTGGCTTATGCGCCAACACAAGACAACCTTGTAGATATTTTCACAAAGGCATTGTCTCGTGAGAATTTTGAAGCTTTCTGCAAAGCGTTGTGCTTACTCCCATTTGTGAACTGATCATGTCCTCAAGGCATGGCACTTCTCTTTACTCTATGTGCCAGCTCTCGTTCATCGCATCACTTCAGGGGGGATTTGTTACCATATACATGTGGTAGTGATGTGTGTGAACACACATAGGACCGTTGGAGCATTTTTTCCCTCTTTAGGAGGTTTTTCCCCCCGTGCATTGTATATACGCCCATCATTCTAGGGCTATCTATCTTTTCTATTGCACACTAAGTAGTACACTCTGTTGTGTGCCTTGAGCTTCCTTCGTCTTCTCCAAGATGTGTGTGTTTTCCTGCAACCCTAATTCCAACATAGTGATTGTCAGAGGAGCCCACAGTGGCTTGATATATGCTATGCATGTATCTGAGGTTCGAGGTGGCATAGTCTCGATTTTGTTGTTGGCATGGTTTGAGCGAGAGACGAGACGTGTCTCCTTCACGGTTGAGCTCCACCATGCTCATGAGATAGAGCATTTACCTGTGCAATACATGCCAATAGACTCTGTAGAGATAGAGGTAGAGTGGCAGTGCTCTAGTGAGGCACAATAGGTGTTGTCACGGTCTGTGCAAGAAGAGGTAGAGCAAATCTGCTCCCTAGAGACACAGGCAAAGATGATGAACATGGAGTTCTTTGATATGCTCATGCTATAGGCTAATGAGTTGTGCCAGGATAGACAGTTCCGCCTATGGGTGAGAGAGACGTAGCCATCCCAGTGTCAACGTTGACATATCCATACAAGATGGGTAGTCCTGATGATGTAGTACATGCAGATAGCATAGGGGAGGCTAGGACAACCAGGTTTGCATAGATTGGGCGTCTCATGTACAACCTACTAGTGTCGAGGCCTAACCTAGCAGCTGCAATGGGAGCATTTGCAGTAGGGATTGTCAGTTGTATGATGATTGATACTAGCATGATGGATAGTGGATTTTTGCAGACCATACAGAGTTGTCTACGTGATTTACATGCAGGCTCTAGCGTGAGTACGCACGCTCGCCTCTCTCTAGAGCCAATACGATTGCATGTAGATCGATTAAGCGAGCCAATGGTCATAGGTCAAGAGAGTCTCTCACCTATTTTCTTGTACATACTAATAGTTTACATGCAGATGAGCGTGAGTACGCATGCTCGCCTCTCCCTAGAGCCAATATGGTTGCATGTAGATCGATTAAGCGAGCATATAGGCATAGGTTGAGAGAGTTTCTCACCTATTTTCTTGTACATACTAGTAGTTTAGCTAGTAGCACTTACTTATTGGTGCATCCCCTTTAAGTGAAAGATTGTTGGGATAAAGGCATTGCGCCTTTGCCTAGGGCCGGACGTCTGGTGTCTGTCCGCCCACTGTATGTACATACACATTCCTTATTCTTCGTATACACAAAGAATAAGGAGCTCCTCACCACATTCTTGGAGGTTGCTCCACCCACATAGTGTGTTTTCTACTCCTTTCCTCCCTCGCACTCCGCACGCACCGCTCATCGCTTCTCCACCATCTTATGATCATCTTTGTGTGATTGACTATAAAGCATATGTACATATGTCAAAGGAAAACTTAGTAAATTGGATCCAAAAAGCAAGAAATGTATCTTCTTGGGATATGGTTATAGAAGAGATGGTTATATTATGGGATCCAATAGATAAGAAGATTGTGTGTAGCCATGATATTGTATTTCATGAGGGGCTCTATGTATGGAGCACCACCTCAAATAGTTGAGGTTCATCGTGTGATTTTTCAAGAGGATGGGCATTGGTATGAGGGTCCTATTGTTGCTCCTATGTAGCCCGCACCTCATGTGGGAGCTCAGCCCTTGCTGGGTGGTCATGCAAATGTAGGATAGCTCATATTTATAGACGATTTTAAATGTACTTATTCAGACTTTATGTTGAGGTGCTTTTCAAGTGTGGGAGGATGTAAGATCCCCGATTTTTGGGTCTCTTTTAAAGATAATAAAAACAGATTCCAATGTTCACTTCGTGAAATTTTAATTCAGAATGTGTTGTAAGATTTTAAAATTAAAAGCAAAGTCATTTTCATGTTTCGGTAAGTCAGACGAACGTTTGGTTCAAAAATTTTCACAGGTTTTAAGATGTCTAGAGTGGCATGCTAAGCTACCACAATGCCATGTGTCTTCTATAGACTATGTCATGATTGTGAAGAGCCACCATGCTATGATGATGCCATGTCTAGTGTCGACAAGCTCAAGTGGGAGTAAGCTATGCAATCAAAGATGGATTCTCTAATTCAAAAGGGCACTTATGAGCTGACTCCTTTGTCTAAGCCACCATGTTATGATGAGGCCATGTTTGTGTCGACAAGATCAAGTGGGAGTAGCCTATGCAATCAGAGATGGATTCACTGATTTAAAATGGTACTTAGGACTTTACTCCTTTGTCTAAGGGTAAGAAGACCCTACCATGCAAGTGGGTTTACAAGGTGAAGTTGTCTCCAGTTGATGGTATGCCTAAGTAAAAGGCAAGACTTGTTGAGAAGGTATTCAAGTAGAAGAAAGACATGAATTTTGATGAGATCTATTCGCTAGTGGTGCAGATGATTGCTCTTCACATAATGCTCCCTTTGGTGACCACACAAAATATGCAGTTAGGATGTAAAGAAAACTTTCTTTCATTAGGATTTGCATGACGATTTATACATGGAGCAGCCAACTGGGTTTGTGGATCTTAATAAGATTTGCTATGTAAGCTTTGCAAGAACCTTCATGGCTTAAAGAAATTAAATCATAAATGGTATCATAAACTTTATAAGATTGTTGTAGGATGTGGGTTTTAGGAGCTCTCTAGCAATACGTGTTAGCACTAGCGCTAGGGTTTTTTCCCTCGTTACTAGTGCCACCCTTAGCTATCCTTGGTTGCAATTTTCTCCGGGAAACTGGTGGTGGGGACTCTCTTGACTAACACGTCCTGAGTTCAAAACTCGTCATAGGCCTCTTGGGATTGTTTCTCCCGCTCTCTCTCCTCTCTTAGCCTATAGGCTAGTGAATGCAAAACCATGTTGATTCGAGCGAGTGAAAATGCTGTCAGCTGGGTCGTCTCAGCCTTTGAACGCCATTGCCTTCAAGCCCACCGTAGCTTCGTTTTGTGTCAACAAGTCGGCACCAGCTAGGCAATCTCTGTCTCTCTCTCTCTCTCTCTCTCTCACGCACACACACACACACACGCACACACGCACGCACGTGTTTCTGTAGTATAATCCTTGGTTGCTTTGCAGAAAAACTTGCAACTGCACGCCTCTGCAACAATCGACCATTGCAGAAGTACACTGGCCGGATATATTTGAGAATGCTTATGATGCAGCAGGCCAACTTGTTCGTGTGGCTGCCTGCCATCGTAGAGCACTTCTGCAGTCTACTTTGTTTACTTTTGCGGCAACTTCTCTGCCTGCAATAGCGACAGAGGAAGCTGCATTGAATTGTGTGGCAGATTTTTCCATCTCCGATAAGGTGTTCTTTGACATTTCCATTGATCGAGAGCCTGTTGGCCGCATAGTGGTGGGTCTCTTTAATGAAGATGTGCCTGTGGGTGCAAAAAGATTTGCTGACATTGCCGTTGGAAGCAGAGGTATCAGCTATCGCAAGAAGGAGTTTGAGAGGATAACTCAGTCCTACATACAGAATGCAGGCATAAGAAATTTCAGCCTTAGTGGGGGAGTGGGAGATGCTGCCCAATTTACAGGTGGCGAGACCGCGGATGCATTGATCCCTGAGCTTGAGAATTTGACCAAGAAATGCCCAAATTCGACAAAAAATGTTGCGGGAGCCGTCTCTATTATAGTCAGGGATCCTTCGAAGCCTCCTCCAAAGCCCAAGCTGATAGCTAAGGATGGAAAGTTTGAAGTGATTGAAGAGGAGTTGCGTCCAGATCCAAATGGTACACAGTTTGCTATTATTATGCAAGATTCACCGCAATTGGATGCAAGCAACTTGGTTGTTGGAAAAGTAGTTGATGGCTTCGATGTGCTCAAGCTCATGAGTGGCGTAAGAGTTGTGAAAGATAACACAGGCAGCCCTTACTTCAAGTAAGCTATATTTCGCACAGTATTTTTTCATATGGTAGCTATGTGCCTTATTTATTCCAGCACTGAAGCTTGGTCAAGTTTTTTATGTATGTTTTTTTGGCAATATGATTGAAGTGCCATACTTATTATTAACTTCTATCATGGGTGGGAAGGCCCACACTCAGGCATCATGTGATCGCGCCCCAACATGATGTAGGGCATGCTGGAAATAGGACAGGTCATCCTTCTTCTGAGGAGGGTTTACTCTAGTCTTCATGGGCAATAGCCCTAACAACAACAAGATACAAGCCACACATGGTTGGGGGATTGTACGTGCATGGTCAGTCATTGCCTGGACTTACAAAGTCCTTTAAAAACATTGTACTAGTTGCATTTTTAATACAAAGCAACTCTGGTTTTCCTCTCTCCCTGCCCGTGATCATCGCCATCTCCTCCACCGCTCTTCTCCAGCATTTCTGCATTGTACCCAACTGCTTGTACACCTCGCGTTGGATCTCTTTCCGAAGATCCTTTGGATTGATAGAAGAGTTTGGAACCCTTCTTGTTGATTGATTGTCGTTGGCTTTAGCTTTCATTGGCATCTTGGATTTGGGATTCATTGTACTCTGCCACTTCTTGAAAACTTGTATCATCGGTCGAGTCCATATGTGCTTGGCGTAGAGTGGATCCATGGAAAAAACAAGGAGGCAATCCATATAAATCTGCACCTCTAACTAACACCTTCAGTCGGCAACATTGAGGTTTATCGCTAGCGTGAGCTCCACAATGGGAATACTCTCCTTTGCAGGTTCCTCACGCTGAGCCTCCTCGCCCTGAAATTCCTAATTGATGCCTTTGGTTGGCAACGTTGAGGTCTATCTCGGGATTTGCAACGCAAATACCCTCCCCTACAGGTTCCTCAAGCTGAGCCTCCTCGCCCTGAACCTCTTCATGGTCGGCCTCTTCTTCGACTTCTTCCTCAGCTTCCTCTTCTACTTTCTGTTCAGCTTTTCATTTCTCATACTCCTACTCCTACTCAAGAGTCTGTTTGATGCGTCTATAGCGTGCATCCAAAAGGTCGAATTGGACCCTCCATAGGAAAGAATTTACTGGAGCTTTGATACCACTGTAACTGGCAAGCCGCTAGCGAGGCGGTGAATCAACAACAAACATGTAAATGAATTGAAAACCTCAACTTGAAAAGAGCGTTGGAGACGAGGTACGGTAGAGCATAATTCTCTACTCAAATGCACTAGCCCCTAAGAGAGGCACCCATAGGGTACTTCTTGCTTAATTGATAATCACAGGCACAACTGCCGGGGAGTCACTTTGAAATCTCGCAACCATGTAGTGATCGAGTGGATCCGCACGACGCATGTCACTCTCCTAAAGGCACGCAATCCCAAAAGCAACTGTTGTCAAAAGCTAGCACTCAAAGCTATCTAGAAAGACAACGCTTTCAATAACTAACCTGGAAAGCAAGCCCTAGGTCCTAAATGCCACCTAAGCATACGACAACTTCCACATTAATGATTTGCTTGGGAATTCCGCTAGCAATTGCACTACATTTCCACGTGCCCACGCTCGGATATGGGTCCTTTGATCCGGTGTGATTCCCATTCTGCTCTTCCTCTCCTCATGCGGTCCATAGTAACAGGGAACGGGTGGAATGCAGCCTAAATGTTCCGAAAGGGCGTTTCAGACGAATGCCGTTCCGGAAAGTAGTGTCACCGGAACTCGGCGGAATGGACCTCTAGAACGGCGGAATGGCATCCAGAATGGTCAACTGAAAAAGTCTTCTAACATTTTTTTAACTAGCCATTTGGGGCTCTTTGGGGGTGCTATTTGGAGGGTAGACTTGGGGCTCGTCTCAAGCTCCCCCTCCTCCTCAAGCTCTCAACGTCTCTCTCTACGGAGCTACTCTCCTTGCTAAAGCTTTAAGCTTGGACATGGAGCTCTAGCTTCTACCTCTACTTTTTTGTGGAATGCACAACACCCTCAAAGAACAAATGTGGCTTCTACCTCTCTTTCTCAAGCTCCATCCCTCCCTCTCCTGTCTTAGGCTCCATTTCCCTCTCTCTCTCCAGAGTCAAACTCCATCCCTCTCTCTCAAGTTCCGTCTGTCACAAATTGATGACGTGGCATGACCAGATGGATAAAATGACTAATTTATAAGTTATTCCCAACTTGCGGGCTATAACCTTCACGTTAAAGACTTCAACTTCCAAATTCTTAATCAGTCCCAAACACTTCACTTTGGCATGGTTTGCTAGTCGAATCCTAGACCTAGAGCTCCCGCATGTAATGAGACCCAGTCTCTCGACACATGACTGTGTGATCACACAAACTTGAGCACCTCCATCAATGTAGGCCTCTCCCATGCCCACACCTTTGTGCCAAGCGTTCACCACAGGACAAATGTCGGATAACTTTCCCACAGCCAACACTGTGACTTGTCCACGCTTCGGCTCTTTCTCTGGATTCACTAATGACTTCCACTGCCTCTTAAGTTTGGACACCATATTTATCAATTGTCCAAAAGTACTATCTACTTTCCTCCTAATTAGGTCTTCCTTCAAACTGTAAGCTATTTGGCCTTCTCCCAAAGGTAAATCTGCTACTTCAAACCGTCTACGAGGTCTTCTCTTCCTCTTGACTTTCGCATCTTCACCCTCTTTATCTTTCCCTTTCTTTTTGCTGTGACCTGGAGCGGCATAGCCTTCCCTCTCTCTTTTGCCTACGGACAGCATATCTGCTTCTTTCTTTTCAACCTGCACAATACCCACATGACCACCAGAGGTTGAGGCTTGATTTTCTTGTTCAGTACCTTGATCTCCCCGTATATCCAATGCATAATCATTAGCCCTGTTAGGAATCTGCTTAGGAAGTGGAAACATATCACCTCCCATCCTTGTTGGCTTTGAACAATAAGTGTTGATATGACCAAGTTCACCATAATTATAACAGGTAGAGATGAATCTCCGTTGTGGCTCAAAGACGCCTTGTCCACGACCCGCATTAGCATTAGGTTGACCTTTTCACACGCCTGGGCCATTCCTCTACCACGACCACAACCACACCACCTCCAAGAATACTGAGCCGCAATTCCTGCATCATGGTCATCATATCTTGCATATTTTGAACCTTTTGAACAGGTTGGGCTCTAGCCTCTATCTGATTTCCCTCATTTTGGCCACCATTACCTTGCACAGGACCGCTTTTCCATACTCATTGAGTCTTTGAGCCTTCCAGTCTTTCTCCCTGGCGATAGTGACTGCTTCGTAGTGGGCCTTTTCAACTCAATTTCTCATTAGGCAATCCATGAAACTGTTGAAACTCGTCCGCCATGTTCGATTGCCACAAAAATACTTACATGTGACGTCGAAAGTTAAAGGTCGATGGATCGCTCCAGTACCTAATCCACCTTACACTGGGTAACCAGACTCACTCCCAGTGCTTGGCTTCACAAAACCTCAGGACCCTCCAAAGGCTGCAATCCAATTACACGATTTCCTCAAGTGCCGTTCTACAATTTGCACATACATAGGCGGTTGTCCATAAGGACCCACATCCCCTTTACATTCTCTGCCTGTAGAATAGGTTACCTGGAACGCGGAACGGGAACGGCGACGGGCCTCTCCGCGGAACGGGGGAACGACAAGGGGTCCGGAACGGGAACGGCGTGGAACGGGAGGCGTAAAAAACACCCAAATAATGCAATTTTTAGCGTTATGTGTTTGAATACAAGTAGTAGAGTCCTTTGACTCTAATACTCACAAAAAACATGATTTGAAGACCATTCCACCTTATTATGGCTTGATTGCATCGTGTGGTAAGATTGAGAGAGGCTTCACTTCTTGAGACCAAGGGAGAGAACTTGAAGCCTTGAAAGTTGAGGGCAAGCCCAAGAGAGAGAGCTTGAGAGCTTGAGGCCCGAGCGCGAGGGTAGAGCTTGAGAGCAAGGAAGAGAGAGAGCCTTGAGGCTTGTTGCATTTGTGAAGGAAAGGGGTGAGGGGGGAGCAATTTATAAGGAAACACACACACCCAAAATCTGTCCCTTTATGCTTTCTTACCATTGCTGCCGTTCCGGCCCCGTTTCCCCCCCGTCGTTCCGGTGATGCCTTGTCTGTCGGAACGCCTTGTGTGAGGATTCTAGGTACTAATCTTTAATTAAGTACTTAAACTCATGATTAAGACTTAAGAAACTTGAACTGAACTTAGAAACAAGACTTAGAAGACTCTGTGTTTGATTGATTGAATGTGTGATACAAGGGCTCCTTATATAGGAGACGAAGAGACAAAAATGAAAAGACACATCTCCTGGTGAAGAGACATGACTTTAGACGTAAAGACACATCTTTTCGGCGAAGAGCTGCAAGCATTGGGCGAAAAGTCGCATCCGTAGAGCGAAGCGGTGTGACTAGTCGTCGAAGGAGTGTGGCTTTTGGCGAAGAGGCACGTCTTTTGGGCGAAGGGTCGCAACCATCCAAGCGTATGGGTCCTTGGCATGGCACTTTGCGTATCTGCAACTAGGAGTAGATGTAATACTGCAACATAGTCACAATCGTGACATTCCCTCCCTCTTTAAATAAAACCCAAGGTAGTTGTAGAAACTCCGGGAGAAGGAAATGTACTGTTATTGGCCTTCGCATCCAAAGATCTTTCTGTTAAGTCCCATGTCATGGCACTGTTATTGATCATGACTATTTTTCCAAACTGAAAACTGATCATATCTGCAACTTGTCTCATCTTTGTCAAAAGTATCAGTATCATATCTGCAACTTGATTAGTGCTTTTGGCAAAGTCATTTGTAACTTCGAGCTTGTCCAAGAAAAGATTGAATTTTTATGTGCTTCGAGTGAAATTATTGGTAAACTGACTTGAGTTTTCTTTTGAGTAAAGACCACTAGTTGGAAATCTGTAAGGTATTCCATTGGTTTATTTGAGACAGTAAAATCCTCTTGAAGGGATGTCGTAGACTGAGACAGAGTAGTGTTTGGAGGTATATTGTTAGGTGCAGTGGAAGTGAATGTTGAACTTTGCTCAAGATGAGTGCTCCGAACTGTGCTCAAGGGTTCCTTACGGAAGGGAGAGCCTTCCGTTCCTTTAGTGAGAGAGTGCAATGGACACAAACAAAGTGAATAGACACTGTGAATGAAGGTGCATGAGACTGAGAGATAGAGAGAGAAGAGAATACGACACCAAAGATGTTGTCAAACCCTCCTCCAAGGGCCCCACTCTCAATGGCGAGAGTGGTCTACTATTGATTGTACAATCTGGTACAAGATGTTGATGCAAATCTAAATGGTCCTATGTCGAGGCCGATGGTGGTGTTGACGATGACGAGGCTATGGCGAATGCTTGGGAATGCTTGCGAATCTGCTATTGTCGACGATGACGGGCTGATCTGCTATTGTTCATGCTACTTGAGAAAACGCTGAGGTCATGCGGCTGGAAACGCTGAATTTGCATGTGCAAAACGCTGTTCTGCTGCCCTGTAAAACGCTGCCAATGCTGTCCTTCTAACGCTAAACCTGCTAGCAAAAATGCTGTCCTGCATTGGTTCAAAAACGCTAGTCAGGCTGTCATGAAAACGCTGGAGTTGGCTGAGTGTGCAGGCTGAAAACGCCAGGCTGCTGTGACTGAAAACGCTGGCCTTCCCTTGCTGAAAACGCCAGGTTGAAGTGGCTGAAAACGCTGGCCTTCCCTTGCTGAAAACGCCAGGTTGAAGTGGGGGTTGTTCTTGCTGAGAAGGTTCTCCAGAGGCCTGCTGCCCTAGTGCCTGTTGCTCTCCTTCTTCTGCCAGAAAGTGCTAGCTCTGGTTTGCTTATATATTTATTAGCAAAATTGCCCTACCTAGTTTCCAACAAGTCACTTAATAAATAAGTGAAAAATGTCAAAAATAGGGAAAATAGGTCTAATGCACTGAAAAATGATCCTGATGGAATTTGATGGGAATCTGATGGCATGCACGGTCTGCGAACAGACTCACAAAAGTGCCAGATCACTTCCTATTCTAGACTGACTTGACTGAACCGAACCCTGGTCATACTGTAGCTTGTCCATGGACACATAGGGTTGGATGTGTCACGTGACATCCCCTTCTTTTCAAAGTGAGGTACTGGTACCGAACTGTATGGCGTCGAGGGAGATCGCCAATTGCATCCGGAATTCTGGAAAGGACTCTTTGCCGGCCCACTCCAATGTGTGGGTCGTGCGATACTTGAACTTCATAAAGGTTTGCAAAGTCTTTTTCTTTGGGCCGCGCCGAAAGCGACACAAAATCTTCTGTGGCTTCTTCCATGCTTCTACTTCGTCTAGAGTTATGCCTCTACCATCTTCAAGAATCTCCGAGGAGGAAAATTCCTGAAACCACTTCCAACACAAAAACATGAACATATCCATTCTATGTAAAGTGATTGGAAAAATACTATTCCTTCAAAAAAATTGTGCATGCAATGTAGATAAACCAAGTGACGGAGTGCCAAACCGTTCATCAAACACATGCAAACAATGGGGTCTATTCTTGTCTTTCTGATCTAAATCAATCAACTGTGGCAAAACACAATGGAAATGTCGATGCTTGATGCTCAATCCTTCTTGTGCTCTTTCTACGACTGTGTCGTGCCCAAGAAGAGACATGGAATGTGACTTCCTTGAATGCATACTTTTCAGCTTTTCATGAGAAATGTGCATACATCCGTGCTCATTCAAGAGTGAATCGTGCTCAACGTACAATATGGCATGCCTATGAAAAGGGATCACATAAAGATGCTGGCTAAAATAAAGGAAACGATCACGAATGAAACGCTCGAACAATGCGTGCTGACTAATCATTTGAACACGTAGTACTTCCTGTGAGGGTTCTTTGGACCTAGGCTCGAGAGCCAAGAATCGGTTTGTCGTGTCTAATCGAATCTGCTTGGGGGGGGGGGGGTGCGCTGTGGACCTCGACTCGAAAGCCAAGATCGATTCTTCGTGATTGATCGAATCTGCAACGAGGTTAGCTTCGCTAGAAAAAGCATCAAGTAAACTATCATCCTTGTGAACAATCACGTCTTGATCATACAAATCATCATGCTCGTGAGAAATCACATCATGATCATTATGCAAATCATCATGCTTGTCATTGTCATTCAAATCATCATGCAAATCTTGTGTGTCATGCTTTGGAGAAGAAGAGACTGAGAGAGTCTCCTTTTCCTCAATCTCTTGCATCTGTGCCTGAACTTGAGAAAAGACTCGCAACATCTCTTGCATTCTTGCTTTGTTCTTGCTATCAAATTTTGCTTCTCTTGCTTTTTCTTCCAAGCGTGCTTACTCGTACTCACGCTCTATGGCTGCCATTCTTTCTTCGTACTTACGATCAATTTCTGCTTTTCTTACTTCGCGTTCTAACTTCCTTGCTTCGTGTTCTAACTTGCTGTCCATAAACATCTGCTCCAACTCCTCCATAGGAGTTAGTGCAATCCTTGGCATAGATGGGGAAGGGGGAGGGTTGGAAAAACCTCTTGGTGGGGAAAATTCTTCGTCTCTCTCATACTCATCACCTCCAAGCGAAGTATCCATTTCGCTTCGAGTGATGACCATCCACTGAAGTCTTGGGATCTTGTGGGTTCTTGTGGTCCTTGGAGTCTTGAGGTTCTTGGGTCTTGAGGTTCTTCTTTCGCTTGCAATCTGTGTTAGAGAAGGATCTTCTCTTCACCGAGTTCTGCTCTTTTCTGCGGGCGCACCCCTTGGCGGCCTTGCGCTCACACCAAGGTTGCTTTTTTCTACCTCACGTCGATTGGCCGGCTGCTAAGTGCACGGTCCGCTCTCAATGAGTGAAAAGAGGCACAAGGGGAGGCTGGACAAGCCCTTCTTTCTTGGGATTCCTGTCACTCTTCATAAACACGATTAGGAATCGACACGCCCAAGAGGACTTGGGTTACATGCGACCGCAACAAGCAAAAGAAATCTTGTGGTTCTTTCCTTGAGTGATACAGAACACTGCCAAAGCTCTGATACCAATGTTAGGTGCAACGGAAGTGAATGTTGAACTTTGCTCAAGATAAGTGCTCTGAACTGTGCTCAAGGGTTCCTTTTACTTACGGAAGGGAGAGCCTTCCGTTTCTTTAGTGAGAGAGTGCAATGGACACAAACAAAGTGGATAGACACTGTGAATGAAGGTGCATGAGACTGAGAGATAGAGAGAGAAGAGAATACGACACTAGAGATGTTGTCAAACCCTCCTCCAAGGGCCCCACTCTCAATGGCGAGAGTGGTCTACTATTGATTGCACAATCTGGTACAAGATGCTGATGCAAATCTAAATGGTGCTATGTCGAGGCCGACGGTGGTGCCGACGATGACGAGGCTATGGCTGAAAACTGAATGCTTGGGAATGCTTGCGAATCTGCCACTGTTGACGATGACGGGCTGATCTTCTACTGTTCATGCTACTTGAGAAAACGTTGAGGTCATGCGGCTGGAAACGTTGAATTTGCATGTGCAAAACGCTGTTTTGCTGCCTTGTAAAACGTTGTCAATGCTGTTGTTCTAACACTGAAGCTGCTAGCAAAAACGCTGTCCTAACTGGTTCAAAAACGCTAGTCAGGCTGTCATGAAAACGCTGCATTAGGTGCCTATTTCTCTCCTTCTTGTTCTGCCAGAAAGTGCTAGCTCTGGTTTGCTTATATATTTCATTAGCAAAATTGCCCTACCTAGTTCCCAACAAAAGTCACTTAATAAATAAGTGAAAAATGTCAAAAATAGGGAAAATAGGTCGAATGCACTGAAAAATGATCCTGATGGAATTTGATGGGAATGTGATGATCATGCTGTGTGCAACCAGAGGATATGCATCTACTCTTAAGTGCCTGGACATTGCGAACAGACTCACAAAAGTGCCAGATCACTTCCTATTCTAGACTGACTTGACTGAACTGAATCCTGGTCATGCTGCAGCTTGTCCACGGACACATGGGATTGGATGTGTCACGTGACATATATCCATCTGTAAAGGTTTACCAATAGAACAAGTTGTGTCCAAAGATTCAATTGCAGCGACTAAAGTCGTGCTGCAAGAGTCTGTATCTGCTTTATCCTTTGCACCGTTGAAGGCAAGGACTGGAGTCTTCAAGTTTGAAGAATTATCATTCACCATAGCATCTCGTATCTGTTTAGAGATAATGATTGTATTCTGCAAGGACGGTGACGAGGCGAATTTTCCTGCCTGGATTACAGCCATAGAAGGGGTTATGTGCTTGTCCGTTGTCACATAAAGACCAGAATCTTTTGAATCTTCAGTTGTTTCAGCGGATATTAAGGCTTCCAATTGAGAAGGGGGAGGTCGAGGGAGTTGATGCCTCTTAGATCTTTGAAGGATCCTCTTGCACAAGGAAAGGATCAATAAATCTTCGACTTGACTACCGTAAGATAAGAAAGACTTAAATGTAGGGCATGGCACGCGAGGGGAAACTTGTCCAGCGTCGTAGCATTCACGACCGAGTACCCGACTAGGGTCGGATATATGTGCCACTAAGTAAGCCCATCTTGATATTGTTGATGATCCTTTGGAAGCTTCCTATTGCTACTTTTGTTGCTGATGATTCCGATAAGAAGTTGGTTGCTTAGAATTGTAGCATTTCCAAGAATATTCATGCTGAGACTTTTGCTGCTCGCACGAAGGTACTTTGTGTCTAGTTGTCTCTGAGAAACCATGCTTTGGGTGAGAAAATTTTGACTGCGAAGCCTCCGATTTGGTCGGTTCAAAGGTTTTCATCTGTAACTGGTCCAAGCAAGTGTTGATGGAAGCAAGACTAGCTGAGAAAGTCTGTTGCATAGCTTCCATTTGGGCTTTGAGAAGGGCAAGCATCTGCGCATGCTGACCATCTTCTTCATGGGACGACGACATGGAGATCTGGACCTCGTCGATGGGAGGTGTCTCCTGTGGAGCGGGTGACAAAGGTGTGTAATCCGGGTGTTATGTGCAGCGGAATGAATGTTTGCGCTTTGTTCAAGATGAGTGCTCCGAACTGTGCTCAAGGTTCCTTTTTTTTCTTATGGAAGGGAGAGCCTTCCTTTCTTAATGAGAGAGTGCAATGATCACAACAAAGTGGATGGACACTGTGCGTGCAAGTGTATGAGACTGAGAGATAGAGAGAGAAGAGAGATACGACACCAGAGACGTAAAACCCTCCTCCGAAGGCCTCACTCTCGTCGGCGAGAGTGGTCTACTTATGATTGCACAAACTGGTACAATGGGAATGCATGTGGCTGATGCAAGTCTAGGCTATGTCGACGATGATGACGGTGATGACGAAACCGACATAAGGGCTGAAATCTGCAATCTTTTATCTGTTGTCCAAAAACGCTATGGGCTGAAATCTGTTGCAAGTCCAAAAAACGCTGATTTTGGGGCTGATTCTGTTGGTCTTTGTCGCTGAAATTCTGCAGGTCTTAGGGCTGAAAACTGATGGTCTTTGATGGCTGAAAAAACGCTGCATGGCTGAGGGTTCATCTGCTAAAAACGCTAGGTCAGGATCTCCAAAAACGCTAGGTGCTGGGGTATACTTGCGGTGAAGATCTGGGATCAAAACGCTAGGCTTGTGGTCTTGCTGTCGTCGGAATCTGCAAAGCAAATCGCAGGCTGATCTTGATGGGAAAAAACATTAGGTCTTACAATTTGCAAAACGCTAGGCCTTCTGATGGGTTCTGCTGAGAAGTTGCCTGTTGACAAGGTGCTCCTGTTGCCTCTTCTGCCATTTAGTGCTAGTCTAGGTTTGCTTATATACAAACTTACTCAATTTTCCCTACCTACTTTCCAACAAAAGTCACTAAAAAATAATAAGTGAAAACTGTCAAAAATAGGGAAAATAGGTTAAATGCACTGGAAAATTCCTCTGAAGGATTCTGATGGGAATGCTTATGATCATGCTGTGTGCAACCAGAGGATATGCATCTACACTAAGTGACTGGGCATGCACGGTCTACGAATAGACTCACAAAAAGTGCCAAATCACTTCTAAATCTAGACTGACTGGACTGACTAAACCCTGATCATGGTGTAGCTTGTCCACGGACACATAGGGTTGGATGTGTCACGTGACACCGGGACTAGGAGCTCGCTGTGAACATGCACCAGGGACTGAAGCAAGATTATGTTGTTGACAGGGAGTAGGGTATCGTCCAAGGATGTACTCGAAATGTTGAAGATGATCAGGCTCACACGCAAGGAAGATGTGCCACACCACCCAAGTCTGGAACTGTGTCGAGTGGCGGTGGGTGATGTATAGCAGGTACTGTTGCGGAGCCGGTACAACCTGGGGTACTGGAACGGGTATCTTTGCTGGAATGGGAGCGCTTTCGGGAACTATAGCGCTCACGGGAGCAGGGTCGGGTTTCAATGAATCGGGAATGACAATAATTTTGGGTTCGAGAGTATCGGGAATGACAATGACTTCTTGTTCTGGCAGGATTTGATCTGGAATCTCGTCTATGTACGAGAGAGTGGATTGGAACATCGAAGGCATTGTTGGCCATGATGGTGAAAAGTCCGCTCGTGCAGAGTGCACCCAAAGTTAGGGCGGGAGAGTGGGAGAGAGTGGATTGCTAGCTGCCAACGTTCTCTCGAAAGCATTGTGTGCTGCTCGTAGAACGTTTTGTTCATTTTTTTTAATTGAAGGGGTATGTTCACATAGACCCTTAATTATTGGGTCTTGGGTGGCTATTTAAATCAAGTGCATGTGCGGGTAATTTTTAATGAATACCTTGCGCTGAGTTTAAAAAAAAACGTAGGAGTGATTGGTTGGCAACGTGAAACTTTGTCTAGCGTATAAAATTGCTAGTGCAAAAGGTCCAGTGTAAGGAATTTGTTGACGCTTCGTAATTTCGTTGCCGCTTGGTGGATTTGCTGCCCCTTGGTGATGTGCCGCTTGGGAGATGTGCCACTTGGGAGAGGTTGCGATGCAAATTGACGCAAGCGAAAGGGTGCAATTCAGCCAGCTTTTCAGAATTTCCGCCAAAGGGTGCTCACACGAAGGGGTACTCAGAGGAAAGAGTACGCATTGGAGCTTGAAAAGGCACATCTCTTCGCACAGACCCATGCAACATCACGAGCATAACCGGTATGCTTACACACAGCCATGCAACATCACGAGCATGACCGGTATGCTTACACACAGCCATGCTGCTGTCTCTTGTCTTATGTAGTATGTATAATACTACAACATAAGTAAATTTAGGTTACCTCATGCCAAGATGTGTGTGTACCACCACCTTTCTTCTGCTTCCATGCAACTCCGGGAAGGGGGGGAGAGGGTAGCGGCGAGGGTGAGAGGCTCACAACCTTCGGGTCCCGGGAAAAAAATTGCTCTGATACCACTGTAAAGATTCTAGGTACTAATCCTTAATTAAGTACTTAAACTCATGATTAAGAGTTAAGAAACTTGAACTGAACTCAAAAACAAGACTTAGAAGACTCTGTGTTTGATTGATTGAATGTGTGATACAAGGGCTCCTTATATAGGAGACGAAGAGACATAAATGAAATGACGTATCTCCTGGTGAAGAGACATGACTTTAGACATAAAGACATCCTTTCGACGAAGAGCTGCAACCATTGGGTGAAGAGTCGCACCCGTAGAGCGAAGGGGTGTGACTAGTCGTCGAAGGAGTGTGGCTTTTGGCGAAGAGGCACATCTTTTGGGCGAAGGGTCGCAACTATCCAAGCGTAGGGGCCCTCCTTGGCATGGCACTTTGCGTATCTGCAACTAGGAGTAGATGTAATACTGCAACATAGTCACAATCGGGACACCCTGTCACAAACCGGTGACGTGGCTGTTGGCTGCCCATGGTACACACACACCATTTCGTCTGAGAAGTGGGAAGCGTGCTCACTTATTTAAAGATTACAAGGGATGCCCAAAAGCAGAGCCCCAAAAAGTTGTAAATCAAAAGCTTACAAATAAAGCACATCTTTTTGCTTTTCTCTCTCCTGCCACTGCTTGGCAAATAAAGCAAAAGAGGCTTCTCTCTCTCTGAACCTCTTGCGTAGAATAAAGCAAAAGGGCTCTCTCTGTGTGCAATTGCGTAGCCACTGGTGACGTGGCTGCTGGCTGCCCATGTCAGTCCAAAGGAGATATCATTTATCTTTTCGGACTCACCAAAAACTCAAATAACCCAAAAGTCGTCTGAAAGGCTGTCTTGTAGACGTCTCCCAGTGCGATTTGGATCTGATGATATCCACTCTTCAAATCAATCCTGCTAAAACACGAGGATCCCTGTAATTTGTAGAGTATATCATCGATACTAGGAATCAGAAATCTGTTCTTGATGGTGATTTTGTTGAGAGCTCTATAATCGATGCACATTCTCCAAGATCGTCTTTCTTCAAAACCAACAACACTGGAGAGCAATACGGTGAAGTACTAGGTTGGACAAGACCCTTTTCCAAGAGGTCTTTCACTTGGTTCATAATCTCTTCATTCTGGGCTCGGCTCACACGGTAAGGTGGCGGTTCGGTGGGGTGCTTCCAGGTATCAAATCAATGGTATGATCTTCAGGACGAGCGGGTGGTAACTCGCCTGGCAGACCCTCTAGGAAGCAATCGGCATGAGAGTGGAGAAAATCTTGGCGTTCTTTATCAAGTACAGACATATTTGTCCTATCCTCATCACTCAACTCTTTCAAAAAGATCGAGTAAACAAACAGACTGGATTTCATTAACTTTGAAGTGGCCGAAGCCGATACAATAGGGACAGACTCGCCCTTAAGTTTAATATCAAGTACAATGGTTCTGCCCTTCTCTGTGGCCAATGTCGCTTTCCTCGCCCGATAGTCGACCATGGCGTTGTTCTTGTGGTACCAGGGAATTCCCAAGCGGACATCACAACCTTTCAAAGGCATTATGTAAAAGCCCTCATGCCCCAAATACCCCTGACAATGCAACCGAAGTTTGCCAATGACAGGTGTAATGGCTACGTCCTTGTCGGGTGCCGCTAGAACTGCCTCCACAAGTGTTCCTATCCGATTGAGAGTGATCTCGAGCCGCGCCGCCAATTTTGGTGAAATGAAGTTGGCCTTGGCTCCTCCATCAAAGAAGACCAGGGCTTCTTGGTCTTTCACTTTGCCCCAAGCTCGGCAAAGTTCTGTACTCTCGTCCCACGTGCTGGGATCGGTACCCACGCAATCTGGAACCAGTCTTGTTTTCATCTTGTCTTTTCTTCCATGTTCCTCAGCTGCTCTCGAACTCTCAGGCCTTTCGTCGTCCTTGTCGTTCTGTTCTTTCTGTGCCTTTTTAGGGCACTTCGCGGAGATATGTCCAGTTTCCCTGCATCCAAAGCACTTCCCTTCCTTGATGTAGCGAGCTCTCTCTTGTGGAGTGAGTTTGGGTCGTGCATCTTTCTTTTCTTGGTTGCTCTTCCTCTTTCTACTTTCATTTGTCGAAGTCTGTTCGGCTCTTTGCGTCATGATCTCAGTGGTGGGGTAGGTCAGACTGCCAGAGTGAATGGCAAAACCCTGTTTTGCATGACTCATCAACTCCTGAATGGAAGCTGACTTTTGTTCCAAGTAGTGATCTCGGATCTCTGTAGGTAGACCCAAGGTAAACCGCTCAATCTGTTCCTCCTAACTCCCTCATGCCCAATTAATTTCCAGCTTCTCCCCCAAGCAGCAGAACTTCTCGGACAACCTTCCCCAAAGCATAGCTTGCTGCTCCGGTCACCGAATGACACACCGTAACACACGGCTTGGAGCCCATCATCTCGGCTACTTCGAGAAATCTTAAATCTCAGCATTTCCAATTCCAATCATTAAGTTGGCCCAGTTGCCTTTTTCGCATGCATCGACAATCACTTTCTAAGTTGAGACCGTCCGCTTCGGATGCTCATAACTCATCATGTACAAGTCCGATGCACGAGCTATAAAGCACATCTGAAAATATTTATTAAAAACCATGTCTTGGGGACTCGAACAACCCAAAACATTAGCACCTAAGCGTGGCAAAACCACACCTTTGTACATGAATTTTTACATGGTCACTTCCAAGACTTGCAGGGCTATGTACACATGTATACATGAGGCTAGTGGGCAAGCTTTTTGGCATGATCTAATGACTTTATGCTCATCCAAAAAATGCATGACATAGGTTGCCAACCCCCCTTAGCTTGCTTGATCATTCATGACAAACAGAGGTTTCTAAAGTGAACAATTGTTGCAGCTCATTCCGAGAAACCTCATTCACATTTTCAGATGTCTTCACACTGTCTTCTTCCATTGATAGCATCTCATTTGTCACAATTGTCATCAAACGTGCCATATATTTCTTCAATCTGTAACCATTAACACGATATTTATGCTGTGTACCACCCAAATCTGCCAACTGCTATGTGCCATTGTCCAACTTGTTCACAACAGTAAAAGGACCTTCCCACTTGAAAGGTATTGTCCAACTTACTATTGTATCGGAACACAAGATCACCTTTTTCAATTCCTTTATCTTTCACACATTCATTGGCCTTTATCTGAGCTTTCTTCGACGCTTCTTCATAGTAGCACAAAGCCAAAACTCTGTCCAATTGCAAACATTGTAGATTCAATAGCCTTTTCTACCAAGTATTTGTTTGCCCTTCGTCTCCCAATGACAACAATTTTGAGTGCAAATCTCCACTTCAATTGGCTATAAAGCTTCCTTGCCATAAACCAAGTGGTAAGGAGAAAATCTTGTGTTCGTTTTGATAGCAGTTCTGTAGGCCCATAATGCACAAGGCAACTCTGAATCCCAAGATTTCCCATGTGATTGTGTCATCTTTGTCAAGATTTTCACCAACTCTCCGTTGAACCTCTCGTTGAGACCATTGCATTGTGGATAATAAGGAGAATTGTACTTGTGCTGTATATTGAGCTTCTTACATAGGAAATCAAACAGCTCTCCTCTAAATCTTGGTCCTCTATTAGAAAATAGCTCTAGTGACACACCAAATTTGCAACATATATGCTCATATACAAACTTTCCTATATCTTTACTGGTAATCTGTTTGACAGCTTTAGCTTCTGCCCATCGTGACAAATAATCCACTGCTGTCCAAATGTAAGCATTCCTTTTGCTAGTCATGGGTAAGGGTCCAATAGCATTAAGACCCCATTTTTCAAACACATCAAAACCTAGAATTGTCTTTCGTAATTCGGGCTTCAAAATTCTCTTTCCCATTTTCTGACAGGCAAACAAGACTTGCACCAATGGTTAACATCCCGCTGAATGCTTGGCCAAACATAGCCTTCTTGCATTTATGCAACATGATCTTCATGGCAAAATGGCCTCCACAAGATCCCTCATGATTTTCTTCCAAAATCTTGTAAGTTTCCTCTTTCCAGAGCACACGACGCAAAACCAAATCACTTCCTTTTATGTAAAGCACATCATCAAGCATTTTGTACTTCTTAGCTTTTCTTATAAAAGCATACTTTTTGGAGGATGGTAGATCTTCAGGTAAAACACCCGTCAACAGAAAATCAATCTCCTTTGATAACACTTCCCTCCGATGATATAAAGGGGCATTTGCCTTCAACACAAACACAAAGTGATCATTTCTTGGGCAGCATCATGAGCTTCTTCATTTTGAGACCTCTCAATATGCTACAAATTCCATGCTTCAAACTTTTTTAGCAACGATTTTACCTTGAAGCATAAATTCTTCAGTTTAGGTTTCTTATTCTTTCATACCCCCAATACTTGCTTTACCACCAACAAGGCATTTCCTTTGATCTGTAAGCGTCTAATTCCCAACTGTAGACAGATGTGCAAACCACCTTCAAGAGTCATGTATTCTGCTTCATTGTTACAGCCCTTCTTTTCTTACAAGTTTTCCTTGCGCATCATAAATGACAATGCCTCCCGAAGCATCATCATGACTTCTTCGATAAGAGCCATCAAAATATAACAATAAAGCATCATATATGACAAGAGTCTCGACTTTCTTCTTTCGCACCACCTCCCTTAACCAAAACAAAAGTGTCTTTATAAGTGAGTAAATTTGCCAGGGTAGCCCGAGTACTCTTTTCTACCAAAAAGGTAAACTGAAACTCCTGCAGTTCAATAATCCATTTCATCATTGCAGTTCAATAACCCACTATTGGGCTTTGACGACGTTAGTGGGGATGTCGTGGTATTTAGTCAATACTATGCATGATGGAGCTGATGGTTATATCGTCTTGTGGGTGACTACCATAAGTCTATACCTTGCACTTTTCTTCAAGGGTGAATCTGGGCTTATCCTGGATTCATCTAGGTACATTTCATCACTGTTTTTGATATATTCGAATTATTGAACAGCTGAGGAAGCAATGAATAATTGGTGAGAAAAGTGAACGACTTTTGCAACAAGTAATGTCTAAATCGTTTGCAAGCATAAACCATACTGGTTATCACCAATTTAATTTCAGAGTAATCTCTTTCATGAGGAGTCTTTACTCTGCTAGCATAATGAACATGCTTCATATACTGAGATTCCTTCCCCTTTTGCAATAACATGGCCCCAATGGCATCGTCTCCCACTGATGGGTTAACATAAAACTCCTTTTTCCAGTCAGGAGCTTGCATAATGGGTAGTGTACTCAAAACTTCTTTGACTTTGTCAAAAACATCTTCACAGTCACGTGTCCACTCCAAAGGATCATTCTTAACCGCTTGCTGCAATTGATACAATAACTATGATGCCAAAGGTATGAAACGAGAGAGATATTTAACCTTCTGTATGAAAGTGACCGACTGTTGGGTATCTTTTGGAGATGATAGCAACAACAAAGCCTCCACTTTCTCTGGATCATTTGTTGAAATCACATGTCTAAGAAGCTTCACCCTTGGCTGCGTCAAATGAAACTTCTTAGGGTTCAACTGACCCCTGCATTCATCATAGCTTGCAAAAGTCATTTTAAGCTTCTGAATATGCTCTTTCCTTGAATTGTATACACAAAAATCATCTATGAATTCTTTGACAAACTTCCCAAGAACCGGGGTAAGGACCCAATCCACTTTTCTTTTAAAAGCTCAAGGCCCATTTGTTAACCCAAAAGGAAGGCAACAAAAGCAGAAACAACCCCATGGCGTGATAAAAGTAGTCTTTTTTCGATCTTCAAGAGCAAGGATCGTCTGAAAATATCCTGAATAACCATCGTATCTTTCAAAGCTAGCCACTGCATCTAAAAGTTGATCAATGAAAGGTAAAGGGTAAGAATCTTTCTTGGTCACTGTATTTAATGGCTTATAATCAACACAAACTCTCCAACGCCCATCTTTCTTTGGAGTGACTACTACAGGGCTCACCCATTCAACATTATCAACTGGCACAATGAACCCTGCATCCAAAAGTTTATTCACATCTTCTTTTAAAGCATTCATTTGCTCCTTACCCATCGTTCTTAATTTTTGTCTTATTGACTTTGCCCCTTCGATTAGTTTGATCTTCACAAGATCTCCAACAAAATCCCTTATTTCTGGATATGAAGTGATGAAAAGATTTGGAAACCTGTCCAACATTGTTGTACTCCCTTCTTTCTCCTTTTGTCAAATTAGCACTCGACATATTTTGAATCAACTCTTTCTTCATTGGCAATTCTGTTTAGACTGCATCAACTCCTCAAGTTTCTCTAAATGGCTCGAAGCATTTATATTCCCTGACACTTGCAATACTTCACCAATTTCTCTCTTCTCCTCGTCGAACAACAAGAATGACACTTCACCCTCATCACTAGAATTGGAAGCAGTGCTACTTTCTAAATCTTCAGAAACTGTCTTCACTGGTAACTTCGTATTCATCATTTTCACTCACATCTTCTAGTGCCAAAAGTTGCTTGGTAATCATATCAAACACCCTCTTTTCACCCTTCCTGCCATACACACAGATTGTGCCCTTGCCCCATTCTTGCACAGCACCAATAGCTCTCAACCAAGGTTGTCCTAAAATGAGAGGAAAAGCTTCCAGGCCAGCTGGCATAACATGAAAGTTTACTATAACCTTCACATTGAAGACTTCAACTTCCAAATTCTTAATCAGTCCCAAACACTTCACTTTGGCATGGTTTGCTAGTCGAATCCTAAACCCAGAGCTCCCGCATGTAATGAGACCCAGTCTCTCGACACATGACTGTGTGATCACACAAACTTGAGCACCTACATGAATGTAGGCCTCTCCCATGCCCACACCTTTGTGCCAAGCGTTCACCACAGTACAAATGTCGGATAACTCTCCCACAGCCAACACTTTGACTTGTCCATGCTTCGGCTTTTTCTCTGGATTCACTAATGACTTCCACTGCCTCTTAAGTTTGGGCACCATATTTATCAATTGTCCAAAATTACAATCTACTTTCCTCCCAATCAGGTCTTCCTTTAAACTTGGCCTTCTCCCAAAGGTAAATCTGCTACTTCAAACCGTCTACGAGGTCTTCTCTTCCTCTTGGCTTTCGCATCTTCACTCTCTTTATTTTTTCCTTTCTTTTTGTTGGGACGTGGAGCGGCATAGCCTTCCCTCTTCTTTTGCCTACGGGCAACATATTTGCTTCTTTCTTTTCAACCCGCACAATACCCACATGACCACCAGAGGTTGAGGCCTAATTTTCTTGTTCAGTACCTTGATCTCCCCGTATATCCAATGCATAATGATTAGTCCTGTTAGGAATCTGCTGAGGAAGTGGAAACATATCACCTCCCATCTTTGTTAGCTTTGAACAATAAGTGATGATATGATCGATTTCACCACAATTATAACAGGTAGGGATGAACCTCCGTTGCGGAGAGAGACGACACGTGACACGGAGTGGCGGAATTCCACACTAGAGAGTATTGGCCCCAAACCTTGGCGCCCCTTTCAGTATTTCTTTATATTGCATCAACACAGTACAAGCCAGTACTCCAGACTCTGCACCTTCTCCAGGAAGCATGCTAGAGAATGAGCCCATGGCCTCATATTTAAAGGCCCTAGGTCCCAAAAGAAGTTTACATGAAAAGCCTTCAAACTCAAAAGCTTTTGGTTTAAAAGCAATGCCAAAAAGCTGCTAGCGTAAATCATGGAATTCCGTACAACTGCCACGTCAGCAGTTAGTGCAAAACGCGAAAATATGTACAGTCTGCAGTGTCATCATGTTAGCGTAATTTCCGGGTTTTTTTTTCCGTACAACTGCCACGTCATCAGCTGCTACGCAAGTTTTTCAGTGTGTGTGTGGATCCTGCTTTATTTTAATCCTATATGTCATTTGGGCCCCATCGGACGGGGTTCCATAAGCTGGCAGGACTTCTTCTTTTGTTGCTTGTTCTTCTTAGGGTTTAGGCCCCTCGGCCGTGACGTGAAGGTTGGCTCTGCTCTTTACTGACTTGACACGTCAGCAATTTGTGACATCCCCCCTTCTTGAAAGAGAGTAATCGTTAGCGAGTACAACATATCTGCAAAATAACTCAAGCTAGCTTAAAAAATTTTCCAAGGGTCATTCCGAGGAACAATCAGTTTGCTATTTTTTTTGTTAAGGAGTTGGCTTTTCCTTTCATCTAGTTCGGAACTCTTGATATGCTGGCTAGTAAAATTAGCCATCACACCTAGACCGCACTGATCTTCGACGGGTGTCTTGATGCACTAAAATTACATACCCAAGAAATCTCATCTAGTTAGGAATATTCAATAGTTGGCACATCACAATGCAACACAAATGCTTACATATGCATGTTACAAGACACAACAAACAGCGCCGTTGAGCACTCCCCCGAGACAAACGGTCTACGGTATGAAGCTACTCAACGACTACCTCGTCACTTCCCCTGCAAATTACCTAAAAAGTTCCGGGCCATGAGCTCAGAGGATTGTACAACCAAACGCTCCCTAGATCGCAGTCTACGTCGCTTGGAGTTTCAAGCATACAACCAAACGTCCCCCAGGCATCGGCCTGCGTCGCTCGGAGGTTTTCTAGCATACAACGAAATGCTCCCTAGACATCAGCCTGCGTCGTTCCGAGGTTTTCAAACAAACAACGAAACTCTCCCCATGCATCGGCCTACGTCGTTCCGAGGTTCAAACAATACCAAAACAATGTTTCTCACTTCTCCACCCGGGAGTAAAAATCACCAATCAATGAAACCAATATTAAAACCAGAGTCAAACAGTTCAAATCGGCACCAAAACAGGTTTAAAACAGATAGCATCCATTTCAAACAAATTTCAAACAAGATCACCAAACAAGTTCTCAAACAGAACTCAAACTTAAAAAGCAATCTCGACATCAATTGAGCTTGAAAAGTCGACTGACTTTCCATCTTGAAACCTGCACCAAAAATTTGTGAAAGGTGGCAGCGGAAGATGCAATGAGGACAAGACTTGGCTCGTGATTCGGTGGGTACCTCGACTCCGATCTAGAACCTGTCATGCCAAACACATGAACAAGGCACACTTGTGGAGAAGAGAGATCACATAGGTAGAATGAGACAGGACATCTGAGAATATGAGAGAGAGAGAGAGAGAGAGAGAGAGAGAGAGAGAGAGATCTGGGAAAGGCTCTCCATGCTGATAACAATCTGCTCATACAAGTGACCAAGGGTGGTCCAGCATAAAATTGACATGCCAATGGATAGACCCGAGGACACACACAACTGCGACTGCTACTGACATTGCCAACTGTTCCTGCACACGAGACCACTGACATGTCAACAACATGGGTGACGTCTGGGAAGCCACTGAGCAACCATGACAAAAGCAAAGTATAGATCGCCTTCTGGCTGAAGTAGGAATGCCATGAGGATCACTGGATCTAGCACTGCCACTCCCAGTGCATGAGAAAAAGACTGCAACAGGAAGAAGGGCAATCGAGTGCCTGGCTGGTTGCCCTTGCTGCTGCACACTCGGCCACGTATGGCTGCCCACTGGGGCACCCAAGGGAGGGCGCTCCACTGCTGGAGCTAATCTGTACTGCCAAGAAGTGATACCCCCTGGCTGCCTATATAGGGATGACCTCAGCCTCCCGACCCACTCCTCCAACCCCATGACCTTGGTAAATGGGGGAAAATAAGGAATAGGTATGAAGAGGGCACTGGATGTACATAGGCTAAAGTGGAAAAGTATGCAAGGGCTGGGGAATGCTATTCACAGCCTGCAAGACAACTGGTGACCATGGAACCAAGCCAAAACCTGAGCTGAACATGGCTAGACATGACCGGCATGAGAGAACAACCTCACACTGGACGGGCACAACCACAAAACAGCCCCCACTCCCTAATTTGCTTCTGGGAGAATCGAGAGCTACCACGGACAGGAATATGAACTCTAACACCCCCTCTCAGATTGTGGACGAGAAACGGATCCAAGGAGTTGGAGTGAGCAATCTGCAACTGTAAAGAGAGGGTTTCATGGACGAGGATATTTGCTACAGAACTCCGAGGTTGAATAGTACCTGGCCAATATATCATCCAACCGCTACTCCCGAAAGACGATCGGGAAGTATAATGTTGTCTGTTGAAAGTAAATCCGCTCTATGAAGAATCTCCTCAAGCCAACCGACTTACAAGTCGCGCAACCAGCATCTACAGAAGGTACTGCTGCTAACCGCTCCAAGAGTATACATCCGAACTGAGGATAAAAGGCATAAAAAAGAATAGTATCCGGATTATTTCCCAACTCTAAAGTACTCCACCTCGAGGAAAGAGTCGGAAATCTGCACCTCCGGTCATATACCACATGCCAGTAACTCCAAGCTGCTATTGAAGTCCAAGAGAAGGGAACAATCCGAGGCTATTATGGAACTATATGTCCGATGATGAGGAACCAAAGAACTGCACCAATCGCCATATAGAATGATGAGCTGTAAACTATATCTGAAGAAACTTCATCGGATCTGAGAGTGAAACTAAAACTGATCTGTCTGGAACACCACCCGAGAGAATATCACCCTACTCTCAGAGTGAATCGGGAACAAACATCCAGTAGAATGGAAACACACATCAATACTGAGACTGCAGCACGGCAAGATCAAAGGAAGATCCTACTCCCAAGCTCTGCAAGAGAAGAACAGGGTGCTGTAGAAAGCAACCAAATAGACTGTCAATCCTATCTGCTGCACATGGAACCACAAGAATTGAAAGGAAGTAGTCCGCGGAAACCGACTCCCAAGCTGGCTCCATATCCCCCTCTGAAGGTAGAACACTCGAACCATGGATAACTGTCACAACTCTCCAACAGTCTCTGCCTGTGTAACTGGATCACCAAGGATAGGTGTATCCGAAAGGAAAAATGATGATAATGATATACCTGTGGAACCTTGAACCAAATCTGGGAGAATCAAGAAGATTGTCTCCACTCTTTGAAGAATGCCATGTCTAACTGTAACTGGTTCCTAGTTCGAGGAGGACCACTATCCACCTGTACAGAAGAGAACATGCCGGTCTAAGGATAAGGGAAGTAGGTGTGTCCTGTTGTAAGGTGCAGCGGAATGAATGTTGTTCTTTCTCAAGATGAGTGTTCCATATTTTGCTCAAGGTTCCTTTTAGTTCTTGGGGAAGGGAGAGCCTTCCGTTCTTAATGGAAAGTGCTATGATCACGAACAAAGTGAGTGGATAGTGTGCGTGCAAGTGTATGAGGCTGAGAGATAGAGAGAAGAGAGATACGACACTAGAGACGTTGTAAAACCCTCCTCCGAAGGCCCCACTCTCGTTGGCGAGAGTGGTCTATGATTGATTGCACGAACGGGTACAATGATGATGCATAAAACTGATGCAGATCTAGGCTATGTCGACGACGACAACCGGGATGACGATGACGACAAAGGGGCTGAAAATGGAATGCTTCTAATTGCTGTCCAAAACGCTAACTGCTGAAATCTGCGGCGATGGAAAACGCTGATTTCGAGGCTGATCTTGTGTTGCTGAAAAACGCAGGTTTGGGGCTGAAAAAAACGCTGAGTTTGGCTGCATTTTTTGATGCTGAATTTGCTTGACAAAAACGCTAAGAACTGCTGTTTTTAGGGCTGAAATTGCTGGCTTATCTGCTGCGGGTTAAGGCTGAAAACGCTGGGTTTTGGTGCTGCTGGTCAAGGCTGAAAACGCTAGATGAAATTGGGGGTGAAGCTATGCGTATCTGCTGAAAACGCAAGGTCAATGGAGAGGCTAGCGATATGCAGAACGCTAGGGCTGAGGGGTGGTAAACTCCAAGGCAATGGTGATGGAAACGCCAAGGGATCTTGGAGAGTCTGCTGAGAGAGGGGGGAACCTGTCGCCAATGGCCTGCTGTTCTCCTTGCTCATCTGCCCTTTAGTGCTAACTTTGGTTTGCTTATATATTTTCTTACCCAATTTGCCCTACCTACTTTTGTTGAAAGTCACTTAAATTAATAAGTGGAAAATGTCAAAAATAGGAAAAATAGGTTAAATGCACTGGAAAAATCCCCTAACTGATTCTAATGGATTCTGATGGAAATACTGATGATCATGCTGTGTGCAACCAGAGGATATGCATCTATACTAAGTAACTGGGCATTCACGGTCTACGAATAGACTCACAAAAAGTGCCAGATCACTTCTAATCTAGACTGACTGGACTGACGGAAATCCTGTTATGGTGTAGCTTGTCCACGGACACATAGGGTTGGATGTGTCACGTGACATCCCCTCCTTTTTAAAGTGAGGTATTGGTACAGAGCTGCATGGCTTCCTTGTAGTCTGCCAACAACTCTGGATAATCCTTGAAGAACTCTTCGTCTACCCACATCGCTTCGTGGGTTCCTCGATCCTTGAACTTCAAAAAGTATTGTCGCACTTGCTTCTTCGAACCATGGCGAAACCGATGCAACAACACTTGCTCCGGCTCCATGACTTCAGCTTCATCGATGATCTCCGGTTCTTCTTCTTCCGAAATGTCCTTTGGAGGTGTTCCCTGAAACACTTTCAACCAAGAAACATGGAAAACGTTGTGCATTGACCATGAGTTAGGCAACTGTAATTTCATTGAAACCTCATTTATCTTTTTAATGACTGGAAATGGACCATACATACAAAAAGACAACTTTGGACACTTCTTTCTAACTTGCTTAAGACATTGCTTCATGATTCTTAAATACACCCAATCTCCTTCCTTGATCGAAACATCCTGACGATGCTTATTAGCCTGCCGTGAATAAGATCTTGAGCCTTGCTTAGCCGAAGCTTCACACTCTCAGAAATCTCATCCAATGACTGACTTTTAGCATTGGCATCAGACATTTGACTGACCGAACGAGTCAAAAGTGACTGGAACGGACGGCCAAAAGTTGCCTCATATGGTGTTCGACCAATAGCAGAAGAAAAAGAGTCATTCAAAATAGCTTGTACCAATGGAAGATAGAGCTCCCACTGAGACTGCTGATCATGCACATATGACTTTAAAACATCAAAAGCCAACTGACTGTAAATTTCTGTTTGACCATCTGATTGTGGATGAAAAGCCGATGAAAAATTCAACTTAGTGCCAAAATTTTCAAAGAGTGCGCACCAAAAATTGGACGTGAACTTAGCATCCCTATTTGAAACAATTGACTTTGGCAAACCACAGAGGGGGTACCAATGCTTAATGAACAACCGTGCTACATCTTGTGCAGTAACTGTGGCTTTACAAGGAATCAACATGCAAAATTTGCTGAAACGATCAACAATTGTTAAACATTGAGTGTTCCTTGAATGCAAACTTGGTGGTAGGTTAGTCACAAAATCCATAGAAATATCCTGAAAAGATCCATCGGGAATAGGCAACGGAAGCAAGAGGGCTTGCTGCTTACCCCGAAAAGCTTTTACTTTTTGACATATAGTTCACTGTGTGACATAACGAAACACATCCAGGCCAATAAAAAAATCTTTCAATTTTTTCCAATGTGGTGTTCATTCCCCTGTGCCCACCCGTGAGAGAATCATGTGCATCATGCAATATGGTTGGCCTGAGAGAGGGCAACACACATAAACGTTGACGAAAAAACAATAATCCATCACGAATGAGATAGTTGCTTGGCCCTTGGGAAGCAAGAGCCTGCAACCAATGCTTACCAAACTTGGAATCCGTATACTGATTCTTCATGCTGTCAAAAGACTTCCCCTGAATAGAAAATGTGGTTCTTGGCTCAAGAGCCAAAATCTGTCCTTTGCGACTCAACGCATCTGCAACAGGGCTAGCTTTTCCAGGCACATACTCAATCAAACCTCCAAATTGCTCAAAAAATTGCGACCACCGTGCTTGGCGATCACTCCAATGTGCACTAGGCATAGACTGGAGCCACTTGAGGGCTTGATGATTTGTGCGCACTGTAAACACTCTACCATACAGAAAATGCTTCCAATGCTTAAGAGAGTGAATGACAGACAAAAGTTCTTTATCATAAATTGAATAATTCTTTTCCGCACTATTGAGCTTCCGGCTAAGGAAAGCTACAGGACGACCATGCTATTGAAGCACAGCACCGATGGCGACATTGCTCGCATCGTCCATACCTCAAAGGGATCATCCCAAGAGGTAAGGATAAGACATGGTGCTTCTGTCACCGCAACCTTGAGAGCTGCGAAAGCCTCAATGGCTGCCTCGGGCAAGTCTACGCGCTGACGGCGAGTCTTTACCCCTTTCAAAACATCAGTCATAGGTGTAGCAATGCGTGCAAAATTCTCTATGTGTGAACTATATGCGTGACATAAACCAAGAAAAGAACGCACATCATATGTAGTTTTGGGCAAATCCCAATTACGAACCTGTTCCACCTTTGCGGGATCTAGCTTGACGCCTTCTGCAGAAATGATATAACCCAGATAAGTGACTTCAGTAAGAAAAAATTCAGACTTCTTAGCTGCAATATACAACTGACACTCATCCAAACCAGTTAGTACTCTTTCGACATCTCTTTCATGTTGTTCCCACGATGCAGAAAAAATGAGAATATCATCTAAAAAGATGAACACACATACACCGACCATATCGCCGAAACGACCTATCATGAGACGATTGAATGTACCCACGACACTTATCAATTCAAAAGGCATAACAATATACTCCCATTGCCCTTGCTCGGTGCGAAAGACGGTCTTGAAAATGTCGCCTTTGAATACCCGTACGTGATGGTATCCACTTTTGAGATCGACCTTGTTGAAAACCTTTGCCCGATTGAGCCTATCAAGGATATACTCAATGCGAGGCATCGGAAACTTGTTCTTGACGGTCATCTTGTTTAATGCCCTGTAATCAACACACAAACGAGACGAACCATCCTTCTTGCGAACAAACAAAATAGGAGCAGCAAAAGGACTTACACTAGGGCGTATGAATCCTCTAGCCACCAACTCCGTGAGTTGTCGCTCTAACTCTTCCTCCTGTGTCTTGTTCAATTGATAGGGAGCCTTACTGACAGGTTGTGTTCCCTCCATAAGCTCGATGCGATGGTCCTCCGGCCGCTCGGGTGGGAGACGAGGTGGAAGATCATCCTGCAAAAAGAGATGTTTAAACTTCGTAAATCACTCTGAATACTTAGCTGGAGCCTGAATGCTCTGGGAAACTGGAGCAGCATAGATGAATGCCGCTTGTGCTCCTTGTTGTAATTCACGCTTTACCTGCACATGAGAGATGATAGGCAAAGAATACAAGCCCTCCTGAGCACGAATAATGAGGGGGGAATCAGGTTTGGCATGTAAAGTGAGAGTGTTAGCCTCCCAATCAATGAGAGGGTTGAGTTCACGAAACCATCTTATGCCCAAAATCATATCACATCCTGAGAGAGGAGACGCAAGAAATTTCCTACTGAAAGAAGCTTGTTGAACGGTAAACATCACATCAAGGCACTCCTTCGTGATGAGAGAGTCCATACCAGGAGCGAAGCCAGAAACCTCGAGAGGAGATTTCTGACTAACCTCTAGGCGGACTCTCTCAACCAGAGGGGGACTAATCACATCATGCATACTGCCTGGATCAAACAATATGTTAAAACGCTGACCCTTTACATGACTATAACACTTCATGAGGGACTCATCAATGTGTGTGTCAGAGTCATGAGAAGTTGCAGGTTGGTGTGTGATAGTGCTTGTGGTTGTTGTGGGTGCCTTTTGTTCTTTAGGTGGGACTGTCTTAGGACAGGCCTTCTTAATGTGACCCTTGACGTGACATTGAAAATATCTACCTTCCTTAGCATAAATCACTTGTTCTTCAGCCGTGATGTATCCTCCTACAATTCCTTGTGCAACTTTTTCATCTGGGGTTAGCTTAGGTTTTGTAGGTGCTTTAGCTTTACCCTTAGATTCATTGTTAGAGTTCTTTTCCGAGGAATTAGAGGAAGAAGGGCTAGAAGAATTTCCATTCTTACCATTCTTACCGTTCTTACCATTTTGCGTGTTCTAAGAATTTTGCGGGGTTCCTTGAGAAGTCTTGTTTTCCTTAGGCTTTCCTTTGTTGTGCTTCATCTTGTGTGCGAGAGCAATCGCTACCGCCTTGTTGAGATCGATTTGATCAAGTACCTCGACATCATACTTGATATATTCGTCCAATCCGTAAAGGAATGCCTCCTTGTGTTCCGAATCCGATTTGCGTAATTGAGTGCCGAGCTGCAAAACACGATTAGAGAAAGACAACCGGCATACCATTTTGCTTGAGAGCATGTCAATTGTCCTTCAATCGTGCGAGGTACTGAGGTGGCATAAACTGCGTCTTGAGCTTGTCTTGGAAATCCGCCCAATTGAAGGACAGGGGCGTGAGTTCGTCGACTTCTTCTAGGTGCGCGGCTAGCTGTGCCTCTTGCCATGCGTGGTACCAATTGATGGCATCATCGGCAAGGTACATAACTGCCGTCAATACCTTGCTATTCCCTGTCTTCTTAGTTGTCGCAAAATAAGCATTAATTGATGCAACCAAGAACGAATAACCGTAGCATCCATCTTACCATCATACTTACTGAAAGTCAACTTCTCTGTGACTGGGTTGTTGGAATCTGCATCGTGGCTTGTGCCACTTGAGGAACTCCCACGATCTTTGGCAGGTTCGGACTTCGAGGCAAGTACTTGTCGAATCAATTCTTGAGTGCGTAGTTCTCTTTGAGCCTCTCGCTCGATCTTCAAAGCCACCCTTTGAGCTTCACGCTCGGCCGCCAAGGCCACCTTTTGAGCTTCACTCTCGGCCTCCAAGGCCACCTTTTGAGCTTCACGCTCGGCCTCCAAGGCTGCGCTTCGTGCTGCCGCTTCCTCCTTTCTTTGTTCTTTTCGTTCGTCGCGTTCGCGTTCCAAGGCAATGCGAGTCTCTTCTTGTTTGGCCATCATGTTCATGCGATTTGCTTCTTGTTGTGCGGCAATTCTTTCGTTTCTTTCGTCGCGCTCGCGGTCCTTAGCTTCCTGTTGTTCTGCTTTGCTTGCTAGTTGTGCTAACGCCACTCGATTCGTTTCTTGTTGTTGTGCCATCATGTCCAACATCGACTTGACCATCGCCTCCCTAGAAGTTGGTACAATTCGTGGCGTAGATGGCGAAGAGGGAGGGTCGGAAAAACCTCTTGGTGGGGAGAACTCTTCGTCACCTCTCTCATGCTCATCACCTGTATGCGAAGTATCCATTCTGCTTCGGGTGACGACCATGCACTATGATGTTTGGTTCGTAAGTTCACGAGGAACTTGGGTTCTTGAGGGTCTTGAGGTTCTTGAGGTTTTCTTTTGCTTGCAAACCGTGTTTGAGAAGGATCTTCTCTTCACCCGAGTTCTGCTCCTTTCCGCGGGCGCACTCCTTGGCGGCCTTGCGCTCACACCAAGGTTTCTTTTTCCCACCTCACGTCGATTGGCCGGCCGCTAAGTGCACGGTCCGCTCTCAATGAGTGAAAAGAGACACAAGGGGAGGCTGGACAAGCCCTTGTTTCTTGGGATTCCTGTCACTCTTCAAAAAACACGATTAAGAATCGACACGCCTAAGCGAACTTGGGTTCGTGCGACCACAACAAGCAAAAAAAATTCTTGTGATTCTTGTGGTTCTTTCCTTGAGTGATACAGAACACTGCCAAAGCTCTGATACCAATGTAAGGTGCAGCGGAATGAATGTTGTTCTTTCTCAAGATGAGTGTTCCATATTTTTCTCAAGGTTCCTTTTAGTTCTTAGGGAAGGGAGAGCCTTCCGTTCTTAATGGAAAGTGCTATGATCACGAACAAAGTGAGTGGATACTGTGCGTGCAAGTGTATGAGGCTGAGAGATAGAGAGAAGAGAGATACGACACTAGAGACGTTGTAAAACCCTCCTCCGAAGGCCCCATTCTCGTTGGCGAGAGTGGTCTATGATTGATTGCACGAACGGGTACAATGATGATGTATAAAACTGATGCAGATCTAGGCTATGTCGACGACGACAACCGGGATGATGATGACGACAAAGGGACTGAAAATGGAATGCTTCTAACTGCTGTCCAAAATGCTAACTGCTGAAATCTGCGGCGATGGAAAACGCTGATTTCGAGGCTGATCTTGTGTTGCTGAAAAACGCAGGTTTGGGGCTGAAAAAAATGCTGAGTTTGGCTACGTTTTTTGATGCCGAATTTGCTTGACAAAAACGCTGAGAACTGCTGTTTTTAAGCCTGAAATCGCTCGCTTATTTGCTGCGGGTTAAGGCTGAAAACGCTGGGTTTTGGTGCTGCTGGTCAAGGCTGAAAACGCTAGATGAAATTGGGGGTGAAGCTATGTGTATCTGCTGAAAACGCCAGGGCAATGGAGAGGCTAGCGATATGCAGAACGCTAGGGCTGAGGGGTGGTAAACTCCAAGGCAATGGTGATGGAAATGCCAAGGGATCTTGGAGAGTCTGCTGAGAGAGGGGGGAACCTGTCGCCAATGGCTTGCTGTTCTCCTTGCTCATCTACCCTTTAGTGCTAACTTTGGTTTGCTTATATATTTTCTTACCCAATTTGCCCTACCTACTTTTGTTGGAAAGTCACTTAAATTAATTAGTGGAAAATGTCAAAAATAGGGAAAATAGGCTTAATGCATTGGAAAAATCCCCTAACTGATTCTAATGGATTCTGATGGAAATACTGATGATCATGCTGTGTGCAACCAGAGGATATGCATCTATACTAAGTGACTGGGCATGCACGATCTACGAATAGACTCACAAAAAGTGCTAGATCACTTCTAATCTAGACTGACTGGACTGATGGAAACCCTGTTATGGTGTAGCTTGTCCACGGACACATAGGGTTGGATGTGTCACGTGACACCTGTATGGTATAGTCTCCAGGGATCAATCTGGAAGTCGAGGCATAGCAACTACTGCTCGGGTGCACTGTGAAGAGCAACTGTCACACCACAAATTCGAAAGACGGGGCAACCACCGAAATGGCTAAGGGGAAACATCCGCCAAGATAATAATTGCACTGTGGGTTGAAGCACACCATCCAAAACCGTAAGAAATGGGCAAGGGAAACCTAGGACTGAAAGACACCATGCGTGGTACTCTGCTGAATGGAGCACTGGTAGTCGACTGAAGATAATAACTTGGAAGCCCCCTCTAAAAGAGAAGTATCCTCAAAAGTACGCTCTGAGGTAGCAAGTGACTCAACCCACGTCGGAATAGAGCAAACACTGACACTGAAAGCTCAAGAGTTAAAGCTAAGAGCTTCCCCAAAGAGAGGAAGTCCCCCTCCCGCTCAATGCTGGGAAAAGAAAATAAGTACCACCAAAAAGAAATCTGAGACAACGTGGAGTAAAACTGCTTTCTCTATAAATGAATAGCAAAGCATGAATCTCATGAAGCTCGAGACTCAAAGAGAATCACACCATCGATAAACTCGGACTGCGAAGAATAGGAAGGACGACCTGAAAGGTCATCACCTGAGGATCATGTTTGCCAAAGAAGCTGCCGGGGTCCAGAAAGACCTAGCTACTCAAACAAACTCCTTGAGATCAAACCAAATGTCCACCATATCTCTATATCTGCCAAGATCAAACTAGTCGGTTCAATCCAATACAATATGCCAAACTGCATACAGACTCGGAATAGCACATATACTGCCACTGTTGTAACTTGCTTCCTTAAAAACTTCATCAGAAAACTGTCCTTTGTACTTGTGCTGAAGAGAACATACCCACAACTGAACTGTGCAGTTAACATCCAATACACAACATAACCCCAATACTCAAACGGAGAGTGAAGGAATCGGCTCGGGGAACTAGCCTGTGAAGGACGCTGGGGCTGATTTGTAACATGCCAGAAAACTGGGCACAAAACTGCGAGGGAAGAACTTGCTATACTAGCCAACCGTGGCCAAATCTGCTCACTTGAAGAAGGGTTGCCCCCAAGGTTGGAGCTATCCAAAGGGATGTATGGAAGAAGCATCCAAATGTTGATGACTGCGGGAGTAGGAACTAGATGTCCCCACTAACTCTCGACACTACGTGCAAACCTGTCATCCAAAGGATCTCGACAAATCTGTTGTCGATCATCAAGAAAAACTGCCCGTAAAAGGTTGTAAACCTATCCCAAAACTGGTGTAGACTGGCTGACAACGATCGTAAACTGTCCCACAATTGATACTGACAAGCTCACAAGAGGGCAAGGAAGTGACCAAATCTGTAGGATCACACTACCACTGGGGAAAGGAGAAAACACGGAGAAAGGAAGGTCCATACTCCAACATAACCTCCTCGTATTGTTGTCATTGTTGGCTAAGGGTCTGGCACCACATGCTCCACCTCTAAACCTCATCCAAGGAAGTCAGATGATCAAACAAGAAGTGGTTTTGGAGGTAGAAGTATCCCCCTTTGCCTGTCAAAGCCAACTCCAACACATGCAATGGAACATGTACCTGAACTGTTGCATACCGGATAAACAAGAGTCTGCTGAACCTTGATCTGTAACTTCCATCCGGAGATGGAAAATGAAAAATCATGGAACATCCTGTGCTTCAAGTCGGGAAGAAATCCCCCTCTGTCATCCATAATCCACGATCTGGAACAAAAGTGCAACTAAATCATCAACCTGCTACCCAAAGAATAGGAAGATTTGTCGATAATTACAAGAAAGACGTGCATCTGCAAAAGGCAAAGCAAACCTGCCAATCCATCTTCGCGAAGAAAACACAGCCATAGAAAGCTCTTTCAAAAGGGATGAAGAAGATCCTACTGCTGTCCAAACACTTCTCTCAGAAGAAGAAGCCGGAAATGAGTAACTCCCCCTCAGGATCCAACAACCGCATGCTTGCTCTCCTTGCGGGAAAGCACGGTAACATGACTCCATCTAGGATAACTAAAGCAATCCAGCAATGCTACACATACTGGAGTCTCCATCAGGTTGCCCTCGGTGAAGAGAGGTCAGGGTAATCAAGGGTAAAGGTGGGGAAGTCGTAGGCGAAGATCCAAGGCCTCCACATACCCAACGTTGCCCCAAACTTGGAGAAAACCAGAAAAAAACAGCAAGCTTCTTCTCTCTCAATCATGTCCAAGTGTAACAGACTTGGACACTCCAAGTCAAGAATCCACCACGACACCACTAATAATCACTTCAAACAGTTCACATTTCACAATTGATTCCACACCGGCCCGGCGGAGTTCCATGCCTAGAGATATTGGCCCCAAAGACTGGCGCCCCTTTCGGTATTTCTTTTTGTATTAATCTGTGATCAAAGTACAAGAGTGCGGGCAGGCGCTCACACTCAGACTCTGTGTCCAGATGCTCTGAGTTATGAGAGGCCCGCTCACATATTTAAAGATTACAAGGGGTGCTAAAAGCAGAGCCCAAAAGCTGTCCCAAAAGCTTGAAGTTAAAAGCTTAAAATAAAGCAAATACTGCGTAGCCTAAATCTGCCAAAAGCTGACGCTGATTTCCACGCAAACTGCCCAAAAAGCAAAGCTGCCGTAGATTGCAGCCTCCGCAATTTTGCCGCGATTCGCGGGCTGCCACGTCAGTAGACTGTACGAATTGCCACGTCAGCAGACTTCCTGCAATTTACGCTACAGCCAGCCGGGTCAGCAGCCACGTCACCATTTCAGCCCGCAAAAAAGAGGTCCTTGCGAGGGGTGTGTGTGTGTACTGGGCAGCCGTGTCACCAGTTTGTGACATACCCCCCTCTTGAAAGCATTGTAATCGCCCTCGATTACGCCTGCAAAACAGACATAAGCCATAAACTGCCTTAGCAGACAGCGACTGTTCGTACTAGGAACACACATCTAGCACATGTACCAATCGACAGTCACATCAGACGACATCACAGGACATCACACGACAAATCACATTCAACATTCATTCGGATCTTAGACCATGATTTATTGGCAATGCAGTTAGCAATCACATCTAGATTCACTTAGGACCTCGTAGATGCCCGATTGACTAACCCCTATTGCAACCATGTCTATTCGAGATCATTCAGACCAAAATGCTGCAGTCATTTTGTCTATCAGTTCATGCACTTAAAAACAAGTCAAGAACAAATTAGTTTTATATTCAGGAATTCCATTTAATAAAGTTATACAACAGAATACTGTCAGCTCTCAGTATCCGTGAAGCTCTAAGAGACATCAGTGACTCTAGTATTCTAAAAATCAAGGCATCTGTTGACTGTCAGCTCTCAATATCCCTGAAACTCAAAGAGACATCGGTGACTCTAGTATTCTAAAAATCAAGCCATAGGTGCTGCGGAAAAAAAAATTGGGGATCGGATTTCCCGTAGAAGAGAAATCGGCCGTGCTCTGATACCACTGTAACAGACTTGGACACTCCAAGTCAAGAATCAATCACAACAGCACCAAATAACCACTTCAAAACAATTTACAGTTCACAATAGATTTGCACTGGCCCGGCGGAGTTCCGTGCCTAGAGATATTGGCCCCAAAGACTGGCGCCCCTTTCGGTATTTCTTTATGTATTAATCAGTTCAAAGTACAAGAGACTGGTTAGGGTTTCACTCTCAGACTCTGCGTCCAGATGCTCTGCAGAGTGAGTGCCCAAACCACTTATTTAAAGTTTACAAAGGATGCTCAAAGCAAAGCCCGCCCCAAAAGCTTTAGATCAAAAGCAAACTCTCTTTTTCTCTCACAAACTCACTGGAGTTTTTACAAATAAAGCAAGGGAATCTCTCTCTCTCTCTCTCTCTCTCTCTCTCTCTCTCTCTCTCTCTCTCTCTCTCTCATGCTCAATTGTGTAGACAAATCTTGACGCAAAAGCTGAAATCAACGCCGTAAAATCCGCTTTTTCTGTACGGTGCCACGTTAGCATGGTCAGCGCATTTCACGGAAATATGTCCCTGTTGCTAGGGTTAGGGTTAGGGTTTTAGGACAGGTTTTAGGGTTAGGGTTAGGTTAGGGTTTGCAAAATTTGGGTTTTCAGCAGCAATCAGGTTAGGGTTTCCCGCATGCTGTCGGGCAGACACGTCATCACTTTGTGACATACCCCCCTCTTGAAAGCTCACATGAAATGCATTGTGAATCCTCCAAGTATCTGGCAGTTTCAGTCGGAAGGAGACATCATTTATCTTTTCAGTGATTTGGAAAGGTCCGTAGTATCGCATACTAAGCTTTGGAAAAAGCCTCTCCTTTCCCTTTTTCTTTCTTAGGCGTGCCTTCTCAAAACGTAAGAGCACCCAATCATCCTCCTTCAATTTCAAGTCGCGACGATGGCGATCTGTTGCCTTTTTCTGTCGTTCTTGAGACTTCTGCAAAGTCTCGCGAACCTTGGCAAAAGCCGTATCTAAATCTCGCGTATATTCATCCGTTTCAAAAATCTTATCTTTCATGCTTAGGAAAGGTGGAACCTTCGTAGCACCTTCAACAATCTCAAATGGCGCCTTCCCCGTCGAAGAGTGTAACGTGTTATTGTAGGCAAATTCCACCAAAGGTAGGTACTTTTCCCATTGAGTCTTCTGATCTGAGATATAAGACTTCAATAAATCTAGAACCTTTGAATTTGCAATCTCAGATTGCCCATCAGTCTGCGAGTGGAACGATGACGAGAACTGCAACCGCGTGCCAATGTTCTCCCAAATTGCCTTCCAAAACAAACTCGTAAATCTGGGGTCTCTGTCGGAGACAATGGTCTCAGGCATGCCATGTAATTTGAAGATCTGGGCCACAAACAGTCTCGCTAAGTGATCCGGCTTGACTGTTTTCTTCACTGGAATGAAATGAGCCTGTTTGCTAAATCTGTCATTAACAGTCCAGATACCATCGTGACCACTCTGTGCTCTCAAGAGATCAAAAATGAAATCCATTGCAATACATTCCCAGGGCCGGGTGGGTATGGGTAAAGGCTGTAACAATCCCTGTGCTTTATGCATGTCAAACTTGACCTTCTGGCATACTAAGCAACTGCGCACAAACTCTTCCACATCCTTTTTGAGTCTCGGCCAAAAGAAGTATCTCTCTACCCCTTTCATGGTGGTAGCAATGTCGCGGTGACCCGTAAAAGGTGGACAGTGGCATTCAGTCATAACCTTTTCCCTCAACGGCTGTGTAACACACAACATGGTTTTTCTCATCAAGTAGCCATCCCGAATGGAATATCCTGCTACTCTCTCCCCATCCCATATCCGTGTGAAAATGTCTGCAAAATCTGTATCTGTGACATATTGCTCGACGATATCCTCAAGGTCCTAAGATGTATCGCGGAAATAGCCAGAACCAACGGCTTCCGAGACAAAGCATCTGCCACCACAGTCTTCTGTCCTTGCACATGGACAATCTGGAAGTGAAACCGTGACAAGATGTTCGCCCACCACATCTGCTTTTCCGAAAGCTGCTTCTGTGACAAGAAGTAGCGCAAACTCTGATGGTCTGTAAAGACAGTAAAATCCGCTCCAAGTAGGTAATGCCGCCACTGAGTAAGAGCATGGATAACTGCCAAAAGCTCTTTGTCATAAATCTGTGCTGTCATCTCAAGCCTTGAGAACAATTGGCTCTCGTAAGCAATGACATGGACTTCTTGCATTAAGACCGCACCCAGACTACGACTACAAGCATCACAATATACTTCAGAAGACTTCTGCAAGTCCGGCAAAGTCAAAACTGGTCCTGTAGTCAATTTCTCTTTCAATGTCTGAAAGGCAGTCACCTCTGTGGATCCCCAGGATAAAGGGACTCCTTTCTGTGTCAAGATATGCAAAGTGGAATCAACCTCTGCAAACTTTCGAATGAACCGCATGTAGTACGAACACAGTCCCAAGAAGCTTCTAACTTCATGGACATTCTTCAAATTGGGCCAATCACGGATAGTTTCTATCTTGGCCGGATCCATTTGCACTCCTGCTACTGAAACAATGTGTCCCAAAAAGTGTCTGTGGTAAGAAAAATTCACTTTTCTTTGCATTAATCACTAACTTGTGATCTCGTCATGCCTGAAAGACTTGAAGCAGATGATCTCTGTGTTCTGCCTCATTCTTGGAGAAAACAATGATGTCGTCAAAGAAAGTGCCAACAAATAGCCTGTACTCTCGAAAAATCCTATCCATAATCCGGTTAAATGTCGCAGGAGCATTGGTTAAGCCAAAAGGCATCACCAAAAACTCAAATAACCCAAACGTCGTCCGAAAAGCTGTCTTGTAGACGTCTCCCGGCGCGATTCTGATCTGATGATATCCACTCTTCAGATCAATCCTGCTAAAGTACGAGGATCCCTGTAATCTGTCGAGTATATCATCGATCCTAGGAATCGAAAATCTGTTCTTGATGGTGATTTTGTTGAAAGCTCTATAATCGATGCACATTCTCTAAGATCCGTCTTTCTTCAAAACCAACAACACTGGAGAGCAATACAGTGAAGTACTAGGCTGGACAAGACGCTTTTCCAAGAGGTCTTTCACTTGGTTCATAATCTCTTCATTCTGCGCTCGGCTCACATGGTAAGGTGGCCGGTTCGGTGGTGTGCTTCTAGGTATCAGATCAATGGTATGATCTTCAGAACGAGCAGGTGGTAACTCGCCTGGTAGGCCTTCTGAGAAGCAATCGGCGTGAGAGTGGAGAAAATCTTGGCGTTCTTTATTAAGTTTAAACATATTTGTCCTATCCTTATCGCTCAATTCTTTCATAAAGATCGAGTAAACAAACAGAATGGATTTCGTTAATTTAGAAATGGCCGAAGCCGATAGAATAGGGACAGACTCGCCCATCAGTTTAATATCAAGTACAATGGTTCTACCCTTCTCTGTAGTCAATGTCGCTTTCCTTGCCCGATAATCGACCACGGCGTTGTTCTTGTGGTAGCAGGGAATTCCTAAGAGAACATCACAACCCTCTAAAGGCTTATGAAAAAGTCCTCATGCCGCAAATACCCCTGACAATGCAACCGAAGTTTGCCAATGACAGGTGTAATGGCTACGTCCCTGTCGGGTGTCGCTAGAACTGCCTCCGCAAGTGGTCCCATCCGATCGGGAGTGATCTCGAGCCGCGCCGTCAATTCCGTTGAAATGAAGTTGGCCTTGGCTCCTCCATCAAAGAAGATCAGGGCCTCTTGATCTTTCACTTTGCCCCAAGCTCGACAAAGTTCTGTACTCTCGTCCATGGTGTTGGGATCGGTACTGACACAATGTGGAACCAATCCTGTTTTCATCTTGCCTTTTCGTCTACGTTCCTCAACTGCTCTCGAACTCTCAGGCCTGTCGTCGTCCTTATCATTCTGTTCTTTCTGTGCCTTTATAGAGCACTTCACAGAGATATGTCCATTTCCCCGCATCCAAAGCACTTCCCCTCCTTGATGAAGCGAGCTCGCTCCTGAGGAGTAAGCTTGGGTCGTGCATCCTTCTTCTCTGGGTTGCTCGTTCTCTTTCTACTTTCATTCCCAGAAGTCTGCTCGGCTCGTTGTGTCATGGCCTCATCGGTGGGGTAGGTCAGACTGCCAGAGTGAATGGCAAAGCCCCGCTTCGCATGACTCATCAACTCTTGAATAGAAGCTGACTTCTGTTCCAAGCAGTGATCTCGGATCTCCGTAGGTAGACCCAAGGTGAACCGCTCAATCTGTTCTCTGAACGAGATGTTCTTGAATGAAGATGCGTGTAGAAAAGAGCTCCAGAATCTCTCACAGTAAGCATTCACTGTATCTCTCTTGGTCATCCGAAGATGGTTCCAAGCAGCTCGTATATCGCGTTCATACTCTTGGGTCAACCAAGAAGAAATAAAAAGCTTCTTAAATTTCAGCCGTTTAACTGGCGCAGTCTTGTTTAAAAGAAGCGTGGACCACCAAGTTCGAGCATTCCCCTTAAAGTAAGAGGCAGCTCTCCGAATCTTGGAGTGCTCTGAGTAGCGTCCTCCCGCGAAAGCGATGTCAAACTGCTGTATAAAAGACAAAGCCTTCGAAGCATCTTGGTATCCTGAAAAAGAGTCAAATTTGATCGACTGTCCACCTTCCTTAAACTCTCGGACTTTGTTGCTTTTATCTTCCAGAAAGTCATACTGGTTGGCTTTATAAAAATTCTTCTTGCTCGCATAAAATTTTCCGTCATCGGAGTTTGAACTGTCTGTAGACGAGTCCTCTGTAGAACTGTCAGTCACTGGGCGAGATTTAGACTTCTTTTCCTTTTTCTTGCCCTTTCCGAAGTGTTGTTTCTTGCTTTGCTTTTTGCCTTTTCTGTCTTCTTCGCTCGAATGTGAAGAGCTAGAAGAACTGTCAGAAGAAGAAGAAGAAGAAGAAGAACTGGGTACTCCTTCAAAGCGAACACGCTTCTTCTGTTTCTTTGCTTTATCAAATGTCGACTGACGACCCAAATACCCCGGGAAGTTAGTGCCTTTCTTCTGCTTTTTGTCGTGCTTTTTGGCTTTCTTTTGCGCGTCAAAAAGCTGAGCAATTCGTGCATCAACCACCTCTTCTAATTCCTTCTCTGAATATTTCTTATGATCAGAAGGTTTCTTGAGAGTAGGTTTCGGGGGTGGTGGTGTGGTTTTCTCCCACTGCGCATACACTTCGTGAAAAGAAGTCTCGCTTATGTATTTTGCCAATTTCGGGTCCTTTGCAAAACTGAGCATCATCTTTGTTGCATCGCCGATCAATTGACGACACTTCATCTCTCGTTGCTCCGCCTGAGTAGGCCGAGGCGGGCCATACTCTCTGGCGGAATCTTCGTTGTGATCTCTGTCCGCAAATCCGGATGCAGAGGGAGTCGATTGATCCTTGCGTGAAGCCGTAGGTGCCGCGGAAAAAAAATTGCAGATCGGATTTCCCGTAGAAGAGAAATCGGCCGTGCTCTGATACCACTGTAACAGACTTGGACACTCCAAGTCAAGAATCAATCACAACAGCACTAAATAACCACTTCAAAACAATTCACAGTTCACAATAGATTTGCACTGGCCCGGCGGAGTTCCGTGCCTAGAGATATTGGCCCCAAAGACTGGCGCCCCTTTCGGTATTTCTTTATGTATTAATCAGTTTAAAGTACAAGAGAGTGGTTAGGGTTTCACTCTCAAACTCTGCGTCTAGATGCTCTGCAGAGTGAGTGCCCAAACCACTTATTTTAAGTTTCCAAAAGGATGCCAAAAGCAGAGCCCCAAAAGATTCAAATCAAAAGCAAACTCTCTTTTTCTCTCACAATCTCACTTGAGTTTTTACAAATAAAGCAAGGGAATTTCTCTCTCTCTCTCTCTCTCTCTCTCTCTCTCTCTCTCTCTCTCTCTCTCTCTCTCTCTCTCTCTCTCTCATGCTCAATTGCGTAGACAAATCTTGACGCAAAAGCTGAAATCAGCACCGTAAAATCGGCTTTTTCTGTATGGTGCCATGTCAACATGCTCAGCGCATTTCACGGAAATATGTCCCTGTTGCTAGGGTTAGGGTTAGGGTTTTAAGACAGGTTTTAGGGTTAGGGTTAGGGTTTGCAGAATTTGGGTTTTCAGCAGCAATCAAGCTAGGGTTTCCCGCATGCTCTCGAGCAGACACGTCATCACTTTGTGACATCTGTTGACAAAGGAACGGAGTAACTCCCCTCTTGTGCAACCCACTGCACTAGATCTCCGGCCAAGCTGAATTCGGGGTTCCATTTGGAGTAGACTATGCTAAACCAAAAGCTTCAAGGTAAAGGTTCACAATCTGAGAAGTATCTGCTAGGTTCTCCTCCTCCATGCACTTCGCGTCCAATGCAGGATAGTTCTTGAATTTAACCAAGAACCACCTTCGTACTTTACCCTTAATCTTTCTGTCCTTATGTGCCAAAATTTGTTCAGGAACAAGGATCTCCTCGTTTTCTTCCACTTGGGGTTGCTCATCGGGCTCCCATCTTCAGGCACATCACCTTTGAAAGGTTTCAAGAGACTCACATGAAATGCATTGTGAATCCTCCAAGTGTCGGGCAGTTTCAGTCGGAAGGAGACGACATTGATCTTTTCAGAGATCTGGAAAGGTCCGTAGTATCTCATACTAAGCTTTGGAAAAAGCCTTTCCTTTCCCTTCTTCTTTCTCAAGCGTGCCTTCTCAAAACGTAAGAGCACCCAATCATCCTCCTTCAATTTCAAATCGCGACGATGGCGATCCGCTGCCTTTTCCTGTCTTTCCAGAGATTTTTGCAAAGCCTTGCGGACCTTGGCAAAAGTGGTGTCTAAGTCGCGCGTGTACTCATCAACTTCAAAAATCTTATCTTTCGTGCTTAAGAAGGGTGGAACCTTCGCAGCACCTTCAACAATCTCAAATGGTGCTTTCCCCGTCGAAGAGTGTATCGTGTTGTTGTAGGCAAATTCCACCAAAGGTAGATACTTTTCCCATTGAGTCTTCTGATCCAAGATATAAGACTTCAATAAATCTAAAACCAGTGAATTGGAAAGAAGACGAGAACTGCAACCGCGTGTCAATGTTCTCTCAAATTGCCTTCCAAAACAAACTCGTAAATCTGGGGTCCCTGTCAAAGACAATCGTCTTAGGCATGCCATGTAATCTAAAATTCTGGGCCACAAAGAGTCTCGCTAAGTGATCCGGCTTAACTGTTTTCTTCACTGGAATGAAATGAGCCTGCTTGCTAAATCCGTTAATAACAATCCAGATACCATCGTGACCACTCTGAGTCTCCGGAGATCAAAAATGAAATCCATTGCAATACTTTCCCAGGGGCGGGTGGGTATGGGCAAAGGCTGTAACAATCCCTGTGCTTTATGCCTGTCAAACTTGACCTTCTGGCATACCAAGCAACTGTGCACAAACTCCTCCAGATTCTTCTTGAGTCTTGGCCAAAAGAAGTATCTCTACCCCTTTCATGGTGGTAGCAATGCTGCGGTGACCCGTAAAAGGCTGACAGTGGCATTCAGTCATAACCTTTTCCCTCAACGGCTGTGTAACGCACAACATAGTTTTCCTCATCAAGTAGCCATCCCGAATGGAATATCCCGCTACCGTCTCCCCATCCTGTATCCGTGTGAAAACGTTTGCAAAATCTGGATCTGTGGTATACTGGTCGACCATATCCTTGAAGCTCTTATGATGTATCGCGGAAATAGCCAGAACCAACGGCTTCCGAGACAAAGTAGCTGTCACCAAATTCTTCTGTCCCTGAATATGGACAATGTGGAAGTGAAACTGTGACAAGATGTTCGCCCACCGCATTTGCTTTTCCGATAGCTGCTTCTGTGACAAGAAGTAGTGTAAACTCTGATGGTCTGTAAAGACAATAAAATTCGCTCCGAGTAGGTAGTGGCGCCACTGAGTAAGAGCATGGATAACCGCTAAAAGCTGTTTCTCATAAATCTGTGCTGTCAATTCCGGCCGTGAGAACAATCGGCTCTCGCAAGCAATGACATGGCCTTCTTGTATTAAGATGTTGGGTTAAAGGCCCAAATGACCCCTTTAGTGTATATTTTTAAAGGTTAGTAACCTTTGGCCAAGTTCAATGTGAACTTGGCCACTAACTTAAAAATGGTCCTATACTTTTAATAAAGGGAATGTGAGCCCAATTTTGCTCACTCACTTATTCCCCTCTACAAATCGAGTAGCGCTCTCTCTCTCTCTCTCTCTCTCTGCAACTTCGTTTCCTAGCACCCCCTTCTCTGCAGGCCATTGCCACCTCTCCAAGCACAGATCCTGCACATCTCCTCGTGCTCTCTCACTTGCACACACTGTTGCGCGCTCATCGACTGGTATCAGAGCCAAATTAGGGTTTGCTCCCAAACCTGCAAGCGCTAATTTTCAGCCAAGGAGGTCAACTTTCACGCGAGATTTTGCAATTTTATCCCCAAAGGACTCGTCCCCGGACACTAGAGGGCTCCCGGCAAGTCAAATTGACCTAAAACAGGTTGAAATTAGGTCAAAATCAGAAAATTACAGGTTATGACAGCAAAATACAGGTTTTGCAAATCTTTACTAGGTACCCGCTACCCGAAAACAAAGAAATTGCCGAAAACAGGTCCCAAAACAGGTATTTTCAGCAAATTTCAGATTTACGCATGTTTTTGCAAGTGTATTTTCGATGCATCTACATTGAGGAAAGTGCAAATTGATTGAATCTACGCACATTTGACAAGTTTTGGCTATGTATGACCATTTGTGGCTCAATTTTGTGCAATTTGATGCTACAAATTGGGGCTTTTGCTCATACATGCTTCTAAAGGCTATGCATTAGTCTTATGTATGTTCTGTGAGACTAAAAACAACTAAAATTGTTGTTTTTGAGCACAAAATTCACTCGCTGAAATTTCTTGCGTATAAATTTCAGAAATTGTTTGTTGTGCCTAAATCGATCCATTTTGCCCCAAATTGCTCCTATGACCATTTGGAGCTGGAGTGCACACTTCTGTGAGGCTATACTCCGGTTTTGGTGCATTTTGCCCAAAAATTCAGTGTATTAGCTCTTTTATTCGTGCAATTATGGCCTCATCTTCTTCGGATGTGAAGAATCTCTTCTAGATTAGGAGATTCGATGGAACAGGTTTTGACCTTTGGAAAGACAGGATGCTGGGAATCCTATTTCTTAAGGATTGTGAAGGGGTACTTGAACAGGTAAAGCCACAGAATATGTCGGACGAAGCATGGGTTAGCCTGAACAGGAAGGCAGTTACATACATTAAAATGGCCATGACCGATGAGACAGTCATTGATTTGAAAGGTCTCACAAATGCTTTTGATGTGTGGGAGAAGTTAAAGGCAATGTATGAGAATACAACGCCTGTCAATCAAGTCCATTTGATGCGAAAACTTGTGGCATGCAGCTAGATGAGTCTAAGAGCGCTGCAGAGCACTTGTCGTTGTTCATAGGTACTTTGTTGCTGTTACAGGATTCAGGTATGCCTCCTTTTGATGATAAGCTGAAAGCTATCTTCTTGCTTATGACCTTACCTGATTCATGGGAAACATTGGTGGTTTCATTATCGAATAACCCCAATTTGATCTTTGATGGTGTTAGGGGTTCTATCTTGAATGAGGAAATCAGAAGGAAAGCAGGTGGAGAGGGAGGCAGCTCTGCCAACATGGTTAGAGGCAGGAGAGAGAAGAAGAATGTCTATGCACAAAGGAGTAAGAGTAAGGGGAAATGCCAGCAAAGGCAAGGGTGATGTGACTTGCTATCAGTGTGGCAGGAAAGGTCACAAGAAACCCGATTGCAGGTACTACAAAGCCGAGTTAGAACGGAAAAAGAATGGCGGAGACAAAAAGAAAGAGAAGAAAAAGTCAAGACAGATGCACAGGATAGCTCAAAGGACAAAGAGAAGGCCAATGTGGCTTCTAGTGTTGTGATTGAGGAGCTGTCAGATGTAGAGGACATCTTGTGTGCCACTTTGTGAGATGATGATGCTTATGACCTTGATGCCTCTCTTAATGTTCATTCATAGGACATGCAGATCACCAAGAGTGATCTTATTGATGCTTTGTTAATTGTCAATGATGTATTATCCCAGACTTGGATAGTTGATTCCGGTGCTTCATTTCATGTGACTTCTATCAAGGAGTGTTTCTCTACTTTTGATGTAGGCAAACATGGCCATGTATACCTTGGAAACAATCATGCATGTTCCATTGAGGGTATTGGCACAGTGCATCTCTCCATAGATGGCACAAATGAGCTTGTTTTGCATGATGTTAGATATGTGCCGGGAATCAAGAAGAGTTTGCTTTCTGTTGGTCAGATGGATATGTATGGGTACAGCATCTTGTTTGAGAGAGGATCATGGAAAATGACTAAAGGCTCAAGGCTGATTGTAAAGGGCACAAAGAAAGGGACACTTTACTGCATGCATGGAAAGGCCGTGTTGGGCAAGTTTATTGCATTGGCTGAAATTAACTCTCACATGGAGTTATGGCACAAGAGACTTGGCCATATGACCCAAAAGGGCCTTTCTAAGCTTTGTACTTTGAACAAGCTTGATGCTAAGGGCACAAAGCTTGACTTTTGTAATGAATGTCAATATGGCAAGCAAGTAAAGCGTTCTTATTACTCCGGTGTCTCTCGTAAATCTTGTGTGCTTGATCTTGTACATTCCGATGTATGTAGCATGCCTACTAAGTATATGGGAGGTGCATGCTATTTTGTCTCCTTTGTTGATGATCATTCTAGGAAAATTTGGGTTTATTTGCTTAAATCTAAGGATGAAGCCTTTGCTGCGTTTAAGAAATTTCATGCATTTGTGACCACCCAAACAGGTAGAAAGTTGAAATGCTTGCGTATGGACAATGGGGGGCAGTTCACAAGTGCTGAATTTAACAAATTTTGTGAAAATTTGGGCATTAAGAGGGAGCTTACTGTGCCATACAGTCCCTCTTCTAATGGTGTGGCTGAAAGATTCAATAGGACACTTTGTGAGAGGGTGAGATGTATGTTGTCCAAAGCTAATCTCTCTCATGGATTTTGGGGAGAAGCTTTGAAAACTGCAGTGCATATATGCAATCGATCCCCTCATATGTCTTTGAAAGGTGACATCCCTGAAGAGGTTTGGTCTGGCAAGCCTGCTTCATATGATCACTTACGCATTTTTGGTTGCGAAGCTTTTGTGCATGTTAGACCTGAGTTGAGGAGCAAACTAGATGCCAAGTCCATTAAAGGCCTTTTCATGGGATATGGTGAAGAAGGCGAAATGGGTTACAGGATTTGGTTACCTCAGCTCAGAAGGGTTGTGCGCAGCCGGGATGTTGTTTTAATGAGGCAAGGCTGCTTCAAAACAATTGTGCCTCAAAACATGACCATAAAAGGGTCAAATTTCAGCATGACTAGCCACATGTTAGGCCTATTCTTGACCCTCAGGATGGACTACATATGGCTGAAAACGTAGATGATCTAGTGGTGTTTGAGCCAGAAGATGTTGGGCAGCAAATTGAGGCTCCTGAAGGGCATTTGCAGCCACGAAACAATGCGGAAAATGGTGCTGAAAATGATGTAGAGCAGTCCATTGTTGATGATTTTATCATGCCACCTGATGTAAACCCATTACCGGATAATGTGGATCATTGGGTGAGACGGTCTACTCGTCCAAGATGGACTGTGAGTAGATATGATCTCTCTTTGCATTACATTATGTTGACAGATGAGGGAGAGCCTCTTACGTATAAAGAGGCAAAGACGTGAGCACAGCGACAAGTGGGAGCTTGCTATGCAGGAAGAGATTAAAGCTTTGCATGCTAATCATACTTGGGATTTGATGGAATTGTCCAAAGGAAGGAAAGCTATTCCTAACAAATGGGTGTATAAAATCAAAAGAGTTGATGTAAAACCCAAGTACAAGGCAAGGCTAGTTGCAAAGGGATATGTTCAAGCCAAGGGCATAGACTTTCAGGAAGTGTTCTCTCCCGTTGTGAAGATGACCACTTTGCGTGTATTGTTTGCCATAGTGGCTGCCTTTGATTTGGAAATGGACCACATGGATGTACATACCGCTTTCTTGCATGGTGATGTGGAGGAAGAGCTTTACATGAAGCAACCCGAGGGTTTTGTTATTCCTGGCAAGGAACATTTGGTATGTATGCTCAATAGAAGCTTGTATGGGCTGAAACAATCATGTAGACAATGGTACAATAAGTTTAACCGCTTCATGCTCAAACATGGTTACTGTCACATGACACATCCAACCCTATGTGTCCGTGGACAAGCTACAACATGATCAGGGTTCAGTCAATTCAGTCAAGTCTAGATTAGCAATGATCTGGTACTTTTGTGAGTCTATTCGTATACCGTGCATGCCCAGTCACTTAGCATAGATGCATATCCTCCGGTTGCACACAGCATGATCATCGAAATTCCCATCAGAATCCATTAGCATCAGTCAGGGGAATTTTCCAATGCATTTAGCCTATTTTCCTATTTTTGGTTATTTTCACTTATTATTTTTAAGTGACTTTCCAACAAAAGTAGGTAGGGCAATTTTGCTAAGTTAATATATAAGCAAACCCAAGTTAGCACTTTCTGGCAGAAGAGGCAACAGGAGCTTCCCGCTCAACAGGCAACTTCTCAGCAGTACCCCCCCAGCACCCCCCAGCGTTTTTGGACCTCCTTCTTCGCAGGGATTCCGAGCAGATTCCATCGCCAGACCTCCCCCTTCATTGGCGTTTCCACTCACAGCAGATCCTCGCCATCAAGCTCCCTTATCTGGCGTTTTTGCTCACCAAGCATCAGACCCAATCAGCGTTTTCACTAACGCTAGGGACTGCTGCAGATCAGCATTAGCGTTTTGATATTTCAGCCATTAGCGTTTTTGGTTTCAGCCCCTTACCGCAGCAGATACTCGCATTTTCAGCCTTAGACACACAAGCAAATCAGCCCCCAAGATGGTTGCAGATGATCCCCCATTTTCAGCCATAAAAACGCAGCCAAAACAGTCATTTTCAGCCACCGAAACAGTCCCGAAATTCAGCAGTTAGAAGATCTCAGATTTCAGCCATCAAGTCGCCGTCGCCACCACCGTCGTCGTGATCGGCATAGTCCAAGTTGCATCAGTCCATTGCATTCGCATTGTACACCTTTGTGCAATCAAAGTAGACCACTCTCGCCGACGAGAGTGGGGCCTTCGGAGGAGGGTTTTACAACCTCTCGGGTGTCGTATCTCTTCTCTCTCCTTCTCTCAGTCTCATTCACTTGCACACACAATATCCACTCACTTTGTTCGTGATCATAGCACTCTCTACAAGACGGAAGGCTCTCGCCTTCCCTAAGAACTAAAAGGAACCTTGAGCAATAAAGATCACTAATCTTGAGAAAATACAACATTCATTCCGCTGCACCTTACATTGGTATCAGAGCTTTGAAAGTGTTTTGCATTACTCAAGGAAAGAACCACAAGAACCACAAGAATTTTTTTGCTTGTTGCGATCGCACGAACCCAAGTTTACTTGGGTGTGGCGATCCCTAATCGTGTTTTGTTGAAGAGTGACAGGAATCCCAAGAAAGAAGGGCTTGTCCAGCCTCCCCTTGTGTCTCTTTTCACTCATTGAGAGCGGACCGTGCACTTAGCGGCCGGCCAATCGACGTGAGGTGGGAAAAAGCAACCTTGGTGTGAGCGCAAGGCCGCCAAGGGGTGCGCCCGCAGAAAGGAGTAGAACTCGGATGAAGAGAAGATCCTTCTCAACGCGATTTGCAAGCGAAAGAAAACCTCAAGAACCTCAAGAACCCAAGACCCTTAAGACTCAAGAACCTCAAGAACCCAAGATTCTCACGAATCAAGGACCTCAAGAACCTCAAGACCCTCAAGAATCCAAGTTCCTAGCGAGCTTAAGACCCCAAGATCATAGTGCATGGTCGTCACCCGAAGCAGAATGGATACTACGCATACAGGTGATGAGCATGAGAGAGGCGTCGAAGACTCGTCCCCACCCGGAGATGATTTCTTCAACCCTCCCCCTTCGCCATCTACGCCACCAAGTGCACCAGACCCTATGGAGGCAATGATGAAGCAGATGATGGCCATGATGGATAGACAGGAAGACAAGCGCCTTGCTTTAGAACGCGAGCGTGAGCAAGAAAAGAAAGAAAAGAACTAAGGAAGGAAGAAACGGCAGCACGAAACGCAGCATTGGAGGCCGATCGTGCCGCTCATAGATTGGGTTCGGAGACCGAGCGTGAAGCTCGATGAGAGCTACGCACTCAAGAATTGCTTGTCCAAGTCCTAGCCTCGAAGACCGAACCACCCAAAGATCGTGGGAGTTCGTCAAGTGACGTAAGCCACGACGCGGATTCCAATCATCCAGTCACAGAAAAGTTGACTTTCAGTAAGTATGACGGTAAGATAGATGCTACTGTTATTTATTCTTGGTTGCGTCAATTTAATGCTTATTTTGCGACAACTAAGAAGACAGGAAATAGCATAGTTTTGACGGCAGCTATGTACCTTGCCGTTGATGCCATCAATTGGTACCACGCATGGCAAGAGGCACAGCTAGCCGCGCACCTAAAGGCAGTCGACGATTTCACGCCTCTCTTTTAGTTGGGTTGATTTCCAAGATGAGCTCAAGGCGCGGTTTATGCCACCTCAGTACCTCGCACGATTGAAGGACGATTGGCACGCTCTCAAGCAAAATGGTATGCCGGTTATGTCTTTTTCTAATCGTGTTTTGCAGCTAGATACCCAATTACGCATGTCGGATGATGAGCGTAAAGAGGCTTTTCTCTTTGGATTGGACGAGTATATCAAGTATGATGTCGAGGTACTCGATCCAATCGATCTCAGCAAGGTGGTAGCGATTGCTCTCGCACAGGAGATGAAGCACAACAAGGGAAAGCCTAAGGAGAACAAGACTTCCACAAGTACCTCGCAGACTTCTCAGAACCCTAAGAACGGTAAGAATGATAACTCTTCTAACCAATCTACCAACAGTATCTCATCAAAGAATTCTTCCAATGAATCTAAGGGTAAGGCTAACACAACTGCTAAACCTAAGCTTACTCCAAATGAAAAGGCAGCACAAGGAATTGTAGGAGGATACATCACGTCGGAAGAACAAAGCATGTATTCTAAGGAAGGTCGTTGTTTTCATTGTCACATTAAGGGTCACATAAAACGAACATGTCCTAAGTTTGAATCGAATGAATCTAAAGAACCCACAACACCCACTACATCTGTCAATGCAATGAATGATAACACGGGTGTGCCCAAAGTTTCTGAGGACCCTCCCATTGATGATTCTCTCATTAAATGTTATGGTCGTACGTCGGGACACCGTTTTGTCAAATTGTTTGACCCAGGTAGTATGCATGATGTGATCAGTTCCTCTCTTGTTGAGAGAGGCCGCCTCGAAGTTAGTCCGAGATCTCCTATCGAGGTCTCTGGCTTTCGTACTGGTATGGACGTTCTCATCACGAAGGAGTGCCTTGATGTGTTGTTTGCAATTCAACATACTGCCTTCACTAGAAGATTTGTTGTTTCTCCTCTCTCAGGATGTGATATGATTTTAGGCATGAAATGGTTTCGTGAAATAAACGCTCTCGTTGATTGGGAGGCTAACACTTTAACTCTCAATGCCAAAAGTGATTCTCCTATTGTCTTTCATGAAGTGGATACTTCTCCTTCTCCATCTCTCATTGCTACTATGCAGGACAAGATTGAAAGGATTCGGGATAAGGAGATTTTGTCAATCTCTTTTTCTCCACAGCATGACACATAGGATTTGCATGATTATGAGAAGCATGATGATTTGAAGGATAATGGTTTGCATGATGATTTGGATGACAATGACAAGCATGATGATTTGCATGATCAAGATGTGATTTCTCACAAGCATGATGAGTTGCATTAAGAAGATGTGATTGTTCACAAGGATGATGTGTTAGTTGATGCTTTTTCTAGCGAAGCTAACCTCGTTGTAGATTCGATCAATCACCAAGAATCGATCTTGGCTTTCGAGTCGAGGTCCCCAGATCCCCCACGAGAAGATTCGATAGATCCCGAAGAAGCGATCTTGGCTCTCGAGCCGTGGTCCAAAGAACCCTCACATGAAGTATTATGTGTTTGCATGATTGATACACACGCATTGTTCGAGTGTTTCATTCGTGAAGGTTTCCTGTATTTTAATCAACATCGTTATGTGATCCCTTTTTCTAGGCATGACATATTGTATGTTGAGCACGTTTCTCTCATGGATGAGCATGAATGTATGCGGATTGTTCATGAAAAGCTGAAAAGTTTGTATGTAAGGAAGTCACATTCTATGTCTCTTCCTTGGCATGACACAGTTTCCGAAAGAGCACATGATTGTATGAGCACCAAGCATGGGCATTTCCATTATGATTTGCCACAATTGATTGATTTCGATTAAACAGAAAAGATTCCATCTCATTGTTTGCATATGTTTGATGAACGGATTGTCACTCCATCTCTATGTTCATCTACATCCCATACACAGTCTTTAGAGAAGACAAGATTTTTTTCCTTCACTTTACATGGAATGGGTATGTTCATGGTTTTGTGTTGGAGATTGTTTCAGGAATTTTCAGCCATGGAGATTCTTGAAGACGAAAGAAGCAGATCTCTAGACGAAGTTGACACAAGAAAGGAGATTCAAACGACTTTGTGTCGCTTTTGGCGCGGCCCAAAGAAGCAAGCGTTGCAAACCTTTGTGAAGTTTAAGTACCGCACGACCCACACATCAGAGTGGGCCGGCGAAGAGTCCCTTCCAGGACTCCAGATGCTTTTGGCGATCTCCCTCGACGCCATACAGTTCGGTACCAGTACCTCACTTTGAAAAGAAGGGGATGTCACGTGACACATCCAACCCTATGTGTCCGTGGACAAGCTATAGCATGATCAGGGTTCAGTCAGTTCAGTCAAGTCTAGATTAGCAGTGATCTGGCACTTTTGTGAGTCTATTCGTATACCGTGCATGCCCAGTCACTTAGCATAGATGCATATTCTCCGGTTGCACACAGCATGATCATCGGAATTCCCATCAGCATCCATTAGCATCAGTTAGGGGAATTTTCCAGCGCATTTAGCCTATTTTCCTATTTTTGGTTATTTTCACTTATTATTTTTAAGTGACTTTCCAACAAAAGTAGGTAGGGCAATTTTGCTAAGTTAATATATAAGCAAACCCAAGTTAGCACTTTCTGGCAGAAGAGGCAACAGGAGCTTCCCGCTCAATAGGCAACTTCTCAGCAGTACCCCCCAGCACCCCCCAGTGTTTTTGGACCTCCTTCTTCGCGGGGATTCCGAGTAGATTCCATCTCCAGACCTCCCCCTTCATTGGTGTTTCCACTCACAGCAGATCCTCGCCATCAAGCTCCCTTATCTGGCGTTTTTGCTCACCAAACATCAGCCCCAATCAGCGTTTTCACTAACGCTAGGGACTGCTGCAGATCAGCATTAGCGTTTTGATATTTCAGCCATTAGCGTTTTTGGCAAAGACAGATCCAGCCAGCGTTTTTGGTTTCAGCCCCTTACCGCAACAGATACTTGCAGTTTCAGCCTTAGACACACAAGCAGATCAGCCCCCAAGATGGTTGCAGACAATCCCCCATTTTCAGCCATAAAAACGCAGCCAAAACAGTCATTTTCAGCCACCGAAACAGTCCTGAAATTCAGCAGTTAGAAGATCTCAGATTTCAGCCATCAAGTCACCGTCGCCACCATCGTCGTCGTCATCGGCATAGTCCAAGTTGCATCAGTCCATTGCATTCGCATTGTACACCTTTGTGCAATCAAAGTAGACCACTCTCGCCGACGAGAGTGGGGCCTTCAGAGTAGAGTTTTACAACCTCTCGGGTGTCGTATCTCTTCTCTCTCCTTCTCTCAGCCTCATTCACTTGCACGCACAGTATCCACTCACTTTGTTCGTGATCATAGCACTCTCTACAAGATGGAAGGCTCTCTCCTTCCCTAAGAACTAAAAGGAGCCTTGAGCAATAAAGATCACTAATCTTGAGAAAACACAACATTCATTCCGCTGCACCTTACATTTACAAAAGAAGCCATGCAGACCATTGTTTGTATACAAAACGTAATGAGGATGGCAGCTCTATCATTCTTGTGCTCTATGTGGATGATATGTTGATAGCTGCAAAGAAAAGAAGCACCGTTGATGCTCTTAAAGGGCAGCTGAAATCTGCATTTTCAATGAAAGACCTTGGGGCAGCTGAACATATACTTGGAGTGCGTGTTAGAAGGCAAAGGGACCAGCGCATCTTGTATTTGTCGCAAGAAAAGTACATTGAAAAGGTGTTGGACAGATTTAACATGGCTGAAGCAAAGCCTCTTGGTGTGCCATTACAGCCATATGTCAAAATCTCCAAGGACGATTGCCCCAAGTCAAAGGAAGAAGCCAATGACATGCAAAGTGTGCCTTACGCTTCAGCTTGTGGTTCACTTATGTATGCTATGGTTGCTACTAGGACTGACATAGCCTATGCAGTGGGAGTTGTGAGTCGGTTTATGGCTAATCCAGGCAGGTTGCATTGGGATGCAGTGAAGTCCATTATGAGGTACTTGAAAGGGACTAAAAACAAATGCCTCTGCTATGGTAAAGGACCATTGGAGTTGAAGGGATTTTGTGATTCTGACATGGCCGGTGATGTGGATACACGGAAATCCACAAGTAATTATGTGTTTACTCTTGCAGGAGGTGCTGTTTCATGGGGTTCTAGATTGCAGAAGATCGTTGCATTGTCTACTACAGAGGCTGAATATATTTCAACCACTGAGGCTTCCAAAGAAGCCATTTGGTTAGCACGTCTATGCAGCGAGTTTGGTTTGACTAATAAGGCACCTATGCTTGGTTGTGATAGCCAGAGTGCCATATGTCTGGCAAAGAATGCCATGTTTCATGCACGCACAAAGCATATTGATGTGCGGTATCACTTCATTCGAGAAGTGCTTGAGGATGGTCTTATCACATTGGTTAAGGTCCATACATCACAAAATCCAGCAGATGCTCTCACTAAGTGCTTATCCAAAGCACAACATCAGCTATGCATACAGATGGTGGGAGTCACATAGCTTAAAGGCGTCATTTAGGCCTTTAAGTGAGAGGTTGTTGGGTTAAAGGCCCAAATGACCCCTTTAATGTATATTTTTAAAGGTTACTAACCTTGGCCAGGTTCACATTGAACTTGGCCACTAACTTAAAAATGGTCCTATACTTTTAATAAAGGGAATGTGAGCCCAATTTTGCTCACTCACTTATTCCCCTCTACAAATCGAGTAGCGCTCTCTCTCTCTGCAACTTCGTTCCCTAGCGCCCCCTTCTCTGCAGGCCATTGCCACCTCTCCAAGCACAGCTCCTGCACATCTCCTCGTGCTCTATCACTTGCACACAGTGCTGCACGCTCATCATAAGACAGTACCCAGACTACGACCACAAGCATCACAATATACTTGAAATGACTCGTGCAAGTCCGGCAAAGTCAAAACTGGTCCTGTAGTCAATTTCTCTTTCAAAGTCTAAAAGGCAATCACCTCTGTGGGTCCCCACGAGAAAGGGACTCCTTTCTGTGTCAAGATATGCAAAGGGGAAGCAACCTCTGCAAACTTTCGAATGAACCGCCTGTAGTACGAACACAATCCCAAGAAGCTTCTAACTTCATGGACATTCTTCAAATCGGGCCAATCACGGATAGTCTCTATCTTGGCCGGATCCATTTGCACTCTTGTTGCTGACACAATGTGTCCCAAAAAGTGTATCTCTGGTAGGAAAAATTCACTTTTCTTCGCATTAATCACTAACTTGTGATCTCGTAATGCCTGGAAGACCTAAAGCAGATATCTCTATGTTTTGCCTCATTCTTGGAGAAAACAATGATATCGTCAAAGAAAGTGCCAACAAATAGCCTGTACTCTCAAAAAATCCTGTCTATCATCTGGTTAAATGTCGCAGGAGCATTGGTTAAGCCAAAAGGCATCACCAAAAACTCAAATAACCCAAAAGTCGTCCGAAAGACTGTCTTGTAGTCGTCTCCTGGCGCAATTCGGATATGATGATATCCACTCTTCAAATCAATCCTGCTAAAACACGAGGATTCCTGTAATCTATGGAGTATATCATCGATCCTAGGAATCGGAAATCTGTTCTTGATGGTGATTTTGTCGAGAGCTCTATAATCGATGCACATTCTCCAAGATCCGTCTTTCTTCAAAACCAACAACACTGGAGAGCAATACGATGAAGTACTAGGCTGGACAAGACCCTTTTCCAAGAGGTCTTTCACTTGGTTCATAATCTCTTCGTTCTGGGCTCGTCTCACACGGTAAGGTGGCCGGTTGGGTGGCGTGCTTCCAGGTATCAGATCAATGGTATGATCTTCAGGACGAGCGGGTGGTAACTCGCGTGGCAGGCCCTCTGAAAAGCAATCGGCATGAGAGTGGAGAAAATGTTGGCGTTCTTTATCAAGTTCAGACATATTTGTCCTATCCTCATCACTCAACTCTTTCATAAAAATCGAGTAAACAAATGGCCGAAGCCGATACAATAGGGACAGACTCGCCCTTAAGTTTAATATCAAGTACAATGGTTCTTTCCTTCTATATGGTCAATGTCGCTTTTCTTGCCCGATAGTCGACCACGGCGTTGTTCTTGTGGTACCACGGAATTCCCAAGAGAACATCACAACCTTCCAAAGGTATTATGTAAAAGTCCTCATGCCCCAAATACCCCTGACAATGCAACTGAAGTTTGCCAATGACAGGTGTAATGGCTACGTCCCTGTCGGGTGCCGCTAGAACTGCCTCCGCAAGTGGTCCCATCCGATCGGGAGTGATCGTGAGCCGTGCCGCCAATTTCGGTGAAATGAAGTTGGCCTTGGCTCCTCCATCAAACAAGATCAGGGCTTCTTGGTCTTTCACTTTGCCCCAAGCTCGGCAAAGTTCTGTACTCTCGTCTAACGTGCTGGGATCGGTACCCACGCAATCTGGAACCAGTCCTGTTTTCATCTTGCCTTTTCTTCGAGGTTCCTCAGCTGCTCTCGAACTCTCAGGCCACTCGTCGTCCTTGTCGTTGTGTTCTTTCTGTGCCTTTTTAGGGCACTTCGCGGAGATATGTCCAGTTTCCCCGCATCCAAAGCACTTCCCTTCCCTGATGTAGCGAGCTCTCTCTTGAGGAGTAAGCTTGGGTCGTGCATCTTTCTTCTCTACTTTCATTTGTCGAAGTGTGTTCGGCTCTTTGTGTCATGATCTCATCGGTGGGGTAGGTCAAACTGCTAGAGTGAATGGCAAAACCCCGTTTCGCATGACTCATCAACTCCTGAATAGAAGTCGACTTCTGTTCCAAGCAGTGATCTCGGATCTCTGTAGGAAGACCCAAGGTAAACCGCTCAATTTGTTCCTTGAACGAGATCTTCTTGAATGAATAGGCGGGTAGAAAAGTGCTCCAGAATCTCTCGCAATAAGCGTCCACTGAATCCTTCTTGGCCATCCGAAGATGGTTCTAAGCAGTTCGTATATCGCGTTCATACTCTCGAGTCAGCCAAGAAGAAATAAAAAGCCTCTTGAATTTCAACCATTTAACTGGCGCAGTCTTCTTTAATAGAAGCGTGGACCACTAAGTTCGAGCATTCCCCTTAAAGTAAGAGGCAGCTCTCCGAATCTTAGAGTGCTTTGAGTAACACCCTCCCGCGAAAGCTATGTCAAACTGCTGTACAAAAGACAAAGCCTTCGAAGCATCTCTATAGCCAGAAAACGTGTCAAATTTAATTGACTGTCCACCTTCCTTAAACTCTTGGACTTTCTTGCTTTTGTCTGCCAGAAAGTCATACTGGTTGGCTTTGTAAAAATTCTTCTTCTTTGCATAAAAGCTGCTGTCATCCGAGTCCGAACTATCTGTAGACGAGTCCTCAGTAGAACTGTCAACCAAGGGGCGAGATTTAGACTTCCTTGCCTTTTTCTTGCCCTTTCCAAAGCGTTGCTGTTTGCTTCGCTTTTTGCCTTTTCTGTCTTCTTCGCTCGAGTCAGATGAGCTAGAAGAACTGTCAGAAGAAAAAGAAGAAGAAGAAGAACTGGGTACTCCTTCAAATTGAATGCGCTTCTTCTGTTTCTTTGCCTTTTCAAAAGTAGACTGACGACCCAAATAGCCCGGGAAGTCAGTGCCTTTCTTCTGCTTTTTGTCATGCTTCTTAGCTTTGTTCTGCGCGTGAAAAAGTTGAGTAATTCGTGCATCAACTACCTCTTCTAACTCTTTCTCTGTATACTTCTTAGGAGTAGGAGGTTTCTTGAGAGCGGGTTTTCGGGGTGGTTTTGTGGTTTTCTGCCACTTTTGTGCACTTCCTGGAAAGAAGTCTCGCTCATATATTTTGCAAATTTTGGGTCCTTCGCAAAATTGAGCATCATCTTTGTTGCATCGCCGATCAATTGACGACGCTCCATCTTTTGACGCTCCGCCTGAGTAGGCCGAGGTGGGCCGCACTCCTTGCCCGAATCTTCGTTGTGATCCCGATTCCCTTCCCGCATCTCCGGATGCAGAGGGAGTCGACTGATCTTCGCCTAAAGCCATAGGTGTCGTGGAAAAAATTTAGGGATCGGATTTCCCGTAGAAGAGAAATCGGCAGTGCTCTGATACCACTGTAACAGACTTGGACACTCCAAGTCAAGAATCCACCACGACACCACTAATAATCACTTCAAACAGTTCACAGTTCACAATTGATTCGACACTGGCCCGGTGGAGGTCCGTGCCTAGAGATATTGGCCCCAGAGACAGGCACCCCATTCAGTATTTCTTTTTGTCTTAATCTGTGTTCAAAGTACAAGAGTGCAGGCAGGCGCTCACACTCAGACTCTACGTCCAGATGCTCTGAGTTGTAAGAGGCCCGCTCAGATATTTATAGATTACAAGGGGTGTTTAAAGCTGAGCCCAAAAGCTGTCCCAAAGGCTTGAAGTTAAAAGCTTAAAATAAAGCAAATATTGCGTAGCTTAAATCTGCCAAAAGCTGACGCTGATTTCCATGCAAAACTGCCCAAAAAGCAAAGCTGCCGTAGATTGCAGCCTCCGCAATTTCCACTGCGATTCACGGGCTGCCACATCAGCAGACCGTACGGAATTGCCACGTCAGCAGACTTTCCACAATTTACGCTGCAGCCAGCCAGGTCAGCAGTCACATCACCATTTCAGCCCGCAAAAAGGGTGCTTGCGAGGGGTGTGTGTGTGTGTGTATTGGGCAGCCACGTCACCAGTTTGTGACACCAAGACTGCACCGGATCAGCCATATCCGATCACTCAGGTGGTCGTAACACCATAGAGCTCTAATACCATGTCAAAGGTGGCAGCGGAAGATGCGATGAGGACAAGACCTGGCTCGTGATCCGGTGGGTACCTCGACTCCGATCTAGAACACCTGTAATGCCAAACACATGAACAAGGCACACCTTTGGAGAAGAGAGGTCACGTAGGTAGAATGAGACAGGACATCTAAGAATGAGAGAGAGAGAGAGAGAGAGAGAGAGAGAGAGAGAGAGAGAGATCTGGGAAATTCTCTCCATGCTGATAACAATCTGCTCATACAAGTGATCAAGGGTGGTCCGGCATAAAACTGACATGCCAATGGATAGACCCAAGGACACACACAACTGCGACTGCTACTGACACTGCCAACTGCTCCTGCACACGAGACCACTGACATGACGACAACATGGGCGACGACTGGGAAGCCACTGAGTAACCATGACAAAAGCAAAGTGTAGATCTCCTCCTGGCTGAAGTAGGAGTGCCATGAGGATCACTGGATCTAGCACTGCCACTCCCAGTGCATGAGAGAAAGACTGCAGTAGGAGGAAGGGCAATTGAGTGCCTTGCTGACTGCCCCTGCTGTTGCACACCTCTCCTCCTACTGCTCGCGGTGGATTGCCCAAAAACTCTGGACTGAGGAGCAGCCCAAAAACGTTAGGCTGCTCCCTCTCCTGCCCGATGGCTGCCGGCCGCGTATGGCTGCCCAGTGGGGCACCCAAGGGAAGGCGCCCCACCGCTGGGGCTAATCTGTACTGCCAAGAAGTGATGCCCCCTGGCTGCCTATATAGGGATGACCTCAGCCTGCCCGACCCACTCCTCCAGCCCCACGACCTTGGTAAATGGGGGAAAATAAGGAATAGGTGTGAAGAGGGCACTGGATGCACATAGGCTAAAGGGGAAAAATATGCAAGGGCTGGGGAATGCTATTCACAGCCTGCAAGACAACTGGTGACCATGGAACCAAGCCAAAACCCGAGCTAAACATGGCTAGACATGACCTGACATGAGAGAACCCTCACCCGCACAGCCACAAAACAACCCTCACTCCCTAATATGCTCCTGGGAGATACCAGAGCTACCACCGACAGGAATATGAACTCTAACAAAATTAGGGTTAGGTTCTTTCCATAGGTCGTAGCCGACCACAACTGTCACAACTTTGAGATGTGGCTGCCCGGTACACTCTGTGACGCGGCTGCTGTCCAGTACATTCACACACACACACACACACACACACACACACACACACTCTTTTTTGGCATGGACAGTCCAACAGAAAACCGGGAAACTGCTAACGTGGCTGTTGCCAGAAATTGCTGATATGGCACTGTAGTACGGACAGACCCGTAAAATCCGGCGCGAAATGCGGAAAGCCGTATGGACGACATTATGCTTTTCAGCTCTGGGGAAAAGCCTATGCAAAGGCTGGAAAAAAAACTCTACGCCAAAGGCTGCATTATTGAACGCAATATAGCAAGAGAGAGAAAGGGCTTAATCCTTTTAAGTTGCTTTATTTTTGTAAGCCAATTTTAGGGGTAGTTTTTATGGACACCTTTTGAAGCTTTTGGGCCCTGCTTTTTGGCATCCCTTGTAAAATCTTTAAAAGGGTCTTTGGGCTCTGATACCACTGTAACAGACTTGGACACTCCAAGTCGAGAATCGATCGCGACACCACAAATAATCACTTCAAAACATTTCACAGTTCACAATTGATTCGACATTGGCCCAGCGGAGTTCCGTGCCTAATCTGTTATTGACAGATTTAGCAAGCAGGATCATTTCATTCCATTGAAGAAAACAGTCAAGCCGGATCACTTAGCGAGACTGTTTGTGGCCCAGATTTTTAGATTACATGGCATGCCCAAGACGATTGTCTCCGACAGGGACCCCAGATTTACGAGTTTGTTTTGGAAGGCAATTTGGGAGAACATTGGCACGAGGTTGCAGTTCTCGTCATCTTTCCACCCGCAGACTGACGGGCAATCTGAGATTGCCAATTCAGTGGTTTTAGATTTATTGAAGTCTTATATCTCGGATTAGAAGACTCAATGGGAAAAGTATCTACCTTTGGTGGAATTTACCTACAATAACTCAATACACTCTTCGACCGGGAAGGTGCCATTTGAGATTATGAAGGTGTTGCGAAGGTTCCACCCTTCCTAAGCACGAAAGATAAGATTTTTGAAGTTGATGAGTATACGCGCGACTTAGACACGGCTTTTGCCAAGGTCCACGAGGCTTTGCAAAAATCTCAAGAAAGATAGAAAAAGGCAGCAGATCGCCATCGTCGCGATTTGAAATTGAAGGAGGATGATTGGGTGCTCTTACGTTTTGAGAAGGCACGCTCGAAAAAGAAAAAGGGAAAGGAGAGGCTCTTTCCAAAGCTTAGTATGAGATACTACGGACCTTTCCATATCTCCGAAAAGATCAATGATGTCTCCTTCCGACTGAAACTGCCTGACACTTGGAGGGTTCATAATGCATTTCATGTGAGTCTCTTGAAACCTTGCCCGAAGATGGGGAGCCTGATGAGCAACCTGAAGTGGAAGAAAATGAGGAGATCCTTGTTCCTGAACAGAGTTTGGCACATAAGGACAGAAAGAATAAGGGTAAAGTGAGAAGGCGGTTCTTGGTTAAATTCAAGAACTATCCTGCATTGGATGCGAAGTGGATGGAGGAGGAGGACCTAACAGATACTCCTCAGATTGTGAAACTTTACCTTGAAGCTTTTGGTTTAGCATAGTCCACTCCAAATGGAACCCCAAATTCAGCTTGGCCGGAGATCTGGTGTAGTGGGTTGCACAAGAGGGGAGTTACTCCACTCCTTTGTCAATAGATGCCTCGATTTTTGAATACTAGTCACTGATGTCTCTTTGAGCTTCAGGAATACTGAGAGCTGACAGTATTTTGCTGTATGACTTTATGAAATGAAATTCCGGATAATATGAAACTGATTTGTTCTTGACTTGTTTAAGTGCAGGAACTGATAGACGAAATGATTGCAGCATTTTAGTCTGAATGATCTCGATAGACATGGTTGCAATAGGGATTAGTCAATCGGGCATCTATGACGTCCCGAGTGGATCTAGATGCGATTGCTAATTGCATTGTCGATAAATCATGGTCTGAAATCCGAATGAATGTTGAATGTGATTTGTCATGTGATGTCGTGTGCCGATTGGTACATGTGCTAGATGTGTGTTCCTAGTGCGTCGGTACTAACAGTCAGTGTCTGCTAAGACAGTTTATGGCTTCTGTTTGTTTTGCAAGCGTAATCAAGGGCGATTACAATGCTTTCAAGAGGGGGGTATGTCACAACTCTGTGACGTGGCTGTCCAGTACACTTTGTGACGTGGTTGCTGTCCAGTACATGCGCGCGCGCGCACACACACACACACACACACACACTCTTTTTTGGCATGGACAGTCCAACAGAAAACCGGAAAACTGTTGACGTGGCTGTTGCCTGAAATTGCTGACATGGCACTGCAGTACAGACAGACCCGTAAATTCCGGCGCGAAATGTGGAAAGTTGTATGGACGGCAGTATGCTTTTCAGCGCTGGGAAAAAGCCTATGCAAAGGCTGGAAAAAAAAACTCTATGCTAAAGGCTGCTTTATTGAACGCAATACATCAAGAGAGAGAAAGGGCTTAATCCTTTTAAGTTGCTTTGTTTTTGTAAGCCTATTTTAGGGGCAGTTTTATGGACAGCTTTTGAAGCTTTTAGGCTCTGCTTTTTGGCATCTCTTGTAAAATCTTTAAAAGGGTCTTTGGGCTCTCACTTCTCAGAGCATCTGGACGCAGAGTCTGAGAGTGAGTCCAAGCGACTTACTTATACTTTGAGTTACAAATTAATACAAAAAGAAATACCGAAAGGGGCGCCAGTCTTTGGGGCCAATATCTGTAGGCACGGAACTCCGCCGCCGAGCCAGTGTCGAATCAATTGTGAACTGTGAACTGTTTTGAAGTGATTATTGGGGGTGTCGCGGTAGATTCTCTACTTGGAGTGTCCAAGTTTGTTACAACAACATGGTCCGTCAGCTCTTGGACAGACAGTGTTCCTTTGGCGGCGATGGTAGTCCAAAGACATAGCAATCACACTGGACCTCCGAGGTTATCAGCTTGAGAAGAGACACCTGGTGAGAGATATCCAAAGACTGCAAGTTGTAATCTGCTAGGGTTTCCGTGGCAAGCATCTCAAGATACCCCACTCTGCCAAAAGTTGCATTCCGAAGGAAGATGTCAGAAATTATATAACTTCGGGCAAATTTTTTCTTGAAAGCTTGCCAAGTCCTTGGAGTGTGCGGCTTGGTAGCTATAGACATCAACATCGCCATGGCACTGCTTTTGGGAAAAACAGTGACTCGAAACAAATCTGGATCCTTCTCTTGCAAGTGATCTTTATGGCTTATGCCCTGTAAGACATGAGCGGTGAAGACGGGAGCGCACCCAATGCGTGATGAAGTAAGGGTGGGAGTGCTAATAAGTACGGGGTCAGAACCCGAGGATACTTCAAATAAAATTCGTGTAGACTTTTGGAAGCGCCGGTTTGCTCTGTCTGCTCTTTGGTAGGACCTGTATGCTTTCAAAAAAGCAAGCGCCGGTTTGCTTTGATACCACTGTCACTAGACGGGCACCACGTGCCAATAGAAAAGAACAGATTGAACAAACTTTTAGCACTTCAATAACAATTGAACTGAAAGAGAGAGAGCACACGAAACACGGAGTGGCGGAATTCCACCCCAGAGAGTATTGGCCCCAAACCTTGGCGCCCCTTTCGGTATTTCTTTATAGGGAAAATTACCAAAATACCCCTCTAATTTGAGGAAATTCCCAAAATACCCCTCAAATTTCAAAAATTCCCAAAATACCCTTGTATCTATTTTGGTTGGAATGTTCAAGATTTTCTAATCTTCATTCGTTTTTGACAATGGAGATCCGTTTTTGAGTGCTCAGCATGTAAGTTGTCACCGGTTACCATCGCAAAAAAGGCAATTATGTCTAAAAATAATGAAGCAATTCATCTCCAAAGCCTACGTAACCAATTCAAATTGTAGTTTTAGCATCTTGTACGATAGACAATCACTCTTCTTGTGAAGACCTACAGAAAAATTTATTTTTCGAGAAATTTAGTCTCACAACAAGGGGTATTTTGGGAATTTTGGAAAATTTGAAGGGCATTTTGGGAATTTATGACAAAATATCGGGGGCATTTTGGGAATTTTTGAAATTTGAGGGGTATTTTGGGAATTTCCTCAAATTAGAGGGGTATTTTGGTAATTTCCCCTTCTTTATATTGCATCAACACAATACAAGCCGATACTCCAGTCAGTGCACCTTCTCCAGAAGCATGCCAGAGAATGAGCCCATGGCCTCATATTAAAGGCCCTAGGCCCCAAAAGAAGTTGACATGAAAAGCCTTCAAACTCAAAAGCGTCTGGTCCAAAAGCAATGCCAAAAAGCTGCCAGCGTAAATCAAGGAATTCCATACAACTGCCACGTCAGCAGTCAGCGCAAAACGCAGAAATCCGTAGAGTCTGCAATGTCATCATGTTAGCGCAATTTCCGGGTTTTTTTTTTCTCTGTACAGCTGCCACGTCATCAGCTGCTACATAAGTTTTTCAGTGTGTGTGTGGGTCCTGCTTTATTTTAATCCTTTATGTCACTTGGGCCCCATTGGACGGGGTCCCATAAGTTGGTAGGATTTCTTCTTCTGTTGCTTGTTCTTCTTAGGGTTTAGGCCCCTCGGCTGTGATCTGAAGATTGGCTCTGCTCTTTACTGACTTGACACGTCAGCAGTTTGTGACAGTGAGTGTTCAGGCGATAGAATGGCCATAACACATTGATCTGAGGACCATTTGACGAAAGAACTGAACCGACACGTTCCTCTAGTCTAGACCTACATGCACGCCATGTCAGATGCCCACGGAAGTGTAATAACATCTGTCAAAACGCATGTACAAACCATTTATGCAAGAGGGTTCCATCAATAGAGTGAGCTTCTCTTCCTGGCTGTACAAAAGTATAGTGATGTAATAGCACTCTTGTGGGCTCAATGATCTAGAGGGAGACTACGGTGACTTGTTTGAGTCCAAGGGGCTTCCATACGCGGAGCGAGTTGTCATCATTTGTGGCTGCTCCCTGTTTATCATCCGATTCACCTTTTCCGCTGCCACTGTGACACCTCTAGTGTGGCCACTGGTAAGGTGACACTGCTGTAGAAGGGTTGGCCACCGATAAGGTGACGACTTACCTTTTTGTTTTAGGGAGGCATTGACAATATCGCAGGCACCCTGGCTAGGGTCGGCCACCCATTAGCTCCCTCATTTGTTGGGGAGGAGGGGGCCTGTAGGCTTTCTGTCTTGTGGTGCTGGATACTAAGGAGTTAGAAAGGTCGTTGGGATGTTGTGGGGGTTGCCCTACCCTGGGCAGCCCAAGGTACAATAGGGTCCATATGCTGTCTTGGATCACATCGTTGGCATAGTAGATGCGGACCTGGGGAAAAGGGGGGGTGGGGGCAGGGAGGCAGTAACATGCCATGGATATACTCATTGGAAATTGCTATATAGGGCCTTGGAAACGAAGCTCCTTACTTACCTCAATGGGTTCCTGTAGCTGTTTCTGGATTTAAAAGCCAACTTTTTCACAGGAATGAGCTGTCTAAGCCTTGGAAGTCATTTAAACATTTCTTGAGAATCTTGATTCGGATAATATGCCATTGATTCCAGGCATTGCCTGAAGCTTGTTGAGACCATTGCCTGGTGATATGACATTTGGACTCAAATTTTCATTTTCACGAGTTTTTTGTTCACATTGTTGCTTCAATTGCTAGTACTTGGTGCTGCAGGGCAGCCAAACTTGTTGGAGATACACGCGCAGTGGTAGCTGAACGAGGCTTTTACAGACCGTATTCCAAAGTTGTAATAACTCGTAGTGGCAAATTGGAGAACTCATCATGAAGTTGTACCAATGCATCTGCGGGGTTGTGGGTATTGCATCTGAAATTAGGAGGGCATGCATGTGCGGTTTTGGGTGCACACATTTTCGTCCCTCTTCCCTCGTTTTTAATGAGAGCAGGGGAGAGTGTGCATGTTTGTGTATATTAGCCAATATCATGTGTGATTCTCACCAGCAAAGCTCCAGCAGCATATGGATGTATTGATGCCCTTTGTTTGTAAAGTTTGCGGGATTTTGCTGGTGGGATGACATCTTTAAGCGGCACCTGTTTTTGCAACAGGCGCTCTAAAGGAATGAAAATGTGTATTTGTGCTCTTTCAGCAGATTGTCTCCATACTTTCTTATATAGCTTGATATGAACTGTACTTGAAGGATAGGAATTTGATAATTTTATCACCATATGAACTCTAGTGGGCCTTTTTATGGTTTCAGAGATGGATTGCTTGCCTATTGATTCTCCCATTTTTAGAGCACCTAGAGACTGTTATTGTCTACACATGCCCCTTTGCCGCCATAGTATATGGTTTGAATTGAGGATCAACATTAAAACCAGCATCACACCTTTTCTGGTTTGTGTGTTGATACGAATTGGATGAGAGAGCCAAGGTTCTTGCCTGCACACATGCGGGCGCACGCGCGCGCACACACATTGTTGGATGACAAGCTTGCTGTGGAGAATGGGAACCCCATATTTTTTTTTTTTCATGAAAGTTATGAAAACTCAAGTGCAAACAGAAAAACTAGAAGAATGTCATGTGATGCACTACTATGAATTTATGTAACACCCTAGCAAGGTAATTCATCAGTGCTGCATTCGTTCGAAGCGAGAATACCGGTTAAAATGCAGAGGAAAAAGCATAACAATGTGCTTTCTTCTAAGCGACATGATGCTTTTCTTTACTGTCATTGTCTAGGGGCCTTCTTCAATCATGTGCTTTTTGTAACATTCTATCCGATCTGAATAGACCAATGTTGCGTTCACAAGTGTGCAATGTGTCAATAAGGGTCATTGGGTTTGGTAGATTTGACAGCTAATAGAAAGGGGGACTTCACTAGCTGGAGATTATTGCTTATGCTATAGCCTTGATAAGCTATGAAAGTCACTACCACACTTGGAGTCTACCCATTTTCAAGCTTCTTTAGTTTGTCTTTGTTGGCTTTGCTAATCTTTATCTATACATGTCCGTCTAGACTATTGATGTGCCCCTTAGAGCTTCGCCAAAAATGGGCCTATTCACACTCCTTTGTTGTACCCATGGACCTTATCTTTTTTGTGGCAATATTGATTGCATCCATTGATTACCATGAAGCTATGCAATTTCTAAAGAAATAAAAAAACATCAGCATCTTTCCACATTTTCTTGCAATCGACCTTGCGTCTTGTTTTCCATTATTTTTTTCTCATAAAGAGGTGATTGTGTATTCAACAGCGTAATGGCTAAGGAAATTAAACAAAATAACTAGAGCACATTCTTTTCTCTTCCCTTGTATGGCTATAGCTATGTATCTTCATTTGCACTAAGCTTCAGCTTTAAACCACGTCCACTAATGTGAAGACCTTGATATGGGCAATTGGATTTGTTGGACCTTGTGTCTAAGAGAGAAGGGGTACCTTATCAAGTTTAAAAGACTTCTCCAAGTACGTCTTGTGATGCAAGGGAAGTGAATAAATGCATCCTCAATATTATATGGACTCTTAGATCATGTCTAGGCCAAATGTTTACAAAAGAATTTTCCCCTCACATGATCTTTAGAAACAACAGGCTAGTTTTGTAGCTCTTTTTTCTATATAAAGAGTGAGGTGCTTGCACCGCTACGTTCACGTGCATATAGAACATAGTGCCCATGAATTTGTAAACGCCTCACAACATAGTGGCTAAAAACCTCTGTGTTGAGATCAAACATGTTTGTAAATCTGGGAATTGATAATCTCCTTAGGGCAATGAAACACTCATATAATCATGAGCTAATCAAGAACATAGAATAGGCAATCTATGTGAGTATCTCAATGGCATAGGAGGAACAAAGCCGTGGATACTCTCCAAACCACATCTCTTGATTCCTAAAAATGAATAACATGGTTAGAGTATGAACACATACATAATAGTGATGAGCTCATCAAGAAAATAGAATAGGCAATCTATGTGAGGTAGCTTAGTGGCATAGAAGGAGCAAATCATGGATAAGCACTCCGAACCACAACCCCTCACTCTTATCAATTTGATCCTACAACATGACGATGATGGTGCAAATTCCATAAACACTCTAAATACAAGTGCACACACATAAGATTAGTAAGTTAAGAATGCATTGATCAAGCATATAAAGAGAGTACAAATGGAAGGTTTTTTTTTCCCACCAAACCTCCCATAAAACTCTTTGTGACTTGAAAAAAAGACAGAGTAACAAAATGAAAATATGACAATGGCCCATGACACAACATCTCTCTCATAGAGACTTTGACATGCCTCCCCTCAAACAAAAGGCCAACAAACATATGGACCACCACCAACAACATGGTACCCAAGAAAACAATGCTACCTCAACAACAATGAGGAACAGCCACATCTTCACCTTCTTGCAACATGGGACTAAAGAAAGACATCTTGAAGGAAATATAGAATTTTTAGCCTTAGCACCAAAGAGACTTTCCATTCCAAGCTCCAAAGGCTAAGCTAACATCATCCAAGTGGTGAATATATTTTAGATCTATGGCAATGAGGATGATCCCAAGGGTTTTCTCATCCTTTTGTTGTTATTGAGCTTGAGATGCCCTAGTTTGATTGGTCTCGTTAGCTCCCATATGTTTAACAATAAATTCTTCCTCATAAGGTAGCCCTGCATTTCCACTTGCCAAGCGTGGAGCCCAAAGCTTTTAAAATTCAAAATTCCCTTTTTATCCGTTTATTATGCCCAATGTGAATGAAGGGAAGTCTTACCCAATTGTGTAAGACATCACCGAGGCTCCGTTTGACGAGCCGTCTAGACTGGCTTCTAGAGCACCTCGAACACTACATTCTAGAGCACTGATTTGGCACTCTGGACACCTTGATCTCTCATCCCGTCTGGACCACCCTTTAGCTCTTTTGGCCTAAGAAACCGCTTAAGATATACATTCCTGCTATCCTTTGGCTGCCTAGGACCTTGGTGCCTGCCCTAGCCTTTTGCACTGCACCTGCCTGTAGCCTTTGCCTGGCATAGACCACTTTCTAGCTCGGACCAACTTTGACTGCACCATCATTGCCCACCCCTCGTTGAACATTTATGTTCAACCACACACAGTCTTATTGCAGTTATAAATTAGTGCTAATTGTAGGTGACATGATAATTCTTTAGAATGAGAAAATGGAGCTCTAGGGTTTTTGACTGTGCTCCATGAACTCAATCATCAGAGTTTCACTTTAGGAAACATTGAAAAATTATGGCTTAAACAATAATTGAATGCAAAATGAGAATGCTACCAGAAACTCTCAAGCGACTTAAGTATTTAGTGTCTCATTGTAGATCCTTGTAGGGAACTCCAAACGGTCCAAGACTTTGAACATACGTAAATCAACTTGAGATGATATTAGAAATGAAAGGTTTGACCCACATCGATACTCCAATTGACTTGAGATTTGGATCATAGGAAGACTTTTTTTCTTCTTGAATACTAAGGCCTTCTTGTTATTTGCCTTTGGGTGGAGGTTATTGTCAAAGTTGATGATGCAGCCAACCAACCTTGGCAATGAATTAGTGACAATACAATGGGGGCCTGTGGTGCTTATATACCAGCCTTGGGGGAAGTTCCCCCCCTAAGAAAATTGCCCTACCCAAGATTTGATAAATAAGTAAAATAAATACCTAAAGACAAAATAAATATTGGGATCGAATAGTTGAGATGTTATAAACTTTAACACCCTCTTTGCTACTCATAGTGGACATAAATATTGAGACCAATCACCTAAGAAGAATGTAATCATTGAAACCCTCTCTGCAGCTCATAGTAGACATAGATAGTGAGACCAAGTTGATAATGAAGAAGCTACCATGGACACTCCAGCACTCAAATTTGCTATTATCAACGTGTCACCTAAGAAGAATTTCATCATGAGCACTAGTTGCCTCATAGAAAATTAAAGTGTAGATCAAACCACATCCAAGAATCCCAGTTTGTTTATTGTGAACACATCTCGTCCAAATTTTCCTAGATAATGAACTTCCTAGCTTGGATGTGAACACATCACATTCAAACTTACCTAGATATAGAACTTTGAAACACATCCTGTATATAATCTAGCCAACAACAATGGATTGGTGCACCCATCCATAGTGTTTTAGATGTCACATTGGTTCCTTGGCAGATGCATGTGCATTGAACTCTCCGGACCACGTGTTCAAACACTGATAACTTGAATTCCAACACATGAGTCCAAGTTATTTGTAGCGAGCACTGTTTGCCCTTCTTTGCCACTCACAAACCTCTCCTTGGATGAAGCTAGTGGCAGCAATGACATCCACTTGACTAGAAGGATGGATTCCTTGCTAGTGGATTCTCTACCACACCGCGGACAGACTCCTTGGTATTCTTCCTTGAGTCATTATCACTGCTTTCCTCATCGTGCTTGCCTTTCCTTTAACCTTTGTAGAAATTTTGTCTTTGCCTTTTGATGTGCAATCTTTAGACAAATCACCACACTTCCATAGTTGTAACAACGGCTAGTGGAATTCTTTCTGGAATCTGAAGCAACAAGTGCTTCACCTTTGTCACAAACTCGAAATTTATTTGCAGTGACTAACACAACTTCCTTCTCAATGAGAAAAGAGCTAAGATTATCAAATTCTAGCTTTTCCTTCGTGATTTATAAGCGTAGTGTCCTAGACACTATCTCACAATTTTGTGAGTACCAAAGTAGCCAACTAAGTACCTGTCAATGCACTTTTCATAGCCGATAGTTGATCATGAATAATCTTTGCCTTCATAAGAAAAGGTTGCATGGTACTTTTGGTTGGAAACTTGATGGAAAATAATTGTCCAAGAAGAATGACTGCTTGCATCGTAGAAGCCGGATCAACCATTTTAATGAGCTTGGACCACATAACATTGACAATTTTCTAAGGCTGTATGACTGAAAAAATTTCCTTAGTAAGAGATTCTACAATGGCTGACATTGCCTTCACATTGCTCACATCCCAATCAACACATGATTTTAGGTGCTCCTCATCCTGAAGGCAGGTGTACATGTTGGTTCTATCCCTCATGGGATGCATCTCTGTGCCGTCGTCTATCTCCCATAAGCCTTTTTGTGTAAACCAAAGTCGCATGATCAAATTCCAATGCGTGTAATTATCGCCGTCTAGTTTGTCGATGACACTCTTGCAAGGGGGGCCATGTTGCAGGAGCAAGATCTGGAAAAGTCGTCTCCCTTCTCGCACTTCAAAACAACTACAAGATTCCCAAGCTACTTCATAAAAATTTACATTGCCTTCAAGAAAATTGGGCTCCAAAACCTGTTCCTCCCAAGCCATCAAGACTATGGCGATGCCCTTCAATTTCACTACCCTATACTGCCCAATGATCTCTGCTCATAGCGTTTTAAAATGGTGAGTCATCAAGGGGACTCATCCTTGTCGGCCACTCATATCAAGGGGGTCATCATTGTCAAGTAGCATGAGGAGTAGCATTTTGAAACGTAGCCAAGAGGGGAGGAGAATGTAACTTGGACACCGCTGCCAAGAACCACTTCTAGGAGCGTTTTAAAATGTAGTCATAGGGGTGTGTCGAGCGCTAACGGTGAGAGGCTTTGCAACTAGTGTTTCAAAATGGTGGCCAACCATGCTCCAAGGGCACTTCTCAAGGTGTGTGGGACTCCTCCAGGGTCTTCAAGCATAAATCTCTAATACCATGTCAAATTTTACGATGTGGAAGCGATGAACCAAGGGGGGAGAGAGAGAGAGAGAGAGAGAGAGAGAGAGAGAGAGAGAGAGAGAGAGAGAGAGAGAGAGAGAGAGAGAGTTTTGAACCAATTAATCTTGGCAATGAATTAGTGATAATACAATGGGGGCCAAGGGTGCTTATAAACTAGCCTTGGGGGCCATAAGTACCCCCCTAAGCAAATTGCCCCACCCAAGATTTGACAAATAAGTAAAACAAATACCTAGAACCAAAATAAATATCGGGATCACACTAGGCTATTCACTTGAGATGCTATAAATTTTAACAAGTATGGCCCAAGATATTGCTCCTTGAAAATCTGTAGATTTTTGATAGTGCAAACACCATAATAGATATTTCTCACAATCAATAGGGCATAAGAAAGATCCTAATGGCCTAGAGCATAGATTATCCTAGTGACTAAGTTGGATTTATAACTAGTTGTTGGAGCTATGGAGGGTAGATGTGAGTTCCATTCATCATAAACTAGGCATGACTTAATCAAGGATTAAGTAGTTAATAAGGAATCTAATGATATGGCAAGAAAAAAAGGCACTAAATCTGATCTGATTCTCAAATGAAGGACATAATGCCAGCATATACAATGAGGAGAGATGGAAACCTTTTGTAGGTAATAGGTAGGTAGATAGGGATTCCATGACTTTGATATTTACAAATAGGGGCTGAAATGGGGTATTCTCCATGAGCTCAACACATGGGTGAGATAAGGTAAATGACCCTTCAAGATGGCACAACTTATGGGGTTCATACATGGACACATAACAAGTGCTAGAGACTATACACATGGAAGGAATAGCTATAGCCACACACATAGTTAGCTCTCACAATGTGAGATTCAAACTTTGCATACTTAGTTAGGGTTGAACTTATGCATTATGATAACTCTAGGCCTTTAGGGCTTCACCACCACCTCTATCTCACATGGAAAGGAAATGGGATTTTAGAATAGATGATTGTATTAAAACAAGTTCCCCTCCAATTCTCACTGTACTTGTCTATCCTTGATATGTAGTAGCTATGTTGTATGGGTCTCTAATAGGCTTTGAAGAATGTCCATTAAAGCAACATAATTGCTTAAAAGTTCTCTTAATTTATTAGGATGTTTTTACAAAAATAAATAAAAAGAAGCTCATTGAGATAGGGTCCAAATATGTGGACCCAAAGCAAACAAACCTAGTGAGAGAAAAACTGCCTTTGGCATATGTGAAGTGGCATAATACCAGAAGTTCATAAAAAGTATGAACTAGGTATACATGTGATGAAATTTGTTCCAATGTAATTAATAGAATTTGAAGTAGATTTCCTATAATGTACCATGATTAGATTAGAGCTTGTGTTTGCTTGTTGTATTGGAAGCAAGAAAGCAAGTCAAACGCCTATGTCCAATGATGGGACATCCTCTATGCATAAGTAAACTTCAAAAGGCTAACTAGGATAGGATCCAAATATTGGGATGTTGAAAGCAAACGACCCTAAAGGGAGAAAAGTGCCTTTGGTATACATGTAGGCGTGTAATATCTTAAGTTCATAAAAAGTATCAATTAGGCATATATGTGACACCGCCAAGCTTTCCACTCAAACATGGACTCGTACGTCGGTATATAGTAATCGTCAAGCCCCTCCAAAACTATTTTGATCCGTAGTCTTTTAATCCCCAACATATTAACTACTCTTATCAGATAGTTAGTAAGACTTGAAAGTTTTGGGTCTACACTCATTTAGTAGCTCAATTGCACCAAAGAGATTTTTCTACATCATGGCAACTTGACTTTAAATCTAGAGATGTCTAAACTAGTAAACAAGTTTGTTTCTCTCAACCATTTTGTTTCCTTTGCTTTGACACGTTCGCTGTCATGATTCTTTAAGAATATCATGGCTCCTTTTTTTGCTTGATTCTATAGATACCCATTTGTATTGGGCTCTTTGTATGGCAATGTTGTCTTTAAACGATATGTATATACTTGCATTTTGGCAACCATAACAAAGTATTACCTTTTTAGTAACCTTAAGCTTGAAGTAGCTTGGCTAGTAAGTACATCTCTTTGCTTCTTTATAGCACTCCGCTGTATTGAATAGTTTGATAGGGTACTTCTTTTTCACGTTGGTGCTTCTTGTTTCTAGATAGCTACTTCTACTTCATGTTGGCGTTTCAATTGCTAGAATATTGAGAATTCAAGGCCTCAAATAATGAATATTTTTCTTTAATTGTTCTTGGTCCCTTGGATAACCTTTTCTTACTTCTAAGTTGATGTCATCTTTGTCCTCTTGTTTGGTTGACTTCTTTGCATAAGATATGAGCTGTGCTTTTGGCACCCATAACAATTTTTGAGCTTAATAGCTACCTTGCTTGGGTACACTATGTTGCGAGACACATCATATCCATTGTTTTGTTTTTGTTATCATGAAATTTTCCCATAAGTATAAGTATATTTGAACTTGATAGCAATCCCGGTCTTGTATACTGTATTGAGCAAAAAGCATGCTTTGCTGGTAAAAAACAAGAACCAATTTCTCTTCTACCTAGTTGGTGCTTTCAACATTTCATAATTTGGATTTTGGGATTTCGTTTTGAGGAAAGAGATTAAGTCTTAAAGAAAACTCCTGTGGGAATAAAAAAATGGGGCTTCTTTTTAAAAGGGTGGGCATAATATAAAGGCTTTCAACATTGTAGATGACTTGGCTTTTGCCTATTTTCAACATTGTTTGCTTTGCAACCTATTTTCATCGATCAATTTTACGTTTACATCCCCTCAATTGGGCACTGATCATCGACATTTCCATGCAAGTCTTTGATCATGTAACTGTCTTTGGCACCTTCCTCTCTTGCTTATATTCAAGCTCTTGCTTTGTTAAGGTGATCTTACTATTGCTTCCACTATCAGCTCTTGCTTGATTGATGTTCCAATATTGGCTGGCACTCGCTTACTCTCAACAACCTCTCCTACTCTTAGCTCCTTTTCACTTCGATGTGCACCCTTGCCTTGCGTCTCTATCCATTATTGATATGCAAGTGTAGCCTTTGCTTTTGCTTTTCAAATGTGAGCTATTTTTATTTTCAGGACGCTATTATTCTTACTTGTTTAGTTGCTTCCACGGGGAACCATGTTAACATGACACTTTAAAAAACCGTGTTAAGAATCCTGGTAAAGAGACAACTATGTTCAATGGTCAATATGAAATTGCTGAGTGAGCTCGCTAGCTAAGGGGCCATCACTCCAAGTAGGTAGTGAGATAGCTATGTAGAATGGTTAATGTGAAATTTCTTGTGAGTGAGCTCTCTAGATAAGGGTCCATCACTCTTAGTAGGTAGACTATGTCGGTGATGTCCAACTATAGTACCACTAGTGATGATCCTCAAGACCATTACCTTAAGCCAATGGTAAATGTGGACAAGAAGTCACTCAAGCATTCCATGTTTTGTGCTTGATGAAGCAAATAAAAAAATTCAATGAGAAACATAGAGAGACAAACACACTCAATCCAAGGGATGAAAGCATGTAAGAATATCCATCAAGTTTTTAATGCATGTGGAAGCCTATGATTGTATCGTCATAAATCTTGTGAAAACATGGCTTGGGTTGAAAAATAACTAGTGAAACATCCCAAAAGTTCTCCTCCAAAATTAAAAGAGGGTAAGAAAGCGCAAGGTGGGAGCATGTTTGAAAGCTTTTGCTACGGCAGAGCTCGGCTCATCCCTCTCACATTGGGTGGGACATTGTATGGGGGGCTATTGTGCAGCGTCTATGTGGGGTGTGCTACTGCTAAGAGGGAGGCCGAGGATCTCCTTGACGACTTGTCTTGTCATCTCGGCCCTTATCTTTGGACTCAAGGAGCTTGTATACACTCCTTTCTCCTATGGAGATCAACATGCATGCACTATTATGTCGTTTTGTTTGGAAGGGACCTTCGCTACTGCCTGTGGTAGAGGTGCTCTGTTCCATGGTACTTTCACATGCTTCTTGGATGGGTTGGCTCCCTCGTAACCAAATTTCTCATGGTGATTCTGTCCTAACTTGGGTCCCGTGCCGGTGTGGGGTGCTAGGTCATGTGGGTGGATTGACATCCTAGTTTCTCTCTTTGGTATCTTCCAGTAGGGGTGACGGAATGTGGCATGGTTCACGGCCTTGGTGTCACCGACAACTTCTTTGGTGGGGTGGGCTCCCCTAAATGCCCGATGTGCTAGTGCTAGATCTCTTGCGGAGGCCCCTTCTCTGACAGTGCCTAGCTCTTCATGAAAGCTTGTTGGTCATTTTTCCGTTGTTTGAGGTGATGGAGCTAGGATGCTCCCCCCTTATGCGATCATATTTGGGTGCTTTCTTTGGTTTATTCCGAGTCCTATTTTGGTCAGGGCTTGCCTCCCTTGTTTGAGTGGTCATATGTCATGGTTCTATTGTGACACTCTGGTGATGTTGGTGCTCTGGCTTAGATTCTTGAGTAGGGTTTCTCATGTAAACTTTTTGGTTGTTTAATTCAATATCACTCACCATTGTGAGTTGGGGGGGGGGGGGGGGGGGGGGGGGGGGAGGGGAGTTCAAGGTGAGAAAGGGAAGGAAAAGGAAAAACTTCTATGGGAGAAAATATTTCACTTTTGTATTTTTCTACGTGCTAAATTTTGGCTTAGTGGGGATATACACCTAGAACATGTTGAAATTAGGGTTGCAAGAGAACACACACAGCTTGGAGAAGACGAAGGAAGCGCTCAAGGCACACAAGTGAGAGTATATTACTGAGTGTGCAATGGAAGTATAAGATAGCCCTAGAGTGATGGGCATATATACAATGCACGCGGGGAAAAAACCTCCTAGTGAGGGGAAAAATTCCCCAACGGTCCTAAGTGTGTTCACACACATCACTACCACATGTAAATGGTAACATTGAATCCCCCCTGGCAGTGATGTAGTGAACGAGAGCTGGCAGCTAGAGTATAGCGAAGTGCCATGTCCTAAGGACATGATTAGTCCACAAAGGGGAGTAAGCCCAAAGATTTTCGGAAAGCTTCAAACTTCTCATGCGACAATGCCTTTGTGAAATGGTCTGTAAGGTTGTCTTGCGTTGGCACATAAGCCAAGATGATCTCTCCTGCTGAGAGGCTCTCCATGACATAGTGGTAATGCATCTCAATGTGCTTTGTGCAAGCATGATGAATTGAGTTCCTTGCAACTGCCAATGCGCTCTAGCTGTCAGTGTAGATATTGTTGGCCGTATCTTCTCCATCACCCAAATCATCCATAAGGTGTATGAGCCATACACAACCCTGTACTGAGCCTCACAATTGGAAGTGGGCACAATAGGTTTCTTCTTGCTTAACCATGATATGCATGAACTACCAAGTATGAAACAAAAATCACTTGTGGACACTCGCGTGTCAAAACAACCAGCCCAATCTAAGTCCGAAAAAGCATGCAAATCTGGCGGCAATGACCCTCCTTGGGATTAAACAAGCCAAGATGTAAAGTTCCACTCAAGTAGCAAAAAATCCTCTTGACAGCCTGCCAATGCTTAGACCATGGGCTATGCATGAATCTGCTGACCTGTGCGGCTGCAAACTAAATATCTTTCCTTGCAGTGTATATATAAATAAGGTAGCCAACAACAGTTTGGTAAAGAGTGACATCAAAAGGATCACCAGCTTCATGAAGACTCAATTTCAAACGTGTCTCCATGGGAGTGGCAATAGGTTTGCAATACTCAAGTCCAAACTTACATAGCAATGTCTCTATGTAACTTGTTTGACACAAGGAAATACCACAATCACAGTGCTTAAACTGTATACACAAGTGATGATGCAACATCCCCAAATATTTCATGTTGAAAGTAGTATTCAAATCAGCCTTAAATTCAACAATATGTCTCTCATTTGGTCCAATGATTTCAACAAATCATCCACATAGAGAACGGCAATGAGAAGTACATCACCCTCACACTTTACATACAATGTGCTTTTTGTTAGACTATTATAAAAGCCTCGTATGACCAAATGAGTATGAGCTTTCTCATACCAAGAATGAGGAGATTGCTTCATTCATACAAAGCTTTCTTACATCCACACACTTTATCCTTTTGTCCTTTCTTAAAAAAACCACAAGGCTGTGTCATATAAACTTCCTCAAATATGTCACCATTCCAATAAAGAAGTAACAATGTTTGACTGATGTACATTCTAATCAAAATGAGTTGCTATAATGCACATAGAAAACGCACAAAAGTCATACAACAAGTGGCACCAAAAGTCTCTTCATAATATATGCCTTTTTGTTGTGCATAACCCTTTGCAACAAGTTGAGCCTTATAGCGATCAATCTCACCATTTGTCTTGCGACTCAACTTGTAAACCCACTTCGTACCAATGGCCTTTTTAAAAGGAGGCAAATGACACAAAGTCCATATGTCATTTTCTATAAGTGCATCATATTTCGATTGCACGACAGCCATCCAATTTATTGAATTTTGTGCTTCATCAAAAGTTAGAGGTTCCTCAACATCACATAAGCTGGACACAGCCAAAGGATAACAATTTGATGCATAAGATGCATGGCAAGAACCTGAATGAGTACGACTAGAAAAAGGTGCATCCAATTTATGCACTAGCCATTTTGGCATATTTCTAGCTTGCTCATTCTCAGCCCTTTACTCATCAAGTACATCATGTACATCTGCATCAGTAATAGGCTGATCTGTAACATTTTTTGCAACCCTCATATGCTGTACATTTACCTCATTGGAATTTACATTCAAACTTCCACCATTGAAAAGAGGCAACAAAGTGTCATAAATGTCCTTTGAGCTTATATTATTGTCTCTAGTACATGACAACAAGGGCTGAACAGAATCTTCCACAAACACAACATTCCATGAAACTAAGATACACTTTTTTTGAAGATGATACAACTGTAACCTTTGCTTTCTGCACTATAACCAACAAAAATGCATTTGACAACTTTATCATCCAATTTTCTGCGCTGCGGTTGTGGCACCAAAGCATAAGCCAAACAACAAAAAATGCGCATGTAGTCAATAGAAGGCTTTCTATCATGACATGCTTCATAAGGACTCATAGAATGCAAAGCTTTCATAGGAAACCTATTAAGTACATAAGTGACACACATGATGGCCTGAAGCCAAAATAAATGCGATAAAGCTTGACTTTTGACCATACATCATGCCATTTTTGTAAGTGACCTATTTTGCCTTTCAACAACACGATTTCGATGAGGCGTATAAGGCACTCTACATTAGTGTTTTATCCCACAACTAGACAAAAATGCATTAAATTCATGAGGGTGCCCACAGAACATTTCGAGACAATTTTAGCCATAGCCAAAAATCATTTGAAGCACATAAACACTTTGGACTTCTCTTTAAGCAGATACACCCATGCATGCATGGAGTAATCATTAATGAAAGTCATGAAGTAAAGGTAATTGCCCAAGGATGGAGTTTATAGGGACCCACAAACATCAATATGCACAAGCTGCAACCTGCATGTGGCAGTAACTGAACCATCCTTTGGAAACTTCAAACGTTGCATCTTACCCAAAATACAGTCTTCACAAACATGTTTGACAAGTGCTTCAAGAGGCGGAAAAGAAGCAACCATATCAAATTTTTGCAAACGCAACAAACTGGCAAAATTCATATGCCCAAAACGTGCATGCCAAAGTTTTGCATCTGAAAGAGCCTTACAATCCACAACTGCATTTGCAAAATTTTGTCCACACTTGTCATACAAAGTGAGCTTATGCAGCCCACATCATAAACTGTCAGATGCAACAATTTCATCACCGAAACTGAGATCATGTACTGTACATCTATCATCCACAAATTTGACTACAAAACCAAGTGTAGCAAGTGCAGATATAGACAAAAGATTTTTCTTAATCCCAGGTACATAAAATGCATCAACAAGTGTGAAAGAACTGTAATTTGTAGCGTTAAGCACGATATTTCCAACTTCCTAAATCGGATAAGGGGCATTGCTGATACAAGTGATTGAATTCCCACGAGTGATAGACTCAAGAGAGGTAAACAAATCACGATGTGAGGTAATGTGATTTGTAGCATCACTGTCAAAATACCATACATATGAATCTGCAGACATGAAAACATCCTGGACACCAAGATCATAAGTACACCAAAAGATTCTTCTTAATCCCAGTTACATACAATGCATCAACAAGTGTGAAAGAACTGTAATTTATAGTGGTAAGCACAATATTTTGAACTTCCTAAATCGGATAAGAGGCATTGATGACACAAGTGACTAAATTCCCACGAGGGATAGACTCAAGAGAGGTAAACAAATCATGATGTGAGGTAATGTGCTTTGTAGCATCACTCAATATACCACACATATGAATCTGCAGCAACTGACATGCATACACATGGACACCAAGATCATAAGTACACTCTGCAATAAAAGGCCATTGTGCATCTACATCAATATCACAATATCCTTTCACAGAAGACTCCACAATAGCTGCACTTGTATTGGACCCTATAGTTGATCCAACCTCTTTCTTCTTAGCCTCTTTTGCCTTCAATTTTGGACACTTCTTGATTAAATGATCATTAACTTTACAATAATGGCAATACATCTTCTTTTTTCCCTTATAACCAAAATTCCCAGAAGAATTGCTGCCAGCAGAAGCATTAGGAACATGTGATTTACCACTTGTAAAAGAACCATGAGAAGTGGCTACGTTGCTGTTACCACATTTTCTTTGAGCAACAATAGAGGCATGTTCAACTACACGTTGTCTAGTCCTATTCTTCTAGAAAGTGACTCTTGCAATGACACTGTGCATAATGCATCAAATTTAACAACTTCAGGATTTCCTTGGGTCATAAGTCCCAAGTACTAGCAAAAGTCTGGTAGAAATCTTGCAAAGCATCAAGAACAGTCTGCACAAGGGAGCTTTCAGAAATGACTTCACCTAAAGAAATTAGTTGCTCATTTATATCCTTGACACCAGCAAGGAAAGTATCCATTTCATCTTCCTCATGCATAATCTTCGACTCCCTCTCTTTACGTAGCAATGCAATTTTAGCCTTATTGCGACTTGCATAAAGACCAGCTAGAATATCTCAAGCTTGCCTTGCAAATTTTGATGAGCAAATGTGAGAAGTAATAGTGCACTTCACAAAGAATGCAATCAATGCATGAGTTTGTGCATCTTTTACATCCCAACGAGCTTGCTCAACCGTAGGCAAAACAGCTCTGGCAGTAGCAATCTTGCCACCAAAACCTACAACATCCTCAACATCGCCTACATCCTCAAAACTAGGATGTACATCAATGCGTTGTACAATGTTCCAAATTCCCTTTGACACTAGAACATGTTGCATCATATAGGCCCACATAGGATAGTTGTACCCATCCAATCTATCCTTAGCAACAAACATGTTGAACACATTTGTGTTATTGTCAGCCATGTTAAATGTTGCACCTGATGTGAAAACTTCTCAAAAAGAAGAGAAACGAAGCGAGAACAACACGTGCTATATAGCACAAACCGTAGAATACTAGAAGGGACCTGTTATGCAAAAAACGACACTAACAAAAATTCTACACAAAATGACAAAATTGCATGCACAATACTACGTATAGTAGAAATGGAGGCCGAAATGAGTCCAAATGAATATTTTGATTAGACCAAGCCCTACGAGATCGCCCATAATATTTGTCGACATGTGGACGCTCACCAAAGCTCACAAAAATTGGAGAAAGTGAGTAGGCATGTGTTGGAGCTGGTGGCGACTAAGCTCGGGAGGATGCAACCTACTATGATACCAATTGTTGGAATTAGGGTTGCAAGAAAACACACACAACTTGGAGAAGACGAAGGAAGCTCAAGGCACACAACAGAGAGTAAATTACTTAGTGTGAAACAAGGTTGGATCAACACGTACGTACGACTCGTTTCTGTACAGTACGATCATACTATACGGATCAGTACCGCACGGAATGATCTGTACGGTGCAGTTTTTTTTATAAAATTTATCCGACTCTTATGCGTGGCTGAGGAATTTGCCCAAGCTTTGAGAGAAATCTTTTGTCCACAATTGAAGCCGTGTGTAACCAAGGTGCAGAGTCCCAATTCACTGCAGAGAAACAGTAGTTGCAGGATCTTTGTGCAAGTAAGTACTCTCTCTCTCTCTCTCTCTCTCTCTCTCTCTCTCTCTCTCTCTTCTCCGAGTTCCTTATGCAGGCTCCTTGTCTCTCTCTCCTATCTCTCTCTCTCTTATCCGAGTTCCTTCTGCAGGCTCTCTCTCTCTCTCTCTCTCTCTCTCTCTCTCTCTCTCTCTCTCTCTCTCTCTCTCTCTGTGACTCATGTTTGTCTTGATGCTTGCGACAGAATCATCATGCCTAAGCCATGCAACCCGTACTAGAAGGATCATACAAATGTCATCGCATTATCAATACTCTAGGGCAAGTGGATTCTGGCACTCGATGATGGCAATGCAAGTATTGCAATTTTTAGCTCACGAGTACAATTTCTTGTGTCGTCAAGCACCTCATAGGCATTGGCACGACCAATAATTGTGGAGGTTGCAAAAAGGTACCACATGATATTAGGGACAAGTTGATTGCAGAGAAGTTCTGAAAGTACCAACACACAAGAAAAATACAGGTGGACAACACACACATGGTGCTCTTCATGATGCTCTTATTGGGGATTTTGGTGGTTCATCTTCCGAGGTTCGAGAGGAGCAGCCCACTGCTGGTTCTAGTAGAAAGAGCTCGCTCGAGTTGTGAAAGAGGAGGATGATGAAGGTGATATGTATGCACGTAGACAAAGCACATTGCCTTCGCATGTAAACTCTCTTTCTTGGGTGAAGGAGCACCAAAAGGTTGTTGAGATGGAGATTGCTCGCACTCTCATTGAGTGCAACATCTCCTTCAATGGTTTGAGTATTGAGCAATAGAAGAGGATGGTCCAAGCTATAGCTAATGTTGGCCACATAGATTCGTGGCCAGGGGTGGAGTATAGGAAGATGCACACTACAATGCTTGATGAGAAGAAGGCTTTGATAGATAAGGCCTTGGTCCCGATCAAGGCAGGGTTGGAGCACCATCATATCAGATGGCTGGAGTGATGTTCATAGGCAGAAAATCATTAATATTCTTGTGTCGTCTTGTCTTGGCACATACTTCTTACGCACTGTGGATGCAGGGAAGGCTGAATATTGCATCATAGGTGAGTTTATCTTTGAACACATCAAGAAAGCTATTGAGGAGATTAGGCCAGAGAATGTGGTATAGGTTGTGACTGACAATGGCTCAAATTGTAAGCTTATGGGTGAAATGGTCGAGGCAACTTACCCTCGGATTTCTTGGACTCCATGTGTTGTGCATTGTCTTGACTTACTTATGGAGGATATAGGCAAATTGCCTTGGGTATTGCCTATCGTCATATATGCCACTAAGATGAACACCTTTTTTTTGCAAAAAATATCAAGATTAGCTATCTTCAAGAGCCACAACACACTTGACATGTTGCCGCCCTCGAAGCTCAGGTTTGCTTATATGTATTTAGTGTTACAACGACTCTTCAAATTGAGGGATCCACTTCTTTAGACAGTCATGGACCCAAAGTGGAGATTGATGTACCACTCTCCGATGGAGCCCACTAAATACATATAGCAACGGGTGCTTGACAAGCCCTTTAGGACACAGGTTCAGAGTTTGACAGTGACATTGCAGCCAATGTATGTGCTTCTACAAGTCACAGACATGGAGGTCTCTGTATTGGGCTTAGTTTATCATCTCTTCATGGAGATGAAGAGACACATTACAGAGTGCAAGTCTTTGACACAGGACTAGTAAGTACTTGTCTTTCGAAATTTATTATTACTTTCATTTTGCAAATCTTCTTGTTGTCATTTGAATTTACCAATTCAACTTTGTTTTATTGCTGAAATTTTCAGCCGAGATGACATCTTGGCCATTGTAGAAAGTAGATGGACTTTCATGAGTCATCCCATTCATGGGATGGCTACATTGCTTCATCCTTTTTACAAGACGCCAGAGCTTTTCCATGAGAGGAGTCTCTTGAAGCTCAAGAATGATTACATCAATATGATGTACAACGTTGACAATTAACTGGAGTTTATGGAAAGATGATCAGCTTCATGAACAATCTAGGACCATCCTTTGCTAGAGCTGTGGTGTTGAGGTCAGAGGCTACCAAGTTTCCTCTTACATGGTGGTAGAAGTATGGGAGACAAGGTCTTCCAACGCTTACACATATGGCTTTACAAGCACTTTCACAGGTAATTGAAAATCTTGAAACTTGTAGTTTTTGTACTTACTATTGCCATATATTAAACCAAGGCTGAAGTTTGAATTTTGAAATCTCAATGTTCAATGCTCTAGGATTGCTCAACTTGTGCATGCGAGTGCAACTGGAGTGCTTATTCCTTGATACATACAAAGATCTGCAATTGTCTCAGCACTTCTCAACTAGAGAAGTTAGTCTATTGCCGAACAAATATGAGGCTTGTGCAAGCCTACCATGCTTTGGGAACACCCAAGCAAGTCCACTTTTAATTCTCACATGAATGATTGAATCATGACACACTCGACCATTGAGTACTTAGTACATACTAAATAATATTTCCTCAATTTTTAAAAGGGGGACCCAACATGCGTGAGGATGGTGGCAGATCCTAGTGCTATGGACAAGATGGGGCTGTAGATCAGAAATGAGCAGGAGGAGATTATGCGACTGCTTCATAGGGAGTTGGAGAGTGTTCTTTGGCGTGTGAAGAGGTCATGCACACGAGCTTTAGCTATTCCTTTGCGTGAGCATGCTCTAGGCCCAGATAGCGCTCAAAGGGAGAGCATTTGTAAAGGGAATCTTCCTGTTTGTTCTTCTCAAAAATAAGAAAACGAGGCTGTTCATCTCATTGAGGCTTGAACAGATGCAGTAGAGGATGATCTACATCAGGCACAAGTGTCCGTGATGGTAGAGCCAGAGTACGACAAAGAGGGAAATGTCCCGATGAATGGGGACTTGCTCTCTTTTACAGAGTCTTCATCTGCATCTAATGATTTTTGAGGATGGGGCCATCACATGGATGATGGGCTAGCTTAGAACTAGCTATTTAGTGCCTTCTACTACTATATAGACATAGTTTTTGAGTAGGATGGTTTTGTTTATGACATTTGTATGCTCTATGATGAGCCTTTTGTTATGGCATGGGCCTTGTAGGCTATTACCTATGGTTCTTTGTCATTTGATGTTTTCAATATTGGTGTGTTCACTGTTCAATGTTATTTTAGATCTCATTTGAACTTTGATATTCCTCTTCAATTATCAATGTTGTCTTAAGCTTGAAGTCTCTTGCAGTAGTTACACAGTATGTGGTTGTCTCGTAAAACATGGCTTTGAATGTCTCTATAAGTTGTTGGCTTCTCTCTTGTTTTTTATTAGAAATGTCCTAGAAAGTTTAGTACTTTGCGATTTTTTTACAAGAGTATGTATTTTTACGTCATAAATTTTTTTCTTGTACATATACACTATGTGCAATATGTTCTGTACCACCTTGGTGTGCAATGGAAAGATAAGATAGTCCTAGAGTGAGGGGCATATATTACAATGCATGGGGGAAAAAACCTTCTAGTGAGGGAAAATTGCCCCGGCGGTCCTAAGTGTGTTCACACACATCACTATCACATGTATACCATACATATATCCCTAGCACTTATAGTCATCACACAATCATACTAGCATCCATAATTCCATTTCCAATCAACTCCACCTTTGGTAATGTTCAAAGCCCAAGTGATCTATGGTTTGCAAGTGACGCCACATTCATGCCACTACGCAATTTCAGTGATAAGCGACTATCACAAAAAATGTGCTCACAATTTTAGGTAGGGATAACAAAATGCATAGGTATCAATTAAATAAGTGTGTCTGGTGCATTGTCACACATGCACATCTTATTGTATTATAGGCAACTATGCAAGGCCATACTATGTCGATTATTGCCTATGTGATAACTATGCTTCGTGTGACCACATCCTTAGTGAAGTTATACAATTGGATTGGTATTGCATGCATTTTCCTTCAAAACTATGCTTGGTTAATAGCCTCCAAATCCTAGGGGTGCGATAACATAAAACCTTATGTTTCTCCTTGTTTTGTTACCAAGCTTAATGTTTCTAAAGGAGTTCAGTATGGGGTGTCGAACTCTGCATGCGGGAAGCAAGCTTTGATACTATCTCACACGGGCAAGGGAGGAGGGGATCAATGGTTGGTAGCATGAGAGCCTTACAATAAATCTTTTAAATTCATCTTAGGTGTGAGTGCATGAGGAAAGAAGAAGACACACAATATTTGGTGGAGTGCAAGATGAGAAGAATACTCATCCACTCCTTAGTATTCTATTAAAGCAATAAGTGAATTATGTTAGTGATGATCTCATATCACATGATAACTAACCTCTTTTTTTTTCCTTCACCGGAATATTCCTTTTTGCCGGAATATTATGGCCGGACGGCGGTCGGAAAGTGGTCGGAAAACAACCGGTCAGTTGGCCGGTGGCCGGTGGTCGGAATTCAATGGCCAGTGGCCGGTAGCCGAATTCAATGGCCGGTAGCCGAATTCAATGGCCGGTGGCCGAATTCAAAAGCGGACTTGTCTTCTCAAGGGCGGCCACACATGGGCGGATTGAAGGGTCCGATTTGGACTTATCTACACAAGGACAGCTACACATAGCTGCCTCTCATGAGAGAGGGCAACCCTTTTGGCCTATAAAAGGAGGCCATTTCTACACACATTTCACAGTGTGAAGTTGATGCAACAAGGTGAGTGTGAGGTGGTGAGAGTGAAGCAAGGCGGGAGCTCCATTAAGGGTATAATCCCTTTGTAAACTACTTCTTGTTTTGAAGTACTAAAGCCATTCAGTGGTTGCTTTTCCATGTACGTAGCCCACATTGGGTGAACCATGTATATCGTGTGTACTCTCTCTCTCTCTCTACTCTATAATCTCGTGTATGTAAATCTGTCTCTCTCCATTAAGTAATCTACACAATTATCTATTTAGCTACGTCTTATTTCCTAACAAAACATGGGGTTCTTAGCTAATGCTATAGCACTTTGACTAACACTGTGTAAGCGTTGGAGTTTGATGAATGCCAAGATCTCCCACTAAACGATCTAACCATACAAATTCCTTGCTAGCACTAGAAACTACAGGATACTCCGTCTTATGGTGGAAGATGAAGAACCTTGGAGATATGAACGGCACAAATTCGCTACTTCAGCAAACAAGAATACATAGCCAGATGTGGTCATTTGACTATCCACACAACCCGCATAATCTACATCCATGCAACCTACTATGGATGCATCGCTATTCCCAAAGCATAAGCACTTCCTTGTTGTACCCTTAATGTATCTCAAAATGGGCTTCAATGCTTTCCTGTGCCTTCTACCAAGATTTGTAATAGATCTGCTAACCACTCCCATTACAAATGCATGTATGATCTTATGACTACCATGGCATACATAAGACTACGCACTCTTGAAGAGTATGGCACCTTTGCCATTTTCGCTTCTTAGCATTAGAGTTGGGAGCATCATCCTTGCCAGATTTTGTATATGCATGCATTGGGATACTTAATGAAGCCTTCCCCCCTACATATCAAAACATTGCAAGATTTTGTGGATATACATTGTCTGAGATGACTCCAATATTCCATGCATTCTGTTCTCTTGATATGCATACCACAAAAGTGATTTGCATCTCTTAAATCATTCATAGCAAACTACATACTGAGTGATTTTTTGAGGATGGAAATCTTGTCCTTAGATTTCCCAACAATGTGCATATCATTGACATCACGTATCCAAATGATTAGAAAACCATCTTTCAACTTCTAGGTATACAGGCAGTGGTCTTATTGGCTCCTCACATAACCTTGGAAGTGCATATACTTGTCAAATTTCTAGTACCACTTCCTTGAGTGTTGCTTTAGGCAATACAATGCCTTTCATGGTTTACACAACACCAATTTTTCTATTAGGCTTATCAAATTTTAACTTCAAAACCCTCTTGTTGCTTCATGTAAACATCCTCTTCAAGATCCCCACCATGAAGAAATGTTTTTTTTACGTCCATTTGGACAAGCTCCATATCCTTAGTTGCTACTAGGCCAAGCACAAGATGTAATGTAGTAATCTTGAGTACTAGAGAGAAAATCTCATCCTAATGAAATTTTCTCTCACATACATAACCTTGGAAGTGCATATACTTGTCAAATTTCTAGTACCACTGCCTTGAGCCTTGCTTAACACTAGTTCTATAATTGGACACTCAAATGTCCTAGGACACTTTATCCTAGGACACTAAAGTGTCCTGCTTTTTCATCAAATTTTGATATCTATTCCTATAAGCTAACAATTGATTTTTCAGCTTTGGCTCATTGTGTGCATAGGTTATGAGGTGAAAAAATTGTATCATTCAAAAGATATACTCTAAGTTCTACAATGAAAACTCATGCAAATTTTGAGCTGTTTTTGGTAAAAAAACATAAAAACTCTATAACATCCTAAAGAAATTATATTTCTCATAGAAGATACCATCTTGAATGGAAAATATCATATTTGAAAGCCTATATTTATCATTACCTATAAGTAGTAAACGAGAAATTGAATTTTACAAAACGTTGTTTAAGAGGTAATTTTCATCCTTTCAAAGTTCTTTTCACGTAATTCATGCTATCTTTTTTCAAATTCACGTTCTAAGCTGAATCTAGGGGTTAAAACCAAGATACTACATATTTTTGGAAACTTTAGAAAGCATAAATTCTCTAAATAAATTTGGATTTTGAAATTTTATGAGATACGCTTTATAATTGATTTACTCTTTTCACGTAAAAACCAATTGAATGAGTATTCAAATGCCCCAAATGCGTTGTTATTAAGGAATTAACTTTACTATTCTAGTTTTGTCAAAATTTTCAAGTATTAGATGGAGTTTTCTAGCTACTATTTTGTACATAAAGTATAAAAAAAAAGTTATTTTCTTCAACGCTGTCGTGCAGCTCCGCTCCCATGCTAAGAAATATGCCAAGAAGATGCAGATCAAGCTTATTGAAAGCCTACTTGATTAATGGTCAGTGATGAGGGCTTGTTAATAGGCCAAGTTTAATTATAAATGTATGCCAGATGCGGCTTTAAAGGGCCAATTGATGCCTTAATGATGCCAAAAAGGAGTATGCTTAGAGTGAGCACAAATGGGATATTATGACCTAAAATTCTAGTGCTTGAAGTGCTCTACTGGCTTGTCTTTACGGCTCGTTGATTGGAGCTACGGTAAAGAAGTTATGGCAGTTCAAAGTTTAAGTGGATTGCAGATCCGTACCGGATTGGGCAACTGCAGCTGAGGTGACAGAATTGAAAACAATGCAGGGGCCTAAAGTGCTCACTTTGTGGGGTGTGTTGGTCTTTTTAGATCGCGGATTTGGACTACGATTGCCAAATTATTGACTGTTTAAGATTTACCGGGGGCCGGGTCCGCACCAGCCCGGTCCACTCGGTTGGAGTGCCATCTCAAAGTATTTGTCTTTTCCGGGTTTTGGAATGCAAATATTATGGGGAAATGCCAACGCAATTGCGGCTTGCTAGAGAAAGAAAAAAGGTGCCAAGCTTTGCCTTGGCCGACATGTGTTCCGGACCTGAAGTCCCAAGCTTAGCCTTAGCCGACATGTGTACCGACATTGCATGGTTGGTAAGTGTGCCCGAATGCCGCCAATGAAGGAAGCTTTGGCCGGGGAAAAAATGCGGTGCTTGGCAATGCTACTGATGGAAGTTGTCGTGCTCGGCAATGTGGTGACTGGCAATGCTATGCCAAATGTGATGCCCTTCTTGAAATGGCCAAGGGCCTATGGCCGCCCAAGGAGTAAAATGGCCGCCCAAGGTGGAGTGAAGTGGCCACCCTATTTTTTAAAGGAATGTGAACCAAAGGAAAAAAAGAAGACCATGGCTGCTGGTGATGAGCAGTAGCGCAGGAAAACGAGACGAAGATCGCGTCGGGCAGTGTGGAGCTCGGGCGACCTCGCCGCAGAAATGAGAAATGACTAGAGGGCCATCATGCACAGGTTCGGCACCAGCGGGGCTGGATTCCGCGCAAGTCATCCCTTGGCCTGCCATGTCATCAAGAGGCCCTTCCCATTAGCGGTATCTCTAATGGGATGGCCAAAAATAGGTTTTTTTCCATGCAACTTACAAAAAGGGGAACTTGTGTGATTTGTGGGGGATCATCATTCTTTTTGGGGGAAGCTCTTTCTCTGGGAGTGGAGGCCGAACTCCAAAGCCAAGGTTAGCCCAAGCTCCTCATTTTTCATGCTAAGCTCTCTCTCTCTCCCTCTCTCTATCTCTCCCCGGAATCAACAAAGGCCAAGCCGGTTTCTTAAGCTCGAAGCTAACCTCTCCTCATCCTATGGAATCCTCTTCTCTCCGGAGGTGATTGGCATGCTTAACTCAAGCAAGGCGATTAAGCCCGGATTATCAAATCTAAGCCTAAGCTTTGAATCCTAATCTCATAACCCGAAGATCCCTAATCTCTCAGGAGCTAAGCCAAGTTTGCTCATTCTCCTTCTCATGAGCCATATTCTTAATCTCTAAGCCCAAGCCTAATCTCTCAGGAGCTAAGCCAACTTTGCTCATTCTCCTTCTCATAAGCCATATTCTTAATCTCTAAGCCCAAGCCTAATCTCCCAAATTCATGAATAAAAAACTCTCAACATCAAGCCTAAGCCTCTCAAATTCCATAAGCTTAACCATCTTAAACCTTCCCTAAGCCTTATTAGCCATTCGAAGCTTATTAACCATTCGAAACGGGAAGCAGGAGGCAGAGTTCGAAGATTTTCATCATCTTTTTGTTTAAGCACCTAGATTAACCCAGGTTTCTTCTTGAAAAGAGAATTTAAGCTTCATTATTGATTGATTAAACACGGATTTTGTTGATTAATTGGAATTAGGCAAACTGTTTGCTTTGAATACTGTTGTCGGTAATTGCGTCTGCTGTACCTTTTTTCCCTCACCTCTCACAACCAGGGCCGGTGCCTTCCTGGCTCACCTTTCGCACAATCAACCCCGGACATCTTTGGTGAACCTGACGCGAAACGAGCCGGGGTGGGAGGTAAAGATGGAGAATTTAGAGCAGATGATGAAGATGATTGTAGAGTTAAGCGTAAACGGTTTTGATGATAAGTCAACAGTTCCAGATTTTTTGAAGATGCTTCAATTGGTTCAAGGATCTTTGCTTGAAGTGGAGACCGTGAAGAAGAAAAATCAAATCGATGAAGCTTTGGATGCAGCTTTAGATGCAGTATACTATGAGAGACGACTCTTTGATGGATACGATCGAGAGGGCTACCTAGAGCACTATGAGCTAGAGACCAAGGTAAGAGGGATACCAGAAGAGTTGATGGTCAAACCTTTTGAGCAGTTAGTGAGTTAAGATGTGAAGGAGCAGATTGAGCAGTATGAAAGCTATCAGGAACAGAGTACAAGTCTACCGGACTGCGTAGGTATTCGAGGACAAGTACGATCACAGTTAGAAGCTGTGATTGATGAGTTTATTGTGAAGGACGCTACCTTCTTACACGCTAATGATGAAGACATAGCCAAAGATGTGTATGCAAAGTTGGGTCTTGCAGATGCCGTGCATGAAGTAGAAGTCTTTGAAGGTGAGGCTTTACAGCTTCAAGATACAGAAGTTGATTATTGCAAATAATATATACCTGTAGTACAAGAGGAAAAGAGATCAGGGGATCAAAACAACAAAGTGGCTAATGCTCATGAAGAAATTGTGCAGGTGAATGAGTGCAGTCATATTCAGGTGGACGTGCATGAATATTCAATTACAGCTGATACTTTTGCTATTGAACCAGAATTAGAGAAAAAATTTTCTGGTACAGATTCTACCATAGAGGTGATAAAAGATACTCGTACAGGTTTTGCTAAAGAGTTGATTAATGATACAGATGTTATAGGTCAAAGCAGGGTTGCTATTGAGAGCAACAAGACCATGGATTTTGGTATACCAGATTTAGCAAATTTGGATGTACCAGATTTTAAGGACTTGGCTAAGCAAGAGTATGTGCTTGAAGATCTGCAAAATGTTCATTCAGAGGGGGTGCAGACTCCTTTATTGACAAGATTTTGTGAAGCACAGCTACTAAATTTGAAAACTGATCTTGAACGTGATTATGAAGATTCAGAAGGGGTGCAGACTCCTTTGACACGCTTCTGTGACCTAGAGCTACCAATTTGATAGACTGACACTGAATTTGAGGATGGTGATTTAGAGAGGGAGAAAACTTCTTCTCTATTGACAATCTGCGACACACAGCTCACAGGGGATATGGCAGAATGATCATGACCTTGATGATGTTGATTCAGAGGGGGTGCATAGTGAAGTGCAATCTCTTGTTGATGAATATGATTGGTTTCATTGTGCCGATGATACAGACAGGGCAGTAGATGAAATTTTCAATGGGCATGCTGAACTTTGTGCTACAGAAGTGCAAAGATATCTGGATGAGGGTGAAAGATTTAAAGAGCAGTTTGCAGCAGATGTGTTTAGTATGCATGTCATATGTGGAAATCTTAGTTTACTGCAGCAGCCTGAGATATGCAAGATGGAGGAACCTTCTCTAGCTGTGGACCTAGACCTTATGTGCTTACTAGACGAAGCTTTGGAAGGATTCTCAAACACAGATGCTGAGGATACCAATCAATCTATATTCATGCATGAGCCAGTCTGCTCAGATGCAGCAGTTGATGAACTTATGCAGTTGTTAGATGCTGCACTACTTGATTTTGAGCGTCTACAAGATAGAGACATGTTTTCAGATGCATCTTTTGAGCCTAATGAAGAGGATTTTACCAGAGACTTGATGTACTCAGGTATGCATGATTGGGATTCCAATACTAATGAGAGTGAAGGTGTGCTGCCAATGCTTTTACCTGTGATTGATGATCGACAATTGGATGAGCCAATTGCATAGGGGATATGGCATTATCTGATGCTCCCTGATGCTATATGGAATCTGATGTTACCTTATGATGAAGGGGATTTTGAGCAAGCTTTTGACCCAAGAGGTGACATATATATGCATGATCCTGGGCAATGGACTTATAGGCCATATGATCTAGGCGGTTTGTATAAAGATTTGTGGGCTAATTTATGTTTATGCTCTACTGATTGGAAATTCTTGTCTTTTCCCTATGATCCTGGAGGATGGTACAAATTTTTAAAAGGAATTCTCACAATGGGACAAATGATTGAGTTCTCGTTTGGTCCCGGGGCTACTAAAGTGCCAGTTGTAGATTTGAAGAGTACCAGCTATCTGATGTAGCAGGTTGCATGGTAAAAAGTTTTGTTTTCTAGATTTATGATGAGACGAAAGAGTTTTGGTTATGCATTCAATAAGCTTACATGGCTAGCTTCTAGTTGACATCTTTGAACAACTGTTATAGTATCTTCACATCTTTTGAGATGGTTCTGCTACCAGAACTTGAAGTAAAGGACTTGACGACCATTCAGTGTGCAGATAGAGTAAGGCATACTTGAGCTTGACAGGGTTCCCTAAAGAGAGCTGATGGTCAAGCCGTGTGCATAAGTAACTGGAGCACTTGAGTTTGGCGGGGTTCACTAAACAAGTTATCCATGATTGAATGCTTTGAAGATACGATAGATATGGTTCATAGATTTTTGATGGCAGCTACCTAATGATTAAGCTAGACAATTGATCATAGGGTATAATCCTTATTTCATTTTTCATATGTTTACTAGTTAAGTGATTCTGATGATGGTAAGGAGCTTAAGGTACCTGTAGCAAATGCAGATTGAAGTGCTGTTGGCACAGACCGGAGGTTGTGCAGGTTCAGAGGGGGTGGATGTCGTGCAGCTCCGCTCCCATGCTAAGAAATATGCCACGAAGATGCAGATCAAGCTTATTGAAAGCCTACTTGATTAATGGTCAATGATGAGGGCTTGTTAACAGGCCAAGTTTAATTATAAATGTATGCTAGATGCGGCTTTAAAGGGCCAACTGATGCCTTAATGATGCCAAAAAGGAGTATGCTTAGAGTGAGCACAAATGGGATATTATGACCTAAAACTGTAGTGCCTGAAATGCTCTATTGGACTGTCTTTACAATTCGTCAATTGGAGCTACGGTGAAGAAGTTATGGTAGTTTAAAGTTTAAGTCGGTTGCAGATCCGTACCGGATTGGGCAACTGCAGCCGAGGTGACAGAATTGAAAAGAATGCACGGGCCTAAAGTGCTCACTTTGTGGGCGCGTCGGTCTTTTCAGATTGGGGATTGGACTTACGGTTGCCAAATTATTGACCGTTTAAGATTTACAGGGGATCGGGTTCGCACTAGCCCGGTCCACTCGGTTGGAGTGCCACCTCGAAGTATTTGTCTTTCCGGGTTTTGGAATGCAAATATATATATTGTGGGGAAATGCCAACGCGACTGCGGCTTGCTGGAGAAAGAAAAAAGGTGCTAGGCTTTGCCTCGGCCGACATGTGTTACGGACCTAAAGTCCCAAGCTTAGCCGACATGTGTACCAACACTGCATGCCCGGTAAGTGCGCCCGAATGCCGCCAATGAAGGAAGATTTGGCCGGGGAAAAAATGCGGTGCTTGGCAATGCTACTAATGGAAGTTGTCGTGCTCGTCAATGCGGTGACTGGCAATGCTATGCCAAATGTGATGCCCTTCTTGAAATGAACAAGGGCCTATGGCCGCCCAAGGAGGAGTAAAATGGCCGCCCAAGGTGGAATAAAGTGGCCACCCTATTTTTTAAAGGAATGTGAACCAAAGGAAAAAATGAAGACCATGGCTGTTGGCGACGAGCAGTAGCGCAGGAAAACGAGAAGAAGATCGCACCGGGCAGTGTGGAGCTCGGGCGACCTCGCCGTAGAAACAAGAAATGACCAGAGGTCCATCGCGCACAGGTTCGGCACCAGCGGGGTTGGACTCCATGCAGGTTATCCCTCGGCTTGCCACATCATCAAGAGGCCGTTCCCATTAGCAATATCGCTAATGGGATGGCTAAAAATAGGTTTTTTTTCCATGCAACTTACAAAAAGGGGAACTTGTGTGATTTGTGGTGGATCATCATTCTTTTTGGGGGAAGATCTTTCTCCGGGAGTGGAGGCCGAACTCCGAAGCCAAGGTTAGCCCAAGCTCCTCCTCATTTTTCATGTTAAGCTCTCTCTCTCTCTCTCTCTCTCTCTCTCTCTCTCTCTCTCTCTCTTCCCGGAATCAACAAAGGCCAAGCCGGTTTCTTAAGCTCGAAGCTAACCTCTCCTCATCCTATGGAATCCTCTTCTCTCCGGAGGTGATTGTCATGCTTAACTCAAGCAAGGCGATTAAGCCCGGATTATCAAATCTAAGCATAAGCTTTGAATCCTAACCTCATAACCCGAAGCTCCATAATCTCTCAGGAGCTAAGCCAAGTTTGCTCATTCTCCTTCTCATGAGCCATATTCTTAATCTCTAAGCCCAAGCATAATCTCTCGAATTCATGAATCAAAAGCTCTCAACATCAAGCCTAAGCCTCTCGAATTCCAAAAGCTCTCAACATCAAGCCTAAGTCCAAGCCTAAGCCTCTCGAATTCCATAAGCTTAACCATCTTAAACCTTCCCTATGCCTCATTAGCCGTTAGAAACCTGCTCGAAGCTTATTAACCATTCGAAACGGGAAGCAGGAGGCAGAGTGCGCAGAGTTTCTTTATCTTTTTGTTTAAGCACCTGGATTAAGCCAGGTTTCTTCTTGTAAAGAGCATTTAAGCTTCATTATTGATTGATTAAACATGGATTCTGTCAATTAACTGGAATTAGGCGAACTGTTTGCTTTGAATACTGTTGTCGGTAATTGTGTCTGCTGCACCCGCACCTCTCACAGCCAGGGGCCCGGTGCCTTCGCGGCTCACCTTTCGCACAATTATCCCCCCACAACGCTCTTGAATTATAATCTCCCTTGTAATTTAGAATCATAAATGTATTTACAACATAGTCAAGACTTTAATGCACGGATATAATGTGTTATACTTTGTATATGATCCAATTGATTAAACATGCCTGTTTGCCCCACATAGCTAGGCATAATTAAATACAAATGTAAACTTGTTTCTTTGAGTAAAAGCCTATGCAATGACATAACATTGGTATAAAGAAGAAATCTGAAATTTTCTCCTAGGGCTTTGGATTTTTTTCACGTTTATGGTGCCTACTCTTTGCAACATTTGAATGCAGATCTGCACGACTATAATTATGGGTCAAATTTGGTTATCCTTGTAGGCTCAAATATATAAGGAGATGATTTTTAAGAACTCCATACCTAGTGTACAAATGCTTTTTAAAGGAAATTGTATAGATTCTTTCTTTCAAGCACATGGGAGTTTTTTGAAAATTAAGAAAAAAAGACGCTAAAGTGTCCTTTTTGGTATCAAACTAGTGTTAAGGCCAAACACAATGCCTTTTGTACTCTACACACTAGTTTTACCTTGTTAGGCTTGTCTAGTTTAACTTCAAAACCCTTGAGTTGCTTCATGTAAACATCCTCTTTCAAATCCCCATGAAGAAATACTGTCTTTGCATCCATATGAACGGCCTTAGTGGCTACTAGTGCAAACATAAGATGTAATGCATTAATCTCGAGTACTGGAGAGGAAATCTCATTGAAATCCATGCCTTTCTTCTGCTTGAAGCCCTTAGCAACCAATCTAACTTTATGCTTAAACTCAAGATCTTCTGCCATGTATTTCTTCTTATACACCCATTTGTAAGGCAAGGCTTATTTTCCCTCTGGAAATTTTGTTAGTTTTCAAGTCTCATTTGTCACAACGGAACTGTATTTTGATTGCATAGCATGCTCCCACTTCATGCTATCTTCCATATGAATAGCCTCTTGCTAGTAGGTTGGTAGTTGGTGATCAAAAGATAGTCTAACCCTAGCTGAAATTTCTCAAGTTCATGAGAGATTCTCATAGATCTCCTCACTGCTTGATTGCTAGAATCCACTCTCTCTAGAGTTCTAATCTCAATTGAGGTTACATCTTTGAATCTAACTTCTTGATATTTCATCTCTGTGATTGGTTTCTTATGCATATTTTATTCATTGAAGATAACATGCGACCTCCAAATTACTCATTGAGATTCGGGATGCAAGAGATGATATCCCATTTCTCCATCGGCACCATAATCAATGAAGATGCATTTGTGTCATTTGGGGTCTAGTTTTTTGCCTAGATTTTTAGGCACATGTGAGAATGCCTCACACCCAAATACACAAAGTGTGTCATAGTTTGGTTTCTTTCTAGTACATATCTCCTTTGGAATCTTGTAATTCAATGGTGTACTAAGGGATCTATTGACAATGTAAACTATTGTAAGAACAACCTCTCTCTACAACTCTGTGTGAGTTTTCCATAGATAGCATTGTTGTGACTCTCTTCTGTATGGTTCTGTTCATACACTCTGCTACATCAATTTGAGCGAGTGTGTATGGTGCAATGTACTGCCACCTAATGCCTCGTTTGCTATAGAATTACTTGACCATGTGGAAACATATTATCTCCCACTGTAAGTGCACAAAGCCATAAGATTGTTGCATGACTGGTTCTCACCCAATGCAAGGAAATTTTGAAAAGTAGCAAATACTTTGTCTTTCCTCTTCAAGAGGTAGACCAATACCTTCCTAGTAGTTTCATCTATGAATGTTAGGAAATACAGTGCTTTGCCTAGAGACTTATGCATCATAGGCTCACATAGATCACTATGTACCAAGTTTAGAGGGTTTCCTAACTCTTTATTCAATGCTGAGAAGTAATCTTAGTTTGCTTGCCATATATACAACGCTCACACAAACTATAATCAAAATAATTTAACACAAGTAAGTAGATCGATTGTTGAAGTGGTTTCATTCCTTTTTGACTCATATAGCCAAGCCAGCTATGCCACAACTCAGTATGAGGTAGCTTAGAAACATAGATGGAATTCCCTTTTAGAGAAGAGACATGTAAAGAATACAATGAGCCAATTTTTTGGTCTTTCAAGATAACCATGTTCCCTTTGTGAATAATCCAAAATCCTTTTTCAAAGACAATAGTGTAGTCCAAGTCATTAAGCTATCTGATTAACACCAAAATTTAATTTGACACCTGTCTAACACCTCAAAGCATAAACTCAGTGTCGTTATGTATACACAGTTCCACATCTACAAAGCCACAAATCTCAAGCTGATAGAAATCATCAAGCTTGACCAAACCATGTGTGAGAGCATAACTAAAAAACCACTCTCTATACGGAGGAACACAAAAACTGACACCTGATTCAATGTTCCAATTATGTGCATAATTCTCATACTCAAATTAAAAGTGAAAATCAACACATCGACGAAGGGTTGTGGAACATCATGATTAACCTTAGGGAGTGGAGAGTTAACTACATTGAGCTCATCAATCTTTATACAACTCTTTAAAGGATAAGACTTCAGAACGGATTTCCCTTTCTCATGCATCAAAATACGGCAATTTTTCTTTAAGTGGCCCCTCTTGTGGCAATGGTAGCATTATTCCACATTATGTATGTCATGTCCATGGCTCTTGCTACAACCATTCTTATGGTTTTTAGCATGACCATGGCTGTGCCTATGCCCTCTTTGCCTGTGATAACCACCACTATCCATATACGCATCTCCATGCCCGCTAGAATCAAGAGATTGCCATCATATCTCTTCGCTGAGCAAAGCGCTAGTAACATCACTGAATGCAAGTTTTTTTCTAGATGTGGAGTTACTAATAGCTATGCTAAAGGTATCCCATAACGATGGCAAAGAGCATAGTTACCAAGGAGATGGATATCATCTCATCATCAAAATTAAGTCCCTGTGAAGTAAGATGTGTAAACAAGCTATTGAACTCATTCAATGTAAACTTTCATGGCTACCTCTGTCATGTTTAAATGCATAGGTTTTTTCAATAAGAAACACATTATTCAAAGCATTTTTACTATCTCATACTGAGTATAAGCTCCCATAAATCCTTTGCATTGGTCTTGTCCATGATAGTGAAGAATATGGATTCACCAAGGTTGCTCTAGCATGAGCATCAAGCTCCTTCCACTATTCATGAGTGTATTCATTCTTTTTGTGCTATTTCAACGACACTCCAAAACCCTTATTAAACAACATGCATTGTTTTTAAATCACGAATTTTGCGCTATCAAACTTCTTGATGTATAATCATCTTTCTCATCAGAAGAACCACTCATAGTTGCTAAGAACAAATATAAAAGAATCAATCTTCATATTTATGGCTAGATTTATGCTAGTTTTTTGTCAAAGCCTCCTTTGCACGGAGAACAAAATCTTAATGAACACTACAACATGTTACACGTTTTTCGACGCACCATATTTCAACGCACCGTACCTTTCCACGCGCATTTCGACAGGCATACCTCTTGTCGATATACACATCGATTCAGGCGTGGTAATACACGTGGCAATGCTTGCCGAAAGGCGAAGTATTTTCACGCGTATTTCCACACATATTTCGACGCGTATATCGATGAGAAAAATTTGGGCAAAAAAAACCAAATCCGTGCGCAGGGGATCATTTTCGCCTGCGAGTGCGCGCACAGATCTGGCCTTTGGAAACCTGTAGCGTAGGTATTATTGATCTCTCTCTCCCACCCCCCCCCCCCCCCCCCCCCCCCCCCCCCCCCCCCCCCCCCCCCTCTCTCTCTCTCTCTCAAGCTACATCGTGTGTGTGTGTGTGTGTGTGTAGGAAAGAGAGAGAGAGAGAGAGAGAGAGAGAGAGAGAGAGAGAGAGAGAGAGAGAGAGAGAGAAATGTGTGTATGTAGGAAATCAAAGAGAGAGAGAGAGAGAAATGTGTGTATGTAGGAAATCAAAGAGAGAGAGAGAAATGTGTGTGTGTGTGTAAGAAACTAGAGAGAGAAAGAGAGAGAGAGAGAGAGAGAGAGAGAGAGAGAGAGAGAGAGAGAGAGAGAGAGAGAAATGTGTGTGTGTGTGTAGGAAATTAAAGAGAGAGAGAAATGTGTGTGCGTGTAAGAAATTAGAGAGAGAGAGAGAGAGAGAGAGAGAGAGAGAGAGAGAGAGAGAGAGAGAGAGAGAGAGAGAGCAAAATGAGGGGCAACCTGTTCCAGGAATGAAAAGTTTTTCCATTCTCCATACGTTGTCGTACTGGGGTGATCTACTAATTAATCATTTGCTGGATCCAATGCATATATTCAAGAATGTGGGAGAGCTCCTCTGGAAGACAATCATGGGAATGAAAGACAATCGAGCTTCACGAGATGATTTGCAGTCAGTTGGAAAGATGCTAGAGCTATGGCCTTTCACTAATGCAACGGGCTAAACAAAGCTTCCAAGAGCGCCATGGGTATTGCTAAAAAGCGAGGAATGACAAGTCAAAAGGGTGATTTCAGAGTTCAGGACGCCAACAGGATGCATGCGATGTCTCAAGACAGCATTCACCCGTGACGATCAACTGTCAGGACTGAAAATCGCACGACTGACATAAGTTCTTGCAATTTATTCTTCCAATTTGCGATCAAGGGGTGTTTAACGGAGGAAGTGCGGTCCTGCATATACAAAATTTCAGAGCTAGTGCGGTGGATCTCTTCCAAGGAGATAGGAGAGGAATCCATTGCAGTCACAAGGGCTAACTCCATTGAGGCAATTTGCATGATTGAGAAGTATCTACCCACGAGCTGCCTAACTATTCAAATGCACTTGCTCGTCCATGAAGTAGATGAGATTGCAGTGTGGCAGGTACAGTCCACAGCCGTTGGATGTTCTTTCTAGAGCGGGCACACCTCTCGACACACTTCTTAACACACCTCGGACACCTTGGGGGGCACACGATCCTAGTGTCTCCAAGGTCTATATTGTACGGGCAGATGGACAGGTTGACATGGATAGAGTCGGGACTGAGATGAGACAGCGGGTTCGCCAGCTCGCGGAGCGGCAATTTTCTACCACCATTATGACGTCTTGGCCTGATCAGGATCGTAACAAAATCAATTATATAGTGGAGACCATCATGAGAGAGTATCAGCCTACTCAGGGTTCAGAGGAGCTTCCGAGGAGCTTCCGAGGAGGTGGATCACGAATGTTGCACGGGACACGGTGAAACATCGTCGAGATGCAGCTCGTCGGGCTTTCAAGCAGGGCTCACCAGAGCCTTCCGGCATCTCACACGAGACGTGGTAGCAGATCAGGGAGGATGAGCAGACATCGGACACAAGGTTCAGACAGCAACGCTAGGCCGCTGAGGTACGTAGGACGACCAGGGACACATCTCATCTTGGCAGCGGAGGCTTCGACACCTTTCGCTATGAGTTTGTGAGTTTCCAATCCAATCCTAGCTATGGTATTTTTAAAAAAAACGATGAATCATGTATTCTTAATTATTTTGGTTTTTGTATAAATGCAGAATCTTGCAATGCATCGAGCCCCGACGTGCTAGGAGGAGACATATGGATATCGGAGAGGCATTTATGAGGTATTGAATGATCTTGCTGCCGCAGGAGAGCCTATAGACTGCGAGGCCTTAAAGTCTCGCTGATCGATTGAGGTGAGACGTTTGATCCAGACAAATAATATGTGTGAGTTGACTTAATTAATTAAGTATATGTGAAGTAATATCATACTAATTTTGTGACTTGTCCCTTTATGTGCAGGTTGTGACGCGCGAGTCATCAATGGATTTCTATATATGTTTTGTGAGACATAGACACATCTCTGTGTTTCTTTCTTGTATAGACATGGTTATGATTATTGTTTATTGTTTATGGACGTTATGGTTATGGTTATGTTTAACTTTATGGTTATGGTTATGGTTATTGTTTTGTTTATGGTTATGGTTATCGTTATGTTTTTGATCAATATGGTTACGGTTATGGTTTTAATTTGGTTATGGTTTTACACAAAGTTCGTTATATATGAAGTTCGTTATGGTTATAGTTTTATTTTGGTTATGGTTTTGCACAAAGTTTATTTCATTTCTTCCATCAAGTTGTGCCTTAAATCTCATGTGAGATCCTACATGGATATCATGTAGGAGGCGTATACATATGGTTTTTTTTTAAAAGTTTATGTTAAAACGAAGGGAACTCTGCCGAAATTTCTGTGGGAGCACGGTTGATTCTTGCTTTCTTGGGCAGAGGACAGGCAGTTTGGCTGTGGCTGTGTCCATCTTTTCAATGGGCACAAGCCAAGCTGCCTATCCTCTGCCCAAGATTTTTTTTCTGATATGGTCGTCGAAATACGCGTCAAAAATAGGTTCCTTTTGACACAGATATCAACGCGTATTTTGACGATATCACAGGGAAAAATATTTCGACGCAGTTTTCGACAGCTCGCGTCCAAATCTGCGTCGAAGGCACCTGTTTTTGTTGTAGTGGAAATCTCAACAATATATCAAGCAAAAGAGTATAAACTATCAAGTCTCATTGATAAGCGACTGCCAGCATGGCTTCAAAGTACCTATAGCCCTCTATAGATAGCTTATGGCAAGAATACTAAAATAGGAAACTCCAAAAACCTGCACTGTCGAAGGTATCCTAACATTCGAGAATATCTCATCTCAATAAAACCTCACGCAAGACCCTCCAAAAGGCTAAGCAAGCAAACACAACATACTAGCCACAATCTCAGAAAGGACTGTTTCGATCCAAGTTTCTGAGATGATAAAAAAACTTTCAAAAAACGGCAAAAAATATCTCCATACAAAGTACAACAGGTAGTGTCCACAACTAAACATGAGTCAAAAAATCTTTACAAAAGTCTAAGATATGTCAAGATATAAGGACCAATAGATACGCAAGCAGTATAATGGATCCCAATAGGGATAACATTCTCAAAAGAGCTCACAACATATAAGCAGTGCTAACATACACATAAACCAACACATAACTCACATAGAAACCAAGAAATGATGCAAGACCTGTATCCAACTACATTAAACCCTATGTATGTAGATGAACTGTAAAGTATAGAAATAAAGATAAATAAAAATCTCACAACTTAGCCACAAGCGCATATGGCAATATAAACTGCTCTCAACATGCATAGAGAGCACAATATACTTGTGTATGTAAAAGTAGCCCTCCTTGGCAAATAATATCAGCCTGTAAAGTTGTCGTCAAAATTTCGGCCTCGATCGGAATGCAGTCTTCGATCGAAACTTCAACGCTAATACGACCTGCAATGCCGATGCAAAAAACTCTGTGTCGAGTAGTGCTCTAATTCTCTATGCACACAACCTTAATCCACCCAAGCCTTACTTTGTCAAGAAGAGGGAGCTCATGTGAATGCGGGAGGAGAAGAACTACCATCACCATAGCTCTGATATCATGTGTGAGTGCATGTAGTGAAGCGAAAAGGAGAAAACACACAACATAAGGAGCACAAATTGAGAATAATACTTATCCACTCCTTATTATTTCATTGAATCAATAAGTGAATTATGTGAGTGATGGATTCGTGGGTGTCCGGCCTAAATAGCCTGAAATCCCAACACTAAATTTGGATAAACTTGCAAATTCGAACTAACATGCCCTCTCCGCATTTGTGTCACCCTTGGGACTTGAACAACTTCACTCATGCGTACTCTTTGAAGTATATGGGAGTCAATTTGATGTCGAAAATGTGGGCCGACACAATTTAGAAAAATTTAGTATACTCAAAATTACCGGCTTATGGCGGTAATCTACGGCCCCAATCTTGCCCACCACTCGCAAAAGCATGCCTTCCCTAGATTTGCTCCCCCTTGCCCGTGTTACATAGAGGGGAACGCAAGCAAGGTCTCACATGAATGCACATACTAACCAAGCATGAACAAACACTAACCAATTAGCGGAACGCTTTTTGGTCGACTATAATTTCCTAAATTTGGCCGACTTGAGGGTTGGTTTGGTAAGTTTATATGTAAAAGGAAGTGGAGTGACCATATGCTACTATTTGGGACGGTGAACGAAAATGCTGAACTCATGGGTGCTGGTGGGAGCGATAGTGGTGGCTGCGTTATTGGTGACGAGTGCGAGTGCAGGAGTACAGCACCGCGTGGGCGGCGAGAAAGGATGGAATCTCCAAACTAACTTCACGGTCTGGCAGGATCAGCGTCGTTTCCTTGTGGGCGACACCCTATGTACGTTGTGGAGAGAGAGAGAGAGAGAGAGAGAGAGAGAGAGGCTGCCCTTACCGTTTTCTGTGTTTTTGGCGTTGTGCAGTGTTTGAGTACGATCCTCAGTTCCACAACGTCTTGCTCGTAAACCACAGTGACTTTGCGTCTTGCAACGTGAACAAGCCGCCCCTCTTCAAGGATGACAGCGGTCAAACCATCTTCCCTCTCCGACAACCTGGCTTGTACCAATTCACTTGTGGCCATCCCCACCATTGTGAATCTGGCATGAAGCTTGCCATCCACGTCCGTCTCTTTCCTGGCCCCATCCATCCACCCGCCCCGGCCGCTGCTCCAAAACGCCATGGCCGCAGCCCATCTCGGTCTCCAGCCCGGGCCCCAATTCCTCCTCATCATCCTCGGTCTCCAGCCCGGGCCCCCTCCCCTACCCCAGCTCCAAAACGGAATGGCCACGGCCCCTCCCCCGCCCCTCATCACATCCGGCGTTCCCCAGCCCCAGCTCCAAAACGTCATCACTCTCCGGCCCCAACCCCCTCCCTCGCCTCGGTTGCCACTCCTCATCATGCTCGCTCCATTGCCCCAGCTCCGAGACGTCATGGCAACGGCCCCTCCCCAGCTCCTCATCACATCCGGCACTCCCCAGCCCCAGCTCCAAAACGTCATCACTCTCCGGCCCCAACCCCCTCGGCTTCCACTCCTCATCACACTCGCTCTCTTGCCCCAGCTCCGAGACGTCATGGCCACGGCCCCTCCCCGTCCCAGGGCCCGGCGTCCTCCCTCTCCTCGGCTCCCACTCCTCATCATGGCCCCCTAGCCTCGTCCTCCGCCCGAGCTCCAAAATTGCATGGTAACAGATCCCCCACCCCAGCTCAAAAACAGAAACAGCATGGCCCATCTCCGTCTCAACATCATGGCCACGGTCCGTCTCGGTCTCCAGCCCCAGCTCCCAATTCTGATGTCGGTCTGCTCCCGCCGCCCTTTGACAGCTCCCCCGCCCCAGCTCCAAAACATCATGGTCACAGCTCGCCAGCCCCAGCTCCAAAAAATCATGGCCACAGATCCCCCGCTCCCACTCCAAAAACGCATGGCCACGGCCCACCGCGGTCTCCGAGTCCGGCGACGTCTTTCCTTGCCCCGGCTCCCTTTATTGATGACTACGACGGCTCCCCGGCTCCCATCCTTCCAGCCTCCGACAGCTCCCTGGCTCCCAGTTCTGATGGCGGATTTCTTCCCCCGGCCTCAGACAGCTCTCCCACCTGATCAGCTCCAAACCATCATGGCCATAGCCACGGCCCTCGTCTCCGTCTCAAGCCGGGGCTTCCTCCCTTGGCCCGGCTCCCGATTCTGACTTTCTTTCTTTTCCTTCTACGTTTCAATAGACAGAGATCACATTCACGAAGTTGTTTTGTTTCTTTAATCGTAAGCAAATAAAAGTATCTCAACATATTTAGTAACATATTAGTACTAATAAGGAATTTTTGAAATAGTGGCCACATATATATTTGGTTTATGAAGAATGAAGATTTTGGATTAACTCCGTCTCTCTCCCAAGGCAACAAAGAAAATAAGAGAAGCTATTAAAAAGCCAACAGTATCACTATCAGGTATCTTTTAAAACTAGTTTGCCTCGATTGATTGATTGATCCGTTGTGGAAATAGAGTGCATTAAACAAGAGAAGCAATGTTGTATCTTTCACTTTATATCGTCTCTTATTTTGAAGGCTTTGAAGCATTTCTCCTCGAAGCTTTCGTCAAAGACTCTATGACCTTGCATCACAAATGAGATTTTGCATTAGAAGCTGTATGGAGGTGAAAATTTGCACATTATAATACAGATAGAGAGAGATGCATTTCGTGCATTTGCGGTGTTTGTGCCCATTTAAAAAAAAAATCATACGTATGTATGATGTGGAGTTGGCTCCGTTCTCCACATTGACAATAATATCGTAGGAAATGTGTCCTTCCTCTGTCACTTTTATCCCCTCTAGTGTTGAAGGGAGACTTCTGCTTCTCCTCCAACACTGGAGGGATCTTCTTGTTCCTGCATAGCTATACAAGGAAGAAATCATTACTGATTATGAAGACATATATAATTTCACGTTGCCATGCCGTGGTGTATTGTCGATATGTCCCTTTGTTGGGCATTACACAAATTCTTCAGTCCTTGTCATCTTTATCTACAATCTTTTGAATAAAAATGATGTAAATTCGTTGCTTTAAGGTGTACATAATGCAAACCAAGTACTTTTTGAGATAACATAGAGAAAATCAAAATACAAAATATAAGTGTATCTTTGGTACTGGTCGTGTGGATCAAAGCACAATCCTGGATGGATCGCTTCCTAAATCTTCCTTACATTGTTCCCTGCTTTTGCCATCGTCATCCCTTCTGCGTCTTTTGCCAACATGTCAACTGTCACATTCACTTTTGCTGTCATGCCTACATTACTTGTACTATTTCTGATGTTCTTGGTCTTAGAGTATGTTGAATCTATTGTATTGTCCATCCATAGGGACAAACGCATGCATACCACAGAAACTTGTAGTCTTTGGGACACCCCATCCCATCAGGAATGTCAGCCTCTTGCGTAATGCCACATGCCTTCAAGACAAAAGTATAGTCGATTGAATTTGGAGAGATACACTCCATTTGCATCCTTTGAAAACAGCCTACAACTTTCTAGCCCTTCTCTTGTTGTGCATATCCTATAATCAATGCGTTCCAAGAGACGACATTCCATATAAGAAGCTCTTTAAGCACTTATTGTGCTTTCTAAAGGGTACCGCATTTGGTATCCACCATATCGACAAGCATGACCTCCTTTTTCAAGTACCTTTGAGTAACAATATAATTGTGAATCTTTGTGCCCATATGAGCATCTTTCATAGAGCCACATGACTTCAAGAGGCATGTGTAGGTGATTGCATCTAGAGAGAGGCCCTCGCTTTGCATTTAATGAAAGGAGACTGGAGCTTTCTGGACCTACCCCTTTGGGATAAATCTTGTAATGAGTGCATTCCAAGAGTCCACACTCGGCAAGAAGCTCGTCGAGCACTTTTTGTGCTCTCTTAAGGGCACCACATTTAGCGAACATGTCAACCAAGGCATTGCCCAGTACGATAACTCTTTTTTCAACAGTGCGTGGCTAACAATATCAACGTGAATTTTTATACCCATATTGGTATCTTTCATAGATCCACATGCATTCAAGATGCGCACATTTGTGATTGCACCTAGAGAAGAAGAAGAGAATTTTAACATCGTAGGAAACTATCCCAAGAGACTGCCCTCACTTTGCGTCTGCTGAAAACAGCCTAGAGCTTTTCGGACCTACTCCTGTTGCATGTTGGTGCAACCAAAGTTGGTATGTGTAGGGAAGTGATCTATGCCAAGCAAAGGGTGTTAGCAGATGCAAGACCAAGGGATAAGGCCAATTTGGAAGACCTAGGAAAGCGGGTGCTAGGGGAAATGTATGCCTTTAATCGACTATGCTCCTTGGGAGCTACATGTCTGTGAGATGCCTATGCCGATTGTGGAGGAGCTCGTACACGAGGATGAGCCTTTTGTTAAGGAGAGCCTTTGTACAAAACACATCCAACCCTATGTGTCCATGGACAAGCTATAGCATGACAAGGGTTTAGTCAGTCCAGCCAGTCTAGCTTAGGAAGTGTTCTGGCACTTTTGTGAGTCTGTTTACAGACCGTGCATGCCCAGGCACTTAGAGTAGATGCATATCCTCTGGTTGCACACCGCATGATCATCAACATTATCATTAGAATCCAACAGAATCCATAAGGAGCATTTTCCAGTGCATTAAACCTATTTTTCCTATTTTTGACATTTTTCACTTATTATTTTAAGTGACCTTTGTTGGGAACTGAGTAGGGCAAATTGGGTAAGATAATATATAAGCAAACCTAGGCTAGCACTATTTGGAAGAAGAGCAAGGAGAACGCAGGCCAAGGGCAGCAGGTTCTCTCTCTCTCTCTCTCTCTCTCTCTCTCTCTCTCTCTCTCTCTCTCTCTCTCTCTCTCTCTCTCTCTCTCGCTCTCTCGCAAGCAAGGCTTTCCCCCTTTGGTGGCGATTTCTCTCAAGCAAGGCTTTCCCCCCTTTGATGGCGATTTCCTCCAAGCAAGGCCAACATACGACCACCATCTCCGTGGCGTTTTTCAGCATTAGCCATCATCGCCATAGCCCTAGCGTTTTCAACAGTTCCATAACATCAGCAGATCAACGATAAACCTCAAAAATTCAACGTTTAAAGACTAGCCAGACCAGCGTTTTTGGAAGAATTCAGGCCTACAGATCAGTGTTTTTTAAGGCAGTAAAAGGCATTGAAATTTTGTAGCAAACCAGCATTTTACATGCTACAACACTTGCATTTTTGCAGCAGCAATTTTCAATCTCGTTGGCGTTTTTGGACAGTAGAGCAAGCACTCAGTTTTCAGCCCTCAAGTCGGTCTCGCCATCCACGTCGTCAACATCTATACATAGCCCCTAGACTTGCATCAGTTATCATTCATCCACTTTTGTAAAAGATTGTGCAATCAATTGTAGACCACTCTCGCCAACGAGAGTAGGGCCTTCGGAGATGGGTTTTACAATGTCTCTGGTGCTGTATTCTCTTCTCTCTCTATCTCTCAGTCTCATACGCCTTTATGCACAATGTCCATTCACTTTTGTTATGTCCATTGCACTCTCTCATTAAGAACGGAAGGCTCTCCCTTCCATAAGTAAAAGAAACCTTGAGCAAAGTTCGGAGCACTTATCTTGAGAAAAGTTCATCATTCATTCTGCTGCGATGCGACGTCAGCACAACGAGAACTCACCTATCAAGATTTTTCCAGCTAAGGACGAAGCTCGACCCGCAGGCGCGTAGAAGCAAGCATATGGTGTCAATCTACACTCGACCGACTCTTGACTAATTCCTACAGAGGTCTCTACCCAATGTCAAAGCTACAGCCTTCAGGAGTGCATAAGAGAAGATTTCCTACAACGATTTCTAGAGCCAAATACCCATCAAGTGATCTCGAAACGCCACAGAACTTGAAGGAGACCCTCCTAACACCAATAGGTCGCTCTCCCTAAGGTCTATGAACCAAAATCCCAACCCGAAACACCTGGTGCAAAATCACGTAGGATGTCTGGCCGAAATCTGCAGGTCATCGTTTTCGAAAACTAAAGTTCCTAATGTGTAGCTCTACTCAATGCGAACGCGTGGATATGCTAAAATGCAAAAATGGATAATGTATGCTCACCGAATCACCAGATGAAGCTCGTAGGTCGAGCTCGCAGAACCGGATCGTACGCGCGCAACGTAGGTATTGGCGCGTAGCTCTCGTCGGGGGCAACACACTGCACTTCTCTGCACTCGATTCCGACCACCGGTGCGCGCGTAGGATCAAGATGAAGCTCTCACTCTCTCTCGTACACAGTACGCTCACTCACAGACTTTACTTTTTAAAATGACAAAGGTTTCTTCATTAAGATCAAAAAGTGGTATAAATACCTTACAATCTCAAACCCTAATGTTCCAATTTAACCATCTACTCAATCTAAATGTCAAAATTGGGATACAACCTGAAAAATTCTGTAAGCCCCAATATTTACAAAGGTGAAATGTCAGGTTTTCTCAATAAATAAATAATTAAAAAAAAAAAATCCGCAGAGCAGTCATTTTTCGTAGGGTGTGTCCAACCGCTAACACTCCCTCCCTCCTTGTACATGTCGTCCCTGACATGGCTGTTGAGCTGCTTCTTCATCGTAGGCTTTCTCTCATCTTGAGAAGTGACTCATATCTCGCATGTTGAGCCAGTAATGTCGGGCCGAATATATTTGTGCTGATTGTAAAGAAGCCGGTGTAGAAGGCTTCTTCAAAGGCCTGGAGGTGATAAGATGGCAAAAACATGATCATTTGATACAGTGCATGTATCACCTCGTGAGAACGCTAACCAGACAGATCATATGCACATCTGTATGTATCTTGAAAGAAGAAGATATTGTCTGTCGCCTGGCCTGATTTGAAGGTCTCGAAGACTGCCAAAATGGTTTTACAAATCTTTCTCATCATGATGCAAGATAGGTCAGGCGAGCCAGTGAACAATTTGATGGCACCCGTTAGGGTTTTCACCATGTATTGCTCACTTATTCTCTCGCCTGCCTTCGAGCTTGGTAGCTTCGGGTAATTTAGCCAAGTGGGTTGGCTTCTCTGCAATAGCTCATGGTCCTTCCATGTCCTCATCCTTGGTAGAGGGCAGAAACTGAGATTATCTCTAATCGCTTTAGGCGCCTCTACCAGATGGATTAGATACTGGGGATATTTTGTAAGCCATGCCTTTCTCCACCTGGGCTGAGAGTCTACTATCAGCTTGACCCTTCAGGTGTGGAGATGTCTACTTTGTACATTGGCACTGTTGGCTCCTCTCTGATCCGCTTTTCGATTGTGGCGGCTTCATATTTCAGCAGAGGATATGGGAGAGAGGGCTGTAGCCATTCACGCCGAAGGTTGCTGGCATATATCTTCTGAATAGTCATTGATTTAAAAACCCTCTGCTCCCATTCCAAGGATTCTTTGGCTGTGTCTCTGACTGCCGCTTCTATGGTCTTTTGCAACTTCTCTTCTTCTTCGTGGGTCAGATCTTGTGGCTCTTGTGAGGGTCCTACAAGGATTTCCTCTTGCATGGTGGTGTCCAGTGGATTTGCCACATTCTCTATGTATATTCCCTCCATGGCTGTTGGCACAGTGCTAAACTGCTGCTCTTTGGTTTGCTGCTGGCCTCTCAACTCTTCTATCTGCTTCTGAAATGTTTTATTCTCCTCTTCCGCTTGCTCTCCCATATTCACAAGGAGGTCGTTTAGATCGGCATTTATCTTTTTCGCCTCCTCGAGCTTTCTCTTGATGGCTTCTAGCTCATTTTGCATGGCCTTGTGCTCTTCTTCCAGTCGGTTCTGCATTACCATAGAGCCCTCAACCAGCATCAGCCTTTGCCGTTTCTCCAATGTTAACTCCTTTTGAAGCTCTTTCATTTGTTCTTCATATAAATCAGTCTCTGAAGTAGTGTGAGTCGGGCTAGTAGCTCTGACTCTGGCAGGAGATGCCCGCAGCCTTTGGATGGTTTGATCTTTGACTTTAATCTGGTCTTTTAGCTCGATGACCTCATCCTGGCTTGCCTCATGCTCTATCTCTTCCTTTTCCTTGGCACTTCTGAGTGTTTGCACTTCTTTGGACTCTTCAGTAAGTTGCAGGGTTAGGTTGTCCCTTTCCCTCTGTGCATCTGTCAATGACTTGCTAATTTTCTTGTATTCTTCTTCAGCTTTTTGAAGTCTTTGATCTGCTGCCTGATTTTCTCGTTCCATCTCTTGGCATCTTTGTAGTGCCGTGGCCAGACTTGCTTGCAACTCTGCTTGTTTCTCTATATAATCTTGGCTTTGTTTTTGTAGTGTGTCCACTTCAGATTTGATAAGAACTTCATTGGCTTTGAGATTGTCAATCTCACTTTTCGCGGCCAATGATTTTGCCCTGAGCCCGGTTAGCTTGTACATCACCACATCCCAGTCATTGGTCGGTGGCTATAGGTCCACTGTATCAGTGGCCATCTCTTTTAGTTCCACTAACCGTAGGCTTTGCATTTGTTCTTTGGGCCTTGTGCTTGCCATCTCAAATGCTACTGTAGCTGCCTCTTCTCTTGAGTAACCCGCAGCTAATAGATCAAGAAATGTGCTAAACTTTCTTTCCTCTGGCTCTGGCTGCTCATCTTTGGGCTTAACTTCTTCTTTCTGCTCTTCCCCTTGGCTCTTTTCTTGCTTAGAATATTTGTGTTCATCAGATGTATCTAGCTCCTCCTTTTTTGGGTTTGTGGAGGGCTAAGAGGAGGTGGTGATGACGGTGGGCTGGACTCTGGGCTTGACGGTGGAGTTGCTGGCTTTCTTTTGAAGCTCCTGTCTGGCTTTGTCTTTCTCTCTCTCTCTTGGCCTTCCTGCTCTTTTAGCAGTTGCCGTCGTACTTCATCCACTTCTTCTTCTATGAAAGGAACATTCGGAATATTTTCTATTGTAGCATCTAAAATCTCAAAATTCTTGATGTAGTTTTCAAATCTATCTCTGTGCACCCTTTGGGAGGATCCCGACATGGCTTCTAGTGAGGGCTCCCACATCGCTCAAATGTCCTTTCAGTGCTCTTTTGGCTTTGAAGCTTTCCATCAATCTTTCGAGCCGTGCCGCTTTCTGTGATTTGGTCTCTTTGATCGGCACCTGTAAACTTTCTTTCTTTCCCTTCTTCGGCTCTGGCAGCTCTTCTAGCACGGTCTCTAGCCGGCACTTCAACCTTGTGGCTACTCTGGGTGCCTCGGGCGGTTCTTCTTGTTTATCTTTTTTCAGCCTTAGCCAATCATTCTGAGATGGAGGGTCTGGCTAGTTTCCCTTGGCGTGCAATGCCCCATAAACCACTTTTGTTATCAGCTCACCTAGCACAATGTAGGTGGTATTCTTGTTGCCTATCTTCACTAGATTGTCATGGATATAAGCAACATAATTGATAATCTTTGGCTTGCTCTTCTGCATTGCCTAGGTGAAGGTGGTAGCAATGGCTCCAGGCGGCCATCTGTACTTCTCTGGCCGCTTGTACACATATGGAAGTACTGGTTGTAGAGCTGGCTCATGACAACCACTTTAGGGTTTGCAATGTCTTCAAAGGTGTAGTTGTTTTTCTTTTCTGAGTACACCTTGACTTCATCTCTTCTCTTGGTCACACTATCTCCCTTGTTGGAGAGGTCTAATGCGGCTGCCACCACCCTCTCTGTGATCACAATCATGGTGTTTGGTGCCCTGTAGATCAGTGACTCTGGCCACTCCATCTTCTTTGATAGTAGTTACAAACTCCCACACTCTTTTGATGTTGATTCCCGCTGGCAGAGCTTCAAAATAGTTATGGAGATCTATCTTCTCCAGGTATTCTCGACAAATTCATTGAGCTCCCGAGGTAGCATGGGTAGCTCTATTGCATTTCCTTCGGTATCTTTGAACACGCCTTGGTAGATCTTCAAATCATTGGACTCTAGAAAATCCTCCTGAATCCACGTGCTGGTTGCTTCAGAGTTCCTTCTGGGATGACAAACGACTCTACTTCTTCCAAGTAGTCTTTTATAGTCATTCTCTTCTTCTTTGCCGGTGATTTTGCGGTTGCCATGGATCCTGTTGCACTCAGTAGTCCGAAGTTAGCGTTTTTTCCATATCAGATGAGGGACTGAGTTTTAACTATCCAAATGACTTGAAAATTGAAAATAAAACTTAAAAGGAACTTGGGAAACCCTACATGTGCTCACAGTATCATTCTGGCCAAAATTTATCATTTAGACATCCTACGCGTAGGATGTCTGTTTCATAAGTTTTTGGTGAAACTTGGCATGTTGATGGTCCTTGACCTATTGAACATGTCTATGTGATTGGAATTGGGTTTGGGCATCAAAAGGTGCATTTCTGGGCAGATTCAGGCTTTAGGCTCACAAATTGGGTAGGATGTCCAAAACACGTGGCAAATGATGTTCAAATGGGTTGAAATTTGCTATATGAGCTTCTTGCACCAAGGTAATGGCTCCCATGAAGTCATTTTTGTCACAGAAGTTCAAAATAATGCTGGAGACACCCTACGCGTAGGATGTCTTTTTCATCAAAATAGCTTGGAATTGGTTTTGTGGGTAGCTCTTGGCATGTGGAACATGGCCCTGCTCTTGAATTTTGATTTGGACAAGAATTGGTGTTGGTAAGACCGTGTGTAGTGTTTTTGGGCTCAAAAATTGCATCTTTGAGGTGTTGGGGGCCAAAAGTGATGAGAATGGCTTGAAACTTGATATATGAGCTCATGAAGGGGTAATAAAGAGATATGGAGTTGAAAAATACCATATGGGGGCCAAAAATGTCATTTAGACATCCTACGCATAGGATGTCTATTTCATCATTTTTTACCTCTGATCACACAGATAGGTTGGCAATGTGCTCATGAGTGTATTGTGCAAGTTTCATGTGATTTGGACAAGTTTTGGTAGGTCTATGGCCCATTATTGCCTCTATGTCCTGACTTTGCGTTTTTTCATGCATATGAGGTTAATTTTTGTCCAAATGTGATGAAACTTGGTGGCTAGCTTGTACAGGCTATTCAGAAGCAGTGTGTGATGACAGATGCTAGATTTGGTGTCTAGAATTGGCCTTGAGACATCCTACGCGTAGGATGTCTCCTGATGAAATTTTTGTTGGAGGTGCTACTGGTGCATGCCCTGAGCCCCCCTGAGTCCCTTTTAAGCATTATTTCAACAAAAAAGTCAAATTGATAGAAAGAAACTCCCTGTGTAGATTTTAGAGCCGCCGAGCCGTTTTCTGACTCTTGGAGTGCTTTTCGGTGATGAAAATTCTTGATGTTGATTTCCATAGCTTCCCAATCCCTTGGGGATCCTTGCCATATGGTTTTTGTCGACTTTGGCTTCACCGAAGCTCCATTTGGCAATTTGTTGCTCTAGAAGTGGCCGTGGTTGCATTTACATGTCGTCAATGACTTGTGGTGATCTACCACCATAGGACTTGGTTGTTGATGGTCTAGGAAAGCCGCTCGTGAAGTTTGGTGGCAAACGGACATGCGGTTTGGCTGTGAGAGCTTTTTGACGCTTTGTGTGTCTGATGCCGTTTTTGAAGTTAAGTGCCGCTTCGGGTCACCATATGGTTATGTGGGCTATATAGAATTGTCGAGCATGTCGAGATGCTCCTACCCATGAGTTTTGGTAGCATTTGGGCGCCTTTCCGTCGATTTCTCATTTGGTGGCCTCTCGCGGGGCTCTAGGAATTAGGGTTTTTCCCGATGGTTTTCTACTGCCTTTGGTCATCCAAAAGTGGTCTCCGCCGCCGATGAAGTCTCATTGCTTTTGGGTTAGCCGTTAGGTGGTCACTTCTACCTGTAGGTCTCTACTACCCTCTTTCTGTGTGAACCCTACGCTAGTTTTCGCGACAAAACAACAAACATGCGCGAAAAGCTCAAGGTGGTGAGCCTATCTCTCATGTCTGGAGCCTGTCGGGTGGTCGTGCGCGTCGTAGAAACTGTTGGAAGTGCCGTTCACTCTAGGTGGCAGAAGCTCTTTCTCAAAAGGCAATAGTGAAAATGAGCTTAAAATGAAGTGTAAAAATCTTATAATGGGGTCCCCGAACCACTTTCCATGAAATTTGACATGTGCTCCCAACTTCTTGCGAGATGCAGTTTAGGCTCAAAAATTTCTTGATTTGGACTCCATTTGCCCAGTTTCCAAGAAATTTGACGTTTCGGTCAAAATCTGGCCAAAACACGCTTTCCGCTCCATTCACATAATTGCACCCCCATCGTACCATAGGTTTTCCTATAGTCACTGATAATCCCCATATTTTTTGTTTTTCATTACGACCGTTTTTCACCTGCTTTTTGCATTTTTGAAGTTTTTCTGCAAAAAATTAGTAAAATTAAAAGGAAAATAGCAAATTAAATCCAAAAAATTCCCAAAAATCATAATAAATAAAAAACATCACCGCAAAACACCATATACACTCACATGCAATGTTTATGGCTGGATTTCTATGTTTTACCAATATTTTACCCGAAAAATGGCTATTTTTACTTATATACACACACATAGGGGCTTGATTTGGTGTTTGGCCCCGTATACTTGTCTATTCATGCTGTATAAGGTCATATGTACTTGGGTTAGTCCAGAAAATTTCACAATCAAACGACAACCCTTAAAAATAGTCGAAAAACATGCCCTTTTTTGCTCTTTCTGCCATTAGGTCCGCATTTGAGAATGCCTCCCTCCCTCCTAGCCGGAGTCCTCCCGGACGACAAGGTATCACCTTGAAGTATGTGCCGTGCATGGGTTAAAAATTGTGCTAATGCTTGGCCGTGTAATGTGACCCTATATAATGCATACTTGGTCAATGCATGGAAAAAATTAATGCTGTGCAAGAGGAGGGTATAAGCAATATGCTTATTGGCATTCTTCGTCGAGGTTTCCTGTTTGATGTTGATTTGGTTGGAGGAGTTTCTTTGCAAGTAAAAGTTATAACTCTACCGCTCGCTGTTTGATCGTCTTTCTTGCAAAAGTCGCTTTGTTTGCCGCTGTTGTCGATATGGCCGTAGTCGTCTCCTTGGAGAGAATTTTCGTGACAAAATCGGCAATAGACTTTGTCTCTTTGGCTTTCCATTTGTAGATTTGTTTTGCCAGTTTATGTAGGTTTATTTTTACTTCCGCGGTTGTCATTGTTTTGCTGCTGATTGGCACCCACATATATCGGTTTGCCGGCATATGTTGTGTGTCTCTGCCTTCCGATGTTGCTTGTACTGAAGGGAGTTCTTGTTTTTTTGGTTTTGGGATCCAAATGCGAGTCGCATTTAAGTTGTTGTTGAGCATTTTCTTTGGGATCCATATCTTTTTTATTCCCTTTGTTTTTGGTTGAACTGTCTGCTTCAGTTGACTTCTTCTGTTGTATTGTGGTTTGTCTGCCATGTCATTTCTATCCTTCCGCACCTGTACTTTCTTTTATCAAGTTGGTAACCTTGATCTTTTCACTGCGGTCGGTGACTTTTTATGCTTTTAGTGAACATGGTTGGCAGTTCCTTGTTTGTTAGCCATGGGTATCGTGTTGTTCTTTAGTGGCACCCATTCTTTTGGTTCTTTGTCCAGTGATTGCATTGTTGGCAGCTGATTCTTCCGGGGTTGCTGAGCAAAGGCTACCACCTGTTGTTCTTGTGCATGCTGAATTTTGACTGCATCCGTATTCCAATCTATCTGCACATTATACTCTTTTTGCCAAGGTTGTCCCAACAACATGGGGTGTTGTGTGCTTTCATCCTCGACCATATAAAACTTGTGTGGGTAAATATATTGATGTACTTGTACATGCAATATAGTCCAACCCAATGTTTTTAGCGAATGTGATGTACTACTTTCCAACACTTGTGGAGTAGGATATAGTTGACCTTTGAGCTTGAGCTGTTTGTATAATCTGTAAGAGATTAGATTTGCTTGAGCTTCAAAATCAAGCAACGCCGTCGATTCAACTTGATTGCTACCCACTTTGACTGCAACTATTGGCTCCACTGTGTCTTTATCAAAATTCGTTAGTCGAATGGCATTGATTTGCAACGATGATCCAGATTGTTGTTGTTGTCGTAGAAGCCGTCTTTTTGCAATTCATTATTTTGCTTCTAATTGAGATTCTTCTTGTACCCTATGTTTCTCCTTCATCTGTTGTTTTTCTTGATGGATTTGTTGAAGCATATCCTATGTTAGCGATAAATGATATTTCTTTAATCAACACCCACTAATCCAATTTGGCATTTCTTCACCTGCTAATGTAGCAAGCTTGACAACTCCACTTTGTGATAGGTCACTAATCACAAAGGGTCCCATCCCTTGTTTTTTAAGTTCTTGGCATGTTGCTTCAAGGTATAAACAAGTACATAATCACCTGTTTTGAACTCCTTCGTGTGCACATGCTTGTCATAAAAACTCTTTTTGTCTTCTCTTTTTAGCATACATCGAAGCTACAGCTCGTAAGCAAAGCTCATCTAGCTTTTCAAGATCATCTATTCTTGAAGAGAGCTCATGCCCTACCCATTCTAAGCGTTTCGCTACTCGTAGAGTTGGAATTAAAAACTCTATGGGTAATATAGCATTTAGGCCAAACACCATGTTGTACGGTGTTGTTCCTATTGATGTTTTATAGGCTACCGTGTATGCCCATAGTGTTGAGTGTAGCTGCTGATCCCAGTCTGTTCTTGACTCTGATACAATTGTAGTGAGAATAGTGCATAGTGTTTTATTTGTGGCCTCAGCTTGTCCATTTGCATGTGGATGATATGCAGAGATTTTCTATGTATGACCATGAATTCCTCTAGTAGATATTCAATGACTTCATTAAGAAAATGTGTTTCTCGATCACTGACAATTTCTATTGGTAATCCTTATCGTACAAAGACGTTCTGATACAAAAATTGTGCAGTGGTTCTTGCGTCTGCTTTTTGTGTTGCCTTGGCTTCCGACCATTTTGTGAGATAGTCCGTAGCCACAATGATATGTTGGGTATGGGTGCGATATGCAGGGGGTGAAATAGGCCCCACAAAATCAATGCTCCATTTTGCAAATTCCCTTGCTCCCATCATTGGCCGTAGTGGCATCTCATCTCTCTTTATCGGCACCTTGGTGCGCTGACATGCGTCACAACGCTTTACAAACTCGGCAGCATCCATATGCAATGTAGGCCACCATATTCCTGTGGTTAAGACAATTTTTGCCGTCTTATCGCCTGAAAAATGGCCTCCACTTATGCCTCCATGTGCGTGTTCTAGAATCAGCAAATATTCACTTTCACTTGCACAGATTCTAAGTTGATTGTCCTTTCTGCGCTTATAGAGTTGATTCCCAATTAAATTAATGTCAAGAGCCTCCAGCTCTATAGCCCTTTTCCGTGCTCTTGTTATGTTTTCAGGAAACGTTCTTGTGGTTAAGAAATCAATGATATATTGACTCCATGCAGGTGCAATTTTTACTTGAAACAATGTCGCGTGATCCACTGATCGTTTGACACTACATATAGTACAATTGTTAACATAAGCATGTGTGTCAGTATACATAGTTGGCCAATAAACCCCTAATTGTTTCAATGTCTGGTGTGTTTTCATTGTTGAACAATGAAATGAACAATCCTGAATGTGTGCTTCTTCAAGATAACACTCGAATTCCTCCGGATTTATACATAATCGTAGAATCTGGTCCGAGCCTAGGTGATACAGTCGTCCTGCAATCAACTGGAAGTTTTTTGTTTGTTGAATTGTTTGCTGTTTGGACCTGCCGTCCTTGTTATCAAATCTACCTCCAAAGGAAAGAATGCTAACAATTTCCTGAGACCATTTGGGTATCATTTCAATATTGAAAAGATAAGCATCAGGTATGTCATCATCTACTCCTTCAGGAGCTTCCCCGTTTTGCAGCCTTGAAAGACGATCCGCTCGTAGATGTGTTTTACCCTTTTTGACCACCACTATGAAATCAAACTCTAGCAATATAATAAACCAGCGTACAATTCTCCCAGTATTGCATGGTTTATTTACCAGATACAAAAGAGCTTGATCATCTGTGAAGAAAAAAAATTTGTTTGCGAGCAAATAATGCCAAAATTTCTTTACAGCATAAATCATTCCTAACCCCTCTCTTGCGGTGGTTGTATAGTTCTTTTCTGCACTATTTAACTGTCGGCTTGCATAACAAATTGGGAAATCCATTGTTCCGTCTCCAGGTTGAGCCAGAATACTCCCGCTTGCATATGCAGATGCATGAATGTGAACGTGGAATATCTTTTCCCAATCTGATGCTTTAAGTACAGGTGCTGATACAAGGTTTTCCTTAAGCTTTTGGAATGAAGTTTCATACTCCTCAGTCCAGTCGAAACTGACTAACAAACGATACAGAGGTTATGCAATGACTGCATACATGTATATGAATCTTTGATAATATCCCATGAAAGATTGCACTTGTTTCGCATTAGTAGGCCTGGGCATGTCTACTATGACTTTGATTTTGTTTAGGTCAGTGGTTATGCCATTTCTTGAGACAATGTGTCCTAAGATGAGGCCTTGCCTAACCATAAAAATGCACTTTTCTGGGTTAAGATAGATTCGATATGTTCTGCACTTCTCAAATACCTTTTGTAAATGGTGTATATGTTCTTCTCGTAGAAGAGAGTGTACACACTGATCATCCATGTATATTTCTAAGAATATTCTCATGTATTCTTTGAAAGCATGTGTCATTAACCTTTGAAAGGTAGCTGGTGCATTGGTTAAGCCAAAAGGCATAACTCTATATGCATATATTCCCCATTCTATGGCAAACGCTGTTTTGTGTTGATCCTCTATTGCAATTGCCAGTTGGTTATACCTTGAAAATCCATCTAGAAAGGAATAAGCCCGTTTCCCGGCCACCCTCTCAAGTACATGTTCTATGATCGGCAAGGGATAATTATCCCTTATGGTGGCTGTATTTACCTTTTTGAGGTTCACACACACTCGCAACTTTCCGTTCTTTTTGGGGACAACCACAATGGGTGACACCCAATCTGTATGCTTGATTTCATACATGAATTTAGCATCCATCAGCTTGTCAATTTCCTCTTTGATTCGTTTAGCAAATGTGTCATTATATGTATAAGGACTTTGTTTGCTAGGTTTGGCATCTGATTTCAAAGGAATTGTATGTTGGCATATCGATGGATCAACTCCTTTGAGGTCTTTGTAGGACCATGCAAACACATATTTATACTTCTTGAGAAGTTGTGTTAGCCGTTCTTCTTCGTTAGGCTCTAAATCAGTTGCGATATAGACCGGCTGAGGCTTTTCACCTGGTTCAGCGAGGTCTATCCGTTTTGCATTTTCCGGCCCATCGTAAGATTCTTGGTTTATTCTTTCCCTGACTGGTGGTGTCATTATGATTTTTCTGTCCTGGATGGTGAATTTCCGATAGTGTGATGGTACATTCATGTTTCCTTTTTTTGACTCCTCCTTACCATCACTTTCTCCCTCAGTCATCCATATCTCTCGTAATGACCTTTTTAGTTCTTGGTATTTCTTTTTACGCTCCAATTTGGTCCACTCTGGGTCTTTTTTTGTTCTTGTTTTGATTTTTGTGATTTGTTTGATTTTATTTCTGTTTTAGCTGTACTTGTTTTATTTCCTCTTGCGTTCTTTCCCTTCGCACTTTTGAGAATCTCCCTGATATCTGGTCTTTTACGCAATCCTCTGCTTTGACAAGCATTAGATAGTGAGTTTTATCTTTTAGCCTAGGCATCAGATTCTCTCTCATTTTGTTTTCTGCTCGTTTTTTCCTATAACATTCCTGGCATCTAGGGTGCTGATTGGCGAAATCATAAAACTTGATATTCGCTGTTTTCTCCCCACGCTCGCTTGAGCTATCCGAACACTCGTTATCTGCATCGTTATTTACTTCCAGATGCTTAGAGGAGTTATAAAACTCTCCTTGTTATGGTGGTTCTACAATCTCATATCCTCCTCGTATAAGGCTTACCATGTAATAGGGTAGCACATCATAGCCATCCTTATCGCAAAATTTTGTCGTTGGGCTATCTGTAGTGATACAGACAATGTTGCTAGTATGTGTTTCCATTCTAGAGGTTTCAAGGCATCTTCAAGAAAAGGCTCCGGAATATAATCCTTGTCCTCAATAGCTCTTTCTAAGACGCATTCCTCTCTTTTTAAGCTCCCACAATGTGAAGCTCCGCACATCCATAGCTCTTTTTGTTGCCCTAACCATGCTAGGAGTTCGGACCCTGCCAATGTAGCTGAATCAAACTCTTCCACTGGTGTCTGGTTCACATCTTTGTAACTATGGTCTTTTAGGTGTATTTTGGTTGTAGTCTCACCATGTGTGAGGTATATGTGGTCGTAACCCCAATCTTGGACCATCCTTAATTGCCTCATGAATGGTCTTCCCAAGATGATCTCGTAATTGTTCTTTTTGTCGAAATCGACTATTGCAAATGTATGCTCATACTCGATTCCGCACGAAGTGACAATTACTTTTTCTAAGAGCCCTAGAGGCTTTTCGATGAACCCATCTGCCGATTGCAATTTCATTCTGGTAGCTCTCAAAGCCGGTTTTTCCCATTTTTTCCAGATTTCCTAGGTGGCGATAGCGACTCCTGCTCCACTGTCTAGAATAGCTTTGGAAACTACTCCTTGGAATTCTACTGGTAGCGTGGTGTTGCCATCTTCTTCCTCACAATACTCTCCAACCTTGTTTAAGGGTACTAGTCTAGTGTTTAGTTGAGGCCTGTCCAATTCTCTGATCCCTTCCTGAAGCTTTGAGGTGGAGTCTTTTACTCCAAATTTTTCTAAGCATTTGTCTACTGTAGTCCGCATGTTTGGTAGTAACCTCAGGAGTTCGGCTAATGTGATTGTGCATGCCACAGGGGTGGAAAATAACTCAATCACCCCTTGTGAATCCATCACTCTGTTAGAAGAAAGTCTTTGAGATGGTATGCTCTCACCTCATACTTGGCTTCATACTCTCCTAGGTAAGAGGGTAGAGTGTTTAGTGAGTTTGGTTGGCTGTGCCCCGAACTAATTGATCCATGGTCTACCCCTTGCGAATGTATATCAAAGTTCATTTGTGATTTTGCCTCAAATTCTTCAATAGGAGGTAAGATCTCATTTTTCTATTTTCTCGTGCTATTTGTTTGGTAGGTCACCCTGTTAGCTTCGTTGGCATCACGGATTTGCTTCCACAGGTCATCTAGACTGTTACAATCCTTACCCATTTCTACCAATGTTTTAGGTTGAAACCCATCACTTGTGTCATCTGTTGTATTTGGCACTATGATAGGCTCTCTCCCAAACTCAGAGGCATTTGTGAGTCTCTCCTTTGTTTCTACTGGTTTCTCTAAAGTCATTTTGATAGGGGTTGGAGCTGGTACTCCATGCCAACTTGCAGGTTTACCAAGCGGGTTTTCTATGAAGGATTGAGCTGTTTCAATCATCTTTCTACACATTTCCACCTCTATTTTTCTATTTCATCATATGGATAAGTCATCCATATTTGCTCTTGGGTTTGGTTGTTTTTGAGCCTGGCTTTGTAGGCTTTTAAAAGTGTGTCTAACTGCTCATTTACCTTTTTTGCCAACACTGATCCTCCCGATCCTGCACTTTTGGGTTCTTCTATTTCCTTGGGTGCTATGGTTGCCGTAGTGTGTGAGCTTAGGCTAGCTAGATCCTCTAACCGCTCTAATCTATCCTTTGTGTGTTTTAACTCCTCGAATAGAACCGTTTGCTCTCGTTCTCTCCTGGCTTTTATACACACCTTTCTAGCTTTCCAAGTGCTTCTCTGATTTTTCATTTCTGAAATTGGGGCATCGGTTTTTGGCTCTTCAATTATGGGTTCGTTCGTCATTCTTTGAGCTTGGGCTCGTGTCACTGCCTGAATAGGTATTATTGTCTCGTTTTCTGACCCTCCACTAGAAGGCACTGCTTCCAGCATGTTCAAGGTAGTTTTTGCTCCTTTGCTCGGGTTCTTAGGGAAATCAGGAATCAAATGAGTAACTCCACACTCGGTGCAATATGCGTTGACTCTAATGATTTCATCATGAGGACAGTCTCTTAGCCAATGGTCTCCACCATACTTGTAGCAAGGTCCCTTAGGTTGTTGAGGTGCTCCTTGAGCTCCTCTTTGTTGGTATGCATGTCTCTGCCTGCCCATGCCTCCGTTGGCTATGAACAACAATGTTCGTTCATCCAAGCTATATCTTCCTTCTCCTGCTGCCTCTGCAGTTGTTGGTGGTCCTGCACTTTTTATCATGCTCCATGGTTCTATCGTCGAGGGTTCTTCTGGTGGATAATAGACATGATTTGCAGCATATCCATTGGGATCTTCGTAATATGCATGCATAGGTACGAAAGACTTCTCTTCTGATTCAGTTACGGTTGGTGTATCTTATGCCAACTGGTCGTAATCTTGGTAGGGGTGGTTGCTGCCCTAATAGTGGTTGTGGTCTTTCTACACCTATAGGTCCTGGTAGGTTTCCTGCTTGATACCTAGGCATCGGTGGAAGTTGAGGAGATGCTACCTGATCTTGGGGAGCGTAAGGTCGTTCTCTCACATACCCCTTGTTATAATAACATTCCTCCGTCCCATGGTTTGTCCATTTTTGTTCAATAGCACACCATTTTGGCTGTTTAGCCTGAGGTTTGGCGTACAGGTTAATCTTTTTTAGCACTTCCTCTACAAGCTGCTCCTGGCTTACAACTACTTTTGCTTTCGGTGCTGTCTTAGCGGACTTGCTTCCACTTTGTTGTGAGGATGAATCGTCGTCAAGATCCTTGAATTCACCCTCTTTGTAGACCGCACAACTGTCTACAAGGTAAAGAGCCTCCTTAGTTAACTCATTTAACGTCGTGCTCCTCTTCATATGTAAGTCCTTCTGGAGATCTGCATTTCTTAGTCCTTGAATAAATATAAGCATAAGTCTGGACTGAGTTCCACAGGGTAGAACTTAACATATCTTTTTAGTCGTAGGGCTGCCTTTCACACAGATTCCTCGTCTTTATGTTTGAGTTTATGGATTTGTGAGACTGTATTATGAGCTATCCCCCTTTGTGAGAATTCCTCAATAAACTCGTCAAACACCTCCTCCATAGACTCAAAGTCTCTACGCTCCACAGAGTCAAACCATGTAGCTGCATCCTCCTCTAGGGTTGGTCCAAACCCTGAAAATTGGGTAGGGAAGTCTAACACTTCTTCAGCTCTAATTACACGCAAAAAGGCTGCTACATGATTTCTAGGATCTCTGTTTCCAGTGTATTTCTTGTTTACCTATTTTTTCACTTGAGAAGGTCTAATTCTACGATGGCCTACAAATCTCATCATTGGATCTCCATGTCCTAATTGATATACCTCCTCTGCTCTTCGGTAGTGGGCGGGTTTCTCTCCCAATGGTGCTCCTAAGCCATAATTTCTGATGGTTCTTGCAAGAGACGGTTCATCTCTTCGAACTCGTTCTATGGGTGGTCTTCCAGGCTCTGTTGAACCTTGAGTTTTTGGCTTACTCTCCCCTTGATACTGTGAATAGAGTGGTGGTTCTTGTAGATCCCTTAGCCCTCGTGCGGCTTGATAACCATCTCGGTTTTGGTCTTGTTCTAAGGTTGCACTCTGTCGAAGCCATGCCTGCAATGATGGCTGGGTTGCTGGTTGGTTTTGGTAGTTGAATGTCTGCTGCTGTCGGGTAGAATGTGAGGTCGCGTCATAATCTTTGAAAATGGATTTGTCGACTTGCTAGGGGTGTAGGTGACCCTTGGCACTTCTTCGGGGGCATACGTTGATGCTTTTGGAGCTGTTGCCTTTTCTACCTCCTTTGGAAGAATACGTTTGTATTCACACCCGTATCTATAAAAAAAAACAATATCCTTTCCCATAGAAATTTCATAAGAGAATAAGTAAATAACCTTGTCTTTGCTTAATTCGTTTGGGTAGGGTTCTTTGCAATGAAAGTAAGAGACTATTCCCTCGCTCTCATGCTTGTAAATTCCCCTAACTCATTATAGGTTGAGACCCTGGTTGTTTTCTTATCATACATAAAAAGCGCTCCAGGTCGATCAATGTTTGGTGACGGTTCTTGAGTTTCTGAAACCATTTTTGCTTTCGCCACGTTATCTCCATATCTATTGTAATCCTCAGGTTTACTAACTATCAGATAGTGGTTCCCCTTTTCGTCTCGGAATCTAAACTCCATTATCATAGACTCGAATTATTTCCAGTCTCTGAGCCGGCCTTTCTTCAATACAAATACACTTGCGTCCTTGATAGTCAGAATAAACTAGGGCTCCCCTCGAGTTTGTTCCTTCTAAGAAGATTATAGTGAACTTGGAATCGTTCAAATGATTTAGGGAGGTGCTTCCTCCTGGCATTGGTCCGTCATAGGTGAAACGTCCTGGTTGTTGACTACCCATCATGAAGAAGGATTTGTCTGATGAAGTTTCAGTATCACTACCCTCCTCAATAATCGGTGCTAGTGGATCTAGCTTTGCCTGGGTTACACTCTCCTCGGTGGACACTAAGCTACCCTGATCACCTGCCACCTTTTGGTCTCTAAAAATGTATCTTCCTGATCTTAAATTCATTAAACTCAGCAATGCACCTAACACAAATCCAACCACTCACCTGGAAAAGGATCAGTTTCCACACAACTTCTTGCTTTGCCGCTGAATATACCTGTACAAGCATTTAATTTCGGCAATCAAATCAAAGCATTTAACCACTAGAGGTGGTTTTAGTAATGATTGGTATAACTGGAGAGTTAACCTCAACCACTACTGTATTTTATACACTTTTGATGTTCTGGATTAGGTCTGCTAATCTGGAACTGTACTTCTCTCGGATGTTGGTCAATTTGCCTGAAAAGTCTTGATTCCGTCTTTGCTCCGTCAAAAGGTCAAACAAGGTCCAAATTCACTTCTAAAAGAAGTTCTGGAATCTTCAAGTCAAATGGAACATCATTGTATGTCCTCAATCAAATTTTCTCTTCACTGAGCCCCTGTAGACATCCTATGCATAGGATGTCTCCTACTCTGTTTTGCTTGTATTTTTGCACTATAGACTCCCCTTGATGTGTTGAGTCCACAACTGTTTTTACTTTTTGATTTGGACACCTATAAGCTGGTCAATTGATCAGGAATCTGTTCCAGCAGCCTGATGTTGGTTTGACCAGTCAAATCAACTCCAATTTGGACCAAAATTGACTAGGAGGCTTGCCTCAGGCTATACAACACCCTCCTATGCCTACAATTAGTTTCTAGCTTGAATTTCATGCATTAGACATTCTACGCGTAGTATGTCTTATTGCTCAAAATAGCTTCAAATGCAAAGTACAGACTCCTCTTGAGGTGCTGATCACTTTGGTATGCTCAAAGCTAGATTTGGAGTGCAAGATCACCCAAAACACATCCTATGCGTAGGATGTCTTTTTGGCCTGTTTGACCCCAGACTTGATCCACAGCTTCCCCTTGATGTCAGCAACCCAGTCCTATGCTTAGATTTTGGTTTGGATTTCAAAAGACCCCAATTTTAGCTGTTCTAGCCCTTTTCAATCGAAGATGCTAAAGTTTGCTTAGAACTTAATTATCTCACCCAATTGAGATGAAACCCTTCTCAGTCACTTAATATATCATGCAGATCATGCTCATGCAGCCATCCTAAGGTTTTGGTCTTAAAATAATACCTTGGCACAATTTGGGTAGGATGTCTGGCAATTTCTATCTATTTGGCCTTATCCTGTCAAGATATGGTCAAATTTCCACTTTCCAGGTGAAAATAAGATAAAACCTACCTTCTGAACACAGTGGTCAACTCAAAATTTCAAAATTCCCCCCAGATCAATTGTAGACATCCTACACGTAGGATGTCTCCTAGCTTCAAATTTATTTTTTCCTGACAAAAATGCTCTTGATGCTCTGCAGCTCCCTCAGAAACACTAACAGTAACTTTTGAACTTCACTTCATCTTTCAAACGCACTTTTGCGTCTTTTACAACCTTGTGATGAACCTAACAGCAAGTATAACATGCATGAAGTGCTCTAGATCATAAATCATGATGTCCTACTTACCCTACTCCTACTCATCATGTGAAATGGTGATAATGGTGTTTCGGTTGCTTCCTGGCCTCTCCAGACTCTCAAGTTCTCCTTTCACCGCTTCTACCACTCAAACTCTTACTCATCAACTCAACTAAAGCCTAAACTACCTAAGTCTACCTAAGTCTACCTAAGTCGAAGGATCTAGGCCAGACACACGCTCCCTAGACTCCCTCTAAGACCTACAGAGTCCTCCACCCTCTGATCCTATCTAAATGTAAAACAAGACTCTGGAAAGCTAGAGAATCCCTATCCTCAAGGACTAGTCTCGGTCACCTACCTAGGGTTTTCGTCCCCGACAGCGGCGCCAATGTTGGCAGATACACCGCGACGGACGTCAGCACAACGAGAACTCACCTAACAAGATTTGTGAGCTAAGGACGAAGCTCGACCCGCACGCGCATGGAAGCAAGCATAGGGTGTCAATCTACACTCGACCGACTCTCGACTAATTCCTATAGAGGTCTCTACCCAATGTCAAAGCTACAGCCTTCAGGAGTGCATAAGAGGAGATTTCCTACAACGCTTTCTAGAGACAATTACCCATCAAGCGATCTCGAAACGCCACAGAACTTGAAGGAGACCCTACTAACACCAATAGGTCGCTCTCCCTAAGGTCTATGAACCAAAATCCCAACCCGAAACACGTGGTGCAAAATCACGTAGGATGTCTGGCCGAAATCTGTAGGTCATCATTTCCAAAAACTAAAGTGCCTAATGTGTAGCTCAATGCGAACGCGTGGATATGTTGAAATGCAAAAACGGATAACGTATGCTCACTGAATCACCAGATGGAGCTCGTATGTCGGGCTCGCAGAACCGGACCGTACGCGCACAGCTCTCATCGGGGACAACACGTTGCACTTCTCCGCACTCGATTCCGACCACCGGTGCGCGCGTAGCATCAAGATGAAGCTCTCTCTCTCTCTCTCTCTCTCGTACACAGTACGCTCACTCACAGACTTCACTTTTTAAAATGATAAAGGTTTCTTCATTAAGGTCAAAAAGTGGTATAAATACCTTACAATCTCAAACCCTAATGTTCCAATTTAACCATCTACTCAATCTAAATGTCAAAACTGGGATACAATCTGGAAACTTCTGTAAGCCCCAATATTTACAAAGGTGAAATGTCGGGTTTTCTCAATAAATGAATAATTACAAAAAATAATAATCCGCCGAGCAGTCATGTTTCGTAGGGCATGTCCAACCGCTAACACTTTTGTTGTGTCCATTGCACTCTCTCATTAAGAACGGAAGGCTCTCCCTTCCATAAGTAAAAAGAACCTTGAGCACAGTTCGGAGCACTCATCTTGAGCAAAGTTCATCATTCATTCCGCTGCACCTTACATCGGTATCAGAGCTTTAGCAGTGTTCAGTATCACTCGAGGAAAGAACCACAAGAACCACAGTTTTTTTTTTGCTTCTTGCGATCGCACGTACCCCGAGTTCACTTGGGCGTGTCAATTCCTAATCGTGTATTTGAAGAGTGACAGGAATCCCAAGAAAGAAGGGCTTGTCCAGCCTCCCCTTGTGCCTCTTTTCACTCACTGAGAGCAGACCGTTGTGAGCAGGATGGAAAAACACAGAGCGCCTCTATAACGACCCGACACACACTCTTGGAAAGATACACACACACACACACACTATGGGGCAGCACTTGGCTTATACAATCCACCTGACCGAGACAGGGAACACACCGATGGAGCGAGAGGAGAGAGACTATCCACTTGCCCACTCCACACACACACACACACACACACACACACACACACACACCCCCAAAAAACTGAGCTCAAAAGAGGGGAATTTCTGATAATTAGATACAAATGAGCTTGGGCCAACACCAAGGGGCAAATAGCTCACACAAAATGGGTAAAATAAGCCAGATACAATCACAAACTGGAGCAGAAACTTCGCTCATAGGAGAAACTTACACAGCCAAAACAGCAGAGAAAGAGGGAGGAATTTGGCAAAATGGACAGCGCCATCGCGTCCGGAATGGCCCAAAACCCCAGTCTACAATGTCAAAGTGCTCAAATCCGACCTCGGATGAGCAGTTTACGGCCAAAACAGGCTCCAAAAACCCCAAAAACACACCTGTGGCTGTTCCTCCTCTCTTCTCCACGTTTTTTCTGGTCTTCTCTCTGTTTTTTCAGCTTCCACACTTAGCTTTATTAGTTGGGAACCCTTGGCCTTTTAGATGACCTCAAACGGACCCCGAACAGGCCAAAAACTGACCTCGCAGTGCATAGTTGTCACCTTTTTTGCATCATCCGCACACCTAGCACTCATTTCTTTTCAATAATGCGTATCGCAACCACGCGAAGTGGCCCCAAAAAGTGGTCCTAATGATGACCTTTCTGCATAACTCTCACAAGAAAACACCCACGTTGTGTCCGTCCTCATCCGCGTGCAAATATTGACCCCGTTCGGCCTCTTGACGCCACTCGATGCCATCTGACGCACCTGCTTACCTCATGTCGTCGGCCCGCGGATAGCTTCCTCGAGAAGTTTTATGCGCTACCAACTCCTCCTTATTGTAGAAAAACACACTGGTACTGGTAATAGTGAAAATCGCTGCACTATGTACACCCTGTCTTACCTGTACACACGTGGGCCCCACGAAACCACCTGGCTCTGAAAAATGGGCAATTCATTATTTGATGCACCATGCATGTATATGTACATATGCGCAATCCCTTGCTCCAAAAAACTCCTGACATAATTTGACCATCCCCTAACCTGCTAGATCATTCATGATTAGCAGCAAGAAAGAGCGATATGAGACTCACCGCATCACAGGTCTCCTCATCCTTCACCAACATTGATTGCTCCACAGACAGTTCATCTTGCTCCACCATCATCAATCTAGCATGATACAATTTAAGACGCAATCCATTTACCCTTGACTTATGTAGAACACCATCCAGGTTAGCCAGCTGATATGTGCCATTTGGAAAACACTCCACTACCTTGAAAGGGCCTTCCCACTTAATTTGAAACTTCTTTTGGAAGGTGTAGTCCAGCTTACTGTTGTAGCGCAAAACCAAGTCATGCTTCTTGATACCCTTACTTTTGACCTTTTCATTTATCTTTGCTAAAGCCCTATCTTGCATCTTCCCATAATGTTCCAATGCACTCATCCTATCCAACTAAACCTCTTGTAGCTGTAAGAGCCTCTCTTCGAATGCATCACTAGGCGGCCCAAGCAACTTCTCTAACATCTTGACCGCATGCAACTCTACTTCCACAAGCAATAGTGCTTCTTTTCCATATACCAAATGAAATGGAGTAAACCCTGTACTTGTCTTCACCGAAGTACGGTAAGCCCATAATGCACTAGGCAATTCCAAATCCCAATTCTTTCCTTGGTGCTCTGTCACTTTCGAAAGAATCTGTACCAACTCACCATTGAATCTTTCATTTAAGCCATTACACTGTGGGTAATAAGGAGTGGTATGCTGGTGCCTAATCTTCATCTTTGCACATAAAAAATCTAGCAGTTTAGCTCTAAAGCCAGGCCCCTTATCTGAAAGTAGCTCCAGTGGCACTCCAAACTTGCAACATATTTCATCATACACAAATTTTGCCACATCCTTTGCAGTGATCTGTTTTACTGCTATAGCCTCTGCCCATCTAGAAAGATAGTCCATTGCCGTCAAAATATAGCTTTTGCCCCTGCTTGTGATAGGTAACGGGCCTATTGCATCAATCCCCCACTTTTCAAACACATCAAACGCCATAATGGTTTTTCGTAGCTCTGGCTTCAACACTCTCTTCCCAAATGCTTGACACCTATTGCAAGACCTACACCAATGGTGAACATCCTTGTGCAAACTAGGCCATACATACCCCTCTTGCAAAATCTTATGCAAGGTGATCTTTAGAGCAAAATGGCCACCACATGCGCCTTCATGATTCTCTTCCAACACTCTGTAAAGCTCCTCCCGCCAAGGTACACGTCTCAACACGAGATCAGCCCCTTTCATGTATAAGACATCACCAATCAATTTGTACCTGTATGCTCTACGCACAAAGCCATACTTCTTAGACTTCTGAATCTCCTTTGGAATGATTCCTGTTAGCAAAAACTCCTCTTCTTGATCCAAACTTTCCCGGCCATGATAAAGAGGTAAAGTGGTCCTCAACACAAATAGCTCCCCAATCATGCCTTGAGCTGCTTCATGTGCCTCTCCATTTAGAGCACGTTCAATGTGTCTGATGATCCATGCTTCGAACTTTTTTAACAGGCCTTTAATTATGAAGCACATTTCCTTCAATGAGGTGTTCTTGATCATCCACACACCCAACACTTGCTTCACCACTAACAAGGCATCACCTTTTATGCTCAACCTTCGAACCCCATGCTTCAAACAAATGTGTAATCCGGCTTCCAGAGTAGCATATTCAGCCTCATTGTTACTATGAGCATCCAATTTGAACCCTCTCTTGCATACTAGCTTCCCCTCTGGATCATAAAGTGCTATACCCCCTGAAGCTGCATCATGGCTCTTTCTGTATGAACCATCAAAGAAAAACACATGTGCATTTTTGATCTGTGGCACTTTTTCAACTACCTTTCTCACCACCTCTTCCTTAACAATAAGGGGATTCTCCTTGTAGGTCAACAAATCAGCTAGGGTAGCCCTTGTACTATCTTCCACTAGAAAAGAGAACTCAAACTCTTGCAGCTCAATTACCCATTTCTTCACCACATTTGACATGTTAGTACCATTAATTAACTGTGGCAAAAAAGCATAACTCGTCAAGAAAACAAAAGGCCGTGGTAGCAAGTAATGACAAAATCGTCGACAAGAAAATATTACACTAGCCATCACTAGCTCTACTTCCGAGAACTTTCTCTCTGCTACCAACTTCACTTGGCTTGCACATTACAATGGCCTCATATAATGGCTGCCCTTCCCCTTTTACAAGAGCATGGCTCCAATGGCATCATCCCCTACTGAGGGATTTACATAAAAAACTTTCTCCCAGTCAGGAGCCTGCATGGCTGACAAACCCCCTAACACCTCTTTCACCTCTTGAAACACTTCTTCACACTTGTCATCCCATTGCAATGGATCATGCTTTGACACTTGTTGTAATGGATAAAGAATCTGAGAAGACAATGGAATAAACCTTGCCATGTACTTCACTTTGTGTATAAAGGTTGCCAATTGCTTCGTACTCGTAGGTGATGGAAGAAGAATAATAGACTTAACCTTGTCTGGATCAGCCTCAATGCCATTTTCTGACACCATGTGGCCCAATAACTTCACCCTTGGCTGTGCTAGATGAAATTTCTTTGGATTTAGTTGTCCTCCACATTCATCATATCGAGACAATACCATCTGCAGCTTCTCATAGTGTTCAGCCCTACTGCTATAAACACAGAAGTCATCCATAAAAGCTTTAACACAACTACCAATGAATGGTTCCAACACCCAATTTGCTCTCTCTTGATAGAAGGAAGGTCCATTTGACAACCCAAATGGCAATACTGTGTAGCAATAGCAGCCCCATGGCGTAATAAAAGTTGTCTTTGTGCGGTCTTTAAGAGCAATCTTCAATTGGAAATAGCCTGAAAAACCATCACACACACTGTACCTCTCATAACCTACCAATGAATCCAAGATCTGATCAATGAATGGAAGAGAATATGGGTTCTTCTTAGTGGCTGCATTTAAGGGTTTAAAATCTACACAAATTCTCCACTTCCCATCCTTCTTTGGACTGACTACAACTGGACTCACCCATTCTGTGGTCTCCACAGGGACTATGAACCCTGCCTTCAATAACTTGTCCACCTCTTCTCGCAAGGCTTCCATTTGCTCTTGACCCTTGCTCTTGACCCATCCTTCTTAGCCTTTGCCGCACTGGCTTAGCACCTTGTTTCAGCTCTATATGCATCTCTTCGTCCTTGAACCCTCTGATCTCTTCATATGAAGTAATGAACAAATCAGGAAAACTAGCCAGCATGTGCAAATATATATCCTTCTCCATAGTTAAGAGGTCTCCACTGATCATTTGTGTCATCAATTTCTGCTTCTTTGACAACTCAACCTTGGTTTGCATCAGCCCTTCAATCACTTCATAAGGCCCTTCACTTTCATCTTCAACTTCATTCGCAAATGCGACTAAACCACACTCCTGGATTTCTTTATCCATCAAAAGGAATGCAACATCAGCATCCTCATCACTGTTGGTAGTGCTATCACTGTCCTCATCTGTCACCGTGGAAGAGTCTTCATCACTAGACTCATCCTCATCTTCATAAAGCTCCTCTAATCGTTTCCTTGTGTCCATATTATAAAGCTTCTTGGTACCTGTCTTTCCATAGAGGCTAATCGTACCATGTCGCCAATCTTGAACAGCTCCCACTGCACGTAACCATGGTCTGCCCAGTATAATAGGATATGCTCCCAACCCTGCTGGAATCACATGAAAATCAACCATTGCCTTTGCATCATACGCTTCCACTTCTAAGCTCTTTACAACACCCAAGCATTTTACTTTTTGATGGTTTGCCAATCTGATCCGAAAACCTGACACCCCAGCCACTGTGAGACCCATCTTCTCAACGCATGAGTGTGTTATGACGCATATTTGGGCTCCTCCATCCACATAACCTTGTCCCAAATTTTTCCTTTTATGCCACACATCTACTATTGGGCAAATTTCTGGTAGCTCATCCATTGCCAATACCTTCACTGAACCTCTCTCTGACTCTTTCTCCATTGGGTTAACCATCTTCTTCCACTGTCGCTTTAGTTTAGGAACCATCTCTATGAGCTGCCCAAAAGTAACATCTGCCTTCCTGCTTGTCAGATCCTCCTTTAAGTCATACCTTACTTGCCCATCCCCTAGTGGAAAATCTGAAACATGAAACTTGTGACGAGCCCTTCTTTTCCTCTTGGCCTTGACATCCTCGCCTTCATGGCTCTTTCCCTTCTTCTTACTAGGACCTGGGGCACTTCTTCCTTCCTTTTCCTCTGTCGTCCTCTTCCCAATAGGAATCACTAATGTATCCTCTAGCTTTGATGCCTTCTCCAAGGTGACTACACTTAGCACTTTTGTCTTTCTCTTTTCCTCCTGGGTTAATCCACTGGTTCCTTCATCTCCCTTAATTTCGATGCCATAATCATTTGACCTAGTTAGCACCTGTCTTGGCAATGGATACATGTCTCCCCCCATCCTTGGTGGCTTATCACATTGCGGGCTGATGTGACCCAACTCTCCACAATTATAACATGTGGGCGTTCTGCCTCCAAAACCTACCATTGCTTTGTTCAACACCATTCCTAGGCCTTTCTTCACCTCCTGGCTGATTTGCAAACCTCCCTTGACCTCGATTATTTCCCACTTGACCTAGCATGTTTAGGCTGAGATTCTTCATCAAATCTACCACTTGCCTCATGTCTTGCCTTAGCCCATCATCTTGAACTGATGTAGTGACCACTGTTGGCATAACCTGAGTAGTAACAGGAACCACTGGTTCGTGATGAACCCCTGGCATGCGACCTTGTAACGAGTCCATAGGCTGAAATTCAGACCTCATGGGCAAAGACTCCACCCCTAACTGGCTCATTTTCCTCAGCTTCCACTCTTTGTTCCTTGCTACCTCTAGTGCATCCTCATATGTCCTAAGCTTCTTTAGCTCCACTCTCCAACGTATATTCTCCCAAAGACCAGCTAAGAACCTGTCCTTCTTCATCATGTCAGGCGGGGGTACCTGTGGTGCTAAGGCCTTGCACATTCGCTCCCATGCCAATGAAAACTTACGTATGTACGCATCTACTGGCTCACCTTCCTTCTGCACCAAACCTTGTACTTCTTGCCACACTTTGTCAGGATCTTCTATCTTCACAAACTCCACTTCCAATCCATGCCTTAGATTGTCCCAACTCAATCTTACAGGTGGATCCGCTGCACGCAACTCCTCTTCAAATGCCTTGGACCAAACTCGTGCATCACTCTTCAAACAAATTTGGAGAAGGCGTAACATTTGCGTAGGGTCATGAATCTGGTTGCTAATGCAGGCAACCTCCATCTTTTCCAAAAATTCTTCCACATCTTCATCACTTCTTCCATGAAACTCCGGATAAGAGAAAGCCATGGCTACCCAAGTTTCAATGCTTTGAGAACCCCTTTGAACACACGTGCAAGAACCCAAAACTTTTGACTACCCAATCCCCAGAAACTTCAATGGAGCTCAACTTTAGATAAGGACAAACACATGCACATCAAATGAGTTTTCATAGTTGATCATCGGAATTACAACAGGCAAAGGACATTCCAAGATCTCTCGTAATCTTCTTGGCCCAAACATAAAGACTATGCGCTGCTGGAAAAAAATCTTCCTGGACACATGAACATTTATCTGGATTCTTTGAGTTAAATGAAATGGAGTGAATTGAGGGCCATTTTGATCATCCATTAAAGCCAACCATGAAACTCCCAAGAAGGCACACCTGACTTAACCTCTGATTTTTGCCAAAATTTCAGCAGCATAACAACATAAATGGCTCAAAAGACCAAAAAACCAGCCATCATAACTTGGGAAATATTCGACAGAGTTTCCCTAGAAGTAGAGCAGTAAGAACCCAAAATATAGACTGTATGTGTATGCATAAACTCTCAACAATAGAACCCGAGCATCAAATAGGACTCACTAGTACATAGCCTATGGCGAGGTCACAAAAAGGGTGCTCTAGCTACCTGTATCACCGAAAGGATCTCTACATTTGAGAATCCCCCAGCTCAATAAAAACCTCACGCTATCGACCCTCACACGAAGGCTAATGCAAATCGCATATAGTCAAGTCTCAGAAATGACTATCTTCCAGACCAAGTCTTAGAAATGGCTGGGACTACCAAATACAACCAAGTATGGCTCCACAAATGCGTACAATGGCAGTTTCCACAAGTAACGTACAACCCAATAGACAATGCGCTCAAGCAGGCGCTAAGTGATGCATACCCACAACAACTGCAAGTGACACCAAAGCTAGTATATCACTGTACTCCAGCTACCTGTACCTGTGTGAATCACCTCTACCTGTACCTGTCCTTGTAACCTGTAACCTGTAACCTGTAATCTGCAACCTGCAACCTACAACCTGCAACCTGCAACCTGCAGCCTGTAAGCCCGAATCTCGAAGCTTGAAGCTCGAAGCAGAAGGTACTCGAAGAAGATCCTCCGTGGGGGCGCCAAAAGAATGTGAGCGGGATGGAAAAACACAGAGTGCCTCTATAACGACCCGACACACACTCTTGGAAAGATACACACACACACACACTATGGGGAAGCACTCGGCTTATACAATCCACCTGGCCGAGACAGGGAACACACCGATGGAGCGAGAGGAGAGAGACTATCCACTTGCCCACTCCACACACACACACACACACACACACACACACACCCAAAAAACTCAGCTCAAAAGAGGGAAATTTTTGATAATTAGATACAAATGAGCTTGGGCCAACACCAAGGGGCAAATAGCTCACACAAAATGGGTAAAATAAGCTAGATACAATCACAAACTGGAGCAGAAACTTCGCTCATAGGAGAAACTTACACAGCCAAAACAGCAGAAAAAGAGGGAGGAATTTGGCAAAATGGACAGCGCCATCGCGTCCGGAACGGCCCAAAACCACAGTCTACAATGTCAAAGTGCTCAAATCCGACCTCGGATGAGCAGTTTACGGCCAAAACAGGCTCCAAAAACCCCAAAAACACACCTGCGGCTGTTCCTCCTCTCTTCTCCACGTTTTTTCTGGTCTTCTCTCTGTTTTTTCAGCTTCCACACTTAGCTTCATTAGTTGGGCACCCTTGGACTTTTAGATGACCTCAAACGGACCCCGAACAGGCCAAAAACTGACCTAGTTGTCACCTTTTTTGCATCATCCGCACACCTGGCACTCATTTCTTTTCAATAATGCGTCTCGCAACCACATGAAGTGGCCCCAAAAAGTGGTCCTAATGATGACCTTTCTGCATAACTCTCACAAGAAAACACCCACGTTGTGTCCGTCCTCATCCGTGTGCAAATATTGACCCCGTTCAGCCTCCTGACACCACTCGATGCCATCTGACACTGCTTACCTCATGTCGTCGGCCCGCGGATAGCTTTCTCGAGAAGTTTTACGCACTACCAACTCCTCCTTATTGTAGAAAAACACACTGGTACTGGTAATAGTGAAAATCGCTGCACTATGTACACCCTGTCTTACCTGTACACATGTGGGCCCCACGTAACCACCTGGCTCTGAAAAATGGGCAATTCTTTATTTGATGCACCATGCATGTATATGTACATATGCGCAATCCCTTGCTCCAAAAAACTCCTGACACCGTGTACTTAGCGGCCGGCCAATCGACGTGAGGTGGGAAAAAGTAACCTTGGTGTGAGCGCAAGGCCGCCAAGAGGAAAAGAGCAAAACTCGGGTGAAGAGAAGATCCTTCTCTAAACAGATTGCAAGCGAAAGAAGACCCTCAGGAACCCAAGAATCTCAGGACCCTCAAGAACCCAAGAACCCAAGACCCACAAGAACCCAAGTTCCTCGTGAACTTAAGAACCAAAGATCACAATGCATGGTCATCACCCAAAGTGGAATGGATACTTCGCATGGAGGTAATGGGCATGAAAGCAGTGAAGAAGAATTTCCTCACCATGGAGGTTTAGAATTTCCTCACCATGGATGTTTTCCTGACCCTCCCCCTACGCCATTTACCATTGGGATTGCACCAAATCCTATGGAGGCCTTGGTCAAATCAATGATGGACATGATGGCACGACAAGAAGTGACTTGCATTGCCTTGGAATTCGATCACGATGAACAAAAACAAAGAAAAGCACAACGAAAGGAGGAAGCCGAAGCAAGACGAGTGGCCTTGGAGGCCGATCGGGAGGTTCAGCGGGACCTCCGCACTCAAGAGTTGGTTCGTCAGGTTCTTGCCTGGAAGTCTGAACCAGCCAAAGATGTTGGTAGTTCCTCAAGTGGCGCAAGCTGAGATGCGGACTCCAAAAACCCAGTCACAGAGAAGTTGACTTTCAGTAAGTATGATGGTAAGATGGATGCTACGGTTATTCATTCTTGGTTGCATCAATTTAATGCTTATTTTGCGACAACTAAGAAGACAAGAAATAGCAAGGTTTTGATGGCAGCTATGTACCTTGTCGGTGATGCCATAACTTGGTACCACGCATGGCAAGAGGCACAGTTAGCCGTGCACCTAGAGGAAGCCGACGAATTCATTCCCCTTTCCTTCAATTGGGCTGATTTCCAAGACAAGCTCAAGGCGCGGTTTATGCCACCTCAGTACCTCGCAAGATTGAAGGATGATTGGCATGCTCTCAAGAAAAATGGTATGCCAGTTATGTCTTTCTCTCCTCATGTTTTGCAGCTCGGCACTCAATTATGCAAATCGGATGCGGACCGCAAGGAGGCATTTCTTTATGGATTGGACGAGTATATCAAGTTTGATGTGGAGGTACTTGATCCAATCGATCTCAACAAGGCGTTAGCAATTTCTCTTGCACAGGAGATGAAGCACAACAAGGGAAAGCCTAAGGAAAACAAGACTTCTCAAGGAACCCCTCAGAATTCTCAGAACACGCAAAATGGTAAGAATGGTAACTCTTCTAGCCCATCTTCCTCTAATTCTTTGGAAAAGATCTCTAACAATGAATATAAGGGTAAAGCTAAAGCACCTCCAAAACCTAAGCTAACCCCGGATGAAAAAGCTGCACAAGGAATTATAGGCCTGGATACATCACGGTGGAAGAACAAGTGATTTATGCTAAGGAAGGTAGATGTTATCAATGTCACGTCAAGGGTCACATTAAGAAGGCTTGTCCTTTGACAACCCCACCTAAAGGACCAAAGGCACCCACAGCAACCACAAGCACTTTAATGAACCAAGAGTGAATCTTCTCATGTCTCTGACACACACATTGATGAGTCTTTCATGAAGTGTTATGGTCATGTAACGGGTCAACGTTTTTATCATATTGTTTGATCCAGGAAGTATGCATGATGTGATTAGTGCCTCTCTCGTTGAGAGAGCCCGCCTAGAGGTTAGTCAAAAATCTCCTCTCAAGGTTTCTGGCTTCGCTCCTAGTATGGACTCTCTTATCACGAAAGAGTGCCTTGATGTGATGTTTACAGTTCAACAAGCTGCTTTCCGTAGTAGAGGAAATTTTTGGTGTCTCCTCTTTCAGGATGTGATATGCTTTTGGGAATTAGATGGTTTTGTGAGCATAACCCTCTCATTGATTGGGAGGCTAACACTCTCACATTAAATGCCAAAACTGACTCCCCCCTCATCATTCGTGCTGAGGAGGGTTTGCATTCTTTGCCTCTCATTTCTCAAGTATAGGTAAAGCATGAATTACAATGAGGAGCACAAGTGGCATTCATCTATGCTGCTCGAGTTTCCCAGAGCATTTAGGCTCCAACTAAGTATTCAGGTTTGTTTACCAAGTTTAAACATCTCTTTTTGCAGGAAGATCTTCCACCCCGTCTCCCACTCGAGCGGCCGGAGGACCATCGCATCAATCTTATGGAGGGGACACAGCCTGTTAGTAAGGATCCCCATCATTTAAACAAGACACAGGAGGAAGAGTTAGAGTGACAACTCATGGAGTTGGTTGCTAGAGGATTCATACGTCCTAGTGTAAGTCCTTTTGCTGCGCCTATTTTGTTTGTTCGCAAGAATGATGGTTCGTCTTGTTTGTGTGTTGATTACAGGGCATTGAACAAGATGACCGTTGAAAAAAAGTTTTCGATTCTTCACATTGAGTATATCCTTGATAGACTCAATGGGGCAAAGATTTTCAGCAAGGTCGATCTCAAGAGTGGATACCGTCGGGTACGGGTATTCAAAGGCAACATCTTCAAGACCGCTTTTCGCACCGAGCGAGGGCAATGTGAGTATATTGTTATGCCTTTTGGATTGATAGGTGCCATGGGTACATTTAATAATCTCATGGTAGGTCGTTTCAGCGATATGGTTGGTGTATGTGTGTTCATCTTTTTGGATGATATTCTCATTTTTCCTGCATCGTGGGAACAACATGAAAGGGATGTCGAAAGTGTACTAACCCGTTTGGATGAGTGTCAGTTGTACATTGCAGCTAAGAAGTTTGATTTTTTTTTACTCAAGTCAATTATCTGGGTTATTTCATTTCTGCAGAAGGCGTCAAGCTAGATTCCGCAAAGGTGGAATAGGTTCATAATTGGGAATTGCCCAAAACTGCATATGATGTGCGTTATTTTCTTGGTTTATGTCAAGCATATAGTTTTCACATAGAGATATTTGCACGCATTGCCGCGCCTATGACTAATGTTTTGAAAGGGGTCAAGACTCGCCATCAACGTGTAGACTTGCTCGAAGCAACCATTGAGGCTTTTGCAGATCTCATGGTTGCGGTGATAGAAGCACCTTGTCTTATCCTTGCCTCTTGGGATGATCCCTTTGAGGTATGGATGGATCCAGCGAGCAATGTTGCCACAGGCCCTGTGCTTCAACAGCATGGTCGTCCTGTAGCTTTTCTTAGCCAGAAGTTCAATAGTGCATAAAAGAATTATTCAGTTTATGATAAAGAACTTTTGGTCTTCCACTCACTCTCTTAAGCATTGGAAGCATTTTCTTTATGGTAGAGAGTTTACAGTTTGCACAGATCATCAAGCCCTCAAGTGGCTCCAGTCTATGCCTAGTGCACATTGGAGTGACCGCCAGGCACGGTGGTCATAATTTTTGAGCAATTTGGAGGTTTGATTGAGTATGTGCCTGGAAAAGCTAACCCTATTGCAGATGCGTTGAGTCGCAAAGGACAGATTTTGGCTCTTGAGTCATGATCCACATTTTCTATTCAGGGTGTGTCGTTTGACAAGATTGGTTGCAAGCTCTTGCTTCCCAAGGGCCAAGCAACTATCTCATTCGTGATGGTTTGTTGTATTTTTGTCAACATTTATGTGTGTTGCCCTCTCTCAAGCCAACCATATTGTATGATGCACATGATTCTCTCACGGGTGGGCACAGGGGAATGAACACCACTTTGGAAAAAATAGAAAGATTCTTTTATTGGCCTAAAATGCAAAAGAACGTGTTTCATTATCTCACTCAGTGCACTATATGTCAAAAGGTAAAAGCTCCTCGGGGTAAGCAGCAAGGCCTCTTGCTTCCGCTGCCTATTCCCGATGGACCTTTTCAAGATATTTCCATGGATTTTGTGGCTAACCTTCCACCAAGTTTGCATTCAAGGAACACTCCATGTTTAACAATTGTCGATTGTTTCAGCAAGTTTTGCATGTTGATTCCTTGTAAAGCCACAGTCACCGCACAAGATGTTGGACGGTTGTTCATTAAGCATTGATACCCCCTTTGTGGTTTGCCAAAATCAATTGTTTCAGATACAGATGTTAAGTTCACGTCCAATTTTTGGAGCACACTCTTTGAAAATTTTGGCACTAAGTTGAATTTTTCATCAGCTTTTCATCCAGAGTCAGATGGTCAAATAGAGATTTACCAATTGGCTTTTGATGTTTTAAAGTCATATGTGCATGATCAGCAGTCTCAGTGGGATCTCCATCTCCCATTGGTTCAGGATATTTAGAATGACTCTTTTTCTTTTGCCATTGGTCGAACTCCGAATGAGGCAGCTTTTGGCCGTCCGTTCCATTCACTTTTGACTCGCTCGGTTAGTCAAATGCCTGATGCCAATGCTGAAAGTCAGTCATTGGATGAGATTTCTGAGAGTGTGAAGCTTTGGATAAGCAAGGCTCAGGAATCTTATTCACGGCAGGCTCATAAGCATCGCCAGGATGTTTTGATCAAGGAAGGGGATTGGGTGTATTTAAGGATCATGAAGCAACGTCTTAAGCAAGTTGGAAAGAAGCGTCTCAAGTTGTCTTTTTGGATGTATGGTCCATTTCCAGTCATTAAAAAGACAAATGCGGTTTCAATGAAATTGCAGTTGCCTAACTCATGGTCAATGCACAACATTTTCCATGTTTCTTGGTTGAAAGTGTTTCAGGGAACACCTCCAAAGGACATTTCCGAAGAAGAAGAATCAGAGATCATCAATGAAGTTGAAGTTATGGAGCCGGAGAAAGTCTTGTTGCATCGATTTCAACATGGTTCGAAGAAGCAAGTGAGACAATACTTTTTGAAGTTCAAGGATCGAGGGACCCACGAAGCGGTGTGGGTCGATGAAGAGTTTTTTGAGGATTATCTGGAGTTGTTGGCAGACTATAAGGAAGACATGCAGCTCGATATCAGTACCTCACTTTTAAAAATGAGGGGATGTCACGTGACACATCCAACCCTATGTGTCCATGGACAAGCTACATCATGACAAGGGTTCAGTTAGTCCAGTAAGTCTAGCTTAGGAAGTGTTCTGGCACTTTGTGAGTCTTTTCGCAGACCGTGCACGCCCAGGCACTTAGAGTAGATGCATATCCTCTCATTGCACACCGCATGATCATCAGCATTACCATAAAAATCCACAAAATCCATCAAGAGCATTTTTCAATGCATTAAACCTATTTTCCCTATTTTTGATATTTTTCACTTATTTTTTTAAGTGACTTTTGTTGGGAACTGAGTAGGGCAAATTGGGTAAGATAATATATAAGCAAACCTAAGCTAGTACTATTTGGCAGAAGAGGAAGGAGAACATAGGCCAAGGGCAGCATGTTCCTCCTCTCTCTCTTGCAAGCAAGGCTTTCCCCCCTTGGGTGGCGATTTCCTCCAAGCAAGGCCAGCATATGACCACCATCTCCCTGGCGTTTTTCAGCATTAGCCATCATCTCCATAAGCTCTAGCACTCTAGAATTTTTCAGCATTAGCCATCATCGCCATAGCGCTAGCGTTTTCAACAGCGCCATAGCCTCAGCAGATCAGCAATAAACCTTAGAAATTCAGCGTTTAAAGACTAGCCAAACCATCGTTTTTGGAAGACTTCAAGGCCCACAAATCAGCATTTTTTAGGGCAGCAAAAGGCACTGAAATTCTGCAGCAAACCAGCGTTTTACATGCTACAACACTTGCGTTTTTGCAACAGAAATTTTCAGCCTCATTGGCATTTTTGGACCGTAGAGTAAGCACTCAGTTTTCAGCCCTCGAGTCGGTCTCGTCATCCACGTCGTCGACATAGACATAGCCCCTAGACTTGCATCAATTATCATTCATCCAGTTTTCTACTAGATTGTGCAATCAATAGTAGACCACTCTTGCCAATGAGAGTGGGGTCTTCAGAGGAGGGTTTTACAACGTCTATGGTGTTGTATTCTCTTCTCTCTCTATCTCTTAATCTCATACACCTTTACACACAATGTCCATTCACTTTTTTTGTGTCCATTGCACTCTCTCATTAAGAAGAGAAGGCTCTCCCTTCCATAAGTAAAAGGAACCTTGAGCACTGTTTGGAGCACTCATCTTGAGCAAAGTTCATCATTCATTCCGCTACACCGTACAGAAGAGGTGGAGCCTGTTCTTATGGAGTGCTTGTACAAAAGGGTGGCAGATTGTGGCCAAGTTGTGGGTGAGGAGAGCTTAGAGTTGGATGAAGAAAGTGGGCAAGGTGATGGTCAAGCTCTTGTGGAGCAAAGAGAAGATGAAGATATTGATACCGAGTCCACTTATGGTGATGATGATGAGAGTACAAATTCCAGCTTTTGGGGGACAAGTAAACATGGTAGCCTTGTGTTGGACGGGAAGCTACTCACACACCCATGAAGTGCATGCAAACACTACCTAGATCAACATAATGTCAATCGAGGACACAGATGACACGATAGGCACACGGAGGAAATCTCTTAAGCGTGTCAGGCTAAGACCATCCTACACATACAACACTCTAGAAGGCCAACTAAACCACAATCAAGAACCTCACTGCCCTCAACTACACCACCTAGCCACATACACACATACGGAAGGTAACTCACCTAATCATGCCAGATTCGTATGAAACTTAAGGAACACCATCCCCTCACTAGGATACACCTGTCCCTAAGCTTCTACACTCAAAACCCTCACTCTAAACCCGTCTGCGGAAAACGCGTACGATGACAGAGCTGAATTTTGAAAGTGCCCGAAACTGAAATTTATGAGTAACTATGCGTATCTTACGTCGCCACGATTCTATAGACTACTAGCACGCAGAAAACAGACATCGTTTGATACACTTACAGCCACAAATAGCTCGTAGATGTGTCGGCGTGTGCGCTTCGTCTCGCGTGGAATGCTTGGCGTTGTCGCGTAGCTCTCCTCGAGCCTACAACAATGGTGCAGTCGGATCTCCAATGTGCTGAGTGAGCTGGGCGTAGCGGGAGGATGAAGCTCACGCTCACTCTCTTTGTCTCTCACACATAGTAGACGGCAGCGCTAAAGTTTGATTTTGATAAAAAAAGTCCTTTTACAAAATGACCTAGGTACCTTATATACTAAGGCTACCTTAGGTTTAACCAAAAATGGGGTTGAAAGGGTCAAATGGCTTTGTATTTACAATCTGGAAGTGCCATTGCACCCCGGCTTCTGAAACTAGAATAACTACTCATTACAAATGACGTTTATAGCCATAATCCGTAGCATTTCATAACTCGCAAAAGATTAGACTTTGGTATGAAACTTGAGTTATGTTGTGTTGTTGACCCAGCGGTCAACACCTTGATGATGGATTCACATTCTATGGCAAGGAGATGGATGCCAAGGAGCCTGTTTTGGTAAAGGTAAAGCTACCTTGTTGTATGCATAAACATGTGGTGGTAGCCACTATAAATGAAGAGCAGGTAAGAGATTCAGAGTTTGTGAATGAAGATATGCAGGTGAGGCTGCTCTGCGACACCATGTTGATGACAATGCTCGTCAAGGTAGATGTGATGTGCATGTTTGTACGCTGGTGTGAGTGCGGACGATGGCCTGCTAGTGTGTGTCAGATTTTTTGAAGGTGAACTCTAGTGGATTGGGGTACTGTGTATGCCCTAGGCTATAGAGAGGCATTTGTTTGTGTCCCGGGTGTGGTTCCCCATTCCCCCTCTCCATATTTTGGTGCCCCCATAGAGGAGAGAGTTGTTGTGGCTATGGAAAGAGGACAACTTGTAGGAATGGATCATCAAGAGATGTTGGTGGGGCCATATGGCTCTATTTTCTTGGATGGTCTTGAGGATGCCACATGTATGGAATGCGAGGAGGATCCACTGTAGATGGGTGATACCTTGGGTACAAGTTCTTCTGGGCAGGTATGCTTGGATGGTGAGGATGATTGGTTATTTGACGACCCAATCAGGGAGATGGATGAAGAGGCACATGTGCTCATTGGGAAAGCTTTGGCCAAGATACATGTGATGCAAGGGCTAGCCCCTCCAAAGGTGGAGGTTCCTTTGGGAGAGAAATGGTCTGCTTTTATGGTTTTGCTGATAGAGGCTGCTCTGGGGGAGTATGCATATCAACCACAATGCCCTTCACATGTTGTTCTACATGGTTGGGAGACACGGTTGGATACGTCTGCAGAAAGTGGTGGTATGTATGATCATGATGGTATACTTGGTGATGCTTTGTTTGAGGTGGGCAATTGCGTGTGGATGCTAGGAGAAAGGGAGGTATACCAAGAGCATGCTGTATGGACCATTGATTGTGTATGGGAGTACGACACTACAAAAAGATGTTGTTAGCAGGCAAAGATAATCAATGTCAGGTGTTTGATCTGGGCGGGTGATAGCAAGTAAAGCAGGGGGTTGGGCAACCCGCATGAGCAATGATGGCGGGTGACAAGTGCAAGTTTTTGTACATATGGTAGATGTTCTTGTGATGTACAAAGAGACTATTTGGAGGTGTATTTTCTTTAGTTCAATAAGCGTGTGTGTGGTTGAACGTAAATGTTCAACAAGGGGGTGGGCAATGATGGTGTATCTAAAGTTGGTATATGCAGGGAAGTGCTCTATGCCAATAAAAGGGTGTTAGCAGGTGCAAGACAAAGGGCTAAGGCCAATGTGGAAGACTTGGGCAAGTAGGTGCTAGGGGAATTGTATGCCTGATGCGGATTTTAAAGCCAAAAAGGCTCCAAAATGGTCCAAATGGGATGATAGGTCAAGGTGCACAAAGTGCTATATTTTTGCCTGAGAATGTGGAGTTCAAGATGCTGTGCAAGCCGGTCCAGACGACTCGTCGATCGGAACCCCGATTTGCAAGATATTAAAGCTTAAAATGGAAGGTGTTGCAAATTCTTGACGGACAAGGCAACTGGGGTCACATGGTTAGAGCTAGGTGAGTGGATACAATTGAAATGATTGTGATGTGGACCATGCCGGTCTTTTTGGATCGCGGATCGGAGCTCTAGATTGCAAGTTATGGTCACATGAAGATTTACCGAGGATCGAGTCTGTGCCCATCTAACAACATGGGGAACCATGCCATCTGGTGTTTTTTGGGCACTTGTCAAAGTTCAAGAAAATAGAGCATACCATGTGGAGTCTGTAGGAGCTGATGGTTTGTCAATCAGATTCTCGGTTGCCGACATACAATAGGTCAAAGTTTGCACTATGCTAGAGAGAAGGATCCAGGTGCTTTTTCCCGCTTTTTGGCATTGAGGGGGGTTTGAGGTCTCAAGAGAGTTGCAGTGCAGCCAAAATGAGGAAGTGCGGAGGAGAGGTTGAGAGATTTCAGTTAAAAGTTATAGCTGAAGCATCGGGCAAGCAGGGAAAAGGTTACAAAGTAAGAAAGTTTGGATAAAAACAAGTTTTTTAGGGATCACTTGGTGTTTTTTTGAAGAAGTTGGAGGGTGGGTTGATTGAGGATGTGCCACATGCCAGTCTAATTCCCCATATGTGCAATCAAGAGGCCACAATGTAAATACTACAACGTGAGCCCAAGAGGGAGTATTGAAGAGAGAGAGAGAGAGAGAGAGAGAGAGAGAGAGAGAGAGAGAGAGAGAGAGAGAGAGAGAGAGAGAGAGAGAGAGAGAGAGATGTACACGGCTATGGCGAGCACCATAAACGCTGTGTTGGGCACTGCTCGTGGAGGTTTTGGCCAATAAGGTAGCACCGGTGGTCGATGAGGCTGTCATGCTGCGATCGGTGGTAGCCGTTGATGGTGATGAAGTGGCAATTCCGATGGGCGGTCGTTCCCATGTGGCCTTGGAGGCCCCTTTTGGTGAAAGTAGGCAAAGACCCCCCCAATAGTGATGTTGCTAGTGCTCGAGGTAGGGGATGAGTCATTTGCAGGAGTGAGTGAGGGAGAGAGAGAAACTGAGTGCTCATGGGGAGAGCTCACATGGAGGTGGTCAAGACCGAGCTGAAAAAAGGAGGGGAGTTAAAGAGTGGTCTAAGAGGGGGAGTTCCATGTGCAGGGAGCCAGGAGAGATGGAGAGCAAGTCGAACAATCAAAGGAGGGCAAGTTCAGGGTGAAAAAGAGGAGGAAAAATTAAGTAAAAATCAAAAATAAAAAAATGCCTAGGGGCACTAGCGGCATCGCTAGTGGACCCCCCCTCAAGATTAAAACAAAGAGAGCAGCTAGAGCACAATCACCCTTCCAAAGTTTCCATTTCCAAATTTGAGTGTAAGTTGGACCAATCAGGGGCTAGATGCCCAAAATGAGATGAGGTCTCCTATAAAGGCAATTTTTGTACCAATTTTAAAGCTTTTTGCCAAGGCCTTGAGCCGATGAGCTTGTAGAGAGCCAAAGAGAGTGAGTGTGTGAGTCCTTGGGTGGGCTTTTTGTGCAGAGGTGTGTGCTTGCAAAGCCCCAAGTGTGTGTTTTCTTGCTCGACAACCATATGGGTGCACCGTTTGATGTGAATGAGTTGTACATGGTGGTTTGAGTAGTGGTGAAACTTCCATGGTGTTTCTCTCGCGTTGTTTCCCCTCTGCCCTCTTCTCTACTTCTTTTGATTTGTGTGCGGTGTTGGTGCGGATGTGTGTGGCCCCCAGGCCCCTTTTGGTGTGCGGAATGAAGTGAGAGAGTGGTTTTGTGTGCGGCAACGGTGTGTGGCTTGAAGCAAGATATGAAATGCGTGTGGATAGCTGTGGCGTGCACATTTGTGCATCAGTGTGAGTGCGGGCGGTGGCCTGTTAGTGTGTGTTGAGAGTTTTGAAGGTGAACTCGAGTGGATTGGGGTTTTTTGTATGACTTGTTCTATAGAGAGGTAGTCTGTCTGTGTGCCGGGTGTGTTCCCCTATTCCCGCTGTCCAATGTATCCCGCAATCAATGCACTCCAAGAGAAGACATTTTTGATAGGAAGCTCCTCAAGTACTTTTTGTGCTTTTTGAAGTGCACCACATTTGACATACATATCAACCAAGGCATTGCCGAGCATGACAACAACCCCTCACAAACAATATCAAAATGAACTTTTAAGCCCATATGTGCATCTTGTGTAGATTCACATGCCTTCAAGATGCATGTGTAGGTGATTTCATCTAGATACAGGCCCCCACCTTGCATTTTCTAAAATCAACCTAGAGCTTTCTGGCCCTGCTCTTGTTGTGTGTATCCCACAATCAGTGCATGCCATTTTAAAAAGTAAGCTCCTCTAGACTTTTTGTGATTTTTGAAGTGCACCGCGCTTGGCATACATATCGACCAAGGCCTCGTTCGCATATGTTGAAAACAACCCAAAGCTCATCAAGGACTTGTTGTGGTCAGACAAATACACCATGTTTGACATACATACTGTCTGACGTGTTGACTAAGTATGTGTTATTTTTGAGTAACTCACTATTGCAAATATCAGCATGTATCCTGCTGCCTTGGTACAAATCCTTATTCCTAGCACAATGTTTGAGTGAGCTCACAAAAGAAAGACTCATTCTCTTCCTCTCCGTGTTTTCTTGTGTAGTGGATAATGCTCTTCCCTATGACAACAAAACCAATGTTGGATAGAGAGAATTGTGTGTGTGTGTATGTATGTGTGTGTGTGTGTGTAAGTATTTGTATGCATACAAAGAGTGCTTATGAAGTACACCACATCTGGCATACATGTCAACCAAGGTAGTGCCAAGTACAACGTTTCTTTTCTATAGCCCTTGGCTAACAATATCATCATGAATTACTTTGACCATATCAACATCTTGCAGAATGCTACATGCCTTCAAGATACAAGGGTACATGATTTCATTTGGATAGATGCCCTCTCTTTGCATCTCTTGAAAATATCTCAGAGCTTTCTGGCTCTGCCTTTGTTGGGGATATCCCATGATTAATGCATTCTAGTAGACTACATTATTCCAGACAACAAGCACTTTTTGTGCTTTATGAAGTCAACCACATGTCAACCAAGGTAGTGTGCTAAGCATGACGTTTTCACCTGAGTAACAATATCATCATGAAGTGTTTTGACAATACAAACATCTTATGTGATGCTAGATGCCTTCAAGTTGCACATGTAGGTGATTGCATTTGGAGAGATGCCCTCTCTTTGCCTCTGTTGAAAACAGCCCAGAGCTACCTGGCATTGCATTCTTTAAGATGCACATGTAGGTGATTGAAAATAGCATGAAGCTGTTTGTCCGTGCTCCTATTGTGTGTATCCCGCAATTAGTGCATTCCAAGAGACATCATTCCAAACAATAAGCTCCTCAAGAACTTTTTTAAGTGTGCATTTGGCATACATATTGACCCAATGCCAAGCACGAGAGCTCGTAAAGGACTTGTTGCGCTCAACAAGAACACCACACTTGACATACATATTGACTAACTAGCTAAGTATGTGTTATTTTCAAGTAGCCCACTCAGTTGCAAATATCAACATGTATCTTTCTGCCTTTGTACAAATCCTTGCTCTTAGCATAGTCTTTCAATGAGCTCACAAAAGAAAGACTCGTTCTCTTCCTCTCCATATTTTCTTGTGTAGTGGCTATAGCCCCTGGCTAACAATATCATTGTGAATTCTTTTTCCCATATCATCATCTTCCATAATGCCACCTGCCTTCAAGATACAAGCATACATGATGGCATTGGAAGTGCTACCCTATCTTTTGCATCTGCTAGAAACAACCCAGAGCTTCCTAGATCTGCTTGAACTTTGGACATATCCTGTGATTGGTGCATTCCATTTGTGAGGTCCCCAACCCCACCCAAAATGGGATGGGATCCTTGACAGGTCTCTAGGTCTAATAGAAGTTAGAGTCTCTAAACAAGAAAAATCTAGGGAATAGACCTTTACCATTGACAATGGCTTGGGTCTATAGCCCTAGATGAAGATCTAGTCCTGTCTCGTAGTGGAAATGGGACAATCTTTTTTGAAAATTCCAAAACTATCCGGCCCTATAAACTCCACAATCTGGGCTAAGGTATCCTTAACCAACACTTTCCCCCCCCTAATATATGTGAGGGCACAACCACTAGTGGACTTCTTTTCCAAGTGTATAAGTTTTATAGACGTTTTAGTGCTCAGGAATGGATAGTTACCTGACTAATCAGGTCCACCCATCCATGATTGATAACCTTAGTCAATCCCCAATTACCACCCCACACTCACACATAATACTTTGTTATTTGATTACTACCACGTTCTTATCACAATTAAAATAATGATTCATTTTATCCTTCATAAATGTTTTTCATTAAAACAGCCCTTGAAAGTAGTATTGAAAACATTCTTTTAGCAAACAAACATCTTTAGACTTGAGACAAGGTACTGTTAATCTAAAGTAGCTCTGACCAATATTGGCTTGTCTCAAGATCACCTTTATAGGGGTGAAAAATGGCACCCATTCTTTATTTATAAAAACCGGGGTGGAAAAAGACATCACTCGAAGTCCGGGTGCCCATATGCCAACCAATTTCCCATACAACTGGGCGGTTGAGTCTAGGATAAAAATGATATCCTAAGTAGTATCCACAAACATAGACATGCACGGGGTAAAGACTCCATGTACACGGAGGTAACCGACTCATCCATGGCTGACTCGCCATCATTACTCACCACCTAAAGGAAAATATTCCAAGGAATCAGAGGTGTCTTAACACAAGCTTTTTTAAGGATGATCAAACATTCTTTCTTAGATCAACTAGTCTTAGGCCAAACAATTCTTTCCTAATTACAAACAATGCTTGTTGGTTTCTTGGAAGTTACCTTCCGTTTTCGGCCAATTATTACTTTTCTAATTCTTACTTGCTCCTTACGTATGTAGAGTTAACTTATAAAAGAACTTAACTATTTAAAGACTTAATTGAATAAATGGAAACCCACTTGGAACTGATCAATCATCTGCTGCGGTGCTGGCGCCGAAAGGCTCTCTTCTATAGGCCTACTACTAGGCCTAGCCTCATGGTCATGGGACGCCCTAGTCCTTTTGTGAGATGTATCGTCCTCATCGGACTAAGGATTTTCCCGGGTCCTGTTCGTAGCGATAGTGGTAGCCTTATAAAAGGATACTTAATCGATTACATAATTAAATGAGTAATCTCTCTATTCCTTTTATCCAAAAATTAGGGATTTTTGGACTAAGTAAATATCTTCGATAAATATCTGGGTGAGATATTTTTTTCTTAGATTTATAATAGTGTTATTGTTTTCCCTAAATAATTTTATAGTTATCAGGGCTATTTAACTAGTTATCAGGGCTATTTAACTAGTTTCTTATTTAATTTTTGTTCAAAAATACCCTAATTTGGCTTTAGTAATTTATGAATTACTTATTTTCTTGTGGAATATTTATCCTAGTTGGACTTTGATGTATTATAACTCTAGTAATTATCTTGCTAACTTATAAATTGATTTACTAATTTCCCTTCTCGATTTACAGCCAAAATCAGACAATATTAGCTAAGATAAATAGTTAAACTAATTATCGAAACTTAAGGTAAATTATCTAGACTTAATAATGTTGTTTCCTATCTGTGGTAATTACCATATAATTATATAAATTAATTGGATAATTTCTCTTCTCAATTTATAGACAAAATCAGGCAACATTATCTAAGGTAATTAGCTAAACTATTATCTATACTTAAGATAATTATCCTAATGCCCTAATGTTGTTTTCCATCTTTGATACCTACTATGAAATTACATAAATCAAATTTACTAATTTTCTTTTCAAAATCAGACAATATCAACTAAAATAATTAGCTAAACTAATTATCTGTGCATGAACTATTTATTGTGGCTTCCTAAAGTTTATTTCTATATCTAATAATTATTATAAAATTATCTAAGTAATTTAACTAATTTCCTCCTTTTATTTATGCTAAAAAAGACAATTTTGATTTAACTAATTAGATAAACAAATTTTCTATGCATGCCCTAATTATCTCAAATTCCTAACACTAATTTCTATCTCTTATATTTACTATATAATCATCTAAGTAATTTAACTAATTTCTCCCTTTAATTTATGCTAAAACTTAGACAATTTTGGACTAATTAATTAGATAGACTAATTTTTTGTGCATGCCTTAAATATTTTGATTTGCTAGCACTAACTTCTATATTTGATAATTACTATATAATAATCTAAGTAATTTAACTAATTTCCCCCTATAATTTATAGCTAAATTTAGTTTAATCTGACATAGATAAATAATTATATTGCCTTTCTAACCTTAAGATAATTATCACGGTTTCTTTAGCATGTAAACCAACTTTTATATATTGCACATAAGTATCTAACATAAATTACTAATTTTCCCCTTTAAGTTTTGGCTAAAAACAACTAATTTTAGCTTAATTTAATATTTAGATTAATCTTTTGTTAATGAATAATTTACCCAATGATTCTAACAGTATATTCTAATTGTGATAATTAACTCAAGAATTTTTGAGCTTATTAAGTAGGTTTTCCATTAGTTTTTGATTAAAAATAGCTAATTTTTGTCTAATTAATTACAAAAACTAATCAAAAATTAAGAGATAATTTTCCTAGATTCTTGATAGTCTAATCTATCTTTGATAATTATCTTTTATTAATCTAAGTTTAATTATTATAATTTTCCTAAATTTAAGTTCAAAAAGATAAATTACAACCCTAATATGGCTTTACAATTAATTAGATTAATAGCCCTAATCTTAATGTAAGTAATCAACAAAATATTAAGAATTAAGAGAGTAATTTATAGTGTAAATAAGTTTATTATTTTTAATTACTTTGATTAATTAAGAAAATATAGGTAAATTAAGATAATTTTGCTAATTAAAAAGGGATTAAGCTAATTATAGTGGATAATCAACTAGAGTTTTTTTCGCTCTAGTAATTTTTGAGTAGAATTCTCTCTAGGTGAGAGTGAAATGACTAGGACTTCGAGTCTGAATTTTTTTGTGAAGAGGGAGGGGGGCCCTATTTATAGGTTTCAGGGTTCATAAGCTGCTTCTAGCAGTTACTTGCACATCAAGGCAGCCCCCAGCCTTCTCCTAGCGCCGCCTGCTGCTAGTTCTAGCATGGGCAAGTTCATTACTGCCCCACATAGCCCCCCAGATTCACAAAATTGATTTTTTGCTATTCTCTGATCCTTTTCATGATTAATTTTAAAAATATCTATAATTATCTATAAATATCTAGGGTTTTATGATAAAAGTATTTTGCAGTAATGATTACCGAAACCATACAATTTATTTAATTGATTTAATTCACCGTGTAAAATTTTAGGGGCCATAACTTTGCTCGTTTTTATCGAAATTCAGTTCTGAAAATTTCTAACCATAGTAAAGTCATGATTGCGGTTCCAAAAATACCAATATTGGTCATGATTGAACAATTCGACATTGCTTTCTTAACAATAGATCAATTTGATTAGCCTTTATACAATTTCTAAAGTTTCAGAAACTGGAAACCTTACAATCACCCCAACTTAAGGAATTGAGATGTCCTCATCTCAACCGAAATTCAGAAAATCTTTGAGAAGTGATACTTCGTCCTCCCATGTTGGTTCTTCAGTGGGGTAGTCCTTCCATTTTACTAGATGCTCTTTGATTACTCTGTTTTGCAGACTTATTTCCCTAGTATTGAGAATACAAGCTGGTTGGAGTTCAAGAATTCCTTGTTTTTGCATCACAATCTGTTTGTCGTCTAGAGTGTGCTTGGGGTTTGGGATATAAGGTTTTAGAAGACTGATATGGAATACATTATGGACCTTGAGGTGTTCAGGCAGCTTTAGTTTGTAAGCTTGATCACTAATACCTTTATCACTTCATAAGGTCCACAATATCTGGGGCTAAGTTTTTTGAATTTTCCCAAGGATAAATTACTTCTCTTTGGCCGGACTTGAAGGTATACTTTATCCCCTTGTTTGAAAAACCGGTCAGACCGTTTTTGATCAGCATAATGTTTTTGGCGGTCCTTAGTAGCTTGAATGTCCTACCGGATATGATATACATTCATGCCCATAAAGTGCATTAAAAATTAATATCCCAATGCTTTTATGGAATGAAGAATTATAGGTGAATTCCACCAAAGGAAGAAATTGTATCCATTTTAAGGGTTCTCTACTACAGTAAGCTCTAAGGACCTATTCAATAACCTGATTCACTCTTTCTATCTGATCGTCAGTCTGAGGGTGATAGGCTGAACTAAAACATAGCTGGGTAACTAAGGCTTCAAATAAAGCTTTCCAAAATTTTGAAGTAAACTTTGCATCTCTATCACTGACTATTATTTTTGGAAGTCCGTGTAATCTAAAGATCTCTTTGACAAAAAGGCGGTTTATATCTGATGTAGTATAAGTTGTTTTCATAGGCATCAAATGAGATACCTTGGTCAGCATGGCCACTACTAGCATAATGGAATCGTATCCTCCTTGAACGGTAGGAAGGCCTGTTACGAAATCCATGTTAATGAGTTTCCACTTCATTTGCGAAATATCAAGCGGTTGAAGTTTTCCTGGCATCATTACCCATTCAGCCTTAATCCTTTGACAGGAAAGGCATTGTTTGATGTAGCAAAGTATATCTCCTTTCATACTGGCCAAAAATAGCTTTTCCTTATGGCATTAAAGGTCTTTGCATAGCTAGGATGGCCGGTTGCTGGAGAGTTGTGTCCTTCATAAAGGATTAACTCCTTCAAGGTTCAACTCCTAGGAATGTAAAGTCGGTGCTTGTAATAGAGAAGCCCATCTTCAAGTGAATAATCCTTGATTTTGTCCTTCTTTTTCTCGTTTAGGTCCTTTTGATTGATAACCTGTAGGAATTTTTGATAAACCTCATCTTCTAGGGAGGCTTCCTTAACCTTGTCTAGCATTAGGTTGTTGACTGTGGAAATGGACCCAAACAAAACATTGCGGCTAAGGGCATCAACAACCACCTTCTCCTTTCCTTGTTTATACTTTATTTCCCTCTTATAAGAGTTCTATTGATCTTCATTGCCTCATGTTGAGTGTTTCTTGAGAGAAAACCCACTTCAAACTTTGATGATCAGTGATTAACTGTAACTTTCCCCCTAGAAGATAGTGCCTCCAGAGCTTGAGAGCATGGATGATGGCTAAGATTTCCAGATCATGAGTTGGATAATTCAGCTCGTGGATTCTCAATTTCCAATAGGTGAAGGTGTCTGGTCCGCCTTCTTGGTTTAAGACTCCTCCTATAGCAAGGCCGCTGGCATCGGTTACTACTTCAATCTCTTGAGTGAAGTCAGGGAGTTTGAGTACAGGGGCTGATCTGAGATTTTGTTTTAATTTGAGGAAACAGTCCTCCTGCTCTTTTTTCCATGTAACTTTGGCTGTCTTTTTAAGTAGTTGAGTCAAGGGCGTGGCAATGACTACGTAATCTTTGACAAAGATTTTATACCATCCTGTAATGCCCAGGAATCCTCGAATCTCAATGACCATCTTGGGTTGTGGCCAATCAATTATGTTTTTAATCTTTGCGGGGTCTATAGAGATTCCTTTAGGGTTTATAATAAATCCGAGATAGCTAAATTTAGGAGTAAAGAACACACATTTGCTTATCTTATCATAGAACTGATGTTGGCGTAGAAATGATGTACTTTATGTACATGGCTTTCATGCTCTTTTTCATCTTTGGAGTATACCAATATATCATCAAAGAATACCAATACAAAATCATTCAGATATTCTCTGAATATATCTTGCATGGGTCAATTAAAATAGCCAAAGCATTTGTAAGACCAAAAGGCTTCAATGCCCGTATCGGATGTGGAATGCGATCTTATAAATATCTGCTTCTTTAATCTGGATTTGATGGTAGCCTGATTTGAGATTAATTTTTGTGAATACCTTGGCTCCATGTAATCTATCAAGTAATTCGTCGATGCGGGGAATATGATACTTACTCTTTACAAACACCTGGTTAAGTCCCCTATAATCGATGTAGAGACGTAAAGATCCATCCTTCTGGAATAAAACAGGCGCTTCCTAGGATGAAATGCTTGGTTGTATGAATCCTTGTTCAATAAGTAGACAAAGCTGTTCTTTCAATTCAAAAACTTCAGGGAGTGACATTTTTAGGGTCTTTTTGAAATTGGTTCACTACCTGGAAAGGTTTCTATTTCATGATCTATGTCCCTTGGGGGAGGTAAATTTAAGAGATCTTCCAAAAATATCCAAAATTTTCTTAAGCCATTATGGAGTTGGGCTGTCCTTTGAATCATCAGTCTTGTTGAGTTATGCTACAAAGATTTGTTGCCCCTTGCGTAACCGTTTCAGAAGTCAACTAGCCCTAACTAAATGAGCCTTAGGCTTCCCAGTTGATCCTTGTACTGATGTTTCTTCACCTAAGTAATTTTTGAAGGATAGGTTCCCTTGAGAACAATGAATGTGGGCTTGATTTTTGATTAACCAATCCATTCCTAGAATACCATCATAGATTCCTACTGGTAGGGTCCGAAAGTAAGATGAAGTTAGTGTTCCCCCCAGTTCGAATTCTACTTCCCCGATTGTAAATTGATATAGAGCCTCTTTCCCATTTTCTAGCTCTACCACTAATTTCTTGGTGGAGTATTGGTTTAGTCTGAGCTTCCTTAAGCATTTAGGGGAGAGAGAAGAGTGAGTGCTACCACAATATCTAAGTAATTCAAATTGTTCATCTTGTTTATTTGTAGTGGTTTGGATGACTACATACTGTTGCCGAGCTCTAGGATTATCAATGGCGGCAAAAAGACTAGCTCTTTCATCTTCTTTGTTCATCAAGGTTGGCTCTCCCACTACAACATAGGCTCTAGCTCCTCTACCTCTTCCTCTGCCTCGTCCTCTATTTCTTCCTCCTCTTTGATTATTTCCTTGGCCTGTCTGAGATTGAGGAATGGTCCCAACATCAACTCTGGGGTTTTTTCATCAAGACATCTGCTCCTGTATGTCCCATTCGATTGAATCCATAACATTTGATATTTGGAAAAGTTTGTTCTATATTTGCTGCAACTGTTACTACCCTTCATTGATTTCCTTGGTTGAAATTCCCCTCGCCCTTCCTCTAAAGTTATTGTTATGATAGATCCTTACAGGGGGGGTTTCCTTTAGGCGCAAGCGGTTTAGCTTTGAGAAGGGCATCTTGAATTGATGTGGGACACATAGCTTCTAAGCGTGTACTTAAGGTTTGTTAAGGCCTTGGCAGAAGCGAGCAATCTGTTGTTCCGTTGTCATTAGCGGTGCATAGCACCGTAAGGACACATATTTGGTGTAGTATTCTTCTAAAGTAAGCCCTAACTGCCTAAGGGAAAAAAATTCATTCATTCTTATAGCTTGATGTGCCGAAGGAAGATATTTCTCTTCTATTGTCTGTTTCATTTTCACCCAGGATAGACTAATGGAAGGATTATCCCTACAATGCTGTTTCCACCAAAGTTTAGCATCTCTAGTGAGTCCAAACATTCCCAGCATTTCCTGATTTTCTAAAGCAGTCCCTACCGCCAAGAAATAGTCATCCATGGAATCAAGCCATGCTTCGGTATCACATTCTAAGTTAGGTCCCTCTCCCTTGAAGGTCGGGAGTTGAACCTGTTTTAATAGTATTTTTTTCTCCTGGGTGGGAGTGTAAAGGCTTTTTGCATTGCCCTGGGATTTTAATCAATCAAATTCTTTTAGTGTTAAAAAATAATTTGTTTTGTCATGCAAATTTCCATTCTATGTATATACTTTCTTGCTTAAATGAAAACAAAAATCCAACAATCAACATAATCATTGACATTTTCATAAAGCCATGGTATTTACAAGAGTTAATATAATCACTGACTCATACTATCTATAAGATGGACTCATACTATGTACAAGATGGTAACACTTCTATACCAAAATTTTCTTAACTACTGGTGGGTTTAACAGGGGATCAAAAAATATAACATCTTTTGGTCCTCTAAACTTAAGGCCTACCCTCATGGGTTTGATCCTACCTGGATATATAACTTTAGCTACCTGATCAAATACCCACTGATTCTGAGACACCTCAATCCCATCTATAGTAATGATTTGATCCTAATCTTCAGTCCAACTGAAAAGTAGACTTCGATGGTTTGAAGTGTTTCGGCCCATATGAGCCTCTTCAAGTTTAGTGCCAATCCCTCTATGTGTCCCGCATCAATCAGGAAAATTCTGCCAAACTTTGACCAGCTGATTCCCCATGTAGGAGGAGGAGGAAACATCTCGTCTAGTAATTGCATGATGCTCTTGCAAAATAGAAATTTACTGGATTTGCAAAGCAGCCTCAAACATGATATTAAAGATCATAAATTTTTGGTAAGCCTGGCGGACATTTTCCTGTATTGATAGGAAAATTCTCATTTCAAAATATACAAAAATTATAATTAAAAAGTTACTTATTAAACCTTCATTTTGTCAACCTTTCCCCCTAGATTCATGACCTTACTAACTCATGCTATGATACCACTTGTGAGGTCCCTAACCCCACCGACACCTAAGTGGGATGGGATCCTTGACAGTTCTCTGGGTCTAATAGAACTTAGAGTCTCTAAACAAGAAAAATCTAGGGAATAGACCTTTACCATTGACAATGGCTTGGGTCTATAGCCCTAGATGAAGACCTAGTCCTGTCTCAAAACGGGACAATCTTTTTTGAAAATTCCAAAACTATCCGACCCTATAAACTCCATAATTTGGGCTAAGGTATCCTTAACCAATGTTTTTTCCCCCCTAACATATGCGAGGGCACAAACCACTTGTGGATTTATTTTTTAAGTGTTAGAAGTTTTCTAGATGTTTTAGTGTGCGGGAATGGATAGTTACCTGACTAATCAGGTCCACCCGTCCATGATTGGTAACATTGGCAATCCCCACTCACCACCCCGCACTCACACATGATACTTTGTTATCTAATTACTACCATGTTCTTATCACAATTAAAATAATGATTCCTTTTATCCTTCATAACATAATTTCATTAAAACAGCCCTTGAAAGCAGTATTGAAAACATTCTTTTAGCAAACAGACATCTTTAGACTTAAGACAAGGTACTGTCAATCTAAAGTAGCTCTAACTAGTACTTCTGGCTTGTCTCAAGATCACCTATACAGGGGTGATAAACGACACCCATTCTTTATTTATAAAAACTGGGGTAGAAAAAAACATCACCCAAAGTTTGGGTGCCCATACGCCAACCAATTGCCCATACAACAGGGAGATTCCTCTAGGATAAAAGCGATATCCTAAGTAGTATCCACAAACACAGACATGGACGGGTAAAGACTCCACGTACACGAAGGTAACCGACTCATCTATGGTTGACTTGCCATCATTACTCATCACCTAAAGTAAAATATTTCAAGGAATCAAAGGTGTCTTGAGACAAGATGTCTTAAAGATGATCAAACATTATTTTTTTAGGTCAACTAGTCAGCCCAAACAATTATTTTCTAATTACAAACAATGCTGGTTGGTTTCTTGGAAGTTACCTTCCGTTTTTGGTCAATTATTCATTTTTTGATTCTTACTTTCTCCTTACGTATGTAGTGTTAACTTATAAAAGAACTTAACTATTTAAAGACTTATTTGAATAAATGGAAACCCACCTGGGACTGATCAACCATCTGCTGCGGTGCTGGCGCCGAAAGGCTCTCCTCTATAGGCCTACTATTCGGTCCAGTCTCATGGTCATGGGATGCCCTAGTCCTTTTTGTGAGTTGTATCGTCCTCATCGGACTGAGGATTTTCCTGGGTCCTCTTCAGAGCCATAGTGGTAGCCTTATAAAAGGATACTTAATCATTTAGAGAATTAAACGAATAATCTATCTTATTCCTTTTATCCAAAAATAGAGATTTTTGGACTAAGGAAATATCTTTGATAAATATCTGGGTGAGATGGTTTTTTCTTAGCTTCCCAATAGTGTTATTGTTCTCCCGTAGTTATCTTTTAATTATCGGGCCTATTTTACTAATTTTCTTATTTAATTTTTATTCTAAAATATCCTAATTTGGCTTTAGTAATTTATGAATTACTTATCTGCTTGTGAGATATTTAGCCAGGTGGATTTTGATGTATTTTAACTTTGGTAATTATCTTGCTAACTTGTAAATTGATTTACTAATTTCCCTTCTCGATTTACAATCAAAATCAAACAATATTAACTAAGATAATTAGCTAGAATAATTTTTTGAACTTAAGGTAATTAGCCCAACTTCCTAACGCTATTTTCTATCTCTCATAATTACCATGTAATTATATAAAATAACTTTCTAATTTTCCTTCTCAATTTATAGACAAAATCACGCAATATTATCTAAGGTAATTAGCTAAACTAACTATTTGAACTTAAGATAATTCCAACTTCCTAATATGGTTTTCCATCTGTGGTAATTATTATTTAATTATGTAAATTAATTTACTAATTTCCCTTTTAAATTTATGATCAAAATTAGACAGTATTAACTAAGATAATTAGCTAAACTAATTATTTGTGCATGACCTATTTATATTGGCTTCCTAAAATTTATTTCTATCTTCGATAATTAGTATATAATTATCTAAGTAATTTAACTAATTTTCTCTTTTTATTTATGCTAAAAAATAGACAATTTTGATTTAATTAATTAGATAAACTAATTTTTTGTGTATATCCTAATTATCTTGATTTTTCTAACACTAATTTCTATCTTTGATATTTACTATATAATTATCTAAGTAACTTAACTAATCTTTCCCTTTACTTTATGCTAAAAAATAGGCAATTTTGATCGAATTAATTAGATAAGCTATTTTTTTGTGTATGTGCTAATTATCTCGGCTTCCTAGCATTGATTTCTATCTCTGATAATTACTATATAATTATGTATGTAATTTAATTAATTTATTCCTTTTATTTATGCTCAAAAAAAGAAAATTTTGATCTAATTAATTAGAATAACTAATTTTCTATATATACCCTAATTATACCAACTCTCTAACATTTATTTCTATCTTTTATAATTACTATACAATTATTTAAGTAATTTAACTAATTTCTTCCTTTAATTTATGCTAAAAGATAGACAATTTTGGTCTAATTAATTAGATAGACTAATTTCTTGTGTATATCCTAATTATGGTGGCTTCCTAGTATTGATTTCTATCTTTGATAATTACTATATAATTATCTAAGTAATTTACTAATTTTTTGCTTTGATTTATGGCTAAAATTAGTCTAATTTGATCTAGATAAATAGCTATATTGTTTTTCTAACCTTAAGATAATTATCAAGGCTTTTTTAGCATGTAAACCAACTCTGATAAATAGCACATAGTTATCTAAGATGATTTACTAATTTTCCTCTTTAATTTTTGACAAAAAAAAACTAATTTTAGCTTAATTAAATAATTAGATTAATCATCTTTTAATGAGTAATTTATCCCCTCTTCTTTAACAATATTTTTTAATTGTGATAATTAACTTAAGAATTTTGGAGCTAATTACATAGGTTTTTTTTTAATTTTTTGATTAAAAATATCTAATTTCTACCTAATTAGATACAAAAACTAATGAAAAAATTAAGAGAATTTTTCTAGCTCCTTATAGTTTAGTCCATCTTTGATAATTATCTTTTATTAATCTAAGTTTAATTAGTATAATTATCCTAAATTTAAGACCAAAAAGATTAATTACAGTCCTAATATGGATTAATAAAATTAGATTAATATCTCTAATCTTAATCTAAGTAACCAACAAAATATTAAGAATTAAAAGAGTAATTTAGAGTGTAAATAAATTTAATCTTCTTAATTAATTGGATTAATTTAGAAAATATAGGTAAATTAGTATAAATTTTGCTAATTAAAAATGGATTAAGCTAATTACCGTGGATAATTTGCTAGACTTTTTGCTCTCTAGTAATTTTTGAGTAGAGTTCTCTCTACGTGAGAGAGAAATGACCAGGACTCCGAGTCCGATTTTTTTTGTGAAGAGATGGGACCTATTTATAGGTTTTCAAGGTTCATAGGCTGCTTTTGGCAGTTACTTGCACATCAAGGCAGCTCCCAGCCTTCCTCTAGCACCACCTGCTACTAATTTCAGCCTAAGCAAGTTCATTACTACCCCACACAGCCCCCCAAATACACAAAATCAATTTTCTGCTATTATCTGTGCCTTTTTATGATTAATTTTGAAAATATGCGCAATTACCTGTAAATATCTAGGGATTTATGATAAAAGTCTTTTGTAGTAATGATTACCGAAACCATACAATTTATTTAATTAATTTAATCCACCATGTGAACTTCCAGGGGTCATAACTTTGCCAGTTTTTATCGGAATTTAGTTCTAAAAATTTCTAACCATAGTAAAGTCATGATTACGGTTCCAAAAATACCAATATTTGCCACGGTTGGACAATTCTACATTTCTTTCTTAACAACAAATCAATTTGAGTAGGCTTTATACAATTTCTAAGGTTTTAGAAACTAGAAACCTTACACCATCAGACAACATTTCAAATAGGAAGATCCTTAAGCGCTTTTTGTGATTTATGAAGTACACCACATTTGGCATACATGTCAACCAAGGCAGTGCTAAGCACAATGTTTTTTTGTCAAAATTCCCTAATTAACAATATCATTGTGAACTCTTTTGCCCATACCAACATCTTGCATGATGTCGGATGCCTTTAAGATGCACGTGTAGGTGATTGCATTTGGAGAGATGCCCTCTCTTTGCATCTACTAAAAATAGCCCATAGCTACTTGGGTGTGCATTCCTTCAAGATGCATGCATATAGGTGATTTCACCTGGACAAAAGCCATCACTTTGCATCTGCTAAAAGCAACCTAGACCAATTTACCTTGGTTGCAATCACTTTGCATCCATTAAGAATAGCCTAGAGCTTTTTGTCCCTGCTCCTGTTGTGGGTGTCCTGAGATCAGTGCATTCCAAGTGATGTTGTTCCAAACAGTAAGCTCCTCAAGTCTCATTTGAAGTACACCACATTTGATATACATATCGACCACTGCCAAGCACACAAACTCTTTTCAACAACCTCCACTCTGCTCGCCCTCTGCCTTCTTTGGCATGATGAAAGCAGACAACATGGTTTTTTGCATGAAGATCGCTCAATTTAGCCTCTACTTTTTTCCATTTCCTCTCCAATCAACCAATGCCAAGTGGCATCCCTCCCCTTTCTCCATTTTTCAAATCACTCTTAAACAATCAAGGTAAATAAAATTTTTACCCACCACAACACTTAAATTGCACAAGGAATTCTTTCATATCTCTCAAAATAATAAACTATAATTATCATTTCAATTATAGTTCTTGAATGAGAGACAACCAAAAATAAAATAACAAAGACCCAAGACAAAACTCAAGTTTAGACGTGGAATACTCACGATCCAATGTTGTGTACATTTTTTTGCAATTGTTGAGGAGCATCATCTATTGTATATAATTTCATTCTAATGTTGTTTGGAAGATACAATATATGAGCGGACACCTAACTGAACACCACATTTTTAATGGGTTTGTATTCTGTTATTTTTTCAAGCTAGCATAGCTACACCACGTGTAAATCATGATTCCTGAGGACCAGGTCGATTCCTTGAGCTGTAATTCTTTCATGATATGTGTAAAGGCCCATGTGAGCCGGCCACTGGCCATTTAAAAAGCCCTAAGTATAGAAGACAATAACCTTAATGTGAAAAGGAGGATTATCTTTGGAGAAGAAAGAGCTTTGCTATACGTACAATCAAGCAGCTAAGCTGTGCAAATTTGTAATCAACTTTTTTAATGATTAGGTAATCTGATTTTAGCTCCAAAACTTGCATCATGTTCCTCTTTCTTGCTCTTTTAATTAAGTATAAGCATTGCAAATTTTGTTGTGGCTCGCGACTATGTGTCTACTAGCCTAATCTTCAGATTTGAGTGCTTAAATCATTGTTTTTTGACATTTTGACCATTGAGAGTGTAAATAGACCTCAGATCGACTTGTTTGGGCTCTTCTATTTGCAGTTTCTATGCTTTGAATCATGATGGATCGCGATCCATGTACCTTGCCAAATTATGACCAGACTTTATAGATTTGTCCCCTACAGATGCCTATCGTTGGGACTCGTTAACAATGGCACCATTGCTAGAGAATGATCCTTAGGTGGTGAGTGACCTAGTGCATATTTAGAGCTTTCTTTTTTGAATATTTATTTTTTCATTCTATTTACACATTAGCAGTACAATAGCTAAATGGGGATCTAGTACTTTTACTGAGTCTAGAAGTCGAGGGCTTGCTAGATCTAGTTTCAAGAGGTGAAGAGAGTTGTGGGAGATAGCCAAAAGCATTTCAATCTTTGATCTTCTTGTTACTTTTAGAGTGTTGTATCGTTTTTTGTTACAATTTTTGTTTTTTTTATCTTGTTCATTTTTGTTCCTAGTTTCTTTTTAGCACATAGGAGTAGAATAAACTAAAACCAACACCATCAAATTGGGCTAAAAAGATCTAGAGAAAAGGATTGAAAACCATATTTTGGAAAAAATGACCATAATTATGAAATTCTAGAAATTTGATGGTAGAGACCTAAAAGTTAATCCAAAACCAAAAATTTGGTGATCAGAGCTTTTGAATACTCATCAAAGGTAATATGATTTTCGTAAAGCAAATTTTGTGGAGAAACATGGATCACAATCAGAGTACCTCAGTGGACTTTTTTACAGAAAAGTTATTAGTGACATTTGTATCAATAGAACATTGTTTTGAGAAAGTTTTTTTGCAAGAAAATTTCAAAAATCACATCAAAATTAGTTTTGATAGGACAAAAACTCATAGACATAGGGGTTTTAGACATAAAATTGGATATATCTTGAGATTTTGTAATCCAAATCGAAAAAGGGTTGGGCAATAGGTTCAAAATAACAAGGACTACGAGTTGACCAAGTTTTGTGTCAAAATGAGGTCAAATGTGGATCGCGATCCATGTACCTTATCATGATTTTTGGTGTAGATTTGAGCAATACGTAGCCGGGCCATAGACAAACACTTCTCTCAAAAGGAACATTTGCAAAAAGTTAAAAAAAGTGGTCAAAAGAGGAAAAAACAAAAGATTGTAAAAAATTGTCAAATTAGACTCAAAATTTCACTTTTGGTTGGAAAAAACTGATCCAAATCCAAGAGTAGTCTATAAACATCATAAGCTATCAGTTGGCCAAATCCCAAGTCCAGAAGTGACCAACCATGGATTGCGATTCATGTACCTCCTCTGAGTTTCGGGACAAAAACTTCACTTCACTAACACAAACCTAGGGTTTCACTTTCAATTGACCAAAACTTGTCCAAATCCAACAAGGTTTTGGGGATAGCCTAGAAATGACTTTATCTATGAGTGGTTCAAATTTGGGCCCAAAATCTTTCCAAATCTAGAATCTCACGATCCATGTACTTTTCTCACATTTTTGAGCCAAAACCTAGCCATTTTGTTGAACATGCTATTTTTGACCTAATCCCAAAGTTTCATCTCATTTGAACATCAAAATCCATGTCATAATCCCAAAATGTTCAAGTAATCTGAGCACGTGTAAACATTGAACTATTCTCCAATCCAGAGATCTAAACACAAAAAAATTGATACCATAGTTTTTAGTAATCATGATGGTACCAAGAAAAGTGAGTTTGGCCGCCAAACATGGATTGTGATCCATGTACCCATGGTGATAGCTTGACCTAAAACTTTCCTAGATTGTAGTGCATATACAAGTAAATATATTCCTAAGTCCAATTTTGAAAAAAATTCAGGAAGTTTGGGTCAAAAGACATCAAAACAGGTGACAAACTGAAAAACTACAAAGCAAACCTAAGGTTGGACATTTGACCCATCAAAATAGCTCTAAATTTGAAAAGATTTGTGACATAGCTTGTGGACATAGAGTGTAACAAGCCCTCTAGAGATTGAGTTTTGATGTGTTGAAACATGGATCGCGATCCATGTATCCTAACCTCAAAATTTGGTGAAAATTGGTACAAAGCCTGTGCAACCTTATCTAGCTACTGTCAGGATATTTTCATGTTATGAAACCCACGCGCATAATCAAAATCGTCTTTGGATTTTATTAAAGTGACGAAAAAATCATGAAAGTGTAAAATTTGGCAAAAAATTAGGACTAGAAAATTCTTGTATTTAGATCATAACTTTCAAAATAACCATTTGACTCTCCTTAGAAGTATGAGAAAATGTTGAGGACTACTAAGACTAACTCTCTACTTTAGACCGCAAAAAGATGAGTTTTCATGTGTTGTAGGTATAGTTCTTTGAAAAAGACCAAAAATAGCATATGCCGACATAGTTTAGTTTGAGGAATGCTTTGCAAGAGTAAGGTTTAAGGTGAAATTAATAGCTTAAAAATTTTCAAGTTCTTTTTGGTACATAAGACAAGTTTGTGGATATATAACACTATGATCACCTTGTCCATACTCAAGATCATGTTTATGAGCCCAAGCTTCCATATCGGGACTTAATTTGCTTGAGTAACATTGTTTATGCACATGCACTCACACATGCATCATGCCAAGCACTAGATTTCACCCACCCTACCTCTAGGAGATCTTTGTATTTCAACAAAGGGGGAGTGGAAACCTGCTTTAGGAATGAATGTTGAACCCGCATGATGTATATGTCAAGACTTGGGATAATCGAAAGGGACATGGAGGTACGAGATAATATAGGAGTCTAGGGCAATAAGTAAATGCATCTATCAATATTTGGGCTAAAGGAATCCAGGGCACCATGTGTGGACTATGCTACTAGGGAAGTAGGCATATAGGGCATGGATATGCAAAGATTGAATCTTTTTTTTTTTTTGGGGGGGGGGGGGGATGAAGTTTGTGTCAAGTTGTGATAGTTTTGGTAGAGAGTGAAGGAAAGAAGGGTTGGTGGAAGGTGAAGGGTCACTGTAACATTTAATGGCCTAGTAACTTGTGTGTAGCAGAAAATAGTGTAGACATAGTGAGAATTTCATTAGAATAAATTCCTAATGAGCATATCAAGAGTGCTTGGATGGAGAGAGAAACAAAAATCATAACACCTACTTAGATAGGCATAAAAAATACTTCAAAGGAGAGAGAAATTAAGCTTTTGACAACAATTAAGGACCGGATTTACATGGAGCCGGTCCCCCCTCCAAAAGGCTTTGTATTATATGTTTCCCCCATAAAGGGAGACATTTCACAATACAATTCTTTGTGTTCCTTAAATAACTAGCTAGTGCAATGAAGATGGAATCTTCAAGCACTAAGCAAACACTTATAAAACACAACATCAATTTCCTCATGGTCTCAGAGCCAAGATCTTACACACCTTTGAAGATGGTGAGAGCTAGCGGGGTATGAGAGTAGATTGAGAAGAAGAAGGAGTAGTCTTACAAGAAAGAAGTATATCTCCTCACATCATCACTCATAAAAGCTTAGCATAGCTTAGTAATTAGCATGGTAGAGGAGATGACCATGCATTGAAGCTTGGCTCTTGGTTGGATTTTCATCACAAAGACAAGAGTTGTTGGTGTAGGCCTCCCTTCTCAAAAGCTTGGAGTAGATGATGATCTTTCAATTAAAGCTTGAGAAGGAAAGAGAGAGTCTTCTTGCTCCACACATGAGATTGTATGAGTGTGTGTGTGATAATGCCTTGACAAAATCAGCCCCCTCTCTCTCTTGGTCGACCCCTCTTGCAAAATACTCTTGCTGGCACCTCATTGGACCTCTCCAAGCTTAGCCAATGAAAATTGAGAAGCATAAGTGATAGCCTTGTGAAATGTGTCCCCCTTTAACCTTTTGTGAGAGATTTAGGTAATTAAATAATGCAACTAAACTCTTATTGGACCCCTTTGTCTTTTGACAAATAGGAAGCAGGCAAGCCATTGGGCTGCTGAATGCTCATTGGACCCCTTGAGAGACTATCCAATAGTCTTCTAGAGAGCTTAATTCTTATTGGTTTTTTTAAATGAATTAAACTAGATTTACTCTAGCCTAATTCTCATTCGTCCACCTCCATGGCCATCCAATAGGATTTGAGTGCACCTTGTGGGCAACTGGGCTAGGGAGTTGACATGTGTCCCCTATTCCCTTTGTGTAAAGGGAGCAGGTGAGTGTTGAACGGGAGCAAAGTGAAACCCATACCCCAACGGCCTCTAAAACCCCGCGGACCAAATGGCGCTCCTCGAGCCTGTCACGGTAAAGAGAACAGGGGGCACCACCTAGCTTTGAGCGGCTAGGACGCAGACCACGATGATATGAACACCGCAAACTTACACATACACACACACACACACACACACACATAGAGAGAGAGAGATAGAGATAGAGATAGAGAGAGAGAGAGAGAGAGAGAGAGAGAGAGAGAGAGAGAGAGAGAGAGAGAGAGAGATTGAGATTTGCAAATGATGAAAGCCCTCGGGGGTGTGAGGGAGGATTATTTCTGGAGTATTTACAATGACCTTCCTTTCGGCGAGGCGGCACACCATGGTGATAGAGAAGTAGGGAGAGAGAATGGTGAAAACTACTTGGTGCGTTCTCTAAGATGACTCAATGATTGTGAAGCTTGCTACCAAGAGCGTGTATACGTGTATGCATCAACCATTGGAGTCAAGAGGTGGTCGTGGCTCCCTTCCCATGGTGCAAATCCCAAGGCAAACCAACACACAAGCCCCCTCCCCGTGATGCCAATAGTGTCAACTCTTCCCACTACACTCTACCAAGTGATGACCTCTCATGAATTGCCCCCCCCCCTGATAGTGACCTCTCAGTGCCAATTTATAGGTGTTGTCTGCTTGGGTTATAGTAATCCCGGTGTGATTAGGGTAAGCTTAATCGGGGAGACAAAGCAAGTGGTGGGCCCGGTGTGGTTGCCCCTTACTTTGTTTTGGGAGGTTATTAAAAGATGAGAATCTCTAGGTGGGACTTTGTGACCATCACCTAGAGAGAGGGAATTTACAAAGTGGGAATTTTACAATGCCTTGGGTGAAAACTGAAGAAATGATGAAAATAACCTATAAATTAATGAAAATGGCATCGTGATTGCATGTTTCCGGTGAATGGTGTGTTGCCGGTGCGTCGGTGTAGCGTGTACTTCTTTTCGGGGTCGGCCGGGGCATGCCTTTGGCGCATTTCTCCTTTTTGTTGTTGGCGGCGCGTGCTTTGGGTCCTCCTTCTTTTTTGTTGTCGTCGTAGTCGTGGAATCCTTTGGTTTTTTTGTGTATTTGTGGTGCGTATATGCGTGTGTGTGTGTGTATGTATGTGCATGTGGGAGGATGTGTGTGTGTATGTAGATGTGGGTGCGCATGCGTGCGTGGGAATATATATATATATATATATATATATATATATATATTGAGCTCTGTTGACAGCTGGCGGCCTGCTACGCAAGGATGAGGGGTGGGGGGGGGGGGGGATGGTGTGTGTGTGTGTGTGGAGAGAGAGAGAGAGAGAGAGAGAGAGAGAGAGAGAGAGAGAGAGAGAGAGAGAGAGAGAGAGAGAGAGAGAGAGAGAGAGAGAGAGAGAGAGAGAGAGATTTTTGCTACGCCTTTGCAGGCCGAGAGGGAGAGAGAGAGCGCGAGAGAGGGAGAGGGGATTGGAGGTGGTGAGGAAGGGAGAGGATGAGGGTGTGTGAGTGTGTGGTGTGTGTGTGTAGAGAGAGAGTGCTCCGGCTTCTTGTGCTGCGCCTTCGGGCTGAGAAGAGCGAGAGGGAGAGAGAGAGAGAATTTTCAGCTGGGCTAAGCGTGCAGAACGCGAGAGAGAGGGAGATGGATGGGGTGTGGTGGGTGTGGATAGGAGAGAGAGAGAGAGGGAATCTCTATGGAGGGTGCCCACCGTGGGAGGGGAGAGAGTGTGTGAGTGAGGGGGGGGGGGGGGGGGGGGGGTGAATATTATTCTTTGTCTTGCATGGTGTCTCATGGACGGGAGGAGGGGAGCGATACAATGGTGCGGGGGGGGGGGGGGGGGGGGGGGGGAAGAGGGTGGGGATAGTGGGCCAAGGGAGGGAGAATGAGGCCGAGGGAGGGTGAGGCGAGCGGGTGGGGAAGAGAGAGGGAATATTTTTTGTCTATTGGCTTGCATGGAGAGCGAGGGAGGGAGTGTGAGAGGGGGCGTGTGGGTGTGGATAAGAATACGGGAGAGAGAGAGTTTGCATGCGGCTATGGGCTCGGTATAGTGGGAGCGTGAGAGAGAAAGCGAGAGAAGGGGTGGTGATTGCTCGAGGCCGCTCCTGGGCGAGGGTGGCCAGTAGAGGGGTGTGTGGGTGAGAGAGAGAATAGATATTAGAGAGAGGTATGTAGGGAAAATGAGAGAGAGAGAGATATCTCCATCGATGCCCGCTGGGGGAATAAAACTACAGGGAGAGAGAGAAGGGGTATTTGAAGCCGAGGGCGGCCGGCTGGGCTGGGGCATGGACGAGCGAGGGCATGGGGGTGATAAGACCGGCCAATCAAGGGGGGCGGAGTAACCCTATGCTAGTAAAAGTGTCATCAGGTTGACCAGGTGTTGTCGAGCCTTCCAACAATGTTGCCAAGGCTGCTACAGAGGAATTTTTTTTTTTCTTTGATTTTCAAAAATCGGCCATCATTAGCCCTCTCCCTTTGGCTAGAGACATTCATGCTTCTAGCCCTTCCTCGGCATCTTTAGTTGTGGAGTTAGAGGGTTCTCCCTCTTCCGGAATGTCTAACATGAATTCTGGATCAAACCTAAGAAAATACCTTTTCCGTCTCCATCCATTAACCCTAGTCTTGTGAATTCTCCCATCTGCTTCCATCAGCTTATAGCTGCCGTTGTCATAGTGTTTCTTGATGATGAATGGCCCTTCCCATCTGGGTTGAAATTTCTTGTCCTTCTTGGTGTCGAATTTGTTGTCGTATCTCAGCACTAACATACCTTTTTCCAGTCCCTTTTCTTTAAGCCCTTGATTGAAAGTGAGCCGGCGTCGTTCTGCTTATGTTGCATAGTGATTGATTGCTTCTTCCCTAACTAGTTGGAGCCTCTCCACATCCAAGATGTGGTTTCAGAGATTTACAATTGGACGATGTATCTGGCTAGCCAAAACTTGTAAGTTGGCTATCTGTACCTCAATGGGTAGAATTGCCTCCTTCCCATAAACTAGATGGAAAGGGGTGAAGCCTAATGATGTTCGGAACGTTGTTTGGTAGGCCCAAAGAGCTGCCATGAGATGTCTATCCAAGTCCCCCGTGTGATTGTTCACCTACTTTGTGATGATTTTGCAAATCATTCCGTTTACCTTCTCTACCAGACCATTGCATTGTGGATAGTATGGTGTGGAATGTCGGCGTGTGATGCCTAACTTCTTCATCAGTTCTCCCACCAGATCGCCTCTGAAACCTGGTCCTCTATATGATATTATCTCAATAGGAGTGCCAAAACGGCAACATATATGCTCAAAAATGAACTTTGCTACCTCTTAGGCTGTAATGCGGGTGGTGGCTGTTGCTTCTGCCCATCAAGTCATGTAGTCTATACCCACCATGATGTACAGTTTTCATGATTGGACCCTTGGTAAAGGACCGATTGCATCTATTCCCCATTTCTCAAATGGACCATATGAGATGATAGGAGTTTGTGGCTTGTAGGTTAATGTGTGATCACTGGCCACTTGACAAGCCTTACATGTTTTACACCACTGGTGTACATCCCTGTTCAAACTAGGCCAAGAGTATCCTGCTTGTAGAATCTTCCTACTGGTGATATCTAGAGAAAAATGTCCGTCACAGACGCCATTGTGGCAACTTGAAATTACCTTTGTGATCTCGCTGGAGGTTGGCACCCACCTGAGAATCTAATCCTTGCCCTTACAATACAAGTGGTCGTTTACAAGGTGGTACCTAGTAGCCTTTCTCACTAGCCACTGTTTCTTGCCTTTGGTGTATCTTTCCGGACATTCTCCTGTATCTAAAAAACCCGATGATATCAGGCATGGCATCACTACCTTGAAAGAGGGGTAGCTTCAGTTTGATGGCTCGTACATGAACGTCTTGTATTATTTCTTTGGCTAGAGCATCTGCCTCCTGATTTTCTGATCTGGGACATGAAATAGTTTCACTGATTCAAACTTCCTTAGAAGATCCTCAACTTGGCGTAGTTCACCAAGTGAAACCTGATTCTTACAAACCCAGGTGCCATTTATCTGCCTTATCAAAAGCAAAGCATCGCCAAACACATTTAGGTGCCGAATACCTTGTGAGATACATTGTTCCAACCCAAGGATTAGGGCTGCATACTCTGCTTCATTGTTGGAGTGGGAGTGTAATAACTGCCCCGATGTAGAATACTCTTTCTTGTTGCTCATTGAAAATGACTATGCCTGCTGCAGACTGGTCCATTGTTCTCTTGTATGCTCCATCAAAGAAAAGAGAGTGAGCTATTTCTAGCCTAGGACTCTCTACCATTGGTGTTTCTTCCTTCCCTTGTGTGTTGACCTTCAGCTTCTTCTCATAATGGCGATGAGTGAGAATTCCCGCTAAACTAGCCCTGGTGGAGTTTTGTACTTGCATGGTGTAGTCAAACTCTTGTAATGTAGTTAACCACTTTGAGATCCTAGATGAGACATCCATGTGTCATATTACATATGGGAAAACCTCTTCCATTGTCAGGATTACAAAGGGTCTAGGCAGGAGATAGGAGTGGAACTTTGTGGTAGCAAACATTAGTGCCAGAACCATGTGTTCTACTTCGGTAAATCCCTTTTCTGACGGGGTCATGACACGACTAGAGAAGTAAATAGGACGCATGAAAGAAGTTTGGGGGTCCTTTTGCATTAGCACGGCTCCGAGTATCACTTACTACACTAGGGTTCACATAAAATGGCTCGTCCCACTTAGGAGGTGAAATAGTGGGAACCTTATCTAGGATTTGCTTTACGTCAGTAAATTGCTGCTCATTCTCTTCATTCCATGAGAAGACATCCCTCTGGGTGAGTTTTTGTAGGGGAAGAACCACTTGAGATAGCAAGTGAATGAACCTACTTAAGTATCTTACCTTCTGAAGGAAAGAAACCAACTGCTTAGCAGTGGTGGGTGACGACAAAGATACCAGGGTCTGGATCTTGCTAGAGCCTCAATCCCTTTTGCTAAAATTACATGGCTAAGGAGAGTGACTTTGCTTTCACCAATGTGACACTTATCCACGTTGAGCTGGCCACCCAAGGTTTGCAGCGTGGTTAAGCCATCATAGACTTTGCTTAAATGAAGGGCTCGTGAACTATAGATGCAAAAATCATCTATGAAAATGCATATTGATGTTCCAAAGTGTTACCATATACATGTGGTAGTGATGTGTGTGAACACACTAGGACCGCCGGGGCATTTTTTCCCTCTTTAGGAGGTTTTTTCCCCCGTGCATTGTATATACGCCCATCACTCTAGGGCTATCTATCTTTCTATTGCACACTAAGTAACACACTCTCTATTGTGTGCCTTGAGCTTCCTTCGTCTTCTCCAAGCTGTGTGTGTTTCTCTGCAACCCTAATTCCAACAATTGGTATCAGAGCAGGTCACGTCCTCCCGGGCTTAGTCGCCAGCTGCTCCAGCACACGCCTGCTCACTTTCTCCGATTTCAGTGAGCTTTGGCGAGCGTTCGCAGATCTACAAATATTTTGGGGCCGCTCGAAGAGCTTGGTCTGCTCAGAATTTTGATTTGGGCTCATTTCGGCCTCCGTTTCCACTACGGGCAGTACTGCACAGGCTATTTCGTCATTTTGTGTAGATTTTCTGTCAGTGCCGTTTTCTGCATAACAGGTGCCTTATAGTCTTCTACGGTTTGTGCTATATAGCACAAGTTGTTCCCACTCCATTTCTCCTATTTTCGGGCAGTTTTCACATCAGGTGCAGCATTTACCATGGCTGACAACAACAACACAGATGTGTTCAAGATGTTTGCTGCTGAGGACAGGTTGGATGGGGACAACTACCCTATGTGGGCTTATATGATGCAACATGTTCTTGTGTCAAAAGGTGTCTGGAACATTGTGCAGGGCATTGATGTACGTCCTGGTTCTGAAGATGTAGGCGATGTTGAGGATGTTGCAGGTCTTGCTGCAAGGATTGCAACTGTTAGAGTTGTTTTGCCTACGGCAGAACAAGCTCGTTGGGATGTTAAGGAATCGCAGGCTCATGCATTGATTGCGTTTTCTGTGAAGCGCATCATTATTCCTCACATCCGTTCAGCAAAATCTGCAAAACAGGCTTGGGATATTCTAGCAGGTCTTTATGCAAGCCGCAATGAGGCTAAAATTGCTTTGCTGCGTAAAGAGCTAGAGTCGAAGATTATGCATGAGGAAGATGATATGGACACTTTCCTTGCTAGTGTCAAGGATATCAATGAGCAACTCATTTCTGCAGGTGAAGTCATTTCGGACAGTTCCCTTGTGCAGACTGTTCTTGATGCCTTACCAGATTCCTACCAGACTTTTGCTAGTACTTGGAGACTCATGACCCAAGGAAATCCTGAAGTTGTCAAGTTTGATGCATTATGCACATTGCTGTTGCAAGAGTCACTTTCTAGAAAAAACAGGACTAGGCAGCGTGGAGTTGAACAGGCTTTTATTGCTTCTCAAAGAAAGGGTGGTAACAGTAATGCAGCCACTTCTTATGGTTCTGCTGCGAGTGGCAAAAATTCTGTTCCTAATGCTTCTGGTGGCAGCACTTCGTCTGGCAATTCTGGTGATAAGGGCAAAAAGAAGATGCGTTGCCATTATTGTAAAGCCAATGATCACTTGATCAAGTCGTGTCCTAAGTTGAAGGCCAAAGAGGCTAAGAAGAAAGAGGGTGGTTTCACTACAAATGCTGGTTCCACTACAAATGCAGCCATTGTTGAGTCTTCTGTGAAAGGAGATTGTGATGCTGATGTTGATGCAGAATGGGCTTTTAGCGCAGAGTGCACTTACAATCCTGCTGTCCATGATGCATGCTTGTCAGTTGCTGCAGATTCACATGTGTGGTATTTCGACAGTGGTGCTACAAAGCACATTACCTCACATCGTGAATTGTTTACCTCTCTCGAGTCTGTCCCTCATGGGAATTCAGTCACTTGTGCCAACAACGCCTCTTATCCAGTTCAGGGAGTTGGAAAGATTGTGCTCACTGCTGCTAATGGCAGTTACTTCACACTTGTTGATGCACTTTATGTACCTTGGATCAAGAAGAATCTCTTGTCTGTATCCGCACTTGCTAGACTTGGACTTGTAGTCAAATTTGTGGATGACAGATGTACAGTTCATGATCTTAGTTTTGGTGATGAAATTGTTGCATCTGGGCTTTTGTGCCGTGGGTTGTATAAGCTCACTTTGTATGACAAGTGTGGACAAAATTTTGCAAATGTTGTTGCAGATTCAAGGGCTATTTCAGATGCAAAACTTTGGCATGCACGTTTTGGTCATCTGAATTTTGCCAGTTTGCTGCGTTTGCAGAAATCTGATATGGTTGCTTCTTTGCCGCCTCTTGAAGCACCTGTCAAACATGTTTGTGAAGGCTGTATTTTGGGTAAAATGCAGCGTTCTAAGTTTCCAAAGGATGGTTCAGTTAGGGCCACATGCAGGTTGCAGCTTGTGCATAGTGATGTTTGTGGGCCCATGCAAACTCCGTCCTTGGGCAATTACCTGTACTTCGTGACTTTCATTAATGATTACTCCAGGCATGCATGGGTATTTCCGCTTAAAGCGAAGTCCAAAGTTTTTATGTGCTTCAAACAATTTTTGGCTATGGCTGAAAATGTCTCAAAATGTACTATGGGCACCCTCAGTTCCGATCGAGGGGGGGAGTATATGTCTCATGAATTTAATGCATTTCTGGCTAGTCGTGGGATAAAACACCAATGTACAGTGCCTTATACACCTCAGCAAAATGGTGTTGCTGAGAGGAAAAACAGGTCACTAACGGAAATGGCACGATGTATGGTCAAAAGTCAAGCTTTGCCGCATTCTTTTTGGCTTGAGGCCATCATGTGTGCCACTTATGTACTTAACAGGTGTCCTACGAAAGCTTTGCAGTCTATTACTCCATATGAAGCATGGCATGATAGAAAGCCTTCTATTGAGCACATGCGTATTTTTGGCTATTTGGCATATGCTTTGATGCCACAAGTGCAGCGCAGAAAATTGGATGATAAGGCTGTCAAATGTATTTTTGTTGGTTATAGTGCTGAAAGCAAAGGTTACAGGTTGTATCATCCGCAAACAAAACGTATTCTGGTTTCACGGGATGTAGTGTTTGTGGAAGATTCTGCTCAGCCCTTGCTGTCATGTACTAGAGACAGTAATGTAAGCTCACAGGACATTTATGACACTTTGTTGCCTCTTTTCAGTGGTGGAAATACGAATGTAAGTTCCAATGAGGCAAATGTACAGCCTATGGGGGTTTCTGAAAATGTTTTAGAATAGCCTATTACTGATGCAGATGTACATGATGTACTTGATGAGGAAAGGGCTGAAAATGAGTAGGCTAGAGGTATGCCAAAATGGCTGGTGCACACTTTGCGTGACAGTAAATTGGATGCACCTTTATCTAGTCGTACTCGTTCAGGCTCTCGCCATGCATCTTATGCATCAGATTGTTATGCTTTGGCTGTGTCTAGTTTACATGATGTTGAGGAGCCTCTGTCTTTTGATGAAGCACAGAATTCAGAAAACTGGATTGCTGCCATGAAATCAGAATATGATGCACTTATAGAGAATGACACATGGACTTTATGTGATTTGCCTCCTGGCAAAAAGGCCATTGGTACGAAGTGGGTTTACAAGTTGAAACGCAAGCCGGATGGTGAGATCGATCGCCATAAGGCTCGACATGTTGCAAAGGGTTATGCACAACAAAAAGGCATAGATTATGAAGAGACTTTTGCTCCCACTTGTCGTATGACTACTGTGCGTTTTCTATGTGCATTGGCAGATCATTTTGGTTGGGATGTACATCAATCAGACATTGTTACTGCTTTCTTGAATGGTGACATATTTGAGGAAGTTTATGTAACGCAGCCTCGCGGTTTTGTCATAAAAGGACAAGAGGACAAAGTGTGCAAATGTAAGAAGGCTTTGTATGGGTTGAAGCAATCTCCTCGTGCTTGGTATGAGAAAGCTGACACTCATTTGGCTAAACGAGGCTTTCGTAACAGTCCAACAGAAAGCACATTGTATGTAAAGCGTGAGGATGATGTATTTCTCATTGTGGTTCTTTATGTTGATGATTTGCTGATCACTGGACCAAATGAGAGACATATTGCTGAATTTAAGGCTGATTTGAATGCTACTTTCAAGATGAAAGATTTGGGGCTGTTGCATCATTACTTGGGTATACAGTTTAAGCAGTGTGATGGTGGTATTGCCTTGTGTCAGAAAAGTTACATAGAGACATTGCTATGTAAGTTTGGACTTGAGGATTGCAAACCTATTGCCACTCCCATGGAAACAGGTTTGAAGTTGAGTCTACATGATGCTGGCGATCCTGCTGATGTCACTCTTTACCAAACTGCTGTTGGCTGCCTCATTTATGTATGCAACACGAGGCCAGATATTCAGTTTGCAGTCTCGCAGGTCAGCAGATTTATGCATAGCCCAGGGTCTAAGCATTGGCAGGCTGTCAAGAGGATTTTCCGCTACCTTAGTGGCACTTTACATCTTGGCTTGTTTTATCCCAAGGGGGGATCATTGCCGCCAGACTTACATGCTTTTTCGGACTCAGATTGGGCTGGTTGTTTTGACACGTGAGTGTCCACAAGCGGTTTTTGTTTCATGCTTGGCAGTTCATGTATATCATGGTTGAGCAAGAAGCAACCTACTGTGGCCACTTCGAGTTGTGAGGCTGAGTACAGGGCAGTCTTCACAGCTACGGTTGAGTGTGTATGGCTCAGACGCCTTATTGCTGACTTGGGTGTTGGACAGGACACTGCCAACACTATCTACACTGATAGTCAAAGCGCATTGGCAGTTGCGAGGAACCCAGTTTTTCATGCTCGCACAAAGCACATTGAGGTGCATTACCACTATGTCAGGGAGAGGCTCTCAGCAGGAGAGATCAGCTTGGCTTATGTGCCAACACAGGACAACCTTGCAGATCTTTTCACAAAGGCATTGTCTCATGAGAAGCTTGAAGCTTTCCGCAAAGCTTTGGGCTTACTCTCCTTTGTGGACTGATCCTGTCCTCAGGGCATGGCACTTCCCTTTACTCATGTGCCAGCTCTCGTTCACCGCATCACTCCAGGGGGGATTTGTTACCATATACATGTGGTAGTGATGTGTGTGAACACACTAGGACCGCCGGGGCATTTTTTCCCTCTTTAGGAGGTTTTTTCCCCCGTGCATTGTATATACGCCCATCACTCTAGGGCTATCTATCTTTCTATTGCACACTAAGTAACACACTCTCTATTGTGTGCCTTGAGCTTCCTTCGTCTTCTCCAAGCTGTGTGTGTTTCTCTGCAACCCTAATTCCAACACAAAGTAGGGTTGGAAAACAAAGGTCACATAGCGCTGAAATGTGGCCGGGGCCTCCGCAATGCTAATCTGAAAGTATCCAGAGTAGCCGTCGCACACTGTGTATCGCTCGTGACTTGCTACTTTATTGAGAATTTTATCCTGGAATGGGAGGGGAAAGTGATCCCTCTTCATGGCTGCATTGAGAGGTTTATAGTCCACGCAGACTCTCCACTTACCATTTTTTTTTGGTGTGACTACTACTGGGGAGACCCACTCTGAGTCTTTGACAGGGTAGATGAAACCTTCTTGTAGCAAACTTTTCACTTCCTTAAGTAGTGCCTCTTGTTGGATTACTCCAAGTCTTCTGAGCTTTTGTACTACGGGTTTACTACCTTCCTTGAGTTTTATGTGGTGTTGCACTACTGTAATTCCTATGATCTTATCATAGTCATCAATGAACAAAGTAGTGAAGTTACCTAGCATGGAGACATACACCTTCCTTTCTTCATTTGTTAACTCGTTTGAGAGCATTTTTTGTAACTTACCTGCATCCCCCAAGGACTGCGTACCGGATGATTCCTCTTGGTTTGTCGGGGGTGTTTTAGATTGTGTCAATCTTTTTGGGTCTTTAAGAATGACCCCCATCACTTCGATGCTGCTATCACTTCTGTCGGTGGTGGTTGTGTCTTCTCTTGAGATAGACGAATAGCCGTTGGTGGACTCATCTTTTGAAGCCTCCAAGATCATATTTCATTGCTTTCTAGTCCTCATGTCGTAGAATATGGACTTCCCTTTAGCGTCCTTCATTTGAATCATCCCGGTGCTCTAGTCTTGTTTAACTTCCATAGCCATAAGCCAAGGCCTCCCAAGAATGATGGGGTAGCCCTCCCCTTTGTGTGGCATGACAAAGATATCTACCTCCACTTCTGTATTGAATGCTTTTACTTTGACCGCATTTACAATGCCCATGCATTTCACTCTTATATTGTTTGCCATTTTGGCTTGGCAGGGTGCCGGCCTACTTACCTCTAGACCTAGATGGTGCATCATCTTTTCACTTATGACGCATATTTGCGCGCCACCATCTATGTAGAAGTTTGAGATTCATTGCCCCTTGATGTGAGAATCCATGGTTGGTAGGATGTCGTCGAGATCCCTTCCAGAGATAGCCCTAGCTATCCTGGGTCTTGATTTCCTGGTGCTTACCATTTTTGTCCATTTCCTCCTCATCCTTGGTGCAAGGTGGAGTAATTGGGGCCAAGTTATCTTCGGGCCCTGCATTAACACATCCTGAACTAATTCATAGGGTTATGCATACTCACCTAGTGAGAAGTCCACGATGTCTATCTTCAGTCGCGGTTTAGCTGCTTGCTTGCTAGACTTGGCCTTCCCTTTCATCTTCTCTTCTCTTTGAGAGGCTTCCTCGTGCCTGGAACGCTTCACTCCCATGGCATTCACTTCTTCTACCTTCGCTTTCCCTTTGTGCTTCTCTTGAACTGATTTTTCTACCTTTGCCTTCCCTTTAGCCTCCAAGCTAATAACACTCCATGCTTGGTTCACAGCAGGTGGTGGGGGTAGTGGTGGAATGAGAGGTTGGGGTGGTGGTTGCTGTGGTATAGGTGGTCGAAGGATTTGGAACGGTGGGATCGGCCCTGGTTGCCTAGGTGGTGGTGGTCTTGCTCTTGGCAGAGAGATCTGATTTTGTCTCCCCCCTCTATTGAAATTCTGCCTCCTTGGGTGTGGATAGTAGTACATTCCATGGCTGTCTTCCCCGCAGTTGTAACTGTGGTACTCTTGGTTCTACATTTGTTGTCCTCTTCCTTGTTCTGGATTCCTGACAAGTGCATGCCCTTGCTGCACCAGATGCACATATAAACTCTCTAGTTGGGTGGTGATGCGACTCAGTAGGTCTTGATGCTCTTCTGATGCCTCTTGCGGTTGGACTCTATGATTGGCTGTTGTAGTCACTACGGTTGGTCGGACCGAGCTTGTTTCCTCTGACTCGTTTACTCTTGCTTGCATGCGCAGCTTCTTGTCTTTAAGGCAGGCTACTTCGACTGCCAACTCATATGTTGTAGGAAACCTTCCCTTCACCTTCTCTCTAAGCGGCGACCATAGACCAACAATGAAATGTTCCTTCTTTAGGAAATTAGGCACTCCTTCGCCTTCCTCCAGTGAGGCAACCCATCTCTCCCATAAGTCCACAAATTTGGACTCGTAGGTGGCATACTCTAGCAGACCTCCCTGCTTCAATTCTATCAGTAGCTGCCATAGCTTCTCCGAGGTTGTTCCTCCACCAAACCTCTTTACAAAAGCAGCCCTTAACACATCCCATGCATTCTTGGTAGCCTGGGGCAATGAATTATACTAGGACTTGGCCTCTACTTTCATCAGTAGAGGAAAAATTCTAAGTCTTAAAGCGTCGTCATCTTTGTTGGAGACGACACAAGCAATGTTGAAATCATCCAAAAAGTCGGTAGTGAGATCTTCTCACTTCTTTCCACTGAACGTGGGGAAAGAAACACTTGCCATGGTAGTGACTCAGAAAATTACAAACCTTTTTTTTTTAATTTTATAGATTAATACATTAACAACAGTAGCGGCTCATAACGGCTTTTTACAGGGTTGGGTGGATAGGTTAAAACATGATAAAGATAGAAATATTACAGGAATGATGGTAATCTAATATGCGGAGAATGATAGGGTTTGGGGAATTGAGGATTTCTCCTAGTACTGCCGCATCGAATTGGTATACGATCTTCTCTTGGTAGAAGACTTTCCTATCTACATAGATATTCACATGCATATGCTGCAAGAATCTGAATGAGAATGCCATTGGACCGTTTTCCATCATGCATAGAGGGTGGAATACTTACTTATACTCTTACCATGCCAGTGTTGATGAGTCAGCACATCCACAAGAGGTCGTCGCCTTTCATGGGCTCTACCTTTCCTTCATCGCTTAGCACGTACGGGGTGATGGCGATGCGTCTGACCACTCCCAGCCTCTTGGCTAGTAGCAATTGCAGGTAATTTCCGTAGTTGGCGTGTTGCATGAATTCTACTCCATTCAGTTGCAACTCGTCCCCAGCCCACTGGGTTTCACCCATGGTAGAGAGCTTCTTCAGGATAAGTTGTACAGGGAGAGGAGGAAGATCCTCTACCCGTCTTCCAAAACAGCGAGAGCAGTAGCCAAACCACTCTTCCCTAGGACATGGGAATCTTCTTACCACTTCTTCTTCAGGATTGTCGAAGTGGATTGGTAGAACTCGCATGCGTCGTGCAAATCGGTAGGCGACCTTCTGCTGCTTAGCTTCGGATGACTTTCTCTTTGGCAAGCTGGGTATAGCCCGGCTTTTTGAGCTTGAAGCACTTGCTTGGCCAGATGCTTCTCCCTTCGGGGTCATGTGTTTCTAGACTGGATTAACTTCTCCTTACCTTTGGCTCGAGCAGCCCCTTTAGGCCACTTTGGGGGAAAGGTTATAAATTTAACTGCAGTTTCTTTAGGGAAAAGAGGCCTCACCATGTTCTTTCCTTCTTTGATGTGAATGACTTCTTCATGATGAATGTCGATGTAGACGATTTTAGCCCTTTCACTGCCTTCGTTGCTGGTGAGGCGGTCCGGGGCGGGCAGCAAGAAGAGCAACCTCTAGACACCCTTCAAGGCTCCCGTGCTGCTCAATGGGGGTGGGGCACAACACAACACAAACCAAAACAACAAACCCACAGCCAAATCCCAACTTCACAAGGGGCACCACCTAGTTTAAGAGCGAACTAGGACGCAAAAGAGGAGAATCGTTAGAGCAACCCACAAACAAGCAAGGAATTTACACTAACCCTAACACCAATGGAACACTCTCACACACTAAAACACGAGAGAGAGAGAGAGAGAGAGAGAGAGAGAGAGAGAGAGAGAGAGAGAGAGAGAGAGAGAGAGGGGAGAGAGAGAGAGAGGGGAGAGAGATAGTGCTCGGGCTGCTTTGAAACGTATCGGCAATGATCAAGCAAACACAACTATATATTTACGAAAGAGAGAGAAAGGGGAAGGGGGTGCTTGTTGCATTAATACCTTCTTACAAATCTGTCATGACAAATCAAAGTGAGATTAGTATTTGTTCAACATAGCTTGCGTAAATTTCACCACAACACATCACAAGAAAAGCCACCCCAATCACTGTCTTAAGGCCAGGGGAGTCCTCTCCACCCTGCCACCCTCTTACAGTATGTGGGATTTATGGCTAGATTGATGACAACACCAGAGACAAGCTATCAAGAACTTAACAAAAAACACCAAGACACTTACGCATCATTGTTTTCCATTACTTCACGTTGGAAGGGAGACAAAGTATCCAAGCTTAGTCCAAATCCACCCTCCTTGATTCAGCAAATGTTGGGCTTACACTAGTAGGAGAAATGATAGATTTCCTACTCTCAATTGAATGATCACTCTCTCTCTTACAATGGCATAGAGTTCCCTTGCTAATCCCCTATTACAACACATGCACATGCATAAGACAATGAGCTTCCACTCAAGAGCTCCTTCTAGAGAGGTTGAGCTTGGCTTCTCAAGCTATAGCATAGTGCTCTTGCTTATGGCTCTCCCTTTTTGTGCTAGCTACACCCTCCTTTTATAGCAATTTTGAAGGCTAGGGTTACTCCTCTAACCATGGTTGGGTTAGATTTTCAGCAATTTATCTAATTTCTTTTGCTTGGAATTATCAAGAAGATGGTGGGGAAAGAGAGAGGAGAGAAATGGAGGTGATAGGACTTTTCATAGTGGGTTAGTGTTAGTAGAGTTAGTATTAATTTACAAATGGAATTGGATATTTACAATGGGAGTATCCATGTAGGATACAAATAAGGAAGAAAAACTCTTAAGAGGTAAGAAAAGGTGGATTTCTTACAAGGTTGATGCTCCAAGTGTCTTGAGCAGGGCCAATTTTGACGCTTGTTGACGGTCCACTAGCTTTGACGGTACATTTTTTCTCCACTCTTGACCTTCCTTGAGAGACAAGGTAATTGAAGCTGAGTAATCAACCACCATGATGCTGTATTTTAAGAGAAGAGGCTGAATTTTGTGGTTTTTTTATAGATATGGGTAATTTGGAGGAGGAAAAATGAGACTAGGTGGTCAATTTTGGAATGGAATTGTGTGTGGGAGGTATGAGTTCACCATGGTTTTTCTTATTCTTCAAGGTTGAGGAGAAGGTGAGTAGGGTGCAGAGAGGAGGGGTGAGAGAGGTGGGGATGATGAGTGGAGAAGTGTGTGTGAAAGAGGAAAATGATAAAGTGGAAGAGAGAGTGTGGCTGCATAGCATGGGAAAACTGGGGTCCACTAATAAAATCATAGCTCACAGCTCGTAGCTCAAAAAAATATGAAAAAATTTGAGGCAAAAGTTCAGCCCACGAGCTACAACTTTTGTTTGTATCACCTTTTCAAATTCGGAGAGCAAGTGAACTTTAAAAATTCAGCAAAATCGACCGTTTTTTTCCACTGCACAAGGTCCTTGTGGGGTCCTTCCTTGGATGATTCTTTTGAATACCTCCAAGAGTGAGCCCTCCATAGTGTATGTATGCATGCCACCTACCCTTGACCTTATTTGGTAGGTCTATAATTGAAGATATTGTTGAGATCATGATATAAGTGAATAGTACAACTAAGAAAATCAAATATTGAGGGGTCTAAAAAATATGTACATGTCAAATATAAATAATATAAGTGGAAAAAATATAAAGGGGTCAAAAGAAATCTCTCTCATTATGAGGCTACCATAAAAAGATAAATATTTTTGGTGTTCTAATTTTTTTAGAAAAAAAAACAAAATAGATGTAGGAAGGAAAAAGTCACAATAGTGAAAAAATATACACATAAATAAAACTAGTTTTTTTGGATTTTTGTTGGGATGGAGCTACACCAAAAATAAGAGAAGCTTGCATGAAATTATTTTTATATGGAATAAAGAGTATGCAAAATGATAAGAAAAATTGTGGTAATGGTGAGGCAATGTACAGAGCATAAATAACACACACCTAGGTAGAAATATTTAAATAAATACCAAAATAATTATGAAAAAATCTTTTATTTAGGCCCTATATACAAAGAAATATTTACATACGCATGGGCCATAATATAATTATATTTTTTATATTTTTGGCTCAACTAGCCCAATGACTAGCTAATTGAGGGTTTTTTATTTCAGTAAGGAGATATGGGAAAAGTCCCCTAACTCACACGCACCTATATACAGTGAAAGGGTGAGGGTAACCACAGTGTTTGAGTGATTTGATCGGGTGAGATAACTCACTATGGCAATTAGAGAGAGCCGAAAAAACGGCTATCATTAGCCCTCCCCCAGGATGATGGTATATTCATGTACCATCATAAAGAATCTTTTCCAAAGAGAGTGGTTCAGAGTCCTTGACAAGATCTTCATTGTTTGGCCCCTTGGAATTTTGGTTTGTGTTACACTCATGCTTCATGGAACAATACTTACATGGGATAGTTGCCTTTTGCTCTGGTAGATCCTTTGGTAGAAGGCGACTCAAGTAAGGCTTCAAGCGATAGCCGTTTACCTTCCTGGAGTGCTCTTTACCATTCAAGTCCATAAGCTGATAGTAACTAGAATTGAAAGCCTTCTTGACTATGTATGGCCCTTGCCATCTAGTTTCAAACTTGGCATCAAAACGATTGTCAAGTCGATTGTCATACCTTAGCACAAGCTCTCCTTCCTTGATGCCTTTGTCCTTTAGTTTCTTGTCGTGCGTTTCTTTCGCTTGTGTGGCTTTCCTCTTGTAGCACTCATATGCTGCTTCTCTTTTCCACTCAAGCTCCACTAACGTAAGAAGTCGATCCATCCATACCTCTTGATCATCTTGTGCTCCTTTGCCATGAAGTCGCATTGTTGGAATGTTGAGCTCGATAGGCTGCAAAGCCTCTTGACCATAGACCAAGTGAAATGGTGTGAACTCCGTGGCTTCCCTATATGTGGTTCGATATGCCCACAAGGCACCATCCAAGAAGTCATCCCATAATTTTGTCTTGTTTTGCACCATCTTTCTAATGATGCCTACAATGACACCATTAGCTTTTTCTACCAAACCATTTGATTGGGGATAGTAGGGTGTACTGTGACGATGTAGAATGTGAAGTTCTTCACAGACTTCTGTGAGCAATCCCTTTCTAAACCCTGGACCATTATCAGAAACAATCTCCAAAGGTGTGCCAAATCTACAACAAATGTGAGTGTAGATGAATTTGCTCACTGTCTTCTCATTTACCTTTGCCACACTTTGTGCTTCCACCCACCTAGTCATATAGTCTACAGCCACTAGAATGTAGAGTTTACCATTTTTTGTCCTAGACAGAGGACCCATAGCATCAATGCCCCACTTTTCAAACGGTCCATTTGCAAGCACGATTTGCCTTGGACCATAAACCAATCTTCTATTCCCATTTACCTGACAATTGTGACAACTTTTACACCAATGTTGGACATCCACATGCAGACTTGGCCAAACATACCCCGCAAGAAAAATCTTCTTCACAGTTAATTCTTGGGCAAAATGACCACCACATGCTTCTTCATGCAAACCTTTTAGAATGGCTGGAATTTCCTCAATAGTTGGTACTCTTCTGCATACTTGATCCCTCCCTCTTTGATAGAGGGAGCCTTCTAGGAAGAGATATGCGCTTGCCTTCTTCATGAGTCTCCTCTTCTGAGCCTTCGTGAAGTCTTGTGGAAACTCGCCCTCCAAAATGTAGCTAATAATGGGAGTCAATGACTCCAATCCCTGGTATCTCGGTTGCTTGACAGTTGCTGCCACCATGATGACCTGCACTTCTTTCTCAACACATGTAACTACTTGCTGTGCAAGTAAATCGGCATCTTCATTCTGTTTCCTAGGAATATGATATAGTTGCACTTCTTCAAATTGATTAAACAATCTACGAATGGCATGAACTTTTGTCCGTAAGCTTTCATTCTTGCATGCCCAAATGCCTAAAATCTGTTTAACAATGAGAAGTGCATCTCCCTTTACCATGAGGCGTTGTATCCCTTGGCCAATGCACATCTTCAAACCATGAATTAGTGTGTCGTATTCTGCTTCATTGTTGCTAGCTGAACTTGGTAGATTGAACTTCTCTTTCATGACCACCTATCCACTTGGGTTGAGCAACACTAGCCCTCCCCCTGCTTTTCCTGTGGCTCGATGAAAAGCTCCATCAAAGAACAAGGTAAAAGAATTAGGAATACTTTTTGGTGGTGGTAATGGTAGGGTCTTTACTTCAGGCACCTTAATCTCCTTTTCATGCACCCTATAAGTGAGAATCCCTGCCAATTGTGCACGCACACTATCTTCTACCTTGAAAGAGTATTGAAACTCTTGCAACTCCATAATCCACTTTGAGATCCTAGTACTAAGATTCATTTGAGATGACACCCAAGGGAACAAATTCTCTGCAGTGAGAATTACGAAAGGTTTTGGTAGCAGGTAGGATCTAAACTTTCTCACCGCAAACATGAGAGAAAGCATCATGAGTTCTGCTTCTGTGTAGTCTCTCTCCAAAGCATTCATGACCCTACTAGCAACGTAGATGGGTTGCATCCTTGTACTGTGGGGATCTTGTTGTAGCAACATAGCACCAATTGTTTCCCTTCCAACACTAGAGCTAACAAAGAATGTGTACTCCCAACAAGGAGGCATGAGTGTTGGTAGCTCTGACAAAATGACTTTAATGTTACAAAAATACTCTTCAAGCTCATCAGACCATGCAAATTCTACTTGTTGTGTCAACTTTTGCAAAGGATGAAGCAACTCCGAAGCTAAGTGAATAAAGCGTGACATATACTTCACTTTTTGAATGAATGATATGACCTCTTTGAGATTCTTGGGTGAGGGGAGCTCAATAAGAGCCTTTGCCTTTGAAGGATCCACCTCAATGCCTTTATAGGAAACCTTGTGACCAAGCAAGATCACTTCATCCTCAGCTATGTGACACTTGTCGGGGTTGAGTTGACCTCCCATGTCATAGAGCTTCTTTAAACCTTCTTCTACCCTTTGTAGATGCAATGATTTTGAGCTATAAATGCAAAAATCATCAATAAAAACCCTAATGGACTTTCCAAAGAATGCTTGAAACACCATGTTCATGAAGCGTTGGAAAGTTGCAGGAGCATTTGTCAGGCCAAATGGCATGACTCTAAAAGCATAACAACCCCAAGGAGTGATAAAGGTTGTTTTCAATTGATCCTCCAATGCGATACCTATTTGAAAGTAACCCGAGTAGCCATAACACACAGTGTACTTCTCATGACCAGCTACTTCATTTAGTATCTCATCCTGAAATGGGAGGGGAAAGTGATCTCTTTTTGTTGCCTCATTAAGTGGAAGATAATCCACACACACCCTCCACTTGCCGTTTTTCTTAGGAGTGACAACAACGGGAGAGACCCACTCTGAATTCTCCACAGGATAAATGAAACTTGCTGCTAGAAGCTTTCTTACCTCCTTGAGTAGAGCCTGTTCCTTTATAACTCCTAGCCTTCGTAGCTTCTGAGCTTTAGGTGTGGCCTGAGGCTTTAACTCAATCTTGTGTTGAACAACATCTACCCCACGCACGTCGGTGTAGTCTTTAGCAAAAAGCCTAGGAAACTTCCTTAGCACACATTTGAACTCCTCTTTTTCATCCTTTGTAAGTGTTGTTGATAGCATACCTTCCAGCATCCCTTCATCTTGAACACCTTCGTTCTCTTGAGGACCTACCTCCTCCAAGCCTTGACAACAGGTCTCTTGGTTGCTTGGCTTAAACCTTACCCCCATGACTTTGATGGAAGACTCCTCTTCAGTAATGCTGCCGCTACTTTCTTCTTCTGAAGTGCTATCGGTCCAACCTTCTTCCGTCTCACTTTGAGATGATTCTTCATGGAGCTCCTCTTGGCGTTGCTCCTTCATGTCAAAGACAACTTTCTTATGATTGTCATTCCTGCAAATTAGCTTTCCACTCTCTCAATCCTGCAAAGCTCACATTTTCATTAGCCATGGTCTCCCTAGGATAAATGGGTAACCATTTCCTTTGGTAGACATGACATAGAAATCCACTGCCTTCTTAATGCCAAAGGCCTCCACAAAAACATTTTTACAAATGCCTACACACCTAGCCTTGCTATTGTTTGCCATCTTGACTTTGATTTCAGGTGTCTCATGGATGTGCATGCCTAGTCTTTGCATGAGTCCTTCTGTCATGATGCAAATTTGTGCACCCCCATCCACTAGACCTTTCCTAACCAATCTTCCTTTTATGTAACAATCTAGCACAGGTGTAATATCCTCGTTCATTTCAACATGTGCAATTTTTACAACAGGAAAACTCTCTTTTACCTTTCTCCTAGTGCTAACTGCCTTTGTTAAATCCCTCCTAACTTGTGGGCATAATGCAAGAAACTGAGGCCATGAGATATCAGGACCCTTACCTCGCATGTCTTCCAACAGGTTGTATGGAGCCATACCATGTCCAAGAGGGAAGTCTTGGAGATTGATACGACGTCGAGTCCTCTTAGCTTCCTTGGTCTCCTTTGCCTTCTTGCCTTGTCCATGGTCACTCTGTGATGGGACACCCTCTTTCTCTTTACCTTTTCCTCGGCCACGCTTAATGCCATTTGCTTCCATGTCAACCTCATTTGAGTTTGTCACCTCTACCACATGCACATTTGGATCTGGCAAAGGTGGAACTCCTTCTACCCCTTGTGGAGGTGGTCTTGGCCCATTTGGTCTTTGTAGAAGCCTTGGTTGTTGACCAGTTCCTTCACCTGCATTCATCACTGGGTAATTCAAGTTAGGTCTCCCTGGCTCCCCACGGGGCCAAGGACAATTATACATCCCATGTCCAGACTCTCCGCAATTCCAACATTGCAAGACTCTCCTAGGTCGTGGATCTCGCTCTTCAGACTTCTTTGCTTGTCCCTTTGGACCTACAGCTTGTGCAAGGTGAATTGACAAGCTGCTTAAAGATTCGTTTAACTTCTCAATTACTTCCGCCGTTACCTCAGGAAGCTCCCTCGTTGTTGATGCTTGTGACTTACCTTTGGGTCTAAGACCTTCTATTGGAACCTCTCCCCTTAAGCACTTGAGTTTCCTATATTTCTCAGCAGCCCTAGTTTCAGCTGCATCAAAGGTAGCAGGTGCACCCGCTTCAACTTTTATCTTAAGGTCAGGAAAGAGTCCGGCTATGAACCTCTCCTTCTTTAGAAATTCTGCACCATCACCAGGGTTAGCAACATTTCGTATCCATAGAGCCCAAAGACGTAGAAACTCTTGCTTGTACAAGTAGTAGTCATCTAAGTCTTTTTGCTTATGAGAAACAATGTCTTGCCATAATTTTTGAGTGTTTTGGGGATCAAAGAAGTATTTCTTGAAACGATTCAAAACTTCTGTGTAATTCCCCTTAACTTCCTCAGGCAAAGAGTCAAACCAAGTGCTAGCATCTTTCCTAAGGACCATCTCAAACATTTCTACACGTTCTTGATCAGTTATTATTCTCTTGATACGGCAAGACATCTTGAAATTCGCTAAAAATAATTCTGCATCCTCTCCAGGCTCTCCAAAGAAAAGAGGATACCCAGACATTTGGCGTTGGCTTTCCATTGAATTGATTTCAAAGTGACACCTGTTTTTGTTTTTCTTTCTTAAAAAGATTTACACAATAATGTTTTCTAGTTTGCAATCTATTCTACAACAAAATAAAGATATTCACATCAAACGACCTATCATAATCAATAAGAGGTAGGATGACAGGGTTTGGTGATGCGAGAATTTCTCCTACTCTTTGGGCACCAAACATGAACACCATACGTTGTTGAAAATGGATTTTCCTACTAATTGCAATGTTTATTCTAATGTGTGGAGTGAAATGGAAGGGGAAAACCTCTATTCCTGGGCCATTATCCATGGTCTATGCATGACCTAATGCTTAAAACAAAACAAAAATATAGACGTCCAAACTAAGGTCGTACCTAATGAGAGGCAAAATAAAAGGATTTACTGAAGCGTTTATCTTGGCCAACCTAAGAGAACCTAAAATTCTACAAATGACACGTTGAAATTGCAACTTAGTACTAACAATTATGTGTACCTTTTGCCTTGCAATGGGAATGAAGGGATCATACAAATTTTCGTGATTCATGCAAACTACTTGACTATGCTAAAGGTTGATTCTACACAAAAATACACAAGACGTTCCTCCGTGGGGGCACCAATTTGAGGCGGTCCGGGGCGGGCAACAAGAAGAGCAACCTCTAGACACCCTTCAAGGCTCCCGTGCTGCTCAATGGGACTGGGGCACAACACAACACAAACCAAAACAACAAACCCACATCCAAATCCCAACTTCACAAGGGGCACCACCTAGTTTAAGAGCGAACTAGGACGCAAAAGAGGAGAATCGTTAGAGCAACCCACAAACAAGCAAGGAATTTACACTAACCTTAACACCAATGGAACACTCTCACACACTAAAACACGAGAGAGAGAGAGAGAGAGAGAGAGAGAGAGAGAGAGAGAGAGAGAGAGAGAGAGAGAGAGAGAGAGAGAGATAGTGCTCGGGATGCTTTGAAACGTATCGGCAATGATCAAGCAAACACAACTATATATTTAAGAAAGAGAGAGAAAGGGGGAGGGGGTGCTTGTTGCATTAATACCTTCTTACAAATCTGTCATGACAAATCAAAGTGAGATTAGTATTTGTTCAACATAGCTTGCGTAAATTTCACCACAACACATCACAAGAAAAGCCACCCCAATCACTGTCTTAAGGCCAGGGGAGTCCTCTCCACCCTGTCACCCTCTTACAATATGTGAGATTTATGGCTAGATTGATGACAACACCAGAGACAAGCTATCAAGAACTTAACAAAAAACACCAAGACACTTATGCATCATTGTTTTCCATTACTTCACGTTGGAAGGGAGACAAAGTATCCAAGCTTAGTCCAAATCCACCCTCCTTGATTCAGCAAATGTTGGGCTTACACTAGTAGGAGAAATGATAGATTTCCTACTCTCAATTGAATGATCACTCTCTCTCTTACAATGGCATAGAGTTCCCTTGCTAATCCCCTATTACAACACATGCACATGCATAAGACAATGAGCTTCCACTCAAGAGCTCCTTCTAGAGAGGTTGAGCTTGGCTTCTCAAGCTATAGCATAGTGCTCTTGCTTATGGCTCTCCCTTTTTGTGCTAGCTACACCCTCCTTTTATAGCAATTTTGAAGGCTAGGGTTACTCCTCTAACCATGGTTGGGTTAGATTTTCAGCAATTTATCTAATTTCTTTTGCTTGGAATTATCAAGAAGATGGTGGGGAAAGAGAGAGGAGAGAAATGGAGGTGATAGGACTTTTCATAGTGGGTTAGTGTTAGTAGAGTTAGTATTAATTTACAAATGGAATTGGATATTTACAATGGGAGTATCCATGTAGGATACAAATAAGGAAGAAAAACTCTTAAGAGGTAAGAAAAGGTGGATTTCTTACAAGGTTGATGCTCCAAGTGTCTTGAGCAGGGCCAATTTTGACGCTTGTTGACGGTCCACTAGCTTTGACGGTACATTTTTTCTCCACTCTTGACCTTCCTTGAGAGACAAGGTAATTGAAGCTGAGTAATCAACCACCATGATGCTGTATTTTAAGAGAAGAGGCTGAATTTTGTGGTTTTTTTATAGATATGGGTAATTTGGAGGAGGAAAAATGAGACTAGGTGGTCAATTTTGGAATGGAATTGTGTGTGGGAGGTATGAGTTCACCATGGTTTTTCTTATTCTTCAAGGTTGAGGAGAAGGTGAGTAGGGTGCAGAGAGGAGGGGTGAGAGAGGTGGGGATGATGAGTGGAGAAGTGTGTGTGAAAGAGGAAAATGATAAAGTGGAAGAGAGAGTGTGGCTGCATAGCATGGGAAAACTGGGGTCCACTAATAAAATCATAGCTCACAGCTCGTAGCTCAAAAAAATATGAAAAAATTTGAGGCAAAAGTTCAGCCCACGAGCTACAACTTTTGTTTGTATCACCTTTTCAAATTCGGAGAGCAAGTGAACTTTAAAAATTCAGCAAAATCGACCGTTTTTTTCCACTGCACAAGGTCCTTGTGGGGTCCTTCCTTGGATGATTCTTTTGAATACCTCCAAGAGTGAGCCCTCCATAGTGTATGTATGCATGCCACCTACCCTTGACCTTATTTGGTAGGTCTATAATTGAAGATATTGTTGAGATCATGATATAAGTGAATAGTACAACTAAGAAAATCAAATATTGAGGGGTCTAAAAAATATGTACATGTCAAATATAAATAATATAAGTGGAAAAAATATAAAGGGGTCAAAAGAAATCTCTCTCATTATGAGGCTACCATAAAAAGGTAAATATTTTTGGTGTTCTAATTTTTTTAGAAAAAAAAACAAAATAGATGTAGGAAGGAAAAAGTCACAATAGTGAAAAAATATACACATAAATAAAACTAGTTTTTTTGGATTTTTGTTGGGATGGAGCTACACCAAAAATAAGAGAAGCTTGCATGAAATTATTTTTATATGGAATAAAGAGTATGCAAAATGATAAGAAAAATTGTGGTAATGGTGAGGCAATGTACAGAGCATAAATAACACACACCTAGGTAGAAATATTTAAATAAATACCAAAATAATTATGAAAAAATCTTTTATTTAGGCCCTATATACAAAGAAATATTTACATACGCATGGGCCATAATATAATTATATTTTTTATATTTTTGGCTCAACTAGCCCAATGACTAGCTAATTGAGGGTTTTTTATTTCAGTAAGGAGATATGGGAAAAGTCCCCTAACTCACACGCACCTATATACAGTGAAAGGGTGAGGGTAACCACAGTGTTTGAGTGATTTGATCGGGTGAGATAACTCACTATGGAAATTAGAGAGAGCCGAAAAAACGGCTATCACTGGCACTCATTGACAATGTGTCTTGGTTGACAACAGTGATGGCACTTCACTGACCTCCCACCTGATGCTCTCAATTTGTGGTTAGAACGAGCAACACGAGATGGAGAATTTACCTCTTGAATACTGACGACACTGAAGCCTGGTAGTAGTACTTCAATGAAGGCGGCTAGTGCCTCCTTCGTCTCCTCTTCTTCCATCCTCCAGTTAGAGAATTCCTTCAGCCATTCGTCCATGATTGATGGCATGCGTCACTTTCAGAATTGTAAACTGAAGGGCCTTAAAAAGCCCTCCTCAGTGGGGGCACCAAATGAACGGGAGCAAAGCTAATCCTGAACCTCGACGACCTCTAAAACGCATGGGACCAAATGGCACGCCTCGAGCCTGTCGGTAAAGCGAACAGGGGGCACCACCTAGCTTTGAGCGGCTAGGATGCAGACCACGATGATATGAACACCACAAACTTACACACACACACACACACACACACACACACACACACACACACACACAGATTGAGATTTTCAAATGATAAAATCCCTCAGGGGTGTGAGGGAGAATTATTTTTGCAGTATTTACAATGACCTTGCCAATAGTGCCAACTCTTCCCACTACACTCTACCAAGTGCTGACCTCTCACGAACTGCCCCCCCCGATAGTGACCTCTCAGTGCCAATTTATAGGTGTTGACTGCTTGGGTTATAGTAATCCCGGTGTGAATAGGGTAAGCTTAATCGGGGAGACAAAGCAAGTGGTGGGCCCGGTGTGGTTGACCCTTGCTTTGTTTTGGGAGGTTATTAAAAGATGAGAATCTCTAGGTGGGCCTTGTGACCATCACCTAGAGAGAGGGAATTTACAAAGTGGGAATTTTATAATGGCTTGGGTGAAAAATGAGGAAATGATGAAAATAACCTATAAATTATTGAAAATGGTGTCCTGGTTGCGTGTTGCCGGTGAATGGTGTGTTGGTGGTGCGTTGGTGTAGTGCGTACTTCTTTTAGGGGTCGGCCAGGGCATGCCTTCGACGCATTTCTCCTTTTTGTTGTTGGCGACGCATGATTTGGGTCCTCCTTTTTTGTTGTCGTCGTAGTCGTGGAATACTTTGGTTTTTTTGTGTATTTTTGGTGTGTATATGCGTGTGTGTGTGTGTGTGTGTATGTATGTGCATGTGGGCGGATGTGTGTGTGAATGTAGATGTGGGTGTGCATGCGTGCGTGGGAATGGGCTTATTATGCATATAATATATATAATATATATATATATATATTCGGCTCTGTTGACGGCTGGCGGCTTGCGACGCGAGGATGAGGGGTGGGGGGAGGGGATGGTGTGTGTGTGTGTGTGTTGGGGTTGCGTGTGTGTGTGTGTGTAGAGAGAGAGAGAGAGAGAGAGAGAGAGAGAGAGAGAGAGAGAGAGAGAGAGAGAGAGAGAGAGAGAGAGAGATTTTTGCTACGCCTATACATGCCGAGAGGGAGAGACTGCGGGCGGGCTGGAGCCGTAACAGAGCGCGAGAGACGGAGAGGGGATTGGAGGTGGTGAGGAAGGGAGAGGATGAGGGTGTGTGAGTGTGTGGTGTGTGTGTGTGTGTAGAGAGAGAGAGTGCTCCGGCTTCTTGTGTTACGCCTTCAAGTTGAGAAGAGCGAGAGAGAGAGAGAGAGAGAATTGCCGGCTGGGCTCAACGTTCAGAACGCACGAGAGAGGGAGAGGGATGGGGTGAGGTGGGTGTGGATAGGAGAGAGAGAGAGGGAATCTCTATTGCGGGTGCCCACCGGGGGGGGGGAAGAGGGTGGGGATAGCGGTCCAAGGGAGGGAGAATGAGGCCGAGGGAGGGTGAGGCGGGCGGGTGGGGAAGAGAGAGGGAATATTTTCTGTCTATTGGCTTGCATGGAGAGCAAGGGAGGGAGTGTGAGAGGGGGTGTGTGGGTGTGGATAAAAATACGGGAGAGAGAGAGAGTTCGCATGTGGATATGGGCTCGGTATAGCGGGAGCACGAGAGAGAAAGAGAGAGAAGGGGGGGGGTGATTGCTCGAGACCACTCCTGGCCGAGGGTGGCCAGTAGAGGGGTGTGTGGGTGAGAGAGAGAGAGTGAGGATATTAGAGAGAGGTATGTAGGGAAAATGAGAGAGAGAGATATCTCCGTCGATGCCCGCCGGGGGAATAAAACTACAGGGAGAGAGAGAGAAGGGGTATCTGAAGCCGAGGGCATCCAGCTGCGCTGGGGCATGGACGAGCGAGGGCATGGGGGTGATAAGACTGGACAATAGAGGGGGGCGGATTAACCCTATGCCCGTAAAAGTGTCATGAGGTTGACAAGGCGTTGCCGAGCCTTCCAACAGTGTTTCCAAGGCTTCCACAGAGGAAAAATAAGTTTTTTTTTTCTTTGATTTTCAAAAATCGTCCATTAGTGTGTGTGTGTGTGTGTTTCTCTCTCATCCCCTACTTACAGGGCTCGCCCCCTCCTATGTAGGAGTCTTGAAGACTTTTTGGCACACTCACAAAGCATCCAATTTTACTAAGCTTGACCATTGGACACAACCTTTAAATTTTGGAACCTTAACATTTTGGAACCTTAGCATTTTCGGAAGTCTTAACGGGATGAACCTTAGGGTCTATACAACCCATTGTTGCACATTGCTGTTTTGCAGATGAAGAGGGTTGCCATTTGGTGGGCTTTGATAGTCTTTTTGTCAGGTATAAAATGAGCTTGTTGGCTAAACCTGTCTACTATCGTCCATATTCCCATATTCCCATGGATAGACTTAGGAAATCCAAAGATAAAATACACGATATGCTCTCACATGGTGAATTAGGGATTGGCAATGGTTGAAGCAATCCAGGTTGCTTCCCTCTACCAAACTTCATCTTTTGGCATACCACACATTTAGAAACATACTCTTGTGTGTTTGCTTTCATGGTAGGCCAATAGAAATATGTTTCAATCCCTATAAGGGTAGATTTAATCCCTCTATGCCCCGCATAAGGAGGAGCATGAGATTCATACATTACTTTCTCACGTAGTGTGTTAGTAATGCACAATCTATTTCCATAGAGAAGATAACCATCTTGTAAAGTAAATGGTTCCTCTTTCTTAACTAATGCAAGGGATGAAATCACATCTCTAAAATTGGGATCAATAGCATACTCATCTATCATAGAAGATAGATCATTGTGAGTTGCTATGGAAACCGCATTCACTCGCGACCGTCTTGAGAGTGCATCGTCTACTTGATTATGCTTGCCAGCAATGTGAGCAATATGAAAATGAAATTGCGAAAGTAAATTTTCCCACCTCATTTGTTTGTCGGAGAGCTTGGTCTATGTCATGAAGTACTGAAGGATTTGGTTATCCGTCCACAGAATGAAAGGAGTCCCCAATAAATAGTTCTTCCATGAGTTAAGGCATGTAGAACCGCGAGGAGTTCCTTTTCATATATGCCTAGAGCTTGCTCAACATGGTTGAGCCTTCGACTTTCATAGGCTATGGCGTTCCCTTCTTGGAGAAAAACAGCTCCAAGGCAATCACCACAAGAGTCACATTGGACCTCAAATGGCTTTTAGAGATTCGACAGTGTAAGCACAGGTTGAGAAATAAGGTTTTATTTAAGCTTTTCAAAAGCATTGTTCTCCTTGGCAGACCATGTATACCTAACGTTTTTCTTTGTTAGGTCATGTAATGGTCCTGCTATTTGTGAGAAATTTTCTATGAAGCGTCTATACTATGCACACATACCTATAAAGCTTCTTAATTCATGAAGATTCCTTGGATTAGGCCATTCGTTTATTACTTATAGCTTTGATGGATTCATTTGGATGCCAACTTGAGAGATAATGTGACCTAAATACTGAATCTCTTGTAAGAAAAACTCATTTTTCTTTTCGATTAACATAAAGTTTGTTCTCTCTTAAAACTTGAAATATTACCTAGAGGTGTTTATGTGTTCTTCTAATGAATTAGAGTAGATGATGATATCATCAAAGAACACTCCAGTAAAGGTTTGGTGAGGCCAAAATAGCTTCTCCATCAAGTGGTTGAATGTGGATGGTGTGTTGGTAAAGCCAAAAGGCATCACAATGTATTCATAAAGACCAAATGTAGTGCGAAATGCGGTCTTTACAATGTCTTGATCAACTATCCTTATTTGATGGTAGCCACTTTTTAGGTCAATCCTACTGAAGTAGGTCGACCTTTGTAGCTTATCAAATAGGTCTTCTACCCATGGAACGGGAAACCTATTTTTGATAGTGATCCTATTTAGTGCTCTATAGTCAACACACATACGATATGTGCCGTCTTTCTTTTGCGGTAATAACATGGGCGAGCAAAATAGAGATGAGCTAGGCCTAACCATGCCCTTCTTAACTAACTCATGCACTTGCCTCGTAATCTCCCCTTGTTGAGCTTGAGAAACTCTATAAGAAGGTTTATTAGGCGGTGAACTTCTTGGAAGAAGTTCAATTGCATGGTCATCATTGCCTCATTTAGGAGGTAGTTCACAAGGGATGTTGTCAATAAAAACATCTTGAAATCCCTTGAGAAAATTGGATAACTCTAGTTCCTTGTGATTATTTATATTTTCTTTTGCTAAAGCATTAGATTCATTTTGAGAATATTTAACAAAAATCATGTACATGGAAATAGAGCTCCTTATTGACTTATTGAAAGCTTGCATATGTACAATGGGTATGGTGTTACCCAACTCTTTGGCATCTACGTACATGTCCTTTTCCCTGTACTTAAAATAGATTTTTCTTTCATAATATTTAACATTGGCACCCATGCAATCAAACCATGGTGCCCCTAGGATTACATCCTTGTGCTTGAGAGGAGGGATAAAGAAGTCCTCTTTGTACACATAGATTTGGACATGGAGCCTCAATTTCCTGATTAAGGGAGTGACTGAAGCTTCTTGCCCCTTGAAAGCACCATCTATGGGTAGGACATCTCCCATCTCATAGGCTTGGATGCCTAGCTTGGTGGCCAACTTTATGGTGGATATGAGATTGTGAGTTGAACCAGGGTCAAAGAGAATAAAAGCATCACGTTCTCTCACCTTTCCCCAAGCATGGCATAGAGGAGATCCTTTGTGGTGAGCTTCCTCCTCTTGGATTTCGACCAAGGTAGCTCTAGGAGGCTCATGGCGGGTGTTCTTTTGGGGCAAGCACGGTACGCATGCCCTTGCTTGCTGCATTTGAAACAACAGTTATCCTTGCGATAACACTCAAGCTCTTTAGGGGAGAGTTTGTTTTTGACTTTGTAAACTCCCTTCTCCTTAGCTTTGTTGTTATTGGAATTGCCCTTAGGAGACTTTTGGACATTGTCCTTCCCCTTAGGCTCATTAGAACCCTTGTTTTACGTGGGCTTAGGATTTCTCTTAGCCCCTGTTTGGAAATTGATTCGTGAAGCCACCATGGTATAATGTATAATCCCATATATGGTGCGTGGCCTTTGGGAGCTAACATACTCCTCCATTTATTCATTTAAGCCCGCACAAAATTGTTGTTTTTGCTCTCCAAAATCCATATTTTTGAAGACAGTGGCTTTGAGATGTAAGTCCCAATTGTCTACATATTTTTGAATGGATTCGTAGGGAGAGAGCTTCAAGCTTTGCCATTCGGTGAGTACTTTGTCTTTGGCATCGGTGGCTAAAAATTGCTTCATGATGGAAGCTCTTAAAGCTTTCCATGTTTGTGGAGCTTCACCGCTTGCCCGTAGGCTAGACCACCATTGCCTGGCGGACTTTTGAAAATGCATAGCTACGTGGCGTACCTTAGAGGACTCCATGAAGCCCTCATCTCCAAACGCCACATTGAATTGTTGGATAAAATCCAAGACTTTGTTCGTAGCACCATAGGTGCCACGGTAGGTAAGGAAAGATATGCTCTTTCTTCCCTCTTTGAACTTCTTGAGCTTGGACGACCTCTTTCACGCGGCATAGGATTTCCTATGGCCTCTTCTTTTTGATGGTTCAAAAGTTTCACCATTGCTTTCTTCAAAAGATGAAGAATTTGAGGAAGATGGAGAAGAGGGTGACCTCTTTCTCACCTTTTTCTTGCCTTGATCCTCTTTGTCTGCACCATCACTTTCTTCATAAGAGGAAGAGGATGAAAAAGATGGAGAAGAGGGTGACCTCTTTCTTGCTTTTTTCTTCTCTTGTGTTCTGTCATCCCTCTTTGAATTATGGTGTGGATAAGTGTGCAATGGTCTTCTCCGTTTAGGAGGGGATGGAGAGCGTTTTTCCCGCCATCTTTGAAGAGCCATCTTCACCGAGGTGGCATGAGACTCACTTCTTTCTTGTTCCTTTGGTGGGGGGCTCTTGAGTTCTCCTTTGTGAAGGAGATGCGTCATCAAGAAGCAAATTTTCAAGCCCTTCGTATGGATCCTCCTCTTCTTCCCGAATCGGACAGAGGCCTCTTTTAGAAGTCTCACAAGGAGGCTTCCTAGGTACTCTCTCTTCATGGTGAGGAGTTTGGAGAATCCATGAGAACGAAACTGCCGTTGCACTTCACTTTGGAGGGATGGATTGCCCATGGCTTGTTGAAGCCTAGAAACAAGGTAGTTAACAAGCAGAGGGGCATCATTAGTAGCCTGCTCATTAGCAAAATCAAAGCTATCAACATTAATTTCACTCTCTTTACTATTGTCAGCCATTCTTATAATTTTTAGGTGCAATAATTTTAGGTGTACTTTGGCACTTCAAGCCCTAGTTTTTGCTCCTCTTTACCGCTTTAGAAAAGCACTCAAGCTCCTATACCCGTGGCTCGAATATCATTAATTGCAAGGAATAGAAGAGAGGGTCTTTCAACACCAAAATAGCACGCGCTTGTGTCAAGCTTCTAATAGCTCAATAGTCATTAAGCCGTAGGCAAACCCCATAGGACTCCACTATTAAGACCATAGCTCTCAATGGTGATGCCCCATTATCTGCACAAAGGTAGGTGCACTGCAAGGCTGAAAAATCCCTATTCTACTTACTCATTTGCAATTAATAATACCAACCATTTCTAGCTAACTTGAGGACCTGCTCTGATACCAATGTAACATTTAATGACCTAGTAACTTTTGTGTAGCGGAAAATAGCATAGACATAGTGAGAACTTCATTAGAATAAATTCCTAATGAGCATAACAAGAGTGCTTGGATGGAGAGAGAAACAAAAAGCATAACACCTAGTTAGATAGGCATGAACAATACTTCAGAGTAGAGAGAAGTTAAGCTATTCACAACATTTGAGGACCGGATTTACATGGAGCCGGTCCCCCCTCCAAAAGGCTTTGTATTATAGGTTTTCCCCATAAAGAGAGACATTTTACAATACAATTCTTTGTGTTCCTTCAATAACTAGCTAGTGCAATGAAGACGGAAGCTTCAAGCACTAAGAAAAGACTTATTAAACACAACATCAATTCCCTCACGATCTCTGACCCAAGACCTCACACACCTTCAAAGATGGTGAGAGCTAGCGGGGTATGAGAGTAGATTGAGAGGAACAAGGAGTAGTCTTACGATGTAGTGCAGCTCCGCTGCCATGAAGATAAAAAGAGTAGAGAAATGCAAGCTAAGATTCTTTGAAGCCTATTTGATTAATGGTCAGTGATGAGGGCTTGTTAACAGGCCAAGTTTAGTGATTAATGTATGCCAGATGCGGCTTAAAAGGGCCAACAAATGCCTTAATGATGCCAAAAGTGATTATTCTTGAAGTGAGCACAAATGGGAGTTTATGATGAAGAATTGTAATGCTTGAAGTGCTCTACTGGCTTGTCTTTACAGCTCGTCGATTGGAGCTACGGTGAAGAAGTTATGGAAGTTTAAAGTTCAAGTCGATTGCAGATCCGTACCGGATTGGGCAACTGCAGCTGAGGTGATAGAAATGAAATTAAAGCACGAGCCTGAAGTGCTCACTTTGTGGAGCGCATCGGTCTTTTCAGATCAGTGATCGGAGCTATGGTTGCCAAGTTATGGGCCGTTAAAGATTCTCTGGGGGCCGGTTCCGTGCCAGTCTAGTCGGCTAGATCGGAGTTCCATCTGGGCGTTTTTGAGCTTCAATCAGGGAATACCGCAAAGTGATATGCTTTGGAAGTTAAATACGCTAAATGTGATGCCCGTACAGAAGCACATAAGTACTTGAAGATCATTGTGTCCGAAATGACGTCTCTTGCAATGCAATGATTTCGGGGAGTGCCCAACACGGATGCGGTAAGAAGCTTCATACTATTTTCAGCGAGTGCGAAGGGAGTGCTCTTAGGTGTATGGCACTAAGAAGCTGATATGGGTATTAAATTCAGGAAGATATTGTTAGTCAAGGCATGCTAGGGAAAGATGTGGTGCTTGGCGATGCTTTAGTCAGCATGCATGCCTGGATGTGGTGCCCTTACAAAGCCAAAAGTCCACCCAATGGAGAAGCTCGGCAAAGCCTCGGCCAATAGGTATGCCAAATGTGATGCCTTTCAATGGTGCCCAAAGACAATTAAGCCATAAGGCCGTCCAAAGCCGGTACCCGCCCAAGCCAAATGAAGTTGGCTTCCCAAAGGTCACCTAAAGATTTAAATGTGAGTGGGAAAGGAAAAATAAAGGGAGCCATGGCATTCAACAGCGAGGGGCGCAAGAGAGGAAGAGGGGGATGATCGCCCTAGCAGGGGTGATGCTCGGACGAGCTTGCAAGTGAAATGAAAAATTCTCACTGTTGGGAAACAAGCAAACTGAAACACCTCTATAGCGACGTCACCCAAGAGCGTTGAAAGAGAACTATAAGACACCAAAAGGTTTGCAAAATCCCTTTGAAACACCACAAGTCCAACAAGAGTAGTGTCCTTGGGAATTTATTGGCCATCGCCCACCCAAGAGACCATGTCACATAGGAGCAAAACCTGCCAAAGCATGGATTTACAACACACGCCGACCAATGCATATGAAGACAAGGGCCTCCCCTTTCACCATTGAACATCACAAACCCGCAACTTCAACATCAATTCCACAATTCATAGATACATGCGCTCCCAATTGGCCTGCATACAATTTGCCACAAGGCTGCCATAACCATAACCCTACAGAGAACTAGTCGTAACCTGAAGAGCACAACTCCAATTGGGGCACATTAAAGATTGAGATAAAGCTTGAAAAATGACTGGCGAGAAAGCTGAAGATGACCAAATTTGATTCCATACTCCACCATGAGCAAAATTGACGCGAACAGAAAGCTGTCCAGCACAACTACACGTAGAGAAGGCTAGTCGGGGCAAAAAACTGCATCAAAAAGCACCAAGGAGACACAACGAGCTAAAACCTGCAAATTTTTGATGTTTGGCTGAACATTTTTAAGTTTTTACATGAGTTTTAGTTATATACAAGTCTCGCTTCAAAAAACTCACACACGGGCACTTACAGTAGCCCGACAGCTATCACTAGACTAGCGACTTGCAATGCATGTACATGTGCTTGTTGAAGCAAGCTAAAAATATCACCAAACCAGAGCCCACATACCCTTTTGACATCGGATTTCATGTCCATATGTACAAATTTACAAAAAACGGGGTGTCAAAAATGCGTCCAACATAGTTTGCCAACCCTCCAGTCTGCTAGAGCATTCATGCTCAGCAGTAGCATAAGTATATTGTCCACCCGGATCAAAGGGCCATACAACATAAGCACAAAATTCATGAAGAAACACATCCATATCAACTCTCCCACTCTCAATATCAAAGCATAAATCATATGTAGAATCCAAATCCTCATTGAGCATAACGTACTCTCAATTGATACCACATAGAGAGACTCTTTCGTTACTATAGCATGCAATGAAGCCTTCAACATCTCATCCAAAATGCCTTCAATATCTAACTCAGCCATTTTCATATCCTCATGGGTATACATATCATTCTCCCCACTCTTCATTAACCATTCATCCAATTCAACTATACCATGCTTGATAGGTAAGACATCTTCTACACATAGCTTCCTATCCTCAGCATAAAGATCAAGCAAAGAAGCATCAACCATTTCATCATTAGGCATCTATAATACATCTTTATGGATTTTCACATCCCTCCCTCTAGCGCCATGAAGCTTCTCATTGATAGGGTTTTTATCAACAACACAAGTAGTATACTTACTATTGCTTCATCACCCTTTTTCATACTATCGCCCAAAGCATATACTTGAAAACCCTCATCATACACATGACCATATTTCCCGTTGCTAACTTCCTTGAACTCCATCATGTGATCCTCGACTACCTCATCTACAAGAGAAGAGCTCACAGCAATAACATTTGTACCAGAAGCATACTCATCCTCATTGTAACCTATATGAGAAGAATTAGCCATGTGACTTGGACATTCAAAATGATCATCTCCTTGCATTTAAGACTCTTTCATGACCATGGTAGCCTTCTTGTCTACATCCACCTTACTAGAATCATCATCTTTGACATGAAGGTTGACATCAAATCTCTTAAACAACAAAGATGGCATACATTGAGCATTCTTCTTGATCTCATTATGCATATGACATTCTTCTTTCACATGCTCAAGAGAATGAGAAACATGGAAGTCTTCATTGCATACGTTGTCCATATTTATGTCTAAAATATAAGATACATTTGGCTTCACATCTTCTTGCAATCCAAGCTGCTTCACTTTCTCTAGCTTCCATTCCTTATGCTTTGCAACCTTTACTGAATCATCAAATGTAAGTGGCCTTTTAAGCTCAAACTTTAACTTCAAATTAGCTCTCAAACTTTGCATAAACATACACTTTTTAAGCATAAGAGGAGGAGCATCACTTCCCAAAGAAACACACCATCTTCTCCACAAAGCATTGAACTTCTTGACAGAGGCATCTACACATTGTACAAGTCCTTCAATGGAGTGCCATACATCCGTTGGGTCCTCTACCTTCTTGGACTTCTCAAGAAAAGCCTTCTTTAATGCATCATAAGTCATCAGCAATAGAGGTTGAGATGATTTCCACCAAGACTCATACTCATCATACCATATCCTTGCATCTTCTTTCAAGCAAAAGAACAAAATCTTGAGCATAATCATTGGATCTTCCTTATTTGCCATCAAACAAGAAAACTCCATCTTTTCAATGAATGCATCAACATCCTCACCTACATGACCATAGAACCTAGGAAACTCTGTCACCATATCCAACAAAGCTGTCAATTGAAGGTCACTTGAAGAAGATCCTCCGTGGGGGCACCAAAACATTGTTGGGAAACAAGCAAACTAAAACACCTATATAGCGACGTTGTTGCAACCAAAGTTGGTCTGCATTGGGAAGTGTGCTATGCAGTGCAAAGGGTGCTACCAGGCGCATGGCAAAGGGATAAAGGAAGAATAAAGGCCCTAGGCAAGCAGGTCATGACGAAAATGTATGTCTAAAGTGGGTTTTTATGCCAAAATGCTTCAAAATAGGTCCAGATGGGATATCAAGTGAAGTTGCCAAAAGTGCCGAGTCGGTGCTCAAGCATGTAGTGTTTGATGTGCTCTAGAAGTTGGTCCAGACGGCTCCTCAAACGGAGTCCAGGTGTGAAAGATGTGTCAGGCCGAAGTTAGAATGCTTCGTAGGTCCCGATGGACAAGGCAGGTACAGACATGTGGCCAAAACTGGGATGATTGAATACACGTGTAAAGCTCAAGTTGTGGAGCATGCCGGTCTTTTCAGATTGCCATTCGGAGCTCAGACGGGCAAGTTATGGCTTGTGGAATATTTGTCGGGGGTCAGGTATGTGCTCACCGGACCACGTTGGTAAGCGCACCGACAAAAGGTTTTTTGAGCTCGCCATGATTCTCGAAGATTGCATGCGATGTGGGGAGTTAGCCAAAATTTGTGGCTCGCCAATAGGAGTCAACCGCATCAGGATACGTCCAGTTCAAGATGGCAAGCAATCGCGACGAAGGTGAATGGGATTTTTTTCCATCTTTTATGACTTGTTATTCGAGGCCATGGGGCAGCCTGTGTGTAGTGAAGTTCTCAGGGTTTGGAAGTGATAAGGTGAAGCTCCATTGTGAAATGGCATGGTGAGTATCAGTGAGTCCGAGCAAGTGCGGACACCGACAACATGGGAAGCATAGGCTAAAGAAACCCTTTGATTATAAAGGGAAAAAAAAATGGTAGCTAGAGATAAAAGAAGGAAGGTAGGCCCGGTACTTAAGGGGAGGAAGAAAAAAAAAGGAGAGGTTTGTGAAGTTGCAAGAGGGGCGCCATTGCTTAAAAAAGAATTTTTTTCTTTGCCGTGGAAAAAAAGAAGGGGAAAGTGGACGAGAAAGAGGGTAGCGTTTTTTCAAAAAAAGGAGGAGAAGGTTTTTTTCTTTTGGCCGGAGAGAGAGGAGGTGAAGGAAAAAAGCTTCGTGCGCTCGCAATCGGAGGCGGGCACGCGTTGTCTGCGAAGAGGCTCGGCAGGGCGAAAGCTTCATAGAAAAGAAAGCCTGCAAGGGTTGCCACGAGGAGAAACTACTACGCGAGTGAAGGCTGCGGTGGATTTGACATCGAAGTGTGTGCCGACGTAGTCAAGTTTGGAGGGAGGTGTGTGCCCCTCTGTGTGAAACAGTGATGGCCATGATGCGGCTTAGAGCAGACTGTACAGGTCTTGTAAATGGGTTTTTTCATTGAAGTAGGAGTTATCATTGCTTTTTTTTGGCGTCGTCTTTTCCCCCTTCCCCCTTTCTTCTTTGCTCGTCTCCAGGGTGTGTGGTGCCAGTGTGAGTGAGCGTGTGCGTCCCCTGGGCCCCCTGTGTGTGTGAGAGAGAAAGAGAGAGAGAGGTGTTGAATTGTGGAAGCGCGAGAAGCGGGCAAGATCGGTGTGTAGCTGTCTGAGGATTGTGCAGAGTGTTTGTGCGATGGGCAAAGTGTAGGCGAGGCCCTGTTAGTGTGAGTTGCTTGTTTTGAAGGCGTTTTTCGAGAGGACAGGGGTGCGGTGAATACCCTCAGCTATATAGGGGCAGGTGTTTGTGTGTCGGGTGTGTTCCCCATTCCCTCCCTCCAACGTCACCCAAGAGCGTTGAAAGAGAACCACAAGACACCAAAAGCTTTGCAAAATCCCTTTGAAACACCACAAGTCCAACAAGAGTAGTCCCCTTGGGAATTTACTGTCCGTCGCTCACCCAAGAGAATATGTCACATAGGAGCAAAACTTGCCAAAGCATGGATTTACAGCACACGCCGACCAATGCATATGAAGACAAGGGCCTCCCCTTTCACCATTGAATATCACAAACCCACAACTTCAACATCAATTCCACAATTCGTAGATACATGCCCTTCCAATTGGCCTGCATACAATTTGCCACAAGGCTGCCATAGCCATAACCCTACAGAGAACTAGTCGTAACCTGAAGAGCACAACTTCAATTGGGGCACTTTAAAGCTTGAGAGAAAGCTTGAAAAATGACTGACAAGAAAGCTGAAGATGACCAAATTTGATTCCATACTCCGCCATGAGCAAAATTGACGTGAACAAAAAGCTGTCCCAGCACGACTACACATAGAGAAGGCTAGTCGGGGCAAAAATCTACATCAAAAAGCACCAAGGAGACACAACGAGCTAAAACCTGCAAATTTCTGATGTTTGGCTGAATGTTTTTAAGTTTTTACATGAGTTTTAGTTATATACAAGTCTAGCTTCAAAAAACTCACTCACGGGCACTTACAGTAGCCCCACAGCTATCACTAGACTAGCGGCTTGCAGTGCATGTACATGTGCTTGCTAAAGCAAGCTAAAAATCTCACCAAACCAAAGCTCACATACCCTTTTGACATTGGATGTCATGTCCATATGTACGAATTTACAAAAAACGGGGTGTCAAAAATGCGTCCAACACCGTCATGCCTCCGCGCTCCCTTTCGGTGCCACTCACGGCGCTTTTGGAGGAGGGCGAAATCTCGGGTGCCACGTTAACAGGGGCAGTATTTTATGCTCCCTAGCAATGATGGCGCCGTTGTTGCTAAGGGAGGAGGAAAGCTATTAATAGCCTCGGGCTTTTGCATGAGGAGTACTATTTCCAAGCGAAGAGGAGAGAAGGCAAGGGAACCAGGGAGCTTGGCTCTCACTCTCTTCGCTCTTGTCGTGGGCCAGCAAACAAGCAAAGCTTGCTCTCTCTTGCTCTCATCCTCGGCTAACAAAGGAGGAAGGGAGAAAGAGGGAAGCGGAAAAAGGAGAACAAAGAGCAAGAGATCGAAGAATCTTGAGGGTAAGTTTGTCGAGGCATGAGCAAGCTAAGACGAGAAGAGGATTACAAGCAAAGTCGAGGCTTGAGTAAGCAAGGTGAAAAGCTCGAGTTGAGGTCAAGGAGAGAAAATATCTCTCTCTCTCTCTCTCTCTCTCTCTCTCTCTCTCTCTCTCTCTCTCTCTCTCTCTCTCTCTCTCTCTCTCTCTCTCTCTCTCTCTCTCTCTCTCTCTCTCTCTCTGAGACTTCCTCTTTCGGCTAGGCAAGGAAAGACCAATCGAGGATCGTAAACAGTCATAAGAGAAGAGAGCTAAGCTTCGGCATAGCAAGCAGGGTAAGCTTCGAGAACTCGGAGCAAGACAAGCGTAAAGAGAAATCGGAAAGTCTAGAGCTAAGGAAAAGGCAAGAACGGATTTGAAGACAGTAATTGAAGACATATCAAGCAGTAGAACAATCGATCTAAGAAAACCAGCACATAAGGATTTTGTTCGTCACCGGCAACTTAAATTAGTTATTTCTTTTTTATGAATCGCGGAACCATTAACAGCCCGGGTAATTTTAACGGGAGCCTAAACTCCTTGATTTCAGTGAACCTAAGTGTCGGTGCTGTTAACAGCCCAACTTGGCTATTGCTAGCAGAATGTACTCAGAGCTTAAATTGATTAATTGAAGGTTACGATGAGTGAGAAAGCCTTTTTCACCTGTTGTTCTTGTTCTCTTGACACCTCCCACAGCCAGAGGCCCGGGGCCTGCCCGTCGGCTCACGTTTCGAACACATATCCCCCAACATCTTTGGTGAACCCGACACGAAACGAGCTGGGGTGGGAGGTAAAGATGGAGATGCCAGAATAGTTAAAGCGTATTATTGAAGATTTCAGTGCCAAAGGATTTGTAAAAATCTAGCAGTTACAGATTTGCCAAAAATGATGGAATTAGTTTAGGGGTATCTACAAGAAGCAAAAGCCATGCAGGTAAAAAAGAAGATTGATGATGCTGTAGAGCTAGCACTTGATGCTGCTCGGGAGCAATATTATATTTTTTAGGGATATGATCTAGAAGGTTTTATTGCATGTTACGAAGCTGAGATGAAGAGTCGAAATGTTGCAGAGGATCGGATGATTGGAGCTTTTGAGGAGGTTGTAAACTCGGATTTTAAAAAGCAGGTTCAAGAACTGGCAGAAGCATATCCCACATGGTGGGAGTATTTTGCAGAGGAATTTATTTACAAAAGCTTAAAGATTCTAGATCGGGAAATAAAGGAGATTATTGAACGAAGTAAGGTTGTCTTCAGTAAAGGTGAAGGGGATTAGATGGAGATCCTCAACTATGATGAATTCTAGGAGCATGTTTCTGCAAGAAGTAAAGCCAAAGAAAATGTTGAGCTGGAAGTAGCAGATTCAGTTCGAGAGGAGCTTACTTTGAGCAACGAAGAAATGGTAAACGATGAATTTAATGCTGGAACAGATTTATATGCTTTTTTTTCAAAGATTTCTCGCATGGATGCTACCTCTAATAATGGTTCCAGTGAAGACATAGACTGTACAACAAGTGGTTCACAAGTTGTTGACCTTGACAAGGGTTATTCTGAAGGAGTTCATCAAGAAGATGAGCCTCTACAGGATATTTCTAAAACTATCAGCACTATAGGCAAGCACGACAACATGTTTGCTGTAGATGATTGCATAAACAAAGCTATTATATACATGGTAGCTGATGAAGTGACCAAGATTGTGGACCCAGTACAGGATGAGCCTAAGGATATCAATGAACCTGTGATTGCTACTAGCCATATGTTTGCAGATGCTATTATCATGGAAGAAGATGCCATAATTGATGATTTCTTGTCTAGATCTGAAGGAGATGATTATGACAGCATAGAAGAGCTTTTTGATGTGTGTACCTCTTCAGAGGGGGTGCTAGATGAGCGTTTACAGTGCTATGATGTATTGCTAAGTAGCATGGATGCAGATGAGGAATCATAGGATGACATGGATGATTATGAAGACTGCCTAGATCATGTTGATTGTGAACAGGTTATTGACAGGGATTTTACATCTATGCTTGTACATGGGCTGCATGAGGAGATAACTCCTACAGTTTTGATCAATGTTGAGACTTCCAAGGGTGATTTTCCCGAGGATGCTATGAATGAAGATCTACAGGATAAAGCTTTTTTTCATGATCGAGATGAAAACCCAATAGGTAAAAATTTCTTTGATGATACAAGTCCAAAGACTCTCAAGGTTTTTCAAGATGGCTATGAAACTAGAGGGGGTGATGATGCTAAATCATCCTTGATTATGCAAAAAGTGCAAAGGGTTTTTCATTTCCTTGAAACATGTACCAAATGTGGCTGGATTTGGTTACTATGCCTATTGATGCTCATGTCAGTGATGTCTTGGCTGCCGGTAAAAGGGAGTCAGATTTCTTTAATGCTTTCTGGTAACGAGCTTAAGTTGCCAACAATTTACGGTATGTGGGTGCTGCATTATGCTTCAGGTGAAGCTCTAGTATATTGCAAAGCCCATCAATGCTATGTGGTCTCAATGGTGTTTGATCCAGGGGATTCTAAGGATATTCATAAGCAAATTCAATATGGATGGATGCTGTTAAGTATGCATAGTAATTGCGTGCTATTTGAACCAAGGATAGCATATTTGCACAAGAAATGCTTGATGTTGATTGATACAGAAAATGTATGCTCATGTGGATATTATGATGCTCCAGTGTGTGGATAATTTCTTATTATCCCATTTGATACGGGGGGTTACTAAAGTGCAAGTTGCAAATGCAGAGGATACCAGATGCTTGATGTAGGAGGCTGATGCAAAGTTTTGTTTTCTAGATTATGTTAAGTCAGAAGAGTGTTTGGTTATGAGTTCAATAAGATTACATGGTTGGCTTCCAACTGACTTCTTTGGACAATTGATGAAGTATCTTCACATCTTTTGAGTTGGTTCTGCTACCAGAACTTGAGGTAAAGGACTTGACGGCCATTCCATGTGCAGACAGAGTAAGGAATACTTGAGCTTGACAGGGTTCCTTAAAGAGAGCTTAATGGTCAAGCCGTGTGCATCATTAACTGGAGCACTTGAGTCTGGCGGGGTTCACTAAACAAATTATCCATGATTGAACGCTTTGAAGATACGGCAGATACAATTCAGAGATTTTTGATGGACAACTACCTAATGATTAAGCCAGAACATTGATGATAGGGTATAAGACTTATTTCATTTTTCATATGTTTACCAGTTATGTGAGTCTGATGATGGAAAAGAGTTTAAGGTACCTAAAGCAGATGCAGATTGAAGTGCAGTTGGCATAGACTGGAGGTTGTGCAGGTTCAGAGGGGGTGGATGTCATGCACCTCCGCTGCCATGAAGAGAAAAAAGCAGAGAAATGCAAGCTAAGATTCTTTGAAGCCTATTTGATTAATGGTCAATGATGAGGGCTTGTTAACAGGCCAAGTTTAGTGATTAATGTATGCCAAATGCGGCTTAAAAGGGCCAACAGATGCCTTAATGATGCCAAAAATAACTATGCTTGAAGTGAGCACATATGGGAGTTTATGATGTAGAATTGTAATGCTTGAAGTGCTCTACCAGCTGTCTTTACGGCTCATCGATTGGAGCTACGGTGAAGAAGGTATGGCAGTTTAAAGTTCAAGTCGATTGCAGATCCGTACCGGATTGGGAAACTGCAGCTGAGGTGATAGAAATGAAATGAAAGAACGGGCCTGAAGTGCTCACTTTGTGGAGTGCGTCGGTCTTTTCAGATCAGTGATTGGAGTTATGGTTGCCAAGTTATGGGGCGTTAAAGATTCTTTGGGGGCCGGTTCCGTGCCAGTCTAGTCGGCTCGGCCGGAGTGCCATCTCGGAGTTTTTGAGCTTCAATCAGGGAATACTTCAAACCGATATGCTTTGGAAGTTCAATTCGCTAAATGTGATGCCCGTACGGAAGCACATAAGTACTTGAAGAGCATCGTGTCCGAAATGACGTCTCTTGCAATGCAATGATTTCGGGGAGTGCCCAACACGGATGCGGTAAGAAGATTTAGACTATTTTCAGCAAGTGCGAAGGGAGTGCTCTCAGGCATATGGCACTAATAAGCTAATATGGGTATCAAATTCATGAAGATATTGTTAGTCAAGGCCTGCCAGGGAAAGATGTGGTGCTTGGCGATGCTTTAGTCAGCATGCATGCCTGGATGTGGTGCCCTTACAAAGCCAAAAGTCCACCCAATGGAGAAGCTCGGCAAAGCCTCGGCCAATAGGTATGCCAAATGTGATGCCTTTCAATGGTGCCCAAAGACAATTAAGCCATAAGGCCGTCCAAAGCCGGTACCCGCCCAAGCCAAATGAAGTTGGCTTCCCAAAGGTCACCTAAAGATTTAAATGTGAGTGGGAAAGGAAAAATAAAGGGAGCCATGGCATTCAACAGCGAGGGGCGCAGGAGAGGAAGAGGGAGATGATCGCACTGGCAGGGGTGATGCAAAACGAGCTCGCAAGTGAAATGAAAAATGCCCGTCATGCCTGTGCGCTCCCTTTCAGTGCCACTCGCGGCACTTTTGTAGGAGGACGAAATCTAGGGTGCCACATCAGCAAGGGCAGTATTTTATGCTCCCTAGCAACCACGGTGCCGTCGTTTCTAAGGGAGGAGGCAAGCTATTAATAGCCTCGGGATTTTGCATGAGGACTACTATTCCAAGCGAAGAGGAGAGAAGGCAAGGGAACCAGGGAGCTTGGCTCTCACTCTCTTCGCTCTTGTTGTGGGCCAGCAAACAAGCAAAGTTTGCTCTCTCTCGCTCTCATCCTCAGATAACAAAGGAGGAAGGGAGAAGAGGGAAGCGGAAAAAGGAGAACAAAGAGAAAGAGATTGAAGAATCTTGAGGGTAATTTCATCGAGGCCTGAGAAAGCTAAGGTGAGAAGAGGATTACAAGAAAAGTTGAGGCTTGAGTAAGCAAGGTGAGAAGCTCGAGTCAAGGTCAAGGAGAGAAAATATATATATCCTCTCTCTCTCTCTCCAAGACTTCCTCTTTCGGCTAGGCAAGGAAAGACCAATTGAGGATCGTAAACAGTCATAAGAGAAGAGAGCTAAGCTTCGGCATAGCAAGTAGGGTAAGCTTCGAGAACTCGGAGCAAGCCAAGCGTAAAGAGAAATCGGAAAGTCTAGAGCCAAGAAAAAGGCAAGAAGGGATTTGAAGATAGTAATTGAAGACAGTAATTGAAGACATATCAAGTAGTAGAACAATCGATCTAAGAAAACAAAGACTGAAGGATTTTGTTCGTCACCGGCAACTTAAATTAGTTATTTCTTTTTGATGAATTGCGGAGCTGTTAACGGCCTGGGTAATTGTAACAGGAGCATAAACTCCTTGATTTCAGTGAACCTAAGTGTCGGTGCTGTTAACAGCCCGACTTGGCTATTGCCAGCAGAATGTTCTCAGAGCTTAAATTGATTAATTGAAGGTTACGGTGATTGACAAAGCCTTTTTCACCTGTTGTTCTTGTTCTCTTGACACCTCCCACAGCCAAAGGCCCGGCGCCTGCTTGGCTCACGTTTCGAACACATATCCCCCGACAACGAGAAAGAAGTATATCTCCTCACATAATCACTCATAAAAGCTTAGCATAGCTTAGTAATTAGCATGGTAGAGGAGATGAGCATGCATTGAATCTTGGCTCTGGGTTGGATTTGCATCACAAAGACAAGAGTTGTTGGTGTGGGTGTCTCTTCTCACAAGCTCGGAGTAGATGATGAGCTTTCAATTAAAGCTTGAGAAGAAGAGAGAGATTCTTCTTGCTCCACCACACATGAGATTGTGTGAGTGTGTGTGTAATAATGCCTTGCCAAAATCAGCCCTCTCTCTCTCTCTTGTTTGACCCCTTATGCAAAATACTCTTGCTGACACCTCATTGGACCTCTCCAAGCTTAGCCAATCAAAATTGAGATGCATAAATGATAGCCTTGTGACATTGTTAGAAACTGGACACACCGTACGAAAACTGACTTCTTGATAGATTATCATTTTTTGTAATTATTCATTTATTGAGAAAACTCGACATTTCACCTTGTAAATATTGTGGCTTACAAAAGTTTCCAGATTGTATCTCAGTTTTGATAGTTAGATTGAGTATATGGTTGATTTGTAACTTTAGGGTTTGAGAATTGTAAGGTATTTATACCACTTTTTGACCTTAAAGAAAAAAACTTTTTGTCATTAAAAAAAAGAAGAAGTTTTGAAGTCTGTGAGTGAGCGTACTGTGTACGAGAGAGAGTGTGAGATTCAACTTGACGCTACGTGTGCACCGGTGGTCAGAATCAAGTGTGGAGAAGTGTAGCGTGTTGCCCCCGATGAGAGCTACGCGTCGATACCTACATTACGCGCGTACGGTCCAGTTTTGTGAGCTCCTTCTATGAGATTCATCTAGTGATTTGGTGAGCATACGTTGTCTGATTTTGCATTGCAACATATCCACGCGTTCACATTGAGTAGAGCTACACATTAGGTACTTTAGATTTTGGAAATGAAGAGCTGCAAATTTTGGCCAGACATCCTACGTGATTTTGCATCGGGTGTTTTGGGTTGGAATTTTGGTTCATAGAACTTGGGGAGAGCGACCTATTGGTGTTAGTAGGGTCTCCCTCAAGTTCTGTGGTGTTTCTAGATTGTTTGATGGGTGTTCGGCTCTAGAAAGCATTGCAGGAAGTTCCCTTTTAGGCACTCTTGAAGGCTATGACTTAGACATTGGGTAGAGACCTCTGTAGGAATTAGTTAGGAGTCGGTCGAGTGTAGGTTGACACCTTATACTTGCTTCCACACGCCTGCGGGTCGAGCTTCATATTTAGCTGACAAATCTTGTTAGGTGAGTTCTCGCTCTGCTGACGTCCGTCGTGGCATATCCGTCCAACATTGGCGCCGCTGTTGGGGATGAAGACCTTAGGTAGGTGACCGAGACTAGTCCTTGAGGATAGGGATTTTTGGGTTGCCAAGAGTCTCATTTTACATTTAGATAGGACCAGAGGGTGGAGGACTCTCTAGGTCTTAGAGGGAGTCTAGGAAGCGAGTGTCTAGCCTAGATCCTTTGACTTAGGTAGATTTAGGTAGACTAAGATAGTTTTAGGTATTAGTTGAGTTCTTGAGTAGGAGTTGGAGTGGTAGAAGCGGTGAGAGGAGAGCTTGAGAGTCCGAAGAGGCCAGAAAGCAACCAAAACACCATTATCACCATTTCACATGATGAGTAGGAGTAGAGTAAGTAGGACATCATGATTCAAGATCTAGAGCACTTCATGCATCTATACTTGCTTGGTAAATTCATCACAAGTTTATAAAAGACGAAAAAGTGTGTTTGAAAGCTGAAGTGAAGTCCAAAAGTTACTGTGAGTGTTTCTGATAGAGCTGCAGAGCATCAGAAGCATTTCTGTCATGAAAAAAATTTAATTTCAAGCCAGGAGATATCCTACGCGTAGGATGTCTACAAGCTAATCTGGTGGGAATTTTGGGATTTTGAGTTGACCAGTGTGTTTAGAAGGTGGGGTTTACCCTATTTTCAATTGGAAAGTGGAAATTTAACCATATCTTGACAGGATAAGGCCTGATACACTGAAATTGCCAGACATCCTACCCAAATTGTGCCAAAGCATTATTTTAAGACCAAAACCATAAGATGGCTGCATGAGCATGACCTGCATATGATATATTGAGTGACTGAGAGGGGTTTCATCTCATTTGGGTGAGAAAATCTGGGTTCAAAGTGGACTTTAGCACTTTTGACTGGAAAAGGCAAGAACAGCTAAAATTGGGGACTTTTGAAATTCAAACCAAAATCTAAGCATACCACTGGGTTGCTGACATCAAAGGGAAGCAGTGGGTCAAGTCTGGGGTCAAAAAGGCCAAAAAGACATCCTACGCGTAGTATGTCTTCTGTGTGATTTTTCACTCCAAATCCAGATTTGAGCATACCAAAGTGATCAGAAACTCAGCGGGATCTTGTGTTTTGAATTTGAAGCTATTCTGATGAAAAAGACATCCTACGTGTAGTATGTCTAAAGCAAGAAATTGAAGCCAGATACTGACAGTGGGCATAGCAAGGTGTTGTATAGCCTGAGGCAAGCCTCCTAGTCAATTTTGGTCCAAATTGGAGTTGATTAAACTGATCAAGATCAGCAACAGGCTGTCGGAACAGATTTTTGATCCATTGACCAGCTTATAGGTGTCCAAATCAAAAAGTAAAAACAATTGTGGACTCGGCACATCAAGGGGAATCCATAGTGCAAAAATCCGGGCAAAATAAAGCAGGAGACATCCTACGCGTAGGATGTCTATTGAGGCCTACTGAAGAGAAAATTTGATTGGGTTTAAACAGTGAGATTCTATTTGGCTTAAGGGTTCCATAACTTCTTTCAGAAGTGAATTTGAACCTTCTTTGTCCATTTGGCGGAGCAAAGGCTGAATTCAGACTTTTTTACGTAAATTGACCAACATCCTAGGGAAGTACAATTCCAGATTAGTAGACCTAATCGAAAACATCAGTAGTGTATAAAATATAGTAGTGGGTGAGACTAACTCTCTAGTTATACCAATCATTACTAAGATAACCTCTAGCAAATAAATGCTATGATTCGATTGCCGAAATTAAACGCTTGTGTACAGGTATATTAAGTAGCAAAGCAAAAAGTTGTGCGGAGACTGATCCTTTGCCAAGTGAGTGGTTGAATTTGTGGTAAATTGCATTGATAAGTTTGATGAATTTAAGATCAGGAAGATACATTTTTAGAGACCAAAAGGTGGCAGGTGACCAAGGTAGCTTAGTGTCCACCGAGGAGAGTGTAACTCAGGCAGGGCTAGATCCACTAGCACCGATTATTGAGGAAGGTAGTGATACTGATACTTTGTCAGATAAATCTTTCTTTATGATGGGTAGTCAACAGCCAGGAGGTTTAACTCGAGGGGATCCCTAGTCTATTCTGACTATCGAGGATGCAAGTGCATTTGTATCGAAGAGAGGCCGGCTCAGAGATTGGAGATAATTCAAGTCTATGACGATGGAGATAGATTCTGAGACGAAAAGGGGAACCACTATTTGATAGTCAGTAACCCTGAAGATTACAACAGATATGGAGATAACATGGCAAAAAGGGAAAATGGTTTCAGAAGCTCAAGAACCGCCACCAAACATTGATCGGTGTGGAGATGTTTTTATGTATGATAAGAAAACAACCAGGGTTCCAACTTATAATGAGAACGTGGGAATCTACAAGCATAAGAGTGAGGGTATAGTCGCTTACTTGCGCAGCAAAGAACCACACTTAAACGAATTGAGCATAGACAAGGTTCTTTACTTATTCTCTTATGAAACTGCTATGGGGAAGGGTAAAGTTTTTGTTGATAGATACGGGCGAGAATACCAACGTACTCTCCCAGAGGAGGTAGAAAAGGCGATAGTTCCAGGAGCATCAACATATGCCCCAGACGAAGTGCCAAGAGCCACCTACACCCCTAGCAAGTCGACGAATCCTTTTGGGTACTAGTAGTCCTCAATTGAGTGATTATATTGAAGATTTGTTTGCATTACTTCATGCATTGGTTTATACAGAGAGTGCATTATGTATTATGATAGATTATTAGTGCATGAAATGACCAATCATATATTTTATTGCTTTTGTTTGTTTTTTGTAGCAATTGAAATTAGATGTGTCTTATTGTTTGAAAATCAAATTGGACATATAAATAATCATTATAATAATAATTGCATTCAGAGATTCATAGCATTGTTGTAGTTATTATGCCGTACATAGACTGTATTGCAATATGTATGTTTGCTCACAATATAGGTGATCGATATGTGGATTGACTAGCGTGCATTGAAAACTCATATTGTGCATCATGGTTATTTTCATATTGAATGGTTTTTAAATTTTAATATATATTGAAAATAAGAAAAATGTTTCAGAAACTGAACATCTGGTTCTTTTGTCTTCAGTTTTAATTTAAAGCAATGGAGCAAAATGTGGGTGCAAGTTGTACAAAGAAGCCAAAGAATAAAAAACTCCTAGCAAAGAGTGGGATTATGCTCACAACATATATGGCCAATATATGGAGTGGCAACATAAATTTTGTCACACAAAAAAATCAGGCAATGCACCACGTATTAGGGATCATTTTCTGGGTAGCATTAAAAAGAGTTGTAAGAAATATGAACATCCTCAGGCACCTGCAGTTGCAAAGCGTTTGAGGAAACAGAGACCCAAGAGATCATGTAGCAGCCTTTGTGTGTGTAATTAGAGTTGAAGAGGTGTTAGACTTCCCTACCCAATTTGCAGGGTTTGGACTAACCCTAGAGGATGACACTGCTACTTGGTTTGACTTTGTAGAGCGTAGAGACTTTGAGTCTATGGAGGAAGTGTTTGATGAGTTTATCGAGGAATTCTCACAAAGGGGGATAGCTTATAATACCATCTCACAAATCCATAGATTCAAATAGAAAGATGGGGAATCTGTACAAAAGACAGCGCTAAGACTAAATAGATATGTTAAGTTCTGTCTTGTGGAAGTATTGCCAACTCAATGCAGACTTATGCTTATATTCATCCAAGGACTAAGGAATGCGGATCTCCAGAAAGACTTACATATGAAGAGGAGCACGACGTTGAATGAGTTGACCAAGGAGGCTCTTTACCTTGTGGGAAAATTGTGCGGTCTACAAAGAGGGGGAGTTCAAGGACCTTGACGACGATTCATCTTCACAACAAAGTGGAAGCAAGTCTTCTAAGATAGCACCGAAAGGAGAAGTAACTGTAAACCAAGAGATTCTTGTAGATGAAGTGCTAAAAAAGATTAACTTGTATGCCAAACCCCAGGCTAGACAGCCCAAGTGGTGTGCTATTGAACAAAAATGGACAAATCATGGGACAAAGGAATGTTATTATAACAAGGGATATGTGAGGGAGAGACCTTACGCTCCCCAAGCTCAGGTAGCTTCTCCTCAAGTTCCACCGATGCTTAGGCATCAAGAAGGCAACCTACCACGACTTGTAGGTGTAGAAAGACCACAGCCAGTGTTGGGGCAACAACCACCCCTACTAGGATTACGACCAATCGGTATAAGATACACACCAACCATAACCGAATCAGAGGATAAGGCTTTGGTGCCTATGCATGCATATTATGAAGATCCCATTGGATATGCAGGAAACTCTGCCTATTATCCACCGGAAGAACCCTTGACACCAGAACCATGGAGAATGATAGACAGTACAGGACCACCAACAACTGCAGAGGCAGCAAGAGAAGGAAGATATAGCTTAGATGAACGAACATTGTTGTTCATAGCCAATGGAAGCATGGGCGGATAGAGACATGCATACCAACAAAGGGGAGCTCAAGGAGCACCTCAACAACCCAAAGGACCCTACTACAAGTGTGGTGGAGACCATTGGCTAAGAGAATATCCTCATGATGAAATCATTAGAGTAAACGCATATTGCACCGAGTGTGGAGTTACTCATCTGATTCTCGATTGCCCTAAAAACCCGAGCAAAGGAGCAAAAACCACCTTGAACATGCTAGAAACAGTACCTTCCAGTGGAGGGTTAGAAAATGAACTAATCATACCTATTCAGGCGGTGACACGAGCCCAAGCTCAAAGAATAACGAACGAACCCATAATGGAAGAGCCAAAAATCGATGCCCAAAGTTCAGAAATGAAAAATCAGAGAAGCACTTGGAAATCTAGAAAGGCGCTTATGAAAGCCAGGAAAGAACGAGAGCAAACAGCTCTATCCGAGGAGTTAAAACATACAAAAGATAGATTAGAGTGGTTAGAGGATCTAGCTAGCTTAAGTTCACACACCACAGCAACCATAGCACCCAAGGAAATAGCAAAGCCCAAAACTGTAGGATCAGGAGGATCTGTACTGGCAGACAAGGTAAATGAGCAGTTGGATGGGATTCTAAAAGATTATGAAGCCATACTCAAAAAGATCCAAACCCAGGAGCAAAGGTGGATGACTTATCCATATGCTGAAATAGAAAAACAAAGGTTGGAAATGTGTAAAAAGATGATTGAAACAGCTCAATCATTGATGGAAGACCTGCTATGTAAACTTGCAAATTGGCATGAAGCACCAGCTCCAACCCCTATCCAACCAACTTTAGAGGAACACGTAGAAACAAAGGAAAGACTCACGAATGCCTATGAGTCCAGAGGAGAGCCTATCGTAGTGCCAAATACAACAGATGAGGCAAGTGACGAGTTCCAGCCTAAAACATTGACAGAAATGGGTAAGGACTGTAATGGTCTAGACGATCTGTGGAAGCAAATCTGTGAGGCCAACGAGGCTAACAGGATGAGTAACCACATGAATAGCACAAGAAAAGAGAAGAATGTGATCTTACCTCCTATTGAAGAATTTGAGGCGAGGTCACAAATGAACTTTGAGATACATTCACAAGGGGGAGACCAGGGGTCAATTAGTTCGGGGCACAGCCAACCAGACTCACTGAAAACTTTACCCTCTTACCTAGGAGAGTATGAAGCCAAGTTTGAAGTGAGAGCAATCCCATCTCAAAGACTTTCTTCTAACAAAGTGATGGATTCACAAGGATTGATTGAGTTATTGTCCACCCCGGTGGCATGCACAATCACATTAGCCGAACTCCTAAGGTTACGACCAAACATGTGGACCATAGTAGGTAAATGTCTAGAAAAATTTGGAGTGAAAGACCCCACCTTGAGGCTACAGGAAGGGATCAGAGAGTTGGATAGGCCTCAACTAAACACTAGGCCAATACCATTAAACAAGGCTGGAGAGTATTGCAAGGGAGAAGATGGAAACACCACGCTACCAGTAGAATTCCAAGGAGTAGTTTCCAAAGCTATTCTTGACAGTGGAGCGGGAGTTGCTATCGCCACCAAGGAAATCTGGAAAAAAATGGGGAAAACCAGTCTTAAGAGCTACCAGAATGAAATTGGAATTGACAGATGGGTTCATGGAGAAGCCTCTAGGACTCTTAGAAAAAGTGATTGTCACTTCGTGTAGAATCGAGTATGAGCATACATTTGCAATAGTCGATTTCGACAAAAAGAACAATTATGAAATCATCTTGGGAAGACCATTCATGCAACAATTGAAGATGGTCCAAGATTGGGGTCACGACGACATATACCTCAGACATGGCGAGACAACAACTAAAATACACCTGAAAGACCATAGTTACAAAGATGTGAACCAAACACCTGTGGAAGAGTTTGATTCAGGTACAGTAGCAGGATCGGAACTCCCAACATGGTTAGGGCAACAAAAAGAGCTATGGATGTGCGGAGCTTCACATTGTGGAAGCTTAAGAAGGGAGGAATGCGTCTTAGAAAGAGCGATTGAGGACAAGGAGTATATTCCGGAACCTTTCCCTGAAGATGGTGAGGCGGTCCGGGGCGGGCAACAAGAAGAGCAACCTCTAGACACCCTTCAAGGCTCCCGTGCTGCTCAATGGGGCTGGGGCACAACACAACACAAACCAAAACAACAAACCCACAGCCAAATCCCAACTACACAAGGGGCACCACCTAGTTTAAGAGCGAACTAGGACGAAAAGAGGAGAATCGTTAGAGCAACCCACAAACAAGCAAGGAATTTACACTAACCCTAACACCAATGGAACACTCTCACACACTAGAACACGAGAGAGAGAGAGAGAGAGAGAGAGAGAGAGAGAGAGAGAGAGAGAGAGAGAGAGAGAGAGAGAGATAGTGCTCGGGCTGCTTTGAAACGTATCGGCAATGATCAAGCAAACACAACTATATATTTAAGAAAGAGAGAGAAAGGGGGAGGGGGTGCTTGTTGCATTAATACCTTCTTACAAATCTTTCATGACAAATCAAAGTGAGATTAGTATTTGTTCAACATAGCTTGCATAAATTTCACCACAACACATCACAAGAAAAGCCACCCCAATCACTGTCTTAAGGCCAGGGGAGTCCTCTCCACCCTGTCGCCCTCTTACAGTATGTGGGATTTATGGCTAGATTGATGACAACACCCGAGACAAGCTATCAAGAACTTAACAAAAAACACCAAGACACTTACGCATCATTGTTGTCCATTACTTCATGTTGGAAGGGAGACAAAGTATCCAAGCTTAGTCCAAATCCACCCTCCTTGATTCAGCAAATGTTGGGCTTACACTAGTAGGAGAAATGATAGATTTTCTACTCTCAATTGAATGAACACTCTCTCTCTTACAAATGGCATAGAGTTCCCTTGCTAATCCCCTATTACAACACATGCACATGCATAAGACAATGAGCTTCCACTCAAGAGCTCCTTCTAGAGAGGTTGAGCTTGGCTTCTCAAGCTATAGCATAGTGCTCTTGCTTATGGCTCCCCCTTTTGTGCTAGCTACACCCTCCTTTTATAGCAATTTTGAAGGCTAGGGTTACTCCTCTAACCATGGTTGGGTTAGATTTTCAGCCATTTATCTAATTTCTTTTGCTTGGAATTATCAAGAACTTGGTGGGGAAAGAGAGAGGAGAGAAATGGAGGTTATAGGACTTTTCATAGTGGGTTAGTGTTAGTAGAGTTAGTATTAAATTACAAATGGAATTGGATATTTACAATGGGAGTATCCATGTAAGATACAAATAAGGAAGAAAAACTCTTAAGAGGTAAGAAAAGGTGGATTTCTTACAAGGTTGATGCTCCAAGTGTCTTGAGTAGGGTCAATTTTGACGCTTGTTGACGGTCCACTAGCTTTGACGGTACATTTTTTCTCCACTCTTGACCTTCCTTGAGAGACAAGGTAATTGAAGCTGAGTAATCAACCACCATGATGCTGTCTTTTAAGAGAAGAGGCTGAATTTTGTGGTTTTTTTATAGATATGGGTAAATTAGAGGAGGAAAAATGAGACTAGGTGGTCAATTTTGGAATGGAATTGTGTGTGGGAGGTATGAGTTCACCATGGTTTCTCTTATTCTTCAAGGTTGAGGAGAAGGTGAGTAGGGTGCAGAGAGGAGTGGTGAGAGAGGTGGGGATGATGAGTGGAGAAGTGTGTGTGAAAGAGGAAAATGATAAAGTGGAAGAGAGAGTGTGGCTGCATAGCATGGGAAAACTGGGGTCCACTAATAAAATCATAGCTCACAGCTCGTAGCTCAAAAAAATATGAAAAAATTTGAGGCAAAAGTTCAGCCCACGAGCTACAACTTTTGTTTGTATCACCTTTTCAAATTCGGAGAGCAAGTGAACTTTAAAAATTCAGCAAAATTGACCGTTTTTTCCCACTGCACAAGGTCCTTGTGGGGTCCTTCTTTGGATGATTCTTTTGAATACCTCCAAGAGTGAGCCCTCCATAGTGCATGTATGCATGCCACCTACCCTTGACCTTATTTGGTAGGTCTATAATTGAAGATATTGTTGAGATTATGATATAAGTGAATAGTACAACTAAGAAAATCAAATATTGAGGGGTCTAAAAAATATGTACATGTCAAATATAAATAATATAAGTGGAAAAAAATATAAAGGGGTCAAAAGCAATCTCTCTCATTATGAGGCTACCATAAAAAGATAAATATTTTTGGTGTTCTAATTTTTTAGAAAAAAAAAACAAAATAGATGTAGGAAGGGAAAAATCACAATAGTGAAAAAATATACACATAAATAAAACTAGTTTTTTTGGATTTTTGTTGGGGTGGAGTTACACCAAATATAAGAGAAGCTTACATGAAAATATTTCTATATGGAATAAAGAGTATGAAAAATGGTAAGGAAAAATTGTGGTAATGGTGAGGCAATGTACAGAGCATAAATAACACACACCTAGGTAGAAATATTTAAATAAATACCAAAATAATTATGAAAAAATCTTTTATTTAGGTCCTATATACAAAGAAATATTTACATACGCATGGGCCATAATATACTTATTTTTTTTTATTTTTTTGGCTCAACTAGCCCAATGACTAGCTAATTGAGGGTTTTTTAAGAAGATATGGGAAAAGTCCCGTGACTCACGCACGCCTATGTACAGTGAAATGGTAGGGATAGCCACAGTGTTTGGGTGATTTTGGTAGGGTGAGGTAACTCACTGTGGCAATTACAAAGAGCCGAAAAACGGCTATCAATGGCTTGGAACCTCTAGAATGGGAACACATACTAGCAACGTTGGATGTCTGTACCATTACAAATGGTCCAACAACAAAATTTTGCGATAAGGATGGCTATGATGTGCTACCCTACTACATGGTAAGCATTATACTAGGAGGAGATGAGATGATAGAACCACCGGAAGGAGAAGAGTTTTATAACTCCTCTGAACATTTGGAAGTCAATAATGATGCAGATAATGAGTGTTCAGACAATTCAAGTGAGCATGGGGGGGAAACAGAGAATAGCAAGTTTTATGATTTTGCTAATCAGCACCCTAGATGCCAGGAGCGCTATAGGAGGAAACGAGCAGGAAACAAAGCGAGCGAGAATCTGATGCCCATGATAAACGGTAAAACTCACTATTTGGTGCTTGTAAAAGCAGAGGATTATATAAAAGATCAAATATCAGGAAGATTCTCAAAAGATCGAAGGGAAAGAACACGAGAAGAAATAAAAAAAAGTACGAAAAGATAAAACAGAAACAAAATCATAAAAATCTCAAAAATCAAACAAAGAAACAACAAAAGACCAAGAGTGGACCAAACTGGAGTGTAAATAGAAATATCAAGAACTAAAACGGTCTTTACGTGAGATATGGACTACTGAAGAAGATAGTGATGGTAAAGGGGAGTCAGAGAAGGGAAACATGAATGTACCATCACACTGTCCAAAATTTACCATCCAGGACAGAAAAATCATCATGACACCACCAGTTAGGGAAAGAACCAACCAAGAATCTTACGATGGGCTTGAAAATGCAAAAAGGATAGACCTCGCGGAACCTGGTGAAAAGCCTCAGCCGGTCTATATAGCAAACGATTTAGAGCCTGAAGAAGAATAACAGCTAACACAACTTCTCAAGAAATATAAAGATGTGTTTGCATGGTCCTATAAAGACCTCAAAGGAGTTGATCCATCGATATGCCAACATACAATTCCTTTGAAATCGGATGCAAAACCTAGCAAAGAACGTCCTTATACATAAAATGACACATTTGGTAAACGAATTAAAGAGGAGATTGACAAGCTAATGGAAGCTGAATTCATCTATGAAATTGAACATACAGATTGGGTGTCACCCATTGTGGTAGTTCCCAAAAAGAACGGAAAACTGCGAGTGTGTGTAAACCTCAAAAAGGTAAATGCAGCCACCATAAGGGATAATTATCCCTTGCCCATCATAGAACATGTACTTGAGCAGGTGGCCGGGAAACGAGCTTATTCCTTTCTGGACGGGTTTTCAGGATATAACCAACTGGAAATTGCAAGGGAGGATCAACACAAAATAGCGTTTGCCAAAGAGTGGAGAATTTATGTGTATCGAGTTATGCCGTTTGGCTTAACTAATGCCCCAGCTACCTTCCAAAGGTTAATGACGCACGCGTTCAAAGAATACCTGAGAATATTCTTAGAAATATACATGGATGATTTTTGTGTACACTCTCTTCTAAGAGAGGAACATATTGACCATTTTCAAAAGGTATTTGAAAAATGCATGACCTATCGAATCTGTCTTAACCCGGAGAAGTGTATTTTATGGTTGAGCAAGGCCGCATCTTAGGACACATTGTCTCAAGAAATGGCATAACCACTGACCTAGGCAAAGTCAAAGTCATAGTAGACCTACCCAGGCCTACTAATGCGAAACAAGTGTAATCCTTCATGGGACACTGCGGATATTATCGAAGATTCATATACATGTATGCGGTCATCGCACAACCTCTGTATCGTTTGCTAGTCAATTTTGATTGGACCAAGGAGTGTGAAAGTTTGTTACAAAAGCTGAAGGAAAACCTTATATCAGCACCTGTACTTAAAGCACCAAATTGAGAAAAGATATTCCATGTTCACATTGATGCTTCTGCATATGCAATCGGGAGTATTCTGGCTCAACCTGGAGACAAAACAATGGATTTTCCAGTTTGTTATGCAAGCCAACAGTTAAACAGTGCGGAAAAGAACTACACAACCACCAAACGATAAGGATTAAGAATGATTTATGCTGTAAAGAAATTTTGGCATTATTTGCTCGCAAACAAATTTGTGTTCTTCACAGATCATCAAGCTCTTTTGTATCTGGTACATAAACCATGCAATACAGGGAGAATTGTACGCTGGTTTATTATATTGCTAGAGTTTGATTTCACAGTGGTGGTCAAAAAGGGTAAAACCCATCTACGAGCGGACCATCTATCAAGGATACACAACGGGAATGCTCCTGAAGGAGTAGATGATGACATACCAGATGCTTATCTTTTCAATATTGAAATGATACCCAAATGGTCTCAGAAAATTGTTAGCATTCTTTCCTTTGGAAGTAGGTTTGATAATACGGAATACAGATCCAAACAACAAACAATTTAACAAACAAAAAACTTCCAGTTGATAGCAGGACGGATGTATCATCTAAGTTCGGACCAAATCCTACGATTATGTATAAATCCGAAAGAATACAAGTGCTACCTTGAAGAAGCACATGTCCAAGATTGTGCATTTTATTGTTCAACAGTGAAAACACACGAGAGACTGAAATAGTTAGGGGTTTATTGGCCAACTATGTATGCGGACACACATTCTTATGTTACCAATTGTACTATATGTAGTACCAAACGACCAGTGGATCACGCAACATTGTTTCAGGTAAACATTGCACCTGCATGGAGTCAATATATCATTGATTTCTTAACCACCAGGACGTTTCCTGAGAACATCACAAGAGCACGGAAAAGGTCTATAGAGCTGGAAGCTCGCGACTTTCAGTTAATTGGGAACCAACTCTATAAGCGAGGAAAGGACAATCAACTTAGAATCTGTGCAAGTGAAAGTGAATACCTGCTGATTCTAGAACATGCACATAGCGGAATAAGTGAAGGCCATTTTTTGGGAGATAAGACAGCAAAAATTGTCTTAACCGCAGGAATATGTTGGCCTACATTGCATATGGATGCTGAAGAGTTTGTAAAGCGTTGTGATGCATGTTAGCGCACCAAGGTGCCGATAAAGAGAGATGAGATGCCATTACAGCCAATGATGGGAGCAAGAGCATTTGCAAAATGGGGCATTGATTTTGTGGGACCTATCTCACCCCTTGCATATCGCACCCATACCTAATATATCATTGTGGATATAGACTATCTCACAAACTGGGCGGAAGCCAAGGCAACGCAAAAAGCAGATACACGGACCACTGCACAATTTTTGTATGAGAATGTTTTTGTACGATACGGTTTACCAATAGAAATTGTCAGTGATCGTGGGACACATTTTCTTAATGAAGTCATTGAATATATGCTAGAGGAATTCATGGTTATATATAGAAAATCTGCTCCAAATAAAACACTATGCACGGTTCTCACTAAAATTGTGTAAGAGTCAAGAACAGATTGGGATCAGCAGCTACACTCCACACTATGGGCATACAGGGTAGCTTACAAAACATCGATAGGAGCAACACCGTACAACATGGTGTTTGGCCTAAATGCTATACTACCCATAGAGTTTTTAATTCCAACTCTACGAGTAGCGAAATGCTTAGAATGGGCAGGACATGAGCTCTCTTCAAGAATAGATGGTCTTGAAAAGCTAGATGAACTCCGCTTGAGAGCTGTAGCTTCAATATATGCTAAAAAGAGAAGACAAAAAGAGTTTTTTGACACGCATGTGCGCACTAAAGAGTTCAAAACAGGTGATTATGTACTTGTTTATACTTTGAAGCAACATGCCAAGAAACTTAAAAAGCGAGGGATGGCACTCTTTGTGATTAGTGATCTATCACAAAGCGGAGCTGTCAAGCTTGCTACATTAGCAGGTGAAGAAATGCCCAATTGGATTACTGGATGTCGATTGAAGAAATATCATTTACCACTCACACAGAAGATGCTTCAATAAATCCATCAAGGAAAACAACGAATGAAGGAGAAACAAAGAGTACGAGAAGAAGCTCAAGCGGAAGCCAAAGAACGCATTGCAAAACGAAGACTTCTACGACAACAACAACAAGGTGAAATACCATTGCGAATCAATGCCATTCGACTAACGACGTTGGATGAAGACACAATGGAGCCCATAATTGCAGTCAAAGTGGGGAGCAATCAAGTTGAATCGACAGCATTGCTTGATTCTGGAGCTCAAGCAAATTTGATCTCTTACGGATTATACCAACAGCTCAAGTCCACAGGTCAAGGTCAACTTCATCCTACTCCTCACATGCTGGAAAGTAGTACGTCACACTCGTTGAAAACATTGGGCTGGACTATATTGCATGTACAAGTACATCAATATATTTACCCACACAAATTTTATATAGTTGAGGATGAAAGCACACAACACCCAATGTTGTTGGGACAACCTTGGCAAAAAGAGTACAATGTGCAAATAGTTTGGAACGCGAATGCAGTCAAAATTCAGCATGCACAAGAACAACAGGAAATAGCCTTTGCTCAGCAATACCGGAATAATCAGTTGCCAGCAATGCACTCACACGAAAAAGATCCAAAAGCACGAGCACCACATTATAACAACATGATACCCAGGGCTAAAAAACAGATAAAAGCCAACCATGCTAACTACATACATATGAAGTCACCGACTGCAGTGCAAAGATCTAGGTTACCAAAACAAGGGAAACAAGTATGGATGCGAAAGGATAGAAATGACCTGGCAAACCAAAAGATATGCAACGAAAGAATTCAACCGAAGCAGATAGTTCAACCAAAAAACAACGGCATAAAACAAATATCGATCCCAAAGAAAATGCTCAACAATAACCCAAATGTTACTCGCATTTGGCTACCGAAACAAACGCAAAAGGAACTCCCTTCAGTATAAACAACATCGGACGACAGAAAGCAGCATTTGCAAAAGGACAACCAACTTATGTGGATGCCAATTAGAAACAAAACAGTGGCAACACAAGAAGTAGCAAACACCTACAAAAACAAGCTACCAATGGAAAGCAAAAGAAATACGGTCTACGGTAGTTCCGGCCAGGCCAATCCTCTCCACATAAATAACTAAGGCTATATCAACAGTAGCGGCAAAGCGACTGCCTTTTGCAAAAAAGACAATTAAACAGAGAGCAGTAGAGTTACAACTGTTACTTGCAAAGAAAACAGGAAACCTCTACGGCAAATGCCAATAAGCATCTTGCTTATACCCTTCCCTTGCACAACATTAATTTTTTCATGCATTGACCGAGTATGCATCAATTAGGGCCACATTAATCGGCCATGCATTAGCACAAATTTTTCAACCTATGCACGTCACATACTCCGAGGCGATACCTGGTCGTCCCGGAGGACTCCGGCTAGGAGGGAGGGAGGCATTCTCAAATGTGGAACCAATAGCAGGAAGGGCAAAAAAGGGCATGATTTTCGACTATTTTAAGGGTTGTTGTTTGATTGCAAAACTTTCCGGACTAACCCAAGTGCATATGCCCTTATATAGCATGTATCTATAGGTATATGGGGCCAAACACCAAATCAAGCCCCTAGGTGTGTGTATATAAGTAGAAATAGCCATTTTTTGGGCAAAATATTGGTAAAACGGAGAAATCCAACCATAAAAATTGCATGTGAGTGTATATAATGTTTGGCGATGATGTTTGAGATTATTATGATTTTTGGAGATTTTCTGGGTTTGATTTGCTATTTTCCTTTTAGTTTTGCTAATTTTTGGCAGAAAAACTTCAAAAATACAAAAAGCAGGTGAAAAACGACGTAATGAAAAACAAAAAAATATGGGGATGATCAATGACTATAGGACAACCTATGGTATAGTGGGGGTGTAATTATGAGACTGGAGCGAAAAACGTGTTTTGGCCAGGTTTTGACCGAAATGCCAAATTTCTGGTAAACAGAGCAAATGGAGTCTAAATCAAGAAATTTTTGAGCCTAAACCGCATCTCGCAAGAAGTTGGGAGCACATGTCAAATTTCATGAAAAATGGTTCGGGGACCTCCATTATAAAAAATTTTCACCTCATTTTTAGCTCATTTTCACTATTGACATTTGAGAGAGAGCTTCTGCCACCTAGAGCGAGCGAAACTTCTAGCAGCTTCTACGACGCGCACGACTACCCGACGGGCTTCAGACATGAGAGGTAGGATCACCACCTTGAGCTTTTCGCGCATGTTTGTCGTTTTGTCGCGAAAACTAGCGTAGGGTTCACACACAAAGCGGGCTGTAGAGACCTACAAGTAGAAGCGGCCACCTAACGGCTAACCCAAAAGCAACGAGACTTCATCGGCAGCTTATCCTAGCATAGGAGACCAGTCTTGGATGTCCAAAGGCAGAAGAAAAACCATCGGGAAAAACCCTAATTCCTAGAATCCCGTAAGAGGTCACCAAATGGGAAATCGGCGAAAAGGCGCCCAAATGCTACCAAAATTCATGGGTAGGAGCATCTCGACATGCTCGACAAGTCTATGTGGTCCACATGACCAAAATGTAACCCGAAGCGGCACTAAACTTCAAAAACGGCATCAAACACACAAAGCGTCAAATAGCTCTCGCGGTCAAACCGCATGCCCGTTTGCCACCAAACTTCACGAGCGGCTTTCCTAGACCATCAATAACCAAGTCCTATGGTGGTAGACCACCGCAAATCATCGAAGATATGTAAACAAAACCACGGGTGCTTCTAGAGCGACAAATTGCCAAATGAAGCTCCGGTGAAGCCAAAAGTCAACAAAAACCATACGGCAAGGATCCCCAAGGGATCGGGAAGCTATGGAGACCAACATCAAGAAATTTCATCGCCAAAAAGAACTCCAAAAGTCAGAAAACGGCTCAGAGGCTCTGAAATATACGCAGGGAGTTACTTTCTATCCATTTGACTTTTTTGTTAAAATTAGGCTTAAAAGGGACTGAGGGGCACCAAGGGCAGGAACTAGTGACAAAATCCATGAAAAATCATCAGGAGACATCCTACGCGTAGGATGTGTCAAGGGAATTTTTGGGCATAGATCCCAACATTTTTCATCACATACATTTTTTGAATGACCTTTACATGCTAGCCACCAAGTTTCATCACATTTGGACCAAAATTGACCTCATATGCATGAAAAACGCAAAGTTAGGACATAGAGGCAATAATGGGCCATAGACCTACCAAATCTTGTCCAAATCACATGAAACTTGCACAACACATTCACAAGCACATAACCAACCAATCTGTGTGGTCAAAAGCAAAAATTGATAAGGTAGACATCCTACGTGTAGGATGTCTATTTGACATTTTTGGCTTACAGAGGATGTTTGTCCATTCCAGATTCAACCACATCATCTTCAAGAGCTCATATACCAATTTTGAAGCCATTCTAATCATTTTTGACCCCCAACACCTTCAAGATACACTTTTTAAGCCCAAAAACACTACACAAGCTCTTACAAGCATCAATTCTTATCCAAATCAAAATCCAAGAGCATGGACATGTTCCATAGGCCAAGGACTACCCATAGAACAAATCCCATGCCATTTTGATGAAAGAGACATCCTACGCGTAGGATGTCTCCAGCATAATTTAGACCTTCTGTGCAAAGAGTGACATCATGGGAGCCAATACCATGGTGCAATGAGCCCATATATCAATTTTCAACCCATTTGGACATCATTTGCTACCTGTTAGGGACTTTCTACCCAATTTGTGACCTAAAGCTTGAATCAGCCCAAAAAAATCCACTTTTTGATGGCCAAATCCAAATCCAAGCTCATAGCCATGTTCCATAGGCCAAGAACTACCAGCATGTCAAGTATCACCCAGTTTTGATGAAAAAGACATTCTACGCATAGGATGTCTAAATGGAAATTTTTGGCCATAATTACACTGTGAGCACATGCACAGTTTCACAAGTTTCTTTTAAGCTTTATTTTCAATTTTGGACTACTGAGTGCAACAGGATCTATGGAAGCTGCAAAGTCACCGGCAAAGAAGAAAAGAAAGACCATAAAAGATTACCTAGAAGAGGTAGAGCCCTTCGTCATACCAGAAAGAACTCTAAAGCCAACAAGCACATGGATCCAAGAAGATCTTCTAGAATCCAATGATCTAAAGATTTACCAAGGCGTGTTCAAAGACACCGACGGAAACGTGATAGAGCTACCAATGTTACCGCCGGAACTCAATGAGTTTGTCAGAAGCAAGATGTCAGCTTTACAGAAGAGGAAGTGGAGCAAGTACGAAAGAAACTGCTAGAAGAGCAGGAGGGCCAAGAGAGAGAGAGATTTCAAGAAAAATCCGACAACTCCACCGGCCAGCCCACCACCTTCACCACCTCCTCGTAGCCCTCCACAAGAAGACAAAGAGGAACAAGAAAAACCAGAAGAACAAGAAGAGGCCAAGCAAGAGCAAAGCCAGGAGCAGGAACCAAAGGAAAAGGCTAAGCCTCAAAGTGGGCAGCCAGAGCCAAATGAGTCATATAACACATTTCTAGACCTGCTAGCGGCCAGATACACAAAAGAAGAGGCTGCCACAGTCGCATTCGACTTGGCAAGCATGGGAAACAAAGAGCAAATGCAAAGCATATGGATAGTAGAGCTAAAGGAGATGGCCACTGATACAATGGACCTGCACCCGCCCACCAATGATTGGGATGTGGTGATGACAAAGCTAACCGAGATCAGAGAAGGGCAACTCTCAAAGCCACTGAGGTGCAGATAAAGCTAGAAATTGACACTTTACAGAAGCAAAGCCAAAGGCAGATAGAGAGAGAAGCAGAGTTGCAAGCTAGTCTGGCAAGGGCATTGCAAAGATGCCAGGAAATGGAAAGAGAAAATCAGGCAGCAGCCCAAAGACTGCAAGGAGCCGATGAGGAGTATAGAAAACTCAGCAAGTCATTGACAGATGCAAAGAGGGAAAGGGATAACCTAACCCTACAACTTTCTGAGGAGTCCAAGGAAGTGGAGGCCATGAGAAATGCCAAGGAAAAGGCATAAATAGACCAGGAGGCTAGCCAAGATGAGGTCCTTGATCTCAAGGACCAGCTTAAAGTTAAAGATCAAACCATTCAGCGGCTAGGGGCATCTCCTGCCAGATTCAGAGCTACTAGCTCGACTCACATCACTACAGAAAGCCAGATCTATGAAGAACAGATGAAAGAGCTTCAGAAAGAGTTAACTTTAGAGAAAAATCAAAGGTTGATGATGGCGGAAGGGTCCGTGGTGATGCAAAAACGCATGGAAGAAGAGAAAAAGGCAATGCAAGATGAGCTAGAAGTTATCAAGAGAAAGCTCGAGGAGGCGGAAAAGGTAAACGCCGAATTGCATGACCTCCTCATGAACATGGGAGAAGAAGGCGAAGCGGGAAATAGACGCTCCTAAGGCAGATAGAAGAGCTGAGAGGACAGCAAGCAGAAGAGCAAGCAGGCACAGACAAGATATGACGCAAGAAGAGGAAGAGAAGCTGCGCAAGGCCATAGAGGCAGAAATCAGAGAAACGGCCAAGGAAGCCTTGGAATGGGAGTAGAGGGTTTTTAAATCCATGACCATTCAGAAGATCGACGCCAACAACCTGCGGCATGAATGGATACATCCCTCTCTCCCATATCCTTTGCTAAAATATGAAGCTGCCACCATCAACAAGAGGATAAGAGAAGAGCCAACAATGCCACTCTACACAGCAGATATCTCCCAACCTGAAGGGACCAAGTTAATAGTCGACTCCCAGCCCAGGTGGAGAAAAGCATGGCTGACTAAGTACCCACAGTACCTTATCCATCTGGTAGAGGCACCCAAACTCATCAGAGATAATCTAAGATTCTTCCCTCTACCAAGCATACGAACGTGGAAGGCCCAGGAAATACTACAAAGAAGCCAACCCACTTGGCTGAACTATCCGAACTTCCAGGCTTGAAGGCAGGCGAGAGAATAAGTGTTCAATACATGGTGAAAACCCTAATGGGTGCCATCAAATTTTTCACTGGCTCGCTTGACCTTTCTTGCATAATGATGAGGAAGATCTGCAAAACCCTTTTGGCAATTTTTGAGACGTTCAAAGCGGGCTTGGTGACAGACAATATCTTCTTCTTTCAAGATACGTACAGGTGTGCATATGATCTGTCTGGTCATCCTTCCAAGGAGGTGATACATGCATTGTATCAAAGGATAATGTTTCTACCATCCTATCACCTCCAGGCCTTTGAAGAAGCGTTCTACACCGGCTTCTTCACCATAAACACTGATATATTCGGCCCAACACTGTTGGATTTACATGCAAGATATGAGTCGCTACTCAAGATACGCAAAACCATAAGATGAAGAAGCAGCTCAACAGCCATGTCGGGGATGACATGAGCAAGGAGGGGGGGAGTGTTAGAAGCTGGACACGAAACTCACTTCTCGACAGATTATCATTTTTTGTAATTATTCATTTATTGAGAAAACTCGACATTTCACCTTGTAAATATTGGGGCTTACACTGAGATTGTATCCCAGTTTTGATAGTTAGATTGAGTAGATGGTTGATTTGGAACTTTAGGGTTTGAGAATTGTAAGGTATTTATACCACTTTTTGACCTTAATGAGAAAACCTTTTTGTCATTTAAAAAAGAAGAAGTTTTGAAGTCTGTGAGTGAGCTTACTGTGTACGAGAGAGAGTGTGAGCTTCATCTTGACGCTACGTGTGCACCGGTGGTCGAAATCAAGTGTGGAGAAGTGCAGCATGTTGCCCTTGACAAGAGCTATGTGCCGATACCTACATTGCACGCGTACGGTCCGGTTTTGCGAGCTCCTTCTACGAGCTTCATCTGGTGATTTGGTGAGCATACGTTGTCCGATTTTGCATTGCAGCATATCCACACGTTCACATTGAGTATAGCTACACATTAGGCACTCTAGATTTTGGAAACGAAGACCTGAAAATTTTGGCCAGACATCCTACGTGATTTTGCACCGGGTGTTTTGGGTTGGAATTTTGGTTCATGGACCTTAGGGAGAGAGACCTATTGGTGTTAGTAGGGTCTCCATCAAGTTTTGTGGTGTTTCTAGATTGTTTGATGGGTGTTCGGCTCTAGAAAGCATTGTAGGAAGTTCCCTCTTAGGCACTCTTGAAGGCTGTGACTTAGACATTGGGTAGAGACCTATGTAGGAATTAGTTAGGAGTCGGTTGAGTGTAGGTTGACACCTTATACTTTCTTCCACGCGCCTGCGGGTCGAGCTTCATCCTTAGCTGACAAATCTTGTTAGGTGAGTTCTCGCTGTGTTGACGTTCCTCGTGGCGTATCCGTCCAATAGACATGTGTCCCCATTTCCCCTTTTGTGAGAGATTTAGGTAATTAAATAATGCAACTAATCTCTCATTGTACCCCTTTGTCTTCGGGCCAATAGAAAACAGGCAAGCCATTGGGCTGTTGAATGCTCATTAGACCCCTTGGGAGACTGTCCAATAGTCTTCTAGAGAGCTAAATTCTTATTGGTTCTTTTATTAAGTGTTTTTAAATGAATTAAACTAGATTTACTCTAGCCTTATTCTCATTGGTCCACCTCCATGGCCATCCAATAAGATTTGAGTGCACCTTGTGTAAAATTGGGCTAGGGAGCTGACATGTGTCCCGTATTCCCCTTGTGTAAAGGGAGCTTGTGAGTGTGTGTGCGTGTTTCTCTCTCATACCCTACTTAGAGGGCTCGCCCCCTCTTATGTAGGAGTCCTGAAGACTTTTTGGCACACTCACAAAGCATCCAATTTTATTAAGCTTGACCATTGGACACAACCTTTGAACTTTGAAACCTTAGCATTTTGGAAGTCTTGATGGGCTGAACCTTAGGGTCTTTTAAAGCCCATTGTTGCACATTTCTCTTTTGCAGATGGACCCCCCTTTGAATCCCTAGTTTCCCTCCTTTGGATCCCCACTGTGGCCGGTCTGCCAGCTTAACCAATATTCTAGCTTTTTCTCCCCTGGCACTTCCCCATATTAAATGATTAATTTAACATGAGAAAATCATTTAAGAGAATTATATATTAATTATTATGACAGTCAGAATCCCATATGCAATGTAGTGATGTATGGCCTGCATCTATGTAGGGATTTGCAAGGTACCATGGAAAAGACGGGAATAACAAGAGTAACCAAAGAAAACTTGGAGAGTTGCATTGGAAAGAATCATGGGTAAATATTGTCAAATCCATGCCCATGAATAAAGTTGGAGACTACTAGAAAGGAAACAAAGGGAACACGACCCTTTCAACACAATACAATGATGTAACAACCATGGCTATTCTAGATAGCTAGACACGTATTGCCATAGCAACAAAAGTAGTCTAGGAATCTTGGGGAAAGCTAGCAATTAGGAAAACACGGATGAATGGGATAGATGGGCACCACCTAGAGTTGTATAGCCACTAGGATGCTATGAAAAGAGCTAATCAACACATGAATAGATGGCTCATAACTAAGGTAGAAGAACCATAAAACTAAACACTGATGAATACATCAATCATTGGAAAATAGGACAAGCATGACAAGACAGAAGATGTTCCACTTGTATTGGTAGATGGACATATTGAGAGACCAATGGGTTTATTGGAAAATGTGATAGTGAGCTCTTGTGGAATTGAATATCAAGATAGTTTTGTCATTGTAGATTTTGAAAACAATTTGAATTATGAAATCATTTTGGAAAGACCTTTCATGAGGCAAATAAAGTTGCTCCAAGATTGAGGAAACGACTATTTCTGCTTGAAACAAGTTGGATCAATTACATGAGTAAACTTAAAATATCATTCCGACAAGGATGTTCTGAGGACACCAATCTAGGACTTGGATTCAGAAACCTCATGAAAACTAAACTACCATCGTGGTTATTCAAAGACACATCAATTCGGATGTGTGGAACCTTTGAGAGTGTCTTAAACAAAGAGGTAAATGATGCGGAATATGTACCAGACCCTTTTTAGAACATTTTTTTAAACCATTCAAGTTGACTCAAATTCTGGCCACTATGTATGTATGTGTTAACGAATCCACACCCACATAGTTTTGTGATGAGGAGGGATATGAGATAATTCCTATTCAGATGGTATCTATAGAACTGATTGAGGAACAACAAGTTTTCTTTGATCATTATTATGATGCCACTGATGAGTTAAAAGAGAAAACACTCACGATTGAGGAATCAAACTTTAAAAAGGAACATGTCAGGGCCAAACGTCTACTTAGGGGAGGGGAAGAAAGTTTGTTGAGTTTTCAAATCAACATTCCGAATGCCAATAGAGATATCGCAGGAAACAAAAAAACAAATTGAGAGGGAAACAATCAAAACTAGAAATAGGGAGAAAAACTCAATTTTAATGATGGTGGATACAATAGATTGCATCAAGGACAAGATAACTGGGAGATATCCCACCTCGAAGAAAAGAAAAAACATGGATCAACATAACAAAAACAAACAAAAATTGAGCAAGACAAATGAAACCAAGGAAAAGGAACCTCCAATGACTAAAGAACAAAAAGAAAAATACAAGGATTTGAAAAAAAATTTAAAGGAGGTTTGGACCATTGAAATGGAATCAGAGAGCGATAACTAGGGGTAATCAATGTTCCTTCACATTACAAGAAATATATTTTGCAAGATTGATGGATCATAGTAGAGCAACCAATGAGACAACCAAAGGAACCAGAAAAATCCTATGAGGGTCTTGAAAATGCCAAACATATTGACCTAAAAGCTTGGAGAAGACTCAAATCCATCATAGATAGCTACAAATTTGTCTCGAGAAGATAAAGAGATCCTCATCAAAACCTAGAAGGAGTGTAAAGATGTCATTTCTTGGTCTTACAAATACCTTAAGAGAGTGGATCCTAAAATTTGTCAACATACTATCTCTATGAGGGATGATGCCAAACCATGTAGAGAAAGATCGTGCACCTACAATGAGACATTTTCTAAGAAGATCAAGGAAGAGATTGAGAAACTCAAGGAAGCCGAGTCACCTACAAAATTGAACACACAAATTGGGTATTACCTATTGTGGTATTAAAAAAAAAAAACGAAACTCAGAGTGTATGTGAACCTCAAGAAGGTGAATGCAACTACCATACAACATAACTATCCTCTTCTTATCACGGATCATGTTTTAGAACAAGTTGCTAGAAAAGAGGCTTATAGTTTCTTGGAAAAATTCTCGGGCTACAACCAATTAGCCATAGATCCGAAAGATCAACATAAAACTAATTTTTCTCATGGAATGGAAAATTATTGCATACAGGGTCATGCCTTTTGGATTGACCAATGCACCAACAACATTCCAATGGATAATGAGCCATGCATTCAAGGAGTATCTATGGAATTTCCTAGAAGTTTACATGGATGATCTTTGTGTCCATTTGACTAAATGAGAAAGCCATTTTGAGCACCTAAAGTGTGTCTTTGAAAAATTACGTTTATATAGGATTAGCTTAATATTCAGAAGTGTATATTCATGGTTAGACATGGCAAAATTCTTGGGCATATTGTATTGAAAAATGGTATTGCTACCGATGTGGAAAAGGTGGTAGCAATTTTTGAGATGTCTATACCAACTAGTTTCAAGGAAGTTCAGACATTCATGGGACATTGTGGCTACTACCATATATTTATCTACATTTATGCTATCATTATAAGACCCATTTATGGCCTTATTACTCATTTTGAATGGACTGAGAAATGTGAAGAGTCCTTTCAAAAGCTAAAACAAGCCTTGACATCAACACATATACTGAAGACTCCAGAGCAGAACAAAGTTTTCCAAGTGTATGTTAATGATTCAAATTTTTCTATTGGTTGCATAGTAGCTCAACCAGAATAGGGGACAATGGAATTTCCTATTTCTTATGCTAACAGACAACTAAACCTAGCAAAAAATAACTACACCACAACTGAAAGGGAAGGTCTTGGAATAGTGTTTGCAGTCAAGAAATTTTGACACTACATAAAAGATAATAAGTTTGTCTTTTTCATGGACCACCAAACCTTACTCTATTTGGTGAACAAGCCATGCAACATGGGTAGAATAGTAAGATGGTTTATCATCAGACTAGAGCTTGATTTTAAAGTAGTAGTCAAGAAGGGCCCCATGCACCAAAGACCGGATCACTTGTCAAGGATCTCTTTGGAGGAACCTCCGAAAACAATAGACAATGATTTTCCAGATACTTACCTGCTCTCAATAGAAATGATTCCTAGATGGTGATTTGATTACCATAGCTCAAGTGGATTCACAGATCCCAGTTCCAATTACACCACAATTGATAGGACAATTGGAGTTGTATAAGCTGTTGGCTCGAAGGTTGTATTGGGAAAACAAAGATGGGATTCTACTCCTGTGCATTAGCCTTGAAGAACAAATAAACTACTTGAATCAAGCTCATACCACAATTATAGGGATTCATTTTATGAAAGGTCAAATCTTGCAACGATTAATCTGGTTAGGCATTTGCTAGCCTACCATGAAGAGAGATGTTCATTCCTAGGTGAACAATTGTTCCCAATGTAAGGAGAAAGTAACCATTCCACACGCCACAGTATTCTAGACCTCTTCTACACCAAGATAGAGTAGATATTGGTAGAATATTTGACGAATAGGAAATTTGCAAAAGACATGAGCAAACAAATACAAAGAGTGATCAAGACTGAAGAAGCTAACTATGTGATGATTGGTTATCGACTCTATAGACGAGGAAGGACCAACAACTTAGACTGTGTACCAATAAGGAAGAATATCTTCCTATCTTGGAACAAGCACATGCCGGTCTTGCAGGAGGCCATCTCTACCATGAATCCACGACTAGATAAATATTGATGCTGGGTATCTGGTGGCGAAATATATTTGTTGATCCAAAGGAATTTGCTGGACGATACGACTCTTGTCAACAACGAGCAAAAATGCCAACTAGAATCGACCACATTCCATTGCAACCTATGATGGGAGCACACACATTTGCCAAGTGGGGTATAGACTTTGTTGGTCCAATACAACCACCTACATACAGGACTCTACATATTTACGTGGTACAAACTTCCTATTGAGCTTATGAGTCTCAAGGAGCACACTTTCTTAACGAAGTGATAGAACATCTGCTAAATGAGTTTATGATAATCCATAACAAATCTGCACCCTACCATCCTCATGGAAATGGCCAAGTCAAACATACGAACAAGATCTTGAGCTTAGTGCTTGCTCACTAAGATTGTAAGCTTGGAAGAATTGATTGTTAAAGAAATCCTCATCGAGCTTTATGGGCTTATAGAGTGTTATTCAAAACGGTGGAGAGGGGGAATGGAAACACACTAATCACACAAAACAATGGCCTCTCTATAGCCCAGGGTACTCACAACATCCCACTCCTCTCAAATTCACCTTCAAACTTTCATAATTTCAATCACAAAACACATGTTAAACTTCTCTCACTCTCTTTTTGTACCACACAAGCCATGGCTTGTGGAGAACACGTGCGCACACTGACACTGCACAACAAGGAGCAAAAAAACACAAACAAATAGAGAAGTGGGGGCAAGAAATTCATAGAAAAAGGATCAAAAGGGTGGGCTTTGTTTTCCTTCTCCAAGCTTGATTACAATCGGTGTTTAATCTTCTTCTTCCTCGCTCTCTCTCCACAAGGAATGTGATGAAATATGGCTATAACATTGACTGTAGCAGAAATGAAATAACAATAGTGAGCATTTCCTTTAAGAGAATTCTAAAATAGCATAAGAAGAGTAATTGATTAAAGGTAGCAAAATTAATATTACACTTAATTAGCTTGGCATGAACAATACTTGTAAAAGAGAGAGAGAAATGATTAGAGAAATTGATAATAGTTGAGGACCGGATTTATGTGGAGCCGGTACCCCCTCTAAAAGGATTTTATAATATAGATTCCCCCATAAATAGAGACTTGGTACAATACAAGCTTGTGCTCCTTGAGACCTCGTTGGTGCAATGAAGATGGTAGAATTCATACACCAAAATTATGCCCTTAATTGACTTGCAAAAGCATTAGCATATCCCCAACCTCAATCCCAAGACCTCAAACACCTTCAAAGGTGGAGAGAGTTAGCAGTGAGTGAGGGAAGGGAAGAGGAAGAATACGTAAAATACAAGAAATAAATAGTATCCTCACTTGTTATTACTCTTGTAGACTAGCATATAGCATAGTAGCATAGTAATGGAGATGAAGAATATGGCAAGCTTGCACTTTGGAGCATGGCTCCTGGTTGGATTTGCATTCCGTAGCCAAGAGTTGCTGCTGTGGGCTCTCAAATTCTCTAGCTTGGAGAAGGAGATGGAGTTCTTACTCAACACACAATGAGAATGAGAGAGTGTGTGAGTGGGAGAATATGGAAAAGCTACCCCCCTCTTTGTTTTGGTTGAACCCCTCTTATAGCTCAAGGAATGATTTGATTGGACCTCCCCTAGACTAGCCAATCACATGCATTAGTCATATCAAGAAACAAGGGTAGCATTTAAACAAGTGTTGTCCTTTCCCCTTTGAGAGAGAGGGCTTGAATAATGCATCAATAATTATTTAACTGGACTAAACTCTCATTGGACCTCTTTAAGGGCTATCCAATAGGATCCAGGCACACCATGAGGGCAGCATGGGTAGGGGCTTCACACGTGTCCTTATTGCCTCCAAAGTCTTGGATTGCCTTGAGAGTGAGTGTGAGTGTGTTGTCTCTCATCCCCTAGCTTCAAGGCTTTCCCACTCTTACGCAAGGTAGGGATCCCATTGCATTTAGCACCTCAAGAACCTTAGGCTTCAAGCATGACAAGCACCTCAAGCACCTTAATCATCAAGCATGACCAGCACCTCAAGCACCTTATGTCAGCAAGCACAACAAGCACCTCAAGCTTGGGCAAGGTTCCCACCTCAAGGCTATCCCTAGCTTGCTTAAGGTCCTAGATCTAAGGAATTTTAACACTAACCTCAGCCCTAGCTTTCTTAAGGTCCTAGGTCTAAGGACTTTTAACACTAACCTTTGGAGGTCTTTAATGAAGCTAGCCCTAGTTCTTTTAAGATCCATTATTTGGTGATTGATCTTTGATAGATTATCTCCCTTTCCGACCCTTTGCCTTCTCTCCCTTTGGTCCTGTGTTGAGATAGATCTAAAAGCACATGTATATATTCTAGCTCTTGTTCCTATTTATTTTCCCACATTAAATGATCAGTTCAATATGAGAAATCATTTGGGTTAGTTAGATATTAGATTTTATGACATTACCTCTCTCTTGAAATGATAGTAGTCCTCCACAATGAGGTAGAGGAGGTAAAGTATTATCATTAGTCTATGTTTCCTATCCGGTAGAGGATTCCTTTTACCCTACGACATCATTCCAAAATGGATGACTAATCTATTTGATGCTTGGGAGACCTGGCTACTGCAAGCATGTAACTCTTTAGTACTTATCATACTTTCCAAAGTAGAGTGACAAATTCTACTTGGTGTTTGGGAGACATCATCATCACAAACATGATTTTAAGCATGCATACTACTCAAATTTGTGCACAATAAAAAGAGAGAGATTTAGCCTTATAAGACAAAAACATTGTTCATTTAAAAGAAACATTTACATTTGCTTACTCTAGTGTAACATTATAAGCATTGACAAGGTTCATACTATCCTTAGGTCTTCATCTCCAAAACATTGAAGACCACCGTTGATGCCAAGCTTAACTGGATTGTTTCTAGTGCCATCATTGCGGGCTTCTTTGCAAGACCGCCTAGTGGAAAATAGAGGTCTTTCTGGTAGAGATAGTCTTCAATCTGCATCTTCCACTGCTGGTAGTTTTGCCGTTGAACTTCTCGATCTTGAGCTTCCCTTCCTCTGCCATTGCTCCCATTCAATTCAAGGAATTCTGTCCTTGAGATACTTTAGCTACTACAAGAAAACCTTGCTCTGATACCAGTTGTTAGGAAATAGGACATAGCTAAGTATATAATTGAAAAGATTACTTAAATGGAGAGAGATAATTTGCACACACGAGAGATTATAGAGAGGAAGGGGAGAGAGAGAGAGAGAGAGAGAGAGAGAGAGAGAGAGAGAGAGAGATGTTAAGTATGGAGCCTGATTTACCCTTGTAATTTTCTGTGGTAAAAGCGCACATTTGTAAGGCCCCCATTATGAGGAGAAGCCATCGTGCGTGAAGGAAAATCACTCATCGGAAACCAAAATTTTCACGGACAAGAATCAGGGGCAACTTTAAACGCCTCGGGGGCGGAGGCGCTCGAGACTTTTTTTTTCGCCGGAATATTCTTTTTCACCGGAATATTATGGCCGGCCGGCGGCTGGAAAGTGGTCGGAAAACAATCGGTCGGTTGGCCGGTGGCCGGTAGTCAATGGCCGGTGGCCGGTGGTCGGAAGTCAATGGCCGATGGCCGGTGGCCGAATTGAAAAGCGGACTTGTCTTCTCAAGGGCGGCCACACATGGGCGGATTGGAGGGTCCGATTTGGACTTATTCGCACAAGGGCGACTACACATAGCCGTCTCTCATAAGAGAGGGCAGCCCTTTTGGCCTATAAAAGGAGGCCATTTCTACACACATTTCATAGTGTGAAGTTGATGCAACAAGGTGAGTGTGAGGTGGTGAGAGTGAAGCAAGGCTGGAGCTCCATGAAGGGTATAATCCCTTTGTAAACTACTTCTTGTTTTGAAGTACTAAAGCCATTGAGTGGCTGCTTTCCCGTGGACGTAGCCCACATTGGGTGAACCACGTATATCGTGTGTACTCTCTCTCTCTCTCTCTACTCTATAATCTCGTGTATATAAATCTGTCTCTCTCCATTAAGTAATCTACTCAATTATCTATTTAGCTACGTCTTATTTCCTAACAACTGGTATCAGAGCAAGGTTTGCTTGTAGCTAAATTATCTCAAGGAAAGGATTCCTTGAATTGAGTGGGAGTTATGGCGGAGGAAGGGAAGCTCAAGATTGAGAAGTTCAACGGCAAAAACTACCAACACTGGAAGATGCAGATTGAAGACTATCTCTACCAGAAGGACCTCTATTTGCCACTAGGCGGTCTTGCGAAGAAGCCCGTAACACTGGCAGATGAAGCATGGATTGTCCTTGATCGAAAGGCACTGGGAACAATCCGGTTAATCTTGGCGTCAACGGTGGCCTTCAATGTTTTGGAGATGAAGACCACAGAGGACTTGATGAAGTCACTTGACGACTTCTACGAGAAACCATCGGCATCCAATAAGGTATTTCTTATGAAGCGCTTGTTCAATCTAAAGATGGCAAAGAATGGTTCAGTTGCAGAACACCTAAATGACTTTAACACAAACATAAGTCAACTTCGATCAGTGAAAATCAATTTCGATGACGAAGTGCGAGCTCTCCTTATACTATCATCTCTACCGGATAGTTGGGACAGCCTTGTGATGGCTGTAAGTAATTCTATCTCTGGCACAAATACTCTTAAGTTTGATGATGTTGTGGGTGTGCTCCTAAGCGAGGAAATGCGAAGGAAAAGCACAGAAGAATCATCAAGTGCTGCACTATCAGTGGAAACAAGAGGAAGGCTTAAGGAGAGGTTCAAAAACCAAAAGGGTCGTGATCGCTCAAGGCGGAGCAAGTCATGCACAAAGTCAGTTCTTGAATGTTGGAACTGCGGCAAGAAGGGCCACATCAAGAAGGATTGCTGGTCCAAGAAGAAGAAGGAGACAGAGTCTCAAGACAACAAGCCAACATCGGAGGCCAATGTGGCAGGTAAAGTAGAGCAAGATGCTCTAATTCTCTCATTAGACAATGTGTCTAATTCCTGGATAGTAGATTCCGGGGCTTCATTCCATGCGACACCACACAAGCAACATTTCCAAGACTACACCAAAGGTAATTTTGGGTATGTATACTTGGGAGATGATGAAGCTTGTGAGATTGTCGGCAAAGGTACAGTTTCTGTCAAAACTGCTAACGGAAATGAATGGAAGCTTAAAGATGTTAGGCATGTTCCTTCTCTTCGCAAAAATTTGATCTCTACAGGACAATTGGATGATGAAGGTCACAACATTGCATTCGGAAACAAACGGTGGAAGATCTCAAAGGGATCTTTGGTGGTTGCCAAGGGTGAAAAAGTCGGTACACTTTACTTGTGTACTGTTAGCACGCAACCTTCAGCTTGTGCAGCAACTACAGAAGTTGATAGTGCGGTGTGGCACTACCGACTTGGGCATATGAGTGCCAAAGGAATTCAAATCCTTCAAACAAAGAAGCTTCTACCAGGTTTGAAAGAAGTGGACTTAGAGTTCTGTGAAGATTGTGTTTATGGTAAACAAAAGAGGGTAAAATTTCAAAAATCAGGAAATGAAAGAAAAAATAAAAAACTTGAGTTGGTTCATTCTGATGTTTGGGGTCCTGCAAGTACACCATCACTTGGTGGCTCATTGTACTATGTAACATTCATAGACGATGCGACTAGAAAAACATGGGTTTATGTCATGAAGAATAAATCCGATGTATTTTCTATATTTCAAAGGTGGAAAGCCTTTGTGGAGAATGGAACAGGTACCAAGGTTAAATGCCTCAGATCCAACAATGGAGGCGAATATTGCAGCCAAGATTTTGAAAGCTTTTGTGCTAGCAATGGCATTCGGAGGCAAAGGAAAACCCCAAGGACACCTCAACAAAATGGGATTTTGGAAAGGATGAACAGGACAATCATGGAACGAGCACGAAGCATGCGGCTACATGCAGGCCTACCGCTTGAGCTTTGGGCGGAAGCTGTAAGTACGTCTGTGTACTTAATCAATCGGTCACCCTCAACGGCATTGGATGGGGGAGTTCCATAAGAGGCATGGACAGGTAAACCGGTGAATTATGCATTTCTCAAAGTGTTTAGGTGTGAGTCTTTCATGCACATAGATAGAAGCCTAAGATCAAAGTTAGATGCAAAGTCCAAAAGTGTTTCTTCATTGGCTATGGAGAAGGAGACTTTGGGTATTGCCTATGGAATCCTGAAGATGGTAAAATCTTAAGGAGTAGGGATGTAATTTTTAACGAACAAAATATGTACAAAGATTACTTGGAAAGAAAACAAACAAAAGAAACAGGTGATGAGTACATGGAGCTTGAGGACGGTGAAGACTCAAGGACTGCAAACGGTGACAATGTGCAACAACGTCAACCAAATGAGGAGCCTCAACCTATTCCCTGAAGATCTACAAGAGCAAGTAGACCTCCAGAAAGGTTTGTTCCTTCCTTCAACCATCTCTTGATCTCAGATTCTGGAGAGCTGGAATCATATGAAGAAGCTATGCAACATGAATCCAAAAAAGAATGGACAAAGAGCATGCAAGTGGAGATGGACTCACTACATCGCAACCAAACATGGGAGTTGGTTGAGTTGCCTAAAGGTAAGCGGGCACTTCAAAACAAATGGGTGTACAAGCTAAAGGAAGAAGAAGGTGGGAAGAAAAGGTACAAGTCTAGGCTTGTGGTAAAAGGTTTGTCTCAAAAGAAAGGTATTGACTTCAATGAAATATTTTCTCCTGTTGTAAAAATGAACTCAATTAGGCTTGTATTAAGCCTTGTGGCTGCTCATGATCTAAATCTCGAGCAAATGGATGTAAATACGGCATTCCCTCACGGTGACTTAGAGGAGGAAATCTACATGCTTCAACCAAAGGGGTATGAAATAAAAGGTAAGGAGAAAATGGTTTGCAGATTAAAGAAGAGCTTGTATGGTTTAAAGCAAGCATCAAGACAATGGTACTTGAAGTTTGATCGATGGATGTTGGATCATGGATTCACAAGATGCAACTCGGATCACTGCGTCTACACGGAGAATTTGGGAGATGGGAAATTCATCATCCTAATGTTGTATGTTGATGACATGTTGATTGCAAGTGCTAACATGCAGGACATCAAAGACCTAAAAGAGGAGCTGTCCAAATCTTTTTCAATGAAAGATTTAGGTGCTGCAAAGAGGATACTTGGTATGAAAATATCAAGGGATAGGACGAAGAAGACAATAAAGCTATCTCAAGAATATTACATCAAGAAGGTACTAGAAAGGTTTTCAATGCAAAATGCAAAACCAGTTTCTACACCTTTGGCTGGTCATTTTAAACTAACGAAGGATATGTGTCCAAAGACACAAGAGGAGATAGCCTATATGTCTAAAGTTCCATATGCTGCAGCGGTAGGTTCTCTAATGTATGCTATGGTCTGGACAAGGCCAGACATTGCACATGCAGTGGGAGTTGTGAGTAGGTTCATGGACAACCCAGGTAAAGAGCATTGGCAAGCTGTGAAGTGGATACTTAGGTATCTAAAAGGGACAACAACAAATGCTTTGTATTTTGGAGGAACTGATATTTTTCTAGAAGGGTATGCTGATGCAGATATGGCAGGTGACAAAGATACTCGAAGGAGCACTACTAGCTATGTGTTCACGGTTGGAGGCATAGCAGTAAGCTGGGCTTCAAAGCTGCAGAAGGTGGTTTCACTTTCTACCACGGAAGCAGAGTATGTAGCAATGATGGAGGCAAGCAAAGAAATTCTGTGGCTTCACAGATTCTTAGAAGAGCTTGGATTCAAACAAGACAATTGTGTCTTGTACAGTGATAGCCAAAGCGCTATCCATCTTGCGAAGAACTCAGCCTTTCATTCAAGGACAAAGCACATTGAGGTGAGATATCACTTCATACGCACTCTTTTGGAAGAGGGACAACTAAAGCTAGGAAAGGTGCATACAAGTGAAAATCTTGCAGACATGTTTACAAAGGTGGTCAACAAGGAGAAGTTGAGCTTTTGCTCATCTTCAATTGGCATTCAAGGATAAGAAGCCAGAATGGAAAGCAGTCACAGGTTTGGTTTGGAGATCAGTCTCCAAGTGGGAGATTGTTAAGTATGGAGCCTGATTTACCCTTGTAATTTTCTGTGGTAAAAGCGCACATTTGTAAGGCCCCCATTATGAGGAGAAGCCATCGTGCGTGAAGGAAAATCACTCACCGGAAACCAAAATTTTCACGGACAAGAATCAGGGGCAACTTTAAAGGCCTCGGGGACGGAGGCGCTCGAGACTTTTTTTTTCGCCGGAATATTCTTTTTTGTCGGAATATTATGGCCGGCCGGCGGCCGAAAAGTGGTCGGAAAACAACCGGTCGGTTGGCCGGTGGCCGGTAGTCAATGGCTGGTGGCCGGTGGTCGAAAGTCAATGGCCGGTGGCCGGTGGCCGAATTCAAAAGCGGACTTGTCTTCTCAAGGGCGGCCACACATGGGCGGATTGGAGGGTCCGATTTGGACTTATTCGCACAAGGGCGGCTACACATGGCTGTCTCTCATAAGAGAGGGCAGCCCTTTTGGCCTATAAAAGGAGGCCATTTCGACACACATTTCATAGTGTGAAGTTGATGCAACAAGGTGAGTGTGAGGTGGTGAGAGTGAAGCAAGGCGGGAGCTCCATTAAGTGTATAATCCCTTTGTAAACTACTTCTTGTTTTGAAGTACTAAAGCCATTGAGTGGCTGCTTTCCCGTGGACGTAGCCCACATTGGGTGAACCACGTATATCGTGTGTACTCTCTCTCTCTCTCTCTACTCTATAATCTCGTGTATATAAATCTGTCTCTCTCCATTAAGTAATCTACTCAATTATCTATTTAGCTATGTCTTATTTCCTAACGAGAGAGAGAGAGAGAGAGAGAGAGAGAGAGAGAGAGATCACACGATATACGTGGTTCACTCAATGTGGGCTATGTCCACGGGAAAGCAGCCACTCAATGGCTTTAGTACTTCAAACAAGAAATAATTTACACAAGGATTTCACCCTTTTGGAGATCCCGCCTTGCTTCACTTTCACCACCTCACATCAACTTCACAATGCACCACAATGCTTCACAATCCATTTTTGTGTGTAGAGGAGGCCTCCTTTTATAGGCCAAAAGGGCTGCCCTCTCTCGTGAGAGGCATTCGTGTGTAGCCTCCCTTGTGTTGACAAGTCCAAATTGGACCCTCCAATCCGCCCATGTATGACCGCCCTTGAGAAGACAAGTCCTCCTTTGAAAATTGGCCACCGGCCACCGGCCATTGATTTCCAACCACAAACCATCGTCCATTGACTATTGGCCATCGGCCAATTGGCCAAACGACCGGCCATTTTTTGACCACTTTTAGGCCGCCGTCTAGCCATAATATTCCAGCGAAAAGGAATACTTTGCTCGAGACTGGCCGTGAAAATTTTGGTTTCCGGCAAGTAATTTTTCTTCTCTCACGATGGATTCTCCTCATAATGGGGGCCTTACAAATATGTCTTTTTATCACAAAAATTACAAGGGGTAAATCAGGCTCCATACTTAACAGTTGTATGCCTGTTGAATTGATGTATGATGAAAAACGTGTGATGCCAATTGAAGATGCAGTTCTTACATGGAATGTATTGCCATGGGAACATGGATGAGTAGAGAAGACCTTCTTGCATTGCGCATACGGCAATTGGAAAGAAGGCCTGAAGACATTGAGCTTGCAAAAGCTTGACTAAAGAATGCAAGGTTGAAAAATAAAGACAAATTTGACAAGAGGCATAGGATCAGACCAAAAGACATTGAAGAAGGTGATTGGGTGTTGGTGTATTATAGTAGCCTTGAAAACCAGTACTATTCAATAAGGAATATTTCAAAGAGATGGTTTAGTCATTTTGTTGTCAAAGATGTGCATGGAAATGCAACTTATACCTTGCGTGAACTAGATGGGACGGAAATGAAAATTCCCATTGCTGGAAAAAGAATTAAATTATTCAAAAGAAGAGGGGATGTTGACCCATTTGATGCACAATCTAGTGAAGAAGATGGTGGGTATAACTATATGCAAATTGAGGATGAGAGTGAAGATGTGGCGTTTGACCATGAGTTTTAATGCTTAACAAATGTTGATGTGGCACATACCAGAGGATGTCCAGGTTCATAAGGGGTGGATATCATGCCGTGGTACGTACATAGTGTGCATGGAAATGTAACTTATACCTTGTGTGAACTAGATGGGACGGAAATGAAAATTCCCATTGCTAGAAAAAGAATTAAATTATTCAAAAGAAGAGGGGATGTTGATCCATTTGTTGTCAAACATGTGCATGGAATGCAACTTATACCTTGCGTGAACTAGATAGGACGAAAATGAAAATTCCCATTACTGGGAAAAGAATTAAATTATTCAAAAGAAGAGGGGATGTTGATCCATTTGATGCACAATATAGTGAAGAAAATGATGGGTCTAACTATATGCAAATTGAGGATGAGAGTGAAGACGTGGCATTTGACCATGAGTTTTAATGCTTAACAAATGTTGGTGTGGCACATACCGGAGGATGTGCAGGTTCAAAAGGGGTGAATTTTGTGCCATGGTACGTAAATAGTGTCAAATAAAAACATTCACCTCACTTTTGACACTTCTCAATGCATGCAAATAAAAGCAATCATGTACATATTGTGATATATGTTAAAGAGGCTACCGCGGTCGCATCATGTACATACCTATCCGGGGAGTTGTGGGCCTGGATGTGACGCATTTGCATGATTTTCCACTTGCTAAGATGCTTAATTTGGTTTGACAATGTACATATTTCAAGTTTTTTATAGTGGCACACTCATCTAGCCTATAAAGAGTGATACAGACAAAAATTGCCAAAAATAACAGCTAATAGGTGCCGTTGCATAATTGCATGGAAAGTGACCCAAAATGGGTAATTCATGAAACATGATCCTTATCTGTGTTTTAATGCTTATTTGAGTGATCCCAAAAATTCAGGAATTGTTCTGACTCTGTTTGGGATTTTTTGCATAAAAAATGGCATTTTTTGGGTCATAAATGAGCTGAAAATGACATAGTTTTGGTCCAAAGTGGCAAAATGGCCCAAAAATTGACACATCAGCTCATATTTCTGTGGGAAAGAGGGAAAGGGCTGATTTTACCAGAAAAAACCTGCAATTTTTGTCTACTATGAAATTGCTTCCATGGTTGCCCAAACTATATGTGCTGCAGTCCCACCTCTTCGTAATCTTGTATCTGAGCCTGTGAGGGAGTGAATTAGGGTTTCCCCTTATCAAAATGGTGTGTGGGATTCAATATAGAAGCTCTCAAATCTCTTCAAAATCAGAAAATGGTCACCAAGAAGGGGGAAGATCAAGTATTCCTTTCAACTCTTTGACGTTACGACTATGTAATTGGGGGCGAGGCTACATGATACCATGAAAGAGGTTTGAGATTTGATTGAAAGTTGTGCTTCTATGAGAGTTGAATTTTCCTGGCTAAAAGTTTAATGTTCTTAATTTCTCTTTTTGAGTAAATTTGGATGTGAATTGGTGATCATTTCATCACGAATTTGTCTACGAAAACAAGCAATTTCCAAGCATAATAGGAAAGAGGGTTTGTGACTTTGTTGTCACGAACGCTCTTAGATTTTTAGTCATCCTTAGAGAGAGGTTTGGTGATTCTCCATAAACTCCTTTTCACAAAGTGTTTGTGACTCTCATCACAAACTCTCATAGCCAGAGGTTCCGCACCTTCCCAGCTAGACTGCACACATTTCGACAACGTGTCTTTTCTTGGACTTGAAAAAAATGATGCCTCACTTTCATCTTTTTTTTATTTTTTTGAATCAATGCCTTGTATGTATGAAAATGACTTTGATAATTGTCTTTATCCATAGTTTCATCAAGCTTTTATCAAGGACTTTTGAGCATCTTGACATTATTTATCAAACCTCTTTTTGTGTGATCTATCTTTATTGATACCATGGACATGCCCCAGGGGATTCACTCTATAGACAAAACGGGACGCCACCTGTGAGCAGAAAACTTTGATAAAATCCCTATATACGACTCATATTAGGAAATATGACTCCCCTTTCTATGCTTATGTCATAATAATCAATATCTAATTCTCCTAAATGATTTTCTCATATTAAACTGATCATTTAATGTGGGGAAGTGCCAAGGGAGAAAAAGCTAGAATATTGGTTAAGCTAGCAGACCGGCCACAGTTAGGGATCCAAAGGAGGGAAAATAGGGATCCAAAGGGGGGGCCATCTGCAAAAGAGCCATGTGAAACAATGGGCCAAAAAGACCCTAAGGTCCAGCCCATTAAGACTTCCAAAATGCTAAGGTTCCAAAATTCAAAGGTTGAGTCCAAAGGTCAACCCTAGAGAAAATTGGATGCTTTGTGTGTGCCCTAAAAGTCTTTGCACATCCCTACATGGGAGGGGGCGAGCCCCAAAGCTAGGGGATGAGAGAGAAAGCCACACACACACACACAGGCTCCCTTTACACAAAGGGAATGAGGGACACATGTCAGCTCCCTAGGCCAGATGCCCACAAGGTGTGCCCAATTCCTATTGGAAGACCCTTGAAGTGGACCAATGAGAATTAAGCTAGAGTAAATGTAGTTTAATTAATTTAAAAACATTTAATAAAAGAAACCAATGAGAAATAAGTCTCCTAGAAGACTATTGGGCAGTCTCCCAAAGGGTCCAATGAGCATTCAGGAGCCCCATGGCTTGCCTGATTCCTATTGGCCAGGAGACAAAGGGGTCCAATAAGAGTTTTGTTTAATTATTTAATTATCTAAAGCTCTCACAAAAGGGGAAAGGGGGACACATGTCTAAAGGCTATCACTTATGCTGCTTAATTCCTATTGGCTTGACCTGGGGAGGTCCAATGAGGCAAAAGCCAGACCTATTTAGCAGCTAGGGCTCGCCCAAGAGAGGGAGGGGGCTGATTTTTGCTTGGCATTGACACACACACACTCACACTTGACCATGTGTGAAGGAGGAATACTCTATCTCCTCCCAAGCTTTAATGGAGAGCTCATCACCTACTCCAAGCTTGTGAGATAGAAGCCTACATCAACACCCTCCTGGCATGTGGATGCAAATCCAACCAAGAGCCAAGCTTCAATGCATGCTCACCTTCTCTACCAAGCTAATTACTAAGCTAAGCTATGCTAATATGAGTGATTATGTGAGGAGATGTACATCTTTCTCGTAAGATACTTCTTTTTCCTCTCAATCTACTCTCATACCCTGCTAGCTCTCACCATCTTCGAAGGTGTGTGAGGTCTTGGGTCTGAGAACGGGGATAATTCAAGTTGTGTTTGATTAAGTGTTTTGCTTGGTGTATGAAGCTTCCATCTTCATTGCACTAGCTAGTCTTGAAGGAACACAAAGAATTGTATTGTACAATGTCTCTCTTGATGGGAGAAACCATAATACAAAGCCTTTTGGAGGGGGGACCGGCTCCATGCAAATCCGGTCCTCAACTGTTGTCAATAGCTTAATTGCTCTCTCTTTTGAAAGTATTGTCGATGCTATCTAACTAGGTGTTATGCTTTTTGTTGCTCTCTCCACCCAAGCACTCTTGTAATTCTCATTAGGAATCTATTCTAATGAAATGCCCACTATGTTCATGCTAATTTCCGCTACACATAAGATTTTAGGCCATTAAATGTTACATTGGTATCAGAGCTCAAGGTTTCTCTTTTCTTGCTCAAGAAGGGAGGTCCTCAAGCTAGCTACAAATGGTTGGTATTATTAATTGCCTGTGAGTAAGTAGAATAGGGATTTTTCAGCCTTGCAGTGCGCCTGCCTTTGTGCAGTTAACGGGGCATCACCGTCGAGAGCTATGGTCTTAATAGTGGAGTCCTATGGGGCTTGCCTATGGCTTAACCACTATTGAGCTATTAGAAGCTTGACAGGAGCCGGTGCTGTCTTGGTGTCGAAAGACCCTCTCTTCTATTCCTTGCAATTAATGGTATTCGAGCCGCGGGTACAGTAGCTTGAGTGCTTTTTCTAAAGGGGTAAAGAGGAGTAGCAACTAGGGCTTGAAGTGCCAAAGTACACCTAAAAAGTTTACACCTAAAAGTTGTTAGAATGGCTGACAATAGTAAAGAGAGTGAAATTAATGTTGATAACTTTGATTTTGCTCATGAGCAAGCTACTAATGATGCTTCAATGCTTGTTAACTATCTTGTTTCTAGGCTTCAACAAGCCATGGGCAATCCATCTCTCCAAAGTGAAGTGCAACGGCAGCTCCGTGCTCACGGGATTCTCCAAGCTCATCACCATGACGAGAGAACACCTAGGAAGCCTCCTTTTGAGACTACCAAAAGAGGTCTCTCTCCGATTCGGGAAGAAGAAGAGAATCCATATGAAGGGCTCAAGAACTTACTTCTTGATGATGCATCTCCTTCCCAAAGGAGAACTCAAGAGCCTCCACCGAAGGAACGAGAAAGAAGCGAGTCTCCTGCCACCTCGGCGGAGATGGCTCCACGAAGACGGCGGGCTAAACGCTCTCCATCACCACCAAAGCGGAGAAGACCATCACACTCTTCTCCACGCCATAATTCAAAGAGGGATGATAAAAAGCAAGAGAAGAAAAAGGCGAGAAAGAGGACACCCTCTTCTCCATCTTCTTCATCCTCTTCCTCTTATGAAAGCTATGGTGAAGACAACAAAGATCAAGACAAGAAAAAGGCGAGAAAGAGGTCACCCTCTTCTCCACCTTCTTCAAATTCTTCATCTTCTGAAGAAAGTGATGGTGCAACTTTTGAACCATCAAAAAGAAGAGGCCATAGGAAATCCTATGCCGCATGGAAGAGGTCGTCCAAACTGAAGAAATTCAAAGAGGGAGGGAAGAGCATCTCTTTCCTTACCTATGATGGCACCTTCGGTGCTACAGACAAAGTTTTGGCCTTTATCCAGCAATTCGATGCGGCGTTTGGAGATGAGGGCTTCACGGAGTCCTCTAAGCTACGCCATGTAGCTATGCACTTTCAAAAGTCCGCCAGACAATGGTGGTCTAGCCTACGAGCCAACGGTGAAGCTCCACGAACATGGAAGGCTTTAAGAGCTTCCATTATGAAGCAGTTTTTGGCCACCGATGCCAAAGACAAAGTACTCACCGAATGGCGAAGCTTAAAGCTCTCTCCCAATGAATCCATCCACAAATATGTAGACAAGTTTTGGGACCTACAACTCAAAGCCACTGTCTTCAAAAAGTTGGACCTCTAATCACTGTCGCGATAGACTCAAAACAGCAATTTCCAAAGTATCCGGAACTGATCTACAAAGACATCAACACGAAGATCTTCTTGCCCTGATTCTAACGACTACTCGATCATTCAGAACGGATGTCGTTTGAGGTACTTACGACCAAATATAGCTCGTAGCAGGCGGGCTCGCAATGTGGTCCTCGGCTTGCATTGCTTGCGTCAACGCGGAGAGCTCCTCGATGCTAACACGCTCCTACTCTCATATCTGCAATGTGATTAGTGTGCGCGACGGTGTGTGTGCGTGAAGCTCACTACCGTGTGCTGCAGAACCCACGACTGTATATTATTTGAGATAACGTTGTCAGGAGTTTTTTGGAGCAAGGGATTGCGCATATGTACATATACATGCATGGTGCATCAAATAAAGGATTGCCCATTTTCCTTAGCCAGGTGGTTATGTGGGGCCCACATGTGTACAGGTAGGACAGGGTGTACACAGTGCAGCGATTTTCACTATTACCAGTACCAGTGTGTTTTTTCTACAATAAGGAGGAGTTGGTAGCGCGTAAAACTTCTCGAGGAAGCTATCCGCGGGCTGACGACGTGAGGTCAGCAAGTGCGTCAGATGGTATCTAGTGGCGTCAGGAGGGCGAACGAGGTCAATATTTGCACGCGGATGAGGACGGACACAACGTGGGTGTTTTCTTGTGAGAGTTATGCAGAAAGGTCATCATTAGGACCACTTTTTGGGGCCACTTCACGTGGTGGCGAGATGCATTATTGGAAAAAAGCTGAGTGCCAGGTGTGCAAATGATTCAAAAAGGTGACAACTATGCACTGCGAGGTCAGTTTTTGGCCTGTTCGGGGTCCGTTTGAGGTCATCTAAAAGGCCAAGGGTGCCCAACTAATAAAGCTAAGTGTGGGAACTAAAAAAACAGAGAGAAGACCAGAAAAAACGTGGAGAAGAGAGAAGGAACAGCCGCAGGTGTGTTTTTGCTCATTTTGGAGCCTGTTTTGGCCGTAAACTGCTCATCCGAGGTCGGATTTGAGCATTTTGACATTGTAGACTGGGGTTTTGGGCCGTTCCGGACGCGATGGCGCTGTCCATTTTGCCAAATTCCTCACTCTTTTCCTGTTGTTTTTCTGTGTAAGTTCCTCCTATGAGCGAAGTTTCTGCTCCAGTTTGTGATTGTATCTGGCTTCTTTCACCCATAGTGTGTGAGCTATTTGCCCCATTGGTGTTGGCCCAAGCTCAATTGTATCAAAACATCAGAAATTCTCCTCTTTTGAGCTGAGTTTTTTGGGTGTGTGTGTGTGTGTGTGTGTCTGTGTGGAGTGGGAAAGTGGATAGTCTCTCTCCTCTCACTCCAGAGGTGTGTTCCCTGTCTCGGCCAGGTGTGTTGTCTAAGCCGAGTGGTGCCCCATAGTGTGTGTGTGTATCTTCCCAAGAGTGTGTGTCGGGTCGTTATAGAGGCGCTGTGTGTGTTTTCATCCCGCTCACATTCTTTTGGCGCCCCCACGGAGGATCTTCTTCGAGTACCTTCTGCTTCGAGCTTCGAGCTTCGAGCTTCGAGCTTCGGGATTACAGGTTACAGGTTACAGGTTACAGGTTACAGGTACAGGTACAGGTGATTCACACAGGTACAGGTAGCTGGAGTACAGTGATATACTAACAGTGATGTCACTTGCAGTTGTTGTGGGAATGCATCACTTGGCGCCTATTTGAGCGCATTGTCTGTTGGATTGTACGTTACTTGTGGAAACTGCCATTGTACGCATTTGTGGAGCCATACTTGGTTGTATTTGGCAGTCCCAGCCATTTCTGAGACTTGGTCTGGAAGATAGTCATTTCTGAGACTTGACTATATGCGATTTGCATTAGCCTTCGTGTGAGGGTCGATAGCGTGAGGTTTTTATTGAGCTGGGGGATTCTCAAATGTGGAGATCCTTTCGGTGATACAGGTAGCTGGAGCACCCTTTTCGTGACCTCGCCATAGGCTATGTACTAGTGAGTCCTACTTGATGCTCGGGTTCTATTGTTGACAGTTTATGCATACATAGACAGTCTATATTTTGGGTTCCTACTGCTCTACTTCTGGGGAAACTCTGTCGAAATTTTCCCAAGTTATGATGGCTGGTTTTTTGGTATTTTGAGCCATTTATGCTGTTATGCTGCTGAAATTTTGGCAAAATCAGAGGTTGAGTCAGGTGTGCCTTCTTGGGAGCTTCATGGTTGGCTTTAATGGATGATCAAAATGGCCCTCAGTTCACTCCTTTTCATTTAACGCAAAGAATTCAGATTAATGTTCATGTGTCCAGGAAGATCTTTTTCCAGCAGCGCATAGTCTTTATGTTTGGGCCAAGAAGATTGAGAGAGATCCTGGAATGTCCTTTGCCTGTTGTCATTCCGATGATCAACTATGAAAACTCATTTGATGTGCATGTGTTTGTCCTTATCTAAAGTTGAGCTCCATTGAAGTTTCTAGGGATTGGGAAGTGAAAAGTTTTGGGTTCTTGCACGTGTGTTCGAAGGGGTTCTCAAAGCATCATAATTTGGGTAGCCATGGCTTTCTCTTATCCCGAGTTTCATGGAAGAAGTGATGAAGATGTGGAAGAATATTTGGAAAAGATGGAGGTTGCCTGCATTAGCAACCAAATTCATGACCCTACGCAAATGTTACGCCTTCTCCAAATTTGTTTGAAGAGTGATGCACGAGCTTGGTCCAAAGCATTTGAAGAGGAGTTGCGTATGGCTGATCCACCTATAAGATTGAGTTGGGACAATCTAAGGCATGGATTGGAAGTGGAGTTTGTGAAGATAGAAGACCCTGACAAAGTGTGGCAAGAAGTACAGGCTTTGGTGCAAAAGGAAGGTGAGCCAGTAGATGCGTACATACGTAAGTTTTCATTGGCATGGGAGCGAATGTGCAAGGCTTTAGCACCACAGGTACCCCCGCCTGACATGATGAAGAAGGACAGGTTCTTGGCTGGTCTTTGGGAGAATATACGTTGGAGAGTAGAGCTAAAGAAGCCTAGGACATATGAAGATGCACTAGAGGTAGCAAGGAACAAAGAGTGGAAGCTGAGGAAAATGAGCCAGTTAGGGGTGGAGTCTTTGCCAATGAGGTCTGAATTTCAGCCTATAGAGTCTTTACAAGGGCGCATGTCAGGGGTTCATCATGAACCAGTGGTTCCTGTTACTACTCAGGTTATGCCAGCAGTGGTCACTACAGCAGTGCAAGATGATGGCCTAAGGCAAGACATGAGGCAAGTGGTTGATCTGATGAAGAATCTCAGCCTAAACATGCTAGGTCAAGTGGGAAATAATCGAGGTCAAGGGCGGTTTGCAAATCAGCCAGGAGGTGAAGAAAGACCTAGGAATGGTGCTGGACAAAGTAATAGTAGGTTTTGGAGGCAGACGCCCACATGTTATAATTGTGGAGAGTTGGGTCACATCAGCCCGCAATGTGATAAGCCACCAAGGATGGGGGGAGACATGTATCCATTGCCAAGACAGGTGCTAACTAGATCAAATGATTATGGCATCGAAATTAAGGGAGACGAAGGAACCAGTGGACTGACCCAGGAGGAAAAGGGAAAGACAAAAGTGCTAAGTGTAGTCACCTTGGAGAAGGCATCAAAGCTAGAGGATACATTAGTGATGCCTATTGGGAAGAGGACCACAGAGGATAAGGAAGGAAGAAGTGCCTCAGGTCCTAGTAAGAAGAAAGGAAAGAGCCATGAAGGCGAGGATGTCAAGGCCAAGAGGAAAAGGAGAGCTCGTCGAAAGTTTCATGTTTCAGATTTTCCACTAGGGGATGGGCAATTAAGCTATGACTTGAAGGAGGATCTGACGAGCAGGAAGGTAGATGTTACTTTTGGGCAGCTTATAGAGATGGTGCCTAAGCTAAAGCGACAGTGGAAGAGGATGGTTAACCCAATGGAGAAAGAGCCAGAGAGAGGTTCAGTGAAGGTGTTGGCAATGGACGAGCTACCAGACATTTGTCCAATAGTAGATGTGTGGCATAAAAGGAAAAATTTGGGACAAGGTTATGTGGATGGCGGAGCCCAAATATGCGTCATAACACACTCATGCGTTGAGAAGATGGGTCTCACAGTGGCTGGGGTGTCAGGTTTTCGGATCAGATTGGCAAACCATCAAAAAGTAAAATGCTTGGGTGTTGTAAAGAGCTTAGAAGTGGAGGCATATGATGCAAAGGCAGTGGTTGATTTTCATGTGATGCCAGCAGGGTTGGGAGCATATCCTATTATACTGGGCAGACCATGGTTACGTGCAGTGGGAGCTGTTCAAGATTGGCGACATGGTACAATTAGCCTCTATGGAAAGACAGGTACCAAGAAGCTTTATAATATGGACACAAGGAAACGATTAGAGGAGCTTTATGAAGATGAGGATGAGTCTAGTGATGAAGACTCTTCCACGGTGACAGATGAGGATAGTGATAGCACTACCAGCAGTGATGAGGATGTTGATGTTGCATTTCTTTTGATGGACAAAGAAATCCAGGAGATTGGTTTAGTTGCATTTGCAAATGAGGTTGAAGATGAAAGTGAAGGGCCTTATGAAGTGATTGAAGGGCTGATGCAAACCAAGGTTGAGTTGTCAAAGAAGCAGGAATTGATGACACAAATGATCGGTGGAGACCTCTCCGCTATGGAGAAGGAGATATATTTGCACATGCAGGTCTATGCCAAAGTAATTGATGATTTTCTTGATGGGAGGTTGATAAATGGCATCTCCACAGGTTTTCCTTGGGAACCAGGTGAAAGTTTGATTAAGCTTTTGATGCAAGGAATGCCAAGTGTTTTTGTGTGGGATCCAGGTGGAATGAGCATCTACTAGTGCTGCTGCTGAGCATGAATGCTCTAGCAGGCTAGGGGGTGGGCAAATTATGTCAGGAGTTTTTTGGAGCAAGGGATTGCGCATATGTACATATACATGCATGGTGCATCAAATAAAGGATTGCCCATTTTCCTTAGCCAGGTGGTTATGTGGGGCCCACATGTGTACAGGTAGGACAGGGTGTACACAGTGCAGCGATTTTCACTATTACCAGTACCAGTGTGTTTTTTCTACAATAAGGAGGAGTTGGTAGCGCGTAAAACTTCTCGAGGAAGCTATCCGCGGGCTGACGACGTGAGGTCAGCAAGTGCGTCAGATGGTATCTAGTGGCGTCAGGAGGGCGAACGAGGTCAATATTTGCACGCGGATGAGGACGGACACAACGTGGGTGTTTTCTTGTGAGAGTTATGCAGAAAGGTCATCATTAGGACCACTTTTTGGGGCCACTTCACGTGGTGGCGAGATGCATTATTGGAAAAAAGCTGAGTGCCAGGTGTGCAAATGATTCAAAAAGGTGACAACTATGCACTGCGAGGTCAGTTTTTGGCCTGTTCGGGGTCCGTTTGAGGTCATCTAAAAGGCCAAGGGTGCCCAACTAATAAAGCTAAGTGTGGGAACTAAAAAAACAGAGAGAAGACCAGAAAAAACGTGGAGAAGAGAGAAGGAACAGCCGCAGGTGTGTTTTTGCTCATTTTGGAGCCTGTTTTGGCCGTAAACTGCTCATCCGAGGTCGGATTTGAGCATTTTGACATTGTAGACTGGGGTTTTGGGCCGTTCCGAACGCGATGGCGCTGTCCATTTTGCCAAATTCCTCACTCTTTTCCTGTTGTTTTTCTGTGTAAGTTCCTCCTATGAGCGAAGTTTCTGCTCCAGTTTGTGATTGTATCTGGCTTCTTTCACCCATAGTGTGTGAGCTATTTGCCCCATTGGTGTTGGCCCAAGCTCAATTGTATCAAAACATCAGAAATTCTCCTCTTTTGAGCTGAGTTTTTTGGGTGTGTGTGTGTGTGTGTGTGTCTGTGTGGAGTGGGCAAGTGGATAGTCTCTCTCCTCTCACTCCAGAGGTGTGTTCCCTGTCTCGGCCAGGTGTGTTGTCTAAGCCGAGTGGTGCCCCATAGTGTGTGTGTGTATCTTCCCAAGAGTGTGTGTCGGGTCGTTATAGAGGCGCTGTGTGTGTTTTCATCCCGCTCACAACGTAATGTGTTTTTTTACAAAGCCTTAAGTTTTAGCTTATATACAAAGCCTTCAAACCTAATGTCCGGCCAAATGATCTGAATTGTCCTTAGGCTTCTCGGAGCTTAATTACAAGAAACTGAGTTGTCTTTACTCATTATACAAGCATATGCGGCCAAAATACAAGTGCCGATTTAAAATATGAGGTTCCCGTAAACATTACAAAAGTGGCCGTAATGGCTCAAAATAATAATAACGGGATATTCGATGACGTCCATGAACTCGTATCTTCATGTTGCAGCATCCATCTTCATCTTCATTACTTTATCACCATCTTCATGTGGAATCTTTAATGGAATCTTTATGGAAACGTTGTTGAAAGGGCGTCCTTTCTGTAAAGAAAGAGGATGCAAGAGGGCTACACAAGACAAGCACAAAGCACACAGATATGGAAAGCTTCTTCTTCTTCTTCGTACAGAAAAGAGAGTACAAAATGACTAAGTGCTAAAGCTGAAAAGTAGCACATATGTACATGGGGTCACTAAGTGTGAACTCACTAGAAGCGTAATAGGCTGGCACTATAAGTGTAGTCCAGCTGTAGAATCACTGGCAAAGATCCTCCGTGTCGGTCACCTAACGCACCAGTGAGTAAATGTCGTAAGCAGCCAAGACCCGTAGTGGATGCCAGCTCAAGATATAGAGCTCGACATCTCAACACTCCCCCTCGAGCTCTGCATGTTGCAGAGTCCAAGCATAGTCCGGAAACGTCGAAGCTTCTCAGCTCCGAGGGCCTTGGTAAAGATATCCGCTATCTGCTCCTCTATGCTGACGTAGACCAAGTCGATGTCGCCCGCCAACACTCGCTCTCGAACGTAGTGGTAATGGACCTCTATGTGTTTGGTCCTGGCATGGAACATTGGGTTCCTAGCCAACTGCATGCTGCTGAGGTTGTCACAATGGATGACAATCTGCTGATCCACCTGCACTCCCAAGTCCTCAAGTAATGTGCATAGCCAAGCTACCTCGCACGCCGCAACTGCTACACCTCTGTACTCGGCCTCTGTGCTCGACAAAGAAACCGTAGGCTGCTTTTTGTTGTTCCAAGTAACAGCAGCACTCCCAAAAGAGAACATGAAGTCACTCGTAGATCTCCTATCAACAATGCTACCTGCCCAATCTGCATCTGTATACCCATACAATGCTAATAGCGCATCTGCTGCATAGAACAATGCGTAGTCAAGAGTCCCTTGCACATACCGAAGTGTGCGTCGTACTCCATCCAAATGTGGCTTCCTCGGAAGCTGCATGAACTGACTCTCCAAGCCTACTGTGTAGCTCAAGTCTGGCCTCGTGATAGTCAAGTAGATTAGACTACCCACAATCTTCCTGTACATCTTGACATCCTCAAAAACATCACCCTTCTCTGCACTCAGCTTTGCATTCACATCCAAGGGAATAGAAATTGGCTTACAATCAGCCATACCATACTTTGACAAGATGTCCAAAGCATATTGTCTTTGTGACAGCCATACACCCCCTGGAGTCCTAATCACCTCAATGCCAAGAAAGTAGCGCAACTCGCCCAAATCTTTCATTTCAAACTCCTGTTTGAGAAGACCCTTCACATGGTCAATCTCCATAGCATTGTCACCCACAATAATAAGGTCATCTACATATATGGTAATGACCACAATCCCCACATCACTCTCACGTACATAGAGTGAATGATCAGCATGAGCTCTCCTAAAACCAATACTGACAAGATACTTGGCAATCCTGTCATACCATGCTCTAGATCCTTGCTTCAAACCATACAAAGCTTTGAGAAGTCTGCATACATAATCTGGGTAACGTGGATCGACATAACCAGGTGGCTGATCCATATACACTTCCTCTTGCAACTCACCATTCAAGAAGGCATTCTTTACATCCATTTTATGCATAATCCATCCTCTAGATGCAGCCATTGCTATGACAGCTCTCACAGTCGTCATCTTTGCCACTCGAGAAAAGGTCTCCTCATAGTCTATGCCATACGTCTGTGCATAACCCTTTGCGACCAGCCTTGCCTTGTGACGCTCAATGTTACCATCAGCCTTATGCTTGGTTTTATACAACCATTTACAGCCAATAGCTTTCTTGCCACTTGGCAATGGCACCAACTCCCATGTGTCGTTTGCTTCCAATGCAGCCATCTCTTCATTCATTGCATCATCCCAATGCACATCTCCAACTGCATCCTCAAAACATGTGGGCTCCACATCCTGTATCACCTTAGCCATGTAGGCTTGGTGATGCGCTATATACCCATCATAAGTCAATTTTTGAACTGGATTTCTGACTCTATTAGATCTGCGCGGTCCTAGGTCACTCCTTTGCCTTCTAGCATCTTCTTGTACATTCCTTACACCAGGTGTCCTGACAGCCGGAATTCCAAATTCCTCATCCAGACATTGTTCAGAACCATCTGAATCCATGTCTACATGTGAAAAACCTGATGATGCATCAGCCATAAAGGGAGGTTCATCAACCTTTTCCTTTCCTTTTCGTGATACATTCCTTGTACTTGCTAGTGGAGTAACCTGCGTACGTAGTCTACCATTCCATGGCTTCTCAACAGAGCCACGAGAAAAGGAATCTTGTAGTCCACTCAAAACCTGTGACTGTGGCCTCACATTTTGTAGAACCACATCATCTTTTACATCAGCCCCAATAGTGCCATGTGCATTACTGTACCAGTTGCTCATCTCATCAAAGACTACATCTCTGCTCACTCATAATTCTCGTGTAGTAGGATTGTAGCACCTGCACCCCTTTTTTTCAAGGGAATATCCCACAAGAATACATTTCTCTGCTTTAGGATCCAATTTCCTACGCAACTCATATGGCACATGCACGTAAGCTATGCAGCCAAACACTTTCAAGTGTGCCAAATCAGGCTTTGTACCTGTAAACTTTTCCTCATGCGTTACATCATGCACCGCAGCTGTAGGTGTCATGTTCATAATGTACACAGCTGTATTTACAGCTTCAGCCCAGAAATGATGAGGCATGTTCTTCTCATTCATCAATGCACGTGCAACCTCTGCAATGTGCCTGTTTTTCCTTTCTGCGACCCCATTCTGCTGTGGAGTATATCTACATGTAAACTGCCTGCGTATACCATGCTTTCACAAAAAATCTGAAAAATCATTGGAGAAGTACTCTCCCCCTCCATTTGACCTCAATGTCTTGATTTGCATATCTGTCTCCTTCTCAATCATGACTTTGAAGTCTTGAAAGTGACCAAACACTTCACTTTTGTTACGCATGAAGTAGACCCATACTTTCCTTGTATGGTCATCAATGAAAGAGACATAATACTTGCAACCATGTATACTTTCAGTATCGGTTGGACCCCAAACATCTATGTGCACCACCTCAAGTGGCTTTTTACATACATTGTGCTCATGTGGAAATGAGCCCTTTGATTGTTTTCGAAACTGGCATGCTGCACACACTTTATGCATACCATCCACCTTGAATTTGGGCAAACCTTTTACAATCTGTTTTGATTGCATGCTGCGTAATCTCTGCTCATTGACATGGACAATGCGTTTGTGCCAAATGTCAACATCAGCCACAACACCTGTGCCCTGTGCAAATAATGCAGCTTTTACCTCAGGCATGTCTACATTCAGCGTAAACATTCTGCCCACACATTTGCCCTCTGTGATCAGCTTACAGCCATTCTGGAAATCTTCTACATAACAGCCATTCGGATTGAAGCGAACTTGCAAACCCTGCTCAACCATTTGTCCAACAGAAACAAGATTCTTTGTAATTTTTGGGACATGATGTACATCTGCTAAGTACTTTGATTTCCCACTCTTTGTATTTAGAGGTATGTCCCCTACATGAGCAATGGGGTGAGCTGTGTCATCTCCTGTCTGCACATAGCCTGACACATCTAGTTTGCGCATATCTCTAAACCACTCTCCACGAGACGTCATGTGATTAGAGGCACCTGAATCCACATACCAAACATCATCTTGGGTGGAATTCTCTGCAGTCATTGTATTCATTACATGCTGCATAACAAACATGTGCTCGTTTTTGCTGTCATCTGCATCTCTGCTAGTAGATGCATAGTTGCCTTGTTCTCTCTTTCCACTTGCTTTTCCCTTTGGACAGTCACGTGACATGTGACCTCTTTCACCACAAGTCCAACATTCTCTGCTATGTGGAGTATGTTGCTGCCTACTTGATCCTGCACCACGACCTTTTTGACTCCCCCTGCCTTGATACTGGTTTCCCCTGCCACCTGTATTGTTTTGATTTGATTGAACTTCTTGAAATTGGCCCCTGCAACCTCTTGGGCCTCGACCACGACCTCTACCTCTACCTCTGTTGGAGTTAGAATAGAAGGCATGTTCAGAATTATTTCTGCCATGAGAAGAAGATGTGTCAAGGTTCTTCTCCTCAAGAATAAGCATAGAAATCAAATCTTGGAACACGGGGATGTCGTCTCTTGTATTCATGGAAGACCTGAAATGTACATACTCATCTCCTAGACCATCCAAGCATGCACGGACAATGTCATCGTCTTCCACTGAGACTTTAATAGATCCAAGAGCCTCAATGATACTCTTGATCTTCAAGGCATAATCATTGATTGAGAGGTTGTTCCTCTTAACCTGATTTAGCTCCGACTTTAGTTGAAGCTTCCTGACCTTGGTGTTCACCTCAAACACTCTGCCTAAGTTTTTCCATGCAATGGCGGGGGTTTCAGCATCCTGTAGATAGCCCATCATGCCATCTGTGATGCTCATAGAAAGCCAATACATCACTTTGCTCTCGCCTTGCTGCCAGTCCCTCAAAGCTTTTCTTGTTCTGCTGTAGCATTTGCCTCAGGAATCTCTGGTTCCTTTTCATTGTCTCCTTCTACATAGTCCCAATAACCTTTTCCTTTTAGGAAATTTGTTATTCTGGACTTCCATGCAGGGTAGTTATTTTTCTCAAGCTTCTCAATAACAATCTGACTGAAACCGTCAGACATCTTGAAGCACTAAGACAAAATAGCTGCAATCTGTAAAAACATGCAAATCTGCTGAACCTACTATCCTGGTACCTGTAACGCTTTCTACACTCAACGAGTGTCCACAATCAAGCGTACGTACAACCACTGTACTTGTACGGTAATCTCTGTGTAATGCACTTTGGAGACCTGTTCAGAAACTTGTACAAAAAACTTATACGAAAATTGGCATCTGGTCGTGGATTGCGAACGAAGGGATTGTGATGCTCTTGCTCTCTTAGCCTCTCTTGCCTACACCAAGATCTGATACCATGTAAAGAAAGAGGATGCAAGAGGGCTACACAAGACAAGCACAAAGCACACAGAGATGGAAAGCTTCTTCTTATTCTTCGTACAGAAAAGAGAGTACAAAATGACTAAGTGCTAAAGCTGAAAAGTAGCACATATGTACATGCGGTCACTAAGTGTGAACTCGCTAGAAGCGTACTAGGCTGGCACTATAAGTTTAGTCTAGCTATAGAATCACTGGCAGAGATCCTCCGTGTCGATCACCTAACGCGCCAGTGAGTAAATGTCGTAAGCGGCCAAGACCCGTAGTGCATGCCAGCTCAAGATGTAGAGCTCGACATCTCAACACTTTCAACACTCTCCCCCTCCGAATTCTTGTCGTCCCCGACAAGACCCTATGTCTTTGTTGGCCTTAACGAGTTCTGATGTCTTGGTGCTGGTTGAAGTTGTTGTGGTAGCCTCTTCTGTAGTTGGTTTCTTTGCGTGATATTAAAGCTGCCTTGAAGTTGTACCTTTAGTGTATCTGAAGCCTGGAACTCTCCCCCTCTGATTGGTTGTTGTATCTTGAATTGCATGAGGTTGTATCAACTTGTTGGTGCAGCAGGTTGTTGTCATTGTAGCTCTAGTTTGCTTTTCCTGTGGTTGTTATCTGGAAGTTGTACCTGTAAGTTGACTTGAAGCTTTGTCAAGCTGTTTTTTGGCCTCTCCCTTTTGACTTGTCAGTAGATTTGCAATTAGTAGTGTGGGGATATCGTGTTTCTTCTTGTTTTTGTTGTTATAAAAAATAAAAGAGTAAAAGTAAAATATAGCGTATATACAAAATGAAGGTCTTGGATACCTGGATAAGACTAAAGGGAAAAACCCAATGGGAAAAAATGTCTTTAGTCATAATTAAATGCGAGGCTATATGTACTTAGGTTCTGATGTTATAGAGTTATGCTGAGTTAAAGTACATATGGCCATATGGCTACTAGTATGGGCTTGATATACATGGATAAGTGTTAGTAGCTTGAAGTCAAAGTCATTGTTGTTGAGCAAAGGCTCATAAAACCTATTTTCGCTTGGTCATCGTCATTTGTTTGTGTAAGTGCATGGGTGGAATAAAAAAGAGTGCCTAATGCATATGTCCAATGATGGGACATCTATATGCTTGCACAGAGTTATGCATGTTAAACAAGATGCAGTGCGAAAGAAGAGTATTGATGGGTTCTTCATGGAGTTAGTGTAGCGAGCAAAACATATAGCATGAGTGCTTCAAAAGCTTTCACTACTCACAAGATGGGTTTTTGTTGTCGAGGTTTCTCCACTCTTCCTCACTATGTCAAGTGCGTGAGTGTTTTTGTTTTGGACTACTCCGCCTTCTCCACCTTATATATTATATGGACTTTGACTCTGAAAGCGGGAAAAAGAGCAGTGCAATCGGGTGGCCTCTGTACTCGTGCACACTCCACAAACCACGCCTCATGCAAACAAGCAAAGAACAAAACAAAGGGGGCACCACCCTAAATTAAGAGGTTTAGGGACCTCACACATAGTGCACATAGGCAAGTGAGACTTCTGGCATTATGATGGCATCAAAACATATGGCAAAACACATAGAAACGAAGCTTAGGGACATTATATAGCATATATATACACAAGACATCAGCTTAACAATACAACGGCATCTGATCATACATAACAAGGATATAGAGAAGCAAGCCAAGGATGGCATAATCCCTTGTCAAAAACAATCAACCCAACAAGTAGGTATGATCCTACTAGCAACACATCAATACCTTAGAGAATGATGGCGAAGATGGTGGCCATGGAGCATGAGAGAAGACTCCTTATTTAGGTTTTAGGGCTAGTAATGTAGCATACTAGAGGGAGAGAGAGTAGAGCTCCATCCATAGCTCCTCGTTGTGAGCAATGTCGTCATAGCTTCATTGCTTGGTGAAGTGGGTGAAGTGTTTCTTTTGAGTGAGAGAAGGCCTCCTTATGTAGGTTTCTGAGAGGGTTTAGGATTAGGGATAAACATGCTTAAATCCGCTGATTGGGGTTACTTTTTGCTTAGGGTGGTCAACAGATTGAGGTCACCTGATATGTCACCATCAAGATATTCTCTAGAGTGATGTGAGAGGGGAGGGTAAATGCTGATTTTTTTGATTGTGACACATGGGGATAAGGCCTTGACCAGCATTTAAGAGCAGGTAAGGTGGCTGTTGAAACTGGAGGTTCTGCACATGTCAGGGGGGGACCTGCTGGGTCCTCCTGAATATCAAATTCTCAAAAAAATCTCAACCATGGCTTCTTTTGACATGTGTTCTTTGAAAAAATCATCATGTCTCTTTTCAACTCAAAAGTCTTTATCCCTGTTGACTCACCTTTACCATAAGATTTTCCCCTTTTCTCCTCCTGTAACTGCATTGTTGATGCCCAATCACTGCTTCTAGTAACAGTGAACTGTTACCTACCAAATACTTATGGTGCAGTAGAAAATATTTACCATGGGTAAAAAAAGTTACTGTAGGTAAAAAGTGATTTGTATTTCCCATGTAGGTGAAAAATATTTACTGTAGGTAAAAAATATTTACTGTCGGTAAAAAAGTGAAAACGGAGTATGCTGTGCTGTGAGTCCACATGAACATCCTCGTGTAAATTTCACTAGAAATTCACACCTAGAATGGGCTATTCTGTAAGATAGAGGTTGTAGGCATGCATAAGAGCTCGTTCCCACATATCTTCTGTCCATGGCACTTTTTACTCTTTGGTGCTTGTGAAGTAGATTTTTCTTCTCTTTCGAGATCCCTTGGACTAGAGTATCCTCATCTCCCCAACAACTGACTGTGCCTTTATTGCATCTTCAGAAGGGGTCCTAAAAACCATGCATCATATAGCCCTCCCCCTTAAGCTAGAGGTATTTGATGCCTCTAGCTGTAGGTTGTGCTACAATAGGGTTCTCTTGAATACTTACCTACCTGGTACCAATTGAATTTGCCATGTTACTGCTTTCTTGGCTGATGCACCCTGTTTAGTCCTTTCTGATGAATAATTGTATCCATCCATGACCAACAACTGGTCTCTTAGACCCTTGAAAGACATACCCCATCCATTGTCAATATCCGCTTTCACTGGTAGCATTCTCTTTTTTTCTTCTCTTTTTTTCCTTTTTTTTTTTTTTTGAATTGACTATGTACATGATTGTTACCTTAGTTGGAGCTCGAATATGATGAGCTCTCCTCTGAACCATCCTTAGCATTGATTTCACCAGCATATGGCTGTGAAAGACGACATTGGTAAGCCTTCAATCGCCAACCATTTACCGGGGTCTGATGTACCTTACCATCTAGGTCACCTAGTTGGTAACTACCATTTGAGAACTTCTGTATCACTACAAAAGGGCCTTCCCACTTAAGCAAGAACTTACCATCCTTCCTGCGATCAAAGCGATTGTCGTAACTGAGCACTAAAGAACCTTCCTTGATACCTTTCTTGACAAGGTTGCGATTGAACTTCTTTCGTTTCTTCTCTGCCTGGGCTGCATAGTACTTCACTGCTGACTCTCGATCTAGCCCTAGCCTCTCCAAATCGATGATTCTTCCTTCCACCTGCTTCTCTTGACTATCGTCTTGATGTGCTTTTAGAACTCGGAGGCTCGCTAGCTCCACTTCTATAGGCAATAGTGCCTCTTGCCCGTAAACCAAGTGAAAAGGTGTATACCCCAAGGATGTTTTAAAGGATGTTCTGTAGGCCCAAAGTGCTGCATCTAGGTGTTTGTCCCATGTCTTAGGATGTAAATGCACTTGCTTAGTGATGATTTTACATATAAGACCATTTACCTTTTCCACAAGACCATTGCACTGAGGGTAGTATGGTGTAGAGTGCCTGTGCTTGATTTTTAACTTGCTCATCAATTGCCCGACTAAATCAGCTCGAAATCCCGATCCCCTATCCGAGAGAATCTCCAAAGGTGTGCCAAAACGGCAACAAAGGCATTCAAAAATGAAATCACTCACGTCCTTGGCTGTGATGCGCTTTGTGGGACGAGCTTCTGCCCATCTTGTCATGTACTCCACCCCCATAATGATGTATTCCTTCCCTGATTGAGTGCAAGGTAGTGGCCCTATTGCATCTATCCCCCATTTTTCAAATGGCCCATAGGTTTTGATTGGATGCTGATTTTCATGGGTAAGACGCCTTGGTCCAGCTTTTTGGCAAACCTCACATGTGCGGCACCAATGTTGTACATCTCGATGGAGGCTTGGCCACGTGAACCCTGCTTGTAAAATCTTTCTGCTAGTAATCTCTTGTGCAAAGTGGCCACCACACACTCCTTCATGACAACTAAACAAAATATCCTTTATCTCTTGGGATGCAGGAACTCTCTTTAAGACAGCATCTTTCCCTCTACAATACAAGTCCTCATTCACTAAGCTATAGCTGGTAGCCTTTTTTGCCAACCACCTACGTTCACTTTTACTCATACCAGAGGGTGCTTCACAATGCTCAAGAAAGTAAAGTAAATCATGCAGCTCCTCCTTTCCCTGGTATAAAGGACTTTTCACAACGATAGCACCTACTATGAGAGTTTGTAGTTCTTCACCTGCTAAGGCATCTGCTTCTCGATTTTGATCTCTAGGTACAAAGTGCACTCGAACTTCTTTAAAACCCTTCAACAAGGCCTTTGCTTCCCTCATCTTAACAGACAATTTGTCATTTTTACAGGCCCATACACCAACCATTTGCTTAACAATCAACATGGAGTCACCAAAAACATTTAGCTTTGTGATGCCCTGAGAAAGACAACATTGCAACCCTAAAACAAGGGCATGGTACTCTGCCTCATTGTTAGAATGAACCTCTTTTAGATGAAACCCTTTTGCAAAGATCTTCTCCTTCTCTGGACCTAATATTACTATGCCTGCTGATGCCTTGTCTTTGGTCCTCTTGTAAGCCCCATCAAAATACAGACTGTGTGCTCCCAGTAGAACTTCAGGCTCCGGGATAGGCGGTACCTTACTAGGTGCCTCTTTCTTGGCCTTCTCATAACACCTTTGTGTGAGGACATCTGCCAAACAAGCACGGGTGGAATCCTCTACTTGTAGTGTGTAGTCAAACTCTTGAAGCTGCACCACACACTTTGCTATTCTTTGAGACAATTCCATGTGTTGTAGGGCATATGGAAAGACCTCCTCAGTTGTGATCACCACAAATTTTCTCGGAAGTAAGTAAGCCCGGAACTTCTCCACTGCAAACTTAAGAGCTAGCACCAATTGCTCAGTTGCGCTGAAACCCTTTTCAGCAGCTGTCATCACTCTACTAGAGAAGTAGACTGGTCTCATGAGAGATGTCTTTGGGTCTTTTTGCATCAAGACAGCTCCTAGAGCTTTTGGACCTACACTAGGATTTACATAGAATAATTCACCCCATGTGGGTTGTAGGACGACAGGCAATGAGCTCAAAATGGTTTTAACTTCTTGAAAGCACCTTTCACCCTCCTCACTCCATGTCAATGTAGTGTGTTTAGTGAGCTGCTGCAAAGGATAGATTGCCTGAGAAAGGAGATGTATGAATCGTCCCATGTAGCGAAACTTTTGAATGAAGGAGACTAGTTGCTTCACGTTTGAAGGAGTAGGTAAAGCTAACAATGTCTTTACCTTTTCAGGGCCAGCCTCAATACCATCTTGAGACACAACATGGCCTAGTAGAGTGACCTTGCTCTCACCTATGTGGCACTTGTCTTTATTCAATTGCCCACCCAATTGGGCCAGACGTGTGAAACCTTCATCAACCTTGGATAGATGTACTTCCCTAGAGCTGTAAATGCAAAAATCATCAATGAAGACTCGTATGGACTTACCAAAGTAAGGTTGAAACACCAAGTTCATAAACCTCTGGAAAGTAGCTGGGGCATTAGTTAAACCAAAAGGCATAACTCTATAAGCAAAACACCCCCAATGTGAATTGAAGGTAGTCTTTCTTTGGCCTTCATCTGCAATTCTGATTTGGAAGTAGCTTGAGTACCCATCACACACTGTGTACCTTTCATGACCAGCCACTTCATTTAGTATTTCATCTTGAAAAGGCAAAGGAAAATGGTCCCTTTTTGTGGCTGCGTTTAGAGGCTTGTAATCCACACATACCCTCCACTTCCCATTTTTCTTTGGTGCTACCACAACTGGAGACACCCACTCAGAATCTTCCACTGGGTAGATAAATCCTGCCTTGAGTAATCTTTTTACTTCTTTTATGAGTGCATCTTGTTGCACTAGCCCTAATCTCCTTAGCCTTTGCACCACTGGTTTGGCACCTTCCTTTAATTGGATATGGTGTTGGGTTACCGTCACTCCTTTAATGTGCTCGTAATCAGTTATAAAGAGGCCAGCATGCTTCTTTAGTACCTGCAAATATGGTTCTCTCTCTTCTTCTAGTAGGTCCTTAGCTAGCATCTCCTCTAAGCCTGTGTCTTCTTCCTTGTTTAGAGAGTCTTGACCACCTTCTCCTTCTGGGTTTCACAGTATTATACCCATGACTTCCAAAGAGCTAGCATCCTCCTCAGATGACTCATCCTCAGATGAACAGCAGCTGCTTGTGCTCCATTCATCCATAGAAGTCTCCATCTCTAGGTCTTGTTGTCTACCCTGCTTCATGTCATACACAATTTTTTGTTGCTTTCCACCTACCTTATGATTTGGTCGCAACTCAAGGGAACCTGTCTCCCAATCTTGCCTAGCTTTCATAGCCATAAGCCAAGGTCTTCCAAGGATTAGCGGATAGCCCTCCCCCTTAGTTGGGATCACATAAGCATCAATTGATATTGCCACACCAAAAGCTGAAACCTTCACTCCATTAACCTTTCCCACACAAGCCACCCTTACATTATTTGCCATCTTAGCTTGTAAGGAAGTTTGCTCGTTTACTTCCAAACCCAACCTGTGCATTAATTTCTCGGTCATAACACAAATCTCGGCTCCACCATCTACGTACACATTGGAGACTCGCTGACTCTTAATCTCTGCATCAATGACTGGCACGATATCCTTCATGCCTCTTGCACTAATAGACCCAACTGACTTTGCCTTAGCCCTCCTGGTGCTGACCATCTTAGACCAGTTTCTACGCATCTTTGGGGAAAGGTGGAGGAGTTGCTGCCATGAAATATTTGGTCCTTGCCTACTCACATTTGCTACCAGGTCGTAAGGTATGGATCCTACCCCAAGTGGAAAGTCTTCTACTCCTATGTGCCTCCTTGACCTACTCTTCCTTTTCTTGTCTCCTATCACTTGGGAGGAACCCTCATTCCCTTTATCCGGCTCTGAAGCTTCCATTTCATCAGTTCTTTGTCTCCTAACTCTCTTTATTGGCATGGCAACAGCTTCCTCCATTTTTTCTTTCCCTTTATCCTTACCATTGTCAAGACTTATGACAGAGACAGCCCTGTCCTCCCCTCCTGATGGTAGTGGAGGGATCTCTGCTGGTGCTTGTGGTGGTGGAGGAGGGGGTCTCAATATTTGGATTGGTGGAGCCACGTGTGCATTTTGTCCATTTAGTGGCCTAGCTCGAGGAGGAGTGACTTGCTGGCGAGGAGGCCGTCTTTGATTACCATTTCCTTGATAGCGTCGTGGATGGGGGCAATAATACATGCCGTGACCTACCTCTCCACAGTTGTAGCAAATGTACTCACGTGCTTGCCTTTGTCCTTCTTGTCTATTTCGTTCATTTCCTGGCTGGGGAGCCCTTACACCTTGAACCAGATTGATGGACAGGCTCTCTAGTTGATTGGTGATTTGTTGAAGTAATTCTTGTTGAGAGGACTCTTGGTCTGTTGCTCCTGTCCTTGCTACCACCCTTGCCGTAGGTTGAGCTAGCGGTGGAGGCTCCATTCCCCCTTGTAGTTGAGCTTGGAATTTTAACTTCCTATCCTTCTCCCTTGAATAAGTCATAGCTTTATCAAAGGTATCTGGGAATTTACCTTTTACCTTTTCTCAAAGGATGGGGTAAAGCCCTACCAAAAAACAGTCCTTCTTTAGGCATTATGGCGCCCTTTCTCCTTCACCTAGTGATGCACACCATTTCTCCCACAGGTTGGAAAACTTTCCTTCATAGCTTCTATAGTCATTGGGTGATGTTTGGCGTAGCTCTAAGAGCTGTCTCCATATCTCCTCTGGAGGCTCATGGCGGCGAAATTCTTCGATGAAGGCCATCTTTAAGGACTCCCAGTCTCTTCTTTCTTCAGGTGCCAAAGTTTGATACCATAATTTTGCACCTTCCCTCAAGACCAAAGGAAAGGTCCTTAACTTAGTAGCTTCATCATCCCTTCCCGATACCAGAAATGCCATTTCCAAATTATCCAAAAAGTCTGGAGAAACCTCCCCAGGCTTACCATAAAAATTAGGGAAGGCCATAAGTGAGAGAGTAAACAATTACACAAACAGCTCCAATTTATTTTAAAATAGAGTATGGTAATTACAATTTGGAGCTTTAGCACAACTTAGCTCAAAATAGGATGAAGATCGACACATCAAAGGAATGGTAATAGTCTAGTAAGGGTAGAATGACAGGATGAGGAGAGCGCAAGATTTCCCCAAGTCTCTCGGCTCGAAACAACAGGGCTATTCTTTGCTGATAAAAGATTTTTCTATCAATACAAATATTCACACGGATATGACGCACAAAATGGGAAGGAAACATGCGGGGATCATCATTCTCATTATTGGCATCCATACTTACACACAAGAGCCTAGCTTAGTTGCACCACCTTAGGACCAATGAGCCTGATCAGCCACAGAAGGTCAGCACCTCGGATCACTTCGACTCTTCCTGATGCATCTGTGAAGACGTAAGGAGTGATGGCAACACTTTGTACAATGCTGAGCCTTTTAGCAAGCAACAATTGGATGCTATTACCATAATCAGCATGACGAATGACACCATTAATGTGCAGCACATCATCAACTAAGATAGTTTCCTTAGATTGAGATAACTTCTTGAAAATTAGCAGCAAAGGTAGGGCAGGGAGGCTTTTCACCCGGTCTCCAAAGCACTTTGGAAAATATCCAAAGTGATCTTCACGTGGACAGGAGGTTGGCTTGGGATTGGTGGTGTCTGGATTCACAAAGTGCACTGGGAGCACTCGCAGACGGGCGGCAATCTTGTAGGCAAGCCTTCGCCTCTTTGCTTCAGGAGGATTTAGGGGTGAGAGTCGTGGTTGCAAGTTGGAGGTTGAAGTTGGTTGCTCACTAGCCTTTTTCTTGCTTGTAGTGGTCATGTAATCCTTATTAATGAGATTAAGCCAAATGTTACCTTACGCTTGAGCACGCGCTGTGGCCTTGGGCCACTTAGGTGTAGAGGTGATCTTCCTCCTCTTAGTCGGCTCCTCAGGAAAGAGAGGTCTGGTGATGCTTTCTCTTCCCTTAATGTGTGTCACAGTACCTTCGTGTATGTTGATGTAGAATATTTCAAGCTCGTGTGCGTTGGAGGTTTCTGGAGCACTCATAGGTTGAGAGGAGAGGTATATCAAGCTCTTCTTCTCACTCTCCTTCGTTGGCGACGATCACGAACAAGGCATGTAGAAGAACTTACTTCTTGAATTTCAATGACACTGCAACCTGGTAACAAGACCTCGATGAAAGCTTTTAAGGCCTCTAAAGCCTCCTCCTCTTCTGTTCTCCAATTTGCAAAATCCTCACGCCATTCGTCCATGTTGTAGATTGCATATCTTCATTGCTTGTGGACTGAAGGTCTGTGTAGCCCTCCTCCGTGGGGGCACCAAAAAGATAGCAGGAAAAAGAGCAGTGCAATCGGGTGGCCTCTGTACTCGTGCACACTCCACAAACCACGCCTCATGCAAACAAGCAAAGAACAAAACAAAGGGGGCACCACCCTAAATTAAGAGGTTTAGGGACCTCACACATAGTGCACATAGGCAAGTGAGACTTCTGGCATTATGATGGCATCAAAACATATGGAAAAACACATAGAAATGAATCTTAGGGATCTTATATAGCATATATATACACAAGATATCAGCTTAACAATACAACAACATCTGATCATACATAACAAGGATATAGAGAAGCAAGCCAAGGATGGCATAATCCCTTGTCAAAAACAATCAACCCAGCAAGTAGGTATGATCCTACTAGCAACACATCAATACCTTAGAGAATGATGGCGAGGATGGTGGCCATGGAGCATGAGAGAAGACTCCTTATTTAGGTTTTAGGGCTAGTAATGTAGCATACTAGAGGGAGAGAGAGTAGAGCTCCATCCATAGCTCCTCGTTGTGAGCAATGTCGTCATAGCTTCATTGCTTGGTGAAGTGGGTGAAGTGTTGCTTTTGAGTGAGAGAAGGCCTCCTTATGTAGGTTTCTGAGAGGGTTTAGGATTAGGGATAAACATGCTTAAATCCGCTGATTGGGGTTACTTTTTTCTTAGGGTGGTCAACAGATTGAGGTCACCTGATATGTCACCATCAAGATATTCTCTAGAGTGATGTGAGAGGGGAGGGTAAATGCTGATTTTTTTGATTGTGACACATGGGGATAAGGCCTTGACCAGCATTTAAGAGCAGGTAAGGTGGCTGTTGAAACTGGAGGTTCTGCACATGTCAGGGGAGGACCTGCTGGGTCCTCCTGAATATCAAATTCTCAAAAAAATCTCAACCATGGCTTCTTTTGACATGTGTTCTTTGAAAAAATCATCATGTCTCTTTTCAACTCAAAAGTATTTATCCCTGTTGACTCACCTTTACCATAAGATTTTCCTCTTTTCTCCTCCTGTAACTGCATTGTTGATGCCCAATCACTGCTTCTAGTAACAGTGAACTGTTACCTACCAAATACTTATGGTGCAGTAAAAAATATTTACCATGGGTAAAAAAAGTTACTGTAGGTAAAAAGTGATTTGTATTTACCATGTAGGTGAAAAATATTTACTGTAGGTATAAAATATTTACTGTAGGTAAAAAATATTTACTGTCGGTAAAAAAGTGAAAACGGAGTATGCTGTGCTGTGAGTCCACACGAACATCCTCGTGTAAATTTCACTAGAAATTCACACCTAGAATGGGCTATTCTGTAAGATATAGGTTGTAGGCATGCATAAGAGCTCGTTCCCACGTATCTTCTGTCCATGGCACTTTTTACTCTTTGGTGCTTGTGAAGTAGATTTTTCTTCTCTTTCGAGATCCCTTGGACTAGAGTATCCTCATCTCCCTAACAACTGACTGTGCCTTTATTGCATCTTCAGAAGGGGTCCTAAAAACCATGAATCAGACTCTTATGCTCACCTCTTCCAGCATGAGCGACATGACTTTATGTATGCTCAACTCTCCAGCTTGAGCTTATACCTATTAGCTAGACTCATAGACCACAGAAAAATATTAACTTGAAGCTTGGGTCTGACACTTTGCTCATTTAGTGGCTTAGCTGCCCGACTCTAGACTCTTATGCCATGTAAGTTTAATGGCGACTTGGACTTACCTGATCGCGGCCTGAAATCCAATTCCATATGCTTTTAATGTTTAGGCCTTTCTCGTTAGTTTCTGTTTGAGATGCCATGGTATCCAATACATTGGCATATATCTGCTCTTCATTCCTTGATAGCAAATTGTGGTCGCTTGATGAGACAGGTATTGATGTTGAAGCAATGGTTGATGAAGTCTTCTTCTTCCAGATAGTGTTCTTCAAAACTGTGACCTCCGCATTTACTGTTGCTTTCTTTTTGTTGTTAAGAGGCTATAAAGGAGTTGTGTATCTTTCTTGTTTTTGAGCCTCAATCGCAGATTTTGGAACCCACATTGTTCTTTTGCCTAGTGTGATCTCCTTTGCCACTTGCCTTGTTTCTTCTTTGACTTGATGGTACCTTGTCTTTAATTTCCAAATATGGTTGTTACTTTTGTAAAAGTCGTGCTCTTGTAGTAATTGACGAGGGATCCATCTATAGGTTGTAGTACTCTTTGGTGTAGCGGGTGGCTGCTCTTGATTTCTTGATGTTTCTTGCTTTTCCTGGGTGAGGGCCTTGATAAGCTACTACCTTAGGTAACCAGATTTGAAAGTTACCCTCATAGAATCCTTGTGCTTCGAGTAACTCGACTGGAATGAATCTTTGGACTTGCTTGGAGGTGACCTTCACTTGACTTTGTTGGGTAGTCTGGTAGAATTCTAATTTCATTACCCCAACTTGTCGTATGGTTTGTCCAGTGGAAGACCTTCTCTTTTGCTTTTTTTACCTGTCCTTTCTCTTGGTTGAGTTATGTGATTGACGTTGACGGCTTTGTTGATTCCTGACTGAGTGGTTGTCATGGGATGGATATCGCTAGGCTGTTATCTTGGGCTTGTTGACCCAAACATCTGAATTTCCTTTCTTGTAGCCTTGTGCAATAATTGACTTGCTTGATGTGATCCATCCTATTACCTTTGCTTGTTGAGGTTGTTCCTGTGATTGTATCCAAATTGGATCATTAACTTTAATCTGTGCCTTGGATACTAGCACTTGGTTGACCTGTTTTGACTTCCTTTGGAGACGTTCGGGTGATGGAAACTTTGGTTGATAGACTTTTTTCTTGGGTTTCCATTGTTTTGTTGATTGTTTGGCTTTTGATGTAGAGGCTTTGTCTTGCACTTGCATTGGCTGGGCTAGAGACTGTGGGCTTACTTTAGCTTTGCCTTTTTCAATAGCCAAGAATCTTTGAACACTTGATAGCTTGTCGTGATGACCATTGTTGAAGATTCAGGCTCATTTTCAAAGACTTGTGCCCATGGCTTGGACAAAATCAAGTGTGTTCCCATTTGTCGAGAATCTACCACCAAGAATTTTTCTTTGACATTCTGTGAGTATAGTTGGAGAGTAGCTTCTGCAATCCCCATACTTATAACATCTACTTCAGGTGAGAGATTTACCTTTATCTGAATATCATAAAGCTTTGGCTTACCTAGAAGTAACCACATGCCATATGACATGACATTAGTCATGGAATTTGTATCAATTTCTGCCATAAAATTCATCTTGACTCCGTCTTGTGCACTTAGCAAAAAGTTGATCTTCTTCGGTACTAGATTGCCTGTGTTCTCTTGAGTGCCTTGAGCAATCTTTGGCCTGGACTCCTTGTCGTCTTCTTCTTCATTGTTCACACTTGTGAGTTCATCTGTGTGTTCTAGCTCCTGCTTGACCAACATTTCCTTTGATGTGTCTTTTGGAGAGACAAAATCAGCATTTGGTTCCTGTAGAGTCATATGCTCTTCTTCCTCGACTTCAGCTCTTGAAATGTCACCAATAGTGTCTGAACTTCCTATCACTTGCTGCACCTCTTCTTTGATTGATTCCAAGTCTTCATATTGCTTGTTTGTACGCGCTGGACCTGAAGCATCTTCTTTGGATCTTAGCCCTTCTTCCTGCAACTTTGCTTTGTTGACTTGCGGCTCCTCCTTTGTACTATGCATTCGAGTTGGACAGTTTGTAATCAAGTGTGTTATCGCACACTGATCGCAAAGAGCACCTATTTCTATATGACCAGTATTCGGGCTAGGTATGTGGTTTTGTGTTATCCCCATAGTTGATAACCCTATTTCGAACTCATACTCAGATTCTTCATCTGTGTCACACATAACCCTTAGCATGTAGTAGGGGACTATGTCATACCCATTCTCATCGCAAAATTTTGTTGGTGTAGTCTCATTAACACAGACATCCAAAGTAGCCAATATCTGAGTCCACTCTAGCGGTTCTAACGCCTCTTCCAGAAAAGGTTCTCTTATGTAAGCATCATCTTCTAAGACCCTCTCTAAGGAATTCTCATTTCTCCCAAAGTCACTACATTCCGATGCTCCGCACATCTAGATTTTTTTCTTTTTGTCCATCCACGGATGGTCTGTTGATCCACTTTGTGTTGGAGAATCAAAATCTTCCACGAGCGTTCTAGTTACATTTTGGTAACTATGATTTCTCATATTTACACGTGTTGTGGTTTCAGCATGTCTCAAGTATAGATAATCATAACCCCAATCTTGTACCATCTTGAGTTGCCTCATGAATGGTCTTCCAAGGATGATTTCATAGTTATTTTTCTTGCCAAAGTCAACTATGGCAAAAGTATACGCATACTCTATACCACAAGAAGACACCACTATTGCTTCTAGCAATCCCATGGGTCTTTCCACATGCCCATTTGCTAACTTTAATTTTATTCTGGTTGTTCTAAAGGCGGGCCTACCCCATTTCTCCCATATTCGTTTTGTTGCTATGGCAATTCCTGCTCCGCTGTCAAGTATAGCTTTCATTTCAATCCCATTGTACTCGACAGGCAAAGTGGCATTACCATCTTCTCCCTCACAGTACTCTCCTACTTTGTTCAGAGGTACCGGTCTTACATTTGATCTAGGCTTCTCGATCTCATCTAGCTCTTTTTCCAGGAACCTTAACGGGCTTTTGATCCCAATTTTTTCCAAGCATTTTCCTATATCCGTCCACATACTTGGCCTGATTTTCAAAATTTCTGCCAATGTAATTGTGCACTTCACTGGTGTGGATAGCAAGTCAGTCAAAATTTTTGTGTCCAATTTGTTTGTCCCTCCTAGCCTTTGTGATGGAACTCTCACAATCTCAGACTTTGCCTCAAAATCCCCCATATACTGTGGCAAAGTTCTTAACGATGCAGATCTACTGTCTTCGGAGGCTACCAAGCCTACGTCACCATAATATGACCTCGCATCAACACTCATTTGTGGTCTATCTAATGTGATTTCAGGAAATGGTGCTGGTCCAGCATCCTCTTCTCTTTTTTGGGCATCTCGGACAGCCTTCCATAACTCCTCTGGCCACTGCTCCTCAACTATAGGAACATAGGGTGTGAAATCCCTCATTGATTCATCTGTTGTATTTTGGACTACCCTCGAGTCTTGCGACCTTGGCAATGGTTCTTCCCTATGATCTACCTCTTCTCTAGACAATTCATCTACTTTAATGCTCTCATCTTTGTGTACTGGGGTGACTATCCTATCCTTCACTTCTGGTGGAGGTGGTTCTAGCAATGCTTGAGCAGTTTCAATGAGTTGCTTACACATTTCTAGCCTCTGCTTCTCTAGTTCAGGATAAGGATAAGTCATCCATCTTTGTTCTAAGGTCTGTCTATTCGCCAATCTAGCCTCATAAGCCTGTAAAATTGCATCTAAAGGCTCATTCACTTTGTACACTAGGACAGATCAACCTGAACTAGCACTCTTGGGTGCTTCAGTTGGTTTAAGGGTTTCAACTTCCCTTTGCTGTGTCTGCTGCTCTTGAGTTGTTTCCAACTCAGCTGTAACAGCCTTTTCTTCTCCTTTCTCCCTTTCTAGTCTCGCTTTCATTCTAGTCCTTCTTGCTCGTCTAGAGTTTCTACGGCTTTTGGAACTCTTACTAGTCTCTCCATCTGTAGGCTTCTGCTCTTGCACTTTTGCTTGTGCTCTTGTGACAAAGTTTACTGGAGCAACTAGCTTACTTTCATCTTTTTGTTGCTTAAGCACGTGTTCTTTTGCAATTTTTTCTTGCTCTGTTGTTGTCGTCGTCTCTCCTTTTGTTGCGGCTCGTTCTTTCTCTGATTTGCTGGTAGAAGGAAAGGTAACATGTGGTTGCATTTTACCTTTCTTTCTTGGATTCTTAGGAAAATCCAAAATCATATGTGTGATTGCACACTCATTACAATATACATTTATCATGATATCATGGTGTGGACAATCCTTAATCAAGTGATCACTACTACCACATCTGTCACATGGACATATTGGTTGTTGTGGCAATACTTGATATTGACCTTGAAGTGACCTCTGATCTACCACATTTCTTTCTATTTGAAGCTCATGACTCACATATGCATTTCTAGCAGCTATGGGTCTTTCACTTAAGAACACTTGTTCCGCTACAGGATGATATCTAGGCGGTTGAGACATAACATGCTCAAACCCTGGTGGAGTCTTAGGTCTATAGTCAGGACAATGTTGCGTCGGATGGTCCCCTCCACATGTGATGCACCTTCGTCGTTGAGGAACTCTTTAGGCTGGTACTCTGTCAGAGTGGTTGATGCGTTGCATCACATTCTCTATGATTTTCTCCTCAACATTTACTTGGTTTTGTCCTAGATTCCTTCTGTTAAGGCGGTTACGCCGCTAGCGGAAGCTAAATAGCGAGAACTCAACCAACAACAGAATTTGTCAGACGAGGACGGAGCTTGACTCGCAGGCGCATGGAAACAACTAGGTGGGTGTCAAATCACCTACTTGACCTTCTAATGACAATCACTACTAAGGAAATCAAATCTAAGTTCTAAAATACGCAAGTGACTGAAATCCGTACTACGAACGAGTGCTATACGAAACAGGATCTAGAATCATTGAATCAATCTCAAACTCAAGGGGAAGTCTATGCACTAGGTAAGAACAACACCCTAAAGACTTGAACTGCAAAATCAACCTATGATCACTCCGTGCGGTAAACGCGTATGAAGACATGCCGAAAAATACAGGTGACCGAAACATGACCCCGATGGTACTAATGTGTAGCTCTACTCGTTATGGTTCTATAGATATGCTGCACGCTCTATTCCGACACACGAGTTGGAAGAAAACTCACACCGAAGCTCGTAGGAACTTACCACACATAGAAGCCGATAGCGCGCACTCTTGGTATCTGTGCGTAGCTCTCGCCATTGCTAACACAATGGCGGTGTCGCTTCTCCAATGGCGGCTCCGTAGCTCGCGTAGCAAGTAGATAAGACTCTCTCTCTCTCTCTCTCACTCTCTCAGACACAGTCACCGCGCTCAAAAAAACTCCCTTTGATTAATAATCTGAATCTCTTTAGGTTACAAAAACTTTGGCTTATATACCTCAGCCTTGGAGGTGAGAACATCTCTAACTAATTACATCGGCAAGTGAAATTACTTCGGGATTACAAGCTGGAAACTCAATTGAGTCCCGTTACTTAATGAATGGCTCAATTCAAAATCAATGTCGGAAAGACATTTATTACAATCAATGGTTACAAAAATGATGAGTGTGAGCAAAAATGTGGGTGTGATGCTCTGCTGGCTCAACACTCCCCCCCTCCGCGTTCATGTCGTCCCTGACATGACTTTTATGCTTGGTCTATAAAGTCCTGTCGTCTTGAGCATCTGCAAATGTGATTCATATCGTAGGTTGCCGATGGTCAAGGTTGGGCCGAATATTTTGCTTTCGTGGGTGAAAAAGCCGGTGTAGAAAGCTTCTTCGAATGTTTGCATGTGGAAGCTAGGCAAAAACATAATCCTCTGGTATAGGAGGTGCAACACTTTTGGAGAAGGCTGCAATGAAAGATCATATATCATATCAGTCACTGTGTCGGCCGTCGATAGTAGACTCGAGGTCGTGGCTTTATCTGGCGCGAACACTTCAATGCAAGCTAAGAGAGTCCTGCAAATTTTCTTGAGCATCTGACACGAAAGGTCAGGAGAGCCAGTAAAGAGCTTGATGGTGCCTGTTAGGGTTTTCACCATGTAGGCTTTACCTATTCTCTCTCCCGCCTTTGGTCCTGGCATCCTGGGGTAATTAAGCCAATTTGGCTTCTTTTCTGCAATCCTGCCATGCTCTTTCCAGCTTCTAACTCTTGGCACCGGGCAGAAGGTTGCATCCTCCCGAATCTCCTTTGGTGCCTCTACCAAGTAGATGAGGTAGGCTGGGTATTTGTTCAGCCAACCTTTCCTCCATCTATGCTGCGAATCTACAATCTTCTTTGATTGTTCCTCTTTTGTGATGTCGCCTTCGTAAAGAGCGACATACTGCTCCTCCTCTATTCTCTTTTTCATTTTTATCACTTCAAACTTCATCAAAGGGAAAGGCAGGCTGGGTTGCATCCACTCTTCATGGAGCACTTTTGTGTCTAATCCCTGAAGTCTAATGGAGATTAGGAGTCTCCTCTCCCATTCCATTTCCGCCTTGGCACTCTCCTCTATTGACTTTGCTATTTGGTCATGGAGCCTTTGTTCTTCTTCTTCAGAGATTCCTGAAGTCGAGGCCACCTCGTGAACTGGGGCTGGATCTTCAATTGTGGTTGCCTCTCCAGTTTCTGGTAGCTCTATGGCTGCTCCACCTGATTCTTCTTGTGGTGTCTCTGTCTCTCTTCTTTGTTGCTCTTGTAGATCTTGGAGCTGTTTGCGGAGGGTCTCATTCTCTGTTCTTAGTGTTTGATTTTCTAAAGTGAGCCTCTCCTCTGCTTCCAATGATCCCTCCGCAATGTGCAACCTTTGCACTTGCTCTAATATTAGCTCTCTTTGTAAGCTTCGGACCTGTTCTTCCAGAGCTGGCACAAGAGCTCCCTCTTGTTCGGTTCCTGCTCTGCTAGCTCTAGGAGTAGTCCTGAGTCTAGTGATTGTTCTTTCTTGGAGCTCGACTCTTTCCCTTAGCTCAATGAGCTCATCTTTAACCGCCTTCAAGTCGTCTTCCATCCGCTCCCTTGCTTCCTGTGCACTTGTTACTTCTCTTGAAGCCTCGGCTAGCTGGAGTATCAAGCCATCTCTCTCGTTTTCCGCATCATAGAGTGATGCTTTATGACTTTCAGATTCAGTCATAGCATCCTCCAATTTCCTCTGCAACTCGGTTTCCCTTTGTTTGGCTGTCCCAATCTCCACTTCCTTTGCCTTGGATCTTTCTTTGATCTTGTTGAGCAGTTTATGCACCATGTGCATGTCTTTTCCATCTTCATCTGTCAACTCTAAAGCTTTTTCGGCCACCACCTCCACTGGCTTCGGCTCTTCTAGTACGTTCTGCTCGTCCAGTTTCTCTTCACTCTCTTTTGTACTCTTTATTTTTTCCTCTTTCCCTCTCCGATCATCTTGTTTTTGTAGGTGGATTCCATAGACCGCCTCAAGGGCCTCTTCTTCAGTGTACCCTATCGCTACCAGATCCTCATAATCGTTTTTCTTTTGCTGAATTGGATCTATCTCCTTTTCCTTGGTCCCGGCCTCCGGCTTTTCCATACCAACCGTGTCCATCTCTACTGTGTCTCTTCCACAATGATTTCCTTCTTCTTCGGGCTTGGTACATCAGTAAAGGAAGGCTGATTGTCCTCAGTCATCTTGGCTTTCCCTTTGTTTGCTTGCCCGCCTTTCTCTTGAGGTTCAGTAGACTCATCTACTTTCTTCTTCCCCTTGTCGTCCTTTTTCAGCTCAGCTTTTAAAAGTTGTACTTCCTCTTCAGTGTATGGCTCGACAGGTTGCTGCTCCAGTATAGCCTCTGACTCCTCATAAGCTCTAATATATTGATCATATTGATCAACATGTGGCCTGGCTGAGCTAGTTTCGACTTTAGTGGGGTCTGGAACCCACTTTTCTTCAAAGTCCCCCTTTAGAGCTCTTTCCGCTCTAAACTGCTCCACCAGTCTTTCCATTCTTGCCGCTTTCTGACTTTTGGTTTGTTTGGGAGCAACCTTCTTCTTTGCTTTCTTCATAAGCGGCTCATCCACATCCTCTACAGGTTCTGAAACTATTTCTAGTTTCCTGCGTGCTCTTGTGGACGCCCTCTTGGATACTTCAGGCTGTTCTTCCTTCTCATCGACATCTCTAAGCCACTCATTCTGGGAGGGAACCTTTGGCCATTGATCTCTAGCTCCAATAGCTTCATAAGCTATTCTTGTCAGAACTTCAGCTCCTCCTATATACTTTGGCTTCTCGTTGTGCATGGCAATTACTTGCTCGTGGATGTGTTGAGCGTAATTCACCTCTTTTGGCATATTGCTCTTCAATGCCCATGTGATGGTAGTTGCAATGGCATGGGGTGGTGTCGTATACTTTTGCGGTCTTTTACTGCAAATATGGAGAAACTGGTTGTACAGTCGGCAAAGGGTTGCCACTCTTTGGTCTGCCATATCTCCATAAGTTGCATTCTGTTTCTTGGACCCATAAACCTCTATAGCCTCCCTTCTTTCCCTGACAGAGCTCCCTTTGTTGTGCAGCTTCAATGCATCTGCAATGAGCTATGGAGTGATCTGTATCTCTACTTTCTCTCCATCTATTGCTGTCAATGTGGCTTTCCCATCCTTCTGAATGGAGGTTGCCAACTCATACACTCTTCTTGTATCTACACCTGATGGTCTCGAGGTGAAGAATCTGTGCAAGTTTGCCCTTTCCAGGTACTTGCTGATGTTCTCTGACCTGCTATAATCCACCAATTCTTGTGGGATCATCGGTATATCCATCGCTTGCCCTTTAGGATCTCTGAAAGTCCTCTGGTAGATCTTTATTCCCTCTTGTTCCAGTACTGCTTCCTCCACCCAAGTTTTGGTTGGCTTGAGGGTTTCTGCTGGAATGTCAAAGGGTTCTGCTTCTGCAAGAGCATCTTTGATTGTCGGTCTTTTTCTCTTTGTTGCTGATGACTTGGTGGAATCCATGGATCCTGTAACTCCAATTTCAGAAGTTAGCGTCTTTTTAGTACTGAAAGCCGAAATGAAGCTTTTAACTATTCAAATGACTTGAAAATTGAAACGTGAGCTATTCAGGGCCTAAGGATGCAGGGTAGGTGAAAAAATATGCAAACTGGGCTCAAAATCATGCTGGAGACATCATACGCGTATGATGTCTTTTGTGTCAAAATGACTTCATATTGGTTGTGCTTGTAGCTGATAGTGTATACATGAGTATCATATGCTTGGATTTGAGTTTGGATACCATTTGGTCAAGTTTTGGCCAGTTTAGTCCAGTTCAGGCTCTTGGAAAAATTTTGAAAGGGAATTGGATTTTATGATCCAAATTGGATAAAACTTGGTGGTTCACCTTCAAATGGCATGTAGATCACTTCTGTTTGGTGGTTGAAGCCCTGAGGTGCCAAAATCACATAGTGAGACATCATACGCGTATGATGTCTTTTAGTGTATTTTTGGACCAATTTCTCTATAAGCTTGGATATGGCTTTAGATAGGCTTATTCAGTGGATTTATGAAGTTTGGATAGATTTTGGGCTAAAAATGGCTCTGGAAACATCATACGCGTATGATGTCTTTTTCATCAATTTTTCATGGGATTGGTTCTGTGGACTCCCCATGTACTAGTGAAGGACTATATCTACTCAAATCTTGGTTTGGACTTGAGTATGTTGGATTTGGGCTAAAATAGGCTTTGGATGAAGGATTTTCCCTCAATTGGGCTAATGGGGTGATCCACTTGACCAAATGGTTCCAAACTTCATATGTAGCATGTATTAGATATATATAATGGATGTATGATGTCAAATGAGCAATTTTGGCTCTGTAAGTGCAAATAGACATCATACGCGTATGATGTCTTTTGTGTCAAAATGGTGCTTTTTGGTTCCAGATAGCTTATAGATGTGTTAATCAACAATCCTACAAAGTTTCATTGAGTTTGGAGTTATTTTGACAAAATTAGGACCAAAAATCAATTTTATGGCCTACTTTGCGTCTTTTTGGTTTTCCTTGGGTTTTCTAACTCCAATTCTCATGATACTTGGTTCATAGGATGTGATTAACATGTGGAATGAGGCTATGCACTCAAATGTTGAAATGGATGTGAAAATCATGCTGTGAGACATCATACGCGTATGATGTCTTTTCTTGAAATGTTGGTCTTTTTGTGCAAAGAATGCTTTGTGCTAGTGCCCTAAGCCCTGCTAACTAGTTTTCAACTTAAAAAGTCATCAGTTTAGCTAAAAAGCCCCCTTATAGGCATTTCAGTCTCCGAAGTCGTCTTTTTGCCTTGGAGTTGAATTTCTTCCACTTTTCTTCTCGAGAGTTGCATTTCCAGCTCATTGGATATGTTGTGAAGCCACCTATTTGGTTGAACTTGACTTTGGCTTCCCGTTCTCCATCTTTCTCCAATTGGTTGCCCGAAAGCGTCTTTTTCACCATCGGTAAGTGAATCAGCTTTCTTTTGGGTTTTGCTTGCAAACATAAGTCATCCATGTATATTTGAGGCTGCTTGTGAAGTTTCATGTCATTTGGTCGTCAATTTTAGCCGTTATGCCAAAATGATGCTTTGCGTGTCCGCAGCCGAATCGGTTGTTCCGACCTACTTTCGGTGATCCAAACCCGGAGATACTCCATGGTTGCATTGCCCTCGATGTTGTTAAGCTTCCTGAGAAGTTTTGTGTCGTTTCGACAACTTTTTCCTGTTTGCCTCTTGCAGGCTCTGTTGACCTAGGGTTTTTTAAGTCGTTCTTTCTCGAGCTTTGAGTGTTAGAAACCCATCTTCTATGCTAGGGTAACCCACCTCTAAGTTCTTACAAGGTTTGGTTAGGTGGTTGTGCCCCTACCTAGCGTTCTTTCCCATTCCTCGTCTGCTCTTGTTTCTTGGTTTTGGTCAGTTTCCGCGACAAAAGTTAACGATAAGCATCAAAAGCGTATGGCAACGAGTCTACCTCTCATGTCTGGTGTCCTCTGAGCTCTCGTAGCAGTCGTAGAAGGCGGTAGAAGGTCGGATGCTCCTGTGTGCTCTTTGCTCTCTCCAAGAAGGTAATAGTGGAAATGAGCTTGAAAGTGAAGTGAAACATACTTAACTTCGGACTTCCCGGATCACTTGTTACCAAATTCGACATGTGCTCCTATCTCGTCATGAAATGCACTTTAGGATTTGAAATTTCTCAATTTGGACTCCGTTTGACCTGTTTCTGAGAAATCTGTCCACTTTGCCAAAATTCTGTCATTTCGGGCTTTCCGCAACTTTTTCAGAATTGTACCCAATTTTTACCATGGGTTGCCCTTGTCATTAGGACCATCACCGTCTATTCTTTTCTTTTTTCCGATCTCATTTCACCTGCTTTTTTATTTTTCTTTTACTTTTATCAAGAAAATCATAAAAAATAAAGGAAAATAGCAAATTGAAGCCAAAAAATTCCAAACATACACGATAAATAGCTGGTAACCCTGTGTATATGAATATATACTTATTTGTGATTTCTGGACTTGGATTACCACTTTTTAGCTCCAAAACACTCTTATTTAGTGATATTTACACGTCTAGAGACCCAAATTCATCATTTGATCTCTTCTTGTTGCAAAACAAGGTATATAAGGGCATAAATATTATCAATATCCGCAATCAAACATAAAAATTACAAAATCATGTAAGACACTGCCCTTGTAATATTATTTTTGTTTTTCTTTGTTTTTGGTGCTTGTAGCTGCTTTGTAACTCCTGTATACCTGTATACCTCCCCCCCTCCTAGTCTGAGTCCTCCCGGACGACTATGAAGTGTCTGTGGGCGAAGCAATGTAGTTGTTTTGGTCATAAGTTCCCAATGCAATTGTAGAGCGATGATACAACAGTCTTTCCAGTAAAGCTGCTCTTTGTTTGATTGAAGGATTGGTGGTTGGGTTTTGGGTTGGTGATACTTTGGTAGTAGAATCAGTAGATGGATGCATCTTTACCTTGTTGTTCGTTTGCACAATCCAAATCTGCTTCCGCTTCGCTTGTGCTTGCCACAAACTCTTTGCGACCCAAACCTGCTTTGTCCTTTGTGTTGATTTCCTCGCCTTGAAATACCTAGGAGTTTCCGTTGATTGTACTGAAGGGAGTTCCTGTTTACAAATCTTTGGGATCCAAATTTGCTTGCTATAGCTTTGTGCCGTCATGAACTTCTTTGGAATCCAGATCTGTTTCACTGTCCTTTGTTGTCTGGAATCACTCTGTTGTCTGGTATTGAAGACTCTGTTGTCCACCTTTGTGCTCTCTGGCACAACCTTTTTTGGTCTCCATACCAACTTTGATTCCATTTTTCCCCAAGGTTGAGCTGTTATATTATTGCTTGTCTTCCTTATCCACTGTTGAGAATTCCTTGTCGAAGAGTAATCCGGTTGTGTAGAAACTTTTGGTTGCCATTGCTTTTTCTTTTTCTCTGGTTGTTGTTTACCTTTGTCTTTGGATTCTTCCTTTGGAGTTGGCTCTGCTCCTTTGGTGAACTTAACTAATTGACTTTCACCTTCGTATTTGATAAGCACTGATTCAGAACTCCAGTCAATCATTGCATTGTATTGCTTCTGCCATGGTTGTCCTAGCAATAATGGATGTTGTGTAACTTGGTCTTCAACCACGTAAAACATATGAGGATACACATAATGGTTAATCTGTATATGTAAAACTGTGCATCCAACAGTTTTGATTGAATTCTCAGAGTAACTCTTTAACTCTTGCTTGGCAGTTTGTAGTTTAGTGTCATTTGTCAATTGTCTATACAAACTGAGTGAAAGTAGGTTAGCTTGAGCTCCTGAATCCAATAGTGCTCTGGCTTTGATTTGGTTGGTTCCTACTTTGCATTCAATGATGGGTTCTTCTTTGTCATTATCCATTTTTGTTATACTGATTGCGTTTATTCGTATTGCTCCTTCATTGCGCTGTTTCTGACGTAGTAGTCTTCTTTTCTCCATTCTTTCCTTCGCCTCGGCTTGAGCTTCCTCCACAATCTTTTTCTTTTTCTGGACACGCAGCTTTTTTTGATGTATTTTGAGAAGCATGTCTTGGGTTAGCGGCAAAAGATACTTTTTCACTCTGCATCCACTAATCCAATTGGGCATTTCTTCTCCGTCTAATGTAGCAAGCTTGACGGCTCCACTTGGTGATAGATCTTTAATCACCAGAGGTCCCATCCCTCGCTTTTTAAGCTTCTTAGCATGCTGTTTCAGAGTGTAAACTAGGACATAGTCCCCAACCTTAAACTCTTTAGTCCGCACATGCTTATCAAAAAATTCCTTTTGTCGCCTTTTTTGAGCGTAGATAGAAGCTACTGCTTTTAGGCGAAGCTCATCTAGCCTTTCCAGGTCATCTATTCTATCAGAAAGCTCGTGCCCTGTCCACTCTAGATCCTTAGCCACCCTTAAGGTTGAAATCAAGAATTCTATTGGTAAGATAGCATTTAGCCCAAAAACCAAGTTATATGGGGTCGTTCCTATTGATGTTTTATATGCTACCCTATATGCCCATAATGTTGAATGCAACTTCTGGTCCCAGTCAGTTCTCGACTCAGATACAATCTTCGTAAGGACCGTGAATATGGTTTTGTTTGTTGCTTCAGCTTGTCCGTTTGCTTGTGGATGATACAGGGCTGATTTCCTATGGATTACCATGAATTCATCTAGAAGGATCTCTATCACTTCATTTATAAAATGTGTGCCTCGATCACTCACAATTTCTATTGGCAATCCATGTGGTACAAAGACGTATTCATATAGAAATTGTGTCGTGGTCCTGGCATCTGCTTTTTGAGTTGCCTTTGCTTCGACCCACTTTGTTAGATAGTCTGTAGCCACAATGATGTATTGTGCATGAGTCTTATATGCAGGAGGTGAAATGGGTCCGACATAATCAATCCCCCATTTTGCAAAAGCTCTTGCCCCCATCATTGGTCTAAGCGGCATATCATCTCTTTTAAAGTGGTACTTTGGTCAATCGCGAAAGATGTGTTTTTCCTTTCTTTACTACTACCGTGAAGTCGAATTCCAGCAAGATAATGAACCATCTCACTATTCTCCCGGTATTGCATGGTTTATTCACTAGGTAGAGCAAGGCTTGGTGATCCGTAAAAAACACAAACTTGTTGGCTAGAAGATAATGCCGAAATTTCTTCACAGCATATATCATTCCTAATCCCTCTCGCTCAGTTGTGGTGTAATTCTTCTCTGCATTGTTGAGCTGTCGACTAGCGTAACAGATAGGAAAATCCATGTTTCCTTCTTCTGGCTGAGCCAGAATGCATCCTATTGCATATGCCGAAGCATCTATGTGCACATGGAATATCTTCTCCCAATCTGGTGATTTCAAGACTGGAGCAGTAATGAGTGCCTCTTTCAATTTCTTGAACGATTCCTCACACTCCTCTGTCCATTCAAAGTTCACTATTAGCCTGTAAAGTGGTTGGCCTATTATAGCGTACATGTAAATGAATCGTCTATAATATCCGCAATGTCCCATAAAGCTCTGTACTTGTTTCGCATTGGTTGGTCTAGGCATATCCACTATAACTTTTATCTTCTCTAAATCCGTGGATATTCCGTTTTGTGAGACAATATGTCCCAGAATTCTGCCCTGTCGGACCATAAACACACATTTCTCAGGATTGAGACAAATGCGATATGTCCTACATTTCTCAAATACTTTTCTTAGGTGTTCTAGATGCTCATCTCTCTGAAGAGAATGTACACATAAGTCATCCATGTATATTTCTAGAAACAACCTTAAGTATTCTTTGAAAGCATGCGTCATCAGCCTCTGGAAGGTTGCGGGAGCATTGGTTAGACCAAAAGGCATAACCCGATAAGCATAAATTCCCCACTCCGTTGCAAAAGTTGTTTTATGTTGATCTTCCAGTGCTATGGCTAGCTGGTTATATCCTGAAAAACCATCAAGAAAAGAGTATGCTGTTTTCCCTGATACACGCTCTAGAACATGATCAGTTATCGGCAGGGGATAATTGTCCCGAATTGTTGCAGCATTCACTTTCTTTAAGTTGACACACACTCGGAGTTTTCCGTTCTTCTTGGGTACTACCACAATCGGAGATACCCAATCGGTGTGTTCAATCTCGTATATGAATTCAGCTTCCATTAGCTTATCTATCTCTTCTTTGATTCGCTTAGCAAACGTATCATTATATGTGTATGGTCTCTGTCTGCTAGGTTTTGCGTCTTGTTTTAGTGGGATTGTGTGTTGGCATATCGATGGGTCAACTCCCTTTAAGTCCTTATAAGACCATGCAAACACATCCCTATACTCTCTGAGAAGACTCAAAAGTCTCTCTTCCTCGCCTGGAGATAAATCTGTGGCTATGTACACCGGTCTAGGTGGCTCACCTGGAGCTGCTAAATCAACTTTTTTTGCATCCTCCGGTCTGTCATAAGATTCGTTCTCCTTTCTCTCTCGAATAGGTGGGGTTAATACCACCTTCCTATCCTCTATTGTGAATTTCCTATAGTGAGAGGGAACATCCATGTTTTCCTTGATTTTGGTGTTTTCGTCCTCTCCACTCTCAATTTTTGTCGTCCAAACTTCTTTCAGAGTTTTCTTGAGCTCTCTGTACTTGTTTCTACGTTCTAGCTTGAACTCCGTGTGTTCTCTGTTGCGCTTGTTCTTTTCTGATTTTTCAGTTTCAGTTTTCGTTCCATTCCTTTGAACTTGATTTCTTGAGCTCTTTTGATCATTACCTCTCATTCTTCCAGAAATCTTGTCCTTAACACAATCTTCCGCCTTTACTAGCATTAGGAATTGATTGTTTCCTCTTATTCTAGGCATCGGATTGGTTCTAACCCCCTTTGTTTTTTTCTTTGCTCTATAGCGTTTCTGGCGTTGTTTAGTTTGGTTCAGAAAATCATAAAACCGGACATCCGTTATAGTTTCTTCGTTTCCGCTTGAATTGTCCGTTGACTCGTTGTCTGCTTCATTTCCCCACTCAGGATGATCGGGAATGTCGTGAAACACCTCCTCTTCATCTTCCTTTTCCAGTGTATCGTTCTTTTCAGTTTCTTTTTCGAGTACAGTTCTCAACATGAAGTACGGAACCACGTCGTACCCGTCCTTGTCGCAAAATTTTGTTGTGGGACCATCCGGAATTGCACAAACATCTAGGGTTGCTAGAATGTGTGTCCATTCTAATGGTTCAAGCGTGTCTTCTGGAAAGGGTTCTCCTATATAAGCTTCATCTTCGATAGCCCTTTCTAAAACACATTCTTCTCGTTTCAGACTTCCACATTTCGAAGCTCCACACATCCATAACTCCTTGGGTTTACCTAACCAAGCTGGAAATTCGGATCCCGCCAAAGTAGCAGAATCAAACTCCTCCACCGGTGTTCGATTCACATCTTTGTAGCTATGGTCTTTCAGGTTCACACGTGTAGTGGTTTCCATATTTCTCAGGTATATGTGATCGTAGCCCCAATCCTGGACCATTTTCAACTGTTTCATGAATGGTCTTCCCAGTATGATATCATAGTTATTCTCCTTGCCAAAATCGACAATAGCAAAAGTATGTTCGTATTCAATGCCGCAAGAAGTCACTACAACTTTCTCTAATAATCCCATAGGTTTCTCCATGTGTCCATCTGCTAATTGGAGTTTCAACCTAGTCTTCCTTATTGCTGGTTTCCCCCATTTTTTCTAGATTTCTTTTGTAGCAATGGCTACCCCAGCTCCGCTGTCTAGTATTGCCATCGTGTTTACTCCTTGGAATTCAACTGGTAAGGTTGTATTCCCCTCTTCACCTTCGCAATACTCTCCAACCTTGTTTAAGGGTACAGGATTAGCGTTCTTTTGTGGTTTACTCAGCTCTTGTATACCCTCTTGCAGTCTCGATGTTGGGTCTTTTATCCCAAATTTCTCCAAGCATTTTCCTACAGTGGTCCACATATGTGGTCTTAGCCTCAAAAGCTCAGCTAGAGTGATAGTGCATGTTACTGGTGTTGACAAGATCTCTATCAATCCTTGCGAGTCCATGACTTTTTCTGATGAGATTCTTCGTGAGGGAAGTGCTCTAATCTCGGATTTTGTTTCATACTCTCCTAAGTATGAAGGTAAGGTATTCAGTGAATGAGGTTTGCTCTCCATTGTTCTAACAGAGCCCCCATCTCCCCAGTAAGATTGCAGATCCAAGTCCACTTGAGACCCTGCCTCAAATTCCACTATGGGAGGGTTCCTGATGTCCTTTTCCCAATTTGTCTGATTAGCTTGGCAACTTAGCTCGTTTGCAAAGTTTGCCTCTCTCACTTGTTTCCAAAATTCATTGTAAGCCTCATCTCTTCCGTAAGACCTCTGTATGACTGGATGAAAACTCTCTATCTCTTGATCGGTGGTGTTCAATACTATGCGGTCATCCTTATGTGTATTTTCAGGCTTTTGTGCACTGGGAGTCTTTTCAGCTACCCGTGAAACGATAGTCTCTTGCTGAATTGGGTTTTCCGTTCCACAATTCATTGTTTCTTTTGGTGGTTCTAATAAGGCTTGTGCAGTCTCGATCATTCTCTGACACATTTCAAGTCTCTGCTTTTCCAATTCCGCGTTTGGGTATGTCATCCACCTCTGTTCTTGTGTTTGGTTGTTCTTTAACCTAGCTTCGTAAGCTCTCATCAGTGCGTCCAATGGTTCGTGAACTTTGTCGACTAGCACTGATCTCCCTGAGCTTAAGCTCGTTGTTTCTTTGATACTCTTTTGTTTCGTTCTTTCCGGGCTCATCTCTCGTTTCTCGTTTTGACTCTCAAGTTTTTCTAATCTATCTTTAGTTCGCTTTAGTTCCTCAGCTAGAATAGCGTCTTCACGTTCTTTTCTCAACTTCATGTGTGCTTTTCTAGATTTCCATGTGTTTTTCTGACTCCGCGGTCCTGGACTAACCATTTCAGTCGCTAACTTTCCATTCTCAGGTTCTCTAGTGGTTTTCTTAGCTTGAGCTCTAGTAACAACTTGCGTTGGTATCAGAGTTTCATTTTCATACCCACTGCTGGTAGGAATAGTCTCTAGCATATTCAATGTCGTCTTTTGCACTTTGTTTGGATTCTTTGAACAATCCTCAATGAAGTGAGTAACCCCACACTCAGTGTAATAATCGTTAATTCTAATGATTTCCGTATGTGGACAAACATTCATCAGATGGTCACCTCCACACTTGTAACAGGGTCCTAGTGCTGGTCTTGGTCCCATTTGATTCGTCCTTTGTGGATAGGATGGTCTTTGTCCTGTTAACCCTCCATGAGCTATGAACATCAATGTTCTTGCGTCCAAATTGTATCTCTCTTCATCAGAAGCACTTATAACTGTTGGTATTCCAACATTCCCAATCATGCCCCATGGTTCTGGTTGTTTGGGTTCTTCTGGTGGGTAATACACAGTTGGAGACATGTGTGCACCAGATTCTTCATAATAGGCTCGAACAGGCACTAAGGCTTGTTCTTCCTGATTCTCTAAGGTTGGTGCATATCTAATGCCCACTGGTCTTGCTCCTGGTAAAGGTGGTTGTTGTCCCAATACCGGTTGCGGTCTTTCTATCCCCATAGGTCCTGGTACATTTCCCGTTGGGTATCGAGGTACTGGATGTACTTGAGGTGGTGCTAATTGAGCAGGAGGTGCATACTGACGCTCCCTTACATACCCTTTGTTGTAATAGCACTCCTCTGTTGGGTGGTTTGTCCATTTTTGTTCAATAGCACACCATTTCAGTGTTTTTGGCAATGGTTTTTGGTATGGTGCCATCCTTTTTAGAGCACCTTCTATCATTTGCTCTACATTTGGCATGGTTGTTGTTTGAACATTCTTTTTAGTGGTAGTCTCGCTCGCTACGGAGGAAGAGCTACTGGATGCAAAATCTGTATCCGCTGACACCTCTCCATAAACCGTACAGTTATCCACTAAGTACAATGCTTCTCTCGTTACTTGCTCGAAACTTGTACAAGCTTTTAAGTGCAAGTCCTTCTTGAGAGTGTCGTTCCTCAGTCCCTCAATAAAGAGAACAGATAGTCTGTCATCTTGTGGTCGTTCACGTATTGGACATCTCTCAATGTATTGTTTGAAGCGAAGTGAAGCTTCCTTCACTTTTTCGTATTCTCTCTGTTTAAAAGCATATATTTGTGAGACCGTATTGTGCTTAATCCCTCGTTTTGAGAATTCCTCAGCAAACTCTCTTAGCAAATGATCAATGTCATGGAATCCCCCTATGTTCAGTGGTTGAAACCATGTCAATGCCGTACCTTCTAGAGTAAGACCAAATCCCTCGTATTGTGTATGGAAATATGTTATCTGCTCAGCTCTTACGACTTGCTTAAAGAGTGACACATGTGCATACGGATCTCCTGAACCACCATACTTCTTTGGCATACACTTCGCTACTTGAGATGGTCTCATACGTCTATGGTCTGCTACCAATCTCATTGCTCCTGTGTCCCGGCTAAAGCTTTCTCTAGCATCATGGACTTCATGGGTTACCCTTGTCGGTTCCCCCGCCCTGAATCTACTACTAGGAGGTAAATGTGATGGTTCCGCTTCGAACCTTGGACCTGGAGTGGTATATGTGTGGATTGGAACTGCACTACCTCGATTCGTATCCATTGACTCTCTGGAATGTAATGATCCCATTGGTCCGGGCTTCGAGTACTGAGGTTGACTGAAAGAGTCAGCAGCCTGAGTTCTTTGTCCTCCTGTCGTCATTGGGTTTTGCCCTCCATTTGTTGGTGCTGGTCTTTGTGAGCTAGAAGTAACATAATACTGATGTAGTGGTCCCCCAAAGTATGTATATCCTTCTAATTCTTTCTTGCCCATTGTTGAGTATTGCCTGCCATACTTGTCGTAAGCGGCAATTTTCACTTCCGATCCCTCTGTGTAGGTAAATACATAAAGTCTTTTTTGGTCTGTCAACTCTCCAGTGTAGGGTTCTTCACATCTATAATAGAGATCTTGCTCCCCATTATTATATTTGTATAGCCCCACATAGATGTTATCAGTGTTGATCCTTGTAGTTTCATTCTCTCTTCTTAACCTCGCATCAGGGAAGTTCATTATTGGTGCTTTCTCCTCAAGTTCTTCATCTACTTTGGCTTTGGTGCCCATCAATCCCCACTTGTCCACAATGTTAGGGTTTAGGACTACCAAGTACATGGTACCCTCGTCATCTAGATATCTATCTCCGCTATAGCTCACAGGCACTAAGTCCTTGAACTCACTAGGTCTCTCCTCTATCTTTACACAATAGCAGTCCATTCCATCTTTGTAGATCTTGGCACCTTGCTCATTGTCGTACTGGTATTTTATGAACAATAGTTTCATTGTGGCGGAAGGGTTTGATGATCCTGCTGCCATATTTTCTCTGTTGTTCAGGTTCAAGTGTTCCAAGTGTTCAGTGAAAATCTCGTAAGATCTCTCCGAAGAAGTATCAGAGACACTTCCTTCAAAGATCGGCTCTAATGGTTGCACCCAACTTTGGTTTACACTTCCCTCGGTTGATATGACACTTGCTGGTTCCCCTTGTTTTGGTTGGTTATTCTGGAGGTTCCTGCCCGATCTCAAATTCATCAATTCCCCTAAAGGACTTTAACTTTTCCATCTCAGCAATTTGTTTTCCCCAAGTTTTTTGTGGTCAGAATTGATCCAAACTGATTGATACTTGGTCAATTGTTTAATCTTGTCAGTTGGACAACTTCTGTTTCATCAAGTGAGAATTTTGTTGCAGTTATGCTGAAAAAGACATTATACGCGTATGATGTCTTTTTTCACAGATTTGGACAATTTTGGTTATACTCACTCTCAGTAGCCCCCTTATGCTCTGTCCACTCACAAAATTCAGTTTGAACTCTGTTTGAGCAAGTTATGGCTAATTTAGGCTTTTCTAGGCAATTTTCCGCTTTTAACTTGTTTTTTGGGTCAATTGTGATGCAAATGGGATGAAACTTGAAATATAACCTCTAGACAGCTATTACAATGGATCTGTGTTGGCAAAGTATCAAAATATGTCCAAAATTAGGTAAAAGACATCATACGCGTATGATGTCTTTTTCAACAATTTGGGTCAAGACTTGATATTTATGCTTTCTACAGTGTTTGTAACAATCTTGTCAGGTCAGATATCAAAAATAAGCAGTGGATGTGCCAAAAGACATTATACGCGTATGATGTCTTTTGTCCCAGATTTTGACTATTCTTAGTTTTAAGTCTTCTCCAATGTTTATAATTGAGTTTCAAGTGTTTTTGTCAGGTTTGAATGTAAAAACAAGATCTGAATCCAAACTTTCCTATTCTTTGCATTTCTTGGACTCCGACTTGTCTTTTTGGGTTTCTTTGAGTGTTAATGCTCTTGTTTTAAGTTGAAATTAGGGTATAACCCCCCTTTTGAACACTCTGGTAAAGTCAAAATTTCTGTTTTGGTCTCTGTTTGGTCATTTAGACATCATACGCGTATAATGTCTAAAGTTGCAGATTTCCAGTTTTTTGGCACAGAATCCTTCCTAAAGCTTCCTCTAGTGCTCAGCCACTCACAGATACACAGAAAATTTCTCTGACTTTTGTTTATTGCAAGTTTCACTACTAACTCGACGGTTTAGTGATCTAACATGCAATCAACCATATCAAGCAAATACTCCAATGATTACTAGCTCCAGGATCAGGATCAAATGAAGTCCTACCTAAGCTATTCCTAATCATAAAATGGGTTTGATAATTGTGATTTTAAAGAGATCCACTGCCACTCACGGACTAGCAAATTCTTCTTCTATCAACAACTACTCAACACCAACAAAACAACAAACAAATCTAAGCTAAACTAAAAATACTGTCAACACGGAAGACCCAGGAATACCCCACTTCCTAGAATCTCTCGAGATCTTCGGAGTCCACCACTCCTAGATCTTTTCTAACTAAAGTATACAAAGTAGTTTATACGACTCACCTCGTAGGATTAGTCTAAGGTCACCTGCTTAGGGCTCTCGTCCCTGGCAGCGGCGCCAAATGTTAAGGCGGTTACGCCGCTAGCGGAAGCTAAATAGCGAGAACTCAACCAACAACAGAATTTGTCAGACGAGGACGGAGCTTGACCCGCAGGCGCATGGAAACAACTAGGTGGGTGTCAAATCACCTACTCGACCTTCTAATGACAATCACTACTAAGGAAATCAAATCTAAGTTCTAAAATACGCAAGTGACTGAAATCCGTACTACGAACGAGTGCTATACGAAACAGGATCTAGAATCATTGAATCAATCTCAAACTCAAGGGAAAGTCTATGCACTAGGTAAGAACAACACCCTAAAGACTTGAACTGCAAAATCAACCTATGATCACTCCGTGCGGTAAACGCGTATGAAGACAGGCCGAAAAATACAGGTGACCGAAACTTGACCCCGATGGTACTAATGTGTAGCTCTACTCGTTGTGGTTCTATAGATATGCTGCACGCTCTATTCCGACACACGAGTTGGAAGAAAACTCACACCGAAGCTCGTAGGAACTTACCACACATAGAAGCCGATAGCGCGCACTCTTGGTATCTGTGCGTAGCTCTTGCCGTTGCTAACACAATGGCGGTGTCGCTTCTCCAATGGCGGCTCCGTAGCTCGCGTAGCAAGTAGATAAGAATCTCTCTCTCTCTCTCTCACTCTCTCTCAGACACAGTCACCGTGCTCAAAAAATCTCCCTTTGATTAATAATCTGAATCTCTTTAGGTTACAAAAACTTTGGCTTATATACCTCAGCCTTGGAGGTGAGAACATCTCTAACTAATTACATCGGCAAGTGAAATTACTTCGGGATTACAAGCTGGAAACTCAATTGAGTCCCGTTACTTAATGAATGGCTCAATTCAAAATCAATGTCGGAAAGACATTTATTACAATCAATGGTTACAAAAATGATGAGTGTGAGCAAAAATGTGGGTGTGATCCGCTGCTGGCTCAACACCTTCATTGATCCTCAAGATCAACGGTTTTCTTTTCCTCACTCGCGTCATTCATCTTCTTATGACCATCTTCATAGAATTTGCAATTGTCAACAAGGTCAACTGCCGCTTTGGTCACCTCTTCCAAGGTTTGGTATCTTTTCACGTATAGGTCCTTTTGGAGATTCTCATTCCTAAGTCCCCTAATGAAGCATAGGATGTGACGTTCTGGCGTGGGTAGCTCTTGGGTAGGACATCTAGCAACATATTGCTTGAAACGCAGTATTGCATGTCGTAATGTTTCTATTTCGCTTTGTTTAAATTCCTGAATCTTAGGAAGGGTGTTATGTTTTATGCCCCTCTTGGTGAATTCTTGAACAAATTCATCCAACATTTTCTCAATGGTTGTGAACTCTCTTCGGTTCAATATTTCAAACCATGCTTGTGCATTGTCCTCCAATGTAAGTCCAAAACCCTCATACTGCATGTGGAAGTCCTCTACTCGTTCTGCTCATAGGACTTGCTTGAAAGCCGAGACATGGGCGTACGGGTCTCCTATGCCATTGTACTTTCTATTTACCCATTTTCTTAGCTGAGATGGTCTTATACTTTGGGGTGCAAAGTATGGAACCATACTCCTCTCTGGTATCGTTTCATCTCTCGTTATCGCTCTAGGAGGAAATCCAGGCGGTGGTCCCCTCTTTGGAATTCTCTTAGAGATTCCTGTGTTTGGTGGATGTATCTGAGGTCCTTCATTGACCAAATATCCACTCATCTCTAATTTGGTTTGCGGATTTGTGCTTTCTACAGCTCTATATTCTCGTCCATACTTATCAACAAATAAAGATGTCCATTGTCTGTCGACCTCGTATGTATAGACATATAAGAGCTTGTATTCTGTCAGCTCATCTGGGCAAGGCTCTAAGAAACTGTAAAGGTTGAACTGATCTCCATTAATATACCTATATAGTCCTTCACTTTCATGGTTATACGTCCAAACTCTCTCCACAAAATTGTTCTTTATGTACTGTAGGTTTGGAAGATCTCTTCTGGGCGGATGCTCATCTATCCCTGCAATCCAAGTGCTTGTATAAGCTGAGTCTGAGTCTGATGTAGACAGGACTTCTATGCTTAATAGATCTAGCTTGCTGTAGTAATACCTCTCTCAGTGTGTTCAAGTGTTTTGGTCAGGGAAAATCCAAAACCGTGAGCGTTTTCTCACAATTCTCTCAAATTGTCAGTTTTAGACACCCCTGACTTCCGGATGCATTTTGAGGCCTTAAACAACGTTTTTTTCAAAACTGGCCAAAATGTATGCCATTGGCAACCATTTTGGTCAATTTAGTCTAAGATCTGTAGTGCTGCTCTCAAGCTACGTTTTGATAAAAAAAGTTTTCGAATCGGAGTCCGTATGTGAAAGTTATGACCAAAACAGTGAGATGTAATTTGGAAAGTTGCTCTATCTGATGTTTTTGCAAGTGGTCAGTTTGAGCCCAAAATTGGTGTGTGCACTCCTTAGGCAATGATAAACCCAGTGGTATACTTGGTTTCAAAAATTTCTCGAAATTTTTTCCTCAGTTTTCTATCGCGATAGACTCACCAAGTACCCCTTGCAGATGTCCAAATGCACTCAAACTTTGTGTACAGGGTATAATGGGCCTTCTGAACCCAACTATGAAGTCAGATTTGAATTTTGATTTTTCTACAGTGAATTCCTGAGTCTATCGCGATAGACTCACCAGAGTGTTACTGGGATACAATTTTTCAGCTGTTTTTACAGCTTTGAGTTCCCCCTTCTCTTGAGATACTACTCACCAAGTTTCAACCAATTTGGAATACTTTTCCTTTGTAACTTGCATCAAACAATAGTTTCTTTTCTGATCTTGTGAAGTAATCCACTTAGATGCACTTCCAATGCTCCAAATTTACTCAAAGTTTAACCATAGGCTCACAACAACATGTAGAACAAGGCCCTATGGTCAATTTTCAAAAATTTCATTTTTTGTGAAAAAACCCTCGTCTATCGCGATAGACTCAGTAGATTCTTCAATTTTGAAAATTTTCCAGATTTCTCTTTACCACTGTGTTCCCTATGCTCTGTACACCTTGCTCACCAATTTTCACTTGTTTTGGACTTTTTCTTAGGTCTCTAACTCCAACTCTAGAATTCTGAGTCTATCTGATCACTAGAAAATAGACTTAGGATGACTTCCCAATGTCCAAAATCCATCAAATTTTGTGTGTAACCTCCTGAGAGGCTAAACAAGCTATGCTCCAGAGGGTTTTGAAAATTTCAATTTCTTTGACCTTGCTTTGAGTCTATTGCGATAGACTCATCAGTTACCCCTTTTATAGGTCAAACTTGAACTTTGACTATACCACTGTGTTGCAACACCTCTCCTTAGTCCTCCTACCAATTTTCAAGTGGTTTGGACTTTTACTTTGTCAGTTAGACCATATCTGGTGTTTTCTACAAGCTGAATCCTCTCAAATGGTCTTAGACCCAATTTCTGATGTCCAAATGACTTCAAAATTTTTATGTGTTCTTGATAGCACCTTTCCAAGCTATTCCACAGAGGTTTTTGAAAAATTCAGTTTCTATCACTGGGTTCTTAGTCTATCGCGATAGACTCACCAAGTATGCTAAAATGAGACTTTTTTCAAATTTTCTCTTCACAGATGTGTTCCCTACCCTCTGTAGATCATGTATACCAAGTTTCACAAGGTTTGGAAATTTGGTCAAGTCCCTTCACCCAATTTTTCTCTGAAGTCTGACTCTAAACACGAGACTTGAGGTTTGGTGGTCTTCTTGATGTCCAATTTCAAATTTGAAATGATGGTTAAGGTCTAGGTGAGGAGTGGATTCAAGCTATCTAGTCAGAATTTCCAAAAACTGTCCCACTCAAAATGTCATGAGTCTATCGCGATAGACACAGTAGATTGTGCAGGAAAAGTCAACTCAAAATTGTGACTTCACTTTTAGATTCCCCTTAATCTCTTGTGTCTATCCCTCAAATTTCATGCAATTTGGACACTTGGTTTGTGTTTTGGGCCATTTTTAGTGTTTTTGTCATAACTTGAATCTCTATCTGGGCTTTAGATTCACTTCTAGTGATCCAAACACCTTGAAATTTTGTGTGTATGCTATGTAGGCTCTGCTTAAGCTATCCCTAGGAGGTATTTGCAAAATAATTTCCACAACTAAATATCCCCAATCTATCACGATAGGCTCATAAAGTTTCCCAGTTTTGGTCTTTTTACAAAGTTCTCTTCACAACTAGTTTCCTTATCCTCTGTATAGTGAACACACAAAGTTGTGCAATGTTTGGGCTATTGGTCAAGGTCTTTTTACCACTGTGTCTCTGAACTTAGACTCTAAACACCAGACTTGAGGTTTAGTGGTCTAGCAGGTGTCCAAGTACACTCAATTTTCGGGAGCAGCCTTGTATTGATGTGTTTTACCTGTGGTATGAGGGGTTTTGCCTGTTTGTGAGTCTATCTCCAATCCACTAGTCTATCGCGATAGACTGAGCAGAGAGCCACTGGGAAGTGATTTTTTTCTCTGTTTTTGGACAGTTTGGTTCCCAATGCCCTTAGAAGCCTATCCCCAAAGTTTCATTCAATTTGGACTTCTTTTCCTTTGGATTCAAGCATTTCACATTTCACTTCCTTACACTCGAAAAAAGAAAATTCCCACTTAGATGCACAAGCACTAATGCAAATGCTTTGAAATTTCACATACAAGCTCTAGAGCATATGCAAAACAAGGTCTTGAGGTCAAACTTTTTGTTTTTTGAAAATTACAGATTTGGTTTCAGATTTTATTTTTTGGGGTTTTTTAGAGTTTTTTTTTTTTGGATTGGACCAAATTTGTGTTTTCCCCCTACCTTAAGGTCTCCAATGCAAAAAAAAGCACTCAAATCGGCTTTCAAACGACCATTTTAGAGCACTTTTACCATAACCAACACAATTCCGCCTTTTGTGTTTTCAAGCACATTTTCATGTCAAAATCGCTCTAGATCAACATCAGATGTCCTACACTACCTAAAGTCCTACTTGGGATGGTTGAATGGTTGTTTTTGCTTTCTGGCAAGCAAACAGCCTCCTGCTTACCTTTTGCGTTTTTTTTTTCTCTTTCAAGTTCTTCACAACAATAAGTCACAACCAAACACACAAACCATAAAACCTACTCTAAACACACAACAAAATAATATAACCATACCTCAACCTCATGGTGGACCACCTCGCTGAGACGCAAGCTCCCTGGCTATCCCTCAGTCAAAAGATCCGCTCTCTGACTTCCCACTAAGAAGGAAAATGGTGACAACCCTCTAGAAAACTCTAGAGAAACGCTATACTATCAAACATGAGTGATGTGGTCTACGCTAGTTTAGGCGCTTCGTCCCCGGCAACGGCGCCAATGTTAGCGGGTACGCCGCGACGGACGATGGAGCACAGCGAGAACATAGACCAACAAACTGTCAATCCGAGGATGTAGCTGACCCGACTAGGGCATGGAGGCAATCTCTGGGTTGTCAACCTTGAGCTAGACACGAACAACACTCTATAGTCACTAATCCTACCACAACACTACCATAAAGCAAAGAAACCGACAACGCATCCTACGAAACACTACAAGCTCGAAACAGTCTCAAATCATATCGGAATGACTCGAAATCGGAGGGCAAGACTCACAAGGATATATCCTATATGGCCAAACACCTAAACCTTGAAAACCATAACTGTAAGACCTCTAATCGCTATCGTGATAGACTCAAAACAACAATTTCCAAAGTGTCCGGAACTGATCTACAAAGACATCAACACAAAGAGCTTCTCGCCCTGATTCTAACGACTACTCGATCATTCAGAACGGATGTCGTTTGAGGTACTTACGACCAAATATAGCTCGTAGCAGGCGGGCTCGCGATGTGGTCCTCGGCTTGCATTGCTTGCGTCGACGCGAAGAGCTCCTCGATGCTAACACACTCCTACTCTCATATCTGCAATGTGATTAGTGTGCGCGACGGTGTGTGTGCGTGAAGCTCACTACTGTGTGTTGCAGAACCCACGACTGTATATTATTTGAGATAACGTAATGTGTTTTTTACAAAGCCTTAGGTTTTAGCTTATATACAAAGCCTTCAAACCTAATGTCCGGCCAAATGACCTGAATTGTCCTTAGGCTTCTCAGAGCTTAATTACAAGAAATTGAGTTGGCTTTACTCATTATACAAGCATCTGCAGCCAAAATACAAGTGCTGATTTAAAATATGAGGTTCCCGTAAACATTACAAAATTGGCCGTAATGGCTCAAAATAATAATAACGGGATATTCGATGACGTCCATGAACTCGTATCTTCATGTTGCAGCATCCATTTTCATCTTCATTAATTCATCACCATCTTCATGTGGAATATTTACAGAATCTTTGAGGAATCTTTAATGGAATCTTTATGGAAACGTTGTTGAAAGGGCGTCCTTTCAACAAAAAATAAAATACTTGTTCGGGTCTTAACACTTGTTTGAACAAGGATGCATGTATATATGGATCCCTTAATCCATCATACTTCTTCTTGACACATTTGGCCAATTGATATGGTCTCATCGGTTCTGGTTCAACCATATATCTTAGCGGGTTGGGGTCTCTCACAAAGACATCCCTCGTTCCTTCTTCTCGTCTTGGAGCAAATCCTGGTGGAATCCCCTTTGAGATGTGTTTTGGAAATGTTGATGGATTTGTAAGTCTAATTGGTGGTCTCTTGGTTCCACTCAATGAGGTAGGAGCTACACTCCCGTGAATAACTATTTTGGATGTTTGAGGTCCATTTGATTCCATAGTTTCAATGTTAGCTTCTTGCAGATCAGTCTCAAAAAACCCTGGTACGCTTACACTCGGTTGAAAGTAGTAAGCACAGATTGGAGTACCCATGTATGTATATCTTTCTAGCTCAATTGAGCTGATAAGTTTGTACTCTCGTCCATACTTATCTACCATTAGAACTTGCACTCCGTGGTCATCTGTGTATGTGAAGGCATAGAGGTTCTTGTAGTCTGTCAACTCTTCAATGATGGAATTTAAACATCTATAGAAGTTGTTTTGATCCCCAATAGGTAACCTATAAAGGCCATCATAAGTGTAATCCATTAGAACTTTTGTGGCTTCATTGGTTTTGATGAACCTCATGTTGGGTTTGTTGATTAGAGGATGCTTCTCCTCTAAGTCTCCAGCTATTTCCACTTTTGCTCTTCCAAACTCCCGCATTTTAGTTGATTGGTTTGGCTTTCAGTGAGCTAAAAGACCACTTGACAAATATCCATGAGCCATACCTTGAGGTTTGGCTTGATATGATTGATAAGCCTCATGGTCTTGTCCCAACCCTATTGTTATAGATGTTGCAGTTTTTCTGGCTGTTTGTGTAGGTGGCATAGCTCTGAGTTGAGTGGGAAACCCTAATGATGGATGAGTTGTCATGTTTAAGCCTCACTCAATACTCTCAAGATGGTCCTTGATAAGAACACATTGGCTTAGTGCACACAATCCGTTTTTGCCCCTGGTCAAGTCTCTAAAAAGTCAAGAATTTGTGACTTTTTTGGTCTCTGGAAATTGGTTCTGGGTACCCTAAAAGTTTAAAATTAGGAAACCTAGAAAAATTCAGCTCTAAAAATTCATGTCTAGGTGTGTGCTATTGCCCACAAGCTTTCTTCCTAGCTATACCTGACTCAATTTGGAGTTGTCTATCAAAAGTTAGAGCAATTTTAGTGAACTGCATTTGAAATAGCACTCAAAACAGTGTTAGGACCAGAACACAGGAACTTTGGCTTGTATCTTGGCTTCCAGAGGGTATTTTTCACTCAAACTTGAGATTTGGGATGTAATCAAGTAGATCTACAAACTTATGAAGTCAAATACCCTCACTATGTAGAGGTACACCGATCGCGATCGTTGACCCCATGTCACAGATTTAGAAGATTCTTGCACAGTAGCTAGCCCTTGATGTCTTGATACCAAGTGTCTTTGTATTTTTGAATTTGGAGATTTTTTGACCAATGAAAACCCAAATCCCAGGTGGTTTTGCGGTTATTGGCCTGATTGTGTAACTGGGACTTCTGACCCCTTTCTTTTGCTTTTTTGACCTTGCTCCTTTTGAAAAATATGTTGCACTAGATGTCAGCTACCTACTCATAAATTTTCAATCCAAAATGTCACTGGGGTACACCGATCGCGATCGTAGTTCCAACTCCTTTTTTCATGAAATTTTAGGAGTTGATAGACATGGGTATGATTAGTCTATTCCCAAACCCATTTTGCATTTGGATCACAAAAACTTGAATTTTCTCAAAATTTTGGTCTGAAGGATCAGTGATCAGTGTTTGTCTTATTTGACAACTGTCTTTTGGTTTTTTGATCCTGATTCTTTTGAGAAAGTTTTTTGTCTAGTCATCAACTACCTACTCACCAAGTCTCAACTCAAAATGTCACTATGGTACACTGATCGCGATCGTACTTTGGAGCCCAGATTGGATGAAACTTGTGGATATGGTAGACAATGATGTGTACAGTCTACTCCCCAAATTTTTTTGAATTTGGACAAGAAAAAGTCATGTTTTCACCAGATCTTCGTCTGCTGCAATGGTTTCCTGATTTTCTGTTGTTTTTGGCTATTTTGGTGATTTTTTTTAAATTTTGAAAACTCCTGGTATCTTATATAACCTAGGTGTATGTATGGGTAAAGTCTGGTCAAAATTTGGCACTGAGGTACACCGATCGCGATCGTAGTTTAGAGCCCAAATTGTATGAAACTTCACCAGCTTGTTCACTAGGCTATTATAAGACTACCTGCCAGACACTTTTGTATTTGGACTCAGAAAAGTCAAGAATTTGCAGTTTCTTGGTCTGAAGTGCCTGATTTTCCTGAATTTGTCAATTTGACTTGATTTTGGTGTTTGTTTTGGGATTTGAAACATATCTGGGGTTGTCCTGTGTACAGGCTATCCCTCTGTATGGTTTCTTCCCAGTCTTGATGTGTTTTGGTCTTTTGAAAGTCAATTTCTATGCCAGTTTAGCAGTTTTTGACTTGGATCTGTATTCAGATGGTTTGACAAGTATTTTGAGGTTTCTCGCTCTAGGTCCTTTAGACTTTTATGTTTGTATACACCTGAGGATCCCACAGATGAAATCTGGTCAAAATCAGGCACTTAAGTACACCGATCGCGATCGTAGTTTGGAGCCCAAATTAGACCAAATTTAGCATGCTTGTAGACACTCATGTTTTAAGGCTATCCCCCAAGTCTTTTTGCATTTGGATCACCAAAAGTCAAGATTTTACAGTTTCTGGGTCTGTCAGGCTAGTTTTACCCAAGTGGCCTAATTTCCTTGATTTTTGACGTTTTTGGGTGTGGTTGCTTTAGACAAACTTGTTTAGAATCTTATCAGGAAGGCACATGTCAAATATTGTACAATTTTGACACTGAGGTACACCGATCGCGATCGTAGTACCTGGGCCAAATCTAATGAAATTTTGTCTGCTCCCTCTGACAAGTGTTTCCCAGTGTTTGGTGCTACCACTTTGTGGTTTGAATCAATTTCAGCTCTGTTTGGTCAGATTTTCTAATTTTAGAGTCTTGAGGCCCTTTTGCCAAAGTTATGGTTTTTTTTGTTTTTTTGGCTCTGACTTTAGCCCCAAATCTGACTGGAATGTGATTTACTTATCCTACTCCTAACTACAGAAATGAAAGAGCATAAGAAAATGAATCAAACAAAACAAACAGGATAAAAAACGGATGATGGATCAGTACTCAATCAATACAAAGAAATTTGAAGAGAAAAAATGCTTAAAGCAACCTCACTCCCAACTCCCTATATCTCTCAAGAGTAGATCTAGCCAGTCCACCGACCCTAGACTCCACTAAGCACTAAACCCCTGTCTAGATGCTCCACTGAAATGTAAATGGAATGGAAATTATCTTTTGGAACAATAAGAAAACTCTGGATATGCACTCGGTCACTCATCACCTAAGATTCATTCCCCGGCAGCGGCGCCAATGTTTGCCGGTCGCCGCGACGGACGTCCATAGCATAGCTCTCAAGCATCAACATACAATTATCGATATAGGGGAAGCGACTCGGATGAGGCATGGAAACTCATTAGGATGTCAACCCTAATGAAGTGAACTCGAAGAGATCCAACTACTAACTCTACAAGCAAATCAAACGCACTAAAGCCAAGTAATTTACCTATGTCCTTCTACACAGCTCTACAGTCATCATGCCCGTTCACCATGCAAATCATATCGGAATCGCATGAAACTTGAAGGGAAGCTACAGGGGACTATCAGGAACATATCCTATCATTGTCATAGAATTTTGGAGAGGTACAAAGATCGCGATCGTTCGTCCCACAGTACGTAAAAACAGTAAACTGATGACCCTAAAGTCCCTAAAGCCTCTCTTAGGGTCAAAACAACATAAAATACGCATATAAACACTCAAAACAGCAATTTAAGGCCTAAACGGATGCGTTTGAAACCTTCACCGAATGCAAGAAGAAAGAGGAGAGTAAGAGGAACACAATGCAAGAAACAAAACTGAATTTGGATTACCGTAGCCACAGAAGCGATGATTACAAGTTTGAGCAAAGAGGCAGCTCTCTGTGCGTAATGCAAGAGTCACTTATCTTCAAAAAATAATCTCCCTTTCTCACTAACCTTAGTGTATTATATACCTAGGGCTTTCTAAAGTGGCCGGGCGGCCAACTTCTCATGGACCTTTACATACATCATTGGGAAAATTACATCTTTGACTTAGACTTGACATAGACAACTGTCATTAGGCTTTTACAGGGTTTGATGTATTAAACATCGGAAAAATAATGTGACCACATCAAAACTTTGGCCGGCTGACCCAACGGGCGCCTTGACTGGGTGGGCACTTGTATGTTGTTATCACCTCCAAACAATGGATGACTAATCCATTTGGATCTTGGGAGACTTAGTTGCTATAGGCATGTCTGGTCTTGAGTCCATTTCATTCTCCCAAATTAGAGTGACAAATTCTACTTGGTGTTTGAGAGACGTCGTCATCACAAACATGATTCTAAGCACGCATACTACTTGAATTTGTGTTTGAGAGACGTCGTCATCACAAACATGATTCCAAGCATGCATACTACTTAAATTTGTGCACAAGAAAAAGAGAATTATTCTTATAAGACAAAAACATTGATGGTGCTAAAAGAAACATGTACATTTGCTTACTCTAACGTAGCATTGCAAGCATTGACAAGGTTCATACTATCCTTAAGGTGTATTCCTTGCATCCATCTAGCATCTTCAAAAGGATAATTTTTGAACTTAATAAGATACCTTTTGATAGTATTATCATGTCGTAGTACCTTGTCGTCATGCCAAAGGATAGCTTTGGGTTGTAGCACCTCTTCTTGATCTTTGCTTTCTTGTGGGTCTTCAATAATTGGATCTCTTGGTGGATCTTCTTTGTAGGTCTTAAGTAGGCTTACATGAAAAGAATTATGTTTGAGCCAATGGCTAGGCAACTTGAGTTTATAAGCCATCGGTAGGGTTTTTGCCTGTCGTTTGCCTTAAACAAGACTTGGAAAACTTGAGTAAGACCCAATCATTTTCCTTGAATGTTAAGGCCCTTCTGTGCTTATCAGCAGTAGTCTTTTGCCTTTGTTGAGAGATGGATATAATCTCCTTAATCTTTTGGAAATATTCTTGTAGGTCACGGCTATACTCATTAGCAACAAAGATCTTCCAATGTACATTAAGTAGCAAGGGACTTTTAGGTGATCCCTCTATGATCTCAAAAGGTGCCTTTCCTGTAGTAGTATAGATAGTGTTATTGTACAAATACTCTACAAGGGGTAAGTACTTCTCCCATTGTGAACGTTGATCTACTTTTGTAACAAAAATATTTAGTAGATCAAGAATTGTAAGATTGGCTATCTCACTTTGGCCATCCGTTTGTGGGTGATATGCCGAAGACAAATTCAATCTTGTATCTGGATTTTCAAAGAGATATTTCCAAAAATTATTGGTCATTCTAGGATCTCTATCTAACACGATGGATATTGGCAATCCATGGTGTTTGAAAATTTGGGATATGAATGGGGTTGCCATTTGGTGTGCCTTAACAGTCTTTTTGACAGGAATAAAGTGTGCTTTCTTACTAAACCTGTCGACTATTGTCCATATTCTTGTATTCCCATGGATAAACTTGGTTAATCGAAAGATAAAATCCATATATATACTCTCCCATGGTGAATTAGGGATTGTCAATGGCTGGAGTAATCCAGGTTTCTTCCCTCTATCATACTTGGTCTTTTGGCATATCACACATTTTGAATCATACTCTTATATGCCCACTTTCATGGTAGGCCAATAGAAATACGTCTCTACTCCTTGAAGAGTAGGTTGAATGCCTCTATGCCCCACATAGCGAGGAGCATGGGATTCATACCTGACTTTCTCACAAAGGGAGTGGGTAACACATAGCCTATTGCCATGGAGAAGATAACCATCTTGCAAGGTGAATGGTTCTTCTTTCCTCCCCAATGCAAGGTTTGAAATTATATCTTTAAAGTCAAGGTCAGTAGCACACTTATTGCAACCTAGTAACAAGATAATTGACAAACATGGGAGAATCATCATTACCACCTTCATGTGCAAAATCAAAGTTGTCAATATTCATTGTACTCTCTTGGTTATTGCCAGTCATGCTAATTAAACTTATGTATACATTACTTTGTGCATTGGTATCCTCAAAAACATTAGGTGCTACTCTTCTTTACCTTTCAAAATTGGTTCTCCAGAAACCACACCCGTGGTTCAGAGATTGTTGAGTGCAAAGACTTGTGGGAAGGGTCTGACATTGGTCGGTTGATTATGCTTACTATTGAGCTTTCTAGTAGCTCAATAATGGTTAAGCCAAAGGCAAGCCTCGAGAGACTCCATTATTAAGACTATAGTTCCCAAAGGTGTACTTCAAACTTAGTCCTTTTCAACCAAAATAATAGATCCATGTCAATGAACACTTCCAACCTTTCATAGAAAACTTAAGAACCTCTCTTCTTAAGTAAGAAAAGAGAAACCAATAGCTATGATACCAATCTAATGGAAATGGCCTATGAACTTTAAGAATAGCGGAATTAAGAGAATAAGAGTGACCATTTATATGAGACTACTTTGAGAACATAGAAGGTGAACTTAATTAGCGGTAGCAACATAACCATTATAATTAATTAACTTAGCATGAATAGGGAAGAGGAAGAAGAATCATTCATGAAAGATAGAAATAGTTCCTCACTTATCATCACTATTCTTGCTTAGCATGGCATAATAGCATAATAATGAAGATGGAGAAGATGGAAAGCTTAAGCATTGAAGCATGGCTCTTGGTTAAATTTTCATTCCATAGCCAAGAGTGTTGGTGTAGGCTCTCAACTTCTCAATAATCTTGGAGAAGGAGATGGAGTTATTGCACTTTCACCAACATTAGAAGAGGTTATGTGCGCTTGTGACGCTTTTAGCAATGGAAATACATTGGGCTTTTATACTCATCGGTGTCGCTAAGACCATCGCTAATAGCATCGCTACGGGAACGTTTCTATAATCTTGCAATACTTCTGTAGCGACACTTATAGCGATGTTGCAGAACCTTATATAGAGATGCTGATAGCGATGTTTGAGAGTAAAATTTTTTGGGTGACAGGGCATTGAATGCCTTGCCACCCATCGACCATATTGAATGTTTCCAGAATAGAGTAAACCTAAATGAGTCCAAGATAAGCCCAAATTCACCTTTGAAAGAAAGTGCAAGGTATAGACCGAAAGTAGTCATCCACAAGACAATATAACCATTAACTCCATCATGCATAGTATTGTTTGCAGAATAAAGATACAAAACTGACAAAAGTAACTGGACGAAAGTGAATCGACAAAAGTAAATCAATGACAATTATATACATCATAGGCAAAATCACTTGATTGTTAAGCTTTGCAAATGTAATAGTTACAACTCTCAACAATTGTCATTATTGAAAAAATACATGGTTTTCCAATAGTTACAAAAAGACGTGCACACGTCATCATATATACATGCTATGACAAAAGAAAACTAATTCTATCTCGCTGCGACTAGACTAATGTCGTCTAATCAGACATCTCATTATGTTGAAGTGGCGTATCTGTGGGATTCTGTAGAAAAAAACAATAAGACTTTGTGTAAGTATAAACATATAATTACAAAACAATCTATTTTCTTAGCTTATCATTAAAATACAACAAATGTAAAAGAGTAAAGTGAAATACTAATCATGCCGCCGCAAGAACTTAGAATGTCCCAATGAAAAACACTTACGAAATCGGCCTCAAATGATGCCCACCCACCGCTCCCCAAGTGGTGCGAGCTCCCTGTCTCTACTCGCGCTTTGGCTACCTCCTTTTGTTGCTTCCACTTGTCACGATTCTCACGTGCTGTTTGCTTCGCATTCTTCCAATCTTCTTAGGCCATCCAATCTGGTCTGTTCCATCCATGCTTTATCGCTTTCTGTACTTCAGAACGCTTGTGCTTGTAGTATTCGCGCATTCGAACCTTCATCAATCTTCATATAAGCTCTCATCCCGACTTGACACGGGAAACTCGTCATGCGGCATGCTGATGACTCTGTTATTTAATTCATTTGGCACTTCACACCAGGTGTTTAGTATGTAGTGTCGAAACAACTGAGAGCAAAGACCGTGCATGCACAAGATCACTTTCTTTCCTTCGTCATCCAAGATGATGCCGCCACTGATGTCGATTGAGTACGGCAAGCCCTCTTGCCTGTGACGTGTGAACCTAGGTGTCTTGGCAGGGGTCTCTAGAGGCATCTCGATGGGGTACATACGTCAAGTGTCTCCACTGGAGTCTGGGCCCACTGGAGTCTGGGCCCCAAAGCGAGGAGTGTCGATTGGATGACTCCTGGAGGAGTAGCTAGTGGTGTATAGCCAATAACGGCCGATAGCCGCACAAAACCTGGCGTAGATGGCGATGTCGTGGATGGTGTGTGGGCGGGCAAAGAAGGGAAAGGTAAGGAGCCTCGTCAAACACGAGGCGGTGTCGAGGCATCAGCAGTGGCATCCCCACAGCAACCACCATCGCCACCACTAGAGCGCCGGTGTCTAGACGAGTGTGAAGATTGTCTCATCGACAACAAAGCTTCAAAGCGTGCTGAATGCTCTGAAACAAAGGGAGATGTTGAAGAAATGGAACGATGTGATGGTGCTCTAGAGCAATGACACTCCTCGTACCACCTCTTCTGCTAGGGTGACAAAGAAGAAAGAAACTCATCATCATACATACCTGCATTAAACACACGAACATTTAATCTTAATATTGAATGGGGAAGAAAACATGGACAAGTTATAATCTACACTATAGATAATAGGGAGAGGGATTCCTGTGTAGAGAGAGAGAGAGGGAGAGAGAGAGAGAGAGAGAGAGAGAGAGAGAGAGACTCGAGAGAGGACTCATAAAGGGGGAGGGATTCCTGTGTAGAGAGATTCCTGTGAAGTTCTTGTGAATTTGTCTCCCGTGTGCATTCTACGTATCTTCTAAAAGCTATATCTTGGACAACATGCCTTTTATATGAAGCTGTGACAAGACACTTAAGTCATAAATTAAATTTCTTTTCTATTTGCCATAGTTTTCTCGATTACTTGCGACAGATCTTTATCTATCATGAGAGAGACATAGAGCGGTATGTCTAATCTATTTTGTATATGCAGGTTTATATATTCTTGCAGATTCTCGGACTCCATCAATATGAGTGATCATGGCAGCAGTAGTGCTTGCCCCAGCAAGGCGGACATAGAGCGCTTCTTAGCGTTTTTATATACACATCAACTAGATCTAGTGGAGGGACGAGCAACATCTATGAGTAGAGACATATCACCTCCTTCGTGATTGCAGCCTCAATCTCCATCGCACTCGAAGCGCAATGCTTCGTCGGCCTCAAGCTGACGTACTCGGTATATCAGTGTGTGTGTGTGTGTGTGTGTGTGTGTGTGTGTGTGTGTGTGTGTGTGTGTGTGTGTGTGTGAGAGAGAGAGAGAGAGAGAGAGAGAGAGAGAGAGATTGAGAGGGATGAGAGGGAAGGAGCATACCTGAGAGTGGAAGCAATGACAATTAAACACAATTTAAATTTCTAAAACGGAGAAAAATTGTTCAAATACAATGTTTATGGATTTAAGAGGTCTCCCTTTCATCCTCGCATAGCTCATCATAACTCCCTATGTCTATATAGATCTCTCCATTTAGGCAAATGTCCTCTGATTCATTTTGTAAATCCTCCGCATGCACCTCAAAGAGAGTAGCAGCTTGATGCTCATCTGGCACCACCTCAGCGGCTTTTGACTGAGCATCTTCTCTGATATCCTCCATTGATGCCGCTATGATTGGCACATGGTATCCCTCAAACGTCCATGCACTACGAGGGGATACCTTTATGATGTAGTGATAGCCGACTTTCGGAAATCAAAGAAAAAAAAACTCATTTCACCCCCCCCCCCCCCCCCCACTCTCAGTACCCCCCCACCGTAACCTATTTTTCCCCCTCCCGCCCCACGGGCATCGGATAAAACCCTCGCACTCTCTTTCCCCCATTTTCCTTACATACCCCCTTTTCCTCATATCTCTCTCCCCCCGATTTACCCTCCCCGGCCACGTGGCCGGTGAGAACCCCCCCCCCCCCCCCCCCCCCCCCCCCCCTCTTTGGCCCGCCAATATACCCTCCTCCCTCTTCCCCACCCGCTCGCCTCACCCTCCTTCGGCTCATTCACACCCCCCCTCGGCCTCATTCCCCCCCCCCCCCCTTGGCCCGCGGATATATTCCCTTACACCCCCCCCATTGACTTATTCCCCCCCTTCGTCCTCAAGCTCCCATGCAATACAACACACACCCCCCCCCTCTTGGCCCGCGGATATATTCCCTTACACCCCCCCCATTGACTTATTCCCCCCTTCGTCCTCAAGCTCCCATGCAATACAACACCCCCCCCCCCCCCCCCTCTCTCCCTCTCACCCACACAACCCATGCCCCGCCATACCCACTCTCCCCTCACTCTCTCTATCTCTTATCCCCTTACCCCTCTCCCCTCCCCCTCTCCCTCACTCTCCCTCTCACGGCAGCGCCAAAGGCTCTCTCTCTCTCTCATCCGGATTCCGCCATAGCATGCCAAAGCTTGATCTCTCTCCCATGCGGGCAGCGCTCCACCACACACACACACACACACACACACTCACACACACCATACATACACACCCCCCTATCCTACCCCCCCCCCCCTCCTTCCACCATGCGCAGTAGAACAAGCCGCCGGCATTAGAGAAGAAAAAAATAAAAAATATATATATAAACTTATATATTTATATAGTACCCCCTCTTCCCTTGTTCCCACGCACGCATGCACACACACATATACATATACGCACTCACCCGCAAATACACATATATGCTCACACACATGCACACGACACGCATATACGCACACACCGACAAAGCATATTCTCGGTGTGTAGGCTTGCGGTGTTCATATTATCGTGGGCTTTGCGTCCTAGCCGCTCAAAGCTAGGTGGTGCCCCCTGTTCGCTTACTTGTGGCAGGCTCGAGGCGAGCCATTCGTCCCCCGGCGTTTTAGAGGCCGTCGGGGTTCGGGGTCCGCTTTGCGTCCGTCATTTGGTGCCCCCACTGAGGAGGGCTTTTCTAAGACCCCTTCGGTTTACAATGCTGAAAGTGACGCCCACTATCAATCATGGACGAGTGGCTGAAGGAATTTTCTAACTGGAGGACGGAAGAAGAATAGACGAAGGAGGCCCTAGCCGCCTTCATTGAGGTGTTACTGCCAGGCTACAGTGTCATCAACATTCAAGAGGTAAATTCTCCATCTTGTATCGCTCGTTCTAACTATAAATCGAAAGCATCAGGTGGGAGATTGGTGAGGTGCCATCACTACTGTCAACCAAGGCACACGGTCAATGAGTGCCAGCAACGGAGGCAGCGGAAGGGTTGAAGTCTTCTACATTGACATTCATTGCAACGAGGTCATTCACGTCAAGGAAGGAAAGCAGACGGTGAGGACTCTTTTCCCTAAAGAAACTGCAGTCAAAGATAAAACCCCAAAGTGGCCTAAAGGGGCTGCTCGAGCCAAGGACAAGGAGAAGATAGGCTAGCCTGGAAACACATGACCCCGAAGGGAGAAGCATCTGGCCAAGCAAGTGCTTCAAGCTCAGAGAGCCGGGTAGTACCCACTTTGTCAAAGAAGAAGTCATCCAAAGCTAAGCGACGGAAGGTCGCCTACCAATTTGCACGACGCATGCGAGTGCTACCAATCCACTTCGACAACCAAGAAGAAGAAGTGGTGAGAAGATTTCCATGTCCTAGAGAAGAGTGGTTCGGCTACTGCTCTTGCTATTTTGGGAAGCGAGTGGAGGACCTTCCTCCCCTCCCTGTACAACTTATCCTGAAGAAGCTCTCTACCACGGGAGAAACCCAGTGGGCTGGAGATGAGCTGCAGCTGAATGGAGTAGAATTCATGCAACACGCCGATTACAGAAATTACCTACAATTGCTGTTAGCCAAGAGACTGGGAGTGGTCAGACGCGTCGCCATCACCCCGTACGTGCTAAGCAACAAAGGAAGGGTAGAGCCCATGAAAGGTGACGACCTCTTGTGGATGTGCCGACTCATCAACACTGGCACGGTAAGAGTATAAGTAAGTATTTCACCCTTTGTGCATGATGGAAAACGGGCCGACGGCATTCTCGTTCAGATTCCTGCAGCATATGCATGTGAATATCTATGTAGATAGGAAAGTCTTCTACCAACAGAAGATCGTTTACCTATTCGGCGCAGCAGTAATAGGAGAAATCCTCAATTCCCCGAACCCTATCATTCTCCCCATACTAGATTACCATCATTCCTTTAATGTCTCTATTTTTATCTTGTTTTAGCCTATCCATTCTCCCCTGTAAGAAACCGCTATGAGCCATTGCTGTTGATGTTAAAAAAAAAAAGGGTTTGTAATTTCCCGAGTCACCACCATGGCAAGTGTTTCTTTCCCCACGTTCAGTGGAAAGAAGGGTGAGGATCTCACCACTGATTTTTTGGACGATTTTGACATTGCTTGTGTCGTCTCCAACAAAGATGACGACGCTTCACGACTCAGAATTTTTCCTCTACTGATGAAAGTAGAGGCCAAGTCCTGGTATAATGCACTGCCCCAGGCTACCAAGAATGCATGGGATGTGTTAAGGGCTGCTTTTGTAAAGAGGTTTGGTGAAGGCACAACCTCGGAGAAGCTATGGCAGCTATTGACAGAATTAACACTAGGTTGGTAACCTAACAAGACATAAAAGTGTCCTTTCAGGGTTTTGAAAAAAACCTCCAAAACCATAGTAGATCCACTCATTTTGTAAAATCCTTTCATGAGGTTATAGTTCAAGTCCTACTAAACATGGAAAAAATAAGAAACTTGTAAAGTTTCTCATCTTTTGGCCACACCAAGCCTCCAAAGTTGATGGACCAGTGAATTTTCATCAAAACACTCATTTCTTACGTTTTGTTGCATAAAAATAAGATTAGGGATTTTTGTAGGACTTGAGATAAATTCCCCAGTTAACTTCAATGGGTTGGTGATCAGAACATATGATTGCTTCTCACTCACTATTTTTTGTTTTGCCAAAATACATAGGTACAAAAAAGTTGAATTTTTACCATTTTGCAAACCTATCATCAAAGTTTCTATAGCCACGCTCAATACAAATAATATATGCATGTTTTCTTAGTTCCCTAGTGTCCTTTATGTTCATAAGGAGCCATGGAGCATGTCAAAAGAGTAATACATCTCTTACCAAGGGGAATCCTGGGGACAAAGATGAAGTGTTAAATACAGCAAACATGAAAAAATTGGGTTCAACATTATGAGTTGTAGAATCCCATAGAAACTATTCAATATCTAGCCAAATTTGATCCTTATGACTAGATATGGTTATTACCTACAAAATGCATGTAGTTGTCACAAGAAACTAACAATATTGAAAAAGCTATACTTGATATATTAGAATGTTTCGTTTTCTTCTATAATTGAAAAAATCAACCATCGTCGTGTACTATGAAAAATAGGGTATTAGGTGCCCCAAAACTCAAGGAATGTTAGCTTTATGTTACAATATGCGACATAGAAAATAAAAAATGCATTTGGATATCATGAAATCCACCAAAAAAATCATAGACGAGCTAAAATTGGCTAAAAAACAGGATTTGACAATTTTTGTAATTTGGTCATAGCTTACAACTTTAATATTTATTTCTCCCTAGAAGAATCAGGACATGTTGAGGACTACTAAAGATAGTTCTCTAGCATTATAGACCTCACAAACATGAATTCTAGAGTGGTATAGTTTTAAAAAGTTGAAAAAAGCCAAAAGTAGGACCCGTTTTTTCACACAGTTTAGGTTGTGAAATGTTGTGCAAGGACAATGTTAAAGATGGAATTGATATTCCAAAAAAATGTCGAGTTTTTTTCAGCTCATGAGACAACTTTCTAGATAGATAGCACCTCAAAATCCATTTTGAAACTCTTGACATAATTCAAGGAAAATGGTCACTTAACAGGACATAAAAGTGTCCCAGGACATAAAAGTGTCCCATTACCAACCTAGTGTTAAAGCAGGCAGGCCTGCTGGAGTATGCCACCTATGAGTCAAAGTTTGTGGACTTATGGGAGAGGTGGGTTGCCACACTGGAGGAAGGCGAAGGAGCGCCTAATTTCCTGAAGAAGGACCATTTCATTGCTGGTCTATGGTCGCCTCTTAGAGAGAAGGTGAAGGGAAGGTTTCCTGCAACATATGAGTTGGCAGTCGAAGTAGCCCACCTTAAAGACAAGAAGCTGCGCATGCAAGCAAGAGTAAATGAGTCAGAGGAAACAAGCTCGGCCCGACCAACCCCAGTGGCTGCAACAACCAATCATAGAATCCAGCCACAGGAGACAGCAGAGGAATAGCAAGACCTGCTGAGTCGCATCACCACCCAACTAGAGAGTTTATCTGTGCATCTGGTGCAGCAAGGGCATGCATCTGGCAAAAATCCAGAACAAGGAAGAGGACAACGAAGGTAGAAGCCAGAATACCAATGTTACAACTGCGGAGAAGACGTCCATGGAATGTACTACTGCCCACACCCAAGAAGGCAGAATTTCAATAGAGGGGGGAGACAGAATCAGATCTCTCCGCCAAGAGTAAGACCACCACCAAGGCAGCCAGGACCAATCCTAGCAATCCAAATCCTGCAACCACCTATACAACAGCAACCACCACCTCAACCTCTCATTCCGCCACTACCCCCACCACCTGCGGTGAACCAAGCGGTGAGTGTCATTAGCTTAGAGGCTAAAGGGAAGGCGAAGGTAGAAGAGTCAGCTCGAGAGAAGCACAAAGGAAAAGCGAAGGTAGAAGAAGTGGATGCTATGGGAGTGAAACGTGCGAGGCACGAGGAGGCATCTCAAAAATAAGAGAAGATGAAAGGGAAAGCCAAGTCTAGCAAGCAAGCAGCTAAACCGCGGCGGAAGATAGACATCGTGGACTTCTCACTAGGTGAGGAAGCACAACCCTATGACTTATCAGGATGTGTTAATGCAGGGCCCGAAGATAACTTGGCCCCAATTACTCCACCTTGCACCCAGGAGGCAATGGATGAAAATGGTAAGTACCAGGAAATCAAAACCGCGGATAGCTGGGGCTATCTCTCGGAGGGATCTCGATGACATCTTGCCAACCATGGACGCTCACATCAAAGGGCAGCGGATTTCAAACGTCTACATAGATGGTGGCGCGCAAATATGCGTCATGAGTGAAAAGATGATGCACCATCTAGGTCTAGAGGTAAGTAGGCCGGCACCCTGCCGAGCCAAGATAGCAAACAATGTAAGAGTAAAATGCGTAGGCATTGTAAATGCGGTCAAAGTAAAAGCATTCAATACGGAAGTGGAGGTAGACATCTTCGTCATGCCACACAAAAGGGAGGGCTACCCCATCATTCTTGGAAGGCCTTGGCTTATGGCCATGGAAGCTAAACAAGACTGGAGCACCGGGATGATCCAGATGAAGTATGCTAAAGGGGAGTCCATATTCTACGACATGAGGACTGGAAAGCAGCGCAATATGATCTTGGAGGCTTCAGAAGACGAGTCCACCAACGACTCCTCGTCTACCTCAAGAGAAGACACAACCACCACCGATGGGAGTGACAGTAGCATCGAAGTAATGGGAGTCATTCTTAAAGACCCAAATAGATTAACACAATCTGAAGCAACCTCAGCAAACCAAGAGGGACCATCAAGTAAGCAGTCATTGGAGGATGCAGGTAAGCTACAAAAAATGCTCTCAAATGAGTTAACCAATGAAGAAAGGAAAGAGTATGTCTCCATGTCAGGCAACTTCACTACTTTGTTCATTGATGGCTATCATAAGATCACAGGAATTACAATAGTGCAACACCACATAAATCTAAAGGAAGGCAGTAAACCCATAGTACAGAAGCTCAGAAGACTTGGAGTAATTCAACAAGAGGCATTGCTTAAAGAAGTAAGGATTTTGCTACAAGCAGGTTTCATCTACCCTGTCAAAGACTCAGAATGGGTCTCCCCAGTAGTAGTCACACCAAAGAAAAATGGTAAATGGAGAGTCTGTGTGGATTACAAACCTCATTAGGTGAAATTTGGACTCACAAAAGGGCCCTTTAAGGAGTTTGACTTGACCTCTCTCTACCAAAACGGGCGCATGGATAAACTTTTGCAAACAAACTCCAAAGTTGGCAGAGGTTTGACAGTTAGAATGTCCTCTTCAAGCTCTATCTACTGATATATAGCACGCCATGAGATTCCTCATATTTTAGAAGATTCTCTTTTTGATTCAGTTAGATTTCGATAGAGTTGCACATCATAGGTGAATCAAAAAAAGAATCTTCTAAAATATGAAGAATCTCATGGCGTGCTATATATCAGTAGATAGAGCTTGAAAAGGATATTCTAACTGTTAAACCTCCGCCAACATTGGAGTTTGTTTGCAAAAATTTATCCATTCACCCATTTTGGTAGAGAGAGATAAAGTCAAACTCCTTAAAGGGCCCCTTTGTGAGTCCAAATTTCACCTAATGCTCAATGCAGCCACGAAGAGGGACCATTTTCCCCTCCCATTCCAGGATGAAATACTCAATAAAGTGGCAGGTCACGAATGCTACACAGTATGTGATGGCTACTCAAGATACTTCCAGATTAGCATTGCGGAGGAGGATCAGAAGAAAACAACCTTCAGCACACCTTGGGGATGTTTTGCCTACAGAGTGATGCCATTTGGCCTCACCAACGCCCCAGCCACATTTCAACGCTATGTGACATTTGTTTTCCAACCCTACTTTGGAACATCAATACGGGTTTTCATAGATGATTTTTGCATCTATAGCTCGCGAGCCCTTCATCTAAGCAAAGTCTATGATGGCTTAACCAGGCTACAAACCCTAGGTGGCTAACTCAACGTGGACAAGTGTCACATTGGTGAGAGCAAGGTCACTCTCCTTGGTCATGTAATTTCAGCAAAAGGAATCGAGGCTGACCCTAGCAAAATTCAGGCTCTGGCATCTTTATCATCTCCCACCACCGCCAAGCAGTTGGTTTCTTTCCTTCAGAAGGTAAGATATTTAAGAAGGTTCATTCACCTGCTATCTCAAGTGGTCCTTCCCCTACAACAAATCACCCAAAGGGATGTTTTCTCATGGAGTGAAGAGAATGAGCATCAGTTTACTGAGGTAAAGCAAGTCCTATCTAAGCTTCCCACTATTTCACCTCCTAAGTGGGACGAGCCATTCTATGTAAACCCTAGTGTGGGAAATGATACTCTGGGAGCAGTGCTAATGCAAAAGGATCCCAAAACTTCTTTCATGCGCCCTATTTACTTCTCTAGTCGAGTCATGACCCCATTAGAAAAGGGATTCACTGAAGTAGAACACATGGTTCTAGCACTAATGTTTGCTACCACGAAATTCCGCTCCTATCTCCTACCTAGACCATTTGTAATCCTGACAATGGAAGAGGTTTTCCCTTATGTAATGCGACACATGGATGTCTCATCTAGGATCTCAAAGTGGTTAATTAGACTACAAGAGTTTGATTACACCATGCAAGTAGAAAATTCCACCTGGGCTAGTCTAGCAGGAATTCTCACTCATCGCCATTACGAGAAGAAGTTGAAGGTCAACACGGAAGCAAAGGAAGGAATACTAGAAAAAGAGAACCCTAAGCTAGAGAGAGCTCACTCTCTCTTCTTTGACGGAGCATACAAGAGAACAATGGATCAGTCTACAGCAGGCATGGTCATCTTCAATGAACAGCAGGAAAGAGTATTCTCCATGGGGCAGTTATTACACTCCCACTCTAACAATGAGGCAGAATATGCAGCCCTAATCCTTGGGCTGGAACAATGTATTTCACAAAAAATTCAGTGCTTGAATGTGTTCGGCGACGCTTTGCTTTTGATAAGGCAGATAAATGGCACCTGGGAGTGCAAAAATCAGGTTTTACTTGGTCAACTTCGCCAAGTTAAGGACCTTCTAAAGAAGTTTGAAGCAGTAAAACTCTTCCATATTCCCAGGGGAGAAAATCAAGAGGCAGATGCACTAGCTAAAGAAAGAATACAAGATGTTCCCATAGGAGCAATCAAATTAAAGCTACCTCTCTTCCAAGGCACTGACGCTATGCCTGATATCATCAGCTTTTTGAATACAGGGGAATGTCCAACAGGACACACTAAAGGCCAAAAACAATGGCTGGTAAGGCTACTAGGTACCGCCTTATAGACGACCACTTGTATTGTAAGGGCAAGGATCAAATTCTCAGGCGGGTGCCAACCTCCAGTGAAATCACAGAGGTAATTTCAAGCTGCCATGATGGCGTTTGCGGTGGTCATTTTGCTCTAGATATCACTAGTAGGAAGATTCTACAAGCAGGATACTTTTGGCCTAGTTTGAACAGAGATGTGCACCATTGGTGTAAAACATGTAAGGCTTGTCAAGTGGCCAGTGATCGTACGCTAACCTACGAGCCACAAACCCCTATCATTTCATATGGTCCATTTGAGAAATGGGGAATAGATGCAATTGGTCCCTTACCAAGGGCCCAATCAGGTAAACTGTACATCATAGTGGGTGTAGACTACATGACACGATGGGCAGAAGCAACGGCCACCACCCGCATTACAGCCCAAGAGGTGGCAAAGTTCATTTTTGAGCATATCGTTTGCCATTTTGGCACTCCTCTTGAGATAATATCAGATAGAGGACCAGGATTCAGAGGTGATGTGGTAGGAGAATTCATGAAGAAGTTAGGCATCACACGTCGGTATTCCACACCATACTATCCACAATGCAATGGTCTGGTAGAGAAGGTAAATGGAATGATTTGCAAGATCATCACAAAACAGGTGAGCAACCATAAAGGAGATTGGGATAAACATCTCATGGCAGCTCTTTGGGCCTACAGAACAACGTTCCGAACATCACTAGGTTTCACCCCTTTCCATCTAGTTTATGGGAAGGAGGCAATTCTACCCATTGAGGTACAAATAGCCAGCTTACGAGTCTTGGCCAGCCAGACCCACCATCCAATCATAAACCTTAGAAACCACATCCTGGATCTAGAGAGACTCCAACTGGATAGGGAAGAAGCAATCAATCACTATGCAGCACAGGTAGAACGACTCCGACTCACTTTCAATCAAGGGCTTAAAGAGAAAGGACTGGAAAAAGGCATGCTAGTACTGCGATACGACAACAGATTTGATACCAGGAAGGATAAGAAATTTCAACCCAGATGGGAAGGGCCATTCATCATCAAGAAGCGCTACGACAACGACAGCTATAAGCTGATGGAAGCAGATGGGAGAATTCACAAGACTAGAGTCAATGGATGGAGACTGAAGAGGTATTTTCTTAGGTTTGACCCAGAATTCGTGCTAGACATTCCAGAAGAGGGAGAACGCTCTAACTCTACAGCTGAAGAAACTGAAGAAGGGCTAGAAGCATGAATGCCTCTAGCCAAAAGAGAGAGGGCTAATGATAGCCGACTTTTGGAAATCAAAGACAAAAAAGAAAAAAAAACTCATTTCACCCCCCCTCCACTCTTAGTACCCCCCCACCGTAACCTATTTTTCCCCCTCCCGCCCCACGGGCATCGGATAAAACCCTCGCACTCTCTTCCCCCCATTTTCCTTACATACCCCCTTTTCCTAATATCTCTCTCCCCACGATTTACCCTCCCCGGCCAGGCAGAAATTCATAAAAGTAACCCCAACCCCTCTCTCGTGCTCCCTTGGTGTGAGCCGCGTGAGAAACCCCCCCCCCCCCCCTCTTTGGCCCGCCAATCCCTCCTCCCTCTTCCCTACCCACTCGCCTCACCCTCCTTCGGCTCATTCACACCCCCCCTCGGCCTCATTCCCCCCCCCCCCCCCCCCCCCCCCCCCCCCTCTCCCTCTCACCCACACAACCCATGCCCCGCCATACCCCCTCTCCCCTCACTCTCCCTCACACACTCTCTCTATCTCTTATCCCCTTACCCCTCTCCCTCACTCTCCCTCTCACGGCAGCGCCAAAGGCTCTCTCTCTCATCCGGATGCCGCCACAGCACGCCAAATTTTCCTCTCTCTCCCATGCGGGTAGCGTTGCACCACACACAACACACACACGCACACACTCGCACACACCATACATACACACCCCCCTATCGTACCCCCCCCCCCCCCCCTTCTCCTTCCGCCATGCGTGTTGGGATTAAAGCCCAAGTGGCCTCTTATGCGGATATGGCCGGCCGCCCGCCTAACTCACTTACCTCTAACTCTTTGTATATACTAACATATTCTTTGTGAATACTAAGGAATTGGGAGATAACCCTTCTAACAGATCTCTGCGTACTGTACTGTGTAAGCTCACTGTGTGTGTGTGTGAGAGAGAGAGTCGACCCACGCTCCGCTCCGCGACTTCAATTGGTATCAGAGCCTTGGTTCAGTGCGGATTTGCTCAATCGCGCGCGCGCGCACTTTTCCGGCAGATTCTGGATCCGGAGTTCGAAAATTCACACTCGGCGTTCCGGGAGCGTTTCCAATAGGCGACCTGGGGTTTTACCCCCCTTTCGAAGCCGTTTATGCCCTCAGAATTTCGTTCTGAACACTACAGCAGAAGATAGATTTCAGCCGCAAAGAAATCCGTCTTGTGTAGATTGGCAAGCAGGAGGTGGTCGACATCAATATCGACATCGACATACATCACTTATTCGTCTTCAGAGAATCATCTATAGACCAGGTACACATATATATCATCAGATATATATATTGCAGTCTGCATTGCTACTTCTTGTGCTTGCCAGGTTCCAGGGGAGGTGTGGCCATACGACGGCTTGACACCACTGGCATGTATTGCAGATTGATGTACTGTGATTGTGGGTCTGCTAGTTGTGAGTCACGCTAGCAGACAGACCGCCGCAGCGGTCATAGGACAGTGATTGGTCTATTATAGGATGTATGCTAGTTCTGGGCAGTTTGCTGAGCCATCTGAGAGGGTCGTGTGTGAGGTTTTTTGAAGCCAAGCACTGGGGGCTGGGTTACCCAGTGTGAGGTGGATTAGGTTGCTGGAGTTCCCCTCTACACGCATCCTCTTCGGTGACTTTTATCCCTTAGGATTTATGACTTTGTGTAGACACTGGATTGCATCTTATGCGTCAGGCCGTTGAGGCATTGTTCAGGGCTCAGTCTTGAGACAGATACAGGTTCTGTCATCGCCCAGAGAGGAGACAGTGTATGCTTACAGGACAGCATATTACAGGGATTTTTTAGATTTGTCATTGGTCAGCTATTTATGATTGTTTCTTGAGCTATCTTTTGGTTCCCAGAGCTCAGTTTACAGGGGAGACTCTGTCAAAAATTTTCAAAATACTGACAGTTCCTGAGGAGAGGTGTTCAGCTTGTTGATTACAGCTTGTTTACTGTGTACAGAGGCCAGTTTACAGGGGAAACTCTGCCGGATTTTTCTCAGGAGTAAACAGTTTGGCAGATATGGCATCTTCTCACAGTGAGACTCTTTACAACATAAAGAAGCTGGATGGCACAAACTTTCCATTCTGGAAGAAGCATATTTGGCAGGTTTTGGTGCAGAAAAAACAAGTGAAGCCACTGAAGCTCAAAGGGGAGAGACTAGAATTTATGGCTCAAGATGAGTGGGAAGAGCTTGACGAGTTAGCTTGTTCCACAATCATGCTGACACTGGCAGAAAATGTTTACTTCAACGTAGCAGAAGAGACTACAGCGTATGGCGTATGGCAAAAGCTATGTGATATGTACAAGAAACAAAGTGCTGCTTCTCAGATTTACTGGCTCAAGAAATTGGTGGATTTGAAGATGAAGGAAGGGACAGCCATGTCAAATCATCTGAATGAATTTCACTCAATTTTCAGCTAGTTAACAGCACAAGAGATAGTCTTTCCAGATTCAGTGAAGGCTATGTTTCTCTTAATCACTTTGCCAGACAGTTGGGATACTTTTCGTACAGCGTTAAGTAATTCTGTCGCGCCAGAAGGTCTTACAAGTGCCAATGTAGAAGGCAGCTTGCTCACAGAGGAAGTGAACAGGAAGAACATTGACAAAGGCAAAGGCAATAGTGCTTTGGTCGTTCGAGGGAGACAACAGTTTAAAGAGAAGAAGGGTAAGAAGGCACAAAACCGAAGTAAGTCTCGTGATTCGAAGTCAAAGGATGACATAGAATGCTACCATTGTGGCAAGAAGGGTCACATGAAGCGAGACTGTACGAAGTGGAAACAAGAAAAAGGCAAAACAAAGAGTTCTGAGCAAGATGAAAAGAAGAGTTCAGTGAAGATTGAAGAGGTGAATGTCACAGGATCTGGTTCAGACAGTGATTCTGGTATAGCAGCTGGTGACATCTTCCTTACAAGCAATCTTGATTCTGTTTTCTTGACTGCAGAGGATGGACATGCTATGAGTGATTGGATTATCAACTCAGGGGCATCTTTACATGTTTCTCCGTACAAAGAGTGGTTTACATCATATGTGGCTACTAAAGATTATGTCAGACTTGGCAATGAGCAGGTTTGTGACATACTTGGAGTGGGAGATGTGCAGTTGAAGTTTCAGAATGGCTCTTCTTTATGGCTCAAGAGTGTCAGACATGTTCCAGCAATCCGAAAGAGCTTGATTAGTACAGGGAAGTTGGATGATGGGGGTTATGTGACAGTTTTTGGGAACAGCGCTTGGAAGATCTCCAAAGGTTCGATGACTGTAGCACATGGCAGCAAGTCAGGAACTCTGTACACTTTACATGTTTCAGAGGTTAAAAACCATGTAATTAATGTGATTGAGCAGCCAAGTGTGTCACTGTGGCATCGTAGGTTGGGACATATGTCAAAAAGAGGAATGGAAATACTTTCTCATTATGGTTATTTGCCTGGATTTTCATTTCAAGATTTCGAGTTTTGTGAGCATTGTGTTTATGGTAAGCAAACACAGGAACCGCACAGATCAAAGAGGAATCGTAGGGACGAACGGTTAGCTCTTGTACACAGTGATCTATGCGGACCAATGCCTAGTTTGTCACTAGGGGGAGCAGCGTACTTTTGTACATTCATAGATGACTATTCTCGCAAAGTATGGGTTTACTTCTTGAAGCACAAGGATGAGGTGCTCAAGGTCTTTAAGACATTCTTGCAGCTGATGGAGAATCAGAGTGGTCAGAAGCTGAAGTGCTTGAGAACTGACAATGGTGGAGAGTACGTTTCCAAAGCTTTTCAAGACTTTTGTGAAGAAAAAGGGATTAAGCGGGAACTTACTGCACCATATAATCCTTCACAGAATGGGGTTGCAGAACGTATGAATAGGACCATACAAGAGAAGGTCAGAAGCATGTTGTCAAATGCTGAGTTGCCTGATGGATTTTGGGCGGAAGCAGTGGCTACAGCAGTCCATTTGATCAACAGGTCTCCTAGTAGGGTTCTGGATAAGAGTGCAGTGGCCGAGATGCTATGGACAGGCAAGGCACCTTCGTATAAGCATCTCAGAGTCTTTGGTTGTGAAGCTTATAGCCATATTCCTAAGGAGTTCAGAAATAAGTTAGAACCAAAGAGCAAGAAGTGTATATTTCTTGGCTACGGAGAATCGGGCGAGATGGGTTACCGGCTTTGGGATCCTGAGTCCAGAAAGCTTATTCGTAGCAATGATGTGCATTTCAATGAAGCCAAGTTTCACTCTAAGCCAGAGAAGACAGAGGAGATCAGAAGAGTTGTCTTCAGGGAAGATGGACCTAGTGCTAGCACATCGAGACAGCATGGTCAGGCTCAGGAACAGCCTATAGTGGCTAGAGAGGCAGAATCAGTTGTGGTGAGACGTTCTGAGCGTGTCTCCAAACCACCTGATCGTTATGTGCCATCTCTAAATTATGTCATGCTCACAGATTGCGGAGAACCATCTTGTTACAAGGAAGCATTACAAGTGGTTGACTCGAAAAAATGGCAGTTGGCCATGCAGTCAGAGATGACAGCTCTGCATAAAAACCAGACATGGAAGTTGGTTAAATTACCACAGGGCAAAAAGGCTCTACCTTGTAAATGGGTTTACAGGTATAAGATCACCGCTCATGATAGTCAGCCAAAGTACAAAGCAAGGCTTGTTGCCAAGGGCTTTAAGCAAGAACAAGGCATTGACTTTGATGAAGTCTTCTCTCCAGTGGTCAAGATGACTACATTGAGATGTTTTCTTGCATTGGTTGCTATATTGGATTTGGTGTTGCACCAAATGGATGTCAAGACAGCGTTCTTGCATGGTGATTTAGATGTGGAAATTTACATGCAGCAGCCCGAAGGGTTTGTTGAGAAAGGCATGGAACATTTGGTATGCCAGTTGTTAAAGAGTCTTTATGGCTTAAAACAATCACCGAGGGCATGGTACCATAAGTTCCACCAGTTTATGCTTTCTCAAGGCTACAAACGTAGTGAGTTCGATCACTGTCTATATACAAAGAAGGCTAAGGATGGCAGTTGGCTGATCCTTATTTTGTATGTGGATGACATGTTGATTGCTGGCAAACACTTGGAAGAAATTTCAGCTTTGAAGTCAAAGATGGCAAAATCGTTTGACATGAAAGACATGGGTGAGGCAAGTCATATACTTGGTATGCGCATTGAGAGAGACAGATCAAAGAAGTTGATTTGGTTATCTCAAACAGAAAACTTAGCAAACAAGATTGTCCTGTGTCTGAGGAAGAAAAGGCTGAAATGGATAAGATTCCATATGCGTCTGCAGTGGGTAGTTTGATGTATGCAATGATTGCTACACGTCCGGATATTGCATTTGCAGTGGGAGTGGTTAGCAGATATATGTCAAATCCCGGCAAGAAACATTGGGAGGCAGTGAAAGGTATCATGAGATACTTAAAACATACAAAGAGTATGCGCATATGCTATGGTAGTCAGGATTTGAGTGTCAGAGGATACACTGACTCAGATTATGCAGGAGACTTGGATAAGAGGAGATCTACATCAGGCTATGTCTTTACATTGGCTGGAGGTGCCATATCATGGCGATCTCGATTACAAGATTGTGTTACGCAGTCTACTACAGAAGCTGAGTATGTTGCAGCAAATGAGGCATGCAAAGAAGCTATTTGGCTTGGTAGATTGGTTGCAGACTTGGGAATCAATGCAGATATGCCAGAGTTATATTGTGATAGTCAAAGTGCTATACAATTGGCAAAGAATCCAGTGTTCCATTCGAAGACTAAGCATATTGATGTGAAGTATCACTTCATTAGGGAAGTACTTGAAGACAAGCAGATACAACTGCTGAAGATCCACACCAAGGACAATCCTGCTGATCTACTCACAAAGGGACTTCCAGGAGAGGGCTTTGTGCATTGTCGTGAGTTATTGGGCATTGGATAGATGGAAGCCATGTAAATCTTTGTACATTTATGTTCATAGATTTACAGTTACTTAAAGTGCCACATTGGACTTTAAGTGGGAGGTTGTTGGGATTAAAGCCCAAGTGGCCTCTTATGCGGATATGGCCGGCCGCCCGCCTAACTCACTTACCTCTAACTCTTTGTATATACTAACATATTCTTTGTGAATACTAAGGAATTGGGAGATAACCCTTCTAACAGATCTCTGCGTACTGTACTGTGTAAGCTCACTGTGTGTGTGTGTGAGAGAGAGAGTCGACCCACGCTCCGCTCCGCGACTTCAATGCGCAGTAGAACAAGCCGCCGGCATCAGAGAAGAAAAAAATAAAAAATATATATATAAACATTATATATTTATATAGTACGCCCTCTTCCCTTGTTCCCACGCACGCATGCACACACACATATACATATACGCACTCACCCGCAAATACACATATATGCTCACACACATACACACGACATGCATATACGCACGCACCGACAAAATACAAAAGAAGAAGAACAATCAAAACACCATCGACATCAACAAAAGAAGAAGACGATCCAAAGCACGCCCCGCCAACAACAAAAATAGAAAATGCGCCGAAGGCATGCCCCGGTCGACTCCGAAAAGAAGTACGCTTGACACCAACGCACCGGCAGCATGCCATTCACCGGCAACACACAACCACGACGCCATCCCAGTAATTTTAGGTTATTTTACCATTATCTTCAATTTTTCACCCAAGCCATTGTAAATTTCCATTTTGTAAATATCCTCTCTCTAGGTGATGGTCACAAAGGCCCACCTAGAGATTCCCATCTTTTAATAACCTTCCCCAAAACAAAGCAAGGATAAACCACACCAGGCCCACCACTTGCTTTGTCTCCCCGATTAAGATTACCCTAACCACACTGGGATTACCATAATCCAAGAAGCCAACACCTATAAATTGGCACTGAGAGGTCACTATCGGGGGGGGCAACTTATGTGGAACCAAGCATTGGATAGAGTGTAGTAGGAGGGATTGACACCATCACCATCACGGGGAGGGGGTCTTGTCTGTTGGGTTTGCCTTGGAATTGCACCATGCGAAGGGAACCACACCCATCTCTCGACTCCAATGGTCGATGCACACACGTATGCACACTCTTGGCAATGAGTATTCACAGTCATTGAGTCGCCCTAGAGAACGCACCAAGTAGGTTGCACCATCTCCTCCCCCCTACCTCTCTACCACCACGGCATGCCACCTTGTAAATATTGCAGAAATAACTCACCCTCACACCCTCGAGGTTGTTTTCATCAATTGCGAGTGTTCTCTCTCTCTCTCTCTCTCTCTCTCTCTCTCTCTCTCTCTCTCTCTCTCTCTCTCTCTCTCTCTCTCTCTCTCTCTCTCTCTCTCTCTCTCTCTCTCCCCCCCTTCCTCTCTCTCGGTGTGTAGGCTTGCGGTGTTCATATCATTGTGGGCTTTGCGTCCTAGCCGCTCAAAGGTAGGTGGTGCCCCCTGTTCGCTTTACCGTGGCAGGCTCGAGGCGAACCATTCGGACCCCGGCGTTTTAGAGGCCGTCGGGGTTCGGGGTCCGCTTTGCGTCCGTCAGTACCACTAGTTTGATGCAGACTTTGTAGGATGAAATGTCACCTGCCAGAGCCACATAACTTACATGAGAGCTTCCAAGGACATAACTTCTAAAATTGGATGTTGAATATTAACAGACTTACTTGTTCACAATGCTCGGGTAGTACAAAAGTGTCTCTTAGGTCGGTCCATTTTTTAGTTGAATCCACCTCAAGGAACCAGACTCTCCTCTGCGCACGGTAGCATTGCGACCCTCCATGTTTATCTTGAAACATTGTATGTCGAATAAGTCGACAAAAAATCCTCTATAATCGATTCTCAAAATTTCTTATAGCGTGCCAAAGTAAGTGAGTTCCACCACCATAGGATCTGCATTAGAGGACCGTCGTCGACTAGACTGTTCAAATTTTTTCATGATTCCACAATCTTGTGTAAAATGCTTTTTGTCAATCCGTCTGCCCTAAAATGTTGACCTTTACACCATGCTATTGTGTATGACTTATACTATAACCAAAAAAGATTATGAGTGGCCGTTCAAACATCTAGAAAGTCACTAGTTGTACATTGCAAACTTACCTTGGTCGCGCAACCCCGAGAGTACTCCCGCTCCTCCTCAGTCACTTCTTCACCGCGTTGTTCTGCGCTTTTCAATTGGTTGTGCAACCATCTTAGGCTCATGAATGTTGGTAGGTTTTTAGACCCGCCGGATAATGCATCGGCGGTTGTCTTCCCCGTCTCCACTTGATTCGTGCCCTTTGTCACTCTCACTTTGCATCCTCGTATTGTGAAATCCACTTTTGCATCACTGAATTGTGAAGCATGCAAAATTGGTTGATTTTAGCCTCTAGATCTTCCGTCATCTTCTTCTCAATACTGAGATTGCACATGACAATCCCAGATATGTGCTCATCATCTATGGTTTGCCATAGCGTGTCTTGGGCTTTATCAAATCCGTCTAGCCACTCTCCAATGTAAACTAGGGACTCTGATACGAGCCACCCTTCTGCCATGCTACCCTCTGGACATGCCTTCTAACGCACATACCCTTGAGCGTTTTCATAAAACGTTCTAAAAAGAACATCCACCTGGAATGTACTATGCCAGCTATTTCCACCTCATCAACCATGTGAACAGAAGATGCATCTGAACGGTTAGCATGGTAGTAGGAAAGTGTTTCTCAAACATGCACACAACCTCCACAGCGTTTAGTTTGGCAAATGGTGGAGTCTACATTGATCTCCTTTTGTGAGATCCATTGCACCAACTTCGCAAGTTTGTAGATTGTATTATAGACGTCAGGAGACAAACATCCCTCAATGGCCATCAGTAAAATAAGCTACAAAACACGTCTAGCAATGATATTAAAGTCCACACACAAATTTTTTACACAATTCCCACTATGCTATATTCCACTTCAAACATACCTGACACATTTTATGCCGGTCATGTGACTTAAAACCGGTAAGCTTCCCTTATTTAATTAAACACGTTCGGAGCGAGTGCATTACGCCAGTGGGGGTCCACACAAATTGAATGGTCTCTTTTACTTTGCATTCTTGGGCTTCTGTCAAAATCCAGAGCACTTTAGGGAGTTTTATCGATCCATCGGGTGCTGTCTACGGCCAATATTACTCCATACAATCCACATTTCTAAGGTCAACCCTGGCTCCCGAAGTATCTTTCTTGCCGGTCAGATGGTCCCACAACAGATTACCCACATTCTTGAATATGTGCATTGGATCAAGTGAGTGATTGATCATGAGTCTGGGCCAATATGGTAACTCGTACCATAGAGAGAGTCTCTTCATCCCTGGGGGAAAACTGTCATCACACATCTTCTTCTGCTCTAACCATGATTGTGCAGACATCCTCGGTGGCTCTCTTCCCAAAAAACCGTCACATAACTCATGATTCTCTAGAAGATACACTTGATGACCTTTGTAGATTTGCTTCTCCAGTGAGGGCACCCGACGTGCATTAAGTTTAGGTCCACATGTGACACATGCTCTGTACCCGCTTGTTTGAAGCCCTGCATGTATACACATGACAATAGATAAGCTTGAGAAAAACCAAGATTTATAGTGTTTGAGTTTGAGTGTAAATCACCTGAGCATTCTATTAGTCCGGGATAGTCATGCATGGTCCATGTTAGAATGCCTCTGATCAAAGAATTCCGTCGACCTGTGTGTCGGATCATATCCACCACTTCTATGCCAATCCACAATTTTTGTAGCTCTTCCAATAGTGGACGAAGATACACAGCCATATTCTTCATACCACCCCGGCACAATCAAGCTTAGAAACAGGTGCCCCTTCTTGGTAGTCAACCACGGGAACTAGATCTAGATAAGGCCTACGATAGAATCACTTGGTCATTCATTGAGGACATCATGTTTGCATTTGTCTTTGGGCCTCGGATTTGCCAACTTGTCAGCATCCTGTGTGCTAGTAGCCATTCAGATCTTCCTTTTAATGAAAGGATTGTGGGAGACTTTGAGGTTAAAATATCCATTAAGCAGGGCTACCCTCTTTCCCCTCTATTATTTGCCATCGGTTCCCATCCTTTAGTAACACTACTCAGAATTAGTGCTGCTAAAGGGGAGATTCAAGGACTAGCTCTTCCTAGCAACGACCAGTTGTTGGCTAATTTTTTTGCGGATGACTCCGTGATTTTCCTCATAACTTGAGGGAATGATTTTCCTCAAAGCATGCCCTCAAGTTATCAGAAGGAACTGGAAATTTTGCAAACATACGCCCTTGCCTCAAGGTCCACGTGTAACATTGAAAAGTCAAGATCTCTCTCTCTCTCTCTCTCTCTCTCTCTCTCTCTCTCTCTCTCTCTCTCTCTCTCTCTCTCTCTCTCTCTCTCTCTCTGAGAACGATGCATTTGATCGATCTTTGGGAACGGGGAGATTGTATCAAAAGGAGAGATCTTCCAGAACTGGGAGCCCCTTAAGGGGTGGATATCACCCACAAAAAAAAATTCCTCTGGGTCATGGAGGAAGTAAGGACCAAGATGCAAAGGTGGGAGTCTGTGCTTCTCTCCTTCTTTAGTAGAATTAAAGTCATCAACTCTTTTATGCTCCCGTATATAGGCTTTAATGGTTCACTTCTTAATATTTCCAAATTCAATTGGAAAGAGTTCTTGAAACCTGTGATGATAAGAATCCTATGGAAAAACAACACAAAAGACTCTACGCCTTGGTAGTGGGCTAGGTTGGAGACATTTGCAAGACCAGTGGAGCAAGGCGGTCTAGTGATTCTCAACCCTAGCATCCATGTGAAGGCCCACTATGCTAAGTTTGTGGTGACATTAACAAAGCAAGACCAGGCCTGGGCCAGTATGGCAATGGCTATGATGGAAAACTCTAAATTATGCTCAAAAGGTGGCCTATGGAAAGGATTGGAGGTACATGATAAGCTTTTCTCCCCTCATTGGGCCATCCTTAAACTTGGAGGATCGATAGGCGAGATCTTTCAAAAATGCAACAAGGCAACGAAGTCTTTGGGATGGGGTGAGCTGGCAAGGTACTTCCACAACTCCATGGCTCATTGGTCCCTTTGGCTCTCTAAGGTTGTAAGAATTTCTATGACCCCTTTCTGAAGGAAAATTGCCAGACAAATTAATAATAAAGGTATCAAACGTATTGGCCAGCTTTAGGACTACAACAGTTTTATTGGAAAAGTACACACCAACTAGCTAGTCACTTTAACCTAAACAGGACTAAAATCTTGCTAATCAACAAAGCCTTGGAACAACGTAACAGGTGATATACGCTAGATTGTGATTCCAAATTTGGGTGGAAAGTCGGGCAGTGGCCGAAGAATAGACACTTTTTGAAGCCACAAACTGGAAGGGAGTGTACTTCTCACTTATGTATTCAAAGGATTGGTTCTCTCCACTCAACAAATTGTGGACAGTGGTCAGAATCAAGATGGTAAACAACTTTGAAGAACATATGGCACCTGCATTGGCCGCATAGGATGAATGTATTTGTTTGGAAGGTGTTGTGAGGAGCCTTATCGACTGGCGTGAAGGTTCTCACAAGGGGAATTGGTCCGGTCGCTGCCCGCAATGCAAATCCTCTAGGGAAGACCTTGTTCATCTTTTCAAGGAATGCCCAATAGTTAGTGGCCTCGTAGGAAAAATTTGCAAAGGGTCAAAAAACCTAGAAAATTGGTTTCTACAAGAATGATCTCATATTGGGAGGGAAAGTATACAAAAGTGAAGCGCTTCTTATCATAACACAAGTAGTGAGATTTTGCTACTTTAAACATGTATGGAAGGCAAGAAATTGCCACATCTTTGAGAACACCATTATAACAGCTAAATTTGAAGAGATAATCCAAGAAAGCAGGGGAGGTGATCATCGCCATTTTGAAGCAAACGAATTTTGATGAATGGAAGAATACCTTGACTAACATGCTTGGGTGAAGATGCGAACTCCTTCCTTTATTTGGGGTGGCCCCCCTGTCAGCTGATGTAGCTATGTCCCATTATAGATGTCATGGCTCGTCTCGAGCATGGTAGGAAATTGTAATGTTTTGGTTGTGTTAATATAATCCACTCACAATTGTGAGTTTTGGAAAAAAAAAATCCATTTCTATCTCACTCAACCATGCTTTTTATTTTTTGCCAAAATAAAAATATGGTTATTTTAGATAGCAAAAAGAGAAGCCATCACTATAGCATTTTCCCTTTGGGCATGCCAAAATGACTTGAGGGTTCCCCTTGAGTAGAGGAAGCCATAGATTCTTAGTAAGAGTTGATAATACCCTCCTTGGGGCACTAGATCTCATATGCATCACAAGGTCTTAGTGCCGAAGGATTGATTTGAGGTCATGTTGGGCTTTCATTTTTTGATGGACACTTTGTCTTGTTATGAATCAATAGTGGCGATAGCTTGATTTTGTGCCTCTAATTCTTGCTCGATGGTGATGTATAGCACAAAATCATTTCATACACTTCACACCAATAGTTTTACTAGTCCTAAATAATAGCAAGCACCGACATTCAAGGTGCTATTCCCCCCAAGATCTTTTTTTTAAGGTTTGCGAGAGAATCTAGAAGCTAACATGTTAAATGGAGGATAGTAGAAAAACAGAACGAACATGGAAAGACCACAACAAGAAGCTTAAGCAAAAAGAAAAAGGGAAAAACCCTCTATGTTTGCTATGAACTGGTCCAACATTAAAGAAGATAAAATTCTAATCGTACAAATGGACTTAAAAATACAAAAACAATGGAAATTTGTATCTTTTTTGCCTATCCAAATATAGTCTTTTTTTTTTGCTGACTAAAATAGAAAAAAAATTGAGTTGTATTTTCAAGATTTTTTTGATAGATAAAAAATGTTGATTGGTTGAACTAAGATAGTGGGCACTCGTTTAAATGAAGATTGTGTAAATCTATGGTGGACATGTTTCAAGTTTTGAAATATGAAATGAATGCTCATTTACCAAAGAAAGGATTTTGGGCTGCCTTTAAAAGCATGAAACGTTGAATGCTTTAGAGGTTAAATGATAAAGACTTAGTGGGCTCCACAAATCCCAAGAGTCACCTTTTCATTTTCAAAAGTTCTTTCACTCACATTTTCATTTTATTGCTAATGAAAAAGAGAAGGTTATTCAAGAAATAGATTTTTGAATTAAAAAAGTCATTACTTTTTGATTGGTGTGTAAAGTTAGTGATCATTTATTTTATTGCTTGGATCTTGGGAAAAGCAATCAATGGAATTTTTTTAGGGTGAATGAGATCTTGATGATACCTACACTACCATCTATTAGTGAGATTGAGTCTTCAGCAGTAGCATTGGAACTAGTGCTTCATTTGGCCACTCCACATGGCCCGCTATGGAGAGCTCGGGGGAGAGAGGGTAGCTCCTGCTTCTCGAGCTCTCTCGAGTCTCAACTATACGTCAAACATTGCCTGAAGTGAAAGCAAGGTTCCATAGAGCACTTGTCGTAGTTTCATGTACATCCTCTGCCTTGAAATAAGCCAAGGTTATCAAGGTTGTAACACTTTCCTTTGCAACACTCAAAGAACCTCCTCTCTCCCTCTCTCTATGGGCTAGCTTGCATCTTCTCCTGAATATTGCTCTCGGGTGCTCCCCACCTCTCTCTCTCTCTCTCTCTCTCTCTCTCTCTCTCTCTCCTTCTGTTGGCTTAAGATTGGGCATGTCCTTGGAGCTCTCAGATCCTCCTTCGTGTCCCTTGCTCAGTCCCTCTCTTTCCTGCTAATGGCAGTTTTTGAAGAAGTTAATACTTGTCCACATGTGAACGTACGAAGAGACACCACTTAAGTTGTATAAATAACTATAACGAAGTAACATCAATTGAAATCAACACGCATCTTTGTGTATTGACAGCCATGGCGTACTCGCGGCCCACTCTCTGTAGATAAGTGTCTTCTCTCTCTCTCCTCTCACTAACTTCTACATGGTATCATCGTAGCCTCCTCCTGGATTGCCTGTGCGAGCCCACATCTTCTCCATGCTTTTGTTGATTGTCCTTACTTAACAATTGGCGCTACCCTATCCAAGCCTTGCCTACGCTTAGCCCAACCAGTGGCGTCCTCCTTCCCAGCTTCCTCTTGCAGAATCCACCAACTCGCTTCATTAAAATATTTGCTGCCTCGTAGGCTGCATGGTTAATCCCCTTAGCACCTTTCCTATTTCCTCTTGATTTCCTTATTAGACCCTTTGAAAGCAGGCCACACCCACTCCAAGCTCTTTGCATCCTACACTCGCCGCTTCCTCCTTGGCTTACTCTATCGCTACGCAAAAGTGCAACACCTTTTCCATGACATCATGTAAGAGCAAAGGTAGTTTCAGGAAGGTTTTCAGCGGGTAGCCAACTGCCGTTACTGCTCAGCGTCCTCACCCGCCGCCTACACCACGTCCTTGCCTTGCGTCATCTCCCCTCAGTACGCTCACTATCTTGGCCGCATGCTCCATACCAAATCATCTATTTCCCAATGAGAGCACTCGAAGGACCACAATGGTCATACTCCACAATAGATGAGAAAAAATGAATAGCCAAAAGAATGTCATGCAAAACCCCATTGAGGGATCCTAGAGTGATAACAAGAGCACACTCTGAAGGTGAGGAAACACCTCACATGCCTCTGTAAAAGGCTAAGATGCGCAAATGATAATAGCATCCTCTGAAACAAATTGCAAGCCAAGATGTACAAATGATAATCGCATCCTCTGAGCTAGCTGCAACACCCACATGGTCATCAGGAGTGGAGTTAACATAGCTCTCCACACACTCCACATTAAGTGGACTTGACAAATCATCCCAAGCCAAAGCTAAGACATTGGATGTACCAAAAACGGGTAACAAAGTTGAACAAGAGAAAAAGGTAAAGTTATCCTATGAATAGCATTATTTTGTTGAAAATTTCATACAATCTCACTCAAAACAGACATGTTATACTTGACCTAGTAAAGCAACTAAAGATTTTACTTATTTTGCATGTAAACTCTTCTCTCCTTGAGGGGGAGAAATTGAAGACAAGTTCAAGAAGATCACAAATATGCTTTGACATCAAAACGAAGCATTAGCAAGTGCTAATATCAAGAACCAACAAATGACCTCAAGACAAGAGTTACAGCTTTCAAGCCCAGGGGATTCACCATGGAAAACTTACCGCACCACATAAATGCAGGGGAGGGGGGGTTTTTTACATGTTGCTTAAGTGTATAAGTTAGGGGGTAGACCCCCAATAATTTATCTTCCAAGCTGAAAAATAAGGGAGGGGGTATCATACTTATTGGGGGGGGACCTTACCTGGCTTGAATACTTGTAATGATTGATCACCGATGTGCACTAGAACTCGGATGAATTTAGGAAAATGTTTATATCAGATCACACATCTAATTTTGCATCAAGCCGGTCATAGTAAATAAGGACAGATTTGGAGCAGGTCAAGGGTTGATTTACACCAGCTTTGGATGGGTCACAATTGGAGAGTAGCCAGAGTGGAGGCTAATCAGACACATAGTTTGAAAGTCAAACTAAGACACAATGAGGGTACTTCTAGTTATCAATAAAAGTGGTTCCTTAGTACATTGCTAGTCACTATGCTACAACTCTTTGACTAGTTTTACCCCATTAGATCATGTGAGACCTAAAATTTATATGTAAGATAGGGGTATGATATTTTTCTTCATTGATTGTCGTATAAGCATATAAAGGGGGGCCATATTCCCTAATATGAGTCATATATAGGGGGTTTATCAAAGTTGTCCACTCGTAGGTGGCGTCCCGTTTTGTGTATAGAGTGAATCCCCCGGACTTTCAAGCTTCTAACAAAGAACACACACCATTAGTTAGGCACACATATTAATCCTTAGCAATTATGAATAGCACATTTTGAATGTAGCAAAATTTCATAAGCACAATAAACAATCATATACACACGTGCACTAATCATGAGATTCTCACTTACCGTTATGCGGACATTCGTACTAAGGGAAATTGAAGAAGTGAATACTAGCTTGTCCGCATGTGAACATACGAAGAGACAGCACTTAAGGTGTATAAATAACTATAACAAATCAAATGAAGTAACCTCGATTGCAATCAACACGCGTCTCTGTGTATTGACGACCATGGCGTACTTGTGGCCCACTTTGTGTAGATAAGTGTCTTCTCTCTCTCTTCTCACTAACTTCTACAGTTTTGATCATCCTTGCTTGCATGGATCGACTCCTACTTCCTGCATAGTACTAAACCCACTTTGCAGGCTACTTTCTCCCGTTTTGTGACCCTGAGAGATCGAGGAGTTGCACCTCCTAGTGTTCTTGACATTGCGGCCCCCTTTGCTTGGAAATGCCCTCCTGTAGTGCTACGAGGTCACCCTCTCTACCTACTCGACCACCCTCATGGCTCGCAGCATGTCTCGACACAAGCCCCTTGACGAGCCCTCACCTAGCAAGCATGGGCTCTAGCCTTATTATGGTCTGGAGGGCTTCTCTCCTAGCAAGTTTCCTTGGATTTATTCCTAAAGGGAGACGTGTTACCTTCTTAAAGGTCAGGTGAAAGTGTATGGGCAGGGCTCATCTAAGCGTGGAGATCATTGTTGGTGATTTGGTTGTGCAATTCCCAAAGAGTATGAGTTGTACATGGGAGGTGTCTGAAACCATTGGTAAACACCATAATTTCTCCTAGAGCAGGTTGCATCCTGCGCAGCTCTCGTCATTTGATTCAAGTCGTCACGCCAATCTTTATGGATGCAAAGCTATATCCCTGTTCATGTTGCATTGTATTGTGGTACACCTATAATATGAAAAAGGTTGCCATTGAAAACTCCCTCTAGAAGAGAGAGGGAGAGGGGGCATGGAGAGAGAGGTGCTTGCATTGCAACGCAAGAAGCTGCAAGCACGTCGATATGTATGCCCACCTTGCATCTAGCTATGGTTCCACAGGGATAGAGAGTAGATTCTTGTTTTATGGGGATTGGTTGCGGTTCTTCTGGTCGCGCTCTTAGATAAAATCGAATTAGTGGTTGCAGACGGCGAAGGGGCCACATTTCTTGTTTGTAAGGGAGGCCACCGTCATGTACCTTGGTTCACACGAGCATGCATGCAATCTCATTAGTACTAGCTATGTAGACATGGTTCATGTTTTATGCTTTACCTAGTTTAGCACGGAGATGGGAAGCCAAGGCCCGACTCTGCACAACATCAGGCTGCCCTCAATTTGAGAACGATCCCAGTTCAAGAGAGAAAATAGATTTCGAGACTCCAGAGCACACTCAGATCGCAGTGGGACAGTGGGAGGGAGAGCTTTAAAAATATTGAGGCTGGCTGGATCCCATGCCTAATATATTGTCGGTATTGAGGCCAATGGAATTCGAGAAGTTTCCTACACCTTGCATCACGCTCCCAAGCTCTTCGCAATAGAGCAACATGGTTTTCCACCCCACCTTGATCAAACTTTCTTCTCTCGAGTCTTGCCATCGGTCCCTTCAAAGCCTCCATCACACTTGACTTTTTCGGGATCTTGATTGATGAACTGGGTTTTAAAGCTCTACACAAGTTTGGACTATACATTTTTCCTAACCGGTGAAAATAAGGGCAAACTTGAATTCTCCCGGTTTTTAGGTCAAATTTGAAGCTTTTGTTAGTAATTACACTCAAACTTTAGTAAATTTTCCTGTTTTCTTAAAGGCAAGCTCAAAATCTAGCCGGGATTTTGTAATTCTGTCATAATAATCAATATCTAATTCTCCTAAATGATTTTCTCATATTACACTGATCATTTAATGTGGGGAAGTGCCAAGGGAGAAAAAGCTAGAATATTGGTTAAGCTAGCAGACCGGCCACAGTAGGGATCCAAAGGAGGGAAAATAGGGATCCAAAGGGGGGGCCATCTGCAAAAGAGCCATGTGAAACAATGGGCCAAAAAGACCCTAAGGTTCAGCCCATTAAGACTTCCAAAATGCTAAGGTTCCAAAATTCAAAGGTTGTGTCCAAAGGTCAACCCTAGGGAAAATTGGATGCTTAGTGTGTGCCCTAAAAAGTCTTTGCACATCCCTACATGGGAGGGGGCGAGCCCCAAAGCTAGGGGATGAGAGAGAAAGCCACACACACACACACAGGCTCCCTTTACACAAAGGGAATGAGGGACACATGTCAGCTCCCTAGGCCAGATGCCCACAAGGTGTGCCCAATTCCTATTGGAAGACCCTTGAAGTGGACCAATGAGAATTAAGCTAGAGTAAATCTAGTTTAATTAATTTAAAAACATTTAATAAAAGAAACCAATGAGAATTAAGTCTCCTAGAAGACTATTGGGCAGTCTCCCAAGGGGTCCAATGAGCATTCAGGAGCCCCATGGCTTGCCTGATTCCTATTGGCCAGGAGGCAAAGGGGTCCAATGAGAGTTTAGTTTAATTATTTAATTACCTAAAGCTCTCACAAAAGGGGAAAGGGGGACACATGTCAGAAGGCTATCACTTATGCTGCTTAATTCCTATTGGCTTGACCTGGGGAGGTCCAATGAGGCAAAAGCCAAACCTAATTAGCAGCTAAGGCTCGCCCAAGAGAGAGGGGGGGCTGATTTTTGCTTGGCATTGACACACACACACTCACACTTGACCATGTGTGAAGGAAGAATACTCTATCTCCTCCCAAGCTTTAATGGAGAGCTCATCACCTACTCCAAGCTTGTGAGATAGAAGCCTACATCAACACTCTCTTGGCATATGGATGCAAATCCAACCAAGAGCCAAGCTTCAATGCATGCTCATCTTCTCTACCAAGCTAATTACTAAGCTAAGCTATGCTAATATGAGTGATTATGTGAGGAGATGTACATCTTTCTCGTAAGATACTTCTTTTTCTTCTCAATCTACTCTCATACCCTGCTAGCTCTCACCATCTTCGAAGGTGTGTGAGGTCTTGGGTCTGAGAACGGGGATAATTCAAGTTGTGTTTGATTAAGTGTTTTGCTTGGTGTATGAAGCTTCCATCTTCATTGCACTAGCTAGTCTTGAAGGAACACAAAGAATTGTATTGTACAATGTCTCTCTTGTTGGGAGAAACCATAATACAAAGCCTTTTGGAGGGGGGACCGGCTCCATGCAAATCCGGTCCTCAACTGTTGTCAATAGCTTATTTGCTCTCTCTTTTGAAAGTATTGTCGATGCTATCTAACTAGGTGTTATGCTTTTTGTTGCTCTCTCCACCCAAGCACTCTTGTAATTCTCATTAGGAATCTACTCTAATGAAATGCCCACTATATTCATGCTAATTTCCGCTACACATAAGATTTTAGGCCATTAAATGTTACATTGGTATCAGAGCTCAAGGTTTCTCTTTTCTTGCTCAAGAAGGGAGGTCCTCAAGCTAGCTACAAATGGTTGGTATTATTAATTGCCTGTGAGTAAGTAGAATAGGGATTTTTCAGCCTTGCAGTGCGCCTGCCTTTGTGCAGTTAACGGGGCATCACCGTCGAGAGCTATGGTCTTAATAGTGGAGTCCTACGGGGCTTGCCTACGGCTTAACCACTATTGAGCTATTAGAAGCTTGACAGGAGCCGGTGCTATTTTGGTGTCGAAAGACCCTCTCTTCTATTCCTTGCAATTAATGGTATTCGAGCCGCGGGTACAGTAGCTTGAGTGCTTTTTCTAAAGGGGTAAAGAGGAGTAGCAACTAGGGCTTGAAGTGCCAAAGTACACCTAAAAAGTTTACACCTAAAAGTTGTTAGAATGGCTGACAATAGTAAAGAGAGTGAAATTAATGTTGATAACTTTGATTTTGCTCATGAGCAAGCTACTAATGATGCTTCAATGCTTGTTAACTATCTTGTTTCTAGGCTTCAACAAGCCATGGGCAATCCATCTCTCCAAAGTGAAGTGCAACGGCAGCTCCGTGCTCACGGGATTCTCCAAGCTCATCACCATGACGAGAGAACACCTAGGAAGCCTCCTTGTGAGACTACCAAAAGAGGTCTCTCTCCGATTCGGGAAGAAGAAGAGAATCCATATGAAGGGCTCAAGAACTTACTTCTTGATGATGCATCTCCTTCCCAAAGGAGAACTCAAGAGCCTCCACCGAAGGAACGAGAAAGAAGCGAGTCTCCCGCCACCTCGGCGGAGATGGCTCCACGAAGACGGCGGGCTAAACGCTCTCCATCACCACCAAAGCGGAGAAGACCATCACACTCTTCTCCACGCCATAATTCAAAGAGGGATGATAAAAAGCAAGAGAAGAAAAAGGCGAGAAAGAGGACACCCTCTTCTCCATCTTCTTCATCCTCTTCCTCTTATGAAAGCTATCGTGAAGACGACAAAGATCAAGACAAGAAAAAGGCGAGAAAGAGGTCACCCTCTTCTCCACCTTCTTCAAATTCTTCATCTTCTGAAGAAAGTGATGGTGCAACTTTTGAACCATCAAAAAGAAGAGGCCATAGGAAATCCTATGCCGCATGGAAGAGGTCGTCCAAGCTGAAGAAATTCAAAGAGGGAGGGAAGAGCATCTCTTTCCTTACCTATGATGGCACCTTCGGTGCTACAGACAAAGGTTTGGCCTTTATCCAGCAATTCGATGCGGCGTTTGGAGATGAGGGCTTCACGGAGTCCTCTAAGCTACGCCATGTAGCTATGCATTTTCAAAAGTCCGCCAGACAATGGTGGTCTAGCCTACGAGCCAACGGTGAAGCTCCACGAACATGGAAGGCTTTAAGAGCTTCCATTATGAAGCAGTTTTTGGCCACCGATGCCAAAGATAAAGTACTCACCGAATGGCGAAGCTTAAAGCTCTCTCCCAATGAATCCATCCACAAATATGTAGACAAGTTTTGGGACCTACAACTCAAAGCCACTGTCTTCAAAAAGTTGGATTTTGGAGAGCAAAAGCAACAATTTTGTGCGGGCTTAACCGAAGAAATGGCGGAGTATGTCAACTCCCAAAGGCCACGTACCATATCGGCGGTAATACACCATACTATGGTGGCCTCGCGAATCAATTTCCAAACGGGGGGTAAAAGAAATAATAAGCCCCCGGAAAACAAGGGTTCCAATGAGCCTAAGGGGAAGGACAATGTCCAAAAGTCTCCTAAGGGCACTTCCAACAAAGCTAAAGAGAAGGGAGTTTACAAAGGAAAGAATAAACTCTCTCCTGAAGAGCTTGAGCGTTATCGTAAAGATAACCGGTGTTTCAAGTGCGGCGAACAAGGGCATGCGTACCGCGCTTGTCCCCAAAAGAACAACCGCCAAGATCCTCCTAGAGCTTCTTTGGTTGAAATCCAAGAGGAGGAGATTCACCAAACTCACCACAAAGGATCTCCTCTATGCCATGCTTGGGGAAAGGTAAGAGAACATGATGCTTTTATTCTCTTTGACCCTGGTTCTACTCACAATTTCATATCTATGGAGTTAGCCACCAAGCTAGGCATACAATCCTACGAGATGGGAGATATCCTACCCGCAGACAGTGCCTTCAAGGGGCAAGAAGCTTCAGTCACTCCCTTAATCGGGAAATTGAGGCTTCATGTCCAAGGCTATGTGGACAAAGAGGACTTCTTTATCTCTCCTCTCAAGCATGAGGATGTAATCCTAGGGGCACCATGGTTTGACCGCCTGGCTGCCCATGTTAAATTTCCTGAAAGGAGAATCTCCTTTAAGTTCAGGGAAAAGGACATGTATATAGATGCTAAGGAGATGGGTAACACCATCCCCATTGTACATACACCAGCTTTCAACAAGTCAATAAAGAGCTCTATTTCCGTGTACATGATTTTTGTTAAAGATTCTCAAAATGAACCTAATGCTTTAGCAAAAGAAAATAAAAGCAACCAAAAGGAATTAGAGTTATCCAATTTTCTCAAGGGGTTTCAAGATGTCTTTATTGACGACATCCCTTGTGAGCTACCTCCTAAACGAGGTAATGACGACCATGCAATTGAACTTCTTCCAGGAAGTTCACCGCCTAACAAACCTCCTTATAGAGTTTCTCAAGCTCAACAAGAGGAGATTATGCGGCAAGTGCATGAGTTAGTTGAGAAGGGCATGGTTAGGCCTAGCTCATCTCCATTTTGCTCACCTGTGCTATTAGTGCAAAAGAAAGACGGCACATATCGTATGTGTGTCGACTATAGAGCACTAAATAGGATCACTATCAAGAATAGGTTTCCCGTTCCACGGGTAGAAGACCTATTTGATAAGCTACAAGGATCGACCTACTTCAGTAGGATTGACCTAAAAAGTGGCTATCATCAAATAAGGATAGTTGATCAAGACATTGTAAAGACCGCATTTCGTACTACATTTGGTCTTTACGAATACATTGTCATGCCTTTTGGCTTGACTAATGCACCAGCCACATTTAACCGCTTGATGGAGAAGCTGTTCAGGCCTCATCGAACCTTCACTGGAGTGTTCTTTGATGATATTATCATCTACTCTAATTCATTGGAGGAACACAAGCAACACCTCCAGGTAATATTTCAAGTTTTAAGAGAGAATAAACTTTATGTTAATCGAAAGAAAAGTGATTTTTCTTGCAAGAGATTCAATATTTAGGTCACATTATCTCTCAAGATGGAATCCAAATGGATCCATCCAAGTTAGAGGTAATAAAAGGATGGCCTAAACCAAGGAATCTTCATGAACTAAGAAGCTTTATAGGTATGTGTGCATACTATAGACGCTTCATAGAAAAGTTCTCACAAATTGCGGGACCATTACATGACCTAACAAAGAAAAATGTTAGGTATACGTGGTCTGCTAAGGAGAACAATGCTTTCGAAAAGCTTAAAGAAAAGCTTATCTCTCAACCTGTGCTTACACTACCGGATCTCTCAAAACCATTTGAGGTCCAATGTGATGCTTGTGGTGATTGCCTTGGGGCTGTTTTGCTCCAAGAAGGGCACGCCATAGGCTATGAGAGTCGAAGGCTCGACCCTGTTGAGCAAGCTCTAGGCATATACGAAAAAGAACTCCTTGCAGTTCTACATGCCTTAGACTCATGGAAGCACTATTTATTGGGGACTCCTTTCATTCTGCGAACGGATCACCAAAGTCTTAAGTACTTCATGACGCAGACCAAGCTCTCCGACAAACAAATGAGGTGGGCAAATTTCCTTTCGCAATTTCATTTTCATATTGCTCACATTGCTGGCAAGCATAATCAAGTAGCCGATGCACTCTCAAGACGACCGAGAGTGAATGCGGTTTCCATAGCAACTCACAATGATCTATCTTCAATGATAGATGAGTATGCTATTGATCCCGATTTTAGAGATGTGATTTCAGCCCTTGCATTAGGGAAGAAAGAAGAACCATTTACTTTACAAGATGGTTATCTTCTCTATGGCAATAGACTATGCGTTACTAACTCACTACGTGAGAAAGTAATGTATGAATCTCATGCTCCCCCATATGCGGGGCATAGAGGGATTCAGTCTACCCTAAAGGGAATTGAAACATATTTCTATTGGCCTACCATGAAAGTGAACATACACGAGTATGTTTCCAAATGTGTGGTATGTCAAAAGACAAAATTTGATAGAGGGAAGCAACTTGGATTGCTTCAACCCTTGCCAATCCCTAATTCACCGTGGGAGAGCATATCCATGGATTTTATCTTTGGATTGCCTAAGTCTATCCATGGGAATACGGGAATATGGACGATAGTAGACAGGTTCAGTAAACAAGCTCATTTTATACCTGTCAAAAAGACTATCAAAGCCCATCAAATGGCAACCCTCTTCATTTCACAAATTTTCAAGTACCATGGCTTGCCAATGTCCATAGTGTCGGATAGAGATCCTAGAATGACCAGTAATTTCTGGAAGGGTCTCTTTGAGAATTTAGGAACAAGGCTAAACTTCTCTTCGGCCTATCATCCACAAACTGATGGCCAAAGTGAAATAGCTAACCTAACCATTCTCGATCTACTAAAAGCCTATGTAACGGAAGTAGATCAAAGATCCCAATGGGAGAAGTACTTACCCTTAGTAGAGTATGCTTACAATAACACTGTACATACTTCCACAGGAAAAGCACCTTTCGAGGTAATTGAGGGAAGATCAAAAAGTCCCTTGCTACTTAAGGTACATGGGAAGATCTTCGCTGCAGATGAGTATAGCCGAGACCTACAAGAATCTTTCCAAAAGATTAAGGATGCTATCTCTATCTCACAGCAAAGGCAAAAGGCTGCTGCTGACAAGCACAGAAGAGCCCAAGCCTTTAAAGAAAACGATTGGGTCTTGTTAAAGTTTCCCAAGGCTCGATTAAGGCACACGACGGGCAAGAATCCTACGGGCCACCAAAAGTACTATGCTAAACTAGCAAAAAGGTACTATGGTCCCTTCCAGATTCTTAGGCCAATCAATGAGATGGCCTATCAACTTAAGTTGCCCAATCATTGGCTCATACACAATGCTTTTCATGTGAGCCTATTAAAGCCTTACAAAGGAGAGCCACCTCAAGAACCAACTATTGAAGACCCACCGGAGATCGAGGACCACGAGGAGGTGCTGCAGCCCGAGTCCATTCTCCGACATGAAGACAAGGTATTAAGAGGCGGTAAGACTATCCGACGATATCTTATTAAGTTTAAGAATTATCCTTTTGAAGATGCTAGATGGATGCAAGGCATACAATTAAAGGATAACCTAAACCTTGTCAATGCTTACAATGCTTCCCAAGAGTAAGCAAATGTACAAAATGTTAAAAATGAACAAAAATTTTTGTCTTATAAGACTCTCTTTTTCTTTATTTGTGCACAAAAATGAAGTAGTATGCATGCTTAGATCAAGTTTGTGGAGACGACGTCTCCCGAACACCAAGTAGAGCTTGTCACTCTACTATGGAAGACTGATAGGACTAATGTGCAGACATGCTTGCGGCAGCCTCAGGCTCTCAAGCGCCAAATGGACTAGTCATCCATTATGGAATGATGTCGTAGGGTAACATAGGGATCCTCTACCCGCTAAGAAAAGGACTCATGCATATGCTTTATCTTCTCTACACCATAGTCGAGGACGACTATGATTTCAAGAGAGAGGTAATGTCATAATAATCAATATCTAATTCTCCTAAATGATTTTCTCATATTAAACTGATCATTTAATGTGGGGAAGTGCCAAGGGAGAAAAAGCTAGAATATTGGTTAAGCTAGCAGACCGGCCACAGTAGGGATCCAAAGGAGGGAAAATAGGGATCCAAAGGGGGGGCCATCTGCAAAAGAGCCATGTGAAACAATGGGCCAAAAAGACCCTAAGGTTCAGCCCATTAAGACTTCCAAAATGCTAAGGTTCCAAAATTCAAAGGTTGTGTCCAAAGGTCAACCCTAGGGAAAATTGGATGCTTAGTGTGTGCCCTAAAAAGTCTTTGCACATCCCTACATGGGAGGGGGCGAGCCCCAAAGCTAGGGGATGAGAGAGAAAGCCACACACACACACACAGGCTCCCTTTACACAAAGGGAATGAGGGACACATGTCAGCTCCCTAGGCCAGATGCCCACAAGGTGTGCCCAATTCCTATTGGAAGACCCTTGAAGTGGACCAATGAGAATTAAGCTAGAGTAAATCTAGTTTAATTAATTTAAAAACATTTAATAAAAGAAACCAATGAGAATTAAGTCTCCTAGAAGACTATTGGGCAGTCTCCCAAGGGGTCCAATGAGCATTCAGGAGCCCCATGGCTTGCCTGATTCCTATTGGCCAGGAGGCAAAGGGGTCCAATGAGAGTTTAGTTTAATTATTTAATTACCTAAAGCTCTCACAAAAGGGGAAAGGGGGACACATGTCAGAAGGCTATCACTTATGCTGCTTAATTCCTATTGGCTTGACCTGGGGAGGTCCAATGAGGCAAAAGCCAAACCTAATTAGCAGCTAAGGGCTCGCCCAAGAGAGAGGGGGGCTGATTTTTGCTTGGCATTGACACACACACACTCACACTTGACCATGTGTGAAGGAAGAATACTCTATCTCCTCCCAAGCTTTAATGGAGAGCTCATCACCTACTCCAAGCTTGTGAGATAGAAGCCTACATCAACACTCTCTTGGCATGTGGATGCAAATCCAACCAAGAGCCAAGCTTCAATGCATGCTCATCTTCTCTACCAAGCTAATTACTAAGCTAAGCTATGCTAATATGAGTGATTATGTGAGGAGATGTACATCTTTCTCGTAAGATACTTCTTTTTCTTCTCAATCTACTCTCATACCCTGCTAGCTCTCACCATCTTCGAAGGTGTGTGAGGTCTTGGGTCTGAGAACGGGGATAATTCAAGTTGTGTTTGATTAAGTGTTTTGCTTGGTGTATGAAGCTTCCATCTTCATTGCACTAGCTAGTCTTGAAGGAACACAAAGAATTGTATTGTACAATGTCTCTCTTGTTGGGAGAAACCATAATACAAAGCCTTTTGGAGGGGGGACCGGCTCCATGCAAATCCGGTCCTCAACTGTTGTCAATAGCTTATTTGCTCTCTCTTTTGAAAGTATTGTCGATGCTATCTAACTAGGTGTTATGCTTTTTGTTGCTCTCTCCACCCAAGCACTCTTGTAATTCTCATTAGGAATCTATTCTAATGAAATGCCCACTATATTCATGCTAATTTCCGCTACACATAAGATTTTAGGCCATTAAATGTTACAAATTCTAATGGTTAAAACACACTACATCCCAGTTTCTTTTCTAATGCTAGTTTGGAGTAGCTCAAGTCTCATTCCCGAATCCCTACCCCTTCACGCTCTTGTTGAAGGGCGTCTTGTGGATACTCCTAACGTCAAAGCTTCCAAAAAATTGCCTTGAAAACTAAGCAGCATCACTAGCCACTTCTGCTCATAAAATATGTGCACACGACAAATTCCCAATATGAAGAAACTCTTCATCTAATTGCATCCTTATCTTATTAGGGCAGGCCTGGTGATTGTATCACTGGTTTCATTTAGGTTCATGTTGGGTATTCATTTTTTTGCTACACACTTTGTCTTGTTATGAATCAATCATGAGAGTAGCTTGATTTTGTATGAAAAGCTCCTCTAAGTCTAGTTTGATAGTGATGTATATATAGCCTTTGTATGGCACAAAAGCATTTCTTACACCTCACACCAAAATTTTGAATGGCACACACAGGTAAAACCAGTAGTGAGCAGCATGAGGAAGCTCATGCCACTGTGCCCATGTAGGTAGACATATGGTTGCTCCTATGGTACAAGGTACTCTCTACTTTAATCGAATAACTAATCTTCTTCATCCCCATGCGGTCTATGGGGAATGCTCTAAGTGGCCGTTGGCGGAAACTCCATAGGGGCCTTATGGGAGAGCCCTCGTAGGCTGGTGGAGGAGTAAATTGTAGGGGATGGCAAATAAAAAACCGTTGTAGAAACCCCAAACTTCAACAGTTTGGGTTTCAGACGCATGAGAGGAGATGATAATTTCTAAGATATTTTACAGCAAGATTTTGTCAGCAACGGGGATGTAGCTCAGATGGTAGAGCGCTCGCTTAGCATGCGAGAGGTACGGGGATCGATACCCCGCATCTCCACAAGGAGGGTGGCAGGGGTATAGCGCAAGCCAGGCTGCCATTGGTTTTCCTGAGCTGCATGTGGAGGATCTTTGTTCTTTTTGTCTGGCGATTCTTTGGGACCTTGTGAGAAGCGGGCGCCAACTCCCTTCGTGTTATAGCTTCGCTCCCTGAAACTAACACTGATTTTGATTTTGACAAGCTTATGCTCCTCCTCAGACACAGGCTCGTCTTCCTTGGCCTTAGCGTCCTGCTCATGTGATGTGGCTTCATAACTTCTGGGCATTCATTCATCTCTGATCTGACGTGGCTCTCTAACAATATTTGTGATACTATTATAAAAGGGGGAGGGATCCCCCCCCCTTTTGCTGATAAGAACACGGGTTTCGAATGAAGGGATCAACGGTTCCGTGTCCATCTACCGTTGATTTATCAACAACGTGGCAAAAATTTTACGGTTCCCCGCCAGCCGTTGAGCCTCCAACCCGAGACCTCCCCGCCCACACTCATCACCCTTATCCAACCCACCTATCGTGTGCCACTGCAGGTAAAGCGACTCCATAGCTATATAAGTCTTGCCCCCCCCCCCCCCCCCCCCCCCCCCCTTGCTGTGGAGATCCGACGGCCTCAAACCCACGCGACGTCGATTGTGCGCCTACCGTCGATCCCTCCACTCACACCCCGTGTCACTTATAAACGAGGGGATCCCCCCCCCCCCCCCCCCACACGTGGCGGAACCTCCTTCCTCCGACAGTATTCCCTGCAACCTCTGAGCACACGAGAGAGAGAGAGAGAGAGAGAGAGAGAGAGAGAGAGAGAGAGAAAGAGAGAGAGCCGGGTGAAGCTTGTCGGTCGTACTAGTTTGTTTAACTTTTAGAGAGATTCTCTAGTTATCTCTTTTTGGGCTTCCCACATGCTATGGTATTTGTAGGAACTACTTAAGGCCACCACCTTGCTATCGTCATCGCCATCTCTACAGCTTCTTTGGCCACCTCCTCTTCTATGGGGTATACACACTAGTGCTTGGTTGGGGTCCATTGCGTGGACTGACGACCCTCTAAAAATAAGCAGATTCGGGACCAATGAAGGAGTATCGAAATGTGGGTGTCTCCGTGTTGCTCCTTTGGCCACCTCCTCTTCTATAGAGTGTGGGGGCTAGTAATAAGTTGTGAGAGACAACCCCCTAAAAATAACTAGAGTCGGGACCAATGAAAGAGCATTGAAACGTGGGTGTCTTCGCGGCTAGTGCAGGAAAGAAGGGCTTTCCACACCGTCAGATGCATTCAATTAGTGTTGTCAAAACCAACCTCTAATTGGGCTGCAAAAGGTTTTGCTCTATTGGCACCACTTTCTGGTACACAGGATTGTAGAGAACCCTGTCAACCTAAGGGTTATTTGCGCTAAGTTTTATGCTACGGCTCAATCTTGTTGACGACTACGGATTGCATCCCTCCATGCCCAAAATGGAGCAACATAGGAAAAATCTTCCCATCAAGAGCTTCAAGGTTGTCAAATAGGGCAATTGACCTTGCATGTAAACCACAATCTTGTATGACCCTTTGCTTTTGGTTATTGTTATGGTTGGCCCTAGATTGAACTCCAAGATCTACTTAATAGCTCACTTCCACATCGACCAGATTATCTTGGTTAGTGCTTGTTCTAGTACTACTTTGGAGGGTGACTTGCTATTTGGCAGGAATAATATTAGGGAGCATGTATCATATTATATGAGTTAGCTACAAAAGATTATTAATCGTCACAAATGTATACTTTTATGTATACGTTAGAGGGGGGAGGGTTTTTTTAAATTAAATAGGCACGTAGTGTAAATATAACATGTACATTGGGATATTATTGATAACCTATTGAATGTGTATGTGATCATGGGGTAAGCCTTTAGCTTACACTCTATATGTGACACATCCCTAAAGTCAAGCATACTAGCATGCATGGACCTATGTGCATGGATTCAATCTCTTACATAAAGTTCCCTAACACATGCTTCTTATGCTACGCACACATGCTACTCATTATAGCCACATGCTACTTGCCATTTACCATTTGTGGTGCATATACCTTCTATCTAGAGCCTATATAAGGTCACTATGCTAAACTTCTAATTCTCTCTCATTTTCATTCGATCAAGCAAGTTTCATTTCATTATATTGAGTACACTCTACTTGTTCTACTCACTCTCTATTGCTATGGTGCTCGCACAATGATGAATTCCACATTGTTCTACCCACCATAGCATTTACAATTGAAAGTGGTGTGAACATTGAAGGTCACCTTCCAGGGGAGAAATTAGTGTCATGCAAGGTTAAATAACTCTATTAAAATTTCTTAGAGGGCAAGAATCAAAATCCCACATTGATTGTATTGGATAGATTGAGAATGCCATGCATAAAAACAACAAAACCGTACAAATGTCATAGTTGAAAGTTGAAACACTTGGATAACAAAAACCTACATACAAGTATTCGTCTCGAACAATGTGGGATGTGCCCGCTCTCTATCCAATATATACATAAAACCAAAAAAGAATCAATTTAATCACATCATATTTCACAATGTTCTTTCTCTCAAAAATGTAGATTGAGGAAGAGGTGTGTCGATCATACCATGATCTTCGTTTCGTATGCATCAACATCGAGTTGTGAATGCGAAGAGGAAGACTCGCCTCTCCTCTTCATGAGGCTTCGTTTTGCTTTACAAGCACGATTGGATGTTCCCTTTAATGCCTTGTTCATAGCTCCAATCTTTGCGGGTACTGAGGCTTTTTGTACACACATGCTCGAGTGACAACATCGTGGAGCTTTGCGGGGTGTCATCCTCTTGCAATTTGAAGATTTTTTTACAAGCACACTTAAGGTTGAGCTTGACGATGGCTTCAATGCAATCAACGGTCCATTGTCTCCCTCTCACGCAGCCCCCCTCTCCTCGTAGCACGTGACCCTGCCTTCTGATTTTAAATGAGCGTATTTCCCATGCTCAACCTAAAGCGAAGGTAAAGCTTGAGAAGACTTGAATGAGGCAGTGAAGGTGCATCAAAGTAAATTTGGGAGTGCAAGGAAGCAGGAGCGGCTAGAGCCATAGGAGGGAATAGGGGGGAAACTCAAGTAAATTCAAGCTGCCTTGCGAATGCAATGCCTATGCTTGATGAAGTGGAAAAGAGCATCGCATGCAGCTCAGAGCTATGACGAGAGAGAAAGACTTAAGGGCGCTAACAGACGGAGGCCACATTGCAGGGCTATCGATTTTCGCGAACGGCGATTAGTAAAAAATTCAAGAAAAATAGTAAATTTGGGAAAATTGATAAATTCAGGTGAGGGGGGAGGTGCTAATAAATGATGATATAATACTATTTTTTTGGAAGTAAGAGCCTGAAAAGTGAGAAAATGTGGTCATTAAATGCAAGAATATTCTCACAACCTCACATTATGATCATTTTGGAGGTAGTGTGAGGCATCAAGCACAAGAAGAACTTACATTGACAAATGGTAAATTCGGGATGTTCTGTAAACTCGGGTGGGATGCGGTGTGGTTTTTTCCTTCTCTCCTTCTACTTACACCTCGACTGAATACTTTTTCCCTTTTTTCTTTCCCTCTTCCGCTCTTCTCTATTGTGGTCATGGAGTGGTATGTTGAAACGGATGATGTGGATGACGACTTTAGCATCCAGGGAAGCTCCTATACTAGCTCAAGTGAAGAAGATGATGATGCACACAAACATACACAAAATGAACTGGACCTTGATAATGCTAGCGTTGAGGACTCCATGTCAGTGGATGTGACTCAACATATATCTTTCAGGTACTTGTCATTTGATAGAGATGCATATAGTTTAATGATCACATCACTCAATGAGGATATTTGCATACACTCAAAATGATTGATCATAGAGGGATGCTTGATCTTAAGAAGTGGTGCAAAATGAAAGAGAAATTTTGATTAAGAGAAGAAGAAAATGGTTCACTTTATATTTGTCTCAAACTCAACCCATCCATGAGAATCACGTGTGTGGACGTTTGGCAAACCATTGTTGAGGGTGGGCATCACATAGATGGCTCATCTTGTCATAGAGATCTTGCCAACACACTTGATACAATGAAATCCACATGGTGCATTGATTCCCGTCGCTATGGGATTCCCATATCCTAGATTTTGTCAACTCTTGTGGATGTACCCATCAAAAGAAGACTAATGTGGCGTCTCAATGTAAGTTTGATCTTAACATGGTTCCATCATAGGTAATAAGTACATTCAAAACCAATTTGGGTTTTCAACTAGAGCAACTAATGATTGAGCACAAAGTAAGACTAGCTATGGTGCAATCTGCAAGGAAGCAGCATTGTACAACTCTTGTGATTGACTACATTTTTCATAGAGGTGGAAAGTCAGAGCATCACGGTTCAAAGAAGAAGAGAATTAGAACATCAAAAAAATGTGGTTGTCCATTCAAAGTTCAAGTGCAAAGTAGTGATGGTAAAGATGAGGTTACTATACAGATTTACCCTAATCATGATGGCCATGTCCCGGGTAGTAGAAGTGATTTGTATAATTTGCCAGTACACCCATCTATTGTGAAATGTTGTGTTGAGGATTTATTTGATATTGGTAGCTCTTGTCATGTTGCACAATTGTCACTAGCTAAGGAAAGGTATCAAACGGAAAGAGTTGCCATGCTTCATCAAATCATATTTCAGTTCTTTATGATTCCGAAGGAGGTTCAAATGTTGTCCTATCAAGAATGCATTGAAGGTAGGCTCAACCTTATTTTTTTGCCATTATTGAGGTGTATATCACTGCTTTTATTTATCATGGTCGTGTGTATAGGTAGAATCCCTAATGATGATTGGGCAATCATGCATAGTGAGTTTACAACTTTACAAAAACAAAAAAAGATTGTAAATCTACATCTTTCTCTCCATCAATATCTTGCTAGTATTTTATTGACATGTTCTATGTACGCAGGTGGTCTATGTCCAGCCTTATAATCCAACCGCACAAAATCCAAAGGACAAACCATTCATTTTAATTCTACAAGATGATTGGATGCTACATTTGGCTATGCAACTCTCTTCCCAACAATTCATGGGTGATTGATAGCACATTCAAGGCAAATGTGTTTGATCTCCTTATTTGCAGTAGTATTACCCAACCAACTTGGACAAGGCATCCCATTATGGTTCATGTTATGCACAACAGATACAGGGGCACATCATGATTTTGTTTCTTTGGAGGTGACACTCAACATAATATTTGCAAGAATGGGATGCATTCGACCTGTTGCACTCGTCATTGACAAGTCACAACAGGAACTAGAAGCCTTTTCAAATGTGATCGATCAAGATCCACATTGTTGGGAAATGCTAGTAGAAGGGCTACGCCGTCCAATTGCATGTCACATTATTCTATGTTGGTTTCATGCTAAGAAAGCATGGATGGAAAATCTCACTCCACAAGTAAAGGCTCCTTACCTTTCCCAAGGTGTTCAATGTCTAAATTTTTTATTTTTCAATGTTCTCTCTTATGCTTGAAGGTTCCAAAAGAGTTACGAGGAGATCTATACATGGAAATGTCAAATCTCATGCAATGTCCAAGTGATATGTACTTTGATGATCTATATCAACAACTACTTGATTGATACTCAAACCTTCCAAATGTGGTGCGCTATGTCACTAATGGGTAGTGCGGAAAGTTTTATTTGCCAAAATTTGGAAGGTTGTTTTCCTATGGTAATGTGACACCACAAACTTGGTAGAACGATTATGGCAATATATCAAGTACACTCTATTGTAAGCACACATCAATCGATCTATTGTGGACCTAATGCATGCACTCGTGGATGATTCCAAGACGGGAAATCAGATGGGTGGAACCTTGCTTAGGTTTTTTATGCAAAAGCAAGAAATAGGTATAATTAAATTCATATAGAGATCATATTCTAGTAAGTGTATGCCATTTTTTCTATGGAACGACATGCATGTTCACAATTTTGATGTGTGCAGCTCTCTGGCTTCAAGGTTGCTCCCAAAAACATACTAGCAAGATTCAAGAGGGAGAGTGAATTTTGCAAAGGTATATGCTAGACCAATCACGACAGTGGTTGTCAATGAAATGACATTACATTTCAAAATACTCGGGACAAGTATCCCAAATCAGTGGTATAATGTTAGTTTGCAAGCCAACTATTGCAATTGCTCGGATTGGAGCACTGAATGCAAGCACCTAAATGGTTTTTGTCTCATAGCTACTTGGTACTTTCAACACTTAAAATGCTATTCTTCCCATCATGGATAAGGCTCATGAAATGATGGACAGAATGGAGAATGATGCTAATGATGCATCTGACCAAGAAAAGGGTGCAATTGAATGCTTTCAAGACATCAAGGAGATACTTCACTCACTTGAGAAACGGCTTCCAATAAAAGTTCTAGAGAGATGACAATTGACATGCATCAACTAAAGTCCGCAAGAGACACGCTTGGATCACTAATCAGCCCAAAAAAAATTCAACTGCCAATGCGAGGTAGCATCTGCCAAGTTCAAGCACACGTCACTCAAACTCGTCTTGGCCACGAGAAGTGCAAAGTGGATTCTGAGGCTTTGAATGAAGGAGACATCAAGGGACCAATCACCCACCCTAAGAAGCCGCTCACCAAACTGGTAATCTTCCTAGAAAACACCAACGAGGTCATAATTGTGTTCAATTTGATGAGCATCCTCAATTCCCTTGCTTCCTTTAGTGCATTCAAGTATAGTGTGAGTTGTCGCGGTGTAGAGGTAAGCTAGTCGAAGCTAGTCGATGCTGAGTGCGAGTGAGGCTGTCAAAATTTGTGAGAGAAGATCAGCCCACATTATCTTGAGAGAGCTATTCTCTTCATCCTCTTTTCTTGATGTTGGTTTGAGGTGTTCTAGAGGCCAACACCCCAATCCTTCACAATGTGACCATGAGAGTTCTGATCTTTGTTTTCAACTCCTTTGTTTAAATAGGATCCATCTATGCTACAATGATAACATTTGTGATTTTTAAAGACAACATAACTTGAAATTTTATAACAAATATAAACTTCATTTATTATTAAAGATAACACTAGCTTAAAGAGTAGGGCATCAATCAATGGGAGTAATGACACCTCCAGCCTAGTAGTAGAGCTGATGCCAAGACCACAACTAAACTAGCCTAAAAATGCACAGCATAATTCAATGCGACTAGTGACACCTCCAACCAAATAGTACAGTTGATGCCAAGAAACACCAAACTAAGCCTAAAAATTAGGGCATCATTTGATGAAACTGATGACATCTCCAGCCCAATGGTAGAGTTGATGCCAAAAGCAACACCAAACTAGCCTAAAAAGCAGGGCATCATTCAATGAGACTAATGACATCTCAAGCCCAATAATAGAGATGATGTCGAAAGTAACATTGAAACTAGTCTAAAAACCAGGGCATCATTCGATGGAACTAACGACACCTCCAACCTAGTAGTAGAGCTGATGTCAACATCAACACCAAACTAGCCTGAACAAGCCTGATAGAACTACCTATAAATTGAACGTAGCCAGCTATGTTCAACAACAACACTTCCAGTCCAAAATAGAACCAATGCCAAAGTGACTCAATTGGCACGTTGTAAAACAGTGCTTTTGCTCATCTAGCCTTTCACAACAACACTTCCAGTCCAATAATAGGACCAATGCTCCGTGAAAAGCAAGATTAGCATAATTTTGAATATACAAAAAATATTAAAAACAATATACCAACTTAAATACAAAGAAAATAAAGAACTTATGAAATTAGGCTAAGATTTATACCAAAATTTTTGTCTTGCTTGTGAGGATACCTCGGAAGCTTTGAGGTGAAGGGAAAGATAATTGTGAATAAAATGGGGGGCTCTAGTGAAAACATGAATAAACTGGTAGGTCTACAATTGTATGTACTACCAACCCAATCCATATCTCTGTAGCCATAGAGATGCAACTGTACATTAGTCCTATAAAAATGTGCATAATTAATGTGATCACGTGTTCATTTTTGGGATCACACTGTTAATTAACAAAATTCTCAATTCACAAGTCTTCACATTCATAGAAAATGGCATGGTGACTTGAAGGGAACCTGGAGGTCCGATGGGATTTGCCCGTCAATACATCACTATAGCCCGTCGGGCGACATAGCTATCCTGAAGGGCTTGATGCATAGCCTGGTAGGCTTTTGATAAAAGTTTTTTGTTAAAGTGGAACTTCTGAGTTTTTGGAGAGGCTTGGAGGGGAACCCCTTTGTGGCTTCCACGTGGCAAGGGTTTCTCCCACATGCAAGGTTGGGACTCTAAGAGGCGGGCTATTTTGGCTCGATCGTGAGCCCTTCAATGTGCATAAAGGGAGCATAAGGAGATCCATGTGTGGTGAGCTATGGCGGGAGCACACCGGGAATTTCTCACAACTCTGTGCAGCGTTTTTGGGTGGAGGGGGCCGTTTGGTGACCCTCTAAGATGATGGTGATGTGTTGTTCTTGTCCACGTTCCTACACACCTTGAGGAAAAAACCATTTTTTTATGAGGGAGGGGTGTCACACGGCCTTGTCACAACGCCGTGACATCCCCCCCCCCCCCCCCCCCCCCGCAAGAGGCGACTCTCGCATGCTTTGAGCCCCAAGGTGGCTAGAAAAGGAGGGACACACATGTTGCTAAGCCAAAAATAGGGCGTACACTTGCTAAAAAAGAAAGAGAGAACTCAAATTAGCAGGGGAGCCCATAAGAGGCTGATTTTTTTGCAATTGTGGTGGACAACCCTTGTGGAGAGAGAGAGAGAGGAAGAAGAAGAAGAAGCACCAATTGTAATCAAGCTTGGAGTAGGAAAACAAAGTCCACTCTTTTGATCCTTTTTCTATCAATTTCTTGCCCTCACTTCTCTACCTATTCATTTTTTTTCTCCTCGTTGTGCGCCTGTTCTTCCCGAGTCGTAACTTGTGTGGTGTAGAAAGAGAGAGAGAGAGAGAGAGAGAGAGAGAGAGAGAGAGAGAGAAATTTTACGTGTGTGTGGTGTGTAATCAAATCAGGTTTGGTACGGTGGTTGCGGAATGTCCAAGAGCTCATGTGTGTGTTGTCAGGCCGTGCCAATTATTTGTGATTTAAATTGTGAAAGTTTGAAGGTGAATTGGAGAGGAGTGGGGTGTTGTGAGTACCCTCGGCTATAGAGAGGCCATTGCTTTGTGTGCCCGGTTTGTTTCCCATTTCCCTCTCCATCTTTGGGTGCCCTAATCTCTTTCTATGTATGGGTCCAATTTTTTACAAAACAAGTACCAAAATAATTGTAAGGGTGAACACTTTGAGTGCAGAGTGTGTGTGTGTGTGTGTGTGTGTGTGTGTGTGTGTGTGTGTGTGAGTGAGTGAGAGAGAGAGCAAGAGAGAGAGAGAGAGAGAGAGAGAGAGAGAGAGAGAAACACAAGAAACGCTATAATGCATATGACAAATGTTGTGTATCCTTTCAAAGAAAGTGTTATGCCAAATTGTTGTCGTAAGATGTAGTCAAGGAGCGTAGGGTGGTCACTCATCAAAAGCTCCCTATATCACATGCATTCAAGATGTTATCAATAATACCCCAATGTACATGTTATATTTACACTACTGGCTTGTTTTTTAAAAAATCCTCCCCCCTCTAACGTATACATAAAAGTATACATGTGTGACTATTAATAATCCTTTGTGGCTAAATCACATGATATGATACACGTTTTGAAAAGTGAATGCCTTGACTCAAGGTATTGGTAGTAGTTTTTGGAACTAGCACTAATTCTAGAACATGGCCACACCAATCTTGTTTAGGGAACTCTATGTAGGAGGTGATATGTATGCAATAAGGATGCGTGCTACTTTGCTTGGCTTTATGGGTTGGTATCATATAGGGTGTTAGCTAAAGGCTTACCCCAACAAACATCCCTACATGATAAAACATGGACTCTACTATCCTTGATGTTAGACCGATTCATAGCTAACGCAAAGGGTTTTTTTTTTTTTTTTTTTAGATTTTGGTTGCAATGTTCGCATGCTCGTGTTGCTTTTCTAATATTCTTCATTTAACATGTTAGCTTCTAGATTCTATGGAAAACCTTAAGAAAAATATCACCCAATCATGGCTACTATTATCCTCATTTGAGAGGCTAATTCCCTTCCCCCTCAATCTCCCTTTTTTCCTTTTTTGGTCGTATATATCCTTGTTCTTTATTACAATAACAATTTGTGCTATGGAATACTTTGGTATTACAACATGTAGTTATAGATTCTATAAGCTCAAGGTAGAATCCAACAACTCTGGAGAGATCCTATGTCTCAATTTAGATTGTTCTCATGGATCCTTAATGAGCCACCTATTGTTGAAAACACCTTCAATGTAAGCTAGGGGAGAACTTAAAGCATGAAGAAACTATTGTGGTATTGCAACCATTTTCTTCTTAAGCCTATCAAGACAAGCATTTGGTTTCTCTTTAGTTCCCATGACCTATTCCTTCTCATTTATGCAAGCTCTTGTCATGGTCTACGATCTCAATTTGTGAGAACAAATGGAATTTGCACATCAAGATAGCCAGATAATTATCTTGAGACTACTATAATGTTGGCAAGTCGTTTCTCTCATGTGGAATGTCGCTGATTAAGGCTTGTTATTGACTTTCCTTTGTCCATCTATTCCATTTTCATAATTAAGCCATCCTTATCGTTATTGCCATTGATAGCCGTTTTTCGGCTTTTCATAGTTGTCATAGTGAGTTACCTCACCCTATCAAAATCACTCAAACACTATGGTTATCCTCACCCTTTCACTGTACATAAGCGTGTGTGAGTTAGAAAAAAATTTTCATATCTCTTTAAAACCCTCAACTAACTAGTAATTTGGGCTAGTTGAGCCAAAAAAATTAAATAAATTCAAAAAATAAGATATATTATGGTCCATTTGTGTGTATTATTTGCCTATGTATGCTATGTATATTGACTCACCATTACCACAATTTTTCTTACCATTTTGCATACTCTTAATTCCATATAAAAATATTTTCATGCAAACTTATCTTGTTTTTGGTGTGTGTCCACTTCAAGGAAAAACCTCAAAAATACCTTCCGCCATCAGTCATTACCTTTCACTAAATCCCTATTTCCTACAGGTACTCTTTCTTACCTCATGTAAATAAATATACATCAATAAAACAAATGAGGGTTGTCTTCATTTGATTCCCTATATTTTTATATATTTATTGTTTATATATATAACCCACACTATTTTAGATTCCATAAATTGTTTATATATACTAGCTTGTTTTTTTCCATCATATACATATATTATATTTATGCATAATCCACAACCATGCATATTTTCAAACCCTTAAGAATTAATTAGATCATGCTCTAATTCAAGGAGAGGTTCACCTTTGGATCCATATACAAATTCAACAAAAGGGACCACTGAAGACTTTTTTGTGAAAAAAAACAGGTATTTTGGTGGGATTTTTTATATCCGTCTCCACTCCAAAATTGAAGTGGTGGTGAAAAGATAAAATGTGGACCAAGAGCTGAAGAACCACCTCAAATATTTTGGTAATTTTTGAAGCAACACGAATGAGCTAGGATTTTTTGAGTGGACCACAGTCTGCACACTTTTCTCACAAAGTAACTCATATTCTTCTCTCACCTCTTTTCTTACTTCCACACACACACACACTCATTCCTTTCAATCCCTCACTCAAACGTGTACCTTCTATGGTTTCTCTCACCTTCTTCACTATTAACCTCCCCTCTTACTTTCATAGCTCTCATATGAGCTCTACATATATATACACCATCTCTATGCCTCTCCCTATTACTTCCAAAGTACAATTCCATTTTACTCCTCCTCTTTATACATAAAATTCAGCATGTAAACTATGCTTAACCTCTACAAATTGAGAGATCTCATCAACCAAATTATCATTTTCATCGCGATAATCAACCTTGGCGGCGGTGGCATAAAGAAGAGAAAAAGAAGAAGAGGATCGATAGTCATTTTGAGAATCTACACAAGTAAGTCCTTCTTCAAGCTTCACCATCACAAGTATTTCCTCACTTCATTCAACCATCTTACTTCAATCATCCACCTCATTCTACCCATTGTAAATATATCATTAACTTTCTAGTGATTACTAACACTAATTACTAATATACTAACACAAAAATAGTCATTGACCTAACCATAAAAAACACCTCCCCTCAAGATATGTACATAGTAACTCTCTCTCTCTCTCTCTCTCCTTCCTTAAAACTCTACTTTCACTTTTTCTACTACCAATAATACTCTCTTTTGAGCCCATATCCATGACTCAAGCAAACAAAGAAGGCCCGCAATGTTTTGATATTCAAAAAAATCATAATCTTGATTTGTTAGCTTGTAAATTAGAATTTCCAAATAATCTTAATGAGGGTCTCTAACCTATCTATAGGCCCCTCTTCTTCTTGTAAAACAACCTCCAATATATCACATAACACTCCAACACTCTATGCATAAGGAGAGACTTAGGCGTCGCAACCACTTTGTGAGCTTCACTTTTGGTGTGAGAGAAGCTCTCAAGCTACACATTGCAAGTGAGAGAGCGCAAGTTCAAAATCCCAAAACCACCATTGTATTTGTTCCTCCATCATTAACAAATTGAGTTTTGGTGCATCAAAGATGTGATTCGACGTTCAAATCTTCGTCCTTCCACTTGTGCAATACGGTTTGGTGAATTCAAGGTGATTTGTGCATTTTTAGTTTCTATCATTTGATCTTGTATGAAAAAGTGTTTTAGTGTGTTTTCATTGCCAATTTTGTGTCCATTGTAAAAGCGTATTGTGGTGAGAGGTCTCCCACACCCTAAGACAGTGTGTGTGTGTGTGTTTGTTGGCAATGTTTAGCATTTACTAAGCATTGAGTTAACTTTGTACAAGCTCTATGATAGCATCATAACGAACTATCTCCATTTGCAAGAGATAGACAAGGTATTACATAAGTTCCATTCCTCTCTCTCGCTCCCATTTGCTCTAGCTCTCTCTACTCCATTTGGTGTGTGTCTTGGTGTGAGATTGCTTGTGTGTGTTTTGTGGCGCATCTTCTTAGGTGTGACAAAATCTCTCTTCTTGCGTCCTACTTCGCATACCATAACTAAGTGGTGCCCTTCACTTGTTTGGTTGTAGGTTTGTTGTTGGTGTTTTTTGCTTGCGGTTGTTAGCCCCAATTGAGCAACACGGGAACCTTGAGGGGTGTTTAAAGGTCGCCTCTCTTGTTACCCGCTCCGGACCGCCTCAATTTTGGTACCCCCACAGAGAAAGACTTGTGTATTTTTTTTGTAAGATCAACCTTTAGAATAGTCAAGTAGTTTTCATAAATCACGAGAATTTGTATGATCCTTTTATTCCCATTGCAAGGCAAAAGGTACACATAATTGCTAGTACTAAGTTGCAGTGTCAACGAATTCGCAGAATTTTGGACCCTCTTAGGTTGGCCGAGATAAATACTTCAATAAATCATTTTATTTTGCCTTTCATTAGGTACGACCTTAGTTTGGACGTCTATATTTTTGTTTTATTTTAAGAATTAGGTCATGCATAGACCATGGATAATGACCCTGTAATAGATTTTTTTTCCTTCCATTTCACTCACATAAGAATAAATGTTATCCTTGAAACCCAAAGAAGACATCAATGACTCTAATCAAAATCGTGATAATCCATTGACAAAGGAGCGGTGTGACTCCCCTCTTGTGTAAACCCACTACACTAGATTCACCCATGCTGCAATCGGGGTCGATCGCATTAGACTATGAAAAACGGAATGCTTCAAGGTATAGTTCCAAAATATTTGCTAGGTCCTCCTCCTCCATCCACTTCGCATCCAATGCATGATAGCTCTTGAACTTAACCAAGACGCGCGTAATCACTTTACCTTTTATCTTTCTGACCTTGTGTGCCAATATTTGTTCTAGAACCAGTATCTCCTCGCTTTCCTCCACTTCGAGTTACTCATCTAGGTCCACATCATCGAGCACATCGCCTTTAAAAGGCTTCAACAGACTCACATGAAATGCATTGTAAATCTTCCATAGTACCTCATGCTAAACTTTGGAAAAAGCCGCTCCTTTTCCTTTTTCTTTCTTAGGCGTGCCTTCTCAAAACGTAAGAGCACCCAATCGGACAGCTTCACTCTAAAGAAGACATCATTTATCTTTTCTTTTATCTGGTAAGGGCTACAGTACCTCATGCTAAGCTTTGGAAAAAGCCGCTCTTTTCTCTTTTTCTTTCTTAGGCGTGCCTTCTCAAAACGTAAGAGCACCCAATCATCTTCCTTTGATTTCAAATCGCAGCAGTGTCAATCTGCTGACTTCCTGTGTCTTTCGTGAGATTTTGCTAAAGCGTCCCGAACCTTGGCAAATGCAACATCCAAGTCCTTCGTGTATTGGTTGGCTTCGAAAATCTTATCTTTCGTGTTAAGGAAGGATGGAACCTTCGGAGCACCTTCAATGATCTCAAATGGCGCCTTCCCTATCGAAGAGTGGATCGTGTTATTGTAGGCAAATTCCACCAAGGGCAAAAAATTTTCCCATTAAGTCTTCTGATCAGATTTGTAAGACTTCAATAAATCCAGTACGACTGAATTTGCAATCTTAGATTGCCTATCTGTCAGCATGTGGAAAGATAACAAGAACTGCAATCATGCGCCAATGTTCTCCCAAATAGCCTTCCAAAACAAACTTGTAAATCAGGGATCTCTGTCGGAGACTATTGTCTCACGCATGCCATGTAATCTAAAATTCTAAGCAATGAACAGTCTCGCTAAATGATCCGGCTTGATTGTTTACTTCATTGGAATGAAGTGAGCTTGCCTACTAAATCTCTCGATGAGAGTCCAAATGTCATCATGCCCACTCTGTCTTCAGGAGATCAAAAATAAAATCCATAGCAATACTTTCCCAAGAGGAGGTAAAAATGGGTAAAGGCTGGAACAATCCTTGTACTTTATGCTCGTCAAACTTGACCTTCTTGAGTCTCAACCCAAAGAAGTAACACACCACATATTTCAAGGTGGTATCGATGCTGCAGTCACCCGTAAAACAGGTGGACAATAGCACTCAGTCAAAACCTTTTCCCTCAACAGTGTCGTGTCGTGGCACGTACATAGTGTGAAATAAAAACATTCACCTCACTTTTGACACTTCTCGATGCATGGAAAGAAAAACAATAATGTACATATCGTGATATATACTAAAGTGGCTACTGCAATCGCTATCATATACATAGCTATCCGGGGAGTCGTGGCCCTGGATGTGGCTCATTTGCGTGCTTTTTCACTAGATAAGATGCCTAATTTGTTTTGGCAATGTACATAGTCCAAGTGTTTCATGGTGGCACACTCATCTCGCCTACAAAGACTGATGCGAGCAAAAACTGCCATAAATAGCAACTAACAGACGCCGTTGCAGAATTGCATGGAAAGTGACCCAAAATGATATATTGATTAAAAATCATGCTTATTATGCTTTTTATGCTTATGCGAGTGATCCCTCAAATTTAGAGATTTTCTTGACTCCATTTGGGATTTTTCGCCTCAAAAATAACATTTTCTGAATCAAAAATGAATTGAAAATGGCCTAGTTTTAGTTCAAAGTGGCAAAATGGCCCAAAAATTGACACATCAGCTCATAATGCCGTGGGAAAGGGAGAGAAGGGAACTTTTCATAAAATAAACCTGCCATTTATCAATACTATTCAATAGCTTCCATTATTGCCCAATCTATGTGTGTTGCAGTCCCACCTCTTCGCAATTTTGTATCTGAACTTATGAGAGAGTGAATTAGGGTTTACCCTTATCAAAATGGTGTGTGGGCTTCAATTTAGAATCTCTTAAATCTCTAAAAACTCATCAAATGGTCTTCGTGAAGGTAGAAGCTTGTGTATTCGTTTCAACTGTTTGATGCTGCGGCTATGTAATTGGAAGCGAAGCTACATGATACCACTCATCAAATGGTCTTCGTGAAGGTAGAAGCTTGTGTATTCGTTTCAACTGTTTGATGCTGCGGCTATGTAACTGGAAGCGAAGCTACATGATACCACCAAAGAGGTTTACAACTGTAGGATGCTGCGACTATGTAATTGGAGGCGAAGCTACATGATACCACCAAAGAGGTTTGGGTTTTGATTGAGAATTATGCTTGTGTGAGCATTGAAGTTTTATGGCTGAACATTTAGTGTTCCGATTTGCTCTTTTAAAGTAAAAGTGGATGTGATTTGATGGTCCTTTCATCATAATCTCGACTACCAAAACAAGCACGTTCCAAGCACAATAGCAAAAAGGGTTTGTGATATTTTTTTCACGGACGATCTTAGAGTTAAAAAGTACAATCTGGCGGTCCTTTCCATAATATTAATAACAAAAAAGTACTATTATCGAGGAGGTCCCTTTACTTTGTGTGACCACAAATTGATGTGACGAATTCCCCCACATCATGCTTGTAGAGCAATAAGGCTCAAGCGCTAGACCCCATAATCTCCCAACGTAGCTTGTTTTAAGAGCTTTCCCAAAACGTGGACATTGAGACACAAAGCAATCGGTTTCATTTTCAAAATGCACTAGCCCCAAAGTCTAGCATCCCTTTCCGTACTTCCTATATTCATAAGAAAAAAAGTTATATTGTTGAGGAGGATCCTTTGTTCTGTGTGACCACAAACTGTCAAAACTAATGTGACATCCCTCCATAGCATACTTACAAAGCACTAAGAGCTACGTCCCGCGTCATTGCTACAAAGAGACTACAAAGCACCATACATGTATGCACTATAGGTACCAGAAAGCAATTATGTTGCAGGTGCACGGACTAGGTGAATCTTCAAGGTACAACCGGTGCAAAGGTCTAGTTAAACTAGTGAAATTTCGTTCTTTTACAATGGCTAGAGTGGGTATGCGAAGAGTGATAACCTCTACCACCACTCAACGTGACCTCTCCTCTCGAGCGCAACGAGGACATTGAACCCCATAACCATTTGGTGGGACGAGGCTCTAAGGCTCAAAAACTAGGCACCCCACAAACTCCCAACGTCTATAGAGCTGACCCAAAATGGCATGGGCAATGTACAACATGGAAGCTTGCAAAACAAGCTTGCAAAACGAGTTGCAAATCATGGACCACATTATCAGCCACTGAGATGTCACTTTTTCAGTGCCTGGCCAGGATCACTTTCATGATGACAACCTCTCCTTTCAGCTAGCCCTACTCTTTGGCATACATTTCCTTGTGTGAGCCAACTGACTACAGGTTATATGATTTCCCAAAAACATGGAGTGGCGTGCAAACGCGCTGCCTGTGACGACTGTACTCAGCTGAATCGCAGTTAAGCCGGCGCCCTCGCTTTGGCGTTTGACGGCCGGGAATGGTCCGCTGCTGACCATTCCCAGCAGACCAATCCCTACACCTTCAGCGATCATCAAATGGGTAAAATGAATCCAGAAGCTGTAAGGTTCCCTTTCCAAGACATTGTCTGTAGAAAAGATTCCATGTATAATCTGTTCTGTTATCTATTTCCGTTTGAACAAGGACAAAAATACTATGGCATGCTTCTAACCTCTTCTGTATTCCGTAGAATCCATTGTCCCACTTAAAATCCAAGAATCAGGAAAAATCATTCCCTAATTGTACACAATTTCTTGCTATGCTTTTTCAGAGAGCAAATTTTCAAAAATAAAGAGCAAAGAATATCCAAATTTTTACACTACTACTCTCTCTCTTTATCCCATATATTTTCTTTTGCTCTTCCGCAATTTTCAAGTGGAAGACCATACATTAGCTGGGAAATGTGGACCATAACCTGACACACACATTTTGCCGACATTGTTAAGCACTCACAATCTCTGCAATGGCAGGGCGATACGAGAGAGGCAAATTTCACTTAAGAACTCAGCCCATGCATCTACATTCGCAATTGGCGCAAGGAATTGTTGCCTTATTTAAGAACTATTAACCTCACACATGAGAAGGACAGTTTCAAGCATGTAGATCTGCAAATCACCTCTCTCTCTCTCTCTCTCTCTCTCTCTCTCTCTCTCTGTACACATTTGTATGACGGAAATCAGAAGATGGATGCACAAATTTACAAGGACGAAGGTCTGCACATCATCGACCCACAAGCACGTAGAGGGCATAAATGATGCCTGGCAGGTACCCAAGCAGCGTCAACACAAGGCATATCCAAAACTCTATCTGCACAAAAAAAAATTCAGTGAAATCTCTCTCTCTCTCTCTCTCTCTCTCTCTCTCTCTCTCTCTCTCACACTCACACACACACACACACACAGGCACAGGCACGCATGCGCAGAGAGAGAGAGAGAGAGAGAGAGAGAGAGAGAGAGAGAGAGAGAGAGAGAAGCATGCACACACACAGAGAGAGAGACATACCTCGCAACCATATCGCAGAAATACCCCAACTGGAGGGAGCAGAATCGACAAGATCACCTCCACAAACGTTGCAGATCCCATGCTTCTTGGTCTGTGTGTGTGTGTGTGTGTGTGTGTTAGTGTGAGACTTCGCTGTGAAGAGGAAAGTTGTATGGCGTATCCCGCAGGTTAGATCGTCGCTTTTATTGTCCTCAGAAACTATCTGGTCGTTTCATACTGTGGGCCCCGAGAATTTGCTCCCTCGTTTTATAGGAGCATGGACACACACAATAGGGGAGAAGTTTTGAAGTAGAAACTTTCTTTTTCATACCTAAACTAGTCTTGCTTGGTGGGCCTTTGTTGTACATAATCTGATAGATTTTGGAGCGCATTTGGTTAGTTGGTTGTGATTGATGTTGCCTCGGGTTTTGTTGTGGAACATGAGCAGATGAGTAGAATCATTTGATAGGCACCAATAATATCTCAGCTTGGGACTTGATGAGCTTTGGGAAGAAGCAAGCTGTGTTTTATAGTACTCCCCATACAACAAAGGGCTACTAAAGAATTGAATCAAGTAAAAGGATTGAAGTTTAACCTACTTCTTAACCTACCTTGGTAGTTCTTTGAAGATTGCCATTCAGCCTAGTAATATCAAATATTTAGTGTCTAGACCATGGACCCGTCTTTGAGAAAGTGTAGTCAATTTTCCTTTATTTCTTATAGAACATGAGAGAATGTGTGTGTGTGTGTGTGTGTGTGAGAGAGAGAGAGAGAGAGAGAGAGAGAGAGAGAGAGAGATGTTCTAACATGTGGCTAAACTAAACTAAGGAAGCTTTGGCAAACTCAAAAAATACAAAAAGCATCATAAGACTATAAAAATTGAATTGCAGTATCGACCTGAGAATCATGTACAGATGTCGTGTAATTGTGAGCCGAAGGACAATGTTTGAGTCAAGCTACATGAATAGTTAAACATTTTGTGTTGCAATGAGGCACAAAGTGAAAATGCCAATTATGCATTGCACATCATGCAGAAGTGCCATACAAAAGTATGGTGGAGAGTTGGCATTGTGGTCTCTCTAGAAATTATAAGAAACGGAAGTCGTATCCTACCTTGTAGCATTTTCGTGTTGCGACAAGCAAACACATATGCATGGAAAATTGAATGCAGATAACGGACCTTGCAGTGTTTTCGAATTGGAGTCGTGGTTGTGTAGTCAAATCGTCCATTGTTGTGAATATATGTCCACACACAAAATAGGAGTTAGCACAAATATCACCGTCTTCATCACGTGTGTGTCCTCAATAGCAAATTACATTGGTGTTTTGTTTCAAGAGCCCCTGACTAACAATATGATTATGAATTATGTTGCCCATATGAGTGTTCTCCATAACGCCACATGCCTTTAAGATGCAAGCATAGGTTATTGCATCTAGATAAATGCTCTTGTTTCTCATCCATTAAAAAGAGTTCAAAGCTTTCTGTCCTACCGTATTGATATATCCTGCAATCAGTGCATTCCAAGAGATTACATCCGAGGACCAAAAAGCTCATCTAACTCCAAGAAGTCCATTTACCTCCATCTGAATGAGGGTTTTTTTCTTATGGTGGTGCTTATCTTTGACGATGTGGTTGTTGACAAGAGTAGGGCCTTATAAATGACAATGATGCTTGTGCAAGATGCTTCAATGTCCACTGATGTAGGAGGTTATTGTGCTGGTCTTGGGAGTGTGAGAGAAAGAGCGAACGATATTCGAGCTTCTCACTCTCAAGGGCTACTAGAGGAGGTTATTGCACCAGTCCTGGGAGTGTGAGAGAAAGAGCAAACTGGAGGAGGTTACTGTGCTAGTCCTGGGAGTGTGAGAAAAAGAGTTGATTCGTGCTTCATACTCTCAAGGGCTATTGGAGGAGGTTACTGCGCTAGTCCTGGGAGTATGAAAGAAAGAATGAGCGTTGATTTGTGCTTCTCACTCTCAAGGAAAGAGGTCGACAATGCTTTGTCACTACAACGCAGGTGTCATCGTCCAAGCAGAAGTATACAGGACTTGCTTTTCAATGATAAATTTAGGAGAAGACGTGAGGTAGAAGCAAGCCTAAGGCTCTTGGACGTACGATTGGGCTTGAGAACAATGGCTCATATCATGCCACGTGTCTGCTTGTGGGTTCATGAAATCAAAAAACCTCATTAGGCTCACCAATTAATAATATAAAAAGACCATTTAAAATATCTGACTAACATTTTGAATTAAAAATTTGCGAGGAAACTGCATCCTTGATTCTTTAAGACTGCACTTACATTGTGGGTTCACGGAAAAGGAGAGGCGAGCATCGACGAGAATGCTGACATATAAAGAGTCTGCAAGGCAGCTTGATGAAGTAAGTCATCTCTCTCTCTCTCTCTCTCTCTCTCTCTCTCTCTGCTCTCTCTCTATCTATCTATCTATCTATCTGTTGATGCTTGCCAAGCTTCAATAGTCAAAGGACATGAGGGTGGGCGGCTGGATAAGTAGAGCAGTTTTGCTACTCAAGAGCGACTGCATGCCTCTGCATGAGACCATTATAGTGAAGAAGATAGGCCACCGCCTTGTGTTGCACAGTAGGTACCGGGATGTGTGGCTTTGGTGCCTTCTTTGACACCACCACAACAAGAAGAGGAGGCTCCTCGTGCTTGGACCGGGTTCTCTTCATCATCGCCAGCACACTCTTGCCCTGAACAAGAAAATCTCTCTTGCTTCCCCCCTCCAATAATCTAGGGCTCATCCTCTTTGGGATGTTGCTGCTTTATACTTCATGCAGGCAATCTCACTACAAGAGGTACTTCACATTAGCGACGCTCGCAATGCGACACTCAAAAGTGAAAATCCACGGCGTCGCTATGAGCGTCGCTATTCTATTTGTTACATAGCAATGCCTATAGCGATGCCCATATCGAGGCAGACAGGAGTAAAAATTAAATCGAGAGCGCCAGAAACTCAAATCTCATATCTGAGTTTTTGGCGCTTAAGCAAAGAGGTAACCCGCGCTCTCCCTCTCTCTCTCTCTCTCTCTCTCCCCCCCCCCCCCCCCCCCCCCACACACACACACACACACACACACACATACACGAGGAGAGTAAGGAGAGCCAGGTATGCTCCTTCCCTCTCCTCTCTCTCATGTTCCCTTCCCCTCTTTCTCTCTCTCTCTCTCTCTCTCTCTCTCTCTCACACACACACACACACATTGTGTCTTTGAAAGAGAGAGAGAGAGAGAGAGAGAGCACATGCATAAACAAAAAACACATACACACACACACATGCATAAACAAAGAATGCATACACACACATTGAGAGAGAGAGAGAGAGAGAGAAAGTAAAGAGAGAGAGAAAGATATAAAACAAAGAGAGAGAGAGAGAGAGAGAGAGAGAGAGAGAGAGAGAGAGAGAGGAAAACAAAGAGGAAGAGAAAGAGAGAGAGAGAATAAAAAACCAAAGAGAGAGAGAGGAGGAGAAGACGAAAGAGAGAGGTAAGGGGAGAAAACAATAAAAAAGAGAGAGAGATTAGGTTAAGATTTAAATTAAATTGGTTTGATTACATTTAGATTTATGTTTATGTTGAGCTTAAGATTAAGTTAGATTTAAATTTACGTTAGATTAAGATTAGGTTAGATTTAAAATTAGGGCAGTACTAAAGATTAGCTAGCTATGTTAGATTTAAGTTAGATTACATTTAGGTTTAGGATTTAAGATTGGATTAGATTTAGGTTTATGTTGAGTTTAATATTAGATTAGATTTAGATTTAAGATTAAGACAAGATTTAGATTAACTAAATTAAATTTAGATTTAAGTTAGATTACGTTTAGGTTTAGGTTAGATTTAAGATTAGATTAGATTTAGGTTTATTTTGAGTTTAAGATTAGATTAAGTTTAGATTTATGTTCGATTTAAAACTAGATTAGATTTAGGTTAGATTTTAGTGCATGTCAATGAAGGCGCGCTTTGTCCAAAGAGCAAACACTAGTTACACAACAATATGTATATTCCCATCAGAATCTGACACCTATTAACTCACACACTAACCATATTTAATTAGCCGCGAATCACCACATGTTCAATTAGGTTAGATTTAAAATTAGATTTTGGATTGAGTTTTTATATTAAGTCTACCTTCGAGATTACAATTAAAAAATTAGAGTTAGACGAACGGTGATCCCTCTCTTCCTCTCTTCGGATGCGAAGATCGATGAAATGATCGAGACGATCATGGATTCAGAAAGGCTTATCTATGATGATATGAAAAGTGAAGCCGATACACCATTGTATGATGGAGCACGTGTGTCTAGATTGAAGACGCTCCTAGTTCTTCTCAACATGCAGGCAAAGTTTGGATGGAGTGACACTAGCGTCACAACGCTTTTCAGGTGATCTATTACAATGTGTTTACTTTAATAAAAGACTCTAGATTTATAATGATCTGATAGATTACTTACTTTAATAAAAGACTCTAGATTTATAATGATCTGATAGATTACTTACACAAGTGTACCGCATTTATTTTGTTGTGTAGATTGCTCACAATTTGATTCACGCTTGTCCTAACGACTGCATTAATACATAGGCATAGAGAAGTGTCCGAAATGTGATTCCGAGAGATATCGAGTAGATTTCCATGGAACAAAAATTCCACAAAAGGTTTTGCGACATTTTTCTCTGCTTCCTCGCATCAAGTAATTCTTTGAATGTAAGTCCATGGCCGCCCTAGCATCATGGCATGAGGAGAATAAATCTTCGAATGGTGTGCTACGTGATTCCTGTAGATTGTGCAGCCTGGAAACATATAGACGAAACATGGCCGGATTTTGCCAGGGAAGCTCGAAATTTGCGTTTAGGCCTGGCTATGGATGGCGTAAATCCATTTGGTCAAAGATCAACATCTTACAGTGTATGGCCCGTTGTCATCGTCAACTACAACATTCCCCCGTGGTTGACTACGGAGAAGGGGTACCTATGGCTAAGCTTGATTGTGCCGGGGTGGTATAAAGTCCGTTGGGTCAACAACACAACATAATTCAATTTTCGTACCAAAGTCTTATCTTTTGCGAGTTATGAAATGCTGCGGATTATGACTATAAACGTCATTTGTAATGAGTAGTTATTCTAGTTTCAAAAGCTGGGGTACAATGGCACTTCCAGATTGTAAATACAAAGCCATTTGACCCTTTCAACCCCATTTTTGGTTAAACCTAAGGTAGCCTTAATATATAAGGTACCTAGGTCATTTTGTAAAAAGACTTTTATCATAATCAAACTTTAGCGCTGCCGTCTACTGTGTGAGAGAGAGAAAGAGAGTGAGTGTGAGCTTCATCCTCTCGCTACGCCCCGCTCGCTCAATGCATTGGAGAACCGACTGCACCATTGCTGTAGGCTCGAGGAGAGCTACGCGACAACGCCAAGCATTCCACGCGAGACGAAGCGCACACGCCGACGCATCTACGAGCTATTTGTGGCCGTAAGTGTATCAAACAATGTCTGTTTTCTGCGTGCTAGTAGTCTATAGAATCGTGGCGACATAAGCTACGCATAGGTACTCATACATTTCAATTTTGGACACTTTCAAAATTCTGCTCTGTCATCCTACGCGTTTTCCGCAGACGGGTTTAGAGTGAGGGTTTTGAGTGTAGAAGCTTAGGGACAGGTGTATCCTAGTGAGGGGATGGTGTTCCTTAAGTTTCGTACGAATCTGGCATGATTAGGTAAGTTACCTTCCGTATGTGTGTATGTGGCTAGGTAGTGTAGTTGAGAGCAGTAAGGTTCTTGATTGTGGTATAGTTGGCCTTCAATAGTGTTGTATGTGTAGGATGGTCTCAGCCTGACAAGCTAAAGAGATTTCCTCCGTGTGCCTATCGTGTCATCTGTGTCCTCGATTGACATTATGTTGATCTAGGTAGTGTTTGCATGCACTTCATGGGTGTGTGAGTCGCTTCCCGTCCAACATTGGCGCCGCTGCCGGGGACACAAGGACCTAAGTAGGTTTCCTACTAACACTTGTGTGATGGTTGTTTGATTTAGTTTCGGCTAAAGAAAGCGTTTTTCTTAAGTGGATCCGGAAGAGGATATTCCGCGATCAAGTGGATAGCCAGGAAGCGTGTGTCTTGCCGAGGGTCTGCGACTAGATAGTTTTAGTTAGGATCTGTGGATTAGAGTAGTTGTTGGTGGTCGAGTGATTTGTGAGGTGATAAAAGCGTTTACTAGTCCGTGTGTGGCAGTGAAACGTTTTTCTACTCATAGATGCAAAACCCCATATGATTTGTAGGAGTAGCTTTAGGTAAGTGATCCAATTCTGATCTAGAGCTATTCAGCACTGAATTATTTGCTAGAGTGCTTGATTGCATTTGAAATCACGGAAAAGTGTGCTTTTGAGGGTACAAATGCATAAAACAAGCTTTTGTGGACATTTTTGTATGACTGACTGATGCTGTGCATATAAAAGAGCATTTGCAAGGGTTCTGTGAAGAAAACCTGCAATTCTGTAAACATAGACATCCTACGCATAGGATGTCTCAAGGGGGTTCTAGAGACCAAATTTGAAAATTCTGACTGCACCAGTGTGTTCAGAGGGTAGATTTTACCCTAGTAACATATTGACTTGGGTGTTTTTCCCTATTTTTGTTGACCAAAAGCCAAAAGGCGGAGTCAGAAAACGCAAAATTTCAGAAAAGGCTTAAATTGAGTGATTTTTGCATGTTTTTTCAATTGTGAAGCATACTTGCACTTGCTGAGAGCATAAGGAAGCATCAGGGACACTTCAGTCTCAAAAAATCAGCAGTAGACATCCTACGCGTAGGATGTCTACAGGGTGATCTGGGCATTTTATTTTGAAAATATGAGGTTACCAGTGTGTTTAGAAGGTAGGTTTTACCCTATTTTCACCTCGAAAGTGGAAATTTGACCAAATTTTGACAGATCAAAGCCAAAAGACGAGAATTGCCAGACATCCTACCCAAATTGTGCCCAAGGCATAATTTTGAGACCAAAACCATAAGATGGATGCATGAACATGTTTTGAATGATATATTGAGTGACTGAAAGGGGTTTCACCTCATTTGAGTGAGAAAATTGGGTTCAAAGCGGACTTTAGCACTTTTGAATGAAAAAGGCAAGAACAGCTAAAATTTGGGACTTTTGAGATCCAAACCAAAATCTAAGCATACCACTGGGTTGCTGACATCAAGGGGAAGCTTTGGGTCAAGTCTGGGGTCAAACAGGCCAAAAAGACATCCTACGCGTAGTATGTCTTATATGTGATTTTGGACTCTAAACAAAATTCTGAGCATACCACAGTGATCAACACCTTAAGGAGAGTATGTGGTTCAAATTTGGGGCAATTCTGAGCAAAAACACATCTTACGCGTAGAATGTCTCCTGCATGATTTTGAGACCAAAATTCTCCTGTGACCATACCATGATGTTATATAGCCATAGGCAAGTCTCCTAGTCAAATTTGGTCCAATTTGGAGTTGATTTGACTGGTAAATTCAACAGAACAGACATCAGGCTTTGGAATAGATTCTTGATCATTTGACCAGCCTATGGGTGTCAGAATCAAAAAGTAAAAATAGCTGTGAGGTTAGCACATCAAGGGGAAGCTACAGTGCAAGTTTGAGCTGAAACAGATCAAAAAGACATCCTACGCGTAGGATGTCTCTAGCTTGATTTAGGGCTCCAAATCAACCTATGAGCACACCACTGTGATCAGCACATCAAGGAGAAGCTGGGGTGAAAATTTCAAGTCATTTTGAGCATATAGACATCCTACGCGTAGGATGTCTCTAGGCCAGTTTTAGGCTCCAACTGTACTTTTGACCATATAGAAGTGTTCACAGTGTCACAGAGATCCCAAATCTTCTTTTAAAATTGAAATTGGAAACTGCACTTCACTGTTTTGGCCATAACTTTCACAAACAGTATCGGATCGAAAAAGTTTTTATATCAAAACGTAGCCTGAGAGCGGCTTTACAGATCTTAGAGAAAAACTTGTAGTTCAACTTTGAAAAAAACCTCGTTTAAGGCCTCAAAATTCATCCGGAAGTCGGGGGTGTCTGAAAGCGACAATTTGCAAGAATTGTGACGAAACGGTTGCGGTTTTGGACATAGTTTCGACTTTTCCCTAACCAAAGCACTTGAACACGGTGGACTAAGTTTACTTGAACCAAGCAAAAGCTCTTCATCCCAGAAATCATGTCTACCCTAGATTCAAACGCAGCTTACACAAGCTTGGAGATCCCGACAATAGAGGAATATCCTCCCACAATGGATCTTCCAAACTTGCAATTGATAAAGATCCATCATGTTGAGAGAATTTGGATGATTGGTCATGAGATTGAAGGACTATATAGATACATTGACGACAATGAGGTCAATCTTTATAGGTGCTCAGATCCATACCTAGAAGAGATAACGGATTACAAGCTCTTATATGTCTACACATACGGAGTCGACTGTCAATGGAGATATATAGTTGTTGACAAGTATGGACGAGAATACAGAGTTGTAGAAAGCACAAATCCACAGACTGTACTAGAAAGCGGTGGATATTTGGTCAATGAAGGACCACAAATGCCTCCACCAAACACGAGAATTCCTATAGGAATTCCAAGAAGAGAGCCACCAGGATTCCCTTCAAGAGCGATAACGAGAGAAGGATTGGGAGAGTCTCTGGTTAGACTTGTAGACAATCAACGAGTTAGACCATCCCAAATCCAGAAATGGGTAAACAGAAAATACTCCGGAGATAAAGTTCCAAGAGATCACGTAACGGCTTTTAGAAGAGTGATTAGAGCAGAGGAAGTTTCAGATTTTGCGACACAGTTTGCGGGATTTGGATTGACTCTAGAAGGTGATGCAGCTACATGGTTTGCCTCGATGGAAAAATGGGATTTTGAGACCCTAGATGAGCTGGTTGAGGAGTTTATTGAAGAATTCTCGCCAAAAGGCATTGCTCACAACACGGTCTCACAAATCCATAGATTCAAACAGAAAGAGAATGAATCAGTACGCAAAGCATCATTACGACTCAAGAGATATGTTAAGCTCTGTCCGAGAGTGGAATTACCTACGCAAGCACGACTGATGCTGATCTTTATCCAGGGAATGAGACATGCGGGTCTTCAGAAGGATCTGCATATGATAAGGAGGATGACGCTAAACGAGTTGATCAAAGAAGCTCTTTATCTAGTGGATAACTGTGAGGCATACAAAGAAAAGGACTTAAAGAATCAAGGAGATGACACATCCTCTCAGCACAGTGTTTCACAGATAAGTGAGTCCATTGCCAAGCCAACGGCACCTATTGATCAAGAAAAGCTTATCGATGACTTGGTCAAGAGGTTGATTCCTCTTGTAAGGTCTGATTTGGGAAAGCCAAAGTGGTGTGAAATTGAGAGAAAATGGACGAACCATATGGGGGAAGAGTGCTATTATAGCATGGAAAATGCTAGGGAAAGGTATGTACAACCTATTCCAGAAGCACCTACTCCACCTAGATACATTACGGGGAATGCGCCAGGACAAGTAGGAGTTTTAAGGCCACAGCTTGTCTTAGGACAACAACCTCCGTTGCCAGGTGATAGAATGCCGGTAGACATGAGATACATACCAATGATGGAAGCATCAAATAAACCAACTCCAGTACCAGCTACAATGTGGTATAGCAACCAAATTGAGTACTACCCTTCGAAGCAACAAAATGTGAGAGAAACACATGGAGTGGTGAGGCCAGTACAACCTCCACCTCCTGGGTTTCAGTTGAAAGAAAGAAGGTATGAAATGGACGAAAGTACATTGCGATTCATTGCAAATAACGGCTTATCTAGGTCAAAGCTTGCTTATAGCCAAGAGGAAATGCTAAAAGAATCTCCTCAACCAGAGACAGATTGTCACAAAAGTTGTGACAACCACTTGGTCAAACAATGTCCTCACACGGAGATCACTGAAGTAAATGCCTATTGTCTTGAGTGTGGCATCACTCACTTGATCCCCGATTGCCCGAAAAAACCAAACCAAATCAAGAAAAGCACGACAAATGTATTAGAGATTGTTCAGCTACCTAGTAGCTCAGAAAATGAAAATGTCGTACCAGTTCAAGTGGTTACGAGAGCACAAGCTCAAAAGAAAGCTGATGAGAATCCAGAGACAAAGAACACAGAAAGTGACACGAGTCCAAAGACAGATGATGGACCAAAGACCGACGCACCTAGTCAAAAAACCAAGAGCAAACGAAATAGTTGGAAAGCTAGAAAGACTAGGATGAAAGCACGCAGGAAACGAGAGCAAAAATCCCTAGTTAAGAAGCTTACCGAAGCTGAGGAGAAGATAAAACAACATGAGGAAAAGGAGGCACCTTCTCTTACACAGATGGTTAAACCTCTAGAAGAACCATCCACGGATGAGAAACCGAGAAGTGCTAGTTCAGGAGGATCGGTGTTGGCAGAGAAGGTTAATGAGACATTAGATGCCCTCTTGAAAGCCTATGATGCGAGGCTCAAAAACAACCAAACCCAAGAACAGAGGTGGATGACATATCCCTATGCGGAATTAGAAAAGCAAAGGTTGAAAATGTGCAGGAAAATGATTCAAACAGCCCAATCTTTACTAGAACCACCAGTTGCAAAACCTGAGGATGTGATTCGTGTCATGCCTACACAAGTAATCCCACCAAACCAAGAACTAAAAGAGCCAGATTCTAGTCATGAGCACAGAACAAACCTCAAAGACCCAGCATTAGAACCAAGGATAGTACTGAGTACCACGGATAACTCTTCCGAGGGATTTCACCAAGCTATACCTGAGGATTGTAAAGAGATAGATGGTCTTGACGAATTGTGGAAACAAGTCAGAGAGGCCAATGAAGCCGACGACCTAAGAAGACGAGTAGACAAGACTGGTGATGAACGTGGAGTGTTTCTACCACCAATAGAGGAATTTGAGACTAGATCTCAAATGAATTTAGACGTGCAATCATGTTGGGGCGACAAAGGATCTGTACACTCTATGGATAGTCAACCCAATTCGCTAAGAACACTATCGTCCTACATGGGAGAGTACGAGACCAAGTCAGAAGTGGTTGCAGTCCCATCAAAGAGACTGTCTCCCAATAAGGCCATCGATTCAAAGGGGCTAGTAGATATTCTATCTACCCCAGTCACCTGTACAATAATGTGATCCGAGTTTCTCAGAATAAGACCAAACATGTGGGCTAATGTGGGTAAATGTCTAGAGAAATTTGGTGTAAAAACCCCAATGACTCAAATCGAGGAAGGCATCAAAGAGCTTGAAATGCCTCAACTAAATACTAGGCCAGTGCCATTAAACAAGGTAGGCGAGTATTACGAGGGAGAAGATGGAAACACCACCCTTCCTATGGAATTCAATGGTGTAAAAACCATGGCAATCCTTGACAGTGGAGCTGGTGTGGCCATTGCAACCAAAGAGGTTTGGAAAAAATGGGGAAAACCTGCCTTGATATCCACACGAATGACCCTGCAGCTTGCAGACGGACACAAGGAAAAGCCCATAGGACTGCTAGAAAAAGTACTTGTTACTTCTTGTGGCATTGAATATGAACACACTTTTGTTGTTGTTGACTTTGGCAAAAAGAACAAATATGACATCATTCTGGGAAGACCATTCATGCGACAATTGAAAATGGCCCAAGATTGGGGTTGTGACCATATATACCTGAGACATATGGAAACCATAACAAAGATAAACTTGAGGGACCATAGCTATAGGGATGTGACGAGAACACCGGTTGAGGAGTTTGATTCCGCCATAGTAGCAGGATCAGAACTTCCAGCTTGGTTAGCTAAGCCTAAAGAACTATGGATGTGTGGAGCTTCACAATGTGGTAGCTTGAAACGTGAGGAATGTATCCTAGAGCGAGTTATAGAGGATAGGGACTATATCCCAGAACCATTTCCTGAAGAAGAGTTAGAGCCTTTTGGATGGGAACACATATTGGCTACTTTGGACGTGTGCGCCGTGGAGGATGCTCCCACAACAAAATTTTGTGATGAAAATGGCTATGATGTCGTTCCTTATTTTGCAGTGAGTGTAATCTAGGAAAACAAAGAGAACCAGATATCAACAAGCTCTCGAAATAAGGAGCAAACAAAGAAATGTGGAGAATCAAAAGATGAAGAAGACGACGAGTTCTATGACTCTGTAGAACACTTCGAGCTTCAAGAAGATCAACGACCCTGGAATCAATGTCATCGCTACATGAATAAAGTGCATCAAAAGTGGATTCCAAAGTCCTCGGTGAAGACATAGCCACCACAAGCATCCTCATACATGGCTCCTAATAAGGGTGCAAAGACTCAGCTAGGAGGAATACGACCAGAGCAACGAGCTAACAATGCTCTAATCAATGGGCTAGAAAAGTACTCCAAGAAATGACCACCCACAAGCAAACAGACAGTAACTTTCCACTACCAGCCAAAAAATCAAGGGAAAGTACAAGAAGTCAACCTTGCTGAGGATAGTAGCGATAGTGATGAATCTTACGACATTCCCTATCATCAACTCAGGCCATCACTATCACCAACCCCTTCAGCAACAACCATGATAGGTCAAAAGAACAGGACAACAAGTCAAAGCCAAAAACCTTGACAAATCTAGATACCAAAAAGCCAGATCGGCCAAAAACAGATATGGATCAAGAAGACAAAGATCTCTAATGACAAATCACAAGATCCAACACCAAAACAAAAACAAGGAAAGCGTGCACTAACGGGTAAGAATATCACAAGGTCGCAAGCTTTCACAACTCAGGTTTGGGCTCCAACGAAGTTGATTCAAGCACGAAAAAGTCAAGAATTCATTTGGATTCCAAAACAACCACAGAATCAACTTTCAAAGCCTAAATTCCACCCCCAACCAAGCGTACAAGGACTGAAGCAAAGACCACTGTCGACTCACACAACAAAAAGGTGGACCCCAAAGAAGTCTCTTCAAACACAAACGAAGCACGGGCAAGTATGGGTTCCCAAACGAGCGTCAGCAACAAAACAACCAATAATCGCAAAGAAATGGGTCCCAAAGAAGAACAACAAAACTGTTGTCAGTGCATCGCCGCTTGAATTTTTACTATTCTTCCTACGATTACAGTACAGTTAGAAGAGAGCAAGTCGCTTCAATCAAGCAACGATACAGGAGCTTCAAAGACCATTACATTGCTTATAATAGGAAGCCTCACCAATAAATGCCAATAAGCAAATTGCTTATACCCTCATCTTGCACAACATAAATATTTTCCATGCATTGACTGTGTATGCATAATAGGGCTACATTACAAGGCGTGCATAGGCACAACTTTTAATTGCCCAAGCACAACACATACCCTTTGCGATACCCTGTCATAAAGGATGACTCCAAATGGGAAGGGGGGAAGCATTCTGAATGTGGACCTAACATCATGACTATTAGAGGGCAATGTTTTGTGAGATGCATTGAATTTTTGCGTTTTATTGTGATCATTTTTTGACGAAATTTAGAGTATATGCCCTGTAGTGTTACAGAGGAGTATGGGGACAAAATCCATATATGAGCCCCTAGGGATATGTGTATAGTGTACATAGCAATTAGATTTCTATTTGAATGATTTTTCTTTTGTTGAGTTGTTTTAAGATTTTCTTTGTTTATTATTAAGAAAAAATAAAAAAATCCATAATCCACATGAAGAAAAGACTGACAAGAGGCCTGAGCACTACAAAGAAAAGAAGGTACAGGGAAACGATGAAACTTCACCAAGTATGTCTCAGCAGCCACTACAACAGCCGAAGAACTTGTCACAAAGCAGTGTCAACATGCAACCGACAAGTCATACAAGTCAGAGTCGAGTAGCTAAGCCACAAAATGAGTGAGGTGTCAGTCCCAAAGCTTCAAGTAATATTCTCTGTGGTCTAAGCGTCTTAGTTATTCTAGGTACTGCTCAAGCTGGAAGAGTTGAGCATATTTACGTTGTGTCGCTCATGCGGTATAGGTGAGCAAAAGAGTCGAAGTCTATCTAAGTACTTAAGTCTGGTGAAGTGAAGGAGAAGGTCCAAAAGACACTCACGCACTGAGCACAGTGAGATATGAGTGGAGAAACTTCTACATCGAAAACCCTTCTTAGAAAGGTGGAAGCTATTGAGACATCTTTTGATGTCACATGTGCTACATTTATTCCTCGAAACACCCATCATCTCCTTCTTTCACATTGCATGCTTTTGTTGACGAATTTCTCATATGCATATGGAGTGTCCCATAATTGGCACTTGCATCAGGCACTCTTTCCGTGTTTCACCCAAGCACTCACCTTTCATGAACATGTACTTCACGTTCAACTGCTCAACTCCAATAAGATCGTATACCAAAGGCATTTTTTTCCCACCGGGTTTTTTCCCTTTGTTCATCCAGGTTTTAGACCCTAATCTAAAGACACCTATCACCATCCTCTTGTACATATTCCTTCTACATCAACAATAAGGAAATGCTACTCAAATCAATTGACAAATGAATTGGAGCACCAATTTCATATCATAGCATATTTCTCCTCAATGGCGAGTCGAAGAATGGCCTACAATGACAAAGCTGCAGACAACACTCACAACATGATTGCATAGGAACAAAGAAGTCCCCGATGAAGAAGAGCAGACGTAAAAGTAATCAGAGGATCTCAAAAGATGAATGGTTACGATGATAGATGTCCGCTCTAATGGATCATAGTTCTTGTTGTGGTTCGACAAAGTTATAAGCAGTGCAACAGATGAAGCCAAAAAAACAACAAAATCTTGACCGTTGGGTCAACAACACAACATAACTCAATAACAAAGAAGTCCTCAATGACAAAGAGCAAACATAAGGGTAATCAGAGGATCTCAAAAGCTTGTCCTTGATAAAGTCCTGGATTCGGCCTGACAGATAGACTTTGCATTGAAGTGCAACTTGGCCTAAAGAAGTTAAGAGTTTAGCCATATAATTTCTACAAAATCCTTACAAAGTTGTCATTGGCTCACAAGATCAAAAAGCCAATCACTCAATTCTACAGATTGTAGAAGTTGTTTCTGAGAATCTCAAATACTCCGAATTGACAGATTTGCTGGAGCAAGTGATGGATGGAGCTTTCTCTATCCATGATAATAAGAGTCAAGTTAAACGACATTGGGTTCTTTTTGAATTTAGATCTGACAGTAGACCTATAATGACAGAAACAGATGCTGCAGCTCGGAGCGTGGATGTGAAAGACATAAAGTTCGTCATCAATTATGATTTTCCTGAATCATGTGAAGACAATGTACATCGGATTGGACAAACAAGACAAGCTACTGCAAAGGCTATAGTCTATACTTTCTTTCCAACAACAAAACGACAGCAAAGACCACATCGCCATCGACAATCAGGTCATGTTGGGGGCGACATGCACGCGGAAGGGGGGAATGTTGACCGCTGGGTCAACAACACAACATAATTCAATTTTCGTACCAAAGTCTTATCTTTTGCGAGTTATGAAATGCTGCGGATTATAACTATAAACGTCATTTGTAATGAGTAGTTATTCTAGTTTCAGAAGCTGGGGTGCAATGGCACTTCCAGATTGTAAATACAAAGACATTTGACCCTTTCAACCCCATTTTTGGTTAAACCTAAGGTAGCCTTAGTATATAAGGTACCTAGGTCATTTTGTAAAAAGACTTTTATCATAATCAAACTTTAGCGCTGCCGTCTACTCTGTGTGAGAGAGAAAGAGAGTGAGTGTGAGCTTCATCCTCTCGCTACGCCCCGCTCGCTCAACGCATTGGAGAACCGACTGCACCATTGCTGTAGGCTCGAGGAGAGCTACGCAACAACGCCAAGCATTCCACGCGAGACGAAGCGCACACGCCGACGCATCTACGAGCTATTTGTGGCCGTAAGTGTATCAAACAATGTCTGTTTTCTGCGTGCTAGTAGTCTATAGAATCGTGGCGACATAAGCTACGCATAGGTTTTCATAAATTTCAGTTTCGGACACTTTCAAAATTTTGCTCTGTCATCCTACACATTTTCCGCAGACGGGTTTAGAGTGAGGGTTTTGAGTGTAGAAGCTTAGGGACAGGTGTATCCTAGTGAGGGGATGGTGTTCCTTAAGTTTCGTACGAATCTGGCATGATTAGGTGAGTTACCTTCCGTATGTGTGTATGTGGCTAGGTGGTGTAGTTGAGAGCAGTAAGGTTCTTGATTGTGGTATAATTGGCCTTCAAGAGTGTTGTATGTGTAGGATGGTCTCAGCCTGACAAGCTAAAGAGATTTTCTCCATGTGCCTATCGTGTCATCTGTGTCCTCGATTGACATTATGTTGATCTAGGTAGTGTTTGCATGCACTTCATGGGTGTGTGAGTCGCTTCCCATGCAACAATATCTTCGTCCACTATTGGAAGAGCTACAACAATTGTGGATTGGCATAGAAGTGGTGGATATGAGCCGACACACATGTCGACAGAATGCTTTGATTAGAGGAATTTTAATGTCGACCATGCATGACTATCCTAGACTAACAGAATGCTGAGGTGATTTACACTCAAACTCAAACACTGTAAATCTTGGTTTTTCTCAAGCTTATCTATTGTCATGTGTATACATGTAGGGCTTCAAACAAGCCGATATAGAGCATGTGTCACATGTGGACCTAAACTGAATGCATGTCGGGCGCCCTCATTGAAGAAGAAAATCTACGAAGGTCATCAAGCGTATCTTCTAGAGAATCATGTTTACACGATGCCTTTTTGGGAAGAGAGCCACCGAGGATGTCTGCACAAGCATGGTTAGAGCAGAAGGAGATGTGTGATGACGGTTTGTCCCTAGAGATAAAGAGACTCTCTCTATGGTACGAGTTACCATATTGGCCCCGACTCATGATCAATCACTTGCTCAATCCAATGCACATATTCAAGAATGTGGGTAATCTGCTATGGGACCATTTGACCGATAAGAAAGATACTTTGGGAGACACGATTGACCTTAGAAATGTGGATCATGTGAAGCAATATTGGCCGCAGATAGCATCTGATGGATCGATAAAACTCCCTAAAGCGCCATGGATTTTCACAGGGGCCCAAGAACGCAAAGTAAAAGAGACAATTTGATATGTGCAGACCCCCACTGGCGTAATGTACTCGCTCCGAACGTGTTTCACTAAAGAAGGAAAGCTTACCGGTTTGAAGTCACACGACTGGCATAAAATGTGTCAAGTATGTTTGAAGTGGAATGTATCATAGTGGAAATTGTGTAGCAAATTCGTGTGTGGACTTTAATATCATTTTTAGACGTGTATTGCAATTTATTTTATTGGTGGCCATTGAGGGATGTTTGTCTCCTGATGTCCGTAACACAATCTACAAACTTGCAAAGTTGGTGCAATGGATCTCACAAAAGGAGATCAATGTAGACTCCATACCATTCACCAAACTAAATGCTACGGAGGTTGTGTGCATGTTTGAGAAACACTTTCTTACTACCATGCTAACCATTCAGGTGAATCTTCTTGTTCACATAGTTGATGAGGTGGAAATAGCTGGCACAGTACATTCCAGATAGATGTTATTTTTAGAACGTTTCACTTAAGGGATATGTGCGTCAAAAGGCACGTCCGTAGGGTAGCATGGTAGAAGGTTGGCTGGTATCAGAGTCCCTAGTTTACATTGGAGTGTGGCTAGACGGATTTGATAAAGCCTCGGACACGCTATGGAGAACCATAGATGATGAGCGCATATCTGGGATTGTCATGTGCAATCTCGGTGTTGAGAAGAATATGACGGAAGATCTAGAGGCTAAAATCAATTGATTTTGCATGCTTCACAATCTAGTGATGCAAAAGTGGATTTCACAATCGGAGGATGCAAAGCAAGAGCGACAAAGGGCACGGATCGAGTGGAGATGGGGAAGACGACCACCATACATTATCCGGCGGGTTTGGATGTTAAGTATGGAGCCTGATTTACCCTTGTAATTTTATGTGGTAAAAGCGAACATTTGTAAGGCCCCCATTATGAGGAGAAGCCATCGTGCGTGAAGGAAAATCACTCACCGGAAACCAAAATTTTCACGGACAAGAATCAGGGGCAAATTTAAAGGCCTCGGGGGCGGAGGTCCCCGAGACTTTTTTTTCACCGGAATATTCTTTTTCGCCGGAAGGCGGCCGGAAAGTGGTCGGAAAACAACCGGTCGGTTGGCCGGTGGCCGGTAGTCAATGGCCGATGGTCGGTGGTCAGAATTCAATGGCCGGTGGCCGGTGGCCGAATTCAAAAGCGGACTTGTCTTCTCAAGGGCGGCCACACATGGGCGGATTGGAGGGTCCGATTTGGACTTATTCGCACAAGGGCGGCTACACATGGTTGTCTCTCATAAGAGAGGGCAGCCCTTTTGGCCTATAAAAGGAGGCCATTTCTACACACATTTCATAGTGTGAAGTTGATGCAACAAGGTGAGTGTGAGGTGGTGAGAGTGAAGCAAGGCGGGAGCTCCATTAAGGGTATAATCCCTTTGTAAACTACTTCTTGTTTTGAAGTACTAAAGCCATTGAGTGGCTGCTTTCCCATGGACGTAGCCCACATTGGGTGAACCACGTATATCGTGTGTACTCTCTCTCTCTCTCTCTCTACTCTATAATCTCGTGTATATAAATCTGTCTCTCTCCATTAAGTAATCTACTCAATTATCTATTTAGCTACGTCTTATTTCCTAACATTGGAGAGCCTACCAACATTCATGAGCTTAAGATGGTTGCACAACCAATTGAAAAGCGCACAAAAGTGCGGTGAAGAAGTGATTGAGGAGGAGTGGAAGTACTCTCGGGGTTACGCGAGCAAGGTAAGTTTGCAATGTACGACTAGTGACTTTCTAGATGTTTGAACGGCCACTCATAATCTTTGTTGGTTGTAGTATAAGTCATACACAGCAGCATGGTGTAAAGGTTGACAGTTTAGGGTGGAATGAATCGAAAAAAAACGTTTTACTCAAGATTGTGTAATCATGGCAAAATTTGAACAGTCTAGTCGACGACGGTCCTTTGATGCAGATCCTATGGTGGTGGAACTCACTTACTTTGGCACGCTTCAAGAGATTTTGAGGATCAATTATAGAGTATTTTTTGTCGACTTGTTCGACGTGCAAGGGTTCAAGATAAACATGGAGGGTCGCAACGCTACTGCGCGCAGAGGAGAGTCTGGTTTATCTAAACTGGATTCAACTAAATAATGGACCGACCTAAGAGACACTTTCGTACTACCCGAGCATTGTGAACAAGTAAGTTATGTGCTTCGAAGCTATCCAATTTTAGAAGTTATGTGCTTGGAAGCTCTCATGTAAGTTATGTGGCTCTGGTAAGTGATATTTCATCTTACAAAGTCTGCATCAAACTGGTGGTACGTCGTAGAGGTAGCCCCTTGTAGTGCACGGACTTATGAGGGCTACCATGTGCCAATCACAGTGGCATCAATTGAGGAGATTGGAGAAGATGCTCAGTCAGAAGCCATTGAGGTAGTGCTAGACGAGCATCAAGCTGCTACTCTCTATGGGGTGCATGTAGAGGATCTACAAAATGAAACGAAGGACATCTGCCTAGACGGAGAGCTCTATATAGATATAGGGAGTTATGTTGAGCTATGCGAGGATGAGAGAGAAATCCATAAACATTGTAATTGAACAATTTTGCTCCGTTTTATAATATATATTGTATTCACATGGCTATACTTGAGAAATTTAAAGAGTGTTTAATCGTCATTGCATCCACTCCAGGTACGTATGCTCCAGGTATGTTCTCACAAGCAGGGACACTCCTCGGTGTGTTGTGAAAGTCTCATATGCCGACAAGCACTGCGCTCCGAGTGCGATGGAGACTGAGGCTACAATCGCGAAGGAGGTGATCCGTCTTTGCTCATAGATGCTGCTCGTCCCTCCACTAGATATAGTTGATCAGGTGAAAGAGATGCTAAGAAGCAGTAGTAGTGCTTCTTAGCATCTCTTTCACCCGATAAACTAGTTCTAGTGGAGGGGCGAGCAACATCTATGAGTAGAGACATATCACCTCCTTTGGGATTGCAGTCTCAGTCTCCATTACACTCGGAGCGCAGTGCTTTTACAAGATACGTAGAATGCACACGCGAGACAAATTCACAAGAACTTCACAAGAATCTCTTTACACAGGAATCCCTCCCCCATTATGAGTCCTCTCTCTCTCTCTCTCTCTCTCTCTCTCTCTCTCTCTCTCTACTTGTCCATGTTTTCTTCTCCATTCAATATTAAGATTAAATGTTCGTTTCTTTATTCTTTGTCACCCCAAAAGAGCCCGTGGTACGAGGATCATCATCGCTCTAGAGCACCATCACGTCGTTCCACTCCTTCAGTGTTGTCGGGGGATATGTGTTTGAAACGTGATCCGGGCAGACGTCGGGCCTCTGGCTGTGGGAGGCGTGAAAGAGAGAGAACAAGAACAACAGATGCAACTGACACTGGCAATCGCCGTAATCATCAATTAATTGATTAATGCTTTGAGTACAACTTAATACTTAGCCAAGGCGGGCTGTTAACAACATTGTCACTTGGATCATCTGTTAACGAGGAGTTTAAGCTCCTGTTTACAGGATTAATCGGGCCGTTAATGACACCGGACTTAACAAAATGCTTAATCAACCTTTGGATTGATGTCAGTGATGAGAGTTCTCTTCTTCCACTTTAACTGCTTCAATTGCCCCGTGGATTCTGCAAGCTTCAATCCAGTTCATTGCCTCGATCATCAAGTTTCAGTAGTTATCAATTATCATGCTTTGTGTGCTTTGCACTGCCTTATCTACGAGCCTCAAATTCTCCTTTACTCAACTTGCTCTGATTCCCTTAACCCTTGCTTGGCCTGCCTTCTGCTTTCCTCTTGCTGCTTTAGTTAGGTTGATTCCTTTGCTTATGCTGAGAGAGAGATCCCTTTGCTTTACTTTACCTCTTGCATCGCTGCTTATGTATGAGAGAGAGAGTGGGAGAGAAAGATCCAAGCATGAGAGCGAGATAGAGGGAGTTTGCTTCTTGCTTCGAGCCCTCCCTTCCCCTATGATTCACCTTCAAAGTCCCTTGCTTAAGCTCTCCTCCTCCTCTTCTTCTTCCCTCGTTGTCCCTTGCTTTCCTTGGAATAGTCCTCCTCATGCAAAAGAGAGCCTATAAATAGCGTGCCCCCTCCCTTCAATGGCGCCGCCGCTACTGACGTGGCACGAGGCTCCTCCCTATGATGTGATAGGGTCGTTTGCATCGCTATACCAAAACGTGCAGAGTGTAGTACCAAATGGAGCGCAGAGGCATGCTAAGAAACTTTTGTCACACTCGCATGCTCGTATGAGCTTCACCGCGACCGCTATGTCCGCTTCAAGAGCCCTGTACAGATGTTTTTTGCTGCCTCCGACCCTCGTCATTTTTTTCCTTCCCTTTATTTCCTCTTTTTTCCCACTGAAGCCCTTATTTTCCTTTAATGGGTGGCCATAAGCTTGGTCCCTTGGGCGGCCCTTGGCCCTTGTTGGGCACCACATTTAGCATACATGCCGACCAAAGAATTGCCAAGCATTAAATTTGGCGTACATATTGATTAAAGCATCGCCAAACACATCAACTCCGAAGCCCCTTTGGTGGTTTTATTCCATTGCTTTGAGCACCACATTTGATACATATGCCGGCCAAAGCAATGCCAAGCATGACATTCTCTTCCATCAGTCCTTGACTAACAATATCATCGTGAATTTTTCTCCTATTTTCCATGACACATCCTTCAAGATGTTAGTATAGGTGATTGCATTTTGAGAGAGACCCGACTTTGTATTTGCTTAAGCCATAGCCGTGTTGGGTATTTTCTGCTATCAACAATATTCAGTATATGAGATTTTTGTCAGGCGCAACATTTCAACCAAGAATTACTGCATGACGTTCCGAAACTTGGTCAAAGTAAAAAATTCCCGGATGACACTCCAGCCGAGCGGACTAGACTGGCATGGAACTGGTCCCCCGATGAATCTTTATTGGCCCATAACTTGGCAACCGTAACTCCGATCCCTGATCTAAAAAAACCGATGCGCTCCACAAAGTAAGCACTTCAGGCCCATGCATTCACTTCATTTCTGTCCCCTCAGCTGCAGTTGCCCAATCCGGTACAGATCTACGATGCACTTAAACTTCAAACTGCCATAACTTCTTCATCGTAGCTCCAATCGACAAGTCATAAAGACAAGCCGGTAGAGCACTTCAAGCACTACAATTCTAGATCATAATCTCTCATCTGTGATCACTTCAAGAATACTCATTTTTGGCATCATTATGGCATTTGTTGGCCCTTTTGAGCTGCATCTGGCATACATTAATCATTAAACTTGGCATGTTAACAAGCCTTGATCACTTCTGAGTAAATGTGTAGGCTTCAAAGAAGCTTAGCTTGCATGTCTCTGCTCTTTTTCTCTTCATGGCAGTGGAGCTGCATGACATCCATCCCCTCTGAACCTGCACAACCTTCGGTCTGCCCAACTGCACTTCCATATGTATCTGCTAAAGGTACCATAAGCTCTTTGCCATCATCAGACTCACGTAACTGGTAAACATATGAAAAATATGAAATAAGGCTTATACCCTATCATCAATGTTCTAGCTTAAGCATTAGGTAGCTTCCCATAAAAAATCTTTGAGCCGTATCTGTCGTATCTTCAAAGCATTTAATTATGGAAAACCTATTTAGTGAACCCCGCCAGACTCAAGTGCTCCAATTAATGATGCACACGGCTTGAGCATTAAGCTCACTTTAAGGAACACTGACAAGCTCAAGTATGCCTTACTCTGTTTGCACAACGAATGGCCGTCAAGTCCTTTACCTCAAGTTATGGTAGCAGAACCAACTCAAAAGATGTGAAGATACTTCATCAATTGTTCAAAGAAGTCAGTTGGAAGCGAGCCATGTGATCTTATTGAATGCATAACCAAACACTCTTCTGCCTTAACATAATCTAGAAAACAAAACCTTGCATCATGCAGCCTGCTACATCAGGCATCTAGTATCCTTTGCATTTGCAACTTGCACTTTAGTAACCCCCATGATCAAATGGGATAATAAGGAATTTCCCACACATTGGAGCCTCATAATAGCCACATGAGCATACATTTTTTGCATCAATCGACATCAAGAAATTCTGGTGCAAATATGCTACCCCTGGTTCAAATAGCACGCAATTACTATGCATACTTAACAACATCCATCCATATTGAATCTACTTATGATATCCTTAGAATCCCCTGGATCAAACACCATTGAGACCACATAGCATTGATGGGCTCCGCAATACACTAGAGCTTCACCTGAAGCATAGGGCAACACCCACATACCGTAAATTGTTGGCAACTTAAGCTCATTACCAGAAAGCATTAAAGAAATTTGACTCCATTTTACTGGCAGCCAAGACATCGCTGACATAAGCATCAATAGGATTAGCATCCAAATCCAGCCACATTTGGCACATTGTCCAAGAAAATGAAAAACCCAGTGCACGTTATGCAATATCAAGGATGATTTATCACCATCACCGCCTCTAACTTCATAGCCATCATGAAAAACCTTGGGAGTCTCTCGACCTGTATCATCAGAGGAATTTTTACCTGTTGGGATTTCAACTTGATCATGAAAAACGGCTTTATCCTGTAGATCTTTGTCCATAGCATCCTCAGGAAATTCACCCTTGGAAGTCTCGACATTAATCCAAACTGTAGGAGTTATCTCCTCTTGCAGCCCATGTACAAGCATAGATGTAGAATCCCTGTCAATAACTTGTTCACAATCAGCATGACCTAAGAAGGCTTTATAATCATCTATATCATCCTCTGCTTCCTCATCTGCATCCATGTTACTTAGCAATACATCAGAGCACTGCAAAGGTTCATTTGGAAGAGGTACACACATCAAAAATCTCTTCTATACTGTGATAATCATCTCCTTCAAATCTAGACAAGAAATCATCGATTATGACATCTTCTTCCATGATAACAGCATCTGCAAACATATGGTTAGCAGAAATCATAGGTTCATTGACATCCTCAGGCTCATCTTGTTGCGTGTCCACAATCTTGGTCACTTCATCAGCTACTGTGTATATAATAGCTTTGTTTATGCACTCATTTGTAGCAAACATGGTGTCCTGCTCAGCTATAGTGCTGATAGTTTTAGTAATGTCCTGTAGAGGCTCATCTTGTTGATGAACTCCTTCAGAATAACCCATGTCAAAGTCAGCAGCTTGTGAACCACTTGTTGTACAGTCTATGTCTTCACTGAAACCATTATTGAAGGTAGCATCCATACGAGAAATCTTTGAAAAAAATTCATATAAGCCAGTTTTAGCATTAAATTCATCGTTTACCTTTTCTTCGTTGCTCAAAATATGCTCCTCTGAAACTAAATCTGCTACTTTTAACTCCACATTTTCTTTGGCTTTACTTCTTGCAGAAATATGCTCCCAGAATTCATCATAGTTGAGGAACTGCATCATCTGATCCCCTTCACCTTTCCTGAAGACAACCTGGCTTCTTTCAGTAATTTCTTTTATTTCCATATCTAGAATCCTTGAGCTTTCGTAAATAAATTCCTCTGCAAAATATTCCCATATGTGGGATATGCTTCTGCCAGTTCTTGAATTTGCTTTTTAAAATTTGAGTTTACAACCTCTTCAAAAGATGCAATCATCCGATTTTCTGGAACATTTTGGCTCTTCATCTTGGCTTCATAACATGCAATAAAACCTTTTGGATCATATCCCTGAAAATTATGATACTGTTCCCATACAGCACCAAGTGCTAGCTCTACAGCATCATCAATCTGCTTTTTTATCTGCATGGCTTTCGCTTCTTGCAGAAATCCCTGAACTAATTCCATCATTTTCGGCAAATCTCCAACTGCTAGATTTTTATCAAATCCATTGGCACTGAAATCGTAAATAAACTGCTTTAATTGTTCTGTCATCTCCATCTTCACCTCCCACCCCGGCTCGTTTTGCGTCGGGAAATCAAAGATGTTGGGGGATATGTGTTCAAAATGTGCCGGGCCTCAAGTTGTGGGAGGTGTGAAAGAGAGAACAACAGATGCAACTGACACTGGCAATCATCGTAATCATCAATTAATTGATTAATGCTTTGAGTACAACTTAATACTTAGCCAAGGTGGGCTGTTAACAACACTGTCACTTGGATCATCTGCTAACTAGGAGTTTAAGCTCACGTTTACAGGATTTTAAGCTCCTGTTTACACGACACCGGACTTAACAAGATGCTTAATCAACCTTCGGACTGATGTCGGTGATGAGAGTTCTCATCTGCCACTTTAACTGCTTCAATTGCCTCGTGGATTCTGCAAGCTTCAATCCAGTTCACTGCCTCGATCATCAATTTTCATTAGTTATCAATTATCATGCTTTGTGCGCTTTGCACTGCCTTATCTACCGTTCACGAGCCTCAACTTCTCCTTTACTCAACTTGCTCTGATTCCCTTAACCCTTGCTTGGCCTGCCTTCTGCTTTCCTCTTGCTTCTTTAGTTAGGTCAATTCCTTTGCTTATGCTGAGAGAGAGAGCCCTTTGCTTTACTTTACCTCTTGCGTTGCTGCTTATGTATGAGAGAGAGAGTGGGAGAGAAAGATCCGAGCATGAGAGCGAGATAGAGGGAGCTTGCTCCTTGCTTCGAGCCCTCCCTTCCCCTATGATTCACCTTCAAAGTCCCTTGCTTAAGCTCTCCTCCTCTTCTTCTTCTTCCCTCGTTGTCTCTTGCTTTGCTTGAAATAGTCCTCCTCATGCAAAAGAGAGCCTATAAATAGCGTGCCCCCTCCCTTCAATGGCGCCGCCACTACTGACGTGGCACGGGACTCCTCCCTATGACGTGGCAGGGTCATTTGCATCACTGTACCAAAACGCGCAAAGTGTAGTACCAAATGGAGTGCAGAGCCATGCTAAGAAACTTTCGTCACTCTCGTGTGCTCGTTTCAACTTCACCGCGGCCGCTATGTCCGCTTCAAGAGCCCTGCGTAAATGTTTTTCACTGCCTCCGGCCCTTGCCATTTTTTCCTTCCCTTTATTTCCTCTTTTTTCCCACTTAAGCCCTTATTTTCCTTTAGCGGACGACCATAAGCTTGGTCCCTTGGGCGGCCCTTGCCCCTTGTTGGGCAGCACATTTAGCATACATGCCGATCAAAGCATTGCCAAGCATTAAATTTTGGCGTACATATCGATTAAAGCATCGCCAAACACATCAACTCCGAACCCCTTTGGCGGTTTTATTCCATTGCTTTGAGCACCACATTTGATACATATGCCAGCCAAAGCAATGCCAAGCACGACATTCTCTTCCATCAGTCCTTGACTAACAATATCATCGTGAATTTTGCTCCTATTTTCCATACACAGCCTTCAAGATGTAAGTATAGGTGATTGCATTTTGAGAGAGACCCGACTTTGCATTCACTTAAGCCATAGCCGTGTTGGGTATTTCCTGCCATCAACAATCTTCAGTATATGAGATTTTTGTCAGGCGCAACATTTCAACCAAGAATTATTGCATGACGTTCCAAAACTTGGTTGAAGTAAAAAAATTCTTGGATGGCACTCCGGCCGAGGGGACTAGATTGGCACGGAACCGGTCCCCGGTGAATCTTTAACGGCCCATAACTTGGCAACCTTAACTTCGATCACTAATCTAAAAAAACCGACGCGCTCCACAAAGTAAACACTTCAGGCCCATGCATTCACTTCATTTCTGTCCCCTCAGCTGCAGTTTCCCAATCCGGTACGGATCTCAATCGGCTTAAACTTCAAACTGCCATAACTTCTTCATCATAGCTCCAATTGACGAGCCGTAAAGACAAGCCGATAGAGCACTTTAAGCACTACAATTCTAGATCATAATCCCCCATCTATGCTCACTTGAAGACTACTCATTTTTGGGATCATTATGACATCTGCTGGCCTTTTTAAGCCGCATCTGGCATACATTAATCATTAACTTGGCTTGTTAACAAGCCCTGATCAGTGCTCAGTAAATGTGTAGGCTTCGAAGCAGCTTAGCTTGCATTTCTATGCTCTTTTTCTCTTCATGGTAGCGGAGCTGTACGATAGCGTCTCCCTCTTTTTTAGAGCATTCAACGCGCTCTGAAGCTTCAGTGTCGACAATATGATTTTCACACTCATCTAGGCCCTGACACTCTAGTGGTGGCGGTGGCGGTTGTTGTGGGGATGCCTCCGCTGATGCCTTGACACCGCCTCGTGTTCGACGAGGCTCTTTACCTTCCCCTTCTTTACCCGCCCCCACACCAGCCACAACATCGCCATCTATGCCAGGTTTTGTGCGGCTATCGGCCGTTCCTGGCTACACACCACTACCTACTCCTCCAGGAGTCATCCCAGTCAACACTCCTCACTTTGGGACCCAAACTCCAGTGGTGACACCTGACATCCGTACCCCCATCGACAAGTTGCCAGAGACTCCTGCTGGGACACGACAAGTTGCTAGAGACCCCTGCCGGGACACCCAGGTTCACGCGTCACAGGTGAGAGGGCTTGCCTTACTCCATCGACTTCAGCGGCGTCATCATCTTGGATGATGAAGGCAAGAAGGTGATCTCGCACATGCGTGGTCTTTTCTCTCAGGTGTTTAAACACTACATACTGAACACCTGGAGTGAAGTACCAAGTGAATTAAAAGACAGAGTCATCATCATGCTGCATGATGAGTTTCTCAGGTCAACACGGGATGACCGCTTCAATGAAGACCTGATGAAGGTTCGAATGCGCAAATAATGCAAGCACAAGCGTTCTAAAGTGCAAAAAGCAATAAAGCATGGGTAGAACAGACCAGATTGGCTGGCCAAAGAAGATTGGAAGAATGGGAAGCAAGCAGCGCACGAGAATTCTGACAAATGGAAGCAACAAAAGGAGGTAGCCAAAGCGCGAGTAGAGGCAAGGAGCTCGCACCACTTGGGGAGTGGCAGGTGGGCATCATTTGAGGCTGATTTTGTAAGTGTTTTTGCATTGCTCTTTAGGTTTGGTAGTTACATCTATTTGTACTTTTAAATTCGATTCTTTGTATGTTTTGAACAGTGGTCGATGACAGGACGTGACCCCACACCGTACGAGCGCGAGTACGGAGGCAAAAAGGGCTTAAAAGCCTTGATGGACATTCTGAGTTCTCGCGGCGGCATGGTTAGTATTAGGGTTTACTCTTTTCTATTTGTTGTATTGTTTTGTAAATTATATGTTTATACTTACAGAAAGCTATCTTATTGTTTTTTTTTTTGCAGAATTCGACAAATACGCCGCTTGGACGCGATGAGACATCTGATTAGACAACATCAGTCTAGCTGTAGCTAGATAGCATTAGTTTCCTTTTGTCATAGCATATGTATCATGAGATGACGTGTATAAGTCTTTTTGTAACTATTGGAAAACCATGTATATTTTCTCAATAATGACAATGGTGTTGTAACTATTACATTTGCAAAAGCTCAACAATCAAGTGATTTTGCCTATGATGTGTACAATTGTCATTAATTTACTTTCATCAATTTACTTTTGTCAATTTTGTATCTTTATTCTGCAAACAATACTATGGATGATGGAGTTAATGGTTATATTGTCTTGTGGGCGACTACTTTGGGTCTATACCTAAGCTTGCACTTTCTTTCAAAGGTGAATCTGGTCTTATCTTGGATTCATTTAGGTTTACTCTATTATTGAAACATTCAATATGGTTGATGGGTGATGAATGCCCTGCCAACAATTTTTTTTAACTCTCGGGCGTCGCTATATAAGGCTTTGGAACGGTGCTATAAGCGTCACTATAGGTAGCCTGTAAGCATCGCTATTAGCATTGCTATATACGTCGCTATATAGCGACGATTCTATCGACGCGTATAGCGACGGTTTTAGCAACGCTCATAACGACGTTCCCATATTGATGCTATTAGCGATGGTCTTAGCGACGCCGGGGAGTATAAAAACCCAATGTATTTTCGTTGCTAGAAATGTCACAAGTGCACACAACCTCTTGTAGTGCAACATGTTGTTTCACAACAAAACATTTCCATGTTAATGTTAAAGCATAGTGAAATGTGGGACCGAAATGTTCATAAATAAACTATGAAAAACCCTAAAATCTCAAGCTATGGTAATTTGTTGTTAGTGGAATACAAGTGTTTCACATGATGAGAGTGAAATGTTTCAAGGCTCAAAACGTTTCATCTGTCTAGACTTGCCAGAATTACATGTCTAGACTTGCCAAAATGTAATTCATGGTGATTATGCATGGGAAGGGATCATCCATTTTTAGAAACTTTTGCAATACAAAATGCATAGAAGCCTTAACCTCTAGACCTTGCATCTCCAATGAGAATGAACTAACCATGATTGCAAATTTGATTGGTTGTTGATATCTTCCTCTATAATATGGCCTATGAACTTGGAGAATAGCGGAATTAAGAGAATTAGGGTGAGCATTTTTGTGAGATCACTTTGAGAACATAGAGGGTGAACTTAATTGATGGTAGCAACATAAACATAGTACTTAATTAACTTGGCATGAATAATACTTTTGCAAAAGAGAGAGTATTAGAGAACATGACAATAGTTGAGGACCGGATTTACTTGGAGCCGGTCCAAAAGGCGTTTGTATTATAGATTCTCCCATCAAGAGAGAGACTTGGTACAATACAATCTTTGTGTTCCTTGTGACCTTGTGATGCTATGAAGATGGAAAGCTTAACATAAACTTTGCAAAAAGCATTAACTATCCCAAGCCTTAGTCCCAAGGCCTCAAGCACCTTCGAAGGTGGAGAGAGCTAGCAGGGAATGAGGGTAGGGAAGAGGAAGAAGAATCATTCATAGGAGAAAGAAATAGTTCCTCACTTATCATCACTCTTCTTGCTTAGTATAACATAATAGCATAGTAATGAAGATGAAGAAGATGGCAAGCTTAAGCATTGAAGCATGGCTCTTGGTTGGATTTGCATTCCATAGCCAAGAGTGTTGGTGTAGGCGCTCAACTTCTCAACAAGCTTGGAGAAGGAGATGGAGCTCTTGCACTTTGGACTCCACACAATGAGAGAATGTGTGTGTGTGTGTGTGTGTGGGAGAGTATACCCCCCTCTCATGCTTGGTCCTCTCTTTCTCTCTCTTGTATTATTTAGTTATTTCATTTGAACATGTATCCTCTTTTTTCTCTTTGAGAGAAAGAACGTAATTATTTATTTTTATGCATCTAAATTCTCATTGTATCCCTTTAAAGCCTATCCAATAGGATTAAAGCACATCATGAGGGCCCAAATGGGGAAAATCTTAAGATGTGTCTTTTATTTCACTCATTTTGTTTGAATTGAATACTTCAAGCACCTAGTCTTTTAAGCATGGAAACCTTTTATGCTTCTTGAGAGTTTATCTTTGAATTAAACACTTCAAGAACCTTAGTCATTCAAGCATAAAAATCACCTCAAGCTTTGGGCAAGGTTCCCACAAACACTTTAAGCACTTTAGTTAGCAAGCTGACAAACACCTCATACTTGGGCAGGATTTCCACCTCAAGGTCAGCCCTAACTTGCCTAGGTCAAAGGACTTTTTAACAATAACTTTTGGAGGTCTTTAATGAATCTAACACTAAGGTCTTTTAAGCTCCATTAGATGCATGTTGCTCTTTGATAGACTACCTCCTTTTGGACTCCTATTGAGATGTAACCATCTCCTATTTCATTTGGTGCTTGGGATACTTAGCTGCCGTAAGCATGTCTGCTCTTTAGTCCATATCATACTTCCAAAGTAAAGTGACAAGTTCTACTTGGTGTTTGGGAGACGTCATCACCACAAACATGATCCTAAGCATGCATACTTCTTAAAGTTTGTGCACAATAAAAGAAAGAGAATGAGTCTTATAAGACAAAAACATTGTTCATTTAAAATGCATTTTCATTTGCTTACTCTAGTGTAGCATTGTAAGCATTGACAAGGTTCATATTATTCTTAATCTAGGTTCCTTGCTTCCCTCTAGCATCTTTAAAAGGTTAATCCTTAAACTTAATAAGATATCACTAGATAATCTTACCATTTCTTATTACCTTGTCTTCATGTCGAAGAATTGATTTGGGCTGCAATACCTCTTCTGGATCTTCAATCTCTGGCGGTTCTTCCATTATTGGTTCGTTTTGTGGATCTCCTTTATAAGGCTTGCGTAGGCTCACATGGTTAGCATTGTGAATGAGCCAATGAATGGGCAACTGTTGGAATTAGGGTTGCAGAGAAACACACATAGCTTGGAGAAGACGAAGGAAGCTCAAGGCACACAATAGAGAGTGTGTTACTTAGTGTGTAATGGAAAGATAGATAGCCCTTGAGTGATGGGTGTATATACAATGCACGGGGGAAAAAACCTCCTAAAGAGGGAAAAAATGCCCCGGTGGTCCTAGTGTGTTCACACACATCAGTACCACATGTATATGGTAACAAATCCCCCCTGGAGTGATGCGGTGAACGAGAGCTGGCACATGAGTAAAGGGAAGTGCCATGCCCTAAGGACATGATCAGTCCACAAAGGGGAGTAAGCCCAAAGATTTTTGGAAAGCTTTGAGCTTCCCACGAGACAATGCCTTTGTGAAAAGATCTTCAAGGTTGTCCTATGTTGGCACATAAGCCAAGATGATCTCTCCTGTTGAGAGCCTCTCCCTGACATATTGGTAAAGCACCTCAATGTGCTTTGTGCGAGCATGAAAAATTGGGTTCCTCGCAACTACCAATGCGCTCTGACTGACATTGTAGATAGTGTTGGCAGTGTCCTGTCCAACACCCAAATCAGCCATAAGGCATCTGAGCCATACACACGCAACCGTAGCTGTGAAGACTGCCTTGTACTCAGCCTCACAACTCAAAGTGGCCATAGTAGATTACTTCTTGCTCAACCATGATATACATGAATTTCCAAGCATGAAATAAAAACCACTTATGGACGCTCGCGTGTCAAAATAACCAGCCCAATCTGAGTCTGAAAAAGCATGTAAGTCTAGTGGCAATGATCCTATTGGAATTAGGGTTCCAGAGAAATGCACACAGCTTGGAGACAAAGGAAGCTCAAGGGACACAATAGAGAGTGTGTTACTTAGTGTGCAGTGGAAAGATAGATAGCCCTAGAGTGATGGGTGTATATACAATGCACAGGGGGAAAAACCTCATAAAGAGGGAAAAAATGCCCCGGCGGTCCTAGTGTGTTCACACACATCACTACCACACGTATATGGTAACAAATCCCCCTTGGAGTGATGCGGTGAACGAGAGCTGGCACATGAGTAAAGGGAAGTGCCATGCCCTGAGGAAATGATCAGTCCACAAAGGGGAATAAGCCCAAAGCTTTGCGGATTTCTTCGAGCTTCTCATGAGACAATGCCTTTGTGAAAAGATCTGCAAGGTTGTCCTTTGTTGGCACATAGGCCAAGCTGGTCTCTCCTGCTGAGAGCCTCTCCCTGACATAGTGGTAATGCATGTGCTTTATGCGATCATGAAAAATTGGGTTCCTCGCAACTGCCAATGCGTTGTGACTGTCAGTGTAGATAGTGTTGGCAGTGTCCTATCCAACACCCAAATCAGCCATAAGGCGTCTCAGCCATACACACTCAACCGTAGCTGTGAAGACTGCCCTGTACTCAGCCTCACAACTCAAAGTGGCCATAGTAGGTTGCTTCTTGCTCAACCATGATATACATGAACTTCCAAGCATGAAAGAAAAACCACTTGTGGATGCTTGCGTGTCATAACAACCAGTCCAATCTGAGTCCGAAAAAGCATGTAAATCTGGTGGCAATGATCCCCCCTTGGGATAAAACAAGCCAAGATGTAAAGTTCCACTAAGGTAACAAAGAATCCTCTTGACAGCCTACCAATGCTTAGACCCTGGGCTATGCATAAATATGCTGACCTGTGAGACTGCAAAATGAATATCTGGCCTCGTGTTGTATACATAAATGAGGCAGCCAACAGTAGTTTGGTAAAGAGTGACATTTGCAAAATCACTAGCATCATGTAGACTCAATTTCAAACCTCTTTCCATGGGAGTGGCAATAGGTTTGCAATCCTTAAGTCCAAACTTACATAGCAATGTCTATATGTAACTTTTTTGACGCAAGGCAATACCACCATCACATTGCTTAAACTGTACGCCCAAGTAATGATGTAACAGCCCCAAATCTTTCATCTTGAAAGTAGCATTCAAATCAGTCTTAAATTCAACAATATGTCTCTCATTTGGTCTTGTGATCAACAAATCATCTGCATAAAGAACCACAATGAGAAGTACATCACCCTCACGCTTTACATACAATGTGCTTTCTGTTGGACTGTTACGAAAGCCTTGTTTGACCAAATGAGTGTCAGCTTTCACATACCAAGCACGAGGAGATTGCTTCGACCCATACAAAGCCTTTTTACATTTGCACACTTTGTCCTCTTGTCCTTTCTTGACAAATTTGCGAAGATGCATTACATAAACTTCCTCAAATATGTCACCATTCAAGAAAGCAGTAACAATGTCTGATTGATGTACATCCCAAACAAAATGAGCTACCAATGCACATAGAAAACACTTAGTAGTCATACGACAAGCGGGAGCAAAAGTCTCTTCATAATCTATGCCTTTTTGCTGTGCATAACCCTTTGTAACAAGTCGAGCCTTATGGCGATCGATCTCACCATCCGGCTTGCGTTTCAACTTGTAAACCCACTTTGTACCAATGGCCTTTTTGTCAGGAGGCAAATCACATAAAGTCCATGGCAACATTTTTATCGCATGGAGAAGCAAGAAGCAACCTACAGTTCCTCTTTTGAGTATAAACGTAGAGTACATGGGTGCTGAAGGGGTGGCATGTGAGGTAGCATGGCTAGGATTGCTACTTCACAATTTTGGAGTATAGGTACAGAGACCGGTTGTCATCTATTGTGAAAACCTTAGTAGCATACAACTGGCATGAAACCCAATGTTTTATGCCAAGACAAAGCACATTGAGGTGCACTACCACTTCATCAAAAAGAGGGTTTCGGCAAGCGATATTGACCTTGAGCATGTGGCATCATTGAGCAAGCTTCATATATCTTCACAAAGGCCCATGGAACAGAGAAGCTATGACTCTTTGGAGAAATGCTTAGCATACAAGATATGGCAATGAGCTTGAGGGGGAGTGTTGAGGTGTCAAGATCAACATGTACGACTCCTGAATAACTACTACCAATAGTCATCATCACTAGCATGCCTTGGTGGATACGCATAGCTTTTCTAGTGATACTACAATTGTACTACATTGAGTTTTTCTCCCTACCCGAATGATAGCACATGTATCTACTCACCTCACTCACTAGCGGACTTTAGATCGTTGTACTAGCTCCCTTTTTATGTTGTATTTTCCCTTATGTTTTGTAGACCTCTTATCTTAAGTTAATGAAGAAGAAGTACAATCTTTTGCCTCCATATTTGTGTGTGTGTGCGTGTTTTCTTTCAAGAGCTCAAGCTCTCTCCATCTTTATCTCTTGACAAGTCTTCCCACCTCAACAAGAGAAAATTATGACAGAAGTTAATGATCTTATACAAAGAAGGAATGGTAGGACCTAGATCTTCACTATTTTGTTATCTTGTTTTATTAGTGTACAAAAAGGATGGTACAGTAGACTATCATGCATTAAATAATTAAATAGTAAAGAATAGATTTCCCATCATAAGGATTGAGAATTTGTTTGATATGCTACAAGATTCTACTAAACTCTAGTAGAATAGATCTCAAAAGTGGTTATCATCAAAATACAAAGTAAGACCATATTAGGTAAAGTGGGAAAATCCCAATTCCCAGGTTGGACAACTTTCAATATATCATGTATAAAATATAGAGATTTTGTCAAAAATTTGAGTTTTCTTAAGGTCTCATTCCACTTTATGCACATACAATACACAATGAAAACAACTAAAATATCATGGTTTCAATCAATTGGATTATTAGGAGAGGAGTATATTGCATCCATTATCGTTGTCTATGTTCTACTGTCCTACCTACAACTTATCTCAACATGGAGAGCTTGGTTTCTAGGTCCACCACTTGTCCAAGTTAATGTAAAAGTGACTCAAGGTTCACAACTTGTGAAAGCAAGGATCCATTGAGGAATACAATCCACTTGGCTTTTTTTCCTTAATTTATTGCATGTGACATTTAAGCAAGGTCCACTTCTAATCTATAACTTCTTAATTTGAGGCATGGGGCATACATAAAATATGTAGCATATGCTCTATTGCCTCATAGGAAGGTTGGTTTCAAGGTGCACTTATCCATGCTAGACTATCTTGGAGAAATGATGGAGCTTGCTTCTCTCCTTGTTTCAATGGAGACTAGCTTGGACAAGTGGTGGACCTTTGCTTCTCTCTATGTTTCAATAGAGTTAGCTTGGACAAGTGGTGATCTTGGAACAAAACCCCCATGTAAAACATATCATGGGTATTCCAAGTGATTAGAAAGATTACCATTTAAGATATAACCTTATAGGTTGGACAACTAGATCTTGGCTTGGAGAAATGGTGGACCTTTGATTCTCTCCATGTTTCAATGGAGTCTATCTTGGAGAAATGGTGGAGCTTGCTTCTGTCCATGTTTCAATGGAGCCTAGCTTGAATAGTTGGTGGACCTTTGCTTCTCTCTATGTTTCAATAGAGTTAGCTTAGACACGTGGTGGATCTTCAAAATAAACCAACTACTATCAATGTTGCCTAGCTTGGACAAGTGGTGGAGTGTTTCTCTACTCCATGTTTCAATGGATCTTAGCTTGGACAAGTGTTGGACCTTAAAACAAAAACCCCATGTACAACATAGAATGGATTTTCTAGATTTCAATGGAGTCTAGATTTAACAAATGGTGGAGCTTGTCTTCATCCATGTTTCAATGAAACTAGCTTGGACAAGTGGTGGACCTTGTAACAAACCCTCCCATGTACAACATATCATTGGTTTTCTAAGTGATGGGAAGGAATACCATTCAAGATATAAACTTATAGCTTGGATAAGTAGTTGACTTTAAAGCCAAATTCATCATAATACAATGAAATACAGGTCAGCCAATTCCTAAATCTTGAGACCAAACCTCCCATGCTATTAGAGATAATATATTGGATAAGTGGTGGACCTTCTATTATTTTCCCATGCCTAGTTTAGACAACCGGTACACTTCGCAGCTATAAAGGTTGGACGAGTTGTGGAGCCTTGTTTCTATCCATGTTTTAATGGATCCTAGCTTGGACAAGTGGTGGACCTTGGAAAAAAGCTTCCATGTACAACATATATGAGGTTTTCCATGTTTTAATGGAACCTATCTTGGACAAATGGTGAAGCTTTCTTCTCTCCATGTTGATTTTGGAACTACCTTAGATAAGTGGTGGAGCTTTTCTTTTCTACTCTTCATAATACAATGAAGTATATGTTGGTTACATGGTGAATCTTAAGGCCAAACCTCCCATTTTACTAGAGATGATAGGTTGGACAAGTGGATCAACCTTCTATCATTTCTCCATGACTATATTGGACAATTAGTAGACATAACATCTCTCTATGTTGTCTAGAGATGAGCTTGGACAAGTGATGGACCCTGCTTCTCTCTTCCCTTGGTTTACTAGTTTGAAGACTCAGTATATATACTTTCTTAGATCTAGCTTGAACAAGTGGTGGACCTTGCATCCACAATCTTAATTCAGTACAAAAAAGTATATGAAAAAATAACATAGGAATCTTGGTTTGAAGGTCAAGCAATTAGGTTCCAAATGCACATAATAATATATTTTCCACCCATATTAAAAGAAAGTTAAATATGTTATTACCAAATTGACAAAGGTAACGTCCAAGAATTATATCTTTCCATCTTGTCAGATCTAAATCTTCATCAAGGCGACATGCATGTATACATCAACTTTCAAGCCATTCAAGAATACATGCACTTAGATTCCATAGTTTTGTTTTCAAAGTCTTTTAGGTTCTAAAACTCTTTCACATAAAGTATGTAATGACAAAATTCTTGAAACAAACATTTGTGCCCAAGAAAAAGATCCCTCTCACATATTTAAAGTCCATGAATTCTCTGATCCACACTTACAAGTTTTATTTTGACATCAAACATCAATTCTTTCATAGTTCCAAATAAATGCAACCTCGATATGAATTGACAAAAAATGAATTTCTTTTACTATATGACCCAACATAGGCCCCAATCAAATAAAAAATGATTCCCCAAAAATTTGGGTGCACTCTAGCAATACATCAGAGTCCCCTTACAATAGGATGCACTCCAATAGTACATTGAAGTCCCCTTAGAGTAGGGTGCACTCCATTCAAGTGTTCATAAAATTGACACACCTTTAAAAAAAAAAAAAAGACTATATCAAATATACAAATGTTGAAAGATACACACTAGAATAAAAAAAGCATCTTATAGCCATATTTATTCAATGCTTTCGTGTTGACAAGTACACACCAAGGACATAATTTGTTTCAGAATCACTATACTGATTTACAATTGTGTTGTATGTATAGACTCTCTTATCTCTTGCATACAACCATCCTACCAACCATGGAATTATGGTTCTCTGCAAGAAGTTTTGAAGTTGCTCGGAAGTTTGCCTCCACATCTTTGGAAATATAAGATATGTCCCTGGCATGTTCCATATCACCCTATATGGAGTGTCATCAAAAATTAAGGTATTGTTTGCATCCAAATCCTCAAATATCTTCCAAATATCACTCAGATTTTTGTGATAAACCCTTGTAAATCCTAACATGATATTTGGATTTTGGCAGTTTTTGTTACTCATAAACACCTTGAACTTGGTATACTGCTCAGGAAAACACTTTTGTGTGATGCGTTGCACCCTTGTTAAGTTATAGCAACTCCATATCCATAGCTCAAAGTATTCAGCACAAAAATCCAAAAAACTTTGTGCGTCTGGTCGCACCACATGATAAACTTCATCTTTGTCCTCCACAAGTCGCATGTGTTGAGCCCAAGATGGCATAGAATCTCCATGTTTCATTTCAACTGTCTTGAGAAGTAACCCCTCTAGATCCAAGATAAGTACTCTTTTGATGTCCTTGAAAGCAAGTGGTAGGTGATAAGGAGGTGATTCATTCCTTGGACAAGGTCTTGGAGGAGGTTGGAGGGTAATTCAATAGTTTTCTTCAATTTATGCCAGCATATAGCCAATCCATTTTTCTGTAATGGTTCTGAAATTAAAGAACAAGAACACTTAATGCAAACACAACAATAGACATGAGTTTTACATTGTCTACCCTAAGGTTTTATTAGATACCAAAATCCATCTATGATCTACTCATTAATAGAAAGAAAGTCAAATTAAAATCCTGACTCTTTTTTATGCTACACTCTCTCTTAGTCTCAATACCATGGAGGTCAACTAGACTTAAGTCAACTAATAACTACTACTTGTTGTTAAAGGTATGCTTGAAGTGCATAAGGCTTTACCAATGCTCTAGTGTAGAATGGGTATTTAGGTCTCAAGGTCTACCACTTATCCAAGCAAAGATCCATTTAGATATGGAAACCCAATTTTTCTTAATATAATGATATAGAGTGGACAAGTGGTGAATCCTGAGACCAAGCCACTCATGCTACTAGGGATAATAGGTTGGACAAGTGGTGGACCTTGAATGTAAACCCCCCATGTACAAAGTATCAGGGGTTTTGGGTATTTCAATGGACTCTAGCATCTTGGAAACATGGTGGAGCTTACTTCTCTCCATGTTTCAATGGAGTTTATCTTGGATAAATGGTGGAGCATCATTCTCTCCATGTTTCAATGGAGCCTACCTTGGACAAGTGGTGCACGTTTGTTTCTCTCTATGTTTGAACAGATTTAGCTTGGACAAGTGGTGGACCTTGGAACAAAATCCCCATGTAAAACATATCATGGACATTACAAGTGGTGAGAAAAAATACCATTCAATATATAACCTTATAGGTTGGAAAAGTGGTGGACCTTAACACCCAATTATTATTAATATAATGACATAGAGTGGACAAGTGGTGAATCTTGCGACCAAACCTACTAGGAAAAGTACGTTGGACAAGTGGTGGACCTTGAATGCAAACCCCCCATGTACAAAATATTACTCATGCTACTAGGAATAATTTGGTATTAAGGTCCATGTTTCAATGGAGCTTAGCTTGGAAAAGTGGTGGACCTTTGTTTCTCTCTATGTTTCAATAGAATTTGCTTGGACAAGTGGTGAACCTTGGAACAAAACCCCCATGTAAAGCATGTCATGGGCATTACAAGTGGTGAGAAAAAATACCATTCAAGGTATAACCTTATAGGCTGGACAAGTGGTGGACCTTAGCACCCAATTCCTCTTATTATAATGACATATAGTGGAAAAGTGGTGAATTGTGAGACCAAACCTACTAGGGATAATAGGTTGGAGAAATGGTTGACCTTGAATGTAAATCACCCATGTACAAAATATCATGGGTTTTGCGTATTTCAATGGAGCCTAGCATCTTGGAGACATGGTGGAACTTACTTCTCTCCATGTTTTAATGGAGCCTATCTAGGAGAAATGGTGGAGGTTCCTTCTCTCCATGTTTCAATGGAGCCTAGCTTGGACAAGTCGTGGACCTTTGTTTCTCTCTATGTTTGAATATGGTTAGCTTGGACAAGTGGTGGATCTTGGAATGAAACTCCCATGTAAAACATATCATGGGCATTTCAAGTGGCGAGAAAGGATACCATTTAAGATATAACCTTATAGGTTGGACAAGTGGTGGACCTTAACACAATAGAATGACATAGAGTGTACAAGTGGTGAATCTTGAAACCAAACCACTCATGCTACTAGGGATAATAGGTTAAACAAGTGGTGGGCCTTGAAATAAAACCCCCTAGAGTGTTTCAATGGAGCCTAGCTTGGAAACATGGTAAAGCTTGCTTCTCTCCATGTTTCAATGCAGCCTATCTTGGATAAATGGTGCAGCATCATTCTCTCCATGTTTCAATGGAGCCTAGCTTGGACAAGTGGTGGACCTTTGTTTCTCTCTATGTTTGAATAGAGTTTCTTGGAAAAGTGGTGGACCTTGGAACAAAAACCCCATGTAAAACATATCATGGGCATTACAAGTGGTGAGAAAAAATACCATTCAATATATAACCTTATAGGTTGGACAAGTGGTGGACCTTAACACCCAATTATTCTTAATATAATGACATAGAGTGGATAAGTGGTGAAATTGGGACCAAACCTACTAGGGAAATAGGTTGGACAAGTGGTGGACCTTGAATGTAAACGCCCCATGTACAAAATATCACTCATGCTACTAGAAATAATTTGGTATTAAGGCCCATGTTTCAATGCAGTCTAGCTTGGAAAAGTGGTGGACCTTTGTTTCTCTCTATGTTTCAATAGATTTATCTTGGACAAGTGGTGTACCTTGGAACAAAACCCCCATGTAAATCATGTCATGGGCATTACAAGTGGTGAGAAAAAATACCATTCAAGCTATAACATTATTGGTTGGACAAGTGGTGGACCTTAACACCTAATTCCTCTTAATATAATGACATAGAGTGGACAAGTGGTGAATCATGAGACCAAACCTACTAGGGATAATAGGTTGGACAAGTGGTGAACCTTGAATGTAAACCCCCCATGTACAAAAAATTATGGGTATTGGGTATTTCAATGGAGCCTAGCAACTTGGAGACATGGTGGAGCTTATTTCTCTCCATGTTTCAATGGAGCCTATCTAGGAGAAACAGTGGAGGTTCCTTCTCTCCATGTTTCAATGAGCCTAGCTTGGACAAGTGGTGGACCTTTCTTTCTCTATATGTTTTAATAGAGTTAGCTTGGACAAGTGGTGGACCTTGGAATGAAACCCCCATGTAAAACATATCATGGGCATTTCAAGTGGTGAGAAAGGATACTATTTAAAATATAACCTTATAGGCTGGACAAGTGGTGGACTTTAACACATATTTCTTCTTCATATAATGACATAGAGTGTACAAGTGGTGAATCTTGAGACCAAACCACTCTTGCTACTAGGGATAATAGGTTGGACAAGTGGTGGACCTTGAATGTAAACCCCTCATGTACAAAATTATGGGTTTAGGGTATTTCAATGGAGCCTAGCTTGGAGACATGGTGGATATTACTTCTCTCAATGTTTCAATGGAACCTATCTTGGAGAAATGGTGGATCATCCTTCTCTCCATGTTTCAATGGAGCCTATCTTGGACAAGTGGTGGACCTTTGCTTCTCTCTATGTTTTAATGGAGTTAGCTTGGACAAGTGGTGGGTCTTGGAACAAAACCCCTTTGTAAAACATAGCATGGACATTACAAGTGATATAACCTTATAGGTTGGAAAAGTGGTGATGGACCTTGACAAGTGGTGAAGGATACCATTTAAGATATACCCTTATAGGTTGGACAAGTGGTGGACCTTAACACCCAATTATTCTTAATATAATGACATAGAGTGGATAAGTGGTGAATCTTAAGACCAAATCACTCATGCTACTAGGTATAATACGTTAGAGAAGTGGTAGACCTTGAATCTAAACACCCCATGTACAAAATATCATGGTTTTAGGGTGTTTCAATGGAGCCTAGAATCTCGGAGACATGGTAGATCTTGATTCTTTCCATGTTTGAATGGCACCTATCTTGGAAAAATGATGGAGGTTACTTCTCTCCATACTTCAACGGAGCCTAGCTTTGACAAGTGGTGAACCTTTGCTTCTCTCTATGTTTGAATAGAGTTAGCTTGGACAAGTGGTGGACCTTTGCTTCTCTCTATGTTTGAATAGAGTTAGCTTGGACAAGTGGTGGACCTTGGAATGAAACCCCCGTGTAAAACATATCATGGGCATTTCAAGTGGTGAGAAAGGATACCATTTAAGATATAACCTTATAGGTTGGACAAGTGGTGGACCTTAATACATAGTTCTTCTTAATATAATGACATAGAGTGTACAAGTGGTGTATCTTGAGACCAAACCACTCGTGCTACTAGGGATCCTAGCTTGGACAAGTGGTGGACCTTGGAAAAAAGTCCCCCTATACAACATAGATGAGTTTTTTCATGTTTTAATGGAAGAGAGATTCGACAAATGGTGGAGCTTGCTTATCTCCATGTGGATTTTAGAACTAGCTTGGACAAGTGGTGGAGCTTTGCTTTTTTACTCTTCATAATACAATGATGTATAGGTTGGTTACATGGTGAATCTTAAGGCCAAACCTCCCATCTTACTAGAGATGATAGGTTGGACAAGTGGTCAACCTTCTATCATTTCTCCATGCCTATAATTAGACAATTAGTAGAACTAGCATTTGTCTAGAGCTGAGCTTGGACAAGTAGTGGACCTTGCTACTCTCTTCCCTTGGATTATTAGTTTGAAGACTCATTATATATACTTGCTTAGATCTATATAATTACTCATTAGTTAGGTTACAAGTGGGTATGTAATTTGTTAGCCTCAAGGGACTTTGAATATTGAATAGTAAGAAAGTCAAGTGCTGGTTTGAAGATCTTTTGCTTATCTAAACTAGACTCTAACTCAATAATAAGTTTCATAAGTTCCACGAATTGTCCTATCTAGGCTCCAAAATAGTTTTAATTGGTTTGTGCTAGATTCTAACTTCCTTGATGGGGTAGAATCCTAGAAAAATGAGGCACTATAAGTTTTACCTTAGCTCAAATGGATTTTTCACTTAAACTCGACTGCAATTTGGCTATCTAGTCTTTGTCTCGATGGAGTTTAACACTAGATACATAGTAGTGATATTTAAGCTTCATGTCTCTTCACTTGATCGAGATATGAGACCATACTTTCAAGGTCACCACTTGTCTTACCTAAAGACCAATGTGAGACATGGGAGCAAGAAAGCCATCCGATATTGTTTTAAGGACTATTACATAGGCAATCAATAACTTAAGTAAAGCAAAAAGACTTGGATCTTTCACAATTAATAACTTAAGTAAAGCCAAAAAGACTTGGATCTTTGACAGTTTTTTTCAAACTAAAAAAGCACAATCTCATGCTAACAAAACTATAAATCACAATTGAAAGGTTTGAACAAGAAAAAGATCAACAATCTTAATAAGAAGGATACTTTTCATTTCATTTGATGATTACAAACTAAAATAAAGTCTCTCAAGAAATTGATAAACAAAAAATGTAGGTGACTGCTTCATTATTTTGAGCAAAAATATCAAAATCTCTATTGATTGAGCTCCATCTAGTAGTATCCTTTGTAAGATCCTGCAAGAAGGAATAAAAAGAAAGATTTGTTAGATACCATGCACATGAGTGTTCAAGCATGTGTATCAAGAATATATGACATGTCACTAGTACCTTAGGGTTGCTTTCTATCCAGCCTTAGAAGATTGTTCTCAGCTTTCACCTTATTTATATAAGCCTTTGCTGTGGTTGCCTTCAAAACTCCTTTTGTGTTACAACCCAATTGCCTAGCTAAAGTGGTCAATTGTGACGCCTTCATGCTTTCAATGGGTGTACGCTCCTTTGCCAAGATCTCTTGTATTTGGGCTCTTCTCATTTCATTGCGGTGGCTTGTGTCACTTGCATCTTCAATGATAGTTTCATCTCTGTCACCTTTTGCAGGTGGTATTCTTCTTGTAAAGAACACCTTAGCTGACCAAACATCATTTTTCTGCTTCCAATACTCCATGATTTGTTTGTATTCACTATCATTTGTCACTATAGGTTGTCCATAACGATTAGAAGCAATTAAATCACGCACATCCCTTCTCTCATCAAGCTGAATCAAGTATGGCAGTAGCTCCTCCAAGAGCATATTGTCAACCATCTTCTCAGCATCAAATTGTGGTGGAAAAATGCAATTGTTTGCTGGTGAAATACATCCCTTGTAAGGAGAGTCATCAATAAGCACTGTTCTTTGTGGATCACATTCAAACCCCATGGCAATTTTGGCTAGAGGCTTGAACATTGCCTCAACGTTTGGATTGTCGGGTCTAAACAATTTTTGAGTTTGAGCGGTGTAGCAAACATCTTGCGACCAAATTGCAAAGAAAGGCAATGTATCCTCAGCTAAGTTGTTTAGTGCTGCAAGGATTTGATACACATTATTCCTAGTAGCTGTCGACCAAATTGCAACATTAAACCTTTGTAAAATAGTCTTCAAGAATTGGATGCAACCTGGCCTGAGTATAATATATCTTTTTGAATCCATTTGCACTGAGTTGTGGTGTGAGGATGGTTGAGGGGAACGTTTCAACAATAGACCATTTAAATCCAATATAATTGTAAGCATGGATTTCTCAACATCTACGCTACATGACGTAGTACCAATTGGCAATAGCTCGTGAGTGGACTTTTCAGTCTCTTTTGATGTATGTTGCATTTTTGAAGCATCGATTTCTTGGTTCTCATTATTGGAAGCTTGCTCAAGTTGCACAACACTAGACTCTAGTATAGAAATATCATCCATCTTGGGCACTTTAGAAACCATAGAATCTATGGATTCTATAGTTGTTGACTGAACCATAGGAGCATTATCCATCCCAGTTTGTGAATCTAAGAAAACACACACACACAAAATGGTATCTCAAAACCACTAGAATTTTATTCACCATATTTATATGTAGAACTCCTAGTAAGAAATTTATTTAAGGTAAAGTCGTTGTTAGAATCCTTGCAACCATTTTCAGCATTCGTACACCAAACACCACTTGTCTAAAATACAATCTACTAACTCAACATTTTCCATCCTACACTTTATTAAAGATGAGTACTTAAAGTGAAAACTAAAAGCCACCCTTGTTGAGGAAACATGGATACAAGGTCCACCAAATGTCCAACCTAGACTACAAGAAAATAATTAGAGATTTGGCTTAGATTTGGATTCAAAGGCCACCACTTATTCAAGTAAGATAACTCCACTTGTTTAAGACAGTAATGTTTGAAGCCCCACCACTTGTCCAACCTAGACATTGATTAAATTTTGGTAAGATTTATCACAAATCTAGAGTAGAATCAAGATTCTATGGCCAAGGTAGTCAAATATGTTAGACAACACACAAAGCATAAGAGCACTCTAGATTCTCGTTGAGCATAAACTAAACAATAATCAAATGTTATATTTACTTGAGATTTCATCCATGAAAAATGAAAATGATGCATGTACTTGAGATTTCCATCCATGTACAATACTTTACAATGTCAAGTAAAGTTATAGTCAGCAAACAACTCTTCTCCTGCTTCCAACTTGACAAATAGTCTCAATGCATACATGGCCATATTCTTCTGACTTGATGTGTGAAGAGTGCATTTATGCCAAGGTGGCAAATTTGGATCAAATGTATAGCGTACGTTGGGACAGACATTTGTACTGTGAGAACTATTTATATAGCCCGACACGTTTCCTTCTTCTACACAACCAATAATGTATGATTGATCTTCCTCTTCTTCTATGTTTGGATCCTCTAGAAGAGAAAATTATAAGCTCTTGGAAATATTTTGCATATCTTTTTCCAGTCTTGAAATCTATACTTATGCCCTCCATAGTTTAGAATAGTCAAACCACTTTCCAGGGTAGTATGCACAAATAGCCCATAACCAGCTCCTTCAATACATGAAAGTCGCACTTCAAAATCCACACCGTTAATATGGAAAATTACATCTTGGGAATAGAAAAAGTTGGTGTCCCAAAAGGATCTTCATGCCAATCATAGTGTGAAATACATCTAGTTTTTATATCACTTAACTCCTTGTGTCTGCAAAAAGAAGAAAATATTATGCATAAAATAATGACAATATCAAAGAAAGATATCATTATTTTATAGTCCAATAGGTCCATTGTATGGAAGACTTAGAGTGCCTCTTACATGGTGCCTCCAAGGTTTCCAAAAAATAAAATCATTGGAAAAAAAAGGCCACTGTGTCTCCAATCTATTGCCCATTTGAAGCATAGAGAGAACCAAGGTCCACCACTTGTCCAAGCTAGACATGGAGCATTGACACAAGATCCAACACTTATCCAGAACCCTATAGTATATGTGGTAACATGGGATGCATTGATGCAACAAAAGTAGTCTAGCCTCCTCATCCATCTCTTTTTTCTTGTAGCCTAGAGATTAGTTTCAAGGTCTATCACTAGTCAAAAACTACACATAGAACATTGATACAAGGTTCCACCACATGTGAAACCTATCATCTCTAGTAGCATGGATGGTTTGATATCAAGGTTCATCGCGTGTCCTACCTATACTCTATTGTAGCATATAGATTCTGGTTTGGTGGTACTACACTTGTCCAAACTTGGCTTGTTGTTGATATCTGGAGGTAATCAAGGTCCTCCACTTGTCCAAGTTAGGCATATAAAACAATTGCAAGGTCCACCATGTGTACAACATATGATTGATTATAGCATGCATGGTCTTATTTCATGGGCAACCATCTTCTCTCCAACATGTGTCCAACCTCGGCTCCATTGAAGCATGGAGAGAAGCAAGGTCCACCACTTATCAAAGCTATTATTTTCTCCCAGTGCTTTCAAAACCCATAATACGTTGTACATGGGGGGGGGGGGGGATTCTTGTTTCAAGGTCCACCCCTTGGCTAAGATTGGATCCATTGAAACATAAAGAGAAGCAAGCTCTACCATTTGTCCAAGCTAGGAGCCATTGAAACATGAAAACCCATAATATGTTGTATACGGGGGGTGTTTTTCAAGGTCTACCACTTGTCTAAGCTATGGTCCATTGGAACATGAGAGAAGCAAAGCTCCACCACTTTTCTAAGCTAGGATCCATTGAAACATGGAGAGAAGCAAGCTCCATTGTTTGTCTAAGCTAGGCTCCATTGGAACATGGAGAAAACAAGCTCCACCACTTGCCTATTATTGCATAGAGATTCTGGTTTGAAGGTCCACCACTTGTCCAACCTTGCCTTCATGTATGGAGATAATCAAGAGTGCAATGCTTCTCTAAGCTAGGGACATAAAAGAGTTTCAAGTCCACTACATATACGATCTATGATGGGTTGTAGCATGGGAGGTTTCATTTTAAGGTTGACCACTTCTCCAGCTCCGCTTGTCCAACCTCAGATCCATTGAAGAATGGAGAATAAAGGTGTACCAACTCTCCAAAATAGGCAAGACAATCTCTATAAAACCCATGAATTGTTAATATATGCTATGCTGTGGAGTTTTGTTTGAAGTTCCACTCCTTATCCAAGCTACAATCCATTGAAGCATGGAACTAAGTAAGATATATCTCTAGTCCAAGATAGGATCCATTGAAACATAGAGAGAATCAAGGTCCACCACTTGTCCAAGCTATGCATGGGTAATTGATATAAGGACCACTACGTTTTCACCTATACTATGCTCTATCATGGATGGTTTCATATCCCACCAATTTTCCAACCTATTTAGTAGGTTGTATTATGGGGGTTTGGTTTCAAGGTACTTCACTTGTCTAAGGTGGGTTCCATTGAACCATGGAGAGAAACAATGTCTACCACTTGTCCGAAATATGCTCCTTTAAAACATAAAAACAAGGTCCACACACTTGTCCAAGCTAAAGTTTCTCTCCATTGAAGCATGGAGAGAAACAAGGTCTACCACCTGTCCAAAATATGCTCCATTGAAACATAAAAGCAAGGTCCACCACTTGTCCAAGCTAATATAACAAATGGGTGTTGGTTACAAGGTGTACCACACTTGTCTAAACTAGTCTTCATGCAAGGTCTACCACATGTCCAAGCTATATGAGCTTGTTTTGAAGGTCTACCACACCTCTTGAAATTAGGATCCATGTAAGGTCCACCTTTTGTCAAGCTATGCATTTAATGAGTACTAAAACTAAGTAAATTGCAGTACTTAAATACCTTTCCAAGCTCATTAAGATTTTGGTCTCTAAGGCCGGCCACCACCACATGTCTAATCTATGCTCTAATTGATTACTTATGCTAGTTCTCAAAGTCCAAACATAAGCTCCCTTCTAGCAAGGTTAGTTTAAATTTAGGCTCCAGCACCTGTCTAAGCTAGGTTCAATTTATGAAGCATCACCATTTAACCATGCTACGATCTAATGTATCATATCAAGGGGGTATTGATAAAAGGTCCAAAACTTATTGAGTTCAAGCTCTTAAGTAATTAAGTCTTTGTGAGTATTAAATGTTATAGTTTTAGTCTACAGATCCACCATTCAAAAACTCAAGTAATTTACTATTTACATTCAAACCTTGAATGCTTGAGATAAAAAATACAAACTCAATCAATACTATATAAAGCAAAATCTAACATTAAGAGTATCAAATCAGTAACAAGAAACACTAACATGCACAAGAAACTCAAAACATACGTGTCTCCATTTCCAAAAAGTCCTCCATTGACAGAGGATGGTGTTGTTGTTGTTCTTCTTCTCTTTGTGGAGAGCACTCCTCTGTAACAGGCACAATGTCGCCTGATTGCGAAGTGGATTGTTGAAGTCCAGCCCATTTTTCTATATCTTCATGAGACTTAACAAAGTCTAGCAGCATGGTCTCCACGCTTTTTGCCTCCTCCACACTATCAATTAAGCAGATAACTTCTTTTTTCTGTTGTATTCCTTCTTGTGCAACCAAGGAGCCATCACCAAAAACATCAACAAGCTTGCGGTCTTCAAAACAATATGTACGAATGTAGTGCTTGACCAAAGCTCTTTTTTTGGCCTCCAAATATTGCAAATCTGACATATCGTTATCTGCTACTTGAAGAAGAGAACAATCAATTGGCATGGGATGTTCCTCTGATCTTCTTCTCAGGTCTTCAAATGCATTGCCTTGTCCCAAGAAGGCAATAACTGTTAGGAATTGAATTGCTCCTTTGCAAGGAGCTGATGGAAAGTGATGCAATGCACCACAACAATGGTAGCTCAGATTATCTCCCATGGCGTGAAAGGCACATTGCAATTTTGTGAAGTTAGTGAAATCCACAAATGCAAGAAAGACAAATCCAGGATCTGTTGACCCTCCAGCAATAGCCAAGATCCCATCCAAAGCATTGTTAAATGTCTCCTCACTCCACTTCAAATTGCCTCCAACGTTTTTTGTCATATCTAAAACACATAAGCCAATAGGCACTTTATTATTGAAGTGGCGCATCAAGTAGAGATTGCCTTCCATTTGTAGGCTCACCACATAGATTGACCATGGCAAATCTCTAGGCTCAGTTTTCTCCTTTTGAAGGTGAATTGCCCATTGCATGTATTTTATTGCTCCATCTGGAAAAGCCATTTTCTTTGTTCCACGCGTCAAACTAGATCTGATCCATTCCTCGCATAGCATTAAAATTGTTTTATAAACAACATCATTGATGTTATACATTTTGACCACCTCCTCCCAGTCTTTACATGGTGAAGACTCATTCAAATTGTTGAAGCCTTCAAGAAGTGCATCTTGAATCAATTTGTCTTGCTTCAACTGCTTGATTCGATCATACATGTCAGTTGCATCACCATCCTTTGCACTCTTTGACAGTAAAATCTTCTCATCTCTAATCTCTTCTTGAATAGTCTTTACCTCTGATTCCTCAAGGCCACAAAGGTATCTAAATACAGTTGTTGGGGGTTTCTTATTCTCCTCTTCTAGATTTTCAATGATTTCTATCCAGCAATCATAAACTAAATCAGAGTACGTGACCATGTGTGCCTGTTTAGCAATCCAACTTGCTGCTGCACTCATTCTTGCCAATCGAAGAAAAGCCTAAAAAGAAATAGAGAAATAATTAAACTATTGAGCAAGATTTGTTAATTAAACACTATCAAAAAGACAAAGAAAATAACTTACATCCCATCCGGCACGAGATGCATGTCCCTCTGCAATTCCACTTGCTGCCTTTGGTGGTCGTCCTGAGAAGATCCATTGACTCCGTAAATGTCTCAATATTTGGCTGTAAGGTTGCTTGACATACAATGCCTGAGCCTCCTCATTTGCAATGGCAGATATAGCAGTTGCAACAAATGGAGGAGCATTCACAACAATGCGAGCCTTTCTAAATTTATACACGCTAATCAGTCTTTCAAAGATCTCTTTGTTGTTTTGTTCATTGTGAAGCAAAACTTTTGCAGCATAGATTGAATGCTGCCCATCAAGAATCCAATAATGATAATCTTTAATTTTTTGCTCCTCTACCTCTTCTACTGCCAAAGGAGTCCCCTTCTTTGATTTTGCATTTCGAACAGGCATCAAATATGCACATGCTGCAGGCTTGGTCGTACTCCGTGAAAATCCAAATAACACACTTTCAGCGTGTTTTTTATCCATAATACGTGCATTATAGTGATCAGGAGCAAGCCAACAATTTTGAATAGGGATATCAAATTCCCTATATTGGAAAGGAAAATAATTTATGTACTTATTCATTCCACCTGTATCTTTTTCTTGTCCTTTCATGGCCTCAGCTTCTAAAACATCTGGATCCACAATTCTCATCTTTGACATTGAACCCTCTGTTGATGAGGATGCCAAAGATGCCTTGTCTACATCCAAAATGGAACTAGTTCGCTTAGCTTCTACTTTCTGCACTTTTGCTTGCTTCTTTGTGGATGGTGGTCGTGAAGCTTTCACCTTTTTTCGTTGTAGTGTGGCAATGATGGAGCTTTGAAGTTGATCTGCTGTGATATTTGGATTTGATTCTGCAAACTTCCATCCTCGAGAAAACATTGTCTCTTCTTTGTTTCTAGACATGCGCTCCAATGCATATGCTCCTGGAGATAGTTGAAATTCTAGATTCATTGGAACTAGAATGTCAATGCATTCCACCTCTGGATGACTATCAACTACAGAGACAGATGCTTCCACAACTTGTCCAACATCTTCAAACAAGCTGTCATTCTCCTTTTTGGCAATAAATAGATGCACCTTATGAAATTGTGCACCCTCTATACCATGTATGTCCAAATACCATTTCCTAAGATCATTGCAAGTATAGTCAACTGAGACAGCAACCCTTGCAACCTGTTTTTTTGGAGCCATCTTTCCTGAAACAAAAAAAACCAAATGTTATTTTAACATATACTTTTTTGTAATGGATTAAGTTTGTGTGAATACAAGTTCCACCACTTGTTCAAGCTAGATCTAAGCAAGTATACATAGTGATCATTTAAGCTAGTAAACTAAGGGAAGGGAGAAGTAAGGTCCACCACTTGTCCAAGCTCAGCTCTAGACAACATGGAGAGATTCGAGGTCTACTAATTGTCTAATATAGGCTAACTATATTGAAACATAGAGAGAAGCAAAGGTCCACCACTTGTCCAATCTAGGGTCCATTGAAACATGGAGAGAAGGATGCTCCACCATTTGTCCAAATAGGCTCCATTGAAACATGAAGAGAAGCAAGATGCACCATGTCTTTGAGATGCTAGGCTCCATTGAAATACCTTAAACCCATGATATTTTGTATATGTGGGGTTTAAATTCAAGGTCCACCACTTGTCCAACCTATTATCCCTAGTAGCATGAGTGGTTTGGTCTCAAGATTCACCACTTTTCCACTCTATGTCATTATATTAAGAAGATCTGGGTGTTAAGGTCCACCACTTGTCCAACCTATAAGGCTATATCTTAAATGGTATTATTTACCACCACTTGGAATGCACATGATGGGTTTTACATAGGGGTATGGTTCCAAGGTCCACCACTTGTCCAAGCTAACTCTATTGAAACATAGAGAGAATCAAAGGTCCACCACTTGTCCAAGCTAGGCTCCATTGAAACATGGAGAGAAGGATGCTCCACCATTTGTCCAAGCCAGGTTTGATTGAAACATGAAGAGAAGCAAGCTGCACCATGTCTCCAAAATGCTAGGCTCCATTGAAATATCTTAAACCCATGATATTTCGTACATGGGGGGTTTACATTCAAGGTCCACCACTTGTCCAACCTATTATCACTAGTAGCATGAGTGGTTTGATGTCAAGATTCACCACTTTTCCACTCTATGTCATTATATTAAGAAGATCTGGGTGTTAAGGTCCACCACTTGTCCAACCTATAAGGCTATATCTTAAAGGGTATTCTTTCTCACCACTTGAATGACCATGATAGTTTTTACATGGGGGTTTGGTTCCAAGTTCCACCACTTGTCCAAGCTAACTCTATTGAAACATAGAGAGAAGCAAAGGTCCACCACTTGTCTAAGCTAGGGTCCATTGAAACATGGAGAGAAGGATGCTCCACCATTTTTCCAAGATAGGCTCCATTGAAACATGAAGAGAAGCAAGCTGCACCATGTCTCCAAGATGCTAAGATCCATTGAAATACCTTAAACCCACGATATTTTGTACATGGGGAGTTTACATTCAAGGTCCACCACTTGTCCAACCTATTATCTCTAGTAGCATGAGTGGTTTGGTCTCAAGATTCACCACTTTTCCACTCTATGTCATTACGTTAAGAAGATCTGGGTGTTAAGGTCGACCACTTGTCCAACCTATAAGGGTATATCTTAAAGGGTATTCTTTCTCACCACTTGAAATGTCCATGATATGTTTTACATGGGGGTTTGGCTCCAAGGTCCACCACTTGTCCAAGCTAACTCTATTGAAACATAGAGAGAAACAAAGGTCCACCACTTGTCCAAGCTAGGCTCCATTGAAACATGGAGAGAAGGATCCTCTACCATTTGTCGAAGCTAACTCTATTGAAACATGGGGGTTTACATTCAAGGTCCACCACTTGTCCAACCTATTAACGCTAGTAGCATGAGTGGTTTGGTCTCAAGATTCACCACTTTTTCACTCTATGTCATTATATTAAGAATATTTGGGTGTTAAGGTCCACCACTTGTCCAACCTATAAGGCTATATCTTAAGGGTTATTCTTTCTCACCACTTGGAGTGACCAGCATAGGTTTTACATGGGGGTTTTGTTTCAAGGTCCACCACTTGTCCAAGCTAACTCTATTGAAACATAGAGAGAATCAAAGGTCCACCACTTGTCCAAGCTAGGGTCCATTGAAACATGGAGAGAAGGATGCTCCACCATTTGTCCAAGATACGCTCCATTGAAACATGAAGAGAAGCAAGCTACACCATGTCTCCAAGATGCTAGGCTCCATTGAAATACCTCAAACCCATGATATTTTGTACATGGGGGGTTTACATTCAAGGTCCACCACTTGTCCAACCTATTATCTCTAGTAGCATGAGTGGTTTGGTCTCAAGATTCACCATTTTTCCACTCTATGTCATTCTATTAAGAATATCTGGGTGCTAAGGTCCACCACTTGTCCAACCTATAAGGCTATATCTTAAACTTTATTCTTTCTCACCACTTGGAGTTACCAAGATAGGTTTTACATGGGAGTTTGGTTCCAAGGCCCACCACTTGTCCAAGCTAACTCTATTGAAACATAGAGAGAAGCAAAGGTCCACCACTTGTCCAAGCTAGGCTCCATTGAAACATGGAGAGAAGGATGCTCCACCATTTGTCCAAGATAGGCTCCATTGAAACATGAAGGGAAGCAATCTGCACCATGTCTCCAAGATGCTAGGCTCCATTGAAATACCTTAAACCCATGATATTTTCGTACATGGGGGGTTTACATTCAAGGTCCACCACTTGTCCAACCTATTATCTTAGTAGCATGAGTGGTTTGGTCTCAAGATTTACCACTTTTCCACTCTATGTCGTTATATTATGAAGATCTAGGTTTTAAGGTCGACCACTTGTCCAACCTATAAGGCTAGATCTTAAAGGGTATTATTTCTCACCACTTGGAATGACCATGATATGTTTTACATGGGGGTTTGGTTCCAAGGTCCACCACTTGTCCAAGCTAACTCTATGGAAACATAGAGAGAAGCAAAGGTCCACCACTTGTCCAAGCTAGGCTCCACTGAGACATTTAGAGAAGGATGATCCCCCATTGGTGGAAGATAGGCTTCATTGAAACATGAAAAGAAGCAAGTTGCACCATGTCTCCAAGATTCTAGGATCCATTGAAATACCTTAAACCCACGATATTGTTTACATGTGGGGTTTAACGTCAAGGTCAGTCACTTTCCAAGCTATTATCCCTAGTAGCATGAGTGGTTTGGTCTCAAGATTCACCACTTTTCCACTCTATGTCATTATATAAAGAAGATCTAGGTGTTAAGGTCGACCACTTGTCCAACCTATAAGGGTATATCTTAAAGGTATTCTTTCTCACCACTTGAAATGTCCATGATATGTTTTACATAGGGGTTTGGTTCCAAGGTCCACCACTTATCCAAGCTAACTTTATTCTTCTCATAGAGAGAAGCAAAAGGTCCACCACTTGTCCAAGCTAGGCTCCATTGAAACATGGAGAGAAGGATGCTCCACCATTTGTCGAAGCTAACTCTATTGAAACATGGAAGGTTTACATTCAAGGTCCACCAGTTGTCCAACCTATTAACGCTAGTAGCATGAGGGGTTTGGTCTCAAGATTCACCACTTTTTCACTCTGTGTCATTATATTAAGAATATTTGGGTATTTAAGGTCCACCACTTGTCCAACCTATAAGACTATATCTTAATGGTTATTCTTTCTGACCACTTGGAGTGACCATGAAAGGTTTTACATGGGGTTTGGTTCCAAGGTCCACCACTTGTCCAAGCTAACTCTATTGAAACATAGAGAGAAGCAAAGGTCCACCACTTGTCTAAGCTAGGGTCTATTGAAACATGGAGAGAAGGATGCTCCACCATTTGTCCAAGATAGACTCCATTGAAACATGAAGAGAAGCAAGCTGCACCATATCTCCAAGATGCTAGCCTCCATCGAAATACCTTAAACCCACGTTATTTTGTACATGGGGATTTACATTCAAGATCAACAATTTGTCCAACCTATTATCGCTAGTAGCATGAGTGGTTTGCTCTCAAGATTCACCACTTTTCCACTCTCTGTCATTATATTAAGAATATTTGGTGTTAAGGTCCACCACTTGTCCAACCTATAAGACTATATCTTAATGGTTATTCTTTCTCACCCCTAAAGACTATATCTTAATGGTTATCCCTAGCTATTATTGCTAGTAGCTGAGTGGTTTGGTCTCAAGATTCACCACTTTTATTAGAATATGTGGGTGTTAAGGTCCACCACTTGTCCAACCTATAAGGCTACATCTTAAAGGTTATTCTTTCTTACTACTTGGAGTGACCATGATAGGTTTTACATGGGGTTTGGTTCCAAGGTCCACCACTTGTCCAAGCTAACTCTATTGAAACATAGAGAGAAGCAAAGGTCCACCCTTGTCTAAGCTAGGGTCCATTGAAACATGGAGAGAAGGATGCTCCACCATTTGTCCAAGGTAGGCTCCATTGAAACATGAGGAGAAGCAAGGTGCACCATGTCTCCAAGATGCTAGGCTCCATCGAAAAACATTAAACCCACGATATGTCGTAGATGAGGGGTTTACATTCAAGGTCCAACACTTGTCCAAGCTATTATTGCTAGTAGCCTGAGTGGTTTGGTCTCAAGATTCACCACTTTTCCACTCTATGTCATTATATTAAGAATATCGCGTGTTAAGGTCCACCACTTGTCCAACCTATAAGGCTACATCTTAAAGGTTATTCTTTCTTACCACTTGGAGTGACCATGATAGGTTTTACATGGGGGTTTGGTTCCAAGGTCCACCACTTGTCCAAGCTAACTCTATTGAAACATAGAGAGAAACAAAGGTCCACCACTTGTCCAAGCTAGGGTCCATTGAAACATGGAGAGAAGGATGCTCCACCATTTGTCCAAGATAGGCTCCATTGAAACATGACGAGAAGCAAGCTGCACCATGTCTCCAAGATGCTAGGCTCCATCGAAATACATTAAACCCACGATATTTCGTAGATGAGGGTTTACATTCAAGGTCCACCACTTGTCCAAGCTATTATTGCTAGTAGCCTGAGTGGTTTGGTCTCAAGATTCACCACTTTTCCACTCTATGTCATTATATTAAGAATATGTGGGTGTTAAGGTCCACCACTTGTCCAACCTATAAGGCTACATCTTAAAGGTTATTCTTTCTACCACTTGGAGTGACCATGATAGGTTTTACATGGGGGTTTGGTTCCAAGGTCCACCACTTGTCCAAGCTAACTCTATTGAAACATAGAGAGAAGCAAAGGTCCACCCCTTGTCTAAGCTAGGGTCCATTGAAACATGGAGAGAAGGATGCTCCACCATTTGTCCAAGGTAGGCTCCATTGAAACATGAGGAGAAGCAAGGTGCACCATGTCTCCAAGATGCTAGGCTCCATCGAAAAACATTAAACCCACGATATGTCGTAGATGAGGGGTTTACATTCAAGGTCCACCACTTGTCCAACTATTATTGCTAGTAGCCTGAGTGGTTTGGTCTCAAGATTCACCACTTTTAATTAAGAATATGTGGTGTTAAGGTCCACCACTTGTCCAACCTATAAGGCTACATCTTAAAGGTTATTCTTTCTTACCACTTGGAGTGACCATGATAGGTTTTACATGGGGTTTGGTTCCAAGGTCCACCACTTGTCCAAGCTAACTCTATTGAAACATAGAGAGAAGCAAAGGTCCACCACTTGTCCAAGCTAGGGTCCATTGAAACATGGAGAGAAGGATGCTCCACCATTTGTCCAAGATAGGCTCCATTGAAACATGAGGAGAAGCAAGCTGCACCATGTCTCCAAGATGCTAGGCTCCATCGAAATACATTAAACCCACGATATTTCGTAGATGAGGGGTTTACATTCAAGGTCCACCACTTGTCCAAGCTATTATTGCTAGTAGCCTGAGTGTTTGGTCTCAAGATTCACCACTTTTATAAGAATATGTGGGTGTTAAGGTCCACCACTTGTCCAACCTATAAGGCTACATCTTAAAGGTTATTCTTTCTTACTACTTGGAGTGACCATGATAGGTTTTACATGGGGTTTGGTTCCAAGGTCCACCACTTGTCCAAGCTAACTCTATTGAAACATAGAGAGAAGCAAAGGTCCACCCCTTGTCTAAGCTAGGGTCCATTGAAACATGGAGAGAAGGATGCTCCACCATTTGTCCAAGGTAGGCTCCATTGAAACATGAGAGAAGCAAGGTGCACCATGTCTCCAAGATGCTAGGCTCCATCGAAAACATTAAACCCACGATATGTCGTAGATGAGGGTTTACATTCAAGGTCCACCACTTGTCCAAGCTATTATTGCTAGTAGCCTGAGTGGTTTGGTCTCAAGATTCACCACTTTTCCACTCTATGTCATTATATTAAGAATATGCGGTGTTAAGGTCCACCACTTGTCCAACCTATAAGGCTACATCTTAAAGGTTATTCTTTATTACCACTTGGAGTGACCATGATAGGTTTTACATGGGGGTTTGGTTCCAAGGTCCACCACTTGTCCAAGCTAACTCTATTGAAACATAGAGAGAAACAAAGGTCCACCACTTGTCCAAGCTAGGGTCCATTGAAACATGGAGAGAAGGATGCTCCACCATTTGTCCAAGATAGGCTCCATTGAAACATGAGAGAAGCAAGCTGCACCATGTCTCCAAGATGCTAGGCTCCATCGAAATACATTAAACCCACGATATTCGTAGATGGGGTTTACATTCAAGGTCCACCACTTGTCCAAGCTATTATTGCTAGTAGCCTGAGTGGTTTGGTCTCAAGATTCACCACTTTTATTAAGAATATGTGGGTGTTAAGGTCCACCACTTGTCCAACCTATAAGGCTACATCTTAAAGGTTATTCTTTCTTACTACTTGGAGTGACCATGATAGGTTTTACATGGGGTTTGGTTCCAAGGTCCACCACTTGTCCAAGCTAACTCTATTGAAACATAGAGAGAAGCAAAGGTCCACCCCTTGTCTAAGCTAGGGTCCATTGAAACATGGAGAGAAGGATGCTCCACCATTTGTCCAAGGTAGGCTCCATTGAAACATGAGGAGAAGCAAGGTGCACCATGTCTCCAAGATGCTAGGCTCCATCGAAAAACATTAAACCCACGATATGTCGTAGATGAGGGGTTTACATTCAAGGTCCACCACTTGTCCAAGCTATTATTGCTAGTAGCCTGAGTGGTTTGGTCTCAAGATTCACCACTTTTCCACTCTATGTCATTATATTAAGAATATGCGCGTGTTAAGGTCCACCACTTGTCCAACCTATAAGGCTACATCTTAAAGGTTATTCTTTATTACCACTTGGAGTGACCATGATAGGTTTTACATGGGGTTTGGTTCCAAGGTCCACCACTTGTCCAAGCTAACTCTATTGAAACATAGAGAGAAACAAAGGTCCACCACTTGTCCAAGCTAGGGTCCATTGAAACATGGAGAGAAGGATGCTCCACCATTTGTCCAAGATAGGCTCCATTGAAACATGACGAGAAGCAAGCTGCACCATGTCTCCAAGATGCTAGGCTCCATCGAAATACATTAAACCCACGATATTTCGTAGATGAGGGGTTTACATTCAAGGTCCACCACTTGTCCAAGCTATTATTGCTAGTAGCCTGAGTGGTTTGGTCTCAAGATTCACCACTTTTATTAAGAATATGTGGGTGTTAAGGTCCACCACTTGTCCAACCTATAAGGCTACATCTTAAAGGTTATTCTTTCTTACTACTTGGAGTGACCATGATAGGTTTTACATGGGGGTTTGGTTCCAAGGTCCACCACTTGTCCAAGCTAACTCTATTGAAACATAGAGAGAAGCAAAGGTCCACCCTTGTCTAAGCTAGGGTCCATTGAAACATGGAGAGAAGGATGCTCCACCATTTGTCCAAGGTAGGCTCCATTGAAACATGAGAGAAGCAAGGTGCACCATGTCTCCAAGATGCTAGGCTCCATCGAAAAACATTAAACCCACGATATGTCGTAGATGAGGGGTACATTCAAGGTCCACACTTGTCCAAGCTATTATTGCTAGTAGCCTGAGTGGTTTGGTCTCAAGATTCACCACTTTTCCACTCTATGTCATTATATTAAGAATATGCGCGTGTTAAGGTCCACCACTTGTCCAACCTATAAGGCTACATCTTAAAGGTTATTCTTTCTTACCACTTGGAGTGACCATGATAGGTTTTACATGGGGGTTTGGTTCCAAGGTCCACCACTTGTCCAAGCTAACTCTATTGAAACATAGAGAGAAACAAAGGTCCACCACTTGTCCAAGCTAGGGTCCATTGAAACATGGAGAGAAGGATGCTCCACCATTTGTCCAAGATAGGCTCCATTGAAACATGACGAGAAGCAAGCTGCACCATGTCTCCAAGATGCTAGGCTCCATCGAAATACATTAAACCCACGATATTTCGTAGATGAGGGGTTTACATTCAAGGTCCACCACTTGTCCAAGCTATTATTGCTAGTAGCCTGAGTGGTTTGGTCTCAAGATTCACCACTTTTATTAAGAATATGTGGGTGTTAAGGTCCACCACTTGTCCAACCTATAAGGCTACATCTTAAAGGTTATTCTTTCTTACTACTTGGAGTGACCATGATAGGTTTTACATGGGGGTTTGGTTCCAAGGTCCACCACTTGTCCAAGCTAACTCTATTGAAACATAGAGAGAAGCAAAGGTCCACCCCTTGTCTAAGCTAGGGTCCATTGAAACATGGAGAGAAGGATGCTCCACCATTTGTCCAAGGTAGGCTCCATTGAAACAAGAGAAGCAAGGTGCACCATGTCTCCAAGATGCTAGGCCCATCGAAAAACATTAAACCCACGATATGTCGTAGATGAGGTTTACATTCAAGGTCCACCACTTGTCCAAGCTATTATTGCTAGTAGCCTGAGTGTTTGGTCTCAAGATTCACCACTTTTATTAAGAATATGTGGGGTGTTAAGGTCCACCACTTGTCCAACCTATAAGGCTACATCTTAAAGGTTATTCTTTCTTACCACTTGGAGTGACCATGATAGGTTTTACATGGGGGTTTGGTTCCAAGGTCCACCACTTGTCCAAGCTAACTCTATTGAAACATAGAGAGAAGCAAAGGTCCACCACTTGTCCAAGCTAGGTCCATTGAAACATGGAGAGAAGGATGCTCCACCATTTGTCCAAGATAGGCTCCATTGAAACATGAGGAGAAGCAAGCTGCACCATGTCTCCAAGATGCTAGGCTCCATCGAAATACATTAAACCCACGATATTTCGTAGATGAGGGTTTACATTCAAGTCCACCACTTGTCCAAGCTATTATTGCTAGTAGCCTGAGTGGTTTGTCTCAAGATTCACACTCCACTTTTATTAAGAATATGTGGGTGTTAAGGTCCACCACTTGTCCAACCTATAAGGCTATATCTTAAAGGTTATTCTTTCTTACCACTTGGAGTGACCATGATAGGTTTTACATGGGGTTTGGTTCCAAGGTCCACCACTTGTCCAAGCTAACTCTATTGAAACATAGAGAGAAGCAAAGGTCCACCACTTGTCCAAGCTAGGGTCCATTGAAACATGGAGAGAAGGATGCTCCACCATTTGTCCAAGATAGGCTCCATTGAAACATGAGGAGAAGCAAGGTGCACCATGTCTCCAAGATGCTAGGCTCCATCGAAAAACATTAAACCCACGATATGTCGTAGATGAGGGGTTTACATTCAAGGTCCACCACTTGTCCAAGCTATTATTGCTAGTAGCCTGAGTGGTTTGGTCTCAAGATTCACCATTTTTCCACTCTATGTCATTATATTAAGAATATGTGCGTGTTAAGGTCCACCACTTGTCCAACCTATAAGGCTACATCTTAAAGGTTATTCTTTCTTACCACTTGGAGTGACCATGATAGGTTTTACATGGGGGTTTGGTTCCAAGGTCCACCACTTGTCCAAGCTAACTCTATTGAAACATAGAGAGAAGCAAAGGTCCACCACTTGTCCAAGCTAGGCTCCATTGAAACATGGAGAGAAGATGCTCCACCATTTGTCGAAGCTAACTCTATTGAAACATGGGGGGTTTACGTTCAAGGTCCACCACTTGTCCAAGCTATTAGTGCTAGTAGCATGAGTGGTTTTGTCTCAAGATTCACCACTTTTTCACTCTATGTCATTATATTAAGAATATTAGGGTGTTAAGGTCCACCACTTGTCCAACCTATAAGGCTATATCTTAAAGGTTATTCTTTCTCACCACTTGGAGTGACCATGATAGGTTTTAAACATGGGGGTTTGGTTCCAAGGTCCACCACTTGTCCAAGCTAACTCTATTGAATAATAGAGAGAAGCAAAGGTCCACCACTTGTCCAAGCTAGGGTCCATTGAAACATGGAGAGAAGGATGCTCCACCATTTGTCCAAGATAGGCTCCATTGAAACATGAAGAGAAGCAAGATGCACGATGTCTCCAAGATGCTAGGCTCCATCGAAATACCTTAAACCCACGATATTTCGTAGATGGGGGGTTTACTTTCAAGGTCCACCACTTGTCCAAGCTATTATCGCTAGTAGCATGGTTTGGTCTCAAGATTCACCAGTTTTCCACTCTATGTCATTATATTAAGAATATCTGGGTGTTAAGGTCCACCACTTGTCCAACCTATAAGGCTATATTCTAAATGATATTTTTTTTGACCACTTGGAATGTGCATGATATGTTTTACATGGGGTTTTGTTCCAAGGTCCACCACTTGTCCAAGCTAGATCTATTACATATATATTATACATACAATATTCAACTAGATTCCCTACCTATCATGTCCAGTAGCATGGATGCTCTAGCTTGAAGGTCCACCACTTGTCCAACCTATACTCTCTTATGTAAGGGAGATCTCGCTATAAATTCAAAACCTTCCCGCCTAAATTTAAAATATCCCTCCCAAATCTTAAATATCCCGCCTAAATTTTAAAATATCCCGCCCAAATTTTAAAATTCAAACTTTTTTATAAAAATTAAATTTTACTACTTAAATTTAAAATATTCCACGCGAAATTGATTTTAAATTCAAGTTTACCACAAAAAGATATCATTATACCACCTAAATTCAAATATGCAAACCTCAAATCATTATATTGTACATAAATTCAAACAAATTCAAATTAACAAGCCTAAACTGATTAGTTTGCATAGATATGAATTTATCACACCTAAATTATGTCACCATGTTAGAGAGAGTGGTTAGAGAATTTGAACAAGGTCCACCACTTGTCCAACCTAGATACCAAGAAGGATTGAGTGTACAAGGTATTGTTTGGAGGTCCTTATAGTCCACTGGTCTCAAGGTCCACCACTTGTGGTAAGGGTCACCAAAAAGTGTATATATTCATCCAAAGAAATACACGTATTTTGGTCTACATGTCCTAGTTTAAACCATTTATGTCCATTAGGTGTATCACTAAACAACACTACTATTTTTGAGAAACAGAAGTTACAATCATATCTACAAATGGATTAGAGGAAAATCAGCTCAGCATACATCCAGAACTCGCTACAAGAATCGACTTTAACAGATCACGCAAGTAAGTCTTCCATTCAATTTTACTAGTATTACAATGTGTTAGTTATTTGTGATATTTATGTATGTATATATACTATGTGTGCATATCGTAATTAAGTGTAATTGTGTATCTGCATTATGTATGAGTATTACAATGAAATAACACAAATATACATACATACACATAGATAACACAGACGCACACATACATGAGCATGTATTTTCAAGAGAGAGATAGCAACAGATAGATAGAAGAGAGAGAGAGAGAGAGAGAGAGAGAGAGATAAATACCTGTTTTTTAGAGAGAGGAGAGAGAAAGATAACAGATTTCACTGTGTTTATGTATGTGGAAGAGAGGAAGACGATGTATGGGAATATGTGCACGTATTTTCAAGAGAGAGACAACAAGATAACAGATTTCACTTGGGTTATGTATGTGGAAGTGAGGAAGACGATGTGTGGGAATATGTGCATGTATTTTCAAGAGAGAGACAGCAAGATAACAGATTTCACTGTGGTTATGTATGTGGAAGAGAGGAAGACGATGTGTGGGAATATGTGTATGTGTGCGGGGATACTTTTAAACTATGTATCTCTGTCTTTTGACGAGAGAGTGTGTGTGCAAGAAGAGTTACAGAGAACCATCTTCTCTATATGGAGAAAGACAGAGAGTGAGAGAGAGAGAAATACCTGTTTTTTCTCTATTCGTGAGGTGTGCAATGTCTCCTGAGAAGACTGCCCGATCCTGCCCTTCTGGAAAGCGTTGTGTACGCTGCTGTTTCTTTATCTTGTGCGCGAACTTTCAATCCTGTGCACTCCACCTGTGTGTTGTGTACGATGCCGAGCTTGCTCCTCTACGCGCGCGTATACTCCAACTGTGTGCGATCCGTGTGCGCTTTCTGTGTGTTTGCTGCTCGCCTGCTTTCTCTGTGTGCGTTGCTCGTGCGCTCTCTGTGTGCCTAATCTTGATAGGGTTTATTAGAATGCCACGTATGCTACAAGTCCATGTTTTATCATAGGATTAAAAAAACAAAAGCAATATAAAAAATTAACCAATTCACACGGCCAAAATTAAAGAAATCATGGTTGAAAATATGAAAACATGCGTAACTCTATACTAGAATTCACTTTAAAAAAAAAAAATCTTTGGGCGCTGCCCCTAGCCCCGCGGGGGGCGCTTGACCCCGGACCCCGCTGCCCCGGAACAATATCCCAAAATCAACCTCCCAAGCCCCGCCATCGAGAGCGCTATATTCCACATCCCCATCAAGAGCGCTACCCCCAAACCTCACGTGGAAGCGCTGCCTTGTCACCCCATTGTGGCATTGCCCTAAGACCCCGCATCTGGAGTGCTAAATGGGAACATTCTTCATTAGTGAAATTTTGAACATAAATTATATTAGCATATACTTAAATATAATACAAATATTAACATATTAGCTATACTACTAATTTACTATAGCAGTTCTAGATTATGTCCCATACTATATTTAAGGTGCCAAAGGTTTGGCCTTATGGTCCTAGATTTAGCCAAGTGGTCAACACATATAGGACCAAGTGCACACTGTGCCACAAAACTTGGCCACCACTTCACTTGCCAAAGTTTAGGCCACATGGTCAATCCTAACTTTCCAATGTTCTTATTATGTCACCTTTTGCCTCGTGGAAAACCTAGGCTTGTTTTCACATACTCAGGCACTTCAAGCCACAATAAATTGTCATTACTCTTCGGCAACCCTTTTGTTCAAGTCTTTGAAAAACATTGTTTAAGGCCACCCTAAACCATTTTCATTTAGGGGTGTCTAAAACTAGCTTTTTGGCAATTCGAGAAGAAAATGGTCAAAGTTTTATACTTAGTTTTAACCACTTGACCAATTCAAATATTGGAAAGCAAGGTCTTGTAATACTTTTCTTTGGACATCACACATTAAAACTAGGTCCCTCACTTGTCCAAGCTATGCTCTAATACAATAAAGGGCTTTTGGTTTCAAGATGCACCACTTTCCCAACCTTGATTCCATTAAAGAAGCTAGCTCTACTTAGACATTTAATAGCAAGGTCCTGCAGCAGTTCAGATTGAACATTTTCCATGGCAGCTAGGTCCACCACTTATCTAAGCTATGCTCTAATAGAGTAAGGGGTTTTGGTTTCAAGATCCACCACTTGTCCAAACTTGATTTGGGAAGCAAGGTCCTATAATAGTTTGCTTGGACATTCACCATTACAACTAAGTCCACCACTTCTCCAAGCTATGTTCTAATACACTAAGGAGGTTTTGGTTTCAAGGAGAACCACTTGTACGACTTTGTTTTTGGAAGTAAGGTCTTTACATAGTTCACCTTGGACCTTGGACATTGGATACTACAACTAAGCCCACCACTTGTCCAAGATATCCTCTATATATAGCCAAAGGGTTTGGGTTTCAAGATTCACCACTTTTCCAACCTTTCTTCCATTAAAGAAAGGAGGGGCATTATAACTAGGTCCACCACTTGTCCAAGCTATGCTCTGATATAGAAAGGGGATTTTGGTTTCAAGGTCCACCACGTGTTCAACCTTGCAAGACTCAAGGGATACTTGGACATTGGAAAGCATAGTCCTATAGTAGTTGATAGGTGGCAGTGGGTATTACAACTAGGTCCAACCTATGCTCTCATATAGCAAAGAGGCTTTGCTTTCAAGGTCCACCACTTGTCCAACCTTGCTTCCATTAAAGAAATGAGGGCTACGTAAACATTGGCAAGCAAGGTAGCAAGGTCCTAAGGTGTTTTCACCTTGGATATTGGGCATTATAACTAGGTCCACCACTTGTCCAAGCTATGCTCTGATAAAGAAAGGGATTTTCGTTTCAAGGTCCACCATGTGTTCAACCTTTCTAATATAGAAAGGGGATTTTCGTTTCAAGGTCCACCACGTGTTCAACCTTGAAAGACTCAAGGGATACTTGGACATTGGAAAGCATAGTCCTATAGTAGTTGATAGGTGGCAGTGGGTATTAAAACTAGGTCCAACCTATGCTCTATATAGCAAAGAGGCTTTGGTTTCAAGGTCCACCACTTGTCCAACCTTACTTCCATTAAAGAAATGAGGGGCTACGTAAACATTGGCAAGCAAGGTAAAAGTCCTAAGGTATTTCACCTTGGATATTGGGCATTATAACTAGGTCCACCACTTGTCCAAGCTATGCTCTGATATAGAAAGGGGATTTTTGTTTCAAGGTCCACCACGTGTTCAACCTTGAAAGACTCAAGGGATACTTGGACATTGGAAAGCATAGTCCTATAGTAGTTGATAGGTGGCAGTGGGTATTACAACTAGGTCCACCACTTGTCCAACCTATGCTCTCATATAGCAAAGAGGCTTTGGTTTCAAGGTCCACCACTTGTCCAACCTTGCTTCCATTAATATAGCAAGGAGGATTTGGTCTCAAGGTTCACCACTTGTCCAACCTATGCAAACCTTTTTCATGTTGTAGCATGATTTTTGTTTGAAGAGTATTTTTCTATAACTATGGATTTAACAATGTAATCTTTTACTTACAGGATGGACTTCGAATCTGGGGAGAAAGTACATATGATACTTGACAATGAAATCGTTGGTATTGGTTGTGTTGTGTAGAACAGATCCAGATTCCACTTGTGGTGGTACAAAGATAGGGCTGGAAATGTCTCCATACTAGTGGAGGAATGCTTGAAGGATGTGGTCCTACCTTTTCCTACAATGGATACTTCATCTCTCCAAGGCTCATTATGGAGTGCTGTTCGATGGTCAAAGCTTCTTTTGCAATCTTTTGTATTAAAATGGGAACTTAATTGATCCACAGAAAGCTACAATGGTGATGAAGAACATGATCATTCTGATCCTCTAGTTACAGATGCAATACCTATGACAAGCCCAGAATTGAAGCAATGATTCGAGAGTCTTGGAGAAATCAGAGGGTCCTTTTAAAAGATGACACAATGATGCAAACCATGAATGAAGGGACCATCTTATATGTATTTCCACATGATTATGTCAACTTTCAGGAACTTGGTCCTGATTGTGTGGTGTGGGTATTGAAAGAGAAAATGCAAGCATTGATGATGTGGTTGAAGTGGGTAGCATCACTTTGCTAAAGTGGCCCATCAAGCAGACAACAATGTTGAATGGGAGCCCATTACAACGATTTGTTCCTGTTGATGGCATGCATGCTACATATGAGGATGTATCCAACGATGACAATGTTGGAAAAAAACTTGATGGGAGTAATGTTGTCCAGTTGTCAAGGAAGAGACGATACACTTTCATGAACAGGACTCAAAAATCAAAAGCAGCACCAGCTTCGACTTTTTACCTTTCAAACAAATCAATTCAAAGGGTATCATGCATTGATTGTTGTGCACAAAAATGCTGCCAATTTGCAGATCGTGATATGGTGACAAGGTTACGACAACAATTTTGGGAGAGTCTCAAAAATCACGCACTAATTATGTTTATGATGTTCTTTCTATATGTTATCAGAAAGATGAGAAGTCACGATACCAATTCAGGCTAAATGGCTCTATTGTTTGTTGTAGAGCATGGTATGAGCTACATGGAATACCAAAGACATCATTTTATCGATACAAGGAGAACTTTGAAAATGGTGTGCGCAATATGTACATGGGAACACATGTACATTGAGAAGGGGACTTCAACATACTAGTTTAGCAAGAGCACTACTAAATGAGTTTGTGGAAAACAACTCTGAGAAGATGCCACATAGAAGTAGAACACTGCTAGATGGCTCAAGAGAGACTCAATTGGTGATTCCATCAACATACAAACAAGTGGATATTTTATGTGAAATCAACACGACACTTGACCAAATGGGCTATGAGAAGAAGCTATCCCAATCTTCTTTTGGTAGAATTTGAACAAAGAGTACCCACATGTCACTTTAACAAAGACGAGTGAGTTCTCTAAGTGCAATATTTTGTAGCTCAATCAAGGCAAGGTTAGAAGCTAAACCTTCTCTTGAAGAGAGAGCTCTTCTCTTGAGGGAGAGAGAAGTTCACATGGCACAACAAAAGAGTTGCAGAAGCCTATATTATGCATGGCGCACGTATTCAGAAACTCAACCACAAAAATATGTATGCATAATCCATGATAAGATGGATCAAAAGAAGACTGCCATTCCTAGATTACGCATGTTCCCAAGGGTGTGGATTCAGGATATAATCTGCAGGTGGCATTGATTGGCATGATCACTCATGGACATGGAGAAGGTCATTACGGACACTTTGTCTTAATGGTTTGTGGCCAGCTGATCCAAATCTTACAATTGGCTCAATTGGCTAATTGTTTACATAACCTCGAGAGGATAGATAAGCATCCTCTTGGTGATCTAGTAACAAATGGACTTCCAAGGAGCAATATTTCACTACTACATGCTTTGAACTCAAGGGATGCTTTGGACTACCATAACTTGAGTGATGGAAAAGAGCCCATTGTGCAGTCGTCAGAAATTGCAGAAGAGGAATTGGGGTCAACATTTCGCAGATTGCCAGAGAACTTGTTGCTACAATTGGATAATTGTGCAGGGGAAAACAAAAATCGATACTTATTTGCCTATTTGTCAATGCTTGTTGCAAGGGGTGTTTTCAAAACCATCCAGCTGGGATTTTTAATGGTTGGGCATACACATGAGGACATAGACGCCATGTTTAGTGGTTTTCAGAGAAGTTGAGAGTTACACAAACCTATACTTTGCCACATTTGATGGATACATTACGAAACAGCTCATCTTCATCTCCAGCTCCATTTTTTCTCACAAAGATCCCCGATTTCAAGCAATATTGTGATGGCTATCTTTGTGATGGACAAGACATACTTGTTGGACATTCCAAACCGCTTCAGTTCAGGTTCTTTATGCAGGATGAGACACCAATGATGCAATATAAGGCACATGTAGGTGTATCAAGTTGGAGTGGAAGTATTCGCCTTTGGAAAACAGACACAGAAGGCAAGCCAATGTTACCACATGGAGATCCACCTCTAGTACAAATGGCGGAGTATGTCAAGGCCCACGAAGAAGTCATTTTGGGGCTAAAGAACTATATAAAATTTTGGAAAAATTTAGGGAATGGTTCAAGTATTCCGCGATATTATAGACCCGTGATAGATTATTGGAGTAAGGTAATTGAAGAGATTGGAAAAGCAATCATATCAGAGGGAGTCTTGTATGAAATGTTTTGGCAAAAACTCAAGAATATTCTCACCTACAAAGCACTACAATGAATTTGCAACAAGGAGCAGAAAGATTCCTAGGCCTTGAAGAGTTGAACGATCATTTTTGTGGGCCTCAACGAGATAGGCCAAGGGAAGAGTTTGACCCTATGTCTGATGTGCACCAAGGTGACTTTCTTATGCTTGTTCCGAGTGACACAGAAATCTATCCAGTGTGGCTTGCAATGGCTTTATCTGACATTGATAATGAGCCTACATCACCAAACTACAGAAAACTCTTGATTCAATATTGGGCACCTTGCGCGAGAAAAAGTGGGATGACAGATACTCAAGCTTACAGTAATTGTTGGAAGGGTTATTGGGCTGTCAACTATAAGGACCCACAAGTGTGGGAAACTATAGATGCAATTGTTTGGTCCTGGAGACCCAACAAAGAAGGACCATTTTCTAGAATAAAGATTCCAGAAAGACATGCTCTAAAAGCCAAAGAAGGCCTCACTCGTGCACATCAGCCACACTTGGATCAAAGTTCAGATATGGTATCAAATGTGGAGTAGAATTATGTGGAGCTTCTATTGTGACTATACTAGTCAATTTGTAAACAAAATCTTTTTTGTATCTTCCTTTGTTTTATGTAATTTATAGTTATTATTCAAATCCATGTGTTGTACATCCTCTTGACTTTTGGTGTTTATCAACACCACAATCCTATGAGATTTTCACTTTATTTACTAGCCACACACCTCAATTTTTCCCACTTTAAGTGGAAAATTTCCAAATTACATGAATTCGGTCGATTTGGAGATTCCATAATGTGAGATTTTTACCAAAATACCTAATATGGTCTTAAGTGTATAAATATTCAGACATCAAGACAATTTTTGGCCTATATGAACATCTTTCCATGCCCTCAAGACTGACAAATACTCCAGTCAAATTCAATCAAATGATGGAACGTACTTCCAAGTACATAGGACTTATGTTGGAGTATTTTATGCTATCATAGTGTAGTGTAAATCCTTGAAGAATACAAAGAGAATCTTACTCTTCCAAGCGTGTCTCAATCTAGAAGAGAGTGAGAAAAGATGCATTCTCAATGTACAAGAGCTTGGAACCTGATTATAAAATTGATCTTAACTACAAGACTTGAGTACAACAGAAGGGTTGCTTTCCTGGACAAAACTAGAGCACAAGACAAGAGCTAGAAGATACCTTACCTCGTAGGAGCCTCACAACTTGTGTTGAGAAGACCGATTACAAGAAAAAAAATTGATAACAAGACAAGAACTAGGGAAGGATGTACCGGGCATGAGTCGCACAACTTGTGGTGGCAAGACTGAAGTGCTTGCATCCCAAGACCCCTATTGATACTAGTGCTTGGAGGAGGTTAGAACTGTCTAGGTTCCTCTTGAGGAGGTTAGAATCTTCTAGAACCCTCTTGCCCCTTCTAGTTCTTTTAAAACCTTCTAGATCCTTCTTCAACTTTTTAGAGATCTACAAAAACTTCTAGATTCTTCTAGAACCTTCTAGATCCTTCTTCAACTTTGTAGAGCTTCCACAAATTTCTTCAAAAATATTCTAGACTTTCTAGAATCTCCTTAGTGCTTTCTTGTAGGAAACTCAAGAAGACTGACTTTCAAGCATCCGTGAAACTTATGATAGTGTTTCAATTATTGCAAAATAACAATCTTTACATAAACTATAAAAGGAGTGAATTTGTTTTACAAACCATTCAATGTCTAGGTCATATTATCTCCAAGGATGGAATTCAGATGGATCCACAAAATCTTGAGGTGATAAATGCATGGCATGATCCAAGAAATCTACATGAGATATGAAGTTCCATTAAAATGTGCTCATATTATAGAAGATTCACAACATATTCCTCTATTATAGTAGGACTATTACATGATTCAACCAAGCTCACATCTCTACCTATTTTAGTGCTACACGACCTCTTTGAACCATTTGAGCTTCATTGTGATGCTTGTGGTAATTGCCTTGGAGAGGTTCTTGTCTAGGAAGGGCTTGCCATAGCTTATGAGAGTTTTAAATTTGAAACTCTAATGAGATGAGCCTTGGCATCTACAAAAAAGATCTTTTAGCTGTCTTACATGATTTGGATTCAAGGAGGGGTTATTTTCTTGGTTTTTTTTTCACAAGTTCATTTTCATATTGCTCACATTCTTGACAAGCACAATCAAGTAGTTGATGCACTACCCACAAAGATCTCATTTTCATGTTGTTTCAATAGCCTCTCACAATGATCTTAAATCTGTGGTAGATGAGTATGTTATTGAACCCAATTTTGGAGATGTTATGTTAACCTTAGCTCTAGGGAGAACACAAGAACCATATAAGATTCAGGATGGCTACCTTCTCTAAGGATGTCAGCTATGTTTACCAAATATTTGAGAGATAATGTCATGTATGAATCACATGGTAGGCATAGAGGTATTCAAGCAACAATGAATGTAATTGAAAACGTATTTCTTTTGGCCTACTATGAAGACTGTATCTCGATGCTTTGCATGTCAAAATATCAAATATGGTCGCAGAAAGCAACCCAAATTTCTATACAACCGCTTTCTGTTAGGAAATAAGACGTAGCTAAATAGATAATTGAGTAGATTACTTAATGGAGAGAGACAGATTTATATACACGAGATTATAGAGTAGAGAGAGAGAGAGAGTACACACGATATACGTGGTTCACCCAATGTGGGCTACGTCCACGGGAAAGCAGCCACTCAATGGCTTTAGTACTTCAAAACAAGAAGTAGTTTACAAAGGGATTATACCCTTAATGGAGCTCCCGCCTTGCTTCACTCTCACCACCTCACACTCACCTTGTTGCATCAACTTCACACTATGAAATGTGTGTAGAAATGGCCTCCTTTTATAGGCCAAAAGGGCTGCCCTCTCTTATGAGAGACAGCCATGTGTAGCCGCCCTTGTGCGAATAAGTCCAAATCGGACCCTCCACCCCCATGTGTGGCCGCCCTTGAGAAGACAAGTCCGCTTTTGAATTTGGCCACCGGCCATTGAATTCGGCCACCGGCCACCGCCATTGACTTCCGACCAACGGCCATCGGCCATTGACTACCGCCACCGGCCAACCGACCGGTTGTTTTCTGACCACTTTCCGGCCGCCGTCCGGCCATAATATTCCGGTGAAAAAGAATATTCCGGGCGAAAAATAGTTTCGGGAGCCTCCGCCCCCGAGGCCTTTAAAGTTGCCCCTGATTCTTGTCCGTGAAAATTTTCGTTTCCGGTGAGTGATTTTTCTTCACGCACGATGGCTTCTCCTCATAATGGGGGCCTTACAAATGTACGCTTTTACCACAGAAAATTACAAGGGTAAATCAGGCTCCATACTTAACACTTTCACTTCCTAATTCTATGTGAGAGAGTATAGCTATGCATTTTATCTTTGGTTTACCAAAGTCCATCCAAAGGAACATATGAATATGGAAAATCGTTGAAAAGTTTAGGAAACAAGTATTTGTTTTGATAGAGATCTTAGAATGACTAGTAATTTATGGAAGGGACTCTTTGAAAATCTTGGAATGAGAATCAATTTATTTTTGGCCTATCACCCTCAAATACATCGCCAAAGTGAAATTGTTAAATCCATTGTGCTTGATCTAATGAAAGTCTATGTCATATAAGTAGACTAGTGCAATAACCTTTATCATACACTCTATATGTCTTTAAAGCCAAGCATACTATAATACATTCCTATGTGCATGGATACAACCTCCTACATAGAGTTCCCTAACAAATGCTTCTTATGAGATCACATGCTACTCATCATAGCTACATGCTACTTTTCCTTTATAGTTTGTGGTGCATATCCATTTCACATTCGTATTTAGCCTATATAAGTCCATTACGCTAAACTTGTTATTCTATCTCATTTTCAATCAAGCAAGCTTCATTTCATTTCATTGTATTTACACTCTACCTATTCTACTCACTCTCTATTGCTATGGTTCTCACACAATGATGAATGCCACATTGGTCTACACACCACACACTTACACATGATATAGGGATATTTTGATGAGTGACCAAACGAGACTGCTTGAGTACATCTTACAACAAAAATTTGGAGTAACTCTTTCTTTGAAAGGATACACCGCAATTTTCACATGCATTGCAACATCTTGGTCCACAATATGAGCATAAGCCATCTTTTGTGTAGGTTCGAGTAGAGAGTTGTGTAGAACTTTGAATTTTTATTATCTTGCATAGGCAAGGCATATAAGAGTATTGGAGAATCTAGCACTAGTTCATATAATACATTATTATCTCATTCTCAATGAACATCATCTTCCTAGTTATTTGACAGTATGGATAGTCAATTGAGGGACTATTCCTACTTTCTTACTATCATTCTAATGAGCCTCCTGCTTGTTGCATTATTCTCCAGTAGAGTAGCCACTATGGGATCAAGTATTTTCCTAACAATCAAAAACCTCTGAAGTGTTGACTTGATCTCATTTTGAATTACCTTCATGCTTTTTTTTTAAGCGCATTGATTTCTCACTAGCATTTTTTATTGAGTCCTCAAACTTTGTGTATTCATTATGATCATCTTTCTAATATGAGGACTCCCGTTTATATCTATCTTTGGTATTGTATATTCAAGATAGAATACCAAAACTTGAACTACATTGGGGTGATGTGGTAGGTGGCACTCTACTTGGTCATCGTACTTATGAACTTTCCACTTGGCTGCCATTCTCCTACTCTGAAATAAATCATTTTAAAATTCTCCAAATCCAAACAAGCATCACCATCACTAAAATGGGCCTAGATCTGGAGCTTACTCTCTTGCCTTAGCTTCTTGTTCAGATTGAGAGATTGATTTGGGAACATAGAGGTGGACTAAGTATCTAAATCTTTCTTTGTCTAAACGAATCTCTTTCTCCATGCATGCTAGAACTAGCTGGTGTTGTGTTGATTGGTTTGTTGATTGACCAAGTTGATTGTCCAATGTTTGATTATGTTGTTCCTTGGATTGATCTAGTGTTTTCGCAGTATGCCAATTAACCATCCTTGATCTAGAGAATCATTGTCATTATCATCATCATTGGACTTCTAAAAGGCTTTTTGATCTTATCATCTTCATCTCTTCATCTTGATCATTTTTGTCATCTGTATCTTCTGACCCTTTGTTAGTTTCCTAGCTACTTGCAGTTCTTGATAAGTGCCTAGCTAGCTAGTGCATCTGTATATCTTGTGGCAAGATCTTCCAAGTCAGTCTTTATGTTGCCACCCAACTCCATAGCTTGTCCAAATTCAAAGTGATGCTCCATTTTGAACCAATAATATCTACAAGTGATTTGAAAATGTAGTTGTTAAGGATATCTTGTTTAATAACACCATTGGTTTCTTTCAAGCTCTCAATGATGGCTTGCATTTGATTAAGGGTTGACTCATATGAAAAGGTGTTCTTATTAATATTTTATTTTGGGCAACTAGATTGGAGTTGACAGCTTCCAACTGTGCATAGTCTTCTTGCATTTCCTTAATAGATTGTATGTATTGGTATCCATTCTCTTGTTCTTTTTTAAGTAAGGTCAATCGATTTAAAACCTCCCATTCTCATTGAGCTTTCTTAATAACCTCGTGTTCTTGATACTTCTTTACTTGAACCAATTAACCAACTCATTTCTGGCTTGGAATTCAATCATCTAGGTGACTCCATTGACAATGGTGCTCTAGCTTGTATAAATAGTATCTATGTAGCCATCTGTCTTAGATTACTATTAAATCTCTTAAAAGGGGAAATATATTGCAAATTTTTCACCATTTGACAATACCACAAGTTAGAACATAGTGTCATAAGACCTTGATTCAACTTTGGTGTCATTTGGACTTGTAAATTGTCAGTTAGGCCTAGATTTCACTAAGGTCTAATTATAGATAGAAAAATTGACCTAAAAACTTGAAACTAAACCAAACTCCATAAAACTTGATGAATAGATTTTCTATATTGTAAACATTCAATGTAAGTCACAAAATGGAAGTATCCTTCATTCTAACCCAAGAGACAATAAGAACGCTTATTATCTCCTGCCTTGAATTCAACTTTGAAAAAAAGAATTAAAGGGGATTGGATCTAGGGTAGTAATAGAGTACTTGTGTGAAGTTTCAAGTAATTTGAATTTTTTTTGATTCAGTGCATATTCACTTGAATTACATCTGAAACTTACAAACTCAAAAAAATTTGGGAATGAACTAAACTTGTGCAAAATTGGAAAAAACCCAATTAGAGCTTATTGAACACACACTAACCAATGAGGATCAGCAAAAGTGAAATATAGTGTTTTTTTTACTCAATAGATGATAAGCATGCTTATTATCCTATGATTTATCCAAAGAGCTCATTGTTTTTTTTTTTGGCTGCCAAGGCTAGTAGATCAACCATACAAATAGCTTAAAAATTTGGAATTATTTGGATACAGTTGGCTTCTATACATTCATTGTTTTTGGAACTAAAACTTGTAGATTGGTCCTTTGGCCACTTTGGCAGGTTTGAAGTTAAAAATTTGACCAAGAGTTCTTGTATATATTTGAGGTTAATATACTTACTTGTATATTTTTAATTGTACAAGAGTGATCGATATCAAATTTGAGCAATAGATAGTTTGGAGTTACGACAACTAAAATCTATTGGTATTGGTTCCAAAGGACAATTGTTCTACTTCATTGAGAGCTTTGGGTCTTTATATACCTTAGATCAGGTCATGTCATAGAAAATCAGGGTTACAATATCTTTTGAGGAGAGAGTAAACCAAGGGGAACCACTAGAAACCATAGTGTAAGAAGTGTCTAACACTTTTTACTCCAACTCTAGTTTAGAGATGCCTTCCTTCTCTACTCACTCAGGGACTAAAACCTCTCTTAGGTTCAAACACATATTGACCTTCTACAAGTCCAACAAGCATGGGGCTCATACTTATTTGGACCTTAATGAAGAGTATGTGGTTAAAGTCAATGACCACACTCAAATTTGAGGAGGAAACGCCGTTTTATATAAATTGAAAAAATCCCATTTTTAGATGCTAAATTGGCATGTTAGGATCGTGCTATTCTACTATTTTTAAGCTCAAATTTTTCTTAATTTAGATAAGATGTAATGATCCTAGCACACAAATTTAATTTTTCTATATCAATTTTTTTTTGAAAACTTTCAATGTAGATTTTTGCAAAAGAATTTGTATCAAAGAAATGCTTTAAAACATCAATAAAAGCTTATAAAGATGGATTCTAAAAAAGATAATGTGTCAAAACACACCAAATGATGTGGCTACTAAGCAACATGTATTGATTGTGCCAACCAAAGGTATAATATCTAAACACAAAAAGAATTAACAGCTCTTATCGTAAAATTGGTCAAGTTAATCTCAAGTACGAGAAAATAGCTAGTACCAATTTTAAAACACTATCAAGTTTCAGCTACACTATAGTATGTACAACACCCAGATTAACATTTGATAATTAAAAAAATTCAAGAATATTATAGAGTAGCCTATGGCCCTAAGATCATAACTAGTCATATATGGCATAGTGTCAAAGAATTCATATTCATGCCAAAGAATCTATATTAACATGCAACATTTTCATTAGTACATGCTTTAAAACTTCAATAAAGCTTCTAGACATGGTCTCTCAAAACTTCAATACATGCTTTAAAACTTTAATAAAGCTTCTAGAGGTGGTGTCTCAAGCAACAAGGTGTTTTTAAAACACCATTGATATGACTAATAAGAAGCATGTGAATGATTATTACACCAAATCTGTATGGGTTGTACACAAAGATTTCCAAAAACTCATTTTATAAGATTTTTGGTCTTTATCTCATGTACAACAAATTGCAAGGAGTAGAGTATCTTCAAGATAGAGGGTGTTTAGCAAACACCATTTTTGTAGCACTATCAATTGTCAACATCATTTTGGTAGTTTTCATCACCTCAAAAAGACAAGTATTAAGAAGAAAATGATAGGAGCATCAAAAAGTTATATTAGCAATGTTTACATAGGATGCACTTCATAAGTCCAAAATTTAATGATTTTTTGAAGCCACTTTGTAAATGAGATTTTTTATTTCACTTGAAAGAAGTTGGTAACTAATCAAATCATCGTTCCACTTTCAATGAGATACTTGATGTAACTCAAGAAGAAACTCTTGTAATTTATGAGATTATAATAGCAAAAAGTTTTTCAAAATACGCCCTTGAATGACAACAAAAAATCAATTCAATAGTTTCAATCTAACTCACAACAAATTAAAATGTATTTAACAAACAATAGAGCCTGATGTACATATAAGACTTAGTGTCTTTGAGGTCATAGGATACCTACTTTAATGAACTCTATAATTAGAGCACCTTTTTGTCTTGTGGCCTCAATCTTATGGGGTTATGATACCATATGGTATGGATATGTTGGGGACCTACGATCATAGGGTTCTCTGATTTCAAATGGCATAAATGCTCTATAAAATTCTCATATATTTTTCTTATTTTGAAAGGCATATGGCCACACTTTATTGAAGTGTGGTCAGATATCAAATGGATCCCTATGGAAGAAAGGCCATAAGGTTACATTTCTAAATAACATAAAGTCACTTCAAGAATGTAAAAAAGAACGTTATTTGTCATGAAAGGCTTATGCTTATTAAAGCTACTTATATAGGGATCTGAAGTGCCTTGTTGAAAACCTTTGGATCTTAGAAAACTTATTCTTGGCCACCATTAGTAAGTATCTTGTGGAAGAACATAATCCAATGTATTGCGCTAGGTTCATAGGGTGTTGATACTAGAAATTGAAAATTCCCTAAGCTCATATAGGAACATATGGACTTATGGCCATGTAGATTGTCCTCGATGGTGCAATGGACTCAAATTTCAAAACAACAAACATTTGAATCTTTTAATAAACTAAAATTAAGCAAAGTGCACATCAAACTCAAATACATATAGCATTGAAAGACAAAGTTGCATGAGCATTTTAAAAAATACATAAAGAGATTTTGTAGATTTCATAATAATACAAAACTCTACTTAATCATCAATGTTAGTGGATATCTCTTTGAGATTATAATGAATCTTAATTGTTTTATATAATTCTTGGCCTAATGTACTTTGATAGAAGGCTCCTTGTATCCCAATGTTTGGGCAAGCATAATTGCTTCAATACCTTTTAAGGCTGATAAAGGTTTCATACTCTTTAAAAGACTCAATTTTTCTTGATCAACTATTAATATTTTCTTTTCCTGACCTTTGAGCAGACACTCGACTATTTCTAGATGTTGCACCTTTTTCATCATCGTGAGGACGGGAAGCTTTTGGTAGTCTGCATGTGGAGAAGGTTTTCCCTCGAAAAACCAAATTTATCTCCTCCCACTCTCCAAAAACCATGTGAACATGATTATAAAGTGTCCTTGCACTATGGGTGCTTGTCTATAAAATTAAGAGCTTGTAGTTGTGTGAATGTCATTGACATAATGAAGAGCTCGAATATATGGTAGTAGATCCCCAAGGAGGATATATCCTCCTCATCAACATTGAATGATGGATGAAAATAACAATTCAATGTAGGATTAACACGTCCCTTTAATGATGCATCATCTACTAGGAGCATTCTGTTTGCATCAACCCAAATTTTATCGATGCAGTAGCCAATGGTTTGGAAAGAGGTTCTACTCCTGGATTATCTGGACGAGTGATTCTTGATTCTTCACATGATTGACATTGGATTTGTCCCCAAATCGTAAATAATGAAATCTTATCCCCAGCCTCCTTCTCTAAAATTTTGATGATGTCCATAACATGTGTATCATTAGCAGCTAAGCATATCCCAACGTTGAGATTACTAAGGAGAGTCATTAAAAACTCAATGCATCGTGGTCGTAGAATAATATACTCATGTTGAAACTTTAAGCTCTTCATTTTTTGGACTTGTGCCAATATCATCTCAAAAGAAATCCACCCAAGCTCACTATTATAGTTAGCATTGGTCTGTCAATGGATAAAAGGTCCAGATCACCATGCATCAGATCTTGAGTTACTAAAATGTTGTGGATGGATTCTTCTCATAACCTTATATATGTATTGGAACTTGCATCACCTTATACTTACATAGCATCACTCTTCAAATTATTATCCAATGGTTGCAATGACTGACCTTCAAGAACTTGTAGATTTTTGTCAACTTCTTCAAGAAGGCATTGGTTGCTATGGATATCCACAGACTCTTTCTCAAAAGGTTCAATAGCCTAAAAATACTTTGTACCAGCCATCTCAGGTGAAACTTCATTAACCACAATCTCAAAAGGTTCAATAGCTTGAAAATCCTTTGTACCAACAATCTCAGTGAAAGTTTGTCAACTGCAATATTGTGTTGAAGGACTGCAAGTTTTAAAGAACACCTATTGTTAGCTTTGCACACTCTTAAAAGAAAGTTAGAGAGTATCCAAATGACAAATTTGGTATTTAAGAATATATTTAATAGATATCGAAGAATATTTTTAATAAGACCAAGGATTCCGTTGCTCTATAGCTTGTAGAAATTTAAAGACCACCCTAAAAGGCCTTGTGGATGCATGGTAGACTTTGATTACAAGGTGTTGATAATAGGCTTCTTGACACATTTTGCCCTATGGCCTAAGGGTCGTAGGGTGAACTTTGTTGGTATCTTGAAGATTGTGTGGGAGCTTAACATATGCCTTCTATGGTCTTAGGTCCATAAGGAGTTTTATTTATAGATAATTAAAATAGGAAGAAATCTATATTCTTAGGACCATAGAATACTTTATACCCTGTAGACCCTCTACATTGGCACAATTTAGTCTTATAATTATAGGATGTTTCCATATGATCCTATGGCCATAATGTGCTTTGTTCTAAACCTAAGAGACTGCAAGCTCATGTTTTTGAACCTCTATATTGGTGCTCTATGGTCTTAGTGCCATCGGGGTTCTCATTATGGTTTCTAGGACACACAATGTTGATCATAGGTAGGTTATAGGTTTTCTTCTATTAAAATGAGAGATCCTATGTCCTTAGAGCCATAGGGTGCCAATGTAGCAGCTCAAGGGTCATAGGTTTCCTCTATTCCATATGAGACATCATATGGTCCTAGGGCCATAGGACTGCCAAGATACCCATGTAGGTGCCTTTGAATGGCGTAAATGCTCTTTGAGATCTTTTACATTGACACCTGTGCCACAATCTAGCCCTAGGACCATAGGTTTTCCTATATTCTAATGAGAGATCATATGACCCTAGGGTCATAGGGTGCCAATGTATAAGCTCAAGCACCATAGGTTGCCTCATATTGTAATGAGAGATCCTATGGCCCTAGGGCTACCATGGTACCCATGTAGGTGCTCGTGAGTCTTGTAAATTATCTTTGAGAACTTTTACATTGACACATCTAGCCCTATGGCCATAGGTTGACCTTTATTTTTATTAGAGATCCTATGGCCCTATGGCCATTGGGTGCCAATGTATAAGCTCAAGGGACATAGGTTGTCCTCTATTACAATGAGATATCCTATGGCCCTAGGGCTATCATGGTGCATATGTAGGTTTCCTTGAATTACCTAAATGTTGCTAGAGAGATGTTACATTGACACCTAGGCCACCCTCTATCCCTAGGGTCATAGGTTGCCCTCTATTCCCATGAGAGATCCAATGGTCCTAGGGCCATACTGTGTCAATGTAGAATCTTCAGGGCCATAGGTTTTCCTCTATTGTAATGAGATATCATATGGCCCTAGGGAGATAGGGATGTCATGGTGTCCATATAGGTTCCCTTGAATGTCTTAAATTCTCTTGAAGTGATTTTACATTGACACCTATGTCATTTTCTAGCCCTAGCTGCATAGACTTCTCTCATTTGTAATGACAGATCCTATGGTCTTAGAGCCATAGGGTGAAAATGTATAAGCTCAAGGGCCATAGGTTTCCCTCTATTCCAATCAAAGGTCCTATGGCCCTAGTGACATAGGGCTACCATGATGCCCATGTAGGTGCCTTTGAATGGCCTAAATGATCTTTGAGAGCATTTACATTGACACTTAGGCCACCATCTGTCCCTAGGACAATAGGTCTTCCTTTATTTTGATGAGAGATTCTATGGCCCTAGGGCCATAGGGTGCCAATGTATAATCTCAAGGGCCATAAGTTGACCTCCATTAGAATGAGAGACCCTGTGGCCCTAGGGCCATAGGTCTACCATGCTGCCAATGTAGGTTCCCTTGAATGACCTAGATTCTCTTTGGCACCTTTTACATTAACACCTAGGCCAACCTCTAGCCATAAAGTCATAGGTTGCTCTCTATTTTGATTAGATATCTTATGGAATTAGTGACATATGGTACCAATGTATGAGCTCAAGGGCCATAGGTTGGCAGTTACTCTCTCTTCCAATGAGAGATCCTATGTCCCAAGGGACATAGAGGTGCCATGGTGCCCTTGAATGACCTACATACTCTTTGAGAGATTTTACATTGACTCCTAGGTCACCCTTTGTCCCTTGGACCATAGGTTTCCCTCTATTCAAATGAGAGACCATATGGCCCTAGGGACATAGTGTACCAGTGTATAAGCTTAAGGGCTATAGGTTACCCTCTATTGTAATGAGAGATTCTATGGAATTAGGAAAACAATGCTCAAGGACCATAGGTTTTCTCTATTGTAATGAGAGATCATATGGCCCTAAGGCCTTATAGTGTCAATGTATAATCTCAATTTGACCATAAGTTTCCCTCTATTATAATGAGATATCCTATGGGGCCATAGGGCTTCCATGGTGACCATGTAGGCACACTAGAATGGCCTAAATTCTTTTACAGAGAATTTAACATTGACCCTAGGCCACCCTCTAGCCCTAGGGCCATAGGGTGCCAATGTATATGCTCAAGGGCCATAGGTTTTTGTCTATTTTAATGAGAGTTCATATGATCCTAGAGCCATAAGGCTCAAGTGATTTATGTTTCCCTCTTTTCAAAAGAGAGATCATATGGCCCTAGGGATATAGGATTCCAATGCATAAGCTTAAGGGTCATATGCTTCCATTTGTTCCAATGAGAGATTGTATGGCCTTAGGCCCATAGGGCTACCATGGTGCCATGTAGGTGCCTTTGAATGGCCTAAATGCTCCTAGAGAGCTTTTAGATTAATACCCTATGTTTTTTGGGACACATGATGTCAATCATAGGTTTCTCTAAGAGTTTTAAAGAGCCTATAATACACCTTTCATGTCCTATGTCTATATGGATATGATTTTTTATAGGTATAAAATGATGATAACTTTATATCCTCAGGTCTATAGGATGCACCTCTATATTTTTACCATGTGGTTTGAGGGCTAGAGGATTTTCCCTAGAGTACATGATGTGGTAATAAGCTTCTTCATGAAAACAATATTTCATCATATGGATCTTTTTAGTTATCTTTAAGAATCTATGAGAGCCTAAAATATTTTTGTATTTGGCTTTAGGGCCATAGAGATAGGTTTTTGTAGGTGTAATATAGAGAGAACTCTATAACCTTAGTATTGTAGTAGAGTACTTTTTGCATGTGTCACCCTATGACCCTAAGGCCATAAGACATGTACGGAGTACTCTGGGGAGGTCATCTAAAAAAAATGTAGACTATCACATAAGTTCAACAGAAGGGTATTTAAAGTTCTTAAAATTACAAAAACATATACATAAGGATATTATTTTTCCAATTTTGAGAAAAACTTACAGATTTTAAAGAAATGGGTACATTATATTCCTTAAAAAGTTCACAAAAAAGGGGGTTTTACAAACATGTCTTGAGTGCACATGATATAGTAGTTCTACACATAGTGAACCCTCCGAGGGTTGCTCTACAACCTCAAAATTGTAGGGTGCTTTCTGTAGGTATAAAATAGAGAGAACTCTAGATAACCTCACCATTTTACTTTTTGCTTGTAGCACTTTAGGGCCATAGGGTACTTTTTGCATGTACCACTATATGGTGCCAGATCAATAGAGCATTTATGAAGTACTTTATACATAAAGAGAAATAATATATAGCCTATGGACCATATGATATACTTTATTGAAACAACTTCTTTGCCTATATATTTAGCATTATATAGATCCTAAAGACAAAGGGTGCCTTCTATGTTTGTTAGAGCCTTATTTCCCTAAGTCCATAGGGTAGCCAAGGTGCCCATTAAGAGAATAATGTAATATATATGAAGAGTATCCAATGGCCCTAAGGGTAATGGATAGACTGGGTGTCCTTCTAGAGCATTTATATTGACACCCTTGGGCCATGAAACCAAAGAGTACCCTCTATATGACTTCTATGACCATAACGTGCTTTGTTTTGAGCATAAGGGATTGTGGACTTATCTTTTTGTATTGATATATTGGAACCCTAAGGACCTAGGGCCATAAGACTTACTCTATCTTTTTTGATACAAGGGTGTTGATAATAGGTTTCTAGAAGAAACCCACATTATACACTATGACCTAAGGGCCAAAGGATGCTCTTTGTAAATATTTTTAAGACTCTATGAAAGCAAAAAATATAAGTTTATATGGAATTAGAACCATAAAAAAAGGATTGCTTATGAGTATCAAAGGAGAGGGAATTATAGTCCTACGATTTTATAATGATTTTTATATGTACCACCTTATAGAACTATGGCTATAGGGCGTATATGGAGTACCTTATAAAGAAACTAGTAGCAATTTGTAGCCTTTGGACATAAAATCAATTCAGGTAATTGTTTGAGGGTCGCCGCGACGGACGTCCACAGCATAGCTCTCAACCATCAACATAAAATTATTTGATAAAGGGGAAACGACTCGGATGAGGCATGGAAACTCACTAGGATGTCAACCCTAATGAAGTGAACTCGAAGAGATGCAACTACTAACTCTACAAGAAAATCAATCGCACTAAAGCCAAGTAATCTGCCTATGTCCTTCTACACAGCTCTACAGTCATCACGCCCGTTCACCACGCAAATCATATTGAAATCGTACAAAACTTGAAGGGAAGCTACAGGGGACTATCAGGAACATATCCTACCACTATCACAGCATTTTGGGGAGGTACATGGATCGCGATCATTCATCCCAAAGTACGCAAAAACAGTAAATGGATGACCCTAAAGGATCGTTTTTGGGTCCCTAAAGCCTCTCTTAAGGTCAAAACAAAAAATACGCATATAAACACTCAAAATAGTGATTTAAGGCCTAAACGGATGCGTTTGAAACCTTCACCAAATCTTGAATGCTTACACTTGAATGAAAGAGCAGAGTAAGAGGAACACAATGCAAGAAACAAAATTGTATTTGGATTACCGTAGCCACAGCAGCGATGATTACAAGTTGGAGCAAAGAGGTAGCTCTATGTGCGTAACGCAATAGTCACTTATCTTCAAAAAATAATCTCCCTTTCCCACTAACCTTAGTGTATTATATACCTAGGGCTTTCTAAAGCGGCCGGTGGCCAACTTCTTATGGACCTTTACATACATCATTGGAAAAATTACATCTTTGACTTAGACTTGACATAGACGATTGACATTAGGCTTTTACAGGGTTTGATGTATTAAACATCGGAAAAATAATGTGACCACGTCAAAACTTTTGCCGGATGACCCAATGGGCGCCTTGGCTAGGTGGGCACTTGTATGTTGTTATCACCTCCAAACACTCCCCCCTTCCTAGCTCGTGTCATCCCTTGACACAACCATTTGTAGTATGGTCTTCTTGTTGATGAGACTCCCCCCCTCCTTGATTGAGTTATATCTGGCATGTTTTTCTTGTTCAAATGGGGTGCCCATTTGCCTTTGACTGACGAACATGTGTTCTTTGTGATTTGGATGTTGTGTACGAGGCATTTGTGCATGTTGTTGCACATCCTGCTTGACCTTTCCATTTGTGCAGTTGGTCGATGATACCTGCTTCTTTGAATACTTTGCCTCTTGGTGCAGTTGACTTTTTATTGGAGCTCGTATCTCAAAATTTTTGAGACTTTGACATGTGTGCACTGGCATCTCCAATTTGATTGTCTTTGCCACTTTGTCAATAGAGCTTTGTTGGTATCTTTGAAGATAAGACCTGCTCTTGTCGAAGCGTAGTTGAGAACAATGTGGCCCCACTTTATCTCTTTGAAGATCGTGTAACAAATTCTTTATTGGTTTTATTTGATGGAAGGAATATATACAATAGAATAGTGATGGGTGTTTCTAATTAGGGTCTAGAACCTGAATGACCAAAGGGAAAAACCCAGTGGGAAAAAATGCCTTTGGTATACTCTCTTGTTGCGATTGAACACTTGGAAGTTGAGTACCTATTCATGCAAGGTGAGTGCTTGGGAAAAATAAAGTAAGAGTGCATAATGCAAGTGCCAATTATGGGACACTCTATATGCACACAAGACTTCTTTCAAGAAAATCATGCGGTGTGAAAAATGAGTTGTTGAGTGCTTCAAGGAACAAATGTAGCACATGTAATATCCAAAGACATCTCAATAGCTTCCACATTTCCAAGAAGGGTTTTTGATGTTGAAGCTTCTCCACTCATCACTCACTATGCATAGTGCGTGAGTGTCTTTTGGACTCTCTTCTTCACTTTACCAAACTTAAAATACATAGACTTGGACTCTTATGCTCACCTATACCAGCATGAGCGACACAACATAAATATGCTCAACTCCTCCACCTTGAGAAGTACCTAGAATAGCTAAGACTCTTAGACCACAAACAATATTACTTGAAGATTTGAGACTAATGCCTTGCTCATTTAGTGGATCAGATGCACGACTCTTGATTTTATGCCATGTATTTTTGATGGCGACTTGGACTTACCTGTTCATGGCCTGAAACCCAATGCCATAAGTTCTTGAGATTAAGGCCTTTATCATTGCTTTGGTCTTTGGATGCCACCATCTTTTCAAGTAAGTTGGCATACTTTGACTCCTCTAGATTCTTTTGTTGCATGGGATGTTCCGTAAGGAGGCCGCATTGTTGTACCTTTACTTTTTCTTCTTTGTGAGAAGCCTGAGTTTTCAACAGTGGTTTTGGGACCCACTTTGTTCTTGCTTCATGAGTTGCTCCCTTGACTTGATGGACACTAGACTTTTGTATCCATACTTGGCTATTACCATTGTAAAAGCCTTGCTTTTGTAGTAGAAGACGAGGGATCCATTTTGAGGTTGTTTCTCCCTTGGTTGCGCTTAGTCTCCATTGGCTCTTTGTTGTTGTTGATTGTCTTTGTGTGGGGTCCTTTGCTACTTGGTTGGTCTTAGTGACTCTAGGTTGAGCAACTACTTTGGGTAACCATATTTGGGTGTTACCTTCATAGAATCCTTGTGCTTCAAGTAACTTGACGGGAACCATTCTATTCTTTGTCTTCATTTGGCCTTGTTGGGTAGCTTGATAAATCTCTGACTTTGGTACCCATATTTGTTGTATTGTTTGATTTTTTGAAGCTCTTTTCTTTTGCTTCTTCTTTCTCCTAGTTGAGTTGGGTGTCTTGCGTTGAATGCTCGGCTTGTTCTTTGTGGGGTTTCTTTGTAAGGGTGAGAAGTTCCATGCCGTTACCTTGGGCTTTTTGGCCCAAACATCATTTGAGGTGACCCACCCTGTCGCCTTTTGTTGTTGAGATTGTTCTTGAGAGTGTATCCAAATTGGATCTTTGACTTTAATGTGTTCCTTGGATACCAACACCTTCTTGACATTTCTTTGCTTCTTTTGGAGACTTTACTGCTGATAGCCGTTTTTCGGCTCTCTGTAATTGCCATAGTGAGTTATCTCACCCTATCAAATCACTCAAACACTGTGGTTACCCTCACCCTTTCACTGTATATAGGTGCGTGTGAGTTAGGGGACTTTTCCCATATCTCCTTACTGAAATAAAAAACCCTCAATTAGCTAGGCATTGGGCTAGTTGAGCCAAAAAAATAAAAAATATAAAAAATATAAGTATATTATGGCCCATGCGTATGTAAATATTTCTTTGTATATAGGGCCTAAATAAAAGATTTTTTTATAATTATTTTGGTATTTATTTAAATATTTCTACCTAGGTGCGTGTTATTTATGCTCTGTACATTGCCTCACCATTACCACAATTTTTCTTACCATTTTTCATACTCTTTATTCCATATAGAAATATTTTCATGTAAGCTTCTCTTATATTTGGTGTAACTCCACCCCAACAAAAATCCAAAAAAACTAGTTTTATTTATGTGTATATTTTTTCACTATTGTGATTTCTCCCTTCCTACATCTATTTTGTTTTTTTTCTAAAAAATTAGAACACCAAAAATATTTATCTTTTTATGGTAGCCTCATAATGAGAGAGATTTCTATTGACCCCTTTATATTTTTTCCACTTATATTATTTATATTTGACATGTACATATTTTTTAGACCCCTCAATATTTGATTTTCTTAGTTGTACTATTCACTTATATCATGATCTCAACAATATCTTCAATTATAGACCTACCAAATAAGGTCAAGGGTAGGTGGCATGCATACATGCACTATGGAGGGCTCACTCTTGGAGGTATTCAAAAGAATCATCCAAAGAAGGACCCCACAAGGACCTTGTGCACTGGAAAAAAACAGTCGGTTTTGCTGAATTTTTAAAGTTCACTTGCTCTCGGAATTTGAAAAGGTGATACAAGCAAAAGTTGTAGCTCGTGGGCTGAACTTTTGCCTCAAATTTTTTCATATTTTTTTGAGCTACGAGCTGTGAGTTATGATTTTATTAGTGGACCCCAGTTTTCCCATGCTATGCAGCCACACTCTCTCTTCCACTTTATCATTTTCCTCTTTCACACACACTTCTCCACTCATCATCCCCACCTCTCTGCACCCTACTCACCTTCTCCTCAACCTTGAAGAATAAGAGAAACCATGGTGAACTCATATCTCCCACACACAATTCCATTCCAAAATTGACCACCTAGTCTCATTTTTCCTCCTCCAAATTACCCATATCTATCAAAAAAACCACAAAATTCAGCCTCTTCTCTTAAAAGACAGCATCATGGTGGTTGATTACTCAGCTTCAATTACCTTGTCTCTCAAGGAAGGTCAAGAGTGGAGAAAAAATGTACCGTCAAAGCTAGTGGACCGTCAACAAGCGTCAAAATTGGCCCTACTCAAGACACTTGGAGCATCAACCTTGTAAGAAATCCACCTTTTCTTACCTCTTAAGAGTTTTTCTTCCTTATTTGTATCCTACATGGATACTCCCATTGTAAATATCCAATTCCATTTGTAAATTAATACTAACTCTACTAACACTAACCCACTATGAAAAGTCATATCACCTCCATTTCTCTCCTCTCTCTTTCCCCACCAACTTCTTGATTATTCCAAGCAAAAGAAATTAGATGAATTGCTGAAAATCTAACCCAACCGTGGTTAGAGGAGTAACCCTAGCCTTCAAAATTGCTATAAAAGGAGGGTGTAGCTAGCACAAAAAGGGGGAAGAAGAAAGAGCACTATGCTATAGCTTGAGAAGCCAAGCTCAACCTCTTGAGAAGGAGCTCTTGAGTGGAATCTCATTGGCATTAGGCATATGTATGTGTTGTATTAGGGGTGATTAGCAAGGGAACTCTATGCCATTGTAAGAGAGAGTGATCATTAAATTGAGAGTAGGAAATCTATCATTTCTCCTACTAGAGTAAGCCCAACATTTGTTGAATCAAGGAGGGTGAATTCGGACTAAGCATGGATACCTTGTCTCCCTTCCAACGTGAAGTCATGGACAATAATGATGTGTAAGTGTCTTGGTGTTTTATTTAAGTTCTTGATAGCTTGTCTCCGGGTATTGTTATCAATTTAGCCATAAATCCCACATGCTGTAAGAGGGCGACAGGGTGGAGAGGACTCCCTTGGCCTTAAGACAGTGATTGGGGTGGCTTTTTTTCTTGTGATGTGTTGTGGTGTAATTTACTCAGGCTATGTTGAACAAATACTAATCTCACTTTGATTGGTCATGATAGATTTGTAAGAAGACATTAGTGCAACAAGCACCCCCTTCCCCCTTCTCTCTCTTTCTTACATATATATATTTATGTTTGCTTGATCATTAACGATACACTTCAAAGCAGCCCGAGCACCATCTCTCTCTCTCTCTCTCTCTCTCTCTCTCTCTCTCTCTCGTGTTTTAGTGTGTGAGAGTGTTCCATTGGTGTTAGGGTTAGTGTAAATTCCTTGCTTGTTTATGGGTTGCTCTAACGATTCTCCTCTTTTGCGTCCTAGTTCGCTCTTAAACTAGGTGGTGCCCCTTGTGTAGTTGGGATTTGGCTGGGGGTTTCATGTTTTGGTTTGTGTTGTGTTGTGCCCCAGCCCCATTGAGCAGCACGGGAGCCTTGAAGGGTGTCTAGAGGTTGCTCTTCTTGTTGCCCGCCCCGGACCGCTTCACTGCAATGGAGATTTAGGTTGCAAAACCTTTTGTTTAGGGATCCATTGCATTGTTGAAGCTTTCGTTCTTGATGTAGAGGCTTTGCTTGAGCTTTGATATGGGCTTGTGGAAGGTAAAACTGACTTGCGAGGATAATCTTCTTCAATGTTTAGTTTGGCCTTAGCTTTTTCTGCTCCAGATGGTTGTGTCTTTTTTGTTGATGTCTCTTGGACCGTCTTTGTTTTTGTTATTGATGCTTTTTGTTGTTGCTCGAAGAAGATATTCTTCCAACTCTTTGTTAGGACTAGACTTTCTTTGATGTGATGTGAGTCAACTATGTTTAAGTTGTCTTTGAACTCCCCATGACTCAACTTGAGTATTGCCTCCAATATGCCAAAACTTGGGATTGGTGTTTTGGCACTGGTGTATACTCTTTCCTCCACTTCTTTAATTGTCAGCTTTCCCATCATTATCCAAGTGCCATATGACATTATATTCTTAGTAGCATAAGGATCAATTGCGGCCGAACATGTAACCTTGAGCCCTGTTTGTCCGCATAAATTGAATTTGATCAATGTGGGATATTTTTCATCTTTTGCTTCTTCCTTTGATCTTGAGTTTGTAGAACAACTGTTGATGCGGAGCTTTGCACATCTGATTCTTCCTGTACTTTCAAGTCTGCATCATTTGAAGTTAGTTTCTTTGGAGTAGATGTTGTTGACTCTTCAAGTATGTCAATGATGACATCTCCACATGGTTGTATTGCTCTCCTAGTTTGTGTTTGTGCAGCATCCTCCATGACATAGCTATGTGTCCCTGTATTTTCATTCTCACAAATCTCATTAGCATTTCTCAGCACTTTCAACATAAAACATGAAACTAGGTCGTAGCCTTCTTCATCACAAAACTTGGTTGGAATTACCTCATTTACAGACACATCCAATGTTGCCAGTATTTGAGTCCATCCAAATGGCTCAAATAATTGCTCTGGAAAGGGTTCCGGTATGTAAGCTTCATCGTCCATTGATCGTTCTAGGATGCAATCCTCCTTCACTAAGCTTCCACACTTCGAAGCACCACACATCCAAAGTTCTTGTTTGGTTTGTAGCCACACAGGTATCTCTTTCCCATTGACTATGGTAGAGTCAATTTCTTCTAAAGGATTTCTATTCACATCTCTATAGCTATGGTCTTTTATGCTTGTTTTTGTGGTGATCTTTTTATGTCTCGAGTAGATATAGTCATAGCCCCAATCTTGAACCATCTTAAGTTGACGCATGAAAGGTATTCCTAAAATGATATCAAAATTGTTCCCTTTTCCAAAATCTACTATTGCTAATGTATGTTCATATTCAATTCCACAAGAAGTCACAATAATTTGCTCTAGGATACCCAGAGGTTTTTTCGTGTATCCATCTGCAAGTTGCAGCTTCATTCTAGTTTTCCGAAGCGCTGGTCTACCCCATTTTTCCCAAATTTCTTTTGTGGCTATAGCTACGAGTCCAGCCCCACTATCAAGTATAGCCAATGTTTTAACTCCTTTGCATTCCACAGGTAAGGTGGTGTTTCCTTCTTCTCCTTCGCAATATTCCCCCACCTTGTTTATTGGCACAGGTTTAGCATTTGCACTTTCTTGTTGAGTTTTGTTTAATTGTTCATTTGAGGGTAGATCTTGAAGAGGTGTCTTTAATCCCATCTTCCCCAAATTGTTGCCTACTTCATCCCATACATGTGGTCTAATCTTAAGCAGTTCAGATAGAGTAATGGTGCATTGTATTGGAGCTGACATAAACTCTTGCATACTCTTTGTATCTATCATCTTGGATATGGCTTTCCTCTGAGATGGCACCACTCTAGTCTCTGAGTCTGCCTCATGTTCTCCTATGTATGAGGGTAAGGTCTTCAAGGACTCTGGTTTGCTTTCAATTGAAACTTCCGTCCCTGCATCTCCATTTAGAGATTGAATGTCTCCTTGATAGACTTCATGCCCTGTATTGAGCTCAGTTATGGGTGTAGATTGGAAAGTCGCACATCCATCTTTTGCACTTCTAATTGCTTCCCACAATTCATTTGGCCATGGATCATCTATCTCTGGGATAGGTTCCATAAATTGTGATCTTGACCTCACATCATTAGTGGTGTTGGCCACTACTTGATCACCTAGTTTAATTTCTAGGTTGTTGATTTCTTGTGTTGCAGTCTTTGCTTGCACATCCTTTTGTGATTCTAGCTCAATGTTTCTTTGAGTTAATGTTTCAACAAACTTTGCCTTAGGCATTTAAAATCCAACACTTTTTGGTTTTGTTTCTGGAGGTGGAATTGGTGCTTCAGACTCCATCATTGCCTGTGCAGTTTTTACCAATTCTTTACACATTTTCAACCTCTCAGTCTCTACCTCAGCATGAGGATATTTCATCCCTCGTTGTTCTAGGGTTTGGTTGGGTTTCAATCTAGCCTCATAATCTTCCAGTGCAGCATCTAATGGCTCTAGGACTTTGTCTACCAACACAAATCCTCCAAAAGATGCCTTCCTTGGTTTCTTATCGCTCACCACCATTTTGTTTTCCCGTTCTTGTTTTAACTGCTCCTTTGTCTCTTGTAATTCTGTTTGTAGTGCAGTTTGATTTGTAATTGTTTTTGCTTTAATTCTGCCTCTTTTGGCTTTCAAGGATTTTCTCCCAGTCCTCACTGACACACTAGTTGTTTCTCCTTGTTTGGGTTGTTGATCTTTCTCCTCATTAGCTTGGTCCTCAGCATTTTCTTTTGCTCGGGATCTAGTCACTACCTTCACAAGAATTTTGGGTTCTGCCTCTGATCCACTTGGAGAAGGTAACACTCCCACAACATTCATTGTTGTTTTCCCCTGTTTGTTTGAGTGTTTTGGACAATTAGGAACAACGTTTGTAATGGCACACTCCAAACAATATCCAATTATCTCTACACGAGAACAATTCTTGGCCCAATGATTACCTCCATACTTGTAGCATGGTCCATTTTGTTGAGTCACTGGTGGCACAATTGATGGTTGTTCTTACTTAGCCAGAATGGTCTCTGGTCTACGCTCTTGATTGGCTATGAACATCAGAGTGTCCTCATTCAATGAATAGAGTTTTCTCATAGGTTCTTGCCCTAGCCTAGGTTGTGATACCTCGGCTCTTTGTAAAACCCTTGATACAACCCTATTTTGAAATAATGTATGACTTGGTAATGGCATTTTCTTTTCTATTTGATGTCCAAATAGTATTCCCCTAGTGTAGGTTTGTTTATAGTAGCACTCACTCATCTCATGATTGGTCTATTTTTGCTCAATGGCACACCATTTTATTTGTTGTGCTACTTGCATTGCTAGCTCATCTAGGTTGGTCATTAATTGAGACATAACCACTTGCCTTGTGTTGGTTTCACTAGATGCTAAAGGAGCATTATCCATAGTGATCTTTGTATCACCAATTTCCTCGCCATAGGCTTTACAATTGTCAACTAGGTATAACGCTTCTCTCGTGACTTGTTCAAAGGAAGTATATCCTTTTAAGTGCAAATATTTCTTGAGAGTTTCATTTTTCAAACCCTCTATGAAGAGAATTGATAATCTTTCATCCTGTGGTAACTCGCATTCCGGACATCTCTCTATATATAGTTTGAAGTGTAGCGATGCTTCCTTCACTCTCTCATCTTCTTTCTACTTGAATGCAAGGGTTGCCATTATATGAGCCAAAACCCACGAGCTACGAGCCTAGTATCCAAACATGTGGTCAAAATTTCTAGTTTTGCCTAGTATATTTCGAAGAGAAATTATCATCGGATAATTTCTAGCTTTATTAACCCCTTTGTAATAATTTAATTCTTCATGATGTATGTAAGAAAACTAAAGTGATTGGCAACAATAAACCCTTACAACTTAGAAAGAAAACTTATTCATATGCAACGCCATAGTTTCATCTTTAAAAAATCAAAATATGGAGTAAAAAAATCATAAGTAGCGCACTACAAAAAAGCTAGCAATGCTCATAAAATACAAAAATATGTAGGTGTTCACACTTCACACTCCTACGAGGGCAGTACGAAGATCGTCTTTAGTTAAAGAAGATTGGTGGACTAGCTTATTGGTTTCCAACTCAAGTTTCAAGTGGTGCAAGAAGACACAATAGATGTGTTTGCATGGCATGTAGCGTTCTGTTGTGCATGATCGACACACAAAGTCATCACATGTACATGACGGAAACACACAAATTGTAACATTGTATGGAGCTCCTTTTCTCTTTGACCCTTGTGTAGTCAAAATGAACTCATGATGTATGTAAGAAAACTAAAGCGATTGGCAACAATATACCCTCACAACTTAGAACAAAAACTTATTCATATGCAACGCCATAGTTTCATCTTATAACATCAAAATATGGAGTACAAAAAACATAAGTATCACACTACAAAAAAGGCTAGCAATGCTCACCAAATACAAAAATATGTAGGTGTTCACACTTCACACTCTTGCGAGGGTAGTACGAAGCTCGTCTTTAGTTAAAGCAGATTGGTGGACTCGCTTATTGATTTCCAACTCAAGTTTCAAGTGACGCAAGAAGACACAATAGATGTGTTTGCATGGCATGTAGCGCTCTGTTGTGCATGATCGACTCACAAAGTCATCACATGTACATGACGGAAACACACAAATTGAAACATTGTATGGAGATCCTTTTCTCTTTGACCCTTGTGTAGTCAAAATGAACTCAACATATTCCATAGACATTGCAGCATCAATTCTTGTTTGCATTTCCTTACTAATTGCTCTTCTATAGATGACTTTTTGACCCTCTCTGTATTCTTGCCGTGTTTCCTTGTTTGCAACATTTTGTTTAGGACTTGTAGGCAATTTAACAACACCTGTCTGTGTTACACCTTCCAAAATAAATCCTGCATTTTGAAGACAAAGACTCTCATTAGGATTGTGAGACATGTTCCAGCTGCCACAAGCCATTTTGTTGGTGCAGGTGATAGCAATCCATAAACTGCAGTTGTAGGTTCCCAAGTGTGCTCCACATAATCAACACAAAACCATAACATTTGCGGTTGAATATCTGATTCATCCTTTGAGACACGAATTCTTCCATAGAAAGAAGAAGCAGGGACTCCCTCCTTCCTAGCACGCCCCTTTGAATCTATGTATTTTTGACACTTTTCTTTTATGGTTCTCAAATATCCTTGACATCGCACCATGCTTACGGGATTGGTTCGTCGTATAGCCCACAATGTTGGACTAACATCCACCTCTGTTATTTGTGTAGTGACTTCATTTTGACTAGCACTCGCAAAGGCAAAAGAGTGTCTTTGCGGCTCTGGCTTGGTGATCCTTTGAAACTCTGGTCGGTGGGAATCAAACTCATGAATTGGCGATGCAATTGATCTAGGTCTCTTTTTTCTTACTGTTGCTGTATTCTCATATCCAATGCCTACCTCTGCTGCAACTCCAATTTCCTCTTCAACTTCATTTGTGAGGTCTATTATTTTCCTTTGTGAGTATGATCTTTTTGTCCACATTGCATCTCTTTGTTGCAGCTTACAAAGGCTTGGTCCAGATCCTATGTGTTGCCCCTTCAAAAATGTAGCATGCCTTGCCCCTTGCAAACAAGACGCTATGAGGTCTGAGAGACATGCATCATATAGAGACATGTATTTGACCCCATTTTTTGTAGCCAACCAACTCCCATGAATGGACTCTGATAGATTACTACGAGGAACCAAATATCTATCATCTTCGTCCATTGCCTAAAAAATATTCACATTGTTAGTGACAACAAGAAGCAATCATGTGTGAATGTGCTATTTGTGAATAGAAAGTCTGTATCTTCAAAATGTACTCTCCCCAATGAAAAACCCTTGCATGCCACCATGAAATCCAAGTTTCAAGCATCCTTTCATTGTGGGTCTGGCATTACCCATTTCCAACCACTCACAGAGAGAATCTAGCTCATTCTTTGCACTCTCAACAGTAGGTGAATTTTTCCAAGCTCTGCATCTAATTTTGAATTCCTCTTGGTTCTCTGGAGAAATGCACTTTCTAAAATGCTTCTCCAAGTTATCCTCCCAATGCCACAAGCACTCTCTTTCCTTACCTTCCATAACATTTTCAGGACCTCCATTAAAAACTTTCCTCACAGCCAACCAGTTTTGTTGAGCCTCATCAGCCATGAAACCATGGAGCTCAGCAGCACTAAAACCCTCCTTTTCCATGACCTCATTCAGAAAATTCCAAAATAGCACTTGAGCCTCTGTGTCTTCACTTTTGAAATCCCTTATAGCAATGGTTTGGAGCTCCTGCATAAAGGGATTATAGACATGACAGGCCATGGAGTGCCAATCCCTTATCCTCTTGACATGATCAAAGCAAACCCAACAATTTCCTAATTCTCCTGATGGCCGCATTTTGTTCACAAGATCCACACCTGAGCCTGGACCCTTGGTTGTCATCTTAAACACGTGACATCTGGAGTAGCTTGTGGATGATAGTTGACCTGGGAAAATAAATCCATGAATAAATTGCAATCTACTTTTTTACTTTAGGTTCAAGATTCTCTCCAATCCATCATTGAGATCCCTATCATCCCTCTTCCATCTTGCAATCCTACAAGAAAAGGAAACAAGAAAGTTATGAGTAAATTAGTAATGTGGAAAAAAGAATATTTTTTCAAACACTAATTGAAGTATGTGGATGCTCTTCAAGTACCAATTTACCTTTTGGATGATAGCACTGGCAAGAGTCTCTCAAACAAAGCATTAAGCTCAATGTCTGTAAGTTGAAGGTTGTTTTCCCCAGATATGATGGCCTCTAGCACCAAGTCTTCAGCCACTTGCTTTTGTAAACTTTTAGGCCTTGAACTTGTGCCTTGCTCAACTATTTTTTGCACCTTCTGCTTTATATCATCAAGTGCTTTTTTTGATGATCCATCACCAACCCTATTCATATGATATCCTAAATGAATTACACACCGGGTTATTGGCTGCATCTCACTATCATGTGGAAGACATAAGTACATCTTGCAGCCACACAAGGCAATACAAAATGGAGGACAGTTGCAATGCAGACACTTCAAAGATCCATTTGTGGTACTGCCAACATTTGGGACCTTCTGTACATGCCCTTTCCAATGGCAATCATTCTTTGTACCTATCCATTGAAGATAAGGACATTGTCCATTCTCACACAACAGATGACCTGCACATTTTCTTATCCTGACTATCCCTTTAAAGCCCGAAAATCGTGATGTTACATCTTCACTCCACACATGTCCACTAAACTTTGTTTCCATACCTTTACTTTTTGGTCCATCCACAGAAGGTGGAAATTCAAAAAAAATATTTCCATCATATCTTCGTGGTAGCTCAGTAGCCTGCTGAAGTGAAGATACCGATTTAAATGCAATGTTGAGGACATTATGTGATGGCAACTTGGTAATAAGGTCAACAATGCTGTGTGGAGAACCTGTGGACAGTGGATGAGATCCAGATACAAAGAACCTCTTTCCAAACATTATCTCTAAGTAATATTCTCTCCCATTATGACCAGCAGTGCTTTGAACCCCATATTGCAGCTCAGTACCATCCCTCTTGTCTGCCTGTTGATGCAGTTCAATTGTGTTTTCCAACAGATTGAAGTATGAAGATAGGTATGAAACAGAGAGAGTAACAGCACCATTAGTGCATTCTATGTTTAGTATTGAGCCCGTGGAATCTTCTATAGTGACCATTAGATCATCATCAGTCATTTTGTAGAGTTAGCAATGGTGCAAGTCAAGTGTCGTGAACATGTTAGAATAGGCAGAGTTGATAAGTAAACTACGTAAAGTTGAATAAATTTATTATTAAATTTAATTAGTTAATTATTAAAGATTGAATGGCTTTAAAATTAATAAGTTTATTATTAAAGTGAATAAGTTAATTATTAAAGATTGAATGGCTATAAAGTGTCAAAAATATGGATGAATTTTACATGCAGAGTTAACAAGGTAATTATTATTGTTGAATGGCTTTAAAGAGGCAAATATGGGGCAATAACCAAAACGGTTCTTTCAATTATGAAACGTAGACACATCTCCATGATTTTTTAGTAATAATCGTTATTTAAAGAAAATGATTAATTCTAAAAAAGGATTATTGTGATTGGTCCGAATCATTAGCCGAAAAGGATTTTCGCATGGATTTATTCCTGCCTAATTTTGTTGGCAAAATACTAGTGAAGCTGAAGAGATAAGGAGTGAAGTCGTATAGCCTTAGTTAACTTCAGAAGATAAAGGCATGAAGTCGTAGAGCCTGAGATAACTTCAGAAGATAAAGGCAAGTCCTTCCTGAACGCTGGGAATCCATGTCCTGAACACTGGGAATCCAAGCAATTTGGCCAGCGAAATTGAGGCTACTGTCCTCAACGCATTGTTGTGTGGTGCTCTGCTATTCAACGTTACAAAGCTATTTCGCCATCAAAATATAGGAGATACTGGAATTCAAATCCTTCCTGCGTTTTCAAGCTCGGTGCATGTTTACATTCACATTCGAAATTGTATCTTCTTCCTGCGTTTTCAAGCTCGGTGCATGTTTAAAATCGCATTCAATATTGTTTCTTCATAGCTATTTCGCAATTGATGTTGTATCTTCCTAGCAATTTCGCTAGCAAAATTGCTGTTTTCCTGGTTTTTTAAATCTTTGAATGTGTGTCTTCCATGCTATTTTGCCAGCGAAATTGCTTTGGTTGTGCTTGTTGTTTTACTGAGTTTTTAAATCTTTGAAAGTGTGTCTTCCATGCTATTTCGCCAGCAAAATTGCTATGGTTGTGCTTAGTCTTTTTCTGGATCAAACTCGACTTCACACAAGAGGTGCAGGATGTGGTTTAGCGGCCGGCTGGGCAGAACAATTTCTTTTCAAATCGTGTTCCTGCATTTCATAGCTTTGGTGCACGCTTGAATTTGATATTTCGCCAGCGAAATTGTCTGGGGCATATCACAATATTGCGTGCCAATATGATTTGTCCTTATAATTTTCAAAAGTAGGATGGTGCTCTTCTGTGGACTTGTGCGGGTGGTTTTCTCCAAGGAATTGAGTGGCATATATATTGTATGCATGGCCGTGTTTTAAATTATTTTGACTCTTAATGATAAGCTCTTCTAAACATCAAACCAGGCAAAAATTTGAGATTATCTTAGAGCACCAGATTTTTGCATTTTTTGTACTTTTTACTTCTGGTCTTGTCCTCGTGCTCTTGCTTCACAATGAGTATCTCAAAAATTATCTTATGTCCTCGACATTGCATCAATAAGTTTTCTATATGTGCATTGAAGTTGAGGATAAATTTCTGGGTAATTTAAGAGGACTTTGGTTGATTGCACTCCTTGGATATTAATTAAATATATGCTCACTTCTATAAAATTAAAATAAGGTAAATGTCTCTTAGAGATAGAGCTTCATATTGTGGAAGAGAGAGAGAGAGAGAGAGAGAGAGAGAGAGAGAGAGAGAGAGAGAGAGAGATAGAGCTTCATATTGTGGAAGAGAGAGAGAGAGAGAGAGAGAGAGAGAGAGAGAGAGAGAGAGAGAGAGAAAGAGAGAGAGAGAGAGACAGACAGTATGCAATACCCTCAATTAATAAACCTAAGAATATACAAGACAAGGCTTCTTTTATAAGGCTTCAGAAATTTGAGTGAAGGTGGAGGCATTAAATATCTTTTGAGCGTTCCTGCGTTTTCTAAACTGGGTTTATAATTATATTTCGCCAACGAAATTATTCGGGACTGGGCTAGTGGAAAAATTAGTAGACAGAGGTTGTCTTTCACTTTATTGACAAAGTTAGCAAGTCCAATATAGAGGTATCATCACCATATAATTATATTTTGCCAGCGAAATTATTCAGGACTGGGCTAGCAAAAAAATTATGTGCAGTAGACAAAGGCACAAGTAAATATGTCTTTCTTTGAAAAAGGTTATGTGTTTAATCTCGCTAGCAAAATTATGTGCAACAAACAACGGCCCGAATACTAATGCATAATTATCATGTATGTATTTTATGACCCTTATTTGTTTATGCATGTAGATTATACAAGATGAAAGCATGGTTGGTTTGAATACATCTGACACAATTTCGCCAGCGAAATTGTGTTGTAACCATTAATAACATTTCATAATCTATATTTATGAATGAGCAGAGCCAGCTTGGTGTGGATATTCATGAGCCCACCTCTACATTTTTGCTAGCAAAATTGTGAAGCACGAGAAGGTGTTGTCTGGTCTAAAGTTATAGTTGATTTATTCATCTAGGTTTCAATTTTGTGTTTGCTAGTTGTAAATCTAAAGGCTTTACTTTGATATAAGTATATATTCCAACTTGATTTTGTATGTTGGTCAATAGAATGACCCGTGCAGGTGGCCAGAAAAAGGCAAAGCAGGTTGTTGGTTCAAGTTCTCAGCCGAAGTCTAAGAAGGCAGCAAAATGTGTGGCAAGCATTAGTTCCGAGAAAGAGCCTCAGCTGGAAGAGGTGGCTCCTATGGAACTTGAGGGTGAGACACAACTCCAAGATGTGGAGCATATTGTCCAGGATGCTGATAATGAGCTTCAGGTCGTGGATGATGACCTTGAGCAAGAAATTGATGAGCATGTGCCAGCTATCATTGACAAACCATTGGGATCTGATATCTTAAAATCTCTTATGATACATAGGGGTAAGGCAGTTCCTGAAGTGCCCTTGTGTCATTGTTTAATTAACACCAGGGTTCGAGAGTTGAGACCGGACCTCTCAAATCTAAAAAGAGATTTTATCCACGAGGGGTATGTTCCCATCAAAGGTCTGTTTATTCTATCTCTACATCTACCTGATGGCACAACTAAACTAGTGGATGCCGAGATCCAATCCACATGGGACAAGAATTGGGTGGCTATCAATGAGGAGTTTGAGAGAGAGATTGTGGAAGACCCAGTTTGGTCGTGTTTATCCGGAAAGATGTTTTTTGTTTGGGAAGGCAATCATAGGACTACATCTTGGATGGAAGTTATTAAGGAGGTATGGTCAAGAGATAAAGAAAGACATGTTAGAATCAGAGCCGAGTTTATTGATCCTGAGCCAAAGCATGAAGTCAAACTCTTGGCCGCTCTTCAGAGATTCAATCTATAAGTTCTACTTTGTTTTATAAAGTAATATATGAAACCTTTTGTTCTCTTTTATAATTGTTAATTCTTCTGGCAGAATGAATGAGAATGCCATTGTTCTCACAAGTTTACGGGACTATTTTCAATACACAAGCACTCTTTGATCTTGTGATGTGGAGGATTTTACACCTGCAGAAAAAATGGCTATTGAAAAAGCACGTGTGAAAGAGGCTTCGGGAGGTCGTAAAGTTTGGTATCCTCTAACGCAATCCTTGCTTGCTTGGATGGTTTTCTCTGTGAGTGTGTCTACAACTTCATTTGATATGCATGTAACATCAAAACCTTTTTATTGTGTTCCGATATATTTGCTCTTAACCTCTTAGGCAAGCTACAAAAAGAACGTGGACAAAGACGAGAAGAAGATCCCTAGTGGTCTCCCCAAAGAAGAGCGCGAGCACAAACTCATGTTGATAAGAAAAGCTGTGACCAAAACATTTGTGCGAAAGATTCATAGAGTGAGTTTTTAAAGGGACTATTTTGCAATGCTTTTGTGTTTGTAACATTTGTAGTACTCTTTTATTAATTGAAGTTAATCATGTACTTGCAGATGTTGTGTATCATCAATCCAAGTTTGGGAAAGGCTTGGTTTGATGTTCTTTGGGGATTGCCAATGTTTGATGCCTCTAGGAAAATCACATTGGGTAAATTATACCAAATTTCAATTGAAGCATGCTCTCATGAGAAGAAGATTTCTATGCTTGCTTTGCTTGGTGCAGATGATAATTTGAAAAGCTCTTATGGTATTCTTGGAGGTGACCATGAGTTCATAAGATGGTGTGCAAAAGAGGTATGGATGGAGCAGCTTTTGACTGAAGCCTCTAGAATGCTTTCACTAGTGGTGGAGAAAAATATTGGAGGAGAGCTCTTGACTTTGCCAAAGCATTTGACATTGAGCGATTACTTCAATGATATTCTGTTTCGGTATAGAGATACCCTTTTTGAGCCTCTTTCAAAGGAAATGACTGTGGCTAGTCCAGCAATAAAGCAAGTTGATCTACCAAATGCAGCTCAAAGAGTTCTTTACAGGTATTTAATGTTAAGTGATACTTTGGGAGGCCTTGCCTAATTTCAAGTTTAACAATCTATTGTGAAGGTTTCTTCTATCATTGTTGAGTAGCAAGAAGATATACACTCTCCCTCATATTTGTAAAGCATGTCCAATGCTTTCACCTCCATCATTTTGCATGTATACTTCTAGTATTTTCAGAGAGGATAGAAAGTCCTCAGGTGCATTTCTTCTTAATGATTGGGAGAGAAAGCATTGTCCATGGTGGGTTGATATGAAAAAAGGATGTTGTATTGAGGAGGAAAATGAGGCATATGTAAGGCATCAAAAAGGAGAGTGCAGATCTGACTCAGGGTCAATTGGAAATATGAATGAAGATACATTGAGGCAAGTGCAAGAACAACAAAGAAATATTTTAGAAGCCGAGAAACTCCAACTGAAAAAGCTCCCTGCAAAGACAGGTCGACCAAAGGTTACTGTTGCTGACACACGAGGTAAAGAGCATCATCTTGCATGCATATTTTGTGTTTTTCATTGCATAATAGTTTATAATTTGGTCATGCTTTGTTTTGTAAATATATGTAGGGAAAGAGTGTGTTGATGTCAATATTACACATGCTGAGAAAAGAAAGAAGAGCGTCACCAGTGACATGATATACTTGCCAATTCAATCCTTCTCTCGACTCTCTCATCGTGCATCTAAGGAGAGTGTGGCAGTTCTAGAATCTGACTACATCATCTTGGGTAAGGACATACTTGCGGGGAAGTTCGGTGGAGAATTTGAAAAGATACGATCATTTTTTCTAAAAGCTGGTGGTGAGAGAAGGCAACGACACAAGAAGACTTGCGCTTGGAGTGTTGATTTATGTGTTGTTGACTTACCAACTGGATCAATGGTTCCAGGTAATGTTTTTCTTGTTAGGAAGTACTAAATCACAAAGTTGATTAATATTAGTATGCTTTCTTGATGTGCTTCTTAATTGTAGGATATGAAGCTATGCCTTCTTGGAATGATATCTCTGATGATCATGTACTCTACTCATTGGGCATTGCGACAGCTTGTATGGATGACGGTGGATGGACACTTGTTATGTGCTCCACATCCTCTCTCCCCATTGTTGAGCATATGGTCTCAAAAGTGCGGATGGAGGTTCATCTTCGATGGCTGGCTGAGACTACAGAGCCATATGCTTACACAGGAAAGAGTGAATTTGTGGTGAAGGTAAGTCTCAACAAACTTGCATAATGTAACATGTTCATTTAAGATTTAATGTATTATATATTAAATGATATTTATTTTTTTGAATTTTTTAAGGAGAATGCATTTCATGTGCTTCTTTTAAAAAGACCTGGCTGCACACCATTGCTTCATTTTGAAGAAGGAAATACAATAGGAAAAGAGCTCCAACAAAGTTTGGACTCTTATATTCTTAAACATTTTCTTCCATCATCACGACGCTCCAAACAAGCAGGCAATATTGGAAGTTGGCAAGGAGGAATTGAGAAAAGTCTTGTTTTCATGCTCATGTTTGTGGAGTTTCTAACTACCTCAAATAGCATTGTCTTGGAGTTTGGAGCAAGGACAAGACCAGTTTTGAGAGCATGTCTACATACAGGAAGGTGTTGTCTTGGAATGGATAATGATCATGCCATTATTGAGAATCATCTTCGACCTTTGATAGCTTCTCACTTTGTGGATGTGGGAGCCTCCTCCTCATACGTACCAGTAGAGGATGATGATATAGAGATCTTTGACTTTCAAGTGCCCACAGATTGGTAAGGTTTTATTAGAAATTCATTGAAGTCTTCTTAATAATTCTTTATATGGTTGAGATATAGCCTTAGAAATAGGTCTTTGCCATGTTATGTTGCAGATATGGCAAGCTTCATGTGCCAAAGAGATGACCATTTTGATCGTCCATTGGTGGAGAAGCAAAGGACACGATCGATTTTTATTGATGACCTTGCTTTGCATAGTGATGATACTACAAGTAGTGAAGCTTTATAGAGCTCTATATTTTGTATTGCTAATATCTTGGTATTAGACATTATGGTTTGATTTGACATGATATTTTTGTTGAAGATGATGAAACAGGAAACAGAAGGAAGACAACAACTGAGAGTAGGAAGAAGATGGAGAAGGAGAAGACACAAAGCTTGCGTACGAGATCTCTGTAGTCTATCTCTCTGTATTAGAATAATAGTGTGTACAAACTCAGAGCTACAAAGCTTATATGAAACCCTAAGAGCTAAGGTGTCCTTTCACACCAGGTGTCCAGGGGGAAAAACCCAGTGGGAGAAAAGTGCCCCTGGTGAAGCGCGTATACACACTAACACTACTACATGTCTACAAATCCCCCCTGTAGTGATAGTGATGTGTATGAGAGTAAGCCCAAAGCTTTTCGGAAAGCTTCAAACTTTTCTCGTGATAACGCCTTCGTAAATAGATCTGCAATGTTATCCTGTGTAGGACAGTAAGTTAGTGTGATCTCCCCTGCATGTAGCCTTTCCCTGACATAGTGGTAGTGAACCTCTATGTGCTTTGTTCTTGCATGAAATACTGGATTCCTTGCAACTGCCATAGCACTCTGGCTGCCAGTGAAAATGGTAGTGGGTGCCCGTTGACACTCACAAAGATCTGCCAATAACCTGCGTATCAATACATAATCAACTGTTGCCGTGAAAGCTGTCCTGTACTCAGCTTCACAAGTTGATGTAGCCACTGTGGGTTGCTTCTTGCTTAGCCAAGATATACATGCATTTCCTAAGAAAAAACAATTGCCACTTGTGGAATGTCGTGTGTCAAAATCACCAGCCCAATCTGAATCGCTGTAACCAAGAAGCTGCATAGAACTGTGCTTTCCATACATATCCCCCCTTGGAAAGAACATGGCAAGATTAGGGGTACCTGAAAGGTAATGAAGTATGCGCTTCACAGCCTGCCAATGATGCATACCTGGGCTGTGCATAAATCTGCTTGCTTGTGAAACCCCAAATTGAATGTCTGGACGAGTGTTGCCTGTCAAATATATCAAGCAACCAACCGTTGCTGCATAAGTATGTACATCAAAAGGTTCTCCAGCATCGTGCATGCTCAACTTTGATCCAGTTTCTACGGGTGTAGAGATTGGCTTACAATTTTGCATACCAAACTTGTCCAAAATTTTATGCAAATATTTTGCCTGCAACATGTATATGCCATCCTCTGATTGCACAAACTGAATACCCAAGTAATAATGTAGAAAACCAAGATGAGACATCTCAAAGGTTTTTCTCAAAGCATCTTTAAACGCTTCAATTTCATCTGTAGTATTGCCTGTAAGAAGCATATCATCCACATAAAGTGTTAGCATAATGAGAACTCCATCTCTCTTTTTGACATACAAAGTACTTTCTGTTGGACTATTCTGAAATCCCTGGCCAATCAAATAAGTATGTATCTTCTCATACCATGCTCTTGGAGCCTGTTTGAGACCATACAAAGCTTTACGCAATCTACATACCTTTTTCTCTTGACCTTTTACAACAAAACCACTTGGTTGAATTACATAAACTTCTTCCTGCAAATCACCATTCAAAAAAGCAGTTTTGATATCCAACTGATGCACTTTCCAACCATGATGAGCAGCAATTGTAACTAGTGATCTAACTATGGACGCACGAGAAGTAGGAGCAAAGGTTTCATCATAATCTATGCCTTTCTGTTGCGCATAGCCTTTTGCCACAAGCCTTGCTTTGTACCTGTCAACAGTACCATCTTGTTTCCTTTTTAATTACCTTAAAAACCCACTTTGTACCAATAGGCTTTTTACCTGTAGGCAAGTCCACTAGATCCCATGTATGATTCTTATGAATAGAATCAATTTCTTGCTGCATAGCATCTTTCCACTGAACACACTCTAAAGCTTGTTCAAATGAATCAGGCTCATCTGCATCACAAAGAGTGCTAAAGCAAGCCAAATCTACTTGCTCTCTGCCAAAAGAAGTACCAGCACGTGTTTTTCGTGGCAACGGTGCATCCAACTTGCTATCCTGCAAAGTTTTCTAAACCCATTTAGGCAAGGTTCTTTCTTCCCTGAGAACTTCTTGCTCTTCACGCACAATTTCCTCTACATCATGAGGTGTCACATGCTGATCAAAAGATTGATCAAGATTATCAACCTGTTGTGATTCTTGATTCTCCACAAAAGAAGGAAGCAAACCTTCAAATACATCATGTGTCTGCATATGAGGTACATCAAAAGCAACCATAGGTTGAGCAGTAGTTTTTGCAAAAATTACATCACAACTTTCAAAAATCTTGTTTGTAGCAGGATTGTAAAGTCTATAACCTTTACTTCCACTACCGTACCCCACAAATATACATTTGATTGCCTTATCATCAAGCTTCCCACGTAACTGTTGAGGGATGTGAGCATAAGCAAGACAACCAAAAACACGAAGATAACTGACTGAAGGTTTTCTGTCATACCAAGCTTCATATGGAGTAATGGTCTTCAAGGCACGAGTAGGACACCTGTTCAAAACATGTGTTGCACAAGCAACTGCCTCCATCCATAGCTAATGAGGGAAACTCTTAGCCTTGATCATACATCTAGCCGTCTCCATTAAAGACCTGTTCTTCCTTTCTGCAACACCATTCTGTTGTGGTGTGTATGGCATAGTGCATTGGTGTTTAATGCCTTTCTTTCCCAAAAAAATCCTTAAATGCACCTGACATGTATTCACCTCCTCGATCAGTACGAAGAGTCTGTACTTTGCAACCTATTTCATTTTCAACCATGGCGACATAATGTTGAAAAACTGCAAACACATCTGACTTTGCTTTGAGTGGATACACCCAACAAAACCTGGAAAAGTCATCAATGAAGGTCACAAAATAAAGGCTGTTTCCTATGGATGGCGTCCTCATAGGACCACATACATCACTGTGTACAAGCTGCAACTTTCGTGTCGCTCTAACTGAACCATCCTGCGAAAATGCAAATCTGTGCATCTTTCCAAGAACGCAACCTTCACATGCATTTCTTGGTGGCATCTCCAATAAAGACAAATCATGCACCATATTATGACGTTGTAAAGTCATCAAACTGCCATAACTAACATGCCCAAATCTAGCATGCCACAACTCAGCATCCTGCATGGCCTGAGTCTTTGTTTCTGCAATACATACCTGAATCTTCTTTTCATAACGATCTAGCACAAATAGTCCATTTTCCAGCGTACCTGTAGTGATAAGAGAATAACCATTCTCTCAATCTCGTACAACACATCTGTCATCCTCAAAAATGACCCGAAGACCATTTTTTGCAAGAGAGGATACAGACAACAAATTCTTCTTGATCCCTGGAACATATAAGACATCTGGCAAGCATAAATCTGAACCATCTGAAATGGTAATCAAAATCTTACCAACGCCTTTGATTGGATAAGAAGCATTATTTGCACATGTCACCTTCTTTCCTGCTGGAGCTGCATCCCATGAGCAAAACAAATCCTTCCTTGAAGTAATATGCCTGGATGCACCACTATCAAAGTACCAAATCATTTGTGTCTTGTCAACACTGTAAGCAGAAAAATCTGAACATAATACAAAAGCATAAGAATCCTGCACAAAGTTTGCAGACTCTTCTTTAGCTGTAGAAGAATCACCAAAAGCTGAAACAACCAAACTTGACTCTTTCTTTTCTTTAGCAATTCTCTTTTTACACTCACTAATGTAGTGACTAGGTTTCTTGCAGTAGTGACATTTACCTTTCTTCTTGGACTTGTCGGAACCACCTTTAGACTTCTCTGAAGATTGTCCTGCACTAGACTTGGAGTGATGAGCACTCTCTTTACCCTTGTTTTTGTTATGTACAACAAGAGCATGATCCATACCATCCACCTGTAAAGACTTGTTCTTACGTGATTGATCCTCCTGCAATAGCAAAGCCACTAACTCTTCAAAATGAAGAGGCTCAGGATTAGCTCGCAAAGACAGAGTCAAAGAAGTCTGAAAAGTCAAATAAGATGGTGGTAGTGAATTGAGTGTTTTGGAAACCAAGTCCTTCTCTGGAATCACTTCATCAATGCTAAGAAATTGCTCTTTAAGATCCCTGATTTTTGTAAGATGCTCGACAATATCGTCACCTTCGTCCATCTGTATTTTGTCAAGTTGTTTCTTCAAAAACTCTATTCTGGCAGCATTTCTTCCTCCAAACATAGCTTGCAGAGTGTTCCAAGCATCCTCAGAAGTTCTGCAAGATCTGATATGTGGTGTGATTGTCCTCTTTATGGTTAAGTCAATCACAGCCATAGCCTGTGCATCTTTAGTATCCCATCTCTTTTGCTCTGGAGTGACTTGTGAGGGTCCTGCACCAACAGCTGCACCACGACCAGGCGTGGCAGGTGCAATGCTACCTGGACGAACTTCATCTCCAGATACATAATCCCACAATCCTTTACCAACCAAAACATTTTTTGCCATAAAAGACCAAAGAGAATAGTTGGTACCATCCAATTTGTCTTCGGATGTAAACGCACCAAAAATCTCTTTCTCCGTAGATTGAGCCATACTGTGGATGCACACAAGAGAGAAAAAGAACCTCCAAGAGATTCACAAATCTCCTCTCCAATCCAAGCAAAAATCTAGACAAAATCTCAGCACAAAGCTAAGACAAGCTGCTTCCCAAAAGAACTGTTTACCTGAAGAAAATCTGTCAAAAAGCACACCCTCTTGATCTAAACGCCTCCGAAAAGTAACTTCTGCTACGCTGCTCAGAACAAAATTCTGAGGGCTTGAACGGCTTCGAAAGGGGGGTAAAACCACAGATCACCTCCTCAGAATACTCCCGGAACGTCGAGGATGCTCCCACGAGCAAATTTTCCGAAAATTGCCTGAAAACTGCGATTGCGCGCGCGGACGCGAAAACGCAAGTAGAGGCTCTGGAAATCACCTTGCTCTGATACCAATTGTTGAAGATGATGAAACAGGAAACAGAAGGAAGACAACAACTCAGAGTAGGAAGAAGATGGAGAAGGAGAAGACACAGAGCTTGCGTACGAGATCTCTGTAGTCTATCTCTCTGTATTAGAATAATAGTGTGTACAAACTCAGAGCTACAAAGCTTATATGAAACCCTAAGAGATAAGGTGTCCTTTCACACCAGGTGTCCAGGGGGAAAAACCCAGTGGGAGAAAAGTGCCCCTGGTGAAGCGCGTATACACACTAACACTACTACATGTCTACAATTTTTGTATTATGCGTCAAATTTGGACATATTGCCTTTGATTGAGACTATGGCTGTGTTTTTGTATTGGACTTTATGAGTGCATTTGGAATTTCTCTTTTTATTTCACATAATAGCAAGTGAATGGTTATTTTCATATTTGCATATATTGATTTTTAATATTTACAATCAGCAGACTCGACAGATGTTAGCATCGTCATACTTGTCATAATTAGTGCATTTGGACATGTTAACTTTGAAAAATCACATGGAATTTCATGTTATTGACAAGCATCATTGTAAACGTTGTAATGTTCATTGCTAAAGTAATGCTTTTAAGATGATTTCAACAAGCATAAATAATAGAAGTAAAAAACTCACAAGTTTATATCATAAAAAGTCTTTCTTGTGTTATCTTCACATTGCACATAAAATATCCAATTATACAATAACATATCTACGTAGTAAATAGTAGTAGTTGTTTCTTATTCTAAAAGGGTAGAATCATTGCTAGATGCTCGCTTTTTTACACTCTTCTATCTCGATGCATCTCTCTCTCTCTCTCTCTCTCTCTCTCTCTCTCTCTCTCTCTCTCTCTCTCTCTCTCTCTCTCTCTCTCTCTCTGTGTCTCTATTGATCACAACAGTGGGTATTGATTGCTAGGGGTAGCTAAGGCGGAGGTCCCACAAATCTTACGCAGGTTATAGGGCGAGTTGTCTTAAAAGTGATTTTGGGTGGTATGTAGGGCACGAGGGTACATGCATGTTATAGGGAAAGAAGGCCAAGTAACTAGGCTAATTGTGTATCTCCTCTCCTTACATATATATTTCTAATAGAAATATATAACTAGACAACATGATTATTTTGAAGCTCGTTATTTCTAGCTCGGGTGTTTTAGCTCATTGAACTAACATACCCGCTTGAATGCATAGATTTGGGACACTGTGTTATGCTTGATTCCCCTTTTAGAGAACTCCACAACAAATTCTTACAACAGTTGTTCAACGTTTTAGAAGGCATTTTTGTCCAACGGTTGGAACCAATTCAATGCTATCCCTTCCAAGGTTAAGCCAAATCCCTCATACTGTGTATGAAAATAAAATACTTGTTCGGCTCTTAACACTTGTTTGAACAAGGATGCATGTACGTATGGATCCCTTAATCCATCATACTTCTTCTTGACACATTTGGCCAATTGATATGGTCTCATTGGTTCTGGTTCAACCATGTATCTTAGCGTGTTGGGGTCTCTCACAAAGACATCCCTCGTTCCTTCTTCTCATCTTGGACCAAATCCTGGTGGAATTCCCTTTGAGACGTGTTTTGGAAATGTTGATGGATTTGTAAGTCTTATTGGTGGTCTCTTGATTCCACTCAATGAGGTAGGAGATACACTCCCGTGAATAGCTATTTTGGATGTTTGAGGTCCATTTGATTCCATAGTTTCAATGTTAGCTTCTTGCAAATCAGTCTCAAAAAACCCTGGTACGCTTACACTCGGTTGAAAGTAGTGAGCAAAGATTGGATTACCCATGTATGTATATCTTTCTAGCTCAATTGTGTTGATAAGTTTGTACTCTCATCCATACTTATCTACCATTAGAACTTGCACTCCCTGGTCATCTGTGTATGTGAAGGCATAGAGGTTCTTGTAGTCTGTCAACTCTTCAATGATGGAATTTAAACATCTATAGAAGTTGTTTTGATCCCCAATAGGTAACCTATAAAGTCCATCATAAGTGTAATCCGTTAGAACTCTTGTGGCTTCATTGGTTTTGATGAACCTTACATTGGGTTTGTTGATTAGAGGATGCTTCTCCTCTAAGTCTCCAGCAATTTCCACTTTTGCTCTTTCAAACTCCCGCATTTTAGTTGATTGGTTTGGCTTCCAGTGAGCTACATGATCACTTGACAAATATCCATGAGACATGCCTTGAGGTTTGGCTTGATATGATTGATAAACCTCATGGTCTTGTCTCAACCCTCTTGTTATAGGTGTTGCAGTATTTCTGGTTGTTTGTGTAGGTGGCATAGCTCTGAGTTGAGTGGGAAACCCTAATGATGGATGAGTTGTCATGTTTAAGCCTCACTCAATACTCTCAAGATGGTCCTTGATAAGAACACCTTTGCTTAGTGCACACAATCCCTTTATTCCCCTGGTCAAGTCTCTAAAAAGTCAGGAATTTGTGACTTTTTTGGTCTCTGGAAATTGGTTCTGGGTACCCTAAAAGTTTGGAATCAGGAAACCTAGAAAAAAAGTTTGGTCTAGGTGAGTGCTATTTCCCACAACCTTTCTTCCTAGCTATACCTGACTCAATTTGGAGTTGCCTATCAAAAGTTAGAGCACTTTTAGTGGACTGCACTTGAAACAGCACTCAAAACAGTCTCAGGACCAGAACACAGGAACTTTGGCTTGTATCTTGGCCTCCCGAAGGTATTTTTAGCTCAAACTTGAGATTTGGGATGTCCTCAAGTATGTCTACAAACTTATGAAGTCAAATACCCTCACTATGGATAGGTACACCGATTGCGATCGTTGACCCCATGTCACAGATTTGGAAGATTTTTGCACAGTAGCTAGCCCTTGATGTCTTGATACCAAGTGTCTTTGTATTTTTGAATTTGGAGATGTTTTGACCAATGAAAATAAAAATCCCAGGTGGTTTTGCGGTTATTGGCCTGATTGTGTAACTGGGACTTTTGACCACTTTCTTTTGCTTTTTTGACCTTGCTCCTTTTGGAAAATATGTTGCACTAGATGTCAGCTACCTACTCATAGAGTTTCAATCCAAAATGTCACTGGGGTACACCGATCGCGATCATAGTTCTAGCTCCTTTTTGCATGAAATTTTAGGAGTTGATAGACATGGGTATGATTAGTCTATTCCCAAACCCACTTTGCATTTGGATCACAAAAACTTGAATTTTCTCAAAATTTTGGTATGAAGGATCAGTGATCAGTGTTTGCCCTATTTGACAACTGTCTTTTGGTTTTTTGACCCTAGTTCTTTTGAGAAAGTTGTTTGTCTAATTATCAGCTACCTACTCACCAAGTCTCAACTCAAAATGTCACTATGGTACACCGATCGCGATCGTAGTACCAGCTCCTTTTAAGGTGAAACTTGTGGATATGGTAGACAATGATGTGTACAGTCTACTCCCAAAATCGTTTTGAATTTGGGCAAGAAAAAGTCAAATTTTCACCAGATCTTGGTCTGCTGCAGTGGTTTTCTGACTGTCTGCTGTTTTTGGCTATTTTGGTGACTTTTTTTTGAATTTTGGCATCTCCTGGTATCTTATATAACCTAGGTGTATGTGTGGGTCAAATCTGGGTCAGATCTGGGACTAAGGTACACCGATCGCGATCGTAGTTTGGAGCCCAAATTGGATGAAACTTCACCAGCTTGTTCACTAGGCTATTTTAAGACTACCTGCCAGACACTTTTGAATTTGGACTCAAAAAAGTCAAGAATTTACAGTTTCTTGGTCTGAAGTGCCTGATTTTCCAATTTTATCAGATTTGATTGATTTTGATGTTTGATTTGGGATTTGAGAGATACCTAGGCTTGTTCTATGCACAGGCTATCCCTCTGCATGGTTTCTTCTCAGTTTTGATGTGTTTTGGTCTACTGAAAGTCAATTTCTATGCCAGTTTAGCAATTTTTGACTTGGATCTGTACTCAGTGGTTTTGACCAGTTTTTTGTGGTTTTTGACCCTAGGTCCTTTAGACTTTTATGTTTGTATACCCTTGAAGAGTCTACTCATCAAATCTGGTACAAATCTGAGGTCTAGGTACACCGATCGCGATCGTAGTTCTGAGCCCAAATTCAACGAAATTTGGCATGCTTGTAGACACTGATGTTTTAAGGCTATCCCCCAAGTCTTTTTGCATTCGGATCACCAAAAGTCAAGATTTTACAGCTTCTGGGTCTGTAGAGCTAGTTTTACCCAAGTGGCTTGATTTCCTTGATTTTTGATGTTTTTGGGTGTGGTTGCTTTAGACAAACTTGTTTAGAATCTTATCAGGAAGGCACATGTCAAATCTTGTACAATTCTGACACTGAGGTACATCGATCGCGATCGTAGTACCTGGGCCAAATCTGATGAAATTTTGTCTGCTCCCTTTGACAAGTGTTTCCCAGTGTTTGGTGCTACCACTTTGTGATTTGAATCAATTTCAGCTCTGTTTAGTCAGATTTTCAAAATTTCAGAGTCTCATGGCTTTTTTGCCAAAGTTATGGTTTTCTGGTTTCTCGACTCTAACTTTTACCCCAAATCTGACTGGAATGTGATTTACTTATCCTACTCCCAAGTACAGAAATGAAAGAACATAAGAAAATGAATCAAACAAAACAAACAGGATAAAAAACGGATGATGAATCAGTACTCAATCAATACAAAGAAATTTGAAGAGAAAAAATACTTAAAGCAACCTCACTCACAACTCCCTATATCTCTCAAGAGTAGATCCAGCCAGTCCACCGACCCTAGACTGCACTAAGAACTAAACCCCTGTCTAGATGCTTCACTGAAATGTAAATGGAATGGAAATTATCTTTTGGAACAATAAGAAAACTTTGAATACGCACTCGGTCACTCATCACCTAAGATTCGTTCCCCGCAAACGGCGCCAATGTAAGGGGTCGCCGCGACGGACGTCCATAGCATAGCTCTCAAGCATCAACATAAAATTATCGATACAGGGGAAGCGACTCGGATGAGGCATGGAAACTCACTAGGATGTCAACCCTAATGAAGTGAACTCGAATAGATTCAACTACTAACTCTACAAGAAAATCAATCGCACTAAAGCCAAGTAATCTACCTATGTCCTTCTACACAGCTCTACAGCCATCACGCCCTTTCACCATGCAAATCATATCGGAATCGCATGAAACTTGAAGGGAAGCTACAGGGGACTATCGGGAACATATCCTACCACTGTCACAACATTCTGGAGAGGTGCATGGATCGCGATCGTTCGTCCAAAAGTACGCAAAAACAGTAAACGAATGACCCTAAAGGGTCATGTTTGGGTTCCTAAAGCCTCTCCTAGGGTCAAAACAACATAAAATACGCATATAAACACTCAAAACAACGATTTAAGGCCTAAACGGATGCGTTTGAAACCTTCACCGAATCTTGAATGCTTGCACTTGAATGAAAGATCAAAGTAAGAGGAACACAATGCAAGAAACAAAACTGAATTTGGATTATAGTAGCCACAGAAGCGATGATTACAAGTTGGAGCAAAGAGGTAGCTCTCTGTGCGTAACGCAATAGTCACTTATCTTCAAAAAATAATCTCCCTTTCCCACTAACCTTAGTGTATTATATACCTAGGGCTTTCTAAAGTGGCCGGCAGCCAACTTCTCATGGACCTTCACATACATCATTGGAAAAATTACATCTTTGACTTAGACTTGACCTAGACAATTGACATTAGGCCTTTACAGGGTTTGATGTATTAAACATCGGAAAAATAATGTGACCACATCAAAACTTTGGCCGGCTGACCCAACGGGCGCCTTGGCTAGGTGGGCACTTGTATGTTGTTATCACCTCCAAGCAGTAATCGCATCACAACCCCTTGATATTTTTACTCAACATAACATAGATCATAGTGACAAAGGGTCCCTCTATTTTAGTTAGACAACCCTATGGACTTATTGCCATAGGGCGGAAAAGGTGTCCTATGCTCTTACATCTTAATGTACAACAAACAAAGAGTACTCAATGGCCCCAAGGCCATTAGTGTCCTAATTGTATCTACAGGGGCTCTATATTTGGACCATATGGCCCAAGGGAAATAGGGTGCCCTTTGTATGGTTTTATGACCATAGCATGGTATGCTTTGATACAAGGGTTTTGATAATAGGTTTTAAAAGAAATCCACATTTTACGCGATGGCCTAAGGGCCATAGGATGCTCTCTGTAGATAATCTTAAAACTTTGTGAAAGCCAAAAATATGTCTTTCTATGAAATTAGGACCATAAGAAAAGGATTTCTTATAGGTTATTGTTAAATTCCAAATCTTCAATTGAAAAGACTTGGAAGTTGGAAACCATGAAATTGAAGGCTTTGTAGGTGCTCATTCTAAATGATAGATAGATTTCCAAGCCTTCAATTTCATGGTTTCTTGATTTTGAAGTCACATGATCACCACAAAGAATTCTTTTTTATATTATTAAATTCAATAACATATTTACTTTTTTCAATGTTCCTAACAACCATGTATGTAAATTTGGTTGTCTGACAAAATCTTCAAAAATATAGGACGTTGGAAGTTTAAAAAGAATTGAAAGGGTGGCATATCTTTAATATGTTAGAAACAGATGCTCAAGAAACTAATCAAGGTCACAAAATTCAGAAGGAAGCTTTTCCAAAGTGCAAACACATCCACAAAGTTCATTAATAGGTTTAATCTTTGACTTCAATGCATTTGGTCATCTTTGATTTAACCAATAAATATACAATCCAATTCACAAAATATAACAATTGCCTTACCTTATACAATCATTTCTTTGCAATAAACCTTGATACAATGTTCCCATTGCTACATGATAAGCTAAGAAATTGTACTAGTCCTAGCTTATCTCTGTTAAAACAAATTCAAGATATCCATTTCAATTATCTGCATTATCCAAAAGAAAAACAAAATCATAGTTTGGACAAAAAACTCATACTTTCTATCTTTGAATAAAATCTTGTTGCAATTGAAGAACTAGATCTTTCCATAAGCAAAACCAAAAATGCTTTATAAACCATTTTAGCTTTGATACTTGATGTTCAGTATCTAAGCAAGTAATTGACATTTACAACAAATATTGAGTATACGTTGTCTGAATGTGTTCCGTCTAGCTGGGAAAGTGCATGACCTCTGGCTGTGAGATATCGTTGATGAGAGTCACAAAAACTTTAATGAAAATCGTTTATGTAAAATCACCAACCCTCTTTCTAAGGGTGACTAAAGATCTAAGAGCGTTCATGACAGCAAAGTCACAAACCCTCTTTCCTATCTTGCTTGGAATTTGCTTGTTTTCGTAGTTGAGAATATGATGAGAGGGTCAACAAATCACATTCAATTTCACTTAAAAAGAGCATTTCAAAACACTAAAGTTTCAGCCATAAAACCTCAATGTTCATACAAGCACAAATCTCAATCAAAACCCAAACCTCTTTCATGGTATCAAGTAGTCTCGCCCCCAATTACATAGTCGTAACATCAAACAGTTGAAAGGAATGCTCGAGCTTCCACCTTCACGACGATGATTTTTTTATTTTGCAAAGATTTAAGAGCTTATAAATTAAAGTCCACACATCATTTTGATAAGGGAAAACCCTAATTCACTCCCTCACAAGCTCAGATACAAGATTGCAAAGAGGGGAGACTGCAACACACATAGATTGGGCAACCATGGAAGCTATTGCACAATAGAGAAAAATTGCACGTTTTTTCAGTAAAAAGAGGTCCTATCTCTCTTTCCCACGGAATTTTTAGCTGAGGTGTCAATTTGTATGCCATTTTTCCACTTTGGACCAAAACTAGGTCATTTTCAACTTACTCTTGACCCAAAAAAGCCAGTTTTGATGCGAAAAATCCCTAAATTTGTGGGATCACTCGTATAAGCATAAAAATAATAGATAAGCATCATTTTTTATCAATATACCATTTTGGGTCACTTTCCATGAAATTCTGTAAAACGACGCCTATTAGCTACTATTTTTGGCAGTTTTTGCACGCATCCATCTTTATAGGCGAGATGAGCGTACTACCATGAAACACTTGGAGTATGTACATCATAAAACCAAAATAGGAATGTTATCAAGTGATAAAGCACACAGAGATGCCACATCTAGGGTCACGACTCCTCGAATAGGTATGTACATGATAGCGACCGCAGTAGCCGCTTTACCATACATCATAATATGTATAGGATTGCTTTTATTTGCATGCATCAAGAAGTATCAAAACTGAGGTGAATGTTTTTGTTTCACATTATGTACGTGCCACGGTACAACATCTACCCCCTCTAAAGCTGCACATCCTTCGGTATGTGCCACAACAACATTTGTTAAGCATTAATACTCATGGTCGGACGCCACATCTTCACTCTCAAACTGGATTTTCAATGGAACCAACGAGAAATGTCAGAATGTGTACGGTCTAGGTGAGAGTTTATGAGATGAGATGGCTGTGAGAGTTTATGAGATGAGAGTCACAAACACTTTAAGAAAAAGAGTTTATGTAAAATCACCAACCCTCTTTCTAAGGGTGACTGAAGACCTAAGAGCGTTCATGACAGCAAAGTCACAAACCCTCTTTACTATCGTGCTTGGAATTTGCTTGTTTTTGTAGTTGAGAATATAATGAGAGGATCACCAAATAACACCATATTAGAGAGTTTGAAACTTCAGAGCCAATTTGGGAATCACCAATGTCTTGAAGATTTGGCCATATGGACAAATCTCAATTTTTTTTTAAAGACCAAAGCATTACACAAGGTAGTGCTTGAAAATCTCTTCCAAGCCATGCTCTCAAAAATTTGGCTAAGATTTGGCCATGTGGTTAAATCATAAGCTTGTTTTGAAAGTGGGAATTGGGAGCTTCCCAAATTCACTAATATGGTGTTAAATCACATTCAATTTCACTTAAAAAGAACATTAAAAAACATGAAAGCTTCAGCCATAAAACATCAATGCTCATACAAGCACAAATCTCAATCAAAACCCAAACCTCTTTCATGGTATCATGTAGCCTCCACTTTGCCAGCAGTCACTTTAGAAGTCAGCAAAACAGCTTGTGAATTCCGAAGGGCCACATACTGAAACCTCACCATCAATCCTTTGCTTGCACAAAGACACCTCACACAGTACCCGATCAGCACAATTATGACAAGGGCTAGCATACCTCACAAATATCTGATCAACGCAATTATGACAAGGGCTAGTATCACAATCAAAAGAACCATCAATATGAGGGACATCACTGAACACCCACTACTTGTCTTCTCCCCCAGTATGCCTAGCCTCCTCTGCATAGCGTTCAGTTGTGTATTGGTTCTGTCTGTGTCGTCATCTAAATTATCCAAAAGCTTTGTGTGCAAATCCAGCGTTTCATTTACAGCCAAGGCAATGTTTTTTGTGCTTGTCACTGTCTCTTCATTATTCAAAAGGTCATCATCTTGCTCCCGCATGATCTGTCAGACTGTCATTGAAGCCGAGCAATTCCATAGTTATCTAAGCCTGTTGTTCTATTGTTCTCTTTAGGTTCCCCTCTCCCATCCTGACCCAATAGATTAATCCTGTTAGAAGCTTGGGAGGAATTTAGGCTGTTTGACATCTAATTCATCCTAGAATGAAGACTCAGAAATCTGTCTTGTTGTTTGCTTAAGTCCTTTTCATTCAAAGATTTGGTGAGGGAAGGATTGCTCAAGAGGGACTGAGGGTTGTCAAGGTGGGTACCAAGCATGGTGATATTCCGTCTGCAGTCAAGACACAACAAGCAATCATATACGATCAGAGTGCCATTGAGCACATGGACAACTTTAAGGGATCCATTAGTAAGTGAGGCAATTTTGGATTCACAGACAACCACAACACAAAGTTTCAAAAGAACAAACATGCAATATCACTAAGAGATGACTGAGTGAGCATAGGAGGTCAAAGAGAGAGAAATGTATTACTAGCTTGTGGCAAAAACGAGGTGGGAATTGTTAGCAGCACGGGACCCACTACCAACGGGGGCTACGGAGTTGCGCTCTGCAATGCAGGCTACTATATCCTCTGCAAGCTAGACTGCATCTTCAAACTCTTGGATCCATGAATCATTTTGTGCCATCATATATGACCCTACAATGACGTGCAAAGGAAGAGCGGTCCCAAGTTCATGCGGGAACGAAGGGCGGGGGCACCTTCAAAACGCGTTCACAGTCCCTCACATCACGCCAATGTCAAGCAGAAAAAACAATATGCGCTCTCTCTCTCTCTCTCTCTCTCTCTCTCTCTCTCTCTCTCTCTCTCTCTCTCTCTCTCTCTCTCTCTCTCTCTCTCTCTCTCTCTCTCTCTCAGTTTTTTAAAAAAAACTCGCGCTTTTTCAGAGATGCGCATAAAGCATCACCAAGTCCGCATCGCCTCGAAAGACATCCCGAAGACCGCCTTCCGCACACGCTACGGCTCCTAGGAATGGATGGTACTGGGGTTTGGTCTCACCGGCGGTCCGGGCACTTTTTGCCGAATAATCCATGACAGTTTTTGCGACATGATTGACGACGATCTACTCATCTACAGCAAAACTTTAGAAGAGCACCAGAATCATGGCGCTGCAGTACTCCAGCGCCTCCGGGAACACCAGCTGTATGCCAAGCTGGAGAAGTGTGAGTTTGTTGTCCAAAGAATCGAGTTCCTCGGCTTCATCGTCACATCAGAAGGTATCATGATAGACCCCAAGAAAGTCGACGCCGTCATCAAGTGGGCTCCCCCGACATCCATCAAAGAAGTCCGAGAGTTTGTGGGTTTCTGTCAGTACACCCGCCGCTTCATCCGCGACTTCAGCAAGATTGCGGCCCCACTTACAGAGATAACCAAAGGCCACAAACCCTTTCAGTGGACCTCCAGAGAAGAAGAAGCCTTTGAGAACCTGAAGATAGCCATGTATAGTACCCCCGTCCTCCGACTACCTGACTTCACCAAACCCTTTGAAGTTCACACTGATGCCTCCGATGGCGCCATTGGTGCGGTCCTCATGCAAGAGAGTCAACCCATCGTCTACGAATCCCACAAGTTCACCGATGTTGAGACCAGATGGACCACCCATGAGAAGGAAATTAATGCTCGCTGTCGTTCACTGCCTCCGAAAGTGGCGACACTATGTCCAAGACAAGCACACAAAGGTCTACACAGATAACATATCCCTCAAGTACTTCCAGACACAACCAAAACTCACCCCCAAGCAAGCCAGGTGGCAAGATACACTGGCAGAGTACGACATCGACATCATCCACAAACCAGGAACAACAAATGTCATGCCAGATGCCCTCAGTCGAATGCCCACCCTCACAACCATCTCCACAGCAACCAGCACCCTACGCCAACGCATCCTCGACGCTCAAAAAGCTGACCCCGCTGTTCTATGAATGCTCAACGACCACATCTCTGGCAAAGCTGCCATGGGCCTCTTCGAAGTCAAAGATAACCTCTTCTACGCCCATGGCAAAATCTACATCCCCAATGATCCAGAGCTAAAGAAAGACCTCATGTGGGAGGCTCATGACTGCAAGCTAGCTGGACATGGTGGCCAGAAAAGATCTTATGACAAACTCCACCAACATTACATGTAGCCCAAAATGAAGGACGACGTAATCGACTACGTGCGCACATGCCCAACCTGTCAACTGGTCAAAGCTCAAAGAGTCAAGCCTGCCGGCCTTCTCCACCCCATGCCAACACCCTCCCGGCCTTGGGACATGGTAAGTATGGACTTCATCGTTGACCTCCCCCCCTCACACAGCCACACTACCATCATGGTGGTCGTCGACTACTTCACCAAGCAAGCCCACTTCATACCTGCAAAGCCTCCCGTCACAGCCTACCAAGTCACCAAACACTTCTTCGCCAAAGTCTTCAAATACCACGGCCTCCCCTTAGCCATAGTTTCTGATCGCGACACCCGCTTCCTCAGCGACCTCTGGCGCGAGCTCTTCAAGCTGCTAGGCACCCAGCTCCGCTTCTCCTCCGCCTACCACCCAGAAACCGATGGTCAAATTGAAAGAGTACACCAAGGCATTGAAGACTGCCTCCGCAGCTACGTCAAGGAAGATCAGAAGGACTGGTCCGAATACATGGACGTCCTGAAATTCCACTACAAAAACTCCATCCATAGTAGCACTGGCTACACCCCCTTCGAGCTCTCCACAGGTAAAGAAGTCATCACACCTCTTGCACTGGCAACCGGCGACGTGCATGCCCAGTATCTGGAATGTGAAGAGTTTCTTCAACAATGGCAAACTCGCATGCAAAGGGCAAAGAAGAGTCTCAAGCAAAGCAAGGTACGCATCGCCAAATACGCCAACAAAAAGCGAAGGCCTACCGAACTCTTCCAAGAAGGTGACTTAGTCCTCGTCATCTCCCAGAATATCACCCTCCCTCAAGGCCTCTCCCCGAAGTTCAACCACCGCTACTATGGGCCATACAAAGTGCTCAAGTCCTACAACGACATCACCTACAAGCTGGACCTCCCATCACACATCAACATCCACAACGCCTTCCATGTAAGTCTACTCAAAAGGTTCGTGCCGGATAACACCTATGGTAGAAGCTTCCCCGAATATGTAAAGGATGGCCCGCCACATGAGCCGGAGGCCATCCTAAAGTCACGTTTTGGATGCCGGGGACAACTTTTCTATGTCAAATGGCGCAATCGCCCCATGACGGAATGCACTTGGGTACCTGAAGAAATCATGCTTCGACTCGGAAGACCCCTTGTGTTGCGCTTCTACAACATGCCCACTGAAGAGGAGGACAACACACTACATGACAACAACATAGAGTAGTCCTCCTCCCCCACTTGTAACTAGCATCACCCTAGGTAGCTAGACATTTTTCGCAACACTTCACTCCTCCCCTTGTAAATATCCGCCCCAAAACCTCGGCATCAACTTTTGTATTGGCACCTCTCAAAACCCCGGCTTGACGTGGGCGTCAAGCTCTCTCAACCCGGGGGTGTATATAAGGGAAGTATGTGCCACTTCCCCCAACTTGCCAGCCCCGTTTTCATGTGATTACTTGCGTCCCTTGTATTCGGCACTTTCTTATGATATTGATCATTCGTTCGTGCCCCTCACTCTCGTGTCCCTCTTGCGTTCAGTTTTCAAGTTCGTTCTTGTGTATGCGTTTGCTTGCCTGCAGGTCCCGTTTGCATCGCAGGTGAGCCGGCGCGGCCCCTTTTCCGCGACACCCCAAACGAGGGCGTCACACTTGCCATAAAGCATCTCCAAGTCCGCATCGCACATACAGAAGAATGCTTTGCCATAAAGCATCTCCATGGTATCAACAAAGATAGATCAAGCAAAAGTTGGTTTGATAAAGAATGTCAAGATGCTCAAAAGTCCTTGATAAAGCTTGATGCAACTATGGACAAAGACAACTATCAAAGTCATTTGCATACATACAAGGCATTGATTCAAAAGAAGAGAAGAAGATGGGAAGTAAAGCAACAAGAATTTCAAGTCCAAGAAAAGGCACATGCATGTGGAAGATTTTGGAGAAACTTGAGAGGCAAGCGGGTTGAGAATTTTGGTAACTTGAGTCTAGTGGATATGTACACACATTGTAGGCAATTATATGAGCAAGCAAATACTGAAAAAATTCCATTTTATGGTTCACTCCCATGTATGCCGTCTTTTTTTACTATTGAGGATGTATGCGGTGGGCTTGAAAAGTTGGCCACTCGCAAAGCGGGAGATCTTCATGGTATCAAGCCGGAGATGATCAAATGGATGGGAGATTTTACCCATGAGTGGATGTGTGATATGTTCAATCTTGCACTTCAACATGGTATGCCTTATGATTGGAGTACTAATTGGGTTAAGCCTTTGCATAAAGGAGGGGATGTAAAGAATGTAAGCAACTACCGGACTATAATGATTGGGTCTCTTATGACAAAGTTGTTTGGGTACATAATGGAGATGAAATTGAGTGATTGGGCTGAAGAGAATGACAAGCGTGCAAAGGGACAAGCGGGTTTTCGTCGATGCCATAGCACCATTGATCATCTTGTCACTCTTCGTGTTCTCATGGAGGAAAGTCGGTTGAAAGGCAAGCGATTGTATTGTTGTTTTGTGGACTTTAAGAAATCCTTTGATATGATTCCACGTAACAATTTGTGGAGAAGGATGGAAGAACTCCAAGTGCCAAGTGAGTTTATGCTTGCGGTTTCTCGAATCTATGAGAAGGTGATTTGTCAATTGCGCATGGGAAGAGAAATTTCAGAAATTTTTGTAAGCACTATTGGGGTTAAACAAGGATGTCCATTGTCACCAACTCTCTTTGGTCTATGCATCGATTAATTGGAACAAATGGTACTTGACTTTATGCAAGAAGAAGGCATTGAAGAGGTCACTATTTGCAATGCGGTAATCATGCTTTTGTTGTATGCGGATGATGTAGTGCTTCTAGCACACACTTTAGAAGATGCACAAAAGCTTATGGTTGTCCTTGAGAACTTTTGCTTGCATAGTGGGGTGATTGTAAATGAATCCAAAACAAAGGTTATCCTTGTGAAAACCAACCATAAGGAGAAGCCATGCATTGTGTACAACAACGAGACACTTGAAGTTGTTGACAGCTTTAAGTACCTTGGCCTTGAGGTTCCATCCAATCACAAGTGGCATGAATGTGCTATGCATCGTTTGGAAGCAGGAAAGAGAGCATATTATGCATTTGAGAACATGTGTAATGCGGGAAACATCAAGTGTTGGATTCTCAAGAAGTATCTTTTTGATGCATTGGTGACACCGGTTCTTCTTTATGGAGTTGAAGTGTGGGGCGGGAGCATCTCAAAGTCTACTTGGAAAGAGTTTGAGAATGTCCAAAAGCGTTTTCTTACAAACTTTCTCCAAGTTAAGACACAAACACCATATATGCTCTTACTTCTTGAGTCGGGATCTCTTCCAATTGAGGTTATGGGCATGGAAAGGGTTGTGGAGTACATGATAAAGATGCGTCAAAACCCCTCACATCGACTTCCTACAATTGCATGGGAAGCAAGCAAAAAAGTTCAAAAGACGCATAAAAGCAAGATCTTGAGCACGGGATGGATGCAAGACATAAAGAAGTGGTTTGGGAGATGGGATGCATTACACTTGCTACATGATGCTTCAATTGACTCTCAAGTGAATGAAGCTTTTCTACAACGCCAATGTATTACAGCTTGGGAGAAATCCGGTGGGTCACGCTTCATACATTACACCACCTATATTGCCCCCAACTACAAAACCATGTTCTTCGCTGAGAGAGGAAACCGTACTCACACTTACATGCTTGAGCCTATTCCCTTGTCCGCGATACGCACTATCGCAGCAATTCGGCTTAGCTCCCATTTCCTTCGATGCGAGATAGGGCGTTGGGGCAATGGAGAAGAGTCAAATCGATTGTGCACATTATGCTCACTGCAAGTTCGAGAGTCTGAGTACCACACACTACTAGAGTGCTCAGCTTTTGATCACATCCGAACTTGCTTCTCTCACATTTTCAGTCATAACTTAGACCTACACACTTTCCTCTCCCAGCCAAAGTGTGGGCTCTCCATTGCGACTCTCATCACTACAATTTTGAAGCATCGAGAGTCACTCATCAGCCATACACATACTACATCACATGTAACTTTGGTCCCATAGGTCATATTTGACCTCCGAGGACGATAATAAAATCTATCTATCTATCTATCTCTCAGTTTTTTTTTTTTTAAAACTGAGAGAGAGAGAGAGAGTTATTCTATTGGGTGCCCACAAGCACAATGACTCTCTCTCTCTCTCTCTCTCTCTCTCTCTCTCTCTCTCTCTCTCTCTCTCTCTCTCTCTCTCTCTCTCTCTCTCTCTCTCTCTCTCAGTTTTTAAAAAAAAACTCTCTGCAAAAAAAAACTCGCGCTTTTGCAGAGAGTTTCTCTCTCTCTCTCTCTCTCTCTCTCTCTCTCTCTCTCTCTCTCTCTCTCTCTCTCTCTCTCTCTCTCTCTCTCTCAGTTTTTTAAAAAAACTCTCTGCAAAAAAAAACTCGCGCTTTTGCAGAGAGTTTTTTTTTTTAAACTGAGAGAGAGAGAGAGAGAGAGAGTCATTGTGCTTGTGGGCGCCCAATAGAATAGAGAGCAGCAGTTGAAATTTATCACCGCGAGCTTGTGGCTATGGCGTTCGCGGTGTGCTCCTCTAGCAGTCTCATAGCTATGGCAGCATCCAGCATGAGCAGGAGCTCCTTTGTGTTTGGACGGGCATTGCGTGCTGCACCTGCAAAAGCTACATTTGTTCCATCAAAGAGGGCCCTCACTGTTTCGGCGGCGACAATCGACAGGCCTTGCGGTTCCCTGGCAGCATTCCTTCGGAATGGCTTGATGGAAGCCTACGTGGGGACTTTGGATTTGACCCCCTTGGTCTTGGATCCGAGCCCAAGCTTCTGAAGTGGTTTGTGTAATCAGAGATAGTGGACTGTAGGTGGGCTCACAAGAAGTTTTAGACAAATTCTCACAATAATTCCCACATTGTGACTTACCTCAACATCATGAGTTTCTGTGAGAGAGACACCACATACCTAGCTAGGTACGATTAGGGGCAGGGGACCGCCGGCCCGATGGGGGGGCCAGCGGTCCGCTGCCCCCAATCGTACCTAGCTAGGTATGTGGTGCCTCTCGAGCAGAAGCTCATGATGTTATGCATGGTATGAAAAACACTGAAAAAAGAATTTGTTTTCCTACATGATAATATTTCTAAATCTTCTTGTGGCTATGTTGGGTGCTGCTGAAATATTCATTCCAAAGCAAGAATTTTGAACACCCCATCCTGGTAATTAGCTGGAAAGGCCGAGTATTTCACAATTACAACTATCCTGTTCATAGTGGAGCTTATATTCTTGGGCTAAGCTAGGGGCCGAAGATGGGCAAATATCATTACTCCAGGATCAGTGAATACTGACCCCATCTTCACCAATAACAAGCTAATAGGCAGAGATGTTGGATATCCCGGTGACTTCTGGTTCAACCCTCTCATCTGGGGCTCTGGTTCTCTTTAGAAGATCAAGGAGCTTAGGACTAAGGAGATAAAGAATGACATACTCGCTATGTTGGCCGTTATGGGTGCTTGGTTCCAAGCAATCTACACAGGCATTAGCCCCATTGACAACCTTACCGCCCATCTTTCGGACCCTAGTCACAACATTGTTTTCTCGGCTTTCTTGACCAAGTGAGCAATGATCGTTGTACCTCCATCACTTGGAGCAGATATTGACACTCACTTCCTTTGTATTCCAATTGAGAAGTTCGTAAAAACCTTTAATTTGGTTGGAAGGTCCTATTTTCTCATGTAATCTGTGCCTGCTACTGTTTTGTCAATTTACTTGTATCATGTTTCATTGCATTACCTTGACGATATGAGTTAGTTTTGATTAAAAAACATGCCTGTTCTGGTTGTTATTTACATCAAAAGTTTGCCATTTTTCTCTGACCAAATGCCTCTCATTCGATCCCTTCATCTCTCCCAGTTAATAAAGATAATGAAGTCTGGCTTGAATGCGAGAGAGAGAGAGAGAGAGAGAGAGAGAGAGAGAGAGAGAGAGAGAGAGAGAGAGAGAGAGATCCACGACAAAGAGGAAGCAATCAATCCAGGAGAGGGGCTCACATTGCAGTATCAATTGTTTCTCTCTCTATCTCTCTCTCTCTCTCTCTCTCTCTCTCACACACACACACACACACACACACACACACACACACACACACACACACACACACACACATGCACACACACCCGTTTGATTCCTTTTCTCTAACTTGTCTCAAATCAGCAAAAGGTTTTGTGACTCCCTCTTTGCTACCATTTATGGACGAAAATTTGGCCACAAGATTGTTCTTATGTTTGATGATAGCATCTATGCACTTTCTATCTCTTTTGTGATACAACATTATGAAATAACTAATGCATTCAATTTGCATCCATTAACTCTAATGGGAGAGCAGGTGAAGATAAAGGAATCTGAACTTGCTAGTGGTGAACAAATCTTCCTTTTCAATCATGGCCAATGTCAATTATAGAAGGTTCGAATTGCTATTGAAAGCACACAAGGCATTGGAATGAAGGACACACTAGTAATAGTCCGATGGTCCCTCCAGAGTAGTTGGTATACTACATGCAATGCCTTCACAACGTACACATGGCACTCAAGAAAGCAAAGGATATCATTCAAGTTCAAGAGCTACCTACACATTATGATGGACATGTGGCATTTGAGTTACCATCTTTTGATCTTTTTGTGCACGAACTTATGACAATTGCAACATGTGAATTTATCATGGAGAATAATTTTGCACAAATAGAGTTTTGGAGTGTGCTCAGCAAGATGGTACAGAAGCAAGATATGACTGTGTATCAATGTGTGTGTGAACACATTAAAGGAAGAGTATGGCTCTTTTGTTTGACACTATTTGAGATGCAACATGGATACTTTGCTACACTATACTCAATAGAGTAACTATTGAGATCTTGATCTAATCTTTTTCATTGCTTATGCTTGCTCGGTTCCTTGTCCGCTCGGAAATACTCGCTCGAGGATTGGGATTCCTCGTTACATAGTCGTAACATCAAACAGTTGAAAGGAATGCTCGAGCTTCCACCTTCACGACGATGATTTTTTGATTTTTCAAAGATATAAGAGCTTCTAAGTTAAATCCCACACATCATTTTGATAAGGGGAAACCCTAATTCACTCCCTCACAAGCTCAGATACAAGATTGCAAAGAGTCGGGACTGCAACACACATAGATTGGGCAACCATGGAAGCTACTGCACAGTAGAGAAATTTGCAGGTTTTTTCAATAAAAAGCGGTCCACTCTCTCTTTCCCACGGAATTTTCAGCTGAGGTGTCAATTTGTAGGCCATTTTTCCACTTTGGACCAAAACTAGGTTATTTTCAGGTCATTTTTTATGCAAAAAATCCCAAACAGAGTCAAAAATCCCTAAATTTATGGATCACTAGTATCAGCATAAAAAGAATAGATAAGCATCATTTTCATCAATATACCATTTTGGGTCACTTTCCATGCAATTTTGCAACAACGACACCCATTAGCGCATCCCTCTTTGTAGGCGAGATGCCATGAAACACTTGTATGTACATCATAAAACCAAAATAGGCATCTTATCAAGTGAAAAAGCACACAAACACGCTGTCAGGAGTTTTTTGGAGCAAGGGATTGCGCATATGTACATACCCATGCATGGTGCATCGAATAAAGGATTGCTCATTTTCCAAAGCCAGGTGGTTGCGTGGGGCCCACATGTGTACAGGTAGGACAGGGTGTACATAGTGCAGCGATTTTCACTATTACCAGTACCAGTGTGTTTTTTATACAATAATGAGGAGTTGGTAGCGCGTAAAACTTCTCGAGGAAGCTATCCGCGGGCCGACGACATGAGGTCAGCAGGTGCGTCAGATGGCATCTAGTGGCGTCAGGAGGGTGAACGAGGTCAATATTTGCACGCGGATGAGGACGGACACAATGTGGGTGTTTTCTTGTGAGAGTTATGCAGAAAGGTCATCATTAGGACCACTTTTTGGGTCCACTTCACGTGGTGGCGAGATGCATTATTGGAAAAAAGCTGAGTGCCAGGGGTGCGAATGATGCAAAAAGGTGACAACTATGCACTGCGAGGTCAGTTTTTGGCCTGTTCGGGGTCCGTTTGAGGTCATCTAAAAGGCCAAGGGTGCCCAACTAATAAGGCTAAGTGTGGGAACTGAAAAAACTAAGAGAGAAGACCAGAAAAAAAGGTGGAGAAGAGAGGAGGAACAGCGGCAGGTGTGTTTTTGCTCATTTTGGAGCCTGTTTTGGCCGTAAACTGCTCATCCGAGGTCGGATTTGAGCACTTTGACATTGTAGACTGGGGTTTTGGGCCGTTCCGGACGCGATGGCGCTGTCCATTTTGCCAAATTCCTCACTCTTTTTCTGCTGTTTTTCTGTGTAAGTTTCTCCTATGAGCGAAGTTTCTGCTCTAGTTTGTGATTGTATCTGGTATCTTTTACCCATATTGTGTGAGCTGTTTGCCCCATTGGTGTTGGCCCAAGCTCATTTGTATCTAAACATCAGAAATTCTCCTCTTTTGAGCTGAGTTTTTTGGGTGTGTGTGTGTGTATGTGTGTGTCTGTGTGGAGTGGGCAAGTGGATAGTCTCTCTCCTCTCACTCCAGAGGTGTGTTCCCTGTCTCGGCCAGGTGTGTTGTGTAAGCCGAGTGGTGCCCCATAGTGTGTGTGTGTATCTTCCCAAGAGTGTGTGTCGGGTCGTTATAGAGGCGCTGTGTGTGTTTTCATCCCGCTCACATTCTTTTGGCGCCCCCACGGAGGATCTTCTTCGAGTACCTTCTGCTTCGAGCTTCGAGCTTCGAGCTTCGAGCTTCGGGATTACAGGTTACAGGTTACAGGTTACAGGTTACAGGTACAGGTACAGGTGATTCACACAGGTACAGGTAGCTGGAGTACAGTGATATACTAACAGTGATGTCACTTGCAGTTGTTGTGGGAATGCATCACTTGGCGCCTATTTGAGCGCATTGTCTGTTGGATTGTACGTTACTTGTGGAAACTGCCATTGTACGCATTTGTGGAGCCATACTTGGTTGTATTTGGCAGTCCCAGCCATTTCTGAGACTTGGTCTGGAAGATAGTCATTTCTGAGACTTGACTATATGCGATTTGCATTAGCCTTCGTGTGAGGGTCGATAGCGTGAGGTTTTTATTGAGCTGGGGGATTCTCAAATGTGGAGATCCTTTCGGTGATACAGGTAGCTGGAGCACCCTTTTCGTGACCTCGCCATAGGCTATGTACTAGTGAGTCCTACTTGATGCTCGGGTTCTATTGTTGACAGTTTATGCATACATAGACAGTCTATATTTTGGGTTCCTACTGCTCTACTTCTGGGGAAACTCTGTCGAAATTTTCCCAAGTTATGATGGCTGGTTTTTTGGTATTTTGAGCCATTTATGCTGTTATGCTGCTGAAATTTTGGCAAAATCAGAGGTTGAGTCATGTGTGCCTTCTTGGGAGCTTCATGGTTGGCTTTAATGGATGATCAAAATGGCCCTCAGTTCACTCCTTTTCATTTAACGCAAAGAATTCAGATTAATGTTCATGTGTCCAGGAAGATCTTTTTCCAGCAGCGCATAGTCTTTATGTTTGGGCCAAGAAGATTGAGAGAGATCCTGGAATGTCCTTTGCCTGTTGTCATTCCGATGATCAACTATGAAAACTCATTTGATGTGCATGTGTTTGTCCTTATCTAAAGTTGAGCTCCATTGAAGTTTCTAGGGATTGGGAAGTGAAAAGTTTTGGGTTCTTGCACGTGTGTTCGAAGGGGTTCTCAAAGCATCATAATTTGGGTAGCCATGGCTTTCTCTTATCCCGAGTTTCATGGAAGAAGTGATGAAGATGTGGAAGAATTTTTGGAAAAGATGGAGGTTGCCTGCATTAGCAACCAGATTCATGACCCTACGCAAATGTTACGCCTTCTCCAAATTTGTTTGAAGAGTGATGCACGAGCTTGGTCCAAAGCATTTGAAGAGGAGTTGCGTATGGCTGATCCACCTATAAGATTGAGTTGGGACAATCTAAGGCATGGATTGGAAGTGGAGTTTGTGAAGATAGAAGACCCTGACAAAGTGTGGCAAGAAGTACAGGCTTTGGTGCAAAAGGAAGGTGAGCCAGTAGATGCGTACATACGTAAGTTTTCATTGGCATGGGAGCGAATGTGCAAGGCTTTAGCACCACAGGTACCCCCGCCTGACATGATGAAGAAGGACAGGTTCTTGGCTGGTCTTTGGGAGAATATACGTTGGAGAGTAGAGCTAAAGAAGCCTAGGACATATGAAGATGCACTAGAGGTAGCAAGGAACAAAGAGTGGAAGCTGAGGAAAATGAGCCAGTTAGGGGTGGAGTCTTTGCCAATGAGGTCTGAATTTCAGCCAATAGAGTCTTTACAAGGGCGCATGTCAGGGGTTCATCATGAACCAGTGGTTCCTGTTACTACTCAGGTTATGCCAGCAGTGGTCACTACAGCAGTGCAAGATGATGGCCTAAGGCAAGACATGAGGCAAGTGGTTGATCTGATGAAGAATCTCAGCCTAAACATGCTAGGTCAAGTGGGAAGTAATCGAGGTCGAGGGCGGTTTGCAAATCAGCCAGGAGGTGAAGAAAGGCCTAGGAATGGTGTTGGACAAAGCAATGGTAGGTTTTGGAGGCAGACGCCCACATGTTATAATTGTGGAGAGTTGGGTCACATCAGCCCGCAATGTGATAAGCCACCAAGGATGGGGGGAGACATGTATCCATTGCCAAGACAGGTGCTAACTAGATCAAATGATTATGGCATCGAAATTAAGGGAGACGAAGGAACCAGTGGACTGACCCAGGAGGAAAAGGGAAAGACAAAAGTGCTAAGTGTAGTCACCTTGGAGAAGGCATCAAAGCTAGAGGATACATTAGTGATGCCTATTGGGAAGAGGACCACAGAGGATAAGGAAGGAAGAAGTGCCCCAGGTCCTAGTAAGAAGAAAGGAAAGAGCCATGAAGGCGAGGATGTCAAGGCCAAGAGGAAAAGGAGAGCTCATCGAAAGTTTCATGTTTCAGATTTTCCACTAGGAGATGGGCAATTAAGCTATGACTTGAAGGAGGATCTGACGAGCAGGAAGGCAGATGTTACTTTTGGGCAGCTTATAGAGATGGTGCCTAAGCTAAAGCGACAGTGGAAGAGGATGGTTAACCCAATGGAGAAAGAGCCAGAGAGAGGTTCAGTGAAGGTGTTGGCAATGGACGAGCTACCAGACATTTGTCCAATAGTAGATGTGTGGCATAAAAGGAAAAATTTGGGACAAGGTTATGTGGATGGCGGAGCCCAAATATGCGTCATAACACACTCATGCGTTGAGAAGATGGGTCTCACAGTGGCTGGGGTGTCAGGTTTTCGGATCAGATTGGCAAACCATCAAAAAGTAAAATGCTTGGGTGTTGTAAAGAGCTTAGAAGTGGAGGCATATGATGCAAAGGCAGTGGTTGATTTTCATGTGATGCCAGCAGGGTTGGGAGCATATCCTATTATACTGGGCAGACCATGGTTACGTGCAGTGGGAGCTGTTCAAGATTGGCGACATGGTACAATTAGCCTCTATGGAAAGACAGGTACCAAGAAGCTTTATAATATGGACACAAGGAAACGATTAGAGGAGCTTTATGAAGATGAGGATGAGTCTAGTGATGAAGACTCTTCCACGGTGACAGATGAGGACAATGATAGCACTACCAGCAGTGATGAGGATGTTGATGTTGCATTTCTTTTGATGGATAAAGAAATCCAGGAGATTGGTTTAGTCGCATTTGCGAAGGAAGTTGAAGATGAAAGTGAAGGGCCTTATGAAGTGATTGAAGGGCTGATGCAAACCAAAGTTGAGTTTTCAAAGAAGCGGGAATTGATGACACAAATGATCAGTGGAGACCTCTCAGCTATGGAGAAGGAGATATATTTGCACATGCAAGTCTATGCCAAAGTAATTGATGATTTTCTTGATGGGAGGTTGATAAATGGCATCTCTACAGGTTTTCCTTCGGAACCAGGTCAAAGTTTGATTAAGCTTTTGATGCAAGGAATGCCAACTGTTTTTGTGTGGGATCCAGGTGGAATGAGCATCTACTAGTGTTGCTGCTGCTGAGCATGAATGCTCTAGCAGGCTAGGGGGTGGGCAAATTATGTCAGGAGTTTTTTGGAGCAAGGGATTGCGCATATGTACATACCCATGCATGGTGCATCGAATAAAGGATTGCTCATTTTCCAAAGCCAGGTGGTTGCGTGGGGCCCACATGTGTACAGGTAGGACAGGGTGTACATAGTGCAGCGATTTTCACTATTACCAGTACCAGTGTGTTTTTTATACAATAATGAGGAGTTGGTAGCGCGTAAAACTTCTCGAGGAAGCTATCCGCGGGCCGACGACATGAGGTCAGCAGGTGCGTCAGATGGCATCTAGTGGCGTCAGGAGGGTGAACGAGGTCAATATTTGCACGTGGATGAGGACGGACACAATGTGGGTGTTTTCTTGTGAGAGTTATGCAGAAAGGTCATCATTAGGACCACTTTTTGGGGCCACTTCACGTGGTGGCGAGATGCATTATTGGAAAAAAGCTGAGTGCCAGGGGTGCGAATGATGCAAAAAGGTGACAACTATGCACTGCGAGGTCAGTTTTTGGCCTGTTCGGGGTCCGTTTGAGGTCATCTAAAAGGCCAAGGGTGCCCAACTAATAAGGCTAAGTGTGGGAACTGAAAAAACTAAGAGAGAAGACCAGAAAAAAAGGTGGAGAAGAGAGGAGGAACAGCGGCAGGTGTGTTTTTGCTCATTTTGGAGCCTGTTTTGGCCGTAAACTGCTCATCCGAGGTCGGATTTGAGCACTTTGACATTGTAGACTGGGGTTTTGGGCCGTTCCGGACGCGATGGCGCTGTCCATTTTGCCAAATTCCTCACTCTTTTTCTGCTGTTTTTCTGTGTAAGTTTCTCCTATGAGCGAAGTTTCTGCTCTAGTTTGTGATTGTATCTGGTATCTTTTACCCATATTGTGTGAGCTGTTTGCCCCATTGGTGTTGGCCCAAGCTCATTTGTATCTAAACATCAGAAATTCTCCTCTTTTGAGCTGAGTTTTTTGGGTGTGTGTGTGTGTATGTGTGTGTCTGTGTGGAGTGGGCAAGTGGATAGTCTCTCTCCTCTCACTCCAGAGGTGTGTTCCCTGTCTCGGCCAGGTGTGTTGTGTAAGCCGAGTGGTGCCCCATAGTGTGTGTGTGTATCTTCCCAAGAGTGTGTGTCGGGTCGTTATAGAGGCGCTGTGTGTGTTTTCATCCCGCTCACAACGCCACATTTAGGGCCACGACTCCTCAGATAGGTATGTACATGATATTGACGGCATTAGCCGCTTCAACATATATCACTATATGTACATGATTGCTTTTATTTGCATGCATCGAGAAGTATCAACTTTGAGATGAATGTTTTTGTTTCACATTATGTACGTGACATGGCCCCTCTGAAGCTACACATCCTCTGGTATGTGCCACAACAACATTTGTTAAGCATTAAAACTCATGGTCAGATGCCACAACTTCACTCTCAGCCTAAATTTGCAATGGAACCAACCAAAAATGTTGGAATGTCTGCGATCTAGCTGGGAAGGTGCAGGACCTCTGACTGTGAGAGTTTGTGATGAGAGTCCCAAACACTTTAAGAAAAAGAGTTTATGTAAAATCACGAATCCTCTTTCTAAGGGTGACTAAAAATCTAAGAGCGTTCATGATAGCAAAGTCACAAACCCTCTTTCCTATCATGCTTGGAATTTGCTTGTTTTCACAGTTGAGAATATGATGAGAGGATCACCAAATCACATTCAGCTTCACTTAAAAAGACTATTTAAAAAACTAAAGTTTCCATGAAACCTCAATGCTCATACAAGCACAAATGTCAATCAAAACCCAAAACTCTTTCATGGTATCTTGTAGCCTCGCCCCCAATTACATAGTCGTAATGTCAAACAGTTGAAAGGAATGCTCGAGCTTCCACCTTCACAGCGACGATTTTCTAATTTTGCAAAGATTTAAGAGCTTCTAAGATGAAGCCCACACACCATTTCGATAAGGGGAAACCCTAATTCACTCCCTCACAAGCTTAGATACAAGATTGCAAAGAGGCGGGATTGCAACACCCATAGATTGGGCAACCATGGAAGCTATTGCACAGTAGAGAAAAATTGCCTATGTTTTCAGTAAAAAGAGGCCTTCTCTCTCTTCCCCACGGAATTTTTAGTTGAGGTGTCAACTTTTAGGCATTTTTTCACTTTGGACCAAACTGGGCAATTTTTAGCTCATTTTTGACCCAAAAAATGTCATTTTTTATGCAAAAAATCCCAAACACAGTCAAAAAAATCCCTAAATTTATGGGATCACTTGTATAAGCATTAAAAGAATAGATAAGTGTCATTTTTCATCAATATACTATTTTGGGTCACTTTTCAGGCGCCTATTTAGCTGCTATTTTTTATAGTTTTTGCACGCATCCCTCTTTATAGGCGAGATGAGTGTGCCACCATAAAACACTTGGAGTATGTACATCATAAAACCAAAATAGGCATCTTAGCAAGTGCAAAAGCATGCAAAGATATCACATCCAAGTCCATGAATCCTTGGATAGGTACGTACATGATAGTGATCGCAGTAGCCGCTTCAACATATATCACAATATGTACATGATTGCTATTATTTGCATGCATCGAGAAGTGTCAAAAGTGAGGTCAATGTTTTTGTTTCACATTATGTATGTGCCACAGCACAACATCCACCCCCTCTAAATCTGCACATCGTCCGGTATGTGGCACAACAACATTGGTTAAGCATTAAAACTCATGGTTAGATGCCACATCTTCACTCTCATCCTAAATTTGCAATGGAACCAACGAGAAGTGTCGGAATGTGTGCGGTCTAGCTGGGAAGGTGCACGATCTCTGGCTATGAAAGTTTGTGATGAAAGTAACAAACACAACAAGCATTTATATAAAATCACCAACCCTCTTTCTAAGGGTGATTGAAGATCTAAGAGCATTCGTGACAGCAAAGTTACAAACCCTCTTTCCTATCGTGCTTCTAATTTGCTTGTTTTCATTATTGAGAATATGATGAGAGGATCATCAAATCACATTCAATTTCACTTAAATAGACCATTCAAAAACACTAAAGTTTTAACAATGAAACCTCAATGCTCATACAAGGACAAATCTCAATCAAAATCCAAACCTCTTTCATGGTATCATATAGCCTCGCCCCCAATAACATAGTCGTAACATCAAACAGTTGAAAGGAATGCTCAAGCTTCCACCTTCCTGGAGATGATTTTTTGATTTTGTAGATATTTAGGAGTTTTTGATTTGAAGCCCACACACCATTTTGATAAGGGGAAATCCTAATTCACTCCCTCACAAGCTCAGATACAAGATTGCGAAGAGGCGGGATTGTAGCACACATAGATTGGGCAACCATGGAAGCTATGGCACAATAGAGAAAAATTGCAAGTTTTTTCAGTAAAAAGAATCCCTTTCTCTTCCCCACTGAATTTTCAGCTGAGGTGTCAATTTTTAGGCCATTTTTCCAGTTTGGGCCAAAACTAAGCTATTTTCAGCTAATTTTTTATCCAAAAAATTTCATTTTTTATCCAATTAGAGTCAAAAAATCCCTAAATTTGTGGGATCACTTGCATAAGCATGAAAATCATATATAATCATCAATTTTCATCAACATACCATTTTGGATCACTTTTCATGCAATTCTGCAACGGCACCTATTAGCTGCTGTTTTTGGCAGTTTTTGCCCGCATCACTCTTTATAGGCGAGATGAGCGTGCCACCATGAAACACTTGGAGTATTTACATCATACCAAAATAGGCATCTTATTAAGTGGAAAATCACGCAAAGATGCCACATCGAGCGCCATGACTCCTCGGATAGATATGTACATGATAGTGACCGCAGTAGCCGCTTCAACATATATAACAATATGTACATGATTGCTTTTATTTGCATGCATCGAGAAGTGTCAAAAGTGAGGTGAATATTTTTGTTTCACATTATGTAGGTTCCACAGCACGACATCCACCCCCTCTGAACTTGCACATCCTCTGGTATGTGCCAACTTGATTGCTCTTTATTTGCATACACCTTGATCGTAAACATCTAATGAAAGACACAACAAGAACATACTTCTCACTTGAGTCATATGGAATTTTTTTGTCATAATAGCATAGCCATATGATAAGCAATACATTTTCTAAATTGATAGGCATAAGATTAGAGGAATATCCATCAAGAACATCAAAGCATTTCCCTCTATGGAAGGGCATATAAATACTCAAACAAAGTCCATAAGCATCATAATGTCCCCTTGGGTCATATGGTAACATCAAAAAGTCCCACATATGCGACATAGTATGAATTTCTAGTGAATTTGCATCACGGCCTCTAGTATCCAAAATTTCAGCATTCATCCTTGAATCATTAAGCTCCATATTATCCATTAGCTCATTTGGTGCATCATATGCTACATGCATAACTTCTCTTACAAGCATAAAATCATGTAAAACCTCATCCAAGAATATCATAAGATCTACCTCATTCTCATCTTCTTCTTTCTGTAGGTCACATATCTCATTGTACTTTTGGAAACCCCTATCATAAGGAGCTTGAAATTCCTCCAAAGCATCATCTAGAAGAGCCATAAGCTCCATGTCCTCCTGTGCTTGTTGTCCCATTTCATGACATGATTGATATCTTTTAGAACCCTTTTGGTATGTGGCATGGAAACCATCCGGAGATTCATCCAAAAGATACATAATATCTTCTTCAATGGGACCCTCTTGAGAGCATATCCCATGTTGTAGTGGATCATCATCACATGTGCTATGCATATAGGGCATATTTCCTTCACACTTTTTCTCTACCATCACACCTTCTTTCAAGTACCTTTGTACTTCAATCTCACAAAAATCAACATGCTTCACAAAGATAGAAGTCAACTCTTTTTCCATTTCATCCTCATTGTAACCCTTCCAGTCATTAGTAGGAGTGGGTGGTTTCATGTCAACTTGCATCCCCTCCAAACAAGAGCCTTCGACTTTGAAATGCATCTCATCCACCAATCCACAAGCATATGTATCACATTGAAAAGCATTGGCATCACAAAAAGTATCATCTTCATTTGGAGATTTTTGAAACTCTTTGAAGCATGAACCAACTTCCAAATCACAATACTCTATGTCTTCTCGGTCATATCATTTTGCATGTTTACATCTCCTTAGCTACATCAATGCTCTACCACATGCTTTACAACATCTTTATCATCATTTTCTTTAGAACATGACCATTTTTGCATAACCAATTCACCAAACGCACTGTAAGCATCACAAAAAGGAATCCATTCCAATGAATCCCCAATATAAATTGAGCTCACATAAGCATCTTTTGCAAATTGAGTGCCATCATAGTATCTTCGACCATAGATCTATGTGCAAACTCCATAGCATCACACAAGGAAGCACAATGCTCATGTGCCAAAACTGAAGCGCCAAGGTTTGAATAAACAACTTTGACTACATCCTCATCTTTTGCATGTAACAATGTTTTGTCTTGTAGAAGGCACTCATCTATTATAGATTCCAGCTTTTCATGAATTTAATTGCAATCAATTGAATAGAATTGTACCTGTATCAATTTGTTACTTTCAAAATTTTGCACAACATCTACTTTTGTAGAAGCAATGCACTCCATTTCCCATTCCATAAAGCCCAAGGTTTCTTGTGTAAAAGCATTTGAAAATGCATCCCAGTTGTCTCCACATTCCTTTGCAATCTCTTGTACTTGCTGATAGAAATACGGAGCCACCAACTGTTGAAAGGACATAATCATCAATCTTTTAGGAACCCCTTGAACCCTCATCTCCATTGCATAGCACTCAAGAAATCCTCTTGGGTCATAACCCTCAAAGACATTACATTTCCCATACACTAGACCCAATGCAATCCTTACCGCTTCTTCCATCTGCATCACTTTGGTTAACTGTTTTTTTTTTTAACTCTACCTCGGCTATCCCTTGCTAGAATAACATCATGTACATCAAAATGTATATCATCACAAGTCATCACCCCAGCCACTTTGCGTCGGGTTCACTAGAAATGTCGGAATGTGTGCGGTCTAGCTGGGAAGGTGCAGGACCTCTGGTTGTGAGAAATCGTGGTGAGAGTCACAAACACTTTAAGAAAAAGCGTTTATGTAAAATCACAAACCCTCTGTCTAAGGGTGAATGAATATCTAAGAGCATTCATGATAGTAAATTCATAAACCCTCTTTCTTATCGTGCTTGGAATTTGCTTGTTTTTGTAGTTGAGAATATGATGAGAGGATTACCAACTCCTATTCAATTTCACTTAAAAAAACCATTTAAAAACACTAAAGTTTCAACCATGAGACCTCAATGCTCATACAAGCACAAATCTCATTTAAAACTCAAACCTCTTTCATGGTATTATGTAGCCTCGCCCCCAATTACATAGTTGTAACATCAAACAGTTGAAAGAAATTCTCTAGTTTCAACCTTCATGGGGCGACGGTTTTTTGATTTTTCAGAGATTTAAGAGCTTCTAAATTGAATACCACACACCATTATGATAAGGGGAAACCATACTTCACTCAGGACAAAGGCATGTCTATGAACAGAGAGTACCTGCATAAGAGTTGTTGTAGAGGAAGCAAGATTGCGAAGAGGCGGAACTGCACCACACATAGATCGGGCAACCATGGAAGCTATTGCACAGTAGACAAAAATTTCAGATTTTTTCAGTAAAAAGCAGCCCTTTCTCTCTTCCCCACGGAATTTTCATTTGAGGTACCAATTTTTAGGCCATTTTTTCACTTTGGACCAAAACTAGGTCATTTTCAGCTCATTTTTGACCCAAAAATTGCCATTTTTTATGCGCAAAATCCCAAATAGAGTCAAACTAAAAAGCATAGATAAGTGTCAATTTTCATCAATATACCTTTTTGGGCCACTTTCTATGCAATTTTGCAACGACGCCTATTAGAGCTGCTATTTTTGGTAATTTTTGTCTGCATCACTCTTTATAGGCGAGATGAGCGTGCCACCATGAAACACTTGGAGTATGTACATCATAAAACCAAAATAGGCATCTTATCAAGTGAAAAAGCACGCAAAGAGGCCACATCCAGGGCCACGACTCCCTAGATAGGTATGTACATGATCGTGACCGCTGTAGCTGCTTCAACATATATCACAATATGTACATGATTTCTTTATTTTCATGCATTGAGAAGTGTCAAAAGTGAGGTGAATGTTTTTATTTCACACTATGTATATGCAATGACACGACAATGTTTAATCTAGGTATTTGCAATACAAAGATAATTGTTTCAAACGCTTACACCATAGCTTCACAATAAAAGACACTCAACCGAAAATGATTAAAATCAACTATTCACACTCTCATTTTTAAACTTTGAGGAATAAAACCTTTTTTTTTTCTAGCTTGTTTTATTATCAATACAACATTAAACATTAACCACAAGATAGGGAATCTATGTCCCTATTGTATATGACCCCTATAATTCCAATCAAATAAGTTGGCATACCTTCTCCTATATAATCTTCCATTAGTTTGGTCTGGAATCCTCACACTATGACCCTAAGATCTTCAACAAGATAGTAAGACCAAAAAAAAATGTTTTTGAGACACTTAAAGAGTCTTTAGGTGACCTAGAATAACCATTATATGGCCTAAAGGCCATAGGGTGTCATGTGATATCTATAAGACGTGTCCATAGAGAGCCAAGTGATTTGCACCCATGGGGTTGTTTAAGTTCCCCTCTTGATATTCTATGTTAGCATCTTGTGGCCCTAATTCCATAGGGTAGCCCAAATTCTCTTGGGTAGATTATGTGTCCTTCTAAAGATTCTATGTGGAGACCCTATGGCCCTAAGGCTGTAGGGTAACCCAAATTCTTATGTGCCCTTCTAGAATTCTATGTCATTGCAATATATCCCAAATCCTTTTGGGGGAACATGTAGCCCTAGGGCCATAGGGTGCCATGTCTACAAAGAACTCTATGACCCTCAAGTCTAGGGTGTTCTAACCTTTTGGGGGAACATGTAGCCCTAGGGCCATAGGGTGCCATGTCTACAAAGAACTCTATGACCCTCAAGTCTAGGGTGTTCTAACCAAACTTCTAGCTTTATCTAACTCACTATAAATGAGGTATAAAAAACATAATATGATCATCACTTAACTTTAAAGTATTACATAACATATCTTATGACCATATATATGTAGGATTCTATTCTTCACAATTTGATATCAAACACTTAAGTCTAATTCATTTATTGTGAAAAAACTCAAACTCACAAGCACATTTTTTCAAAGAAAACAAATTGAGAAAAAGAACAAAGTAAACATCAATGTTTTGAATATCATGGGTGGATTTGAAATGGAAAAAATAAAATAAAATGATAAAAATAATAATCTAAACATCAATGATGTGATATCATGGGTAGCTATCTTAACCTGTTTCCTACTTGCATCCAATGTTTCTTCAACTTCTTCTTCCTCTGACTCCTTGGAATTGACTTTCTCTGTAATATCCACACATACCTGCATTCTAAGATCAAGGTCTTTATCCACTATAGAATGACAAAGAGCTTCCAATTGAACCATTTTATCACTAGTACAGGCAATTGCTGTCACCTTTCTCTGCTATTGCAATGCCTTTTAAGTCCCATATCCTGATGAGAAGACGTCTATTACTTGATCATTTATTTTACTTAGATGCATATGATTTCACAATACAAAAAAAAAAATCTATGTTCACGGTCACAACATCATACTCCTCATTGTTGATACAAAGAGTATACATTGGTTCCAACAATGACTCTTTAAAACTAGAGTAGTTGGTGTACTACTCTCCTTGACTAAAGAATGTCCAAACCCCCAAAAACTAATTTTCACAAGAGCACATGTTTGGACGGTCTCTGATGCCATTAAGGAGCTCAAAGGTAGAGCATGCATTTCATACCATCTAGATTTTTTAGAAATTGTCTTCTCTAGGGAAGCAGCATGCTGATACTTGACTAAGCTAAAAATCAAAAAACTCTAATGGTTGACATTCTATCCCACATACTCCTCAATTACTGTACCAAATTGGATAGCACTCCAACCATGAGATGTAAGAATTTTGTGTGTTGTATCTATGCTACGGACACCAACACAAATTGTAGATATATTGTCACTGTGGAGAAACTCAACGTCTTCCAAATTCTTTCCAACGCACTTGATTGTCCATGGTAAAATGAATTGTAAATTAGGAGTGCCATTCTTTTGTGCAATGATTCACTGCATATATCCCCTAGTGATCTCTAGAAGTGGCTCTTTCTCCTGCGTTTTTTGTAGCAAGACAATTAGCCATTGAGTAGAGCTCATGAAGAGAGATTTGTAGATCTTATGTGTAATGCTATAATGAGACTTACATTGTTTCCATGAAGTAACTGATGTTGCTAATGGACATAGCTCTTTAAACACCATCAAAATTTGAGACACAAAAACGGTTTGCTTTAAGTTCATTGCATGTGCATTAAGGCCAAGCATGTCTGCTTGATGTGGTTGCTTCACTAAGAAGACCTTCTCTTCTATAAGCTCATGTCGTAGTAACTTGACATCATTATCTTCTAAATCATTTAGGCATCTAAAGGTTTTTATTCTTAGCTATTTCCCACAAGCAATTGATGCCTGATGCTTCTCTAAGATGTTTATCCACTTGGTCTCATCACTTCCACCATTTGGTAAGTGAAAATCTAGATACCAAGAACTTGATGTTGAGCATGTTACATCAATCAACTTTGACATTCTCTTATGAGACATTTTATGTAAAAAGAAAAATATATATTTAGATGAGATGGATATTAAATACACCCATATGGACCTAGGGCGATAGACTCCCCTCTATGTTATGGAGAAACCCTATGGCCCTAGGTTCAAAGGGTGCCAACAAAATTGTTCCACAAGGGTACTTAAGCCACCCTATGGCCCTAGGATCATAGGATCTCTTATGACATTAGAGGAACCTTGTGGCCCTAGGGCCATAGAGTGCCAAATTAGTAGCCCTTGAGTGGCCTAAAAGCCCCTCTAGATCCTCTACACTAACACCATATGGCCCAAGGTCCATAGGGTTCCCTCTAATCAAATCAAAGTTCCTATGTCCATGGTGCCCATTTGGGTGCCCTTGAGTGGCCTAAATTCCCTTTAGAGCTTCTAAATTGGCACCTATGGTCCTAGGGCCACAAGGTGCACTCTAATCTAATGAGAGTTCCTATGTACATGGTTCATGATGTAGATGTCTTTAAGTGACATAAATGTCCCGGTAGAGCCTCTACATTGGCACAATGTAAACTACCTCACATTCTCTAGCCATGCTCCATCCCTGAACACTTCAATCTAGAGGTGCATGGAGGTCAAGACCATCGGGTTATAATCTCATCTTTATTGGTCCATGCCTATATTCATGGGTGTGACAAACATTCACAACCATGTCTACATGACAATGCATGTAGTTCCTATGTACATAGTTCATGATGTAGGTGTCTTTAAGTGACATAAATGTCCCTCTAGAGCCTCTACATTGGCACAGTGTAAACTACCTCACATTCTCTAGCCATGCTCGATCCTTGAACACTCAATCTAGATGTGCATGGAGGTCAAGACCACCGGGTTATAATCTCATATTTATTGGTCAATGCCTATATTCATGGGTGTGAAAGACATGCACAACCATGTCTACATGACAATGCATGTAGTGGAAAAAATCCCTTTGCCTTCTAGTTTATGTCTAAGTTGTAACCTCTTTTGTAAACCTAGGCTGAATAATTTATATCCTTTGGGCCCTAGGTCCATAGGGTGCCCTCTAATTGAATCAAAGTTCGTATGTCCATGGTGCCCATTTAGGTGTCCTTGAGTGGCCTAAATGCCCTTTATGGATTTAACATTGACACCCTCTGGCCCTAGGGCCACAAGGTGCACTCTAATCTAATGAGAGCTCCTATGTACATGGTTCCCATGTAGGTGCCCTTGAGTGGCATAAATGTCCCTTTATATCTTCTACATTGGCACATTGTAAAACTATTGCATATTCTCTAGCCATGCTCAATTCCCACACACCTCGTTCTAGAGATACACAAAGATCAAGACCATCAAGTTATAATCTCATCCTTATTGGTCAATGCCTATATTCATGGGTGCAACATACGTGCACACCCATTGCAATGCATGTAGTGGGGAAAACCCCTTTGTCTTCTGGTTTATTTCTAAACTATGACATCTACCGCAAGCCTAGAATAACAAGAAAGTTAAAATTACATCTTAGTTTGGCTATGTACTATTACATGTACTGGAAATATGTCACGAATTGGCCTCTATTGTAATGAGAGATCCTATGTCCCTAGTGCCATAGTGGTGCCCTTGAATAGCCTAAATGCTCTTTGAGAGCTTATACATTGACACCTAGGCCACCCTCTGGCCTTAGGGCCTTTTGTTTCCCTCTGTTATGATGAGAGATCCTACGGCCCTTACGACCATAGGGTGCCAATGCATAAGCTCAAGGCACTTAGATTTCTATGTATTACAATTAAAGGTCCTATGGCTCTAGGGGTATATCTTGTTTCCCTTTATTCCAATTAGAAATCCTATGTCCCTAGGGTCATAGGTCTGCCACGGTGCCCATGTACATGCCCTTGTTCCTAGGTCCATAGATTGCCCTCTATATTGATGAGAGATCCTATGGCCTTAGATCCATAGGTTACCTATGTATAATCGTAAGTTCCATAGGTAACTGGTGTATTCCAATTAGTGATCTTATGGCCCTAGAGACATGGTGCATATGTAGGTACCCTTGAATGGCATAAATGCTTATTGGAAGCTTTTACATTGACACATAGGCGACCCTCTGTCCATAGGGACATAGGTTTCCCTCTATATTGAAGAAAGATCCTATGGCCCTCGGTGTTGGGTATGCAAGCCCAGGTTTAGTGATGTCTTAGCCTATGGGCACAGTCCCTTATACATGCAGTCAGTAGTCCAGTTGCAATTTAAGTTTGCATGGCAAACATTGGTTTATATGTAAGGATGTTTACACAAAGTAAAAATAGCATAGCGTGTGCTTTCTTTTCAAGCTATTGAATCTCTCTTCCTCGTCTATTGCACACCATGATGTGCTCGCCATAGCTGTGCTCGTCACTTGGTATCAGAGCCCAGGATGGCCGTCAAGCAAGGTTCTTGTCCTTGAGTCAGCGTGTGGGAGCAGTCGCTTGTAGAGGGGAAAGCCAGCCCGTCAACCTGCATCAAACTGATCAAACCCGGCATCAACAGGATCACCATGGCATAAGAAAGAGCTTTTGACACTAAAGCACCTGCCATTTCGGCCTCTACAGGCTACACAGAACGAAATTGCCAATAGCGCTGTTTGCAGATGTATTTTGCCATTTTTTATTTTAATTTCACACTATTATGAAATAGTGGCCACCTTATTTGGTCTTAGGCCTTTAGTCAAGAGGGTCTTCACACCCCGCCGTTCAGTGCTTGGTACTCGATTTGCAACATATCGGTTAAGCTTTTGAATCCGGCATATTTTAGCTATTGTTTTCAACAAGCATCTCAAAATGCAGGGAATTCTAGGAAATTTTTTCAAAGTCTACCAAGGCAACAAACAAGGTGATATTTCTGTACTGAGCATCTCTGTGCATCTTGAAACACCTCTAGTCGGTAAGGACTTCAATTGTGTGCAGTTTTGCATGCATATTAAAATGTTGCACGGCCAAGGTATGGATGAATAGTAGAGCAACTTGTCAAGAATTTTTTATTGGAACTTTCACATTAATTAGTGGGATTCCCAAAGCACTTCAAAACACCGCTTGAGAGGTTGATCAGCAAGGGTTTTTTGTGGCGTATCACAAAGCATATCAAGGATGGCATCAAAGGTGGATAAGTTTAATGGATCCGGCTTCCACACTTGGCAGATCAAGGTAAAAGTCTATTTGATGCGAGAAAACCTATGGAACGTGGTCAAGCCTCTAGCAACCAATGAAGTAGGCACTACAACTGCAGTAACTCGAGCCCTCTCTGTCGAGCAACAAAGGAAAGATGAACAAGCTTTTGGTATCATTCTAATTTCCTTAGAAGATGACTTTATTCATTATTTGGATGATGTTGATTCTTCAAGTGCTGCCTGGATAGAGTTAGAGAAGCTTTTTGGTGCCAAAGCTAAGTATTCCAAAATGAGTTTAAAAATGGAATTGTATTCTCTTCGCATGCGTGAAGATGAAAACATTGCAGCTTTAGCTAATAGACTGAAGAGCATCAAAACACAACTCGTTTATGTTGAATCCCCTATGCCAAATGAAGATCGGATAGCCGTTTTTTTGAATAGTCTACCGGCAAAATTTTGTCAAATTGTCACTATTTTAAAGGAGAGGGATCCCTTGCCTTCTTTGGATGGTATTGTTAACTCACTGCAGGAAGAAGAGAAACGAGTACCACGAATCAGCTCTTTCTTACCAACTGCATATGTAGCTCGTGGTTGCACTTCAACTACCAATTCAACCAGGCCTACTACCAGTACTAGACCTTATGCGATATCTAGATGGAGCAATCATCAAACCAAGGATTGTTTCAGCAAAAATCCTTGCACCCATTGTGGAAAGACTAATCATCCTTCGGACAAATTCTTTAAGAAGAATAAGCGGCATATCAATATGGTTGAAGGTGATGAAGATGATGCAGTCCCTATGCTTTTTGTAGAAAGCGATGTCCTGTAGTTTGTTTTTCTTTAGTTTGTCTTTATGTTTCCTTTATGTCAGTTATTTCTCAATAATTTTATGGGTTATAGACACTGCCATAAAAATATAATGGTAAGATCACCATTTGTTGTTTGGTTGGGTTCTGGTATGTCTTACACTGATGGTTGTTTGAGGCACACAAACACCTATGTGATTGTCAAGGGGGGGGCTTCTACTCATGGTTTTAGGAGATTGGACTCTGCCATGGTCTGTTTAGCTTGAGTCCATTGTCAGTGGTTTGGGCTTGAGGGGGGGTTGTTGGGTATGCAAGCCCGGGTTTAGTGATGTCTTAGCATGTGGGCACAATCCCTTATACATGCAGGCAGTAGTCCAGTTGCAAGTTAAGTTTGCATGGCAAACATTGGTTTATATGTAAGGATGTTTACACAAAGTAAAAAAAGCATAGCGTGTACTTTCTTTTCAAGCTATCGAATCTCTCTATCTCTCTTCCTCGTCTGCTGCACACCATGTTGTACTCGCCATAGCTGTGCTAATCACTCGGGCCATAGGGTGCCAATGTTTAAGCTCAAGGTTCATAGATTTCCCTCTATTCCAATGTATAAGCTCAAGATTCATAGATGGCCCTAGGGCCATAAGGTGGCCGTGGTGCACATGTAGGTGCCCTGAATAGCCTAAACGCTCTTTGAGAGATTTTACATTGACACTAGGCCACCATTTGACCCTAAGGACACAGGTTGTCCTCTATTGTATGAGAGACCTTATTGCCCTAGGGCCATAGGTTGTCAATGTAGAAGCTCAAGGGCAATTGGTTTCCCTTGTAGGTGCCCTTGAATTTCCATGGTGCCCATCTAGATGCCTTTGAATGGCCTAATTGATCTTTGAAATTGGTCTTTGAGAGCTTTAAGATTCACACATAGGCCACCGTCTGGCCATATAAACATAGATTTTCATCCACTCTGATGAGACATCCTATCACCCTAGGGCCATAGGGTGCCAATGTAGAATCTCAAGGTCCATAGGACTCCCTCTATTCCAATTAGAGATTCTATGGCCCTAGGGCCATAGTGGTGCCATGGTGCATAAGTAGGTTTCCTTGAATGGACTAAATGCTTTTTGAGAGATTTTACTTTGCTACCTAGGTCACGGTATGGACCTAGGGCCCATAGGTTTCTCTCTATTCTAATGAAAGACCTTATAGGGTGCCCATGTATAAGTTCAAGGTCCACAGGTTGCCCTCTATTCCAATTAGAGATCTGTTTGGTGGATACAGGCATATACAGGCGTATGCACACCAAACCCAATAAACACTCTATTGTTTCAAAGAAAGCCATGTAATTCAGCTTAGGATGAGTTGTAACCGTGATGTAATTAGACAATATCCTGTTTACTTCTTTGAATCTACACCCTTGTAAGAGGCCAAATGGTCGTGGGAAAGCCCCCTTAACTTTTAAAGTCAAAACCCTAAGTTTTGAGGAGATTTTTATCATTAGGTTGAAGAATCAAAAAACGTGAACTGTGGAGGCCTCTTACTACTACAACTTGTAATCTTCTCTTCTCCTGAAGTGGTAATCAGAATTCGTTTCTGAATAGCACATTGTGTTCCTTGTCTCTTGCTCTACAATCTAAGTGTGATAATTTCCAATTCTGTTGTGGTTCGGGACGCATTTTTTGTGAGCTAAATGCATTGATTTGGAGGTTAAAATGGTTGTTTTTTTATGTTTTGACCATGGATAAATGTTTCTATGCTTAAGGAGGACCTTCCAAGTACTTCTGTTTTAATTTTTTGCACATTTTTTGTGATGGATTGTGATTTATGTAACTTTCCAGATGGTGACAAAACTTGGTAGGATTGAGCCCTTAAGTGTTGTGGTACCTCTCCTTAAGTTTTGTGGCGTTCCGGATTCGTTTGGATACCGAAAAGGCGTGATGACCTAGAGTGGTGAGATTGGACGCATACTAATTGTCTGACTAGGCACTGGTTGATTTGCTTTTGGAGTAGCCCCTGAGTTCACTTTGGGGAGATTGACACTCTCATTAAGTCTCCGTGCCCCATGCCAAGTCGCTTCCTTGCATATTGACATTATGTTAGTACAAAAGAGCTATGCTACAGACGTCTGCCGTGGCAACCCGCTAACAAGATCCTATGGCCATAGCACTACCATGGTGCATATGTAAGTGCTCTTAAATGGCCTACATGATCTTTGAGAGCATTTACATTGGCACATATGTGACCCTGAGGTCCTAGGGCCATAGGTTTCTCTCTATTCTAATGGTAGATCCTATGTAGAAGCTCAAGGGCCATAGGTTTCCCTCTATTCAAGTTAGATATCCTATGTCCCTAGACATAGGGCTACCATGCTGCATAAATAGATATCCTTGAATGGCCAAAATGCTCTTTGAGAGCTTTTAAATTTCCACACATAGTCCAGTCTATGGTCCCAGTGCCATAGGTTGCCTTCTATTTTAATGAGAGATCTTGTGGCCCTAGGGCGATATAGTGCCAATGAATAAGCACAAGGGCCAAATATTTCCCTCTATGAAAATTAGAGATCATATGGCCCCAAGGCTTCTATGGAGCATATGCAAGTACCCTTGAATGGTCTAGAAACTCTTTGAGAGCTTTTAGGTTGACACATAGGCCACCCTCTAATCCTAGGGCAATAGGTTGCCCTATATTATAGGCTTTCATAAGTTTCCCTATATTCCAATTCAAGATCATATGGCCTTAGGGCCATAGGGGGTGTACCCTTGAATGGCCTAAATGCTCTTTGAGAGTTTCACCTAGTCCACCCTCTAGCCCTAGGGTTATAGGTTTCCTTTGGCCCTACTAGGGCCATAGGGTGCTAGGATAGATTCTCTAGGGGCATCTGTTGCCCTCTATTTTTATAAGAGATAATATGGCCATAGGGCTGCCATGGTGCCATGTTGTTGCCCTTGAATGGTCTAAATGATCTTTGAGATATTTTACATTGCCACATAAGCAAACCTCTAACGCTAGGGCCATAGGTTGCCCCCTATTTTGATAAGAGATCCTATGGCCTTAGGTGCCATAGGGTGCCAATGTATAATCTCAAAAGCCATAGGTTTCCATCTATTGCAATGAGAGATCCTATGGCCTTAGGGCCATAAGGCTGCCATGGTTTATATGTAGGTGCCCTTCAATGTCCTAAATGCTCTTTGAGAGCCTTTACATTGACACCTAGGTCTATAGTTTTCCCTTTATTCTAATGAGAGATCCTATGGCGATAGGGCTGTAATGTATTAGCTCAAGGGCCATAGGTTTCCCTCTATATAAATTAGATATCCTATGGTCCTAAATGCTCTTTGTGAGCTTTTACATTGACACCTAGGCCTCCCTATAGCACTAGGATCATAATGTAAATGCTCTTTGTGAGCTTTTACATTGACACCTAGGCCTCCCTATAGCACTAGGATCATAAGTTGCCAATGTACAAGGGCCATAGGTTTCTCTCTATTCCAATGAGAGATCATATGGCCCTAAATGCTCTTTGAAAGTTTTTAAAGTTCCATTCTTGGACACCCTATGGCCCTAGGCCCATAGGGCTACTATGGTGCCCTATGTACTTGTCTATAAATGGCCTAATTTCTCTTTGGGAGATTCTACATTGATACCTAGGCCTCCCTATGGCCCTAGGACCATAGGTTGTCAATGTATCAGGGCCATAGGTTTTCCTCTATTCCAATGAGAGATCCTATTTCCCTTAATCCTCTTTGAGAGTTTTTACATTGATTTTCTTGGCCACCCTATGCCATAGGGCCATAGATTTCCCTCTATTATGATGAGAGATCCTATGGCCCTAAGGCCATACGGTGCCAATGTATAGGCTATAGGCCCATAGATCCGAGATATCCTATGGGTCTAAAGCCATAGGGCTACATAGTGAATATGTAGGTTCCCTTGAATAATCTAAATGGCTATTACGAGATTTCACATTGACACCTAGACCATAAGCAATACCTCTATTCATATGTGAGATCCTATGGCCCTAAGGCTCCAATGTATAAGCTCAAGAGCCATAGGTTGGAGTCTATTCCAATGAGAGTTCCTATGGCCCTAGGGCCATAAGTTGCCCTCTTTTTTAAAGTGAGATCATATGGTCCTAGGGCCATAGGGTACCAATATATAAGCTCAATGGTCATAGGTTTCTCTCTATCCCAATGAGATAGGTACCATAAATAGCCTAAATGCTCTTTGAGATCTTTTGCATTGACACCTAGACCATCCTTTGACCCTGAGGCCATAGGTTGCCTTCTATTCTAATGAGAGATCCTATGGCCTTAGGGTCATAGGGTGCCAATGTAGAAGCTCAAGGGCCATTCGTTTTCCTCTATTCAAATTAGATATCCAATGGCCCTAGGGTCATAGGGCTGCCATGGAACCCATGTAGGTGCCCTTGAATGGCCTAGTTGCTCTTTGAGAGCTTCTACATTGACACATAGGCCACTCTCTTGACCTATGGTCATAGGGTGTCATTGTAGAAGCTCAAGGTCCATAGGTTTTCCTCTATTCCAATTAGAGACCCAGTGCCATAGAGCTACCATGTGAGTCAGTAGGTATCCTTCGATGGCACCTAAATGCTTTTTTAGAGCTTTTACATTACTACCTAAGCCATCCTATGGTCGTAGAGCCATAGTTTTCTCTCTATTCTAATGACATACCTTATGGCCCTAGGTCCATAGGGTGCCAATGTGTAAGCTCAAGTGCCATAGTTTGCTCTCTATTCTAATGAGAGGCCTTATGGCACTAGGCCATAGGGTGGCCATGTATAAGCTGAAGGTCCATAGTTTGCCCTCTATTTAAATTAGAGATCCTATGGCCATAGTGCTGCCATGGTGCATAGGTGTCCTTGAATGGTCTAAATGCACTTTGAGAGCTTTTACATTGACACATATGTGATCATCAGGTCTTAGAGCCATAGGGTTTTCTCTATTCTAATGAGAGACCCTATGGCACTAGAGTCAACATGTGCCAATTTAAAAGCTCAAGGTTCATAGGTTTCCCTCTATTCCAATTCAAGATCCTATGGCCCTAGGGCCATAGGGATGCCATCATGCATATGTAGGTTCCCTTGAATGGATTAAATTTGAGAGCCATATGATACCCTATCTTACTAGAGCCATATGTTTTCCTCTATACTAAAGAGATATCCTATGGCCCTAGGGACATAGGGCTACCATGGTGCATATGTAGGTACCCTTAAATGGCCTAAATGCTCTTTCTAATCTTATACATTGACACCTTAGGTCCTAGGACAATTGGTTTCCCTCTATGATTATGAGAGATCCTATATCCCTAGGTCCATAGGGTGCCAATGTAGAAGCTCAAGGACCATAGATTATGCTCTAATCCAATGAGAGATCCTATGGCCCTAGGGCTAGCATGGTGCATATGCAACTGCCCTTGAATGGCCACCCTCTAGTCCTAGAGCCATAGGTTTCCTTCTATTTTAATGAGACATCCTATGGATTAGGGCCATAAGGTGCCGATGTAGAATACCAAGGGCCATAGGCTACCCTATTTTCCAATCAGAGATCCCATGTCCTACGGATACCAAGGTTCCCATTTAGATGCCCTTTAATGGTTTAAGTTTTGATTGACACATAGGAAACCCTCTAGCCCTAAGGACATAGGTTACCCTTTATTCCAATTAGAGATCCTATAGCCCTAGGGCCATAGGGTTTCCATGGTGCATATTTAGGTGCCTTTGAATGGCCTTAATTTTCCTTGAGAGCTTTTACCTTGACACTTATGCCGCCCTCTAGCCCTAGGGCCATAAGTTATCCCTCTATTTAAATGAGAGTTCCTTTGGCCTTAGGCCCATAGGTTGCCAATGTATGAGCTCAAAGGACACAAGTTTTTCTTTATTCCAATTAGAGATCTTGGAGCCATAGGGCCAGAGGTAGCCCTCTATTATGATGTGAGATCCTATTTCCCTCCAATGTATAATCTTTAGGGCCATAGTTTTCCCTCTATTTGAATTAGACATCACATGGCCCTAGGGCCATAGGGGTGCCATGGTGTATATGTAGGTGCCCTTGAATGGCCTTAATTCTTATTGAGAGTTTTTAAATATGTGTCATGTGGACATGCGGCTACAAAGCCACCTAGTAGACTGGGTAAATCTAGGGAATCTATTATTTGCACATTTGCGAGTCTCTTTGCAAGATTTTCATGTTTGGAAAAATCCAAAAGAGTAATTATAGGACCCCTAAACTATAGGACCCCTAAATAAACCTCTCTGATTAATCAATATACAGTGTAGTCAGTGGTGATACACATGTCATTCCTAATTGTCCAAAATACCCAAACAACAAGGGAAAAGCAACAATGAATGTTATAGGAGTGTTACCTTCTTTAAGTGAATCTGAGATAGAACCTTGCAAAACACTCTTGATTATGAAAGGACCATGTCCCTTTTTCTTGAATTTAGGGATGTGATGTTTCAATGAGTAAATCAATATCAAATCTCCTTGTTTGAAGATATTTGTTAGCAAATGTGGATCAAAGAACTATTTTTGTTTCTATTTTTGGGTGCATATATGTGCTACGGGTGCTAGTCTCTCCTCATCTAATCGTTCCAAGTCCTCAAGTCATTTTACAACTAATGACCTTTACATTCTAGCTCGTGTGCAACTTTGAGGGTTGGCAGTAAAAATTCCATGGGCAATTGACATTATAGAATCAAGTCCATAGACCACCTTTAAGGGAGTGGCACTTAAATCCATTGGTGCAACCAAAGCTGATTGGTTCTACAAAGAGTGCAAAGAAGGGTTGTACAGGCTCTCAAGGGCTTGTTAAAGTGATGGGGCAATTGTGAAGGTCAAGAACACGCAAGGAACAACAATTATGTATGCTAGATGCGGTTTCCATGGCCAAAATTCTTTACTATGGTTCTTGTTAGAGGTGCATGTTTGACGTGTTGAAAGTGCATAAATGAGACTGTCAAAAATGGCCCACAGTAGGGTCTACAAGCTAGTCCACACTGCTCATCAAACGGATCCACGGTGGGTAATAGCGCTTTGAAGTTGGAGGGTGTGCGTAGCTTATCATGTGAAGCATGTCGGTCTTTTTGGATCGACAATTGGAGGCCCGGTTGCCAAGACATTGCCACTTAAAGTTCACCGGGGGCCATTTCTATGCCAAGTTGATTTCCTTGATTGACGTGCCATTTTGAGGATTTTGGAGCCTTTCAAGGATTTCTATCAGTTCTATGCAACAAAAGAAGGTCATGGGAGTTTACAGCTCATCCATCGGGCTCACGATTGCAAAGTTACAGACCGGAGAAGTTGGTGCAATTGACAATGAAGCGGTGCCATATGATTTTTTCAAGTTTTTTCGATTCATTCAAAGGGCTCAGTGCAATTTAAATGGGGCGTTACTTATGTGGACCAAATCCATGAACTTGGTCTACACGTGGGTTTTTCTAGCTTGACAATAGGAGCAGTGTGAAACCATGGGCAACCATTTGAAGTGGGAAAGGAAATGTGCATCATATTCTGATTGCATGGTAGCTATCCAATTTTTTGCCTTCTGTGCTTCATCAAAGGACAAAGGCTCCTCAACATCATGTAAGCTAGACATAGTCAAAGCATAACAATCTGATGCATAAGATGCATGGCGAGAGCCTGAACGAGTACGACTAGACAAAGGTGCATCCAATTTACTGTCACGCAATGTATGCACCAGCCATTTTGGCATACCTCTAGCCTGCTCATTTTCAGCCCTTTCCTCATTAAGTACATCATGTACATCTACATTAGTAATAGGCTGATCTGTAACATTTTCAAAAACCCCCATAGGCTGTACATTTGCCTCATTGGAATTTACATTCCTATTTCCACCACTAAAAAGAGGCAACAAAGTGTCATAAATGTCCTGTGAGCTTACATTACTATCTCTAGTACATGACAGCAAGGGTTGAACAGAATCTTCCACATACACTACATCCTGTGAAACCAGAATACGCTTTGTTTGCGGATGATACCACCTACAACCTTTGCTTTCAACACTATAACCAACAAAAATACATTTGACAGCCTTATCATCCAATTTCCTGCGCTGTGTTTGTGGCACCAAAGCATATGCCAAACAGCCAAAAACACGCATGTGCTCAATAGAAGTCTTTCTATCATGCCATGATGCATATGGAGTAATAGACTGCAAAGCTTTTGTAGGACACCTGTTTAGTACATAAGTGGCACAAATGATGGACTCAAGCCAAAAAGAATATGGCAAAGCTTGACTTTTGACCATACATTGTGCCATTTCCGTAAGTGACTTGTTTTTTCTCTCAGCAACACCATTTTTCTGAGGTGTATAAGGCACTGTATATTGGTGTTTTATCCCACGACTAGCCAGAAATGCATTAAATTCATGAGACATATACTCCCCCCCTCGATCGGAACACGGGGTTCCCATAGTACATTTCAAGACATTTTCAGCCATAGCCAGAAATTTTTTGAAGCACATAAAAACTTTGGACTTTGCTTTAAACAGAAATACCCATGCATGCTTGGACTAATCATCAATGAAAGTCACGAAGTAAAGGTAATTGACCAAGGACGGAGTTTGCATGGGCCCACAAACGTCACTATGAACAAGTTGCAACCTGCATGTGACCCTAACTGAACCATCCTTTGGAAACTTAAAACGCTGCATTTTACCCAAAATACAGCCTTCACAGACATGTTTGAAAGGTGCTTCAAGAGATGGCAAAGAAGCAACCATATCAGATTTCTGCAAATGCAGCAAACTGGCAAAATTCAGATGACCAAAATGTGCATGCCAAAGTTTTGCATATGAAACAGCCCTTGAATCTGCAACTGCATTTGCAAAATTTTATCCACAAGTGAGCTTATACAAGGCACGGCACAAAAGCCTAGATGCAACTTCATCATCAAAACTGAGATCATGAATTGTACATCTTTCATCCACAAATTTGACTACAAGTCCAAGTCTAGCAAGTGTATCCTAGGTACATAAAGTGCATCAACAAGTGTGAAAGAACTACCATTTGCAGCAGTAAGCACAATCTTTCCAACTCCTTGAACCGGATATGAGGCATTGTTGGCACAAGTGAATGAATTCCCATGAGGGACAAACTCGAGAGAGATGAGCAATTCACGATGTGAGGTAATGTGCTTTGTAGCACCACTGTCAAAATACCACACATGTGAATCTGCAGCAATTGACAAGCATGCATCATGGATAGTAGGATTGTAAGTGCACTCTGCACTAAAAGCCCATTCTGCATCAACATCAGCAACACAGTCTCCTTTCACAGAAGACTACAATGGCGGCATTTGTAGTGGAACCAGCATTTGCAGTGGAACCACCCTCTTTCTTCTTAGCCTCTTTGGCCTTCAACTTAGGACACTACTTGATCAAGTGATCATTAGCTTTACAATAATGGCAACACATCTTCTTTTTGCCCTTATCACCAGAATTTCCAGACGAATTGCTGCCAGCAGAAGCATTAGGAATAGAAGTTTTGCCACTCGCAGTAGAACCATAAGAAGTGGCTGCATTGTTGTTACCACCCTTTCTTTGAGAATCAATAAAAGCTTGTTCAACTGCACGTTGTCTAGTCCTGTTTTTTCTAGAAAGTGACTCTTGCAACAGCAATGTGCCTAATGCATTAACCTTGACAACTTCTAGATTTCCTTGGGTCATAAGTCTCCAAGTACTAGCAAAAGTCTGGTAAGAATCTGGTAAGGCATCAAGAACAGTCTACACAAGGGAACTTTCTGAAATGACTTCACCTGCAGAAATAAGTTGCTCATTGATATACTTGACACCAGCAAGAAAAGTGTCCATATCATCTTTCTCATGCATAATGTTCGACTTCAACTCTTTACGCAGCAAAGCAATTTTAGCCTCATTGTGGCTTGCATAAAGACCTGCTAGAATATCCCAAGCCTGTTCTACAGATTTTGCTGAACAAATGTGAGGAACAATGGTGTGCTTCATAGAAAATGCAATCAATGCATGAGCCTACGCATCCTTTACATCCCAACGAGCTTGTTCTACCGTAGACAAAACAACTCTAATAGCAACAATTTTTGCAGCAAGACCTGCAACATCGCCTACATCCTCAGAACCAAGACGTACATCAATGCCCTACACAATATTCCAGACGTCCTTTGACACAAGGATGTGTTGCATCATATAATCCCCCATAGGGTAATTTTTCCCATCCAACCTGTCCTCAGCAGCAAACATCTTGAAGACATCTGTGTTGTTGTCAGCCATGGTAAATGTTGCACCTCATGTGAAAACTGCTTGAAAAGAGGAGAAACGAAGCGGGAACAACACGTGCTATATAGCATAAACCATAGAAGATTATAAGGCAATTGTTATGCAAAAAATGGCACTGACAAAAATTCTGCACTAAATGACGAAAGAGCCTGTGCAGAAATGTCTGTAGTGGAAACGGAGGCCCAAATGAGTACGAACCAAAAATCTGAGCAAAAATATTTGTCAACCTGCGAACGCTCGCCAAAGCTCACTGAAATCGAAGAAAGTGAGCAGGAGTGTGTGCTGGAGCAGCTGGCGACCAAGCCCGAGAGGATGCAACCTGCTCTGATACCAATAGTTGGAATTAGGGTTGCAGAGAAACGCACACAACTTGGAGAAGATGAAGGAAGCTCAAGGCACACAATAGAGAGTGTATTACTTAGTATGTAATGGAAAGATAGATAGCCCTAGAGTGATGGGCGTATATACAATGCACGGGGGTAAAACCTCCTAAAGAGGAAAAAACTGCCCCGGTGGTCCTAGTGTGTTCACACACATCACTACCACATGTATATGGTAACAACAACTTTAACTAATAAGCCATCTTATTGATTGGCTTAAGAATTTTAAAAGAAAGTGCCATATTATCTTTTTGCTAGTTTAGTATAATACTCTCGGTGGCCCATAGGATTCTTGCCCGTAGTATGCCTTAGATGAGCCTTGAGAAACTTTAGCAAGACTCAATCATTTTTCTTAAAGGCTAAGGATCTTCTGTGCTTATTAGGAACATCCCTTTTTGCCTTTTTGTAAGATGGATATAACCTTTTTAATCTTTGGAAAAGGTTCTTGTAAGTCTTGGCTATATTCATTAGTAGTAGCGAAGATCTTCCCATATACTTTAAGTAGTAAGGGACTTTTGGATCTTCCCTCTTTAACTTCAAAAGGTGCTTTCCCCATAGAAGTATGTACAATGTCATTGTATGCATACTCTATAAGAGGTAGGCACTTCTCTCATTGAGAACGTTGATCTAGTTCCATGACATAGGCTTTTAGTAAATTCAAGAATCATTACATTAGTTATTTCACTTTGGTCATCTGTTTTTGGATGAAGGTTGAAAGAGAAATTTAATTTACTTCCTAGATTCTCAAAGAGACCCTTTTAGAAATTACTGGTCATTCTAGGATCTTTGTCCGACACTATGGATGTTGGCAAGCCATGATACTTGAAAATTTGAGATCTAAAGAGGGTTGCCGTTTGATGTTCCTTAATAGTCTTTTTGACGGGCATAGAGTGTGTTTCTTGCTAAGCCTGTCGATTGAAATAATCCAAGTTGCTTCCCTCCATCAAATTTCAATTTTGGTATACCACGCATTTTGAAACATACTCTTGTATGTTTACTTTTCATGGTAGACCAACAGAAATACATTTCTACTCCTCGAAGGGTAGATTATGGAATCCTTCTTTGCCTGCATAATGCCCCGCATAATGAGAAGCATAGGATTCATACTTGACTTTCTTATTGTATGGATGAGTAACACATAGCCTATTGCCGTTTGGAAGATAACTATCCCCCAAGGTGAATGGTTCTTTTTTTCTTCCCTAATGCAAAGGCTGTAATTACCTACTTAAAGTCTTGGTCAGTAGCATACTCATCTATCATAAAAGATAGATCATTGTGAGTTGCTATAGACACCACATTTACCCTTCATCGTTGTGAAAGTGCATCGACCACTTGATTGTGCTTACCAACAATGTGATTAATATGAAATTTAAATTGCAAAAGAAAATCTGCCCACCTCATTTTTTTGTTGGAGAGCTTGGTTTGCATCATGAATTTCTTGAGGCTTTGTGATCCATTCATAGGATGAATGGAGCCCCCAAGAGATAGGGCATGTAACAACTAAAAGCTCTTTTTTGTATATGCCCAAGACCCATTCATCGACATTGAGCCTTCGGCTCTCATATGCTATGGCATGCCCTTCTTGAAGTAGAATTTCTCCAAGGCAATCACCACAAGCATCACATTGGACCTCAAATGGCTTTGAGAGATCCGAAAGCATAAGGACTGGTTGGGAGGAAAGATTCTCTTTGAGCTTGTCAAAAGCATTTTTTTCATTAGCAGTCCATGAGTACTTAACATTCTTCCTTGTTAAGTAATGCAATGGTCCTCCTATTTGAGAGAATTCTGCTATGAAGCGTCTATAGTATGCACACATACCAATAAAGCTTCTTAGCTCACGTAGATTCCTTGGATTAAGCCATGCTTTTATTACCTCCAACTTTAATGGATCCATACGGATACCATCTTGAGAGATAATGTGACCTGAATATTGAATATCTTGTAGAAAAAAATCACTTTTCTTTTGATTAGTGAAAAGCGTATTCTCTCTCACAACTTGAAAGATTCCGTGGAGGTGTCACCTGTACTCCTCAAGAGAATTTGAGTGGCCTGAAGATTTTTGTCCATCATGAGTTTAAATGTGGCTGGAGACATTTGCTAGTCCAAAACTTGTAACTTATCAAATAGATCTTCTACCAGTGGCATGGGAAATCTTTTTGTTTATAGTGATCCTATTTAGTGCTCTATAGTTGACACACATGTCATATGTGCCATATTTATTTTGCACTAAAAGTACTGGTGAACAGAATGGAGAGGAGCTAGGCTTCACCATCCCTTTTTCCACCAATTCATGTACTTGCATCATGATCTGCTCTTGTTGAGCTTGTGAAACTCAATAAGGAGGTTTATTAGGCAGTGAGCTTCCTAGTAGAAGCTCTATCCCCTCATTTTGGAGGTAGCTCACTAGGGATGCCATCAATGAAAACATCTTGGAATCCATTTAGAAAAGTAGAAAACTCTAATTCCTCTTGATTCCCTTTATTGCTACTTGTGAAAACATTATAAACATTTATAGATTCTCTAACAAAAATCATATACGCAAGAATAGAGCTTTTTATTGACTTATCAAAAGCAAGCGTATTCACAAGGGATATGGTGTTCCCCGAATCATTAACATCTATGTACATACTCTTTTTCCTGTAGGTGAAATAGATTCTCCTTCCAAGGAACTTTATGTTGGTAGCCATGCGGTTGAACCATGGTGCCCCTAGGATAACATCCTCATGTTGGAGAGGAGAGATTAAAAAAAGTCTTCTTTGTTGACGTAGCTTTGGACATGAAGCCTCAACTTCCCAATCAAGGGAGTAATGGAGACTTGCTATCCCTTGAAATATCCATTGGCAGTTACAATATCTCCCATCTGGAAAGCTTGAATGCCCAACTTAGTGGCCAACTCTGTTGATATGAATTTGTGAGTAGAGCCAGGGTTAAAGAGAATAAGGGCATCAATGCTCGCTTACTTTTCCCCAAGCATAGGAGAGGTATGACCCTTTGCAATGAGTATCCTCTTTTGGAGCTTCAACCATGGAAGCTCTAGGAGTGTCATTGAGTGTAACATTTAATGGCCTAGTAACTTGTGTGTAGCAGAAAATAGCATAGACAGAGTGAGCATTTCATTAGAATAGATTCCTAATGAGCATAGCAAGAGTGCTTGGGTGGAGAGAGCAACAAAAAGCATAACACCTAGTTACATAGGCATGAACAATACTTCAAAAGAGAGAGAAATTAAGCTATTGACAGCAGTTGAGGACCGGACTTATATGGAGCCGGTCCCCCCTCCAAAAGGCTTTGTATTATAGGTTCCCCCCATCAAGGGAGACATTTTACAATACAATTCTTCGTGTTCCTTCAATAAATAGCTAGTGCAATGAAGATGGAAGCTTCAAGAACTAGCAAACACTTTAAAACACAACATCAATTCCCTCACGGTCTCAGACCCAAGACCTCACACACCTTCGAAGATGGTGAGAGCTAGTGGGGTATGAGAGTAGATTGAGAGGAAGAAGGAATAGTCTTACGAGAAAGAAGTACATCTCCTCACATAATCACTTATATTAGCATATCATAGCTTAGTAATTAGCATGGTAGAGGAGATGAGCATGCATTGAAGCTTGGATCTTGGTTGGATTTGCATCACAAAGACAAGAGTTGTTGGTGTAGGCCTCCCTTCTCACAAGCTTACAATAGGTGATAAGCTTTTCATTAAAGCTTGAGAAGGAGAGAGAGAGTCTTCTTGCTTCACACATGAGGTTGAGTGAGTATGTAAGTAATAATGCCTTCACAAATTCAGCCCCCTCTCTCTCTTGGTCGACCCCTCTTCCATTTTACTTATGCAAGCATCCCATTGGCACATGCCAGGCTTAGCCATTAAGAATTAAGTAGCATAAGTAATAGCCTTCTGACATGTGTCCCCCTTCCCCCTTTTGTGAGAGATTTAGGTAATTAAATAATGCAACTAAACTCTCATTGGACCCCTTTGTCTTCTGGCCAATAGTAATCAGGCAAGCCATTAGGCTGTTGAATGCTCATTGGACCCCTTGGGAGATTGTCCAATAGTCTTCTAGAGAGCTTAATTCTTATTGGTTCTTTTATCAAGTATTTTTAAATGAATTAAACTAGATTTACTCTAGCTTTATTATTATTGGTCCACCTCCATGGCCATCCAATAGGATTTGAGTGCACCTTGTGGGCAATTGGCCTAGGGAGCTGACATGTGTCCATTATGCCCTTTGTGTAAGGGAGCTTGTGAGTGAGTGTGTGTGTGTGTCTGTGTGTTTCTCGCTCATCCCCTACTTGCAAGGCTCACCTCTCCTTTGTAGGAGTTTTGAAGACTTTTTGGTACACACACAAAGCATCCAATTTTCCTGGTGTTTGACCTTTTGACACAGCCTTTGAATTTTGGAAGCTTAGCGTTTTGGAAGTCTTAATGAGCTGAACCTTAGGGTCTTTAAAGCCCATCATTGCACATGCTCTTTTGTAGATTGCCCCCCCCTTTGGATCCTTATTTTTCCTCTTGTGTATCCCTACTGTGGCCGGTCTGCTAGCTTAACCAATATTCTAGCCTTTTCTCCCCTGGTACTTCCCCATATTAAATTATCAGCTTAACATGAGAAAATCATTTAGGAGAATTAGATATTAGTTATTATGACATTACCTCTCTCTTGAAATCATAATCGTCCTCGACTATGGGGTACAGAAGATAAAGCCTATTCATTAGTCCTTTTTCTAGCGGGTAGAGGATCCTTATCTTACCCTACGACATCGTTCCAGAATGGATGACTAATCCATTTGGTGCTTGAGAGCCTAAGGCTGCCGCAAGCATGTCTGCGCATTAGTCCTATCAATGTTCCATAGTAGAGTGACAAGCTCTACTTGGTGTTTGGAAGACGTCGTTTGATTCTAAGCATGCATACTACTTAACATTTGTGCACAATAAAGAAAAAGAGAGTCTTATAAGACAAAAACTTTGTTCACTTTAAACATTTGTACATTTGCTTACTCTAGGGAAGCATTGTAAGCATTGACAAGGTTTAGGTTATCCTTTAATTTTATGCCTTGCATCCATCTAGCATCTTCAAAAGGATAATTTCTAAACTTAATAGATACCGTCAGATAGTCTTACCGGTTCCTAATACCTTGTCTTCATGTCGGAGAATGGACTCGAGATGCAGCACCTCTAATTGGTCCTCAATCTTCGGTGGTCTTCAATAGCTTGAGGTGGCTCTCCTTTGTAAGGATTTAGTAGACTCACATGAAAAGAATTGTGTATGAGCCAATGGTTGGGCAACTTGAGTTGATAGGCCATTTCATTGATTGGTCTAAGAATCTGGAAGGGACCATAGTACCTTTTTGCTAACTTAGCATAGTACTTTTGGTGTCCCGTAGGATTCTTGCCCGTCGTGTGCCTTAATCAAGCCTTGGGAAATTTAAGTAAGATCCAATCATTTTCTTTAAAGGCTTGGGCTCTTCTGTGCTTATCAACAACAGCTTTTTACCTTTGTTGTGAGATAGAGATAGCATCCTTCATCTTTTGGAAAGATTCTTGTAGGTCGCGTGTATACTCATCTGCAGCAAAGATCTTCCTGTGTACCTTAAGTAGCAGGGGACTTTTTGATCTTCCCTCAATTACCTCAAAAGGTGCTTTTCCCATGGAAGTATGTACAGTGTTATTGTAGGCATACTCCACTAAGGGTAAGTACTTCTCCCATTGGGACCTTTGATCTACTTTCGTTACATAGGCTTTTAGTAGATCAAGAATTGTTAGGTTAGCTATTTCACTTTGGCCATCCGTTTGCGAGTGATAGGCCAAAGAGAAGTTTAGCCTTGTCCCTAAATTCTCAAAGAGACCCTTCCAAAAATTACTGGTCATTCTAGGATCTGTATCCGACACTATGGACATTGGTAAGCCATGGTACTTGAAGATTTGTGAAATGAAGAGGGTTGCCATTTGATGGGCTTTGATAGTCTTTTTGATAGGTATAAAATGAGCTTGTTTGCTGAACCTGTATACTATCGTCTATTTTCCTGTATTCCCATGAATAGACTTAGGCAAAACAAAGATAAAATCCATGCAAAACAAAGATAAAATCCATGTATATGCTCTCCCATAGTGAATGCGGGATTGGCAAAGGTTGAAGAAATCCAGGTTGCTTCCCTCTATCAAACTTTGTCTTTTGGCATACCACACATTTAGAAACATACTCTTGTATGTTTGCTTTCATGGTAGGCCAATAGAAAAATCTTTCAATCCCTTTTAGGGTAGATTGAATCCCTCTATGCCCCCCATAAGGAGGAGCATGAGATTCATACATTACTTTCTCACGTAGTGAGTTAGTAACACATAGTCTATTGCCAGTGAAGGTAACCATCTTGTAAAGTAAATGGTTTCTCTTTCTTCCCTAGTGAAAGGGCTAAAATCACATCTCTAAAATCAAGATCAATAGCGTACTCATCTATCATAGAAGATAGATCATTGTGAGTTGCTATGGAAACCACATTCACTCTCAGCCGTCTTGAGAGTGCTTTGGCTACTTGATTATGCTTGCCAACAATGTGAGCAATATGAAAATGAAATTGCGAAAGGAAATTTACCCACCTCATTTGTTTGTTGGAGAGCTTGGTCTGCGTCATGAAGTACTTAAGGCTTTGGTGATTCGTCCGTAGAATGAAAGGAGTCCTCAATAAGTAATGCTTCCATGAGTCTAAGGCATGTAGAACTGCGAGGAGTTACTTTTCATATATGCCCAAATCTTTCTCAACAGGGTTGACCTTCGACTTTCATAGGCTATGGCGTGCCCTTCTTGGAGCAAAACAGCTCCAAGGCAATCACCACAAGCGTCACATTGGACCTCAAATGGCTTTGATAGGTCTGGCAGTGTAAGCACAGGTTGAGAAATAAGCTTTTCTTTAAGCTTTTCAAAAGCATTGTTCTCCTTGGCAGACCATGTATACCTAACATTTTTATTTGTTAGGTCATGTAATGGTCTTGCTATTAGGGAGAGCTTTTCTATGAAGCATCTATAGTATGCACACATACCTATAAAGCTTCTTAGTTCATGAAGATTCCTTGGACTAGGCCATCCTTTTATTACCTCTATCTTTGATGGATCCATTTGGATGCCATCTTGAGAGATAATGTGATCTACATATTGAATATCTTATAAGAAAAACTCACTTTTCTTTCAATTAACATAAAATTTATTCTCTCTTAAGACTTGGAGGTGTTGCTTGTGTTCGTCTAATGAATTAGAGTAGATGATGATATCATCAAAGAACACTCCAGTAAAGGTTCAGTGAGGCCTGAATAGCTTCTCCATCAAGCGGTTAAATGTGGCTGGTGCATTTGTCAAGCCAAAAGGTATGACTATATATTCATAAAGACCAAACGTAGTGCAAAATGTTGTCTTTACAATGTCTTGATCAACTATCCTTATTTGATGGTAGCCACTTTTTAGGTCAATTCTACTAAAGTAGGTCTACCCTTGTAGCTTATCAAATAGGTCTTCTACCTATGGAACGGGAAACCTATTTTTGATAGTGATCCTATTTAGTGCTCTATAGTCGACACACATACGATATGTTCCGTCTTTCTTTTGCACTAATAAGACGGTGGTGCAGCCAAAGTTGGTACGAGGTGCAATGCAGATGTCTAGGGCAGGCACCAAGGTCCTGGGCAGCCAAAGGATATCGGGAATGTATGTGTTAAGCGGTTTCTTAGGCCAAAAGAGCTAAAGGATGGTCCACATGGGATGAGATATCAAGGTGCCCAAAGTGCCAAATTAGTGCTCTAGAATATAGTGTTCAAGGTGATCTAGAAGCCGGTCCAGACGGCTCATCAGACGGAGCCCCGGTGTGCAAGATACTGAAGTATGAAGTTAGAAGGTGTTGCAGATCCCCGACAGGCAGGGCATCTAGGAACAGATGGACTAGGAAAATGTCAGTGGATATATGCATAGTGCTCAAATTATGGAGCATGCATGTCTTCTTGAATTGCAGATCAGAGCTCTGGATAGTAAGTTATGATCAATTTGAAGTTTTGCCGGGGGCCGAGTTGGTGTTCACCTGACCGCATGAGAAGTCGTGTTGTCTGGCATTTTTTTGACCTCGACAGGGTTCTAGAGCTTGCAAGGTATGCATCATGCAGACTCCACAAGAATTGGCGGCTTGACAAATGGAGCAGCACTGTGGCGAAGATATTGAAGGTCAAAGACGGGGTCCTTTGCAGACGAGGAGTTAGCAGATAGTTTTCTTCGAGTTTTGGGGCACTTTGTTTGAGGCCATCGAGGAGGTGATATATAGAGCTAGCCAAAGAGAATGAATCTCGGAATGTACACTCTTGGTGGACTTTTTTGAAGTGTCAATCAATCGACCAAGCAGAAGGTGGTGTGCTGCCAAAGTAGGGCATAAAAGATCATGTTGAAGCTTTTTTTGTGAAGGCTTGGCCCTCAATGGGGTGTAGTTGAAGGGGAGGGCGCCACATGGCCCGACTTTGATCCCACATGCATGGAACGTAAAAAGGGATGCATGCTATATAGCCCAGGGGCGTATACTCTAAGGGTACAATGTGGAGAGAGAGGAGCTTGGAGCTTCGATGGTTATGGAGTCAACAATGGCGGCTTTGTGTTGGATTTCATGGTGGTGCTCGCGGCCCTGGTCTTTTTCCTGGAGAAGGCAACATGCAAGGCGGACATGCAGTCGACCCTGCTGAGGTAGCTTGTAGTGCGTACGTGGCGGCCAACCCGAAGCGCAGTTTCCCATGAGGCCAAGGCCCTTCTTTTGAGTGTAAGGGCAGCGTGCCCCTCACCCCCCCCCCCCCCCCCCCCCCCCCCCCCCCCCCCCCCCCCCCCCCCCCCCCCCCCCGCCACACACACACACACACACACACTAGCGACCTCACTAATGCCTTGGGGTAGGGGAGATTTCATATGAGGGTGAGAGAGAGGAGGTAGCCCTAGCAAAACAGTCAAAGAGCGAGCCAAGATAGGGGACGAATTCCATGCAAAGGGGAAATGAAAGGGTTCAAAAGGCGAGACAAATAAGGGCAGCCTGAGGGTGGGGGTAAAGAGAAAGAGTAAGGGAAAAGGAGGAAGCCCAAAGGTAGCAGTCAAGAGCATTCCAAGATTGTCCAAAGGAGCTCCAAATTGGCCGGGTAAAGAGGACCAAGCAAGAGCAAACTCAAAGGTTAGCCAAAGGGGAAGTGCAATCTAAGCCTCCCCAAAGGGTAAAAATAAAGAAGAATACATAAATAACAAAAAAGTTCCTAGGGACAATAGCGACGTCGCTAATGCCCCCCCCCAAGTGCAAAGAGAGCAAGAGAGAGCAGAGGAAAGCAAGGTGGCTACCTCCTCCGAAAGTTACCAAATGCGAATGCTAGATGGGCCAATGAGAGGGCAGTTTCTAAAGTTGAAGGCCCCCCTCTACAAATGTCATTTTTAGTCAAATTAGGGGCTTTTTTTCTACCGCACAGAGCCTGCAAAGGAGAGTTCTTTGGTAGAGGAGTTTGCTTGTTAAATCCTTTTATACTTTTTCTTGAAAATGGCCATGCTGATGTAGTGCAAGCCTTTGTACATGCCTTTTGAAGTGTAATCAAGAAACTGTTGCACCGTTTTGCTGTCGCTTCCCGTTTCCCCCTTCTCTTTCTCATGCTCTTGTGTTTCCCCTCGGTGCCAGCAGTGTGGACGTGTGTGCCCCCCGGACCGACGGTGTTTTGTGTGAGAGAGTGAGATTGAGCGGCTGTGTGCCTGTGTAAGGGCGGAGGCAGACCGTGGTAGTAGGTGTGCGTTGTGTGGTGGATTTGTGGAGTGTGTGAGCAGTGGAAAAAGAGCATGTGGTGGTCTGCTAGTCTAAAGAGTGTTTTTTGAGAGGATAGGGGTGTTGTGGATACCCTGAGCTATAGAGAGGCCTTTGTTTTTGTGCTGAGTGTGTTCCCCTATTCCCCTTCTCCATCTTCTAGTGCCCCCACGGAGGAGCATGCTGTTGCTCCTAGTTGATGTCAAAGTGGTGATTCTGGCGACACCAAAGGTGCGGCCTTTGAAGAGCAGGTGTTGTTAGTGATGGCTTTGTGGGTTTTCCCATTTTCAATGGGGTCAAAGATGCGAAAACCTGGCTTCAAGACTATGGATTGTTCAGCACGTCTGTTGAGAGAAGACGGTGCGGTGCAGGTCTTGAAGCCAGGTTTCTGCATCTTCGACCCCATTGAAAATGGTACCGTCTTCAACAGACGTGCTTGAAGACCTGCACCGCACCGTCTGTTGAGAGAGGACGGTGCGGTGCAGGTGTTCCGCTCCTAGTTTGTGGTAAAGCGAGGCTATGGTTCGATGGCCTGTGTGAAGAAGACAAGGCAGATTGTGAAGCCCTAGAGGCAGCTTTTTGAAGCATATTCATAGTGGATGTGCAGCTAGACGAAGTGAAGCGAAAGCTGGATAGTTTAAAGCAAAGCTTGGAGGGTGATTTTCAAGCATTCGAGTGGGAGTTTGAGGCCCTTTGGGGGAAATTGATTAAGGTAAATGCTGCAAAAAATGCTAGTTTTTTTAAGTTAAGTAAGTTCATGGATTGCCTGCATGAGGAAGTGCGTGACAAGGTTGAGATAAATGGCCCAATGTCATACAAAGAGGTGGTAGCTCTAGCAAAAGGGCGGACCAAAAATATTTTGAAGAAGCGCGAGCTAGGAAGGGTTTGCAAGGCGTTGTGATGCCAAAGCAGTATGCTGCGGTGGTAGATGAGCCACATGTGGTACGAAGAGAAGTGCAAGTGTGAGAAGAACCAAGAATTCTTTGGCTACAAAGAGACATGATGGTTTCTATGCCTAATATGCCAGCTAGAGTGGTTCCAATTGTGGAGGAAGGGTAGGTGGTTCCAAAGGGGACAAAGGATGTGTTGCCAAGTTTGAGGGTGGCTGTTGAAACTCTATTAACGTGTGGTGCAAGTCAAAGAGTGCGGTTTGCAGACAAGGTCAAAGCGCTAAAGCTAGAGGAGATTCCCGAGCTCAAGATAGAAGAGGAGATTGGGTCGAGTGATGGTAGCACTATGGATGCAGACACAAGTTGGGAAACAGAGTCGTCTCAATCGAGGTATGATGAGTTTGACCTCTTACATGTGAGTAGGGAAGCAGAGAACGTGTGCAAGGAGTAGCATGAAGTGCAAGCTGAGGTGCCTAGTGAAGACCAAGTGGAGCGGCCCATGCCTATAGGTGATAATGTGAAGGTAAAGCTGGTGTGTAGTGCCATGCTGATGGCCACATTGATGAAAGTGGCGGTGGAATGTGCCATGATGGTGCAACAAGTGCAAAGTTTTGCCAAGAGAAATAGAGCAACCTTACCTATGGTGACAGAGTTTAATGCAGCGGTAGAAGAGCAGGTGATTGCAGCCAACAAACAAGTGGTGTTGTTTGACCTTGAGGGCTAGCAGGCCAGGAAGAGCTCAATGATATTGGAATTGAGTTCATGGTAGGTTAGAAGGGCAATGCGGAGTCAAATATAGAGGTGCTTCCTATGCAGTCAGTGCAATCTATGATAGGTGATGCGAATTCCAAGGTGGTGTCCAAGATTTCCAAGGAGATTTGTGAGTGGTGGTCGAAGGGAATGGTAATAAAAGCGACTGTGCATTGGGTTGTTGAGTAGGTACATGATCTGCTAGATGAGGATCTAGCTCTACATGGATGGGAGGATGGGTTAGGTATGTCAAAAGTGTTGGTTGAATAGGACAGTGAGCACAATGGTGCTCTATTTGGTGTGTTTGGAGGTGCTTTGTTGCAAACGGGCAGTTTGCCATTGGGTGCTTAGAGTGGTAGAGGTATGTTGCTGGCGGTTTGGGTATGGAGTTGGCTATGTGCCCTGGTATGGCACTATGCAAGGGTGTTACAGGTGGGTGGATGAGACCAGTGCAAGGTGTTTGACCCTGGCGGTTGATAAAAGGTAAAGCAGGGGGTTGGGCAACCCGCTTGAGCAAAAGCGGTAGGTGGAAAATTCCAGTTTTGTACATATGCTAGGTGGTTTTGTGGAGTTTGTTTTAAGTGTGTAGTTTTTTAGTGCAATAAGCTTGTGTGTGGCTGAACATAAATGTTCAATGAGGGGGTGGGCAATGATGGTGCAATCAAAGTTGGTCCAAGATAGAAAGTGGTCTATGCTAGGCAAAGGCTGTAGGCAGGTGCAGTGCAAAAGGCTAGGGCAGGCACCAAGGTCCTGGGCAGCCAAAGGATAGTGAGAATGTATGTCTTAAGAGGTTTCTTAGGACAAAGAGCTAAAGGATGGTCCAGACAAGATGAGAGATCAAGGTGTCTGAAGTGCCAAATCACTGCTCTAGAATGTAGTGTTTGAGGTGCTTTAGAAGGCGGTCTAGACGGATCGTCAAACGAAGCCTCGGTGTGCAAGATACTGAAGTACAAAGTTAGAAGGTGTTGCAGATCCCCAACGGGCAGGGCAACTAGGAACAGATGGCCCAGGTAGCTGTCAACGGATAGATGCGTAGTGCTCAAATTATGGAGCATGCCTATCTTGTCGAATTGCAGATCAGAGCTCTGGATAGCAAGTTATGATCAATTGAAGTTTTTCCGGGGGCCGGGTTGGTGCCCACCTAACCGCATGCAAAGTTGTATCGTCTAGCATTTTTTTGACCTCGACAGGGTTCTAGAGCAAGGTATGCATCATGCAGACTCCACAAGAATTGGCGGCTCGATGAACGGAGTAGCAATGGTGGAGATATTGAAGGTCAAAGATGGGGTGCTTTGCAGACGAGGAGTTAGCAGATAGTTTTCTTCGAGTTTTGGGGCACTTTGTTTGAGGCCATCGAGGAGGTGATATGTAGAGCTGGCCAAAGAGAATCCTGCTGGCAGGTCAGATTTCATGCCTTAGATTTTCTCAAGGTGGACGAAATGCTCAAACCAAATAGGTGTTTAATCAGCAAAAAAGTGTTTATACACACACGGGGTTTGAACCCAGGCAGGGGTGCACGTATAACCTTTTTTGGGGGGAAGGGGGGTTTTTGGGGGGGGGGGGGGGGGGGGGGGGGGGGGGGGGGGGGGGGGGGGGCGTAGAGTTCGATTTCTAGACAAAGCCCTTTGCATCCTTGGCCTCCCTCCTCCTCCCACGCTGCAGCTCGCAGCTCGTCCGCATGTAGCAACAAATTGTTCATTGTGAATAAGGGCCACATGTCAGCAAAATGCAAAGTATAACACATCTTTCCTCCTCCCACGTTCCAGCTCGCAACTCGGCCGCGTACAGCGTGGGAGGAGGAGAGAAGTTCTATACTTTGTATTTTGATGACATGTGGCCCTTATTCACAGTGAAAGGTTCGTTGATCAACGTGTTACTAAATTTTTTTTGTGTGCACATTTGGGTGGTAGTAAAGCCCCTTTAATTTCTCATGTGGGCTCTTGCCCTCCCTCCTCCTCGCCCCCCACAAGCTCGCAACTCATTTGCACGCGTGCAGATGAATTGCGAGCTCGTGAGTGGGAGGAGGAAGGGCATTCTTTTTAGCATTTTGAAGCTCGTTGTCCGCTTCAGATCTTTTGGATGACTTGCTACCTACAATGGCATTTTGGGGTGTTTTGTGACTCTACAAGAGCAAAAAATTACGTCTTGCTACCTATTTAGGTGTTTTCTTTGAGTTGTGGCTAGAACAATTAAGAGGGATTGCTGACTTGCAACCCTAATTTGAGAAATAATTGCTAATTTGCTACCTTGATTTTCAATTTTTTGTTGCTCTCCCTCACTCGTGCTCATATTTTGTAGATCAATGGCCCTTATTCCTATGTTCCCTTGCCCGCCCTACTCTTCCCACTCAAGAGCTCACAGATCGTCCACACTCGCGCACAATTGAGTTTTGAGCTCGTGAGTAGGAGGAGGAGGGATCTTCCACTGCAAGCTCATGAGTGTTGCAAGCTCATGAGTGGAAGGAGGAGGGAGAGCAAGGCCACAAAGGATTAAGGTCATTGGGGCATGAGAGGGAGGAGGAGGGAGAGCAATATAGTCCTTTTTAGCTTTCAATTGATAAAAATAAATTACTGAGGTGCATACATCAAACCCCCTAAACGAGAATATGGCTTATTTTCTATGTTTGATGTCATGCCACCTCATCATAAATAATTAAAAATAATATACTATAAACTAAAATTAAGAGATGGTAAACTAAGAGTCAGATTTCCATTAATTTTTTTTTATGGGTCTCTCTGCCAATCTCAAGATTGGCCCATAATCTCAATTATGAGGTGGGTTATGGATGTCTTGATTATGTGGTCGAGGTCTATGTCTTCATTGTTTCATTTTGAAGAAGTGTGTCACTACACTTTGTTTGAATGTCTTTGGCAGAGGTCCAAAATGAGAAGCCCTTGGTATTTTTGCCCCTCATATGCCATGGCATGATGGAGACGCACGAGACATCTCAAAAGAGATATTGATACCTTCTTCATACTACATTGTAGAGCTCCTTCGTCTTTAAAGATCTCTTGGTCAGTTGATTGCTAAGAATGCAGTTGAAATTGTTGAATGCACCAAGGATGAACCAAATATTTGACAAAATTGGGTATGTTTCCACTATGGGATCATTCAATGTCTCCTTCAAGGGACGTCATGGAGAAACCAAGGTAGTGACACAAGAGATGATAGTAGAGAGATGGAACTGTCTCTTTGGCAAAGGCTCAAAGGAAATATTGACACATGGTTCAAAGGCACACCCACTTTTTATGAGCGGGAATATAATTTGAAGGGTGAAGAATCCCAAGATGTTGCTAGATTGGTCTTTGCAAATTTCACTATCTCTATCCTTGTTCATGGCAGTCAAAAAGTTGACCCATGTTTGACTTGATGGTCTTCATCTCATCTAAACGTAGAGGTTTGTATAGTTTTATGCTTGGTTTTTTGGGCTTGATGTCTTCTCTTCATATTTTGAGAAAGTTTAATTGACGATGTTAACTTGCTTGCATGGAATCATTTTTTTGCTCCCTTGGTGACAAGAGTCGTTGAGATTCCCGATGTACATCTTTCAAGTGGCTTTGTCAAATAAGTAAAATAAATACCTCAAATCCAAAATAAATATTGGAATCACATTGGACAATTTACCAAGTTAATGACGACGCTACCATGGGCACCCCAAAAGAGGACTCCAATTGTGTACATCTCAATTTTGCTACCCTCAATTTACCTTAGAAATATGCCATCTTGAGCATCAATTGCCTTATAGAAAATTGAACTGTAGTTTGTAGACCACATTACGTCCAAGAATCCCCACATTCGTGGATTGTGAGCACATCACGTCCATACTTTTTAGACAATTAACTTTGAAACACATCCTATCCATAGTTCGGCCCACAACAACAATGGATTGGTGCACTCATCCATATTGTTTGAGATACGTCTGATTGGTTCCTTGTGAGATGCATGTGCCTTAAACTTTGACCCACGGGTTCAAACACCAATAACTTGAACTCCAACACAAGGGTCCAGATTACTTATAGGAAGCACTACTTGCCCCTCTCTACCACTCACAAGCCCTCTCTAGTTGAAGCTAATGGAGAAAACGGTCTTATGACTAGAAATCCAACATTGCGGCCATTGAGGTTGCCACCACCTGCGTCATGCCGATCTCCTCTATCAAATCTTTATCATCATTATCTTTGTTCAGCTTGCCTTTGACTTTGTTCTCCTACGAGTTCTTGCTTCTATCTTTGGCTTCAAACTCCCAAGCCAAATGAAGTATCGTTTCACATTTATAATATTGGTTCTTGGCCCTAGTGTGTATCAAGGTAGCTAATTGAGCACTAGTTTTTCCATCCTCAAGCTTGCCTTTGCCTCCATCCTCTAGCAAACGTGTACATTTTCCTTTGGCTTCACAATTTCGAGCCAAACAAATCATTCATTTCCTTGGTAACTTTGCTCGTGCATAGACTGCTAATTGGGAACTAGTTCATTCTTTATCCATAGCCTTAAAATTGGTGTTGGATCTTCTTTTGTCTTCATTGAAGCAAGAGAGTCATCCTTGCATAGTTGTTTCAAAATGCATACCTAGCACCCTAGCTAATCCACAACAATGATTCAACACGATGGCGATGGAAGCAAGGGAACAGGTAGTCCACAAATGGCGTCTCAATAGGTTATCATTGCCAAGAATCTCAAAGCGTTGCAAGCGATTCCACCATTTGTCTTCTGTTGTGTTTTAGAATGCTGACTTACAGAGGATCTCCCTAGCAACATGCATCGTTGTCGAGTTCTCCATGGTAAGTGCCACCTCTCAAAACATAGGTAGAAACGTTGCCAAGCCTCTTAGAATACAACCAAAATATACCAAACTTATAGAGATTGTATTAAAATGTTGCCTCCTACATACCAATGAGAAAATGCTAGTTCCTTTGCTACTTGCATTTCAAAATGCCGATTCCACTTTCCCTTTGCATTTTTAAATGCTAGAAAACTCGCCACCTCTTCTTCTTCTTGTGTTGATTTTCTCCCATGATCAAGGAAGACCCGGCTCTAATACCATGTCAAAGTCGATGATGGCGAAGAGAAATGGGGAGAATACACGAGAGAGAGAAGAAGAGAATTTTAACGTCGTAGGAAACTCTCCCAAGAGACCTTAAATATATATCAGACAAGGAGAGTTAAACTCAAGACCTGTTATTCAAGAGGGAAATGGCATAACCAATCTACCACACTTAGGTGATAGAAAGGTTATACCATTTTCCTCCTTTTATTAGCACATACACACACACACTCATACACCCAAGAAGAAGAAATAATGCTAAACCAATCAAGCTTGGCAATGAATTGATGATTATACAATGGGTGCAAGGTGGTGCTTATATACTCACTTTAGCAAATAGCAATGTATAAAGATATGTTGAAGCATTGTTGTGCTAGGATAGACAATATACCTAATGAGTTTGTGGATTAAAATAAAGATAGGTACTTTGATGATGATTAAGTTGAGTATCGAGTTGTATTCTAAGCATGCATACTTCTTAAGTTTGTGCACAATAAAAAGAGAACTAGTCTTATAAGACCAAGGAAACATTGCTCATTCAAAAAGAATTTACATTTTGTTTACTCTAATGTAGCATTTGTAAGCATTGACAAGGTTCATACCATCCTTAAGTTGTGTTCCTTGCATCCATCTAGCATCTTCAAAAGGATAATTTTCTAACTTAATAAGATATTGTCGTATAATCTTACCATGTCCTAGTGCCTTGTCTTCATGTCAAAGGATGGATTCGAGCTATAGTACCTCTTCTTGATCCTCGATCTCGGGTGGGTCCTCAATTTTTAGTTCTCTTGGTGGCTCTCCCTTGTAAGGCTTAAGTAGGCTCACATGAAAAGCATTGTGTATGAATGATTAGGAAATTTTGGTTGATAGGCCATCTCATTGATTGGTTTTAGGATTTGAAAAGGACCATAGTATCTTTTTTCTAGCTTAGCATAATAATTTTGGTGGAGGAATCCCCAACCCCGAGCGAGTTTTCTCGAGCAATCCCAAAATCAAGAGCAAAACATGGCAAAAAATGTACATCAAAAATCACATAGCACTGAGGGCATTTTCATTACCTTTAAGCATCATAATGAGAGGGTGAAAGTATGCGTTTTAATCTAATTCAAACATTTTTGTTAGATGTTAAGATTTTAATGGTTTAATTATAATGTATCTGGAGCCATAGTAGGTTAGATCCCCCTTTTTTTTTCAAAAATTTATAATGTCTTCTTGTAGCTTGTGTGTTGTGTGTGTAAGAGTGGATTCACACATCACAAAGCACAAGAACGACGATGGAAGCGGAAGAAGAAAGAAGAAGAAGATTATTTTAGCATCGTAGGAAACTATCCCAAGAGACGTAAAGCTCTATCCAATGAGGAAATTCCATGCGCCAAAAGGCACGCTCGGGAATCGAAAAAAATAAAATTTAAGTAAAAAAATTAGCCGAAATCGTAAAATCACCCGAAAATCCAAAAAATTATCAAAAATTTGTAAAAATTAGCCAAAAATTTTTCTACAAATTCTCCACACATTGAGAAATAGTGAAGCCAAATGAAATTGCAAAAATCTCATCAATTCAATTGCCCAAGAATTTTAATCAATAAAATCAAGACTAGGCAATTAAACCGGCAAAATTACCGACAAAATTAGGTCAAAATTTGACACAATTGGAGTGTGTTAATCACTGTTTTGAGCACAAAAACGTAGCATTTAAACATTAAACACATCAATTATGCAATCAAAACATTGGATTAACCATGCAAATTACACACTTTTTAGGCGCACACACACACTAAAAAATTGGCAGTTTTTACCAATCTTTAGGTGCGCACACAAAAGGGTTAAATTTGTCAAATTTGCAATGTGACTTCACAAATCATTAGTTGGGCATGAGAACAACATACATCAATCATCACAATTGAAGAATCATAACATACACGTTAATTTTTAGGTGCTCAAACATAGCCAAAATAGTGCACACACACCTAAAATTAGCATACACACTCAATTAGAATGCACACACACTTGATTTTAGTGCACATACACTTGCAATTAACCATCCAAACATGCAATTAACTCAATTAGGCACCCAATTAGCAATCTACAATCACCAATCATCAATTGAAACTTGTCAAATCATACGCCACCAATTCTTAAAAATTTTGGCATTACGACGGCGTGAAAACAAAAAATCACAAAATTTTCAATCCACATTGCATCAACATAGCATAGCATTACATTGCATAATCATGGTGGGATCTCTACACAATCCTACACATCTCTAGATTCTAGGGAGGTTGAGAATACCACCTTGATTACCTTTCCGTTGAAGATCAATTGAATGGTCGAATGCTCCAATCCTTCATAGCAAATTAGTAAATTAGCAAAAAAAATAGTCAAGTTAGCAAGGGGTTAGTGAGAAATTAAAGTGTGTAAACACACAATTGACAAGATACGGGTTAAACATTAGGGAATTATGATGCTTCATGCATACACATCCAAAATCCACAACATAAACACACAAGTGAAATTAGTGAGGGAACACATTCGTTTATGCCACAATTACACTAGCATAGGCCATCGTCCCCGGCAGTGGCGCCAAATTTTGGGGGTCCCATCATTGCAATAACTCCAATGCCCTAGCTACCTGGCTAGGGCATGGAAACACTCACATGGTTAGTGAGCTACTTGTGGAAACACAAATGGTCAACTCTACGCGGTGAGATTCTCGGCCTATGGAGGAGCTAAGCTGCAATGAAGGGCAATCTCCATATCCACTTCTCTTTACCTCTAATCAACCCAACCACACACACTATGATTGCAAGACGCATACAACACTAATCCTATCATGCAACACACTAATCGCAAGCACACACACATAGATCTATCGAGCACCACACTCCAATCAAGCCTACATGCACACACAAGCAAAAGAGGGCAATCACACAAGATTAGAGAGGGATTAACCACTAATTAGTTAAGATCTAGTTAATCTAAGTATCATAGGCAATCATAAGAAGTAAGAGAGAGGCATAGTGAAAGAGAATGAATCATTGATTGGTGTTAATCAAGTCTCATGAGCAAGGAGAAGCTCAAGGACTCCATAGCCACACACCTCAAGAGCTCTCACCAAAGAGTGCTCTCAACCAATGACTTGAGAACCCTAATTTCTTTTACACACTGCCTTATATGCCTAGGTTAAATATATGCAATGTCCGGGTATCCAAGGCCTTTAGGGCTCACCACTTACTGAATCTGCAACCTAAGCACAATAAGTGACCTATTCTTTACAACTTGGAACTCCCATTGAGCCCGTAACACATTAAAATATTACAATGGCTTGAAATAAATTGGGAATTTTATAATACGTGACCATTTTGGAAAAACGTGAAAAATGTGTAACTCCAATCTTTACTACTTCTTCATGTTGATTTTCAATGTGCATCCGTACTTCTTCGGTCTTTAGCAGCTTTTGTTAACTCACATTGACTCAGTTAACAGCCACTGATTTGCAAGATTCCTCTATCTCTCTTGCTTATGCTATATTATGCTATGTTGTGTACTGTCTAATCTTGGCTATATCACCTTCTCCTTGCAACGTTTCACTATCAAGTCTATGCTTGTATGTGTGTGTGTGTATGTGTGGTGTCATATTCTAGTTGTGTGTGTACTTGGGAATTGGGAGAGATGGGAGAGGTTGACAGGTAAGTGTGCAAGGAAAATTGGAATTGGAAGCAACTGATCTCACCTTCTGCTCCCAACAAGTTTGTCCACAATCATAAGTCTCTCTTCAATGACATTTTGATAGCCCTTGCATTTTCAGTATTGAGAGCCTTCTCATGTCCAGGGTGATGCCTTACGAGTTCCTTTCTCAATTTTGTAGATCCTTAATTTTCTAAAGAAAAAAACATTGCTAACATAATTGTTATCTTGCAAAAGGGTTGTGACTCAGGGAAAATTGGTTACCCTTTCATAAATGATCTATATTATTTTGTATTCAAGATCCTCTAAGAATTGGAAATAACAAGATGAGCCATACATTGTAAATTGGAAGGGGAATGAAGCATGTTTGGTTTAGGAATAGCCTAAAGGAAGAGGTTTTCTTGGAAGTCCCCATCTTTTATCTTTGGCATGATTCAAACTCTTCAAAGGCATCACACTCACTCATATGCATTCCACATTCACAATGATCACTTAAGGTGAGGAAAACTATAAAAGAGAAAAACTTAAGGTCATAAAATATAATATTAACTTTACCAAATTATTTTCTCATATTAAACTGATCATTTAATATGGGAAGATAAAAGGGGACAAGAGTTAGGATATAGATATGTGCTTCTATACCAATCTCGATAGGTGACCAAAAGGAGAAATGTTTGCATCTCAATAGGGGTCCAAAAGAAGACTGTCTACCAAAGATCAATGTGCGATACGTGCTTCTAGATTTACCTCAGCTAGGGACGAAGAGGAGATATGGTTACATCTCAACAGGGGTCCAAAAGGAGGTAGTCTATCAAAGATCAATGTGCATCTAATGGAGCTTAAAAGACCCTAGTGTTAGCTTCATTAAAGACCTCCAAAAGTTAGTGTTAAAAAGTCCTTTGACCTTAGGCAAGTTAGGGATGACATTGAGGTGGAAATGCTACCCAAGTATGAGGTGCTTGTCGGCTTGCTAACTGAAGTTCTTAAAGTGTTTGTGGGAACCTTGCCCAAATCTTGAGGTGATTTTTATGCTTAAATGACTAAGGTCTTGAAGTGTTCAATTCAAAGATAAACTTTCAAGAAGCATAAAGGGTTTCCATGCTTAAAAGACTATGTGCTTGAAGTGTTTAATTCAAACAAAATGAGTTAAGAAGCATAAAAGACACATGTTAAGATTTTCCCCATTTGGGCCCTCATGATGTGATTTAATCCTATTGGATAGGCTTTAAAGGGATCCAATGAGAATTTAGATGCATAAAAATAAATAATTAAGTTCTTTCTCTCAAAGAGAAAAAACAGGATACATGTCCAAATGAAATAATTAAATAATACAAGAGAGAGAGAGAGGGAGGACCAAGCATGAGAGGGGGGTATACTCTTCCACACACACACACACACACACATTCTCTCATTGTGTGGAATCCAAAGTGCAAGAGCTCCATCTCCTTCTCCAAGCTTGTTGAGAAGTGGAGAGCCTACACCAACACTCTTGGGTATGGAATGCAAATCCAACCAAGAGCCATGCTTCAATGCTTAAGCTTTCTATCTTCTTTATCTTCATTACTATGCTATTGTGCTATGATAACCAAGAAAAGTGATGATAAGTGAGGAACTATTTCTTTCTCATATGAATGATTCTTCTTCCTCTTCCCTACCCTCATTCCCCGCTAGCTCTCTCCACCTTCGAAGGTGCTTGAGGCCTTGGGGACTGAGGCTTGGGATAGTTAATGCTTTTTGAAAAGTTTATGTTAAGCTTTCCATCTTCATAGCATCACCAAGGTTACAAGGAACACAAAGATTGTATTGTACCAAGTCTCTCTCTTGAAGGGAGAATATATAATAGAAATGCCTTTTGGAGGGTGGATTGGCTCCAACGGACCGGCTCCAAGTAAATCTGGTCATCAACTATTGTCATGTTCTCTAGTACTTTCTCTCTCTTGCAAAAGCATTGTTCATGCCAAGTTAATTAAGTATTATGTTTATATTGCTACCATCATTTAAGTTCACCCTCTATGTTCTCAAAATGATCTCACAAAAATGCTCACCCTAATTCTCTTAATTCCACTATTCTCCAAGTTCATAGGCCACCCGTTACATTGGTATCAGAGCGTTTGATTTCTCTTTTCTCGCATAAGAAGAGAGGTCCTTAAGTAGCCTATTAATGGTTGATTCTGTTAATTATATTAGGGTAAGTGGGACTGGGATCTATTATCGGTTTTGTTGAGCCCACTATGTGGGATATGGTGCACACCTTGGGAGCTTTGGTCTTAATAATGGGGTCTTTTTAGACTTGCCTACGGCTTTACCATTATTGAGCCATAAGAAGTCTGAAAGGATCTATACCTTGGCAAGTTTGCTATGTTAGACCCACCCCACTACTCTCTATTATTAACCAATTTGAGCCGTGGGTGTAGATACTTAAATGCTTATTTTCAAAGTCTAAGAGGGAGTAGCAACTAAGGTTTTGAATTGCCAAAGGATACACTAAGAAAAAACATAAGTATAATTAGCATGGCTAACAATAAACCAAAAGAGTAGAATGAACATTGATAACTTTGATTTTGCACATGAAGGCGCTAATGATGATGCCCCCATGTTTATCAATTATCTTGTTACTAGGTTGCATCAACCTGTGGGCAATCCTACTTTGCAAGCCGAAGTTACCCAACAACTTCGTGCTTATGGGATTCCCCTTCCTCTCCAAGAGGAGAGAATTTTAGGAGGCCTCTTAATGATACTCCCAAAAGAAGACTCTCTCCCATAAGAGAGGAGGAATCCAAAGAAGGAGACAGAAGTGATTCCCTAAGTTCTTCTAAAGATGTGACTCCATGAAGACGTCGGTCTAGACTATCACCAACTCCTCCCAAGTGGAAACAGTCAACCCATAGTCCTTCTCCTTGTGACTCCAAAACAGAAGAGAGGAAACAAAGGAAGAAAAAGGCAAGAAAGAGGTCACCCTCTTCCCCTTCTTCTTCACCTTCCTCCTCTTTCAACGAAAGCAATAGTTATTCTCCTAGAGAATACAAGAGGAGAGGACATCGCAAAACTTATCTTGCATGGCGAAGGTCCCAAAAGCTCAAGAAATGCAAAGAGAAAGAAAAGAGTATCTCTTTTCTCACCTATGATGGCACCTTTGGTGCCACCGACAAAGTATTCGCCTTCATCCAACAATTTGAGGTGGCCTTTGGAGACGAGGGCTTCACGGAGTCCTCCAAGCTACGCCATGTGGCTATGCACTTCTAGAATTCTGTCATCAATGGTGGTTTAACCTTTGTGGCAACATCAAAGCCCCAAAGACATGGAAAACTCTACGAGTTTTTATCATGAAACAATTCCTTGCAAACAATACAAAGGACAAAGTGCTTACCGAATGGCGGAGCTTGAACCTGCTCTTCAACGAGTCTATCCACAAATATGTAGACAAGTTTTGGGATTTACATCTCAAAGCTACAGTCTTTCAAAGGATAGGCTTTACCAAACAAAAGAAACGATTTTGTATGAGATTACCTAAAGAAATGGCCGAGTATGTCAACTCACAACAGCCTAGCACTATCACCGAAGTCATCCACCAGACTATGGTTGCTTCAAGGATCAATTTCCAACAAGGGACGAGAAGAAATTTCAAGCCCATGGAAAACAAGGATTGAAATGAAGCTAAACAGAAGAGCAATGCTTAAAACTCTTCCCAAGGCAACACCAACACCAACACCAACAACAACAAGGCCAAGGAGAAAGGAGCTTACAAAGGTAAAAATAAGCTCTCTCCCAAAGAATTAGAGGCCTTTCATAAAGACCATAAATGCTTTAAGTGTGGGGAGCAAGGACATGGTTATCCTTCTTGTCCCAAAAGAAATGTACTCAATGTCATAATAACTAATATCTAATTCTCTTAAATGATTTTCTCATGTTAAACTGATCATTTAATATGGGGAAGTATTATGGGAGAAAAAGCTAGAATATTGGTTAAGCTAGCAGACCGACCACAATAGAGATCCACAAGAGGGAAAATAGGGATTCAAAGGGGGGGCCATCTGCAAAAGATAAATGTGCAACAATGGGCTATAAAGACCCTAAGGTTCAGCCCATTAAGACTTACAAAATGCTAAGGTTCCAAAATTCATAGGTTGTGTCCAAAAGTCAAACAATAGGGAAATTGTATTCTTTGTGTGTACCAAAAAGTCTTCAAAACTCCTACAAAGGAGGGGGCGAGCCTTGCAAGTAGGGGATGAGACAGAAACACACACACACACACACACACACATACATGCTCACAAGCTCCCTTACACAAAGGGCATAATGGACACATGTCAGCTCCCTAGGCCAATTGCCCACAAGGTCCACTCAAATCCTATCGGATGGTCATGGAGGTGGACCAATGCGAATTAGGCTAGAGTAAATCTAGTTTGATTCATTTAAAAACACTTGATAAAAGAACCAATAAGAATTAAGCTCTCTAGAAGACTATTGCACATTCTCCCAAGGGGTCTAATGAGCATTTATAAGCCCAATGGCTTGCCTGATTCCTATTGGCCAGAAGACAAAGGGGTCCAATGAGAGTTTAGTTGCATTATTTAATTACCTAAATCTCTCACAAAAGGGGAAAGAAAGACACATGTCAGAAGGCTATCACTTATACTACTTAATTCTTACTGGTTAAGCCTGGCATGGGCCAATGGGGTGCCTGCATGAGTAAAATGAAAGAGGGGTCGACCAAGAGAGAGAGGGGGCTGAATTTGTGAAGGCATTATCACTTACACACTCACAAAACCTCATGTGTGAAGCAAGAAGACTCTCTCTGTCCTTCTCAAGCTTTAATGGAAAGCTTATCACCTACTCCAAGCTTGTGAGAAGGGAGGCCTACACCAACAACTCTTGGCTTTGTGATGCACATCCAACCAAGATCAAAGCTTCAATGCATGCTCATCTCCTCTACCATGCTAATTACTAAGCTATGCTACGCTAATATGAGTGATTATGTGAGGAGATGTACTTCTTTCTCGTAAGACTATTCCTTCTTCCTCTCAATCTACTCTCATACCCTGCTAGCTCTCACCATCTTCGAAGGCGTGTGAGGTCTTGGGTCTGAGACCATGAGGGAATTGATGTTGTGTTTTAAAGTGTTTGCTAGTGCTTGAAGCTTCCATCTTCATTGCACTAGCTAGTTATTGAAGGAACACAAAAATTGTATTGTAAAATGTCTCCCTTGATGGGGGAAACCTATAATACAAGGCCTTCTAGAGGGGGGACCGGCTCCATATAAATCCGGTCTCAAACTGTTGTCAATAGCTTAATTTCTCTCTCTTTTGAAGTAATGTTCATGCCTATGTAACTAGGTGTTATGCTTTTTTTTCCTCTCTCTACCCAAGCACTCTTTCTATGCTCATTAGGAATCTATTCTAATGAAATGCTCACTATGTCTATGCCATTTTCCGCTACACACAAGTTACTAGGCCATTAAACGCCACATTGGTATTAGAGCACAAGGTTTCTCTTTTCTTGCTCAAGAAGGTAGGTCCTCAAGCTAGCTATAGATTGTTGGTATTATTAATTGCAATTGAGTAAGTAGAATAGGGATTTTTCAGCCTTGCAGTGTGTTTGCCTTCGTGTAGATAACCGGGCATCACCATCGAGAGCCATGGTCTTAATAGTGGAGTCCTACGGGGCTTAACCACTATTGAGCTATTAGAAGCTTGACAGGAGCCAGTGTTGTTTTGGTGTTGAAAGACCCTCTCTTCTATTCCTTGCAATTAATTATATTCGAGCCACGGGTATAGTAGCTTGAGTTCTTTTTCTAAAGGGGTAAAGAGGAGTAGCAACTAGGGCTTGAAGTGCCAAAGTACACCTAAAAGTTGTTAGAATGGCTGACAATAGTAAAGAGAGTGAAATTAATGTTGATAGCTTTGATTTTTCTAATGAGCAAGCTACTAATGATGCCCCTATGCTTGTTACCTACCTTGTTTCTAGGCTTCAACAAGCGATGGGCAATTTATCCCTCCAAAGTGAAGTGCAACGGCAACTACATGCTCATGGGATTATCCGAGCTCCCCACCATGACAAGAGAGTACCTAGGAAGCCTCCTTGTGAGACTTCCAAAAGAGGCCTCTCTCCGATTTGGGAAGAAGAAGAGGATCCATACAAAGGGCTCAAAACTTTTCTTCTTGATGACGCACCTCCTTCCCAAAGGAGAATTCAAGAGCCCCCACCAAAGGAACGAGAAAGAAGTGAGTCTCCTGCCACCTCGGCGGAGATGGCTCCACGAAGACAACGGGCAAAACGCTCTTCATCACCTCCTAAATGGAGAAGACCATTGCACACTTCTCCACACCATAATTCAAAGAGGGATGACAAAAAGCAAGAGAAGAAAAAGGCGAGAAAGAGGTCACCCTCTTCTCCATCTTCTTCATGCTATTCCTCTTATGAAGAAAGTGATGGTGCTGACAAGGATGACCAAGGCAAGAAAAAGGCGAGAAATAGGTCACACTCTTCTCCATCTTCCTCAAATTCTTCATCTTCTGAAGAAAGCGACGGTGCAACTTTTGAACCATCAAAAATAAGAGGCCATAGGAAATCCTATATCGCGTGGAAGAGATCTTCCAAGCTCAAAAAGTTTAAAGAGGGAGGAAAGAGCATCTATTTCCTTACCTATGATGGCACTTTTGGTGCTACGGACAAAGTCTTGGCTTTCATCCAACAACTGATGCGGCGTTTGGAGATGAGGGCTTCACGGAGTCCTCTAAGCTATGCCATGTAGCTATGCATTTTCAAAAGTCCTCCAGGAAATGGTGGTCTAGCCTACGGGCAAAAGGTGAAGCTCCACGAACATGGAAAGCTTTAAGAGCTTCCATCATGAAGCAGTTTTTGGCTACCGAGGCCAAAGACAAAGTACTCACCGAATGGAAAAGCTTGAAGCTCTCTCCCTATGAATCCATTCACAAATATGTAGACAAGTTTTGGGACTTACATCTCAAAGCCACTGTCTTCAAAAAGATGGATTTTGTGCAGGCTTAATTGAAGAAATGGTGGAGTATGTTAACTCCCAAAGTCCACGCACCATATCTGCGGTCATACACCACACTATGGTGGCTTCACGAATCAATTTCCAAATAGGGGCTAAGAGAAATCCTAAGCCCACGGAAAACAAGGGTTCCAATGATCCTAAGGGGAAGGAAAATGTCCAAAAGTCTCTAGTAAGGGCAATTCCAATAACCACAAAGCTAAGGACAAGGGAGTTTACAAAGGCAAAAACACACTCTCTCCTGAAGAGCTTGAGCGTTATCGCAAGGATAACCGTTGTTTCAAATGCGGCGAGCAAGCGCATGTGTATTGTGCTTGTCTCCAAAAGAACACTCGCCATGAGCCTCCTAGAGCTACCTTGGTTGAAATCCAAGAAGAGGAAGCTCACCACAAAGCATCTCCTATATGCCATGCTTGGGGAAAGGTAAGAGAACATGATGCTTTTATTCTCTTTGACCCTGGTTCTACTCACAATTTCATATCCACATAGTTGGCCACCAAGCTAGGCATCCAAGCGTATGATATGGGAGATGTCCTACCCGCCGATGATGCTTTCAAGGGGCAAGAAGCTTCAGTCACTCCCTTAGTCGAGAAATTGAGGCTCCATGTCCAAAGCTATGTGGACAAAGAGGACTTCTCTATCTCTCCTCTCAAGCACGAGGATGTAATCCTAGGGGCACCATGGTTTGATCGCATGGCTGCCAATGTTAAATTCCCTGAAAGGAAAATCTACTTTAGGTTCAGGAAAAAAGATATGTACATAGATGCTAAGGAGTTGGGTAACACCATACCCATTGTACATACACAAGCTTTCAATAAGTCAATAAAGAGCTCTGTTTTCGTTTACATGATTTTTGTTAAAGATTCTCAAAATTAACCTAATGCTTTAGCAAACGAAAATATAAACAATCATAAGGAATTAGAGTTATCAAACTTTCTCTATAAGAACTAGGGGAAACTAAACTGAAGATCCTCCTCCCAACCTCCCTTTATATAGGCGGGCTCCTAGCCCCTTGCCCTAGACAGATCCCCTGTCCACATTGTCTAGCCCCCCAACCCTTGGCCGTAGTCCATGACCATCCTAATTCTTAGGTTGCAAGACCCTTGTCCTGACATTACTCCCCCCTTAAAGAAGAGTTTTCGTCCTAGTCTAAATGGTAACTCCATTTATAACTCACTTGAGTACTGTAAAGGAGTAACCATAACTAAGAGTTGTCCAAAGGCATAACTTGTTTTCAGATCTTCTGAAGGTACTAGAATAATGCAAGAAAACCTTGGCGCAACTATCCATGAAGTTGAGAGCCAGATTTCCAACTCGCGTGAGTATCTTAAAAAGCTTCATAGCTACGAAGAAGTAGAGTAGGGTGTGTCCTTATGTCAATCTTTTGAACCTATTGGAACACATAGAACTACATGTTCATCCCTAATGAAGGTTACTTGCCAACATACTTTGTCAGCACACCTTGTAAGCCTTGATGTATGAAACTATTGAAAGAATCTCCAACCCCACCACAACAGGTGTTCAAAGTTGAAAACCGTACTTAACCAAGTTCTAGAATAGGGAGAAAATCATCTATTCAAAAATTCATTGTGCTAACGTATGCTCTTAGCAGATCCTTTAGCAAAATATTTGTAAGTTGCCCATCCAACACGAGATGAATAGCAGCAGTAAGAGTGAGGTGTTGTTCGCCAAACACTTACAGACAGTCTTCCCTGACTGTCGGTAAACTAGGACTCAATCATTGAGTATCCAGCCATATCTTTTACATGGAGTGAAGACAACCAACTAGGTGGAAAGCGGGTGGACTGGAGTAAGCTCCTAGAGTTTAGACCATCCAACCATAGACACCCATCCTGAGCCAGCACCTTGTATAGCAAGGTGTAAACTCATAATAAATCTGCAGAAGAGATTTCACATGTAGTGCAAAAAGGTGCAGAGAGAATAAAAGTCCATGAATTAGCATGCCACTTCAAATAAATCAGTGTTAAACACTAGGTCCCATAACACCTAGTGTGCATGCATTTAACACAAATTTATCCAAACCGCAATTCCATGACGAGACTATCCACGGTACGTAAGTGAAAGCCTTTCAACAAGAGTCGGACCATAACAAAATGTGAAAGATCAGTCACACCTAGGTACCAACCATGAGACATTCTCAGTAACTTAGCATACTTGGCTATATGTAGAAATGACCCTCCGTTAAGGTGGTTTCACAACAGTTGTCATCGCAACAAATCTGTACTGAGTACCCGACAATTTTTGGCCACTGAACGTAATGTACACTTACCTGTATTCAAATGGAGAGGAGCACGTCCCCTACCTAAAAAAACAAACAGCATTGCATTGGGAACCCGGGGAGAGATCAACTGTGATCCTTAATGCCTATGGGGTGATGTAGAAATCACCCGCCGGGTCTTACCCCAAAACAGTATGCCCATAGACAATCTGTAGTGCTATAGAGAGAGCAGGAGACCCACACAAGTGAACTACCGATCTCTTATGGGCAACCATGTTGTCACAACTGTTTGCTGCATCTATACTCCGTGGTAGAGATCAGCCGGTGTGAGTTTAAGATTACCAAAAACTCACTTGAGTGTCACACTAAAAACATGTAGTGCAAAAATGACACCCTAAACATCCATAATGACATCCGTAATGACAAGACGCTTGCTTGTCAATTAACGTCAATGTGTACTCCACTGGGTAGAGATGTTCGATCTTGAGAACTGTCATCCAAGGAATACCAACAAGTGGATCTTACCCTAGATTTAGCAACGGCTCTTAGCCAGCGTGCATGGTTCATATCCCTCATGGCAATTAGTGTTCAATCATCGAACCGATGAAGACTAATGTGGATGGAACCTTGCCCAATTTCTAGCTGAGAGTTTTAGAGCATCTTGGCTCAGGAGAACTCACTAGTGAAACATGTAACAAAAACTTCGTAGAAAATTTTCATTTTGTTCTTTTAGAGAAAGAGATGAAGAACGAAAAGAAGAGCATGCTGGGCTGAGGAACATTCCTTAAGATTTTAGAGTGTGTGCCTAAGCTATGTGCTCTTACGCATCATATGCCTGACTCGCAGCTTATCGTATAAGCATTCCCCAGTTGTCCGGTATGACTCTGTTGATGGGAGAGGTAACAAAAAACTCATTCCAATCCACCTAGCTTGCAAGGGTCGTGATTGTATGAGGACGACTTAGCATTGGCACTTTGCCCATGAAATAAGTCCTAGATTTAGGTTTCCTTTTAGTGTGGTTAATAACAACCGACAATCATTTGAAACAATGCGTCACTGATTCTATCCTTGACAGATTTGCGAGTGTGATAGCGGAAGCGTAATCCATGAAGTGGTGGAGGTCATTCCTCCCGGCTAGCATGCCTTGCATACAAAAGTGGAAGCCCGTGGCTACCGTAAAAAGTTAATACCAAAAATGTGTTGCATCCATTGGAGTGGTAGTGATTCTATGAAATAAATTTCTTGTACCGACAGGACTGGTAGTGAGTCTGTGAAATGAGGTTCTGATCAATGTAGATGCCCTAAACTTGGTTGCCACTGCTCTTGGCCCCAAGTCAATGGTAACACGATTTAGAAACCGTGTTGCACGTGAAATTGGTTGTACCAAAATGATTATTTCAGAAAAGAAATTAGGGCATAATCCTACCCAATTGGAAAAAAAATGGGCAATACTCTGAAAAGGTCACATGCACTTATAAAGACATATAACTACTGTGCCTTGCACCAAAACTGGAGTTTATGTCGAATCACTACCTAATGCATCATGTTTATGTTTGTCGGACATGTGGACACTGCTTTTTTTGATGCGTTCCTAAGAAAATAAAGCATAATTTTTGATATTTTTCACGTTGAAAGTCGGATGATGATAGTCGCTTCCTGACCACGTTGGTCGTGCCCAGATTTGTTCTGACAACCAAATTATTTTGGACATGTTGGACCTCTTTGGTCATAAATGGTAGATTGACAACCCCTTGGGTTGATGGCAAGTGGGGAGCTGATTCTAGTAGCATTCTGTAAATGAGTTGTGTAAGATTTTCTACTTGCGTAACCAATATTTGAACCCTTAAAGCGAGCTTGCAAAATCGGGCATCAAAAGTTTGCCAATACCGGTTGAGTGACAAACTCCCTGGCATCCGGCAATTGATTGTCATCCTCTAGAATATCAAACACGCTCTGAGGAGGAGGGGTTGATAAATGAGGAGACAGAGATAGATCACCTGGGTTTGCACCATCCATCCCTGTGGCCACGATGGTACCCTCCGTGAGAGTATCCGTCCCCATGACATCCACAGGTGGAGCCAATTCCAGGTATTCAAAATCAAATATGTGTTGATCATCAACTTCCGCATTCATGGCAAAAACGTGTTGTGCGATCAAAGGAGAAAACAATACCTCGGATTGCAGAAAGGCTCGCAGCCGTAGTATGCACTACGCTAAGTAGAAGATATAAATTTTTTGTCAAATCAAGTCGTGATTGAAGTGGGAAAGAATTGAACCCGAATCCCAAGACGTTCTTGGATCCGTGGTTGTTCAGTTAATCGGCCGTTACCACCGGCGTGGACTCCGACAAGCTGTCGGTTGTAGAAGAAACAACTTGTACAATCGACGTAGAAAGCGAACTCCGAAAAAAAATACCTGATGTTGGTAGTACTTGCCAAGTATATCTAACTCCACTTGTGCGTCGTAGCACCTGACCGTCGTAACAAGAAGAATTTGCAAAAAAGACGTAAAAAACGGACTTCACACAATTGCCCGTGGCCCACCAGACGACTGAAATCGTGTAGGGTAGATGGTTGAAGCGTCACCATTGCGAAGAAGGTTGATTATTGAAAGCTTACTTAATCAGCGGACGATTATGTTGTATAAACGCCAACTGAAAGTGTCGCTACTGTATAAATATGAAGGTTTCTGGAATTCTCTGCAATAACTGAGCGTAGCCGTACGTCGTGAGACTCGATGGAAAGCCGAGTGCTCTTGTTGCTTGCTCTGCGTTGCTTGTGTTGCCTTGACTTGCCTCATTGCTTGTGGAAGGGCCACTAACAATGGCCAAGTCTCAAAACCAATGTCCAAATTGCCTTGCAATGTGAAAATAAAGGGTTTTTTGAAGCAAAACAATGCCGGCAGCGTGTTGCAGCATCGCGAGCTCACAAGGGAAGAGTGTGTAGCTTGCTCAGGCCGGATACGGTCACGAGATCTTGGCAAAACCCCTTCCTCCCCAGGGCGCTTCCTTCAAGCCCAAGCACATAGAAATTCGTGCACCATAGCTTCGTTTCCAAACGAGAAGAGTTACCCCATTTAGGCAGTCCTCTGGCTATTTTTGGAAAAGCCTTACAAAGGCCACGGTTCTCACCTAAAGGTCCTATTTTTAGGAGCCAAAAGTGTCCACTCCTAGAGAGAGAGTGGAAGAGAGACCTAAGCTCTGATACCAGTGTAAGAACTAGGGGAAACTAGACTGAAGATCCTCCTCCCAACCTCCCTTTATATAGGTGGGCTCCTAGCCCCTTGCCCTAGACGGATCCCCTGTCCACATTGTCTAGCCCGACCCTTGGCCGTAGTCCATGACCATCCTAGTTCTTAGGCTACAGGACCCTTGTCCTGACATTCTCAAGGGGTTTCAAGATGTTTTCATTGACGACATCCATTGTGAACTACCTCCTAAATGAGGCAATGATGACCATGCAATTGAACTTATTCTACGAAATTCACCGCCTAATAAACCTCCTTATAGAGTTTCTCAAGCTCAACAAGAGGAGATTATGTGGCAAGTGCATGAGTTAGTTGAGAAGGGCATGGTTAGGCCTAGCTCATCTCCATTTTGTTCACCCGTTGGAGAGGGGGAATGGGGGAACACACCCAACACAACAACAAAGGCCTATCTATAGCTCAGGGTATCCACAACACCCCTATCCTCTCAAAAAACACCTTAAAAAAACACTCTTTACACTAGCAGACCACCGCCTGCTCTTTTTCACTGCTCACACACTCCACAAATCTACCACACAACGCACACCTACTGCCACGATCTGCCTCCACCCTTACACACACACACACAGCCGCTCAATCTCACTGTGTCACACATAACATCATCGATCCCGAGGGGCACATGCATCCACACTGCCGGAACCGAGGGGAAACACAAGAGTAGGAGAAAGAGAAGGGGGGAAGGGGAAGCGACAACAAAATGGGGTAATAGTGGCTCGATTACACTTCAAAAGGCATGTACAAAGGCTTTCACTGCCATCACCATGGCCATTTTCAAGAAAAAGTACAAAGGGAGTTGACAGGCACACTCCTCTATGAAAGAACTCTCCTTTGCAGGCTCCAAACGGCACAAAAAAAAACCCTAATTTGACTAACAAATGACTTTTATAGTGGAGGGCCTTCACCTTTAGAAACTGGCCTCTCATTGGTCCATCTGTCATTCACATTTGGTAACTTTGGGAGGAGGTAGCCACCTTGCTTTCCTCTACTCTCTTTTGCTCTCTTTGCACTTGGGGGGGGCATTTAGCGACGTCGCTATTGCCCCTAGGAACTTTTTTGTTATTTATGTATTCTTCTTTATTTTTACCCTTTGGGGAGGCTTAGATTGCACTTCCCCTTTGGCTTACCTTTGAGTTTGCTCTTGCTTGGTCCTCTTTACCCGGCCAATTTGGAGCTCCTTTGGACAATCTTGCAATGCTCTTGACTTCTTGACTGCTTGCTCTTCTACCCTTTGGGCTTCCTCCTTTTCCCTTACTCTTTCTCTTTACCCCCACTCTCGGGCTGCCCCTTGTTTGTCTCGCCTTTTGAACCCTTTCATTTCCCCTTTGCATGGGATTCGTTCCCTATCTTGGCTCGCTCTTTGATTGTTTTGCTAGGGCTACCTCCTCTCTCTCACCCTCATATAAAACCTCCCCTACCCCAAGGCATTAGCGAGGTCGCTAGTGTGGGGGGGGGGGGGGGGGGGGGGGGGGGGGGGGCCCGTTGCCCTTACAGTCAAAAGAAGGGCCTTGGGCCCGTGGGAAACTGCCCTCCGGCTCGCTCCCACATACGCATTGCGAGCATCCTCAGTGGTGCCGGTTGTGTGTCCGCCTTGTGTGCTGCCTTCTCCAGGAAAAAGACGAGCGCCGCGCTACCTGCAGGGCCGCGAGCACCACCATGAAAGCCAACATAGAGCCGCTATCGTTGACTCCATAACCACTGAAGCTCCAAGCTCCTCTCTCTCCACATTGTACCCTTAGAATATATGTCCCTTGGCTACATAGCATGTGTCCCTGTTTTTGTTCCGTGCATGTGGGATCAAAGCCGGGCCACGTGGCTCCCTCCCCTTCAATTGCACCCCATTGGAGGCCAAGCCTTCACAAAAAAAGCTTCAACATGATCTTTTATGCCCTACTTTGGCAGCACACCACCTTTTTCTTGGTCGATTGATTGACACTTCACAAAACTCCACCAAGAGTGTACATTCCGAGCTTCATGTGGACAACTCTAGAGGGTGCCACATCCCCTAGAGTCCGACATTAACTAGCATTTTCCGCAGATGAAGATCAAAGAAGAAACAAATTAGGCTTCAAGATTACCCTCAAACAACGTTGGGATTGGGTTATTGCGCAATTTAAAAACAAGCTTCAACAGTGGTCTGGTCTACAATCTTCGCTTGCAGGAAGATTTATTGTCATCAACCATTTTATTACTGCTTATGTCTTGTATTTCCTCTCCTGCTGACGACCTCCTAATGACCAACTCAAAGACATCACCACGGTTTGTAGGAACTTTCTCTGGTCAGGAGACCCTCTTAGGAAGAAGTCTGCTAAAGTAAAATGGGGCATGGTTACCCTTCCCAAGTCGTCAGGTGGGCTGGGTGTTGTGAACATCATAGCTAAAGCGGACAAGCTCGCTGTCAAGTTAATGGTGAGAGCTTTAAGCAATCCCTTGGACGAGTGGGCAATTCTCCTTCTGAGGCATCCCCCACTTGGCTATGTTGAAGGCTTCTTCCCCAAAGTAAAGAACCTCCCATGGACCACACTCTTCTTCAGTCATTTTAAAGTCAAAATTAAGGGTTATGGTCTCTTTAATTCTCTTTGGAGAGTTTGGACTGAATACAGAGGTGAGCTTCATCTTAACCGCGAAGGCAAATTCTGGTTTTACTGTGTTTCCCAGGACTCAATTTGGTGGTCACTCCCCTATGTCCCCCTCTCAGATGAGCTTCACAAACCCACCATTGTCAAGCCATGCTCTAAAGGCATCTGTGTTTGGGCTGATCTGTGGGATAACTATGAACACAGGTGGTTGTCCAGGAATGAAATTATTCTCAAATACGACATCTCCCCTTGGGAGGCCGATACCATCTTAGTAAGGATCAATAAATTTCCATAGCATCTAACTTGGACTGTTCAACTTGGTATGCAGGTTTGTCCGTCTTCATTTGTTTGGACAGGTGGGTTCAAACTCAGTCACTCTCCCTCAAAAACTTCACCAGCAGCTGACTCGTTATTAATAATCTCTTTAAATAAAAAGTGGGATCTTAACCTCTCAAAAAAAACAATGGGATTTCAAATTTACACACCTGTGGAGTCGCATTATACAACGTAAAAAGCCTGTTCTCTTGTGGCTCATAATGCATAAAGCAGTATGGACGGGGCAAAAACTTCATAAAGGAGGTCTCTCAACAGGAATTTGTTGCAGATGTTATAGGGATGTCAAGTCATTAGCTCATTTGTTCCTTAATCGTAAATTTAACAAGGATATTCTTGCGCCACTTTGGCTTTGTTTGGGCAAGGTTGCCAACTGGACACAAATGTTGCTAGGTGATTACACTGGGTTTTTCTCAAAAGCATGGAACAAAGCCCGTTCTGAATTTTTATGGGCCATTTGGAGACATAGGAATACATGGCTTACCAGGCACCTCGCCTGAGAATACTTTTTCGTGATATGTGTTTTTAGGAATTGGATGCTAACTATACGAAGATGGTCTCACTTAGAGCGAATCTCCACATTGCTTCTTTGGGGTTTCAATATCAGGTTGTTCGTTTTGGATCACTCTCCTTCACCCTAGAAGATATTAACCACCTTAACCACCTCACAATTGGGATTGAGAATTATGTCAAGAAGCCATGGCGCTAGGCACTAAAGTGGATGAAGCTGATCGGTTTCTGGCCGGCGGTCTCTCTGTTGTTTCCAAAAGGATTGGTGATGACGTCTTGCCTCAGTAAGTATATCTGTCTTATTTCTTGTAACTTCCCCCATGAGTTCAGTTTGTATACTCACCCAATCAAGGCTTCCATGCCTTCGAAAGATGTAATTTATAGCCCCTTCTAATATAATTCACAAGCGTTTCTATGGGGGAAAAAAAAAAGAAAACAAATTTTTCTTGGAAGCAAAGCTGAACAGAGTCACTATCGATGGCAATTGGGCTGCCATTAATAGTCATCTCCGTCACCTTCGTCGCTTGAAATTTAACCAGCCACTTCTCCTCCTCCCACTCATTAATTTTTTGGCGGGTGAATCACACCATAACAGAAATCACCACGAGGACAAGTGAGTATTGAAAACGTAAACCGTTCCTAAGGGTGTGTGGTCGTCAGAGAAAGTCTGGCCGTTGAAGACAAAGGTGCCCAACAGACGCACAGCCATAGCCCTTATTGAATATGTCCTCATCATTGATAAATAGAGCCTTGGAGCATTTTCTGGTCTTTGGATCAATTTCCATGGAGTGAACCTGCTTGGCGGTTTGTCAAATTTCTTGATCAAGTAGACACTTAGCATGCATTGAGCTGCCTTCTCACAGTGTAGAACTCCTTGCAAACTCCTGCATACATGAAAAACAAGAGAAACCTTGAATAGCAACTACAACCCCTTATCTTGCACGTAACCTCCCAAATAAAGTCGGGATTTCAACATGGGCATTGGGCATGCACCACAAAGTAGATATATGGTGACGTTTTGACAGCACAGGGATATATGGTTAAGTTTTTTTTTTTTTTTTTTTTTTGAGAAAACGTGAATTGATATCAAAAGGGTGGAATATTACAACAGTGCCTTACAGGAAGGAAGAGAGGCGTCCCAACAATTTACAAAGATAGGGCCAAACAGGAGTAGATCATCCCGAGTTTGGAAAATTGCCTCATTCCTTTGGGTCCAGCAGGCCCATAAGAACTCCATTCTCCACAGATTCCATAAGGGGATGTCAAGTCTATTACACTCTCCCGGGAGGATTTCATTGACTATAAGGGGGTGAGGGTGCAGGCTCGAGCAACAGAACTGTAGCAACTGTAGCTTTCTCTTATTGGCTTTACAACCAAAGAAAATGTGGGATAAGTCTTCTTATGCTTCACATCTTTTGCATTTACCATCACCTATTTTAGCTTTTAGGGCTTTGACACCAGTCTATACACCTTAGTGAAGAATGGACCAGGCAAGAAAGCTGTGTTTAATGGGGTAGGCAAAGCTCCAGACACATTTGGATCTATAACTCCACTGCCTTGAATTCCACTGTAAATTCCATTTTCTGTTCATATGTTTTCTTGGAGCTTTGTCAAAATTCTGAACCATGCTATAGTTGGTGATGGCTTTCCAAGCCCATTCTTTAAGCTTCCCATCCTTGGTCCTAGTTGCACCTTCCAATTGGAGTAGACTTTTAAGCTCAAGGATCCTGTTCAGAAGCTCAGAACAACAACCAGAGGAAAAATTAGTAGTGTTAGATAGCATTTTAGCTGAGATCCAGTCTCCATTTACATATAGGTCTGACCAACTTTGGAAGCCAGCTTTAAAGCATTTATGGGGCTTAATATCAAGCTTTCTTCCAGTTTTCTGAGGGATGTACCCAATCCACATAGAGTCCTGCATCAGAAAATCATGAAACAAGGCCTTATTCCGAGGAATATGCATGCTATTCCTAATCTCAAACCAAGACTTCCTTAGTGCAATAGTTAGGGGGCTCCCTGTAGGAATTAGATTAACATTGGAGGTGATAGTGTCCCACAAAGAAAGATTTTTCCAGGCTTTATAGGACTGAACTAAGAATTTGTTGATATTTCTTTTGATAAGGAAGGCCCAGAAGTCGTCAGAAGAAACTGATCTAGCTATCCACTTACCTGCCATCTTGTTAGCTAGCCTTTCAAGATTCAGAATACCCAGACCTCCTCTGATTTTAGGCATACAACAGGTGTTCCAGGAGACTTTTTCCACCTTCTGAATTTCATTTGTACCCCCCCAAAGAAATATTCTAGCAAGAGAAATTACCTGGTTGAGCTGAAGCTTGGAGGGTTTCCAGCATGAGAGGTAGTAGATAATGGAAGGCAGGATATAATGATTGAGCACAAAGGATCTGGTAGCCAGATTAGGTTGCATATTTTGCCACAGCAAAACCTTTTTTCTGAATTTGGCCAAAACCCAATCCCATCTTTGGGACATTGATACCTTAAAGCCCATTGGTATGCCCAACAATCTGAAGATTTGCCCATCAGGAAGTATCTGGCAGCCTGCATCAAGTATTGTCTAAGGAACTCAACCTTTGGAGGCTTTAACTCCTGTTTTCTGATGATTACTCTGAGAGCCACTGGCTAGACATAAGTGTTTAGACAATTCAGAAATGCATCAGCAGACCCCTGGTCAAATTTACACAGAGCATTAGTGTCATCTGCAAACATCTGAAGGCATAAGTCAACATCTGAGCCTGCAATTTGAATACCCTTGAGAGAGCCCTTTTGCATCTGGTCCTTCACCAGCCAACCTAATGCATCTGACAATATAGCAAATAGTATAGGTGCTATGGCCTGCACCCTTGCCTTATGGACCTTTTGAGAGTAATAAGACGAGTTAGATCCCCATTTATGGCTACTTTAGCAAAGGCATTGCCAAGTAAGACATGCACAAACTTTATGAACCTTTTACCAGAACCAATATCATGTAAGGCTTGCAATATGAAGTCCCACTCAATTCTATCATAGGCTTTATCAAAGTCTACTTTGAAAAAAAGGAAATCTTGTTCTCTTTCATAAGCATATTCCATGCCTTCCCAAAGAGAAATAATAGCATCCAGAATGAATCTACCTTTAATGAAACCTTTTTGTTCTTTGCGAATGATGGTGTCCATTAAGGGGCTAAGTCTTCTGGCAAGTGCTAGAGCAAAGATTTTATAGATAGAAGTCAGACAGGTAATGGGTCTACAGTTGTTCAACTCCTCCTTGCTACCTTTTTTATGGAGGAGTTTGACCACCCTAGTATTAATACAGGATGGAAGAGAATCTTTTTTAACAGCTTCTTGCCACACAAGAGGGAAGAAGCAAGGGCTCAAATAGCCTTGCTTAGAGGGAAGACTGTGCCTGCTGAAATGGCCATCTCCCTCGAAACACCTGTCTCTGAAGGGGAGCTCAGAAAATGCATTTGATAAACTGAAAGCTGGTAAGTCTCCAGGGCTAGATGGAGTTTGTGACCCCTTACCTGATATGGCTAAGTTTTGAGAAGGGCGCGGCTTTTGAGAAGAAGTAGCCGAAGAATTTGGTCGGCTTTGGTATTCATAGTCCCGTGATTGCCATTCAGTGCGATCACCTTTCGGCCTATCTCCAGTTACATCTAACAAATTAGGAGTTCGGCCCAATTCACACCCAGTTGTCCGGCTTCTGCCAGCATTTCTTGGGAGGTCGTGCTGATATATGTTCAAGGTCTTTGTCATGAGCCAGATACATTCAATGTCCTTTGCAAACACTTCTGCACTTTTGAGTCACAACAAATGCTGAATTTGAACTCATTAGAGGTTGTTGGACCATATAGGGCCTACATGCCTATTGTTGTACTCTTTCTGGATACTGTCGTAGACGACAGTCTACACCGCCTCTCCACCATCGCTTCATCTGCTCCATGAGCTATTTCTTGAGAGGGGCTATGGATAAATAACAAGTGGTGTGTCCACGTGGCATGAGAAAAATGCTCCCCCCCCCCCCCCCGCGCACATCGAAAGTAGGCGAGTAAGCGCGCAGGGTCCATGCGTGGAAGCAAGGAGCTCTACATGTGTAGTACTTCTATCGCAAGGAAAAGCATCACGAAGAGGCTCTCTCTCTCTCTCTCTCTCTCTCTCTCTCTCTCTCTCTCTCTCTCTCTCTCTCTCTCTCTCTCTCTCTCTCTCTCTCTCTCTCTCTCTCTCTCTCTCTCTCTCTCTCTCTCTCTCACTCACACACACACACACACACACACACACACACACACACACACACACGGTCACCTTGCCACGTGTCAATAGCTGCTTGTTATTTATCTAAAGCCCTTGAGAGGGGTCAATGCCTTCATAGATGTTGTGCCTGCATGATGATTTGGTCCCAAAGAAGGATAAGTATAGGTGAAAACCGAGAAAAGATTGCAATAGCAGAGAGGGCCGTGCACAAAATAATCAAGAGTGTGACAGTTTCTCCACCGTAGCTTCATCTGCTCTACCTATAGACAACAATCTACATTGCTACTCCACCATAGCTTCATCTACTACATGAGTTGGTTGTACATGTCAGTGCCTTCATAGATGCTCCACTTGCCATGATGATTTGCTCGCAAAGAAGCAAAATATTAGGTGGAAACTACAGAGAGGACACGATAGAGAATGATTGAGAGTGTGAAAGTAGATAGCACGCACATAGAAGGAAGATAAGCATGTGAGAAGACAAGAATAGAGAACTTTGTAGAGCACAAAGTCTGTAGAAAGTTGTCGAAGGCAAAAGAGCTATAAAAAGCCTTAAAATGCTATTTTTATTGCAAGTATCACTACTAGAAACTTTGGAAAGCAGCTTAATAGATTAGGTGGAAACTGTAATAGCAGAGAGCGTAGGGCAAAGAACAATCAAGAGTGTGAAAGTAGAGAGAGTTCACACAGAAGGAAGATAAGCATGTTACAAGACATGAATCGAGGGCTTTGCAGAGAAAAAAGTATGGAGAAAGTTTTTATAGGCAAAAGAGCTTTAAAAATCTTTAAAAGGCTATTTTTATTGGAAGTATCACTGCTAAAAACTCTGGAAAGCGGCTTAGACTAGCTTCTAAAAGCCTTAAAAACGTGGAAACATTTGATAGGCACCACACTTATATCACTCTCTGCAAGCAAGTAGTGCCAACAAATATTAAAACCTCATTCCAAGGGACAAAGTCTTTCAAAGAAAAAAGGGCAGAAGGATTTTTAGAGAGTTTGGTAAAACCTTGAGTAAGCTGATTATATGGTTCCTAGGAGTAGTGTAATTGAAGACCCTTATTATCAAGATAAATTCCGTTCAGTTAGAACCTAGATATTGAGGATGATGGTGTGCAAAGCGGTCTAAATAATGAAGTTGTTGCTATTGCTATTGAATAGAGGAATGGTGACAAAGAGGTGACATATGGTTTTCAAATAGGATGTTATGTTACGTGTGAATCATGCACTGCAAATGAACGTGCTCAAACAAATGCATGTATAGGATGTCAAACTGTAATGGAAAGACATTGTATATTGTGCAACAAGCACACCCATATGTTGCATGCTCAAAAAATGCAAACAGATGATGTATGTTTGTTGGTTGTTGAGACAAAGCAGATTATAGAGTCTTTGCCACAAATCACATGTCAAGCAACATATTCTTATCTTCTTTTGTTAGAGTTGTACTAAGATTTTTAAGAGCCTTAAACTTTATTGATTTAAAATTTATTGCTCAAATAGGAACATTCTACTTTTGTTTCACCAAGACTAAGATTTTTTGTTGATTCTCCAATGCGCCATTCAAACCTAATACATTAAAATAATTAAAGACTCTTACAAGTTGGCTAGAGCAAGTGATGAGTGATGGTTGGGCTCAATGAACAACCGGTTCTCCATGGAGATAGATTGTTCAAAAGAAAATGACTAAAAGATGCATGGCAACATCTTCACATAGACTTGGCTATGTAATGGAGTCTGGGCAAAAAAGGAAGATTTCTTCTAAGGGTGATGGAGATAGATAGGAACAAGTGTTTGATGACAATGTAGCATCCATGGATGAGGACTTGCTTCATGGTAATGCAGTGAATAGAAGTGACCACTTGCCCAACCATATTAAAGTGTCACTACCCAAGAATACTTGGCAATAAGAATAATGCCACAAATTTTTTCTCAAAATTGCTTGGGTATGGTGCAAGAGGCACGGTGTGCCAATAATATGCAAAGTAAGGTACTAGGATCATTGGACCCTTTTTCTCAGGGGGAGAAAGAAGCGGGTAGTCTCCCTACAAGATACACCAACAACATGGCTACACATTATGTTCACTACAAATTCCAGAGTCTTTCTCGTACCACACACTACTAGAGTGCTTAGATTTTGCTAGCATCTGCCCTCACATTTTCAGCTCCCATGACTTTAGCCTACACACTCTCCCCTCCCAGCCACAGTGAGGGCTCTCCATTGCGACTCTCATCACCCCAATCTTGGAGCATCAAGAAGCCCCACACATAGTACATCACATGCATTGTTACCTTGATTGTCTAATACCGATTTGGAGAATGTAGAGACCACGATTTTCCATGTCGAATACCAAAGAATTATTATTTTTTCCCAAAAGGCAACGACAAAAAATCCATCTACACCCACCTTGGCAACAAATGTTTTCAACGGATGCAAAGTGAGGGCCTGTGTCTAGATGAAATCACCTACGCGTGCATCTTGAAGGCATGTAGCTCTATGCATGATGTGGATATGGGATTAAAAATTTACTCTGATATCGTTAGTCTGGGGTTGTTGCAAAACAATGTCGTGCTTGGCAACGCCCTAGTCGATATGTATGCCAAATGTGGTGCACTTCAGACAGCACAGAAAGTTCTTGAGGAGCTTTTTGTCCGGAATGTTGTCTCTTGGAGTGCATTGATTGTGGGATGTGCGCAACGAGAGGAGGGCCATAAATCTCTAGGCTGTTGTGTATGCAAAGCAAGGGCCTCTCTCTTGATGCAATCACATACGCGTGCAACTTGAAGGCATGTGGCTATATGCAAGGTACTGATATGGGCATAAAAATTCACACTGATATTGACAATGTTACTCAAGGTTGTTGAAAGAGATATCGTGTTTGTGACTGCCTTGGTTGATATGTACACCAAGCATTGATTGCAAGAGTTAAGGGCAAGAAAGCTCTAGGCTGTTTTCAACAAATGCAAAGTGAGGGCCTCTCTCTAGACGAAATCACCTACACATGCATCTTGAAGGCATCTTGCTCTATGGAGAATGGTGATATGGGCTTAAAGACTCACTCTGATATTTTTAGTCCGAGTTGTAGCAAAAAAAAATTGTGCTTTGCAATGTCTTGGACGATATTTATGCCAAATGGGGTGCATGTTAGAAGGCATAGAAAGTGCTTGATAGAATGTCATCTCTTGGAGTGCATTAATTGCGGGATATGTTCAACAAGAGCTGGGCCAAAAAGCTCTAGGCTATTTTCAGCGCGTGCAAACCGAGGGCCTCTCTTCTGATGCAATCATATATGTGTGCTTCTTGAAGGCATGTGGCTTTACGCAAGATAATGATATGGGCATAAAAATTCATGTTGATATTGTTAGCCGGGAGTTGTTGAAAAAATATAATGTGCTTGGCAATCCCTTGGTTGACATGTTCGTTAAATGTGGTACACTTCAGAGAGAAGCAAAAGTGCTTGGAGAGGCTCTTTTCACTTTGCATCTTGTCAAACCAGTTTAAGGCTTGCCAACTCTACTACACATTATGGAGTCTAGAGACCATCGTAAATTTGGGTGGGTGCTTCTTGCTCTAAATACATAGAAGGCACTCATGGAGCCTACAAGAATACTTTGAGACTGTGGGAGAAAATTACAACTCAAGGATTGAAAGTCCTGAGAGTACACTGCAGTGGGCACAAGTTTGTAATGAAAATGGGTTATGAACTTTGATGATAGCGGAATTAAGAGAATTAGAGTGAGCATTTTTGTGAGATTACTTTGAGAACATAGGGGGTGAACTTCATTGATGGTAGCAACATAAACATAGTACTTAATTAACTTGGCATGAACAATACTTTTGCAAGAGAGAGAGTATTAGAGAGCATGAAAATAGTTGAGGACCGGATTTACTTGGAGCCGGTCCCCCCTCCAAAATGCATTTGTATTATAGATTCTCCCATCAAGAGAGTCTTGGTACAATACAATTTTTGTGCTTCTCGTGACCTAGGTGATGCAATGAAGATGGAAAGATTCATGCATCACGAACATAACATAAACTTTGCAAAAAACATTAACTATCCCAAGACTCAGTCCCAAGGCCTCAAACACCTTTGAAGGTGAGAGAGCTAGCAAGGAATGAGGGTAGGGGAGATGAAGAAGAATCATTTATAGGAGAGAGAAATAGTTCCTCACTTATCATCACTCTTCTTGCTTAGCATAGTGAGGCGGTCTGGGGCGGGCAACAAGAAGAGCGGCCTCTAAACACCCTTCGAGGCTCCCGTGTTGCTCCAATGGGGCTGGGGCAAGCACAATCAGAGACAACAACAACCCACAGTAAAAAACAAAACAAGAAAAGGGGCACCACCTAGTTGTAGATGCGAACTAGGACGCACGTGATATGAGCAACTCAATCTTAGCCTTAAAGACTAGATGCACACAAAGCTTGATGAGAAATAGAGAGACAACACAAAACTTGACCTTGTTGCCAATACACAAATTGTCTTAGGGTCACAGGAGCCCTCTCACCGAGCACCCTCTTACAATTGACTTTTTAGGCAAACAATTCAACAAGCCCTCAAACCACCAAGCATGAAATGGCACAGCAAACTTCAAGGACAATATACCTTCAACCACCTGATGATCCAACTTATCAAGTCAATTTGGAGAGAAGAGTCGTAGTTGCAGCATACAATTGCACCCAAAACTATGAATCTTATTTATGGACAAGAGTAGGCTACAAGTGTGATTGCAGAGTATAGTATCACTCCACTCCTCTAGATGGCATAACTAACTTCACGCTGCTCCATGCACCTATGTGTAGTGATGGAATAGAGCACTCACAATGCACACACTCTACATAACTAGGCTTGAAGAGTGGTGTGTTATGTTGAGAATGGTGTGGTGTAGTGTGATCATGTGATGATTTTACAAGGGAGAGAAGGGCTCTATTTATAGGTTTTAGAAGCCCCGATTAGGATTAGACTTAATCAAGTTTATTTGAAGAAATCAAAGATTATGCTTTTTTTTTTATTTTTTTATTGAGGGTGGGTCTCTCTTGTCCATTGAGTCACATGGATGTGGGCTCAAGGGAAGAGAATTATTGAGGGTGAAAGGAGAGAGGATTGAGTGAATAATTTGGGAGTGCCTACTCTAATAGATAGTAGAGGGTGCCTTTTTACAATAAGGTTAGTTGTTAGTGGTTAGTAATAGTCACTACACAATATTTACAAAATCATTCACCGGATGGTGAGATATATGATGAGCAAAGTTAGAGAAAGGATAAGCTTGTAAAGAGAGGTTGAAGCTTTGGAGAAGTTGACATTCACCTCTTTACAGCACCGGTAGAAGAAGCGGTCAGCATGGCAAAGTTGCACGTGTCGATGAAGCGATGTTATCTTCAAACCTTGGACAATTCATGATAAAAGCCTTCATTTTCAGAGGTTAACCTTGGATTTTTGCTGATTTTTTGGAGTTCTTTAGAAAGTTGAAGAGGATATGGTAATATGGACATATATGTAGAGAGAAAGGGGAGCACCTAAGGGTGTAGAAATGGAGGATGAAGGCTATGGAGGTGTGAGAGAAGTGGAAATGGTGAAGAGGGTGAATTAGTACATGGGAGTTGCAGGTTTGGGAGTGGGAAGGAGAGGGAGGAGTTTGTAAGAGTGAGTAGGTGTGTGTGTGGAAGGGTGAGAGAAATAGGAAGATTTTTGTGTGTATAAGGTGGCAGTTTGGAAGTCGGCCATAAATTTCATGTAAAATCACCCTTGACTTTAAAATTTCTAAAAAATTATGGAAAATACTTCAGCTCACGAGCTACATTTTGTCTTTTGGAAGTATCCTCAAATTCGGATCATAAGAAGGTGCCAAAATTCCAGCAAAAAGCTGTCCGTGCATCACCTAATAAAGCTTGAAGTGGGCCACTATTTGATTCTTTTTCCTTTGTAGTCTTCCAAGTGAGCCCCCCATACATCAACCATGACCTAATATTTCCAAGGATCTTGCACACATGTATGGTATATGATAAGTATCAAATATAATATATACTTGTGGGGTAAGAAGATAGGCTAGCTAGTCATGAAAAATGGACACATGGGATGCATGGTGGCAAAAAATATATAAAATAAAAGGAGGAAAATCATGAGGGAAGGGACCCTCAGTTATTCTCTACTTTGAGTAATTCATGGAATTTATTTGAAGATAAAATCTATGTACTTGTGAATATTTAACTGGGAGGGATGGAAAAAAAATATGACGGAGCCGATAAGGTTATTGGTGAATTTTTACAATGAAGTCACATAAAGGTTTTTCAAGGCTTGTGTGAGTAGAGTTTAAGGGATAGAATGATAGTAAAATATGTATAAGGAATGACATGCAATGGAAGCTAGCATACTTAGGCTTGATAATGCACACCATTTTTTTTAAAAAAAAACCCTTTATACTTAGGTCCTTTATTTGATAGAAAATATTTACATATAAAGAGGACCGTAATATTATAAATTTATTTTTTTGTCTCCTAGCCCAATGACTCGCTCAATGATTTGATATATAAAAAAAATATGATAAAAACCTAAACGCACGCACACTATTTACAATGAAAAAGCGAGCCTAGTAATTGTGCTAAGGTGTTTTTGTGGGGTGAAGTGGCTTCTTAAAATTATTTATGAGAGCCAAAAAATGGCTATCATTTAGCCCTCCCCTAGATGATGGTACATTCATGTACCATCAAAAGGCATATCTTCCAATGAGAGTGTTTTTCGATCCTTCGTGATATTTGTGCCTTAGTCGAATCTTCATCTTGTAGTACCAAGCTCAAAGACTTACATGGTATTGTAGCTGTTTTTTGCTCTTGTAGATCCTCTGGTAGAACTCGACTCAAGTAAGGCTTTAATCGATACCCATTCACCTTCTTGGGGTGCTCCTTGCCATCCAAATCCATGAGTTGATAGTAGCTAGAGTTGAAGGTCTTCTTGACAATGTATGGTCCCTGCCATCTGGTATTGAACTTCACATCAAAGCGATTGTCAAGGCGATTATCATTCCTTAGCACCAAATCTCCTTCCTTGATCCCTTTGTCTTTCACCTTTTTGTCGAGCTTGTCCTTTATTTGCATAGCCTTTCTTTTATAGCACTCATAAGCCGCCTCCCGTTTCCATTCTAGTTCTGCTAGGGTGAGAAGACGATCTTCCCATGCTGCTTCTTCTCCTTGTGCCACCTTTCCATGAAGTCGCATTGTTGGAATATTGAGCTCGATGGGTTGCAAAGCTTCTTGACCATATACTAGGCGGAAGGGTGTGAACTCTGTTGCTTCCTTGTAGGTAGTTCAATAAGCCCACAATGCTCCATCCAAGAAGTCATCCCATAGCTTTGTCTTGTTCTTTACTATCTTTCGGATGACTCCTGCAATGATACCATTAGCCTTCTCTACCAAACCATTTGATTGAGGATAGTAGGGTGTGCTATGCCGATGTAGAATGTGAAGCTTATTACAAACTTCTGTGAGCAAGCCCTTCCTAAATCCTGGACCATTATCAGAAACGATCTCCAAAAATGTGCCAAATCTGCAACAAATGTGAGTGTACACAAACTTGCTAACTGTCCTCTCATTCACTCTTGCCACACTTTGAGCTTCTACCCACCTAGTCATGTAGTGTATGGCCACCAAGATATACAATTTTCCATTTTTAGTCCTGGGCAATGGACCCATAGCATCAATGCCCCATTTTTCAAACGGACCGTTTGCAAGGACTAACTGACGTGGACCATGTAACAGACGCTTGTTTCCATTAATCTGACAATCGTGGCAGCTTCTACACCAATGTTGAACATCAATGTGCAAGCTTGGCCAAACATACCCGGCAAGCAAAATCTTTTTTGCAGTGAGTTCCTGTGAAAAATGACCACCACACGTTTCCTCATGCAAACCTTCAAGAATGGCTGGAATCTCCTTGGTTGTCGGTATTCTCCTGCAAACTTGATCTTTTCCTCTTTGGTAGAGGGTACCTTCCAAAAACAAATACGAACTCGCCTTCTTAATGAGCCTCCTCTTTTGAGCCTTTGTGAAGCCCTCTGGAAACTCGCCCTCGAAAATGTAGCTCACAATGGGAGCCAATGACTCCATCCCTTGGTACCTTGGTTGCTTAATCACTGTTGCTGCCATGATGACCTGCACTTCACCTTCAACACATGCAACTGCTTTTTGGGCAAGCAAATCAGCATCTTCATTTTGTTTCCTAGGAATATGATACAATTGTACTTCTTCAAATTGATTGAAGAGTTTACGGATGGCATGAACCTTTTGCCTTAGCCCTTCATTCTTCCAAGCCCAAATACCTAGAATTTGCTTCACAATGAGAAGTGCATCCCCTTTTACCATGAGACGTTGTATACCTTGGCCAATGCACATCTTCAAACCATGAAGTAGTGTGTCGTATTCTGCTTCATTGTTGCTAGTTGAACCTGGTAGATTGACCTTCTCTTTCATGACCACCTCTCCACTTGGGTTGAGCAATACTATCCCTCCCCCTGCTTTTCCTGTGGCTCGTCGAAAAGCTCCATCAAAGAACAAGGTAAAAGCATTAGGAATACTTTTAGGTGGTGGCAATGGTAGGGTCTTTACTTCAGGCACCCTTATTTCCTTCTCATGTACCTTATAAGTGAGAATCCCTGCCACTTGTGCACGCACACTATCTTCTACCTTGAAAGAGTATTGAAACTCTTGCAACTCCATAATCCACTTTGAGATCCTAGTACTAAGATTCATTTGAGATGACACCCAAGGGAACAAATTTTCTGCAGTGAGAATTACAAAAGGTTTTGGTAGCAGGTAGGATCTAAACTTTCTCACCGCAAACATGAGAGAAAGCATCATGAGTTCTGCTTCTGTGTAGTCTCTCTCCAAAGCATTCATGACCCTACTAGCAAAGTAGATGGGTCGCATCCTTGTACTGTGGGGATCTTGTTGTAGCAACACAACACCAATTGTTTCCCTTCCAACACTAGAGCTAACAAAGAATGTGTACTCCCAACAAGGAGGCATGAGTGTTGGTAGCTCTGACAAAATGACTTTAATGTTACAAAAATACTCTTCAAGCTCATTAGACCATGCAAATTCTACTTGTTGTGTCAACTTTTGCAAAGGATGAAGCAACTCCGAGGCTAAGTGAATGAAGCGTGACATATACTTCACCTTCTGAATGAAAGAGATGACCTCCTTAAGACTCTTCGGTGATGGGAGCTCAATAAGAGCCTTTGCCTTTGAAGGATCCACCTCAATGCCTTTATAGGAAACCTTGTGACCAAGCAAGATTACTTCATCCTCACCTATGTGACACTTGTCGAGGTTGAGTTGACCTCCCATGTCATAGAGCTTCTTTAAACCTTCTTCTACCCTTTGTAGATGCAATGATTTTGAGCTATAAATGCAAAAATCATCAATAAAAACCCTAATGGACTTTTCAAAGAATGCTTAAAACACCATGTTCATGAAGCGTTGGAATGTTACAGGAGCATTTGTCAGGCCAAATGGCATGACTTTAAAAGCATAACAACCCCAAGGAGTGATGAAGGTTGTTTTCAACTGATCTTCCAATGCGATACCTATTTGAAAGTAACTCGAGTAGCCATCACATATAGTGTACTTCTCATGACCAGCTACCTCATTTAGTATCTCATCCTGAAATGGGAGGGGAAAGTGGTCTCTTTTTGTTGCCTCATTGAGCGGACGGTAATCCACACACACCCTCCACTTGTCGTTTTTCTTAGGAGTGACAACAACGGGAGAGACCCACTCTAAATTCTCCACTGGATAAATGAAACCTGCTGCTAGAAGCTTTCTTACCTCCTTGAGTAAAGCCTGCTCCTTGATGACTCCTAGCCTTCGTAGCTTTTGAGCCTTAGGTGTGACCTTTGGCTTCAACTCAATCTTGTGTTGAACAACATCTACTCCACGCATATCGGTGTAGTCTTTAGCAAAAAGCCTAGGAAATTTTCTTAGCACACATTTGAACTCCTCTCTTTCGTCCTTTGTAAGTGTTGTAGACAACATACCTTCTAACATTCCTTCATCTTGCACAATTTGGTTCTCTTGGGAACCTACTTCTTCCAAACCTAAGCAAGAGGTCTCTTGGTTTTTTGGCTTAAACCTTACCCCCATGACTTTGATGGAAGACTCCTCTTCAGTAATGCTGCCGCTACTTTCTCCTTCTGAAGTGCTATCGGTCCAGCCTTCCTCCGTCTCACTTTGAGATGATTCTTCATGGAGCTCCTCTTGGAGTTGCTCCTTCATGTCAAAGACAACCTTCTTATGATTGTCATTCCTGCAAATTAGCTTTCCATTCTCCCAATCCTGCAAAGCTCGCATTTTCATTAGCCATGGTCTTCCTAGGATAAATGGGTAACCATTTCCTTTGGTAGATATGACATAGAAATCCACTGCCTTCTTAATGCCAAAGGCCTCTACAAAAACATTTTTACAAATGCCTACACACCTAGCTTTGCTATTGTTTGCCATCTTCACTTTGATTTCAGGTGTCTCATGGATGTGCATGCCTAGTCTTTGCATGAGCCCTTCTGTCATGATGCAAATTTGTGCACCCCCATCCACTAAACCTTTCCTAACCAATCTTCCTTTGATGTAACAATCTAGCACATGTGTAATATCCTCGTTCATTTCAGCATGTGCAATTTTTACAACAGGAACACTCTCTTTTACCTTTCTCCTAGTGCTAACTGCCTTTGTTAAATCCCTCCTAACTTGTGGGCATAATGCAAGAAACTGAGGCCATGAGATATCAAGACCCTTACCTCGCATGTCTTCCAACAAGTTGTATGGAGCCATACCATGTCCAAGAGGGAAGTCTTGGAGATTGATACGACGTCGAGTCCTCTTAGCTTCCTTGGTCTCCTTTGCCTTCTTGCCTCGTCCATGGTCACTCTGTGACGTGACTCCTTCTTTATCTTTACCTTTTCCTCGACCACGCTTAATGCCATTTGCTTCCATGTCAACCTCATTTGAGTTTGTCACCTCTACTACATGGACAAAAGGTGGAACTCCTTCTACCCCTTGTGAAGGTGGTCTTGGTCCATTTGGTTTTTGTAGAAGCCTTGGTTGTTGACCAGTTCCTTCACCTGCATTCATCAATGGGTAATTCAAGTTAGGTCTCCCTAGCTCCCCACGGGGCCAAGGACAATTATACATCCCATGTCCAGACTCTCCACAATTCCAACATTGCAAGACTCTCCTAGGTCGTGGATCTCGCTCTTCAGACTTCTTTGCTTGTCCCTTTGGACCTACAACTTGTGCAAGGTGAATTGACAGGCTGCTTAAAGATTCATTTAACTTCTCAATCACTTCCGCCGTTACCTCAGGAAGCTCCCTAGATGTTGATGCTTGTGACTTACCTTTGGGTCTAAGACCTTCTATTGGAACCTCCCCCTTTAAGCACTTGAGTTTCCTATATTTCTCAGCAGCCCTAGTTTCAGCTGCATCAAAGGTAGCAGGTGCACCCGCCTCAACTTTTACCTTAAGGTCAGGAAAGAGTCCGGCTATGAACCTCTCCTTCTTTAGAAATTCTGCACCATCACCAGGGTTAGCAACATTTCCTATCCATAGAGCCCAAAGACGTGGAAATCTTGCTTGTACAAGTAGTAGTCATCTAAGTCTTTTTGCTTATGAGAAACAATGTCTTGCCATAGTTTTTGAGTGTTTTGGGGATCAAAGAAGTATTTCTTGAAACGATTCAAAACTTCTGTGTAATTCTCCTTAACTTCCTCAGGCAAAGAGTCAAACCAAGTGCTAGCATCTTTCCTAAGGACCACCTCAAACATTTCTACACGTTCTTGATCAGTTACTATCCTCTTGATACGGCAAGACATCTTGAAATTCGCTAAAAATAATTCTGCATCCTCTCCAGGCTCTCCAAAGAAAAGAGGATATCCAGACATTTGGCGTTGGCTCTCCATTGAATTGATTTCAAAGTGACGCACATTTTTTGTTTTTTTCTTTCTTTGAAAGATTTACACAATAATATTTTCTAAATTGCAATCTATTTTTATCACAAAATAAAAATATTCACATCAAATGACCTATGATAATCAATAAGAGGTAGGATGACACGGTTTGGTGATGCCAGAATTTCTCCTACTCTTTGGGCACCAAACATGAACACCATACTTTGTTGAAAGTGGATCTTCCTACTAATTGCAACGTTTATTCTAATGTTTGGACTGAAATGGAAGGGGAAAACCTCTATTCCTGGGCCATTATCCATGGTTTATGCATGACCTACTACTTAAAACAAAATAAAAATATAGACGTTCAAACTAAGGTCGTACCTAATGAGAGGCAAAATAAAGGGAGTTACTGATGCGTTTATCTCCGCCAACCTAAGGGGACCTAAAATTCTACGAATTACACGTTGAAATTGCAACTTAGTACTAACAATTATGTGTACATTTTGCCTTGCAATGGGAATGAAAGGATCATACAGATTCTCGTGATTCATGCAACCTATTTGACTATGCTAAAGGTTGAACCTACACAAAAAAATACACAAGCCGTCCTCCGTGGGGGCACCAATTTGAGGCGGTCCGGGGCGGGCAACAAGAAGAGCGGCCTCTAAACACCCTTCGAGGCTCCCGTGCTACTCAAATGGGGCTGGGGCAAGCACAATCAGAGACAACAACAACCCATAGCTAGAAACCAAACAAGAAAAGGGGTACCACCTAGTTGTAGATGCCAACTAGGACACACGTGATATCTCCTTGTGCTCAAACGCACAAAGAGAGGGGAATGCAAGATAGCCACACACACCAAACACAAACATTCACCACGCCAGAGAGAGGTAAAGAGCACAAATCAACTTGAGCAACTCAATCTTAGCCTTAAAGACTAGATGCACACAAAGCTTGATGAGAAATAGAGAGACAACACAAAACTTGACCTTGTTGCCAATACACAAATTTTCTTAGGGTCACGAGATCCCTCTCACCGAGCACCCTCTTACAATTGACTTTTTAGGCAAACAATTCAACAAGCCCTCAAACCACCAAGCATGAAATGGCACAACAAACTTCAAGGACAATATACCTTCAACCACCTGATGATCCAACTTATCAAGTCAATTTGGAGAGAAGAGTCGTAGTTGTAGCATACAATTGCACCCAAAACTATGAATCTTATTTATGGACAAGAGTAGGCTACAAGTGTGATTGCAGAGTATAGTATCACTCCACTCCTCTAGATGGCATAACTAACTTCACGCTGCTCCATGCACCTATGTGTAGTGATGGAATAGAGCACTCACAATGCACACACTCTACACAACTAAGCTTGAAGAGTGGTGTGTTATGTTGAGAATGGTTTGGTGTAGTGTGATCATGTGATGATTTTACAAGGGAGAGAAGGGCTCTATTTATAGGTTTTAGAAGCCCCGATTAGGATTAGACTTAATCAAGTTTATTTGAAGAAATCAAAGATTATGCATATTTTTTATTTTTTTAAATGAGGGTGGGTCTCTCTTGTCCATTGAGTCACATCGATATGGGCTCAAGGGAAGAGAATTATTGAGGGTGAAAGGAGAGAGGATTGAGTGAATAATTTGGGAGTGCCTACTCTAATAGATAGTAGAGGGTGCATTTTTACAATAAGGTTAGTTGTTAGTGGTTAGTAATAGTCACTACACAATATTTACAAAATCATTCACCGAATGGTGAGATATATGATGAGCAAAGTTAGAGAAAGGATAAGCTTGTAAAGAGAGGTTGAAGCTTTGGAGAAGTTGACATTCACCTCTTTACCGCACCGGTAGAAGAAGAGGTCAGCATGGCAAAGTTGCACGTGTCGATGAAGCGATGTTATCTTGAAACCTTGGATAATTCATGATAAAAGCCTTCATTTGCAGAGGTTAAACTTGGATTTTTGCTGATTTTTTGGAGTTCTTTAGAAAGTTGAAGAGGATATGGTAATATGGACATATATGTAGAGAGAAAGGGGAGCACCTAAGGGTGTAGAAATGGAGGATGAAGACTATGGAGGTGTGAGAGAAGTGGAAATGGTGAAGAGGGTGAATTAGTACATGGGAGTTGCAGGTTTGGGAGTGGAAAGGAGAGGGAGGAGTGTGTAAGAGTGAGTAGGTGTGTGGAAGGGTGAGAGAAATAGGAAGATTTTTGGGTGTATGAGGTGGCAGTTTTGAAGTCGGCCATAAATTTCATGTAAAATCGCCCTTGACTTCAAAATTTCTAAAAAATTATGAAAAATACTTCAGCTCACGAGCTACATTTTGTCTTTTGGAGTATCCTCAAATTCGGATCATAAGAAGGTGCCAAAATTCGAGCAAAAATCTGTCCCTGCATCACCTAATAAAGCTTGAAGTGGGCCACTATTTGATTCTTTTTCCTTTGTAGTCTTCCAAGTGAGCCCCCCATACATCAACCATGACTTAATATTTCCAAGGAGCTTGCACACATGTATGGTATATGATAAGTATCAAATATAATATATACTTGTGGGATAAGAAGATAGGCTAGCTAGTCATAAAAAATGGACACATGGGATGCATGGTGGCAAAAAATATATAAAATAAAAGGAGGAAAATCATGAGGGAAGGGACCCTCAGTTATTCTCTACTTTGAGTAATTCATGGAATTTATTTGAAGATAAAATCTATGTACTTGTGAATATTTAACTGGGAGGGATGGAAAAAAAATATGACGGAGCCGATAAGGTTATTGGTGAATTTTAACAATGAAGTCACATAAAGGCTTTTCAAGGCTTGTGTGAGTAGAGCTTAAGGGATAGAATGATAGTAAAATATGTATAAAGAATGACACGCGATGGAAGCTAGCATACTTAGGCCTGATAACGCACACCAATTTTTTTTGAAAAAAAACCTTTATACTTAGGTCCTTTATTTGATAGAAAATATTTACATATAAAGAGGATTGTAATATTATAAATTTATTTTTTTGTCTCCTAGCCCAATGACTCGCTCAATGATTTGATATATAAAAAAAATATGATAAAAACCTAAACGCACGCACACTATTTACAATGAAAAAGCGAGCCTAGTCATTGTTCTAGGGTTTTTTTGTGGGGTGAAGTGGCTTCTTAAATTTATTTATGAGAGCCAAAAAATGGCTATCAATAGCATAATAGCATAGTAATAAAGATGAAGAAGAGCTAGCAGGGAATGAGGGTAGGGGAGAGGAAGAAGAATCATTCATAGGAGCAAGAAATGTTTCCTCACTTATCATCACTCTTCTTGATTAGCATAGCATAATGAAGATGGAGAAGATGGCAAGCTTAAGCATTGAAGCATGGCTCTTGGTTGGATTTGCATTCCATAGCCAAGATTGTTGGTGTAGGCTCTCAACTTCTCAACAAGCTTGGAGAAGGAGATGGAGCTCTTGCACTTTGCACTTCACACAATGAGAGTATGTGTGTGTGGGGGGGAGAATATACCCCCTCTCATGCTTGGTCCACACCTCTCTCTCTATCTATCTTTCTCTCTCTCTCTCTCTCTCTCTCTCTCTCTCTCTCTCTCTCTCTCTCTCTCTCTCATCATTTGAACATGTATCCTATTTTTCCTCTTTGAGAGAAAGAGCTAAATTATTTATGTTTATGCATCTAAATTCTCAAATAATGGATGGCGGGCTAGATGGCAGGCTAGATGGCAGGCTAGAAAGAGCTAAATTTTTTATGTTTATGTTTATGCAAATAATGGATGGCGGGCTAGATGGCAGGCTACCGTAACGGTAGCTCGAATTTTTCTTGTTTTTATCTCAAATTTTAGCTTTTTCAAAAAAACAATTTTTAGTTGCATAAAAACTTTAACACTAATATATGTTGTGATTTGCTTGAATCTTTCTTGTAAGGACCGAATATAGGACAAATGTACCATAACTCACACTCAATGCAGTTGTGCGCACTTTTTTGATAGAAGAGACTTTCGATACTATTTCCGCTCATTCTCATTCATTTCCACTCAACTAACTATTTTCCTCGCATTTGACAGTATTGTGTTTGCGCTTAGAAACACTCTTCCTCTCAAATCTGTGATGTGCATCTTGCCATAGAAGAATCACTACTAGAAGACCTCGACGACCATCCGCAAGTATTAAGTCTGTCAAAATTTTCAACATCTTCGATTTGGACAACGGTCGATGGCTTTCCACCACCATTACAGTTGAAAGGTGGGTTCTCCTGCAGACCAGGAAGAGAAAGTGCACGGGCAACCAGTTTGTGAAAAGTTATAAAGTTAGGGTTAAAAACTTTCCGAAACATTTAATGGCCTAAAAACATGTGTGTAGCGGAAATTAGCATGAACATAGTGGGCATTTAATTAGAATAGATTCCTACTGAGAACTACAAGAGTGCTTGGGTGGAGAGAGCAACAAAAATCATAACACCTAGTTAGATAGCATGAACAATACTTTCAAAAGAGAGATAAATTAAGCTATTGACAACAGTTGAGGACCGGATTTGCATGGAGCCGGTCCCGCCTCCAAAAGGCTTTGTATTATGGTTTCTCCCATCAAGAGAGACATTGTACAATACAATTCTTTGTGTTCCTTCAAGACTAGCTAGTGAAATGAAGATGAAAGCTTCATGCACTAAGCAAAACACTTAGCAAACACAACATCAATTATCCCCGGTCTAAGACCCAAGGCCTCACACACCTTCAAAGATGGTGAGAGCTAGTAGGGTATGAGAGTATATTGAGAGGAAGAAGGAGTATTCGTACGAGAAGGATTTACATCTCCTCACATAATCACTCATATTAGCATAGCTTAGCTTAGTAATTAGCATGGTAGAGGAGATGAGCATGCATTGAAGCTTGGCTCTTGGTTGGGTTTGCATCATTGGTGTAGGCCTCCCTTCTCACAAGCTTGGAGTAGGTGATAAGCTTTCCATTAAAGCTTGATAAGGAGAGAGAGTCTTCTTTACTTCACACATGAGATTGTGTGAGTGTGTGTGTGATAATGCCTTGCAAAATTCAGTCCCCCACTCTCTCTTGGGAGACCCCTCTTGCTATTTGCTCTTGCTATCCTCTCATTGGATCTCCCTAGGGCTAGCCAATGACAATTAAGCAGCATAAGTGATAGCCTTCTGACATGTGTCCCCCTTTCCCCTTTTGTGAGGGCTTTAGTTAATTTAATAATTCAACTAAACTCTCATTGGACCCCTTTAACTCCTGGCCAATAGGAATCAGGCAAGCCATTGGGCTGTTGAATGCTCATTGGACCCCTTGGGAGACTGTCCAATAGTCTTCTAGAGGACTTAATTCTCATTGGTTCTTCTTTTAAGTGTTTTTAAATTAATTAAACTATATTTACTCTAGTCTAATTCTCATTGGTCCACCTCCAAGGCCATCCAATAGGAATTGGGTACACCTTGTGGGCATCTGGCATAGGGAGCTGACATGTGTCCCTCATTCCCTTTGTGTAAAGGGAGCTTGTGTGTGTGTGTGTGTGGATTTCTCTCTCATCCCCTACAAGCTAGGCTCGCCCCCTCCTATGTAGGGATTTGGAAAGACTTTTGGGACACACACAAAGCATCCAATTCCCCCCATGGTTGACCTTTGGACACAACCTTTGAATTTTGGAACCTTAGCATTTTGGAAGTCTTAATGGGTTGAACCTTAGGGTCTTTTTAGCCCATTGTTGCACATGGATCTTTTGAAGATGGCCCCCCCTTCGGATCCCTATTTTCCCTTCTTTGGATCCCTACTGTGGCCGGTCTGCTAGCTTAACCAATATTCTAGCTTTTTCTCCCCTAGCACTTCCCCATATTAAATGATCAGTTTAACATGAGAAAATCATTTAGGAGAATTAGATATTGATTATTATGACATTACCTCTCTCTTGAAATCATAGTCGTCCTTGACTATGGTGTAGAGAAGATAAAGCATATTTATGAGTCCTTTTCTTAGCGGGTAGAGGATCCCTATGTTACCCTAGGACATCATTCCATAATGGATGACTAGTCCATTTGGCGCTTGAGAGCCTGAGGCTGCCGCAAGCATGTCTGCACATTAGTCCTATCAATCTTCCATAGTAGAGTGACAAGCTCTACTTGGTGTTTGGGAAACGTTGTCTCCACAAACTTGATCTAAGCATGCATACTACTTCATGTTTGTGCACAATAAAGCAAAAGAGAGTCTTATAAGACAAAAACTTTGTTCATTTTTAACATTTTGTACATTTGCTTACTCTTGGGAAGCATTGTAAGCATTGACAAGGTTTAGGTTATCCTTTAATTGTATGCCTTGCATCCATCTAGCATCTTCAAAAGGATAATTCTTAAACTTAATAAGATATCGTCGGATAGTCTTACCGCCTCTTAGTACCTTGTCTTCATGTCGGAGAATGGACTCGGGCTGCAGGACCTCCTCTTGGTCCTCAATCTCCGGTGGGTCTTCAATAGTTGGTTCTTGAGGTGCTATCCTTTGTAAGGCTTTAATAGGCTCACATGGAAAGCATTGTGTATGAGCCAATGATTGGGAAACTTGAGTTGATAGGCCATCTCATTGATTGGCCTAAGAATTTGGAAGGGACCATAGTACCTTTTTGCTAGTTTAGCATAGTACTTTTGGTGTCCCGTAGGATTCTTGCCCGTCGTGTGCCTTAATCGAGCCTTGGAAAATTTTAATAAGACCCAATCATTTTCTTTAAAGTCTTTGGCTCTTCTGTGCTTGTCACCAGCAACCTTTTGCCTTTGTTGTGAGATAGAGATAGCATCTTTAATCTTTTGAAAAGATTCTTGTAGGTCTCGGCTATACTCATCTGCAGCGAAGATCTTCCCATGTACCTTAAGTAGCAAGGGACTTTTTGATCTTCCCTCAATTACCTGGAAAGGTGCTTTTCCCGTGGAAGTATGTACAGTGTTATTGTAAGCATACTCCACTAAGGGTAAGTACTTCTCCCATTGGGATCTTTGATCTACTTCCATTACATAGGCTTTTAGTAGATCGAGAGTTGTCAGGTTAGCTATTTCACTTTGTCCATCCGTTTGTGGATGATAGGCCGAAGAGAAGTTTAGCCTTGTCCCTAAATTCTCAAAGAGACCCTTCCAGAAATTACTGGTCATTTTAGGATCCCTATCCGACACTATGGACATTGGCAAGCCATGGTACTTGAAAATTTGTGAAATGAAGAGGGTTGCCATTTGATGGGCTTTGATAGTCTTTTTGATAGGTATAAAATGAGCTTGTTTACTGAACCTGTCTACTATCGTCCATATTCCCGTATTCCCATGGATAGACTTAGGCAATCCAAAGATAAAATCCATGGATATGCTCTCCCATGGTGAATTAGGGATTGACAAGGGTGAAAGCAATCCAAGTTGCTTCCTCTATCCAAGCAATCCAAGTCTCTTAAAACATGAAATATTACTTGGAGGTGTTGCTTGTGTTCGTCTAATGAATTAGAGTAGATGATAATATCATCAAAGAACACTCCAGTGTAGGTTCGATGAGGCCTGAACAGCTTCTCCATCAAGCGGTTGAATCTGGCTGGTGCATTGGTCAAGCCAAAAGGCATGACAATGTATTCGTAAAGACCAAATGTGGTGCGAAATGCGGTCTTTACAATGTCTTGATCAACTATCCTTATTTGATGGTAGCCACTTTTTAGGTCAATCCTACTGAAGTAGGTCGATCCTTGTAGTGAGGCAGTCCGGGGCGGGCAACAAGAGAGGCGACCTCTAAACACCCCTCAAGGCTCCCGTGCTACTCAATTGGGGCTGGGGCAACCACAAGCACAACACAACAACAAACCCACAGCCAAACCCAAACAAGATAGGGGCACCACCTAGTTATGGTATGCGAACTAGGATGCAAGAGAGATTTTGGCACAACCAAGAAGATGCACCACACAACACACACAAGCAACCTCACACCAAGACACACATGAAATGGACCAGAGAGAGCTAGAGCAAAGGGAAGAGAGAGAGGAAAGGATCTTGCGTAATACCTTATTTGTGACTTGCAAATGGAGATGGTTCGTTATGATGCTATCATAGAACTTGTACAAAACTCACTCAATGCTTAGTGATTGCTAAACATTTCCAAAACACACACACACACTGTCTTAGGGTGTGGGAGACCTCTCACCACAACCGAAAAACGGCTATCATTAGCCCTCCCCCAGGATGATGGTATATTCATGTACCATCATAGAGCATCTTTTCCAAAGAGAGTGCTTCAGAGTCCTTGACAAGATCTTCATTGTTTGGCCCCTCGGCATTTTGACTAGAGTTACATTGGTACTTCATATAACAATACTTACATGAGACAGCTGCCCTTTGATAGATCTTTGGTATATCCTTTGGTAGAATTCGACTCAAATAAGGCTTCAAGCGATACCCGTTTACCTTCCTGGAAGGCTCTTTCCCATTCAAGTCCATAAGTTGATAGTAACTTGAATTGAAAGCCTTCTTAACTATGTATGGCCCCTGCCATCTAGTTTCAAATTTGGCATCAAAACGATTGTCAAGTCGTTTGTCATACCTTAGCACAAGCTCTCCTTCCTTGATGCCTTTGTCCTTCAGTTTCTTGTCGTGCGTTTCTTTCGCTTGTGTGGCTTTCCTCTTGTAGCACTCATATGCTGCTTCTCTTTTCCACTCAAGCTCCACTAACGTAATAAGTCGATCCATCCATACCTCTTGATCATCTTGTGCTCCTTTGCCATGAAGTCGCATTGTTGGAATGTTGAGCTCGATAGGCTGCAAAGCCTCTTGACCATAGACCAAGTGAAATGGTGTGAACTCCGTGGCTTCCCTATATGTGGTTCGATATGCCCACAAGGCACCATCCAAGAAGTCATCCCATAATTTTGTCTTGTTTTGCACCATCTTTTTAATGATTCCTGCAATGACACCATTAGCCTTCTCCACCAAACCATTTGACTGTGGGTAGTATTGTGTGCTATGACGATGTAGAATGTGAAGCTCTTCACAAACTTCTGTGAGCAAGCCCTTCCTAAACCCTGGACCATTATCAGAAACAATCTAAGACCATATTAGGTAAAGTGGGAAAATCCCAATTCCCAGGTTGGACAACTTTCAATATATCATGTATAAAATATAGAGATTTTGTCAAAAATTTGAGTTTTCTTAAGGTCTCATTCCACTTTATGCACATACAATACACAATGAAAACAACTAAAATATCATGGTTTCAATCAATTGGATTATTAGGAGAGGAGTATATTGCATCCATTATCGTTGTCTATGTTCTACTGTCCTACCTACAACTTATCTCAACATGGAGAGCTTGGTTTCTAGGTCCACCACTTGTCCAAGTTAATGTAAAAGTGACTCAAGGTTCACAACTTGTGAAAGCAAGGATCCATTGAGGAATACAATCCACTTGGCTATTTTTCGTTAATTTATTGCATGTGACATTTAAGAAAGGTCCACTTCTAATCTATAACTTCTTAATTTGAGGCATGGGGCATACATAAAATATGTAGCATATGCTCTATTTCCTCATAGGAAGGTTGGTTTCAAGGTGCACTTATCCATGCTAGCCTATCTTGGAGAAATGATGGAGCTTGCTTCTCTCCTTGTTTCAATGGAGACTAGCTTGGACAAGTGGTGGACCTTTGCTTCTCTCTATGTTTCAATAGAGTTAGCTTGGACAAGTGGTGATCTTGGAACAAAACCCCCATGTAAAACATATCATGGGTATTCCAAGTGATTAGAAAGATTACCATTTAAGATATAACCTTATAGGTTGGACAACTAGATCTTGGCTTGGAGAAATGGTGGACCTTTGATTCTCTCCATGTTTCAATGGAGTCTATCTTGGAGAAATGGTGGAGCTTGCTTCTGTCCATGTTTCAATGGAGCCTAGCTTGAATAGTTGGTGGACCTTTGCTTCTCTTTATGTTTCAATAGAGTTAGCTTAGACACGTGGTGGATCTTCAAAATAAACCAACTACTATCAATGTTGCCTAGCTTGGACAAGTGGTGGAGTGTTTCTCTACTCCATGTTTCAATGGATCTTAGCTTGGACAAGTGTTGGACCTTAAAACAAAAACCCCATGTACAACATAGAATGGATTTTCTAGATTTCAATGGAGTCTAGATTTAACAAATGGTGGAGCTTGTCTTCATCCATGTTTCAATGAAACTAGCTTGGACAAGTGGTGGACCTTGTAACAAACCCTCCCATGTACAACATATCATTGGTTTTCTAAGTGATGGGAAGGAATACCATTCAAGATATAAACTTATAGCTTGGATAAGTAGTTGACTTTAAAACCAAATTCATCATAATACAATGAAATACAGGTCAACCAATTCCTAAATCTTGAGACCAAACCTCCCATGCTATTAGAGATAATATATTGGATAAGTGGTGGACCTTCTATTATTTTCCCATGCCTAGTTTAGACAACCGGTACACTTCGCAGCTATAAAGGTTGGACGAGTTGTGGAGCCTTGTTTCTATCCATGTTTTAATGGATCCTAGCTTGGACAAGTGGTGGACCTTGGAAAAAAGCTTCCATGTACAACATATATGAGGTTTTCCATGTTTTAATGGAACCTATCTTGGACAAATGGTGAAGCTTTCTTCTCTCCATGTTGATTTTGGAACTACCTTAGACAAGTGGTGGAGCTTTTCTTTTCTACTCTTCATAATACAATGAAGTATATGTTGGTTACATGGTGAATCTTAAGGCCAAACCTCCCATTTTACTAGAGATGATAGGTTGGACAAGTGGATCAACCTTTTATCATTTCTCCATGACTATATTGGACAATTAGTAGACATAACATCTCTCTATGTTGTCTAGAGATGAGCTTGGACAAGTGATGGACCCTGCTTCTCTCTTCCCTTGGTTTACTAGTTTGAAGACTCAGTATATATACTTTCTTAGATCTAGCTTGAACAAGTGGTGGACCTTGCATCCACAATCTTAATTCAGTAAAAAAAGTATATAAAAAATAACATAGGAATCTTGGTTTGAAGGTCAAGCAATTAGGTTCCAAATGCACATAATAATATATTTTCCACCCATATTAAAGAAAGTTAAATATGTTATTACCAAATTGACAAAGGTAACCTCCAAGAATTATATCTTTCCATCTTGTCAGATCTAAAATCTTCATCAAGGCGACATGCATGTATACATCAACTTTCAAGCCATTCAAGAATACATGCACTTAGATTCCATAGTTTTGTTTTCAAAGTCTTTAGGTTCTAAAACTCTTTCACATAAAGTATGTAATGACAAAATTCTTGAAGCAAACATTTGTGCCCAAGAAAAAGATCCCTCTCACATATTTAAAGTCCATGAAATCTCTGATCCACACTTACAAGTTTTATTTTGACATCAAACATCAATTCTTTCATAGTTCCAAATAAATGCAACCTCGATATGAATTGACAAAAAATGAATTTCTTTTACTATATGACCCAACATAGGCCCCAATCAAATAAAAAATGAGTCCCCAAAATATTGGGTGCACTCTAGCAATACATCAGAGTCCCCTTACAATAGGATGCACTCCAATAGTACATTGAAGTCCCTTAGAGTAGGGTGCACTCCATTCAAGTGTTCATAAAATTGACACACCTTTAAAAAAAAAAAAAAAAGACTATATCAAATTATACAAATGTTGAAAGATACACACTAGAATAAAAAAAGCATCTTATAGCCATATTTATTCAATGCTTTCGTGTTGACAAGTACACACCAAGGACATAATTTGTCTCAGAATCACTATACTGATTTACAATTGTGTTGTATGTATAGACTCTCTTATCTCTTGCATACAACCATCCTACCAACCATGGAATTATGGTTCTCTGCAAGAAGTTTTGAAGTTGCTCGGAAGTTTGCCTCCACATCTTTGGAAATATAAGATATGTCCCTGGCATGTTCCACATCACCCTATATGGAGTGTCATCAAAAATTAAGGTATTGTTTGCATCCAAATCCTCAAATATCTTCCAAATATCACTCAGATTTTTGTGATAAACCCTTGTAAATCCTAACATGATATTTGGATTTTGGCAATTTTTGTTACTCATAAACACCTTGAACTTGGTATACTGCTCAGGAAAACACTTTTGTGTGATGCGTTGCACCCTTGTTAAGTTATAGCAACTCCATATCCATAGCTCAAAGTATTCAGCACAAAAATCAAAATCCAAAAAACTTTGTGCGTCTGGTCGCACCACATGATAAACTTCATCTTTGTCCTCCACAAGTCGCATGTGTTGAGCCCAAGATGGCATAGAATCTCCATGTTTCATTTCAACTGTCTTGAGAAGTAACCCCTAGATCCAAGATAAGTACTCTTTTGATGTCCTTGAAAGCAAGTGGTAGGTGATAAGGAGGTGATTCATTCCTTGGACAAGGTCTTGGAGGAGGTTGGATGGGTAATTCAATAGTTTTCTTCAATTTATGCCAGCATATAGCCAATCCATTTTTCTGTAATGGTTCTGAAATTAAAGAACAAGAACACTTAATGCAAACACAACAATAGACATGAGTTTTACATTGTCTACCCTAAGGTTTTATTAGATACCAAAATCCATCTATGATCTACTCATTAATAGAAAGAAAGTCAAATTAAAATCCTGACTCTTTTTTATGCTACACTCTCTCTTAGTCTCAATACCATGGAGTTCAACTAGACTTAAGTCAACTAATAACTACTACTTGTTGTTAAAGGTATTCTTGAAGTGTATAAGGCTTAACCAATGCTCTAGTGTAGAATGGGTATTTAGGTCTCAAGGTCTACCACTTATCCAAGCAAAGATCCATTTAGATATGGAAACCCAATTTTTCTTAATATAATGATATAGAGTGGACAAGTGGTGAATCCTGAGACCAAGCCACTCATGCTACTAGGGATAATAGGTTGGACAAGTGGTGGACCTTGAATGTAAACCCCCCATGTACAAAGTATCAGGGTTTTGGGTATTTCAATGGACTCTAGCATCTTGGAAACATGGTGGAGCTTACTTCTCTCCATGTTTCAATGGAGTCTATCTTGGATAAATGGTGGAGCATCATTCTCTCCATGTTTCAATGGAGCCTACCTTGGACAAGTGGTGCACGTTTGTTTCTCTCTATGTTTGAACAGATTTAGCTTGGACAAGTGGTGGACCTTGGAACAAAATCCCCATGTAAAACATATCATGGACATTACAAGTGGTGAGAAAAAATACCATTCAATATATAACCTTATAGGTTGGAAAAGTGGTGGACCTTAACACCCAATATTATTAATATAATGACATAGAGTGGACAAGTGGTGAATCTTGCGACCAAACCTACTAGGAAAAGTACGTTGGACAAGTGGTGGACCTTGAATGCAAACCCCCCATGTACAAAATATTACTCATGCTACTAGGAATAATTTGGTATTAAGGTCCATGTTTCAATGGAGCCTAGCTTGGAAAAGTGGTGGACCTTTGTTTCTCTCTATGTTTCAATAGAATTTGCTTGGACAAGTGGTGAACCTTGGAACAAAACCCCCATGTAAAGCATGTCATGGGCATTACAAGTGGTGAGAAAAAATACCATTCAAGGTATAACCTTATAGGCTGGACAAGTGGTGGACCTTAGCACCCAATTCCTCTTATTATAATGACATATAGTGGAAAAGTGGTGAATTGTGAGACCAAACCTACTAGGGATAATAGGTTGGAGAAATGGTTGACCTTGAATGTAAATCACCCATGTACAAAATATCATGGGTTTTGCGTATTTCAATGGAGCCTAGCATCTTGGAGACATGGTGGAACTTACTTCTCTCCATGTTTTAATGGAGCCTATCTAGGAGAAATGGTGGAGGTTCCTTCTCTCCATGTTTCAATGGAGCCTAGCTTGGACAAGTCGTGGACCTTTGTTTCTCTCTATGTTTGAATATGGTTAGCTTGGACAAGTGGTGGATCTTGGAATGAAACTCCCATGTAAAACATATCATGGGCATTTCAAGTGGCGAGAAAGGATACCATTTAAGATATAACCTTATAGGTTGGACAAGTGGTGGACCTTAACACAATATAATGACATAGAGTGTACAAGTGGTGAATCTTGAAACCAAACCACTCATGCTACTAGGGATAATAGGTTAAACAAGTGGTGGGCCTTGAAATAAAACCCCCTAGAGTGTTTCAATGGAGCCTAGCTTGGAAACATGGTAAAGCTTGCTTCTCTCCATGTTTCAATGCAGCCTATCTTGGATAAATGGTGCAGCATCATTCTCTCCATGTTTCAATGGAGCCTAGCTTGGACAAGTGGTGGACCTTTGTTTCCTCTATGTTTGAATAGAGTTATCTTGGAAAAGTGGTGGACCTTGGAACAAAAACCCCATGTAAAACATATCATGGGCATTACAAGTGGTGAGAAAAAATACCATTCAATATATAACCTTATAGGTTGGACAAGTGGTGGACCTTAACACCCAATTATTCTTAATATAATGACATAGAGTGGATAAGTGGTGAAATTGGGACCAAACCTACTAGGGAAATAGGTTGGACAAGTGGTGGACCTTGAATGTAAACGCCCCATGTACAAAATATCACTCATGCTACTAGAAATAATTTGGTATTAAGGTCCATGTTTCAATGCAGCCTAGCTTGGAAAAGTGGTGGACCTTTGTTTCTCTCTATGTTTCAATAGATTTATCTTGGACAAGTGGTGTACCTTGGAACAAAACCCCCATGTAAATCATGTCATGGGCATTACAAGTGGTGAGAAAAAATACCATTCAAGCTATAACATTATAGGTTGGACAAGTGGTGGACCTTAACACCTAATTCCTCTTAATATAATGACATAGAGTGGACAAGTGGTGAATCATGAGACCAAACCTACTAGGGATAATAGGTTGGACAAGTGGTGAACCTTGAATGTAAACCCCCCATGTACAAAAAATTATGGGTATTGGGTATTTCAATGGAGCCTAGCAACTTGGAGGCATGGTGGAGCTTATTTCTCTCCATGTTTCAATGGAGCCTATCTAGGAGAAACAGTGGAGGTTCCTTCTCTCCATGTTTCAATGAGCCTAGCTTGGACAAGTGGTGGACCTTTCTTTCTCTATATGTTTTAATAGAGTTAGCTTGGACAAGTGGTGGACCTTGGAATGAAACCCCCATGTAAAACATATCATGGGCATTTCAAGTGGTGAGAAAGGATACTATTTAAAATATAACCTTATAGGCTGGACAAGTGGTGGACTTTAACACATATTTCTTCTTCTTATATAATGACATAGAGTGTACAAGTGGTGAATCTTGAGACCAAACCACTCTTGCTACTAGGGATAATAGGTTGGACAAGTGGTGGACCTTGAATGTAAACCCCTCATGTACAAAATTATGGGTTTAGGGTATTTCAATGGAGCCTAGCTTGGAGACATGGTGGAGATTACTTCTCTCAATGTTTCAATGGAACCTATCTTGGAGAAATGGTGGATCATCCTTCTCTCCATGTTTCAATGGAGCCTATCTTGGACAAGTGGTGGACCTTTGCTTCTCTCTATGTTTTAATGGAGTTAGCTTGGACAAGTGGTGGGTCTTGGAACAAAACCCCTTTGTAAAACATAGCATGGACATTACAAGTGATGAGGAAAAATATCATTCAAGATATAACCTTATAGGTTGGAAAAGTGGTGATGGACCTTGACAAGTGGTGAAGGATACCATTTAAGATATACCCTTATAGGTTGGACAAGTGGTGGACCTTAACACCCAGTTATTCTTAATATAATGACATAGAGTGGATAAGTGATGAATCTTAAGACCAAATCACTCATGCTACTAGGTATAATACGTTAGAGAAGTGGTAGACCTTGAATGTAAACACCCCATGTACAAAATATCATGGTTTTAGGGTGTTTCAATGGAGCCTAGAATCTCGGAGACATGGTAGATCTTGATTCTTTTCATGTTTGAATGGCACCTATCTTGGAAAAATGATGGAGGTTACTTCTCTCCATACTTCAACGGAGCCTAGCTTTGACAAGTGGTGAACCTTTGCTTCTCTCTATGTTTGAAAAGAGTTAGCTTGGACAAGTGGTGGACCTTTGCTTCTCTCTATGTTTGAATAGAGTTAGCTTGGACAAGTGGTGGACCTTGGAATGAAACCCCCGTGTAAAACATATCATGGGCATTTCAAGTGGTGAGGAAGGATACCATTTAAGATATAACCTTATAGGTTGGACAAGTGGTGGACCTTAATACATAGTTCTTCTTAATATAATGACATAGAGGGTACAAGTGGTGTATCTTGAGACCAAACCACTCGTGCTACTAGGGATCCTAGCTTGGACAAGTGGTGGACCTTGGAAAAAAGTCCCCCTATACAACATAGATGAGTTTTTTCATGTTTTAATGGAAGAGAGATTCGACAAATGGTGGAGCTTGCTTATCTCCATGTGGATTTTAGAACTAGCTTGGACAAGTGGTGGAGCTTTGCTTTTTTACTCTTCATAATACAATGATGTATAGGTTGGTTACATGGTGAATCTTAAGGCCAAACCTCCCATCTTACTAGAGATGATAGGTTGGACAAGTGGTCAACCTTCTATCATTTCTCCATGCCTATAATTAGACAATTAGTAGAACTAGCATCTTTCTATGTTGTCTAGAGCTGAGCTTGGACAAGTAGTGGACCTTGCTACTCTCTTCCCTTGGATTATTAGTTTGAAGACTCATTATATATACTTGCTTAGATCTATATAATTACTCATTAGTTAGGTTACAAGTGGGTATGTAATTTGTTAGCCTCAAGGGACTTTGAATATTGAATAGTAAGAAAGTCAAGTGCTGGTTTGAAGATCTTTTGCTTATCTAAACTAGACTCTAACTCAATAATAAGTTTCATAAGTTCCACGAATTGTCCTATCTAGGCTCCAAAAGAGTCTTAATTGGTTTGTGCTAGATTCTAACTTCCTTGATGGGGTAGAATCCTAGAAAAATGAGGCACTATAAGTTTTACCTTAGCTCAAATGGATTTTTCACTTAAACTCGACTGCAATTTGGCTATCTAGTCTTTGTCTCGATGGAGTTTAACACTAGATACATAGTAGTGATATTTAAGCTTCATGTCTCTTCACTTGATCGAGATATGAGACCATACTTTCAAGGTCACCACTTGTCTTACCTAAAGACCAATGTGAGACATGGGAGCAAGAAAGCCATCCGATATTGTTTTAAGGACTATTACATAGGCAATCAATAACTTAAGTAAAGCAAAAAGACTTGGATCTTTCACAATTAATAACTTAAGTAAAGCCAAAAAGACTTGGATCTTTGACAGTTTTTTTCAAACTAAAAAAGCACAATCTCATGCTAACAAAACTATAAATCACAATTGAAAGGTTTGAACAAGAAAAAGATCAACAATCTTAATAAGAAGGATACTTTTCATTTCATTTGATGATTACAAACTAAAATAAAGTCTCTCAAGAAATTGATAAACAAAAAATGTAGGTGACTGCTTCATTATTTTGAGCAAAAATATCAAAATCTCTATTGATTGAGCTCCATCTAGTAGTATCCTTTGTAAGATCCTGCAAGAAGGAATAAAAAGAAAGATTTGTTAGATACCATGCACATGAGTGTTCAAGCATGTGTATCAAGAATATATGACATGTCACTAGTACCTTAGGGTTGCTTTCTATCCAGCCTTAGAAGATTGTTCTCAGCTTTCACCTTATTTATATAAGCCTTTGCTGTGGTTGCCTTCAAAACTCCTTTTGTGTTACAACCCAATTGCCTAGCTAAAGTGGTCAATTGTGACGCCTTCATGCTTTCAATGGGTGTACGCTCCTTTGCCAAGATCTCTTGTATTTGGGCTCTTCTCATTTCATTGCGGTGGCTTGTGTCACTTGCATCTTCAATGATAGTTTCATCTCTGTCACCTTTTGCAGGTGGTATTCTTCTTGTAAAGAACACCTTAGCTGACCAAACATCATTTTTCTGCTTCCAATACTCCATGATTTGTTTGTATTCACACTATAGGTTGTCCATAACGATTAGAAGCAATTAAATCACGCACATCCCTTCTCTCATCAAGCTGAATCAAGTATGGCAGTAGCTCCTCCAAGAGCATATTGTCAACCATCTTCTCAGCATCAAATTGTGGTGGAAAAATGCAATTGTTTGCTGGTGAAATACATCCCTTGTAAGGAGAGTCATCAATAAGCACTGTTCTTTGTGGATCACATTCAAACCCCATGGCAATTTTGGCTAGAGGCTTGAACATTGCCTCAACGTTTGGATTGTCGGGTCTAAACAATTTTTGAGTTTGAGCGGTGTAGCAAACATCTTGCGACCAAATTGCAAAGAAAGGCAATGTATCCTCAGCTAAGTTGTTTAGTGCTGCAAGGATTTGATACACATTATTCCTAGTAGCTGTCGACCAAATTGCAACATTAAACCTTTGTAAAATAGTCTTCAAGAATTGGATGCAACCTGGCCTGAGTATAATATATCTTTTTGAATCCATTTGCACTGAGTTGTGGTGTGAGGATGGTTGAGGGGAACGTTTCAACAATAGACCATTTAAATCCAATATAATTGTAAGCATGGATTTCTCAACATCTACGCTACATGACGTAGTACCAATTGGCAATAGCTCGTGAGTGGACTTTTCAGTCTCTTTTGATGTATGTTGCATTTTTGAAGCATCGATTTCTTGGTTCTCATTATTGGAAGCTTGCTCAAGTTGCACAACACTAGACTCTAGTATAGAAATATCATCCATCTTGGGCACTTTAGAAACCATAGAATCTATGGATTCTATAGTTGTTGACTGAACCATAGGAGCATTATCCATCCCAGTTTGTGAATCTAAGAAAACACACACACAAATGGTATCTCAAAACCACTAGAATTTTATTCACCATATTTATATGTAGAACTCCTAGTAAGAAATTTATTTAAGGTAAAGTCGTTGTTAGAATCCTTGCAACCATTTTCAGCATTCGTACACCAAACACCACTTGTCTAAAATACAATCTACTAACTCAACATTTTCCATCCTACACTTTATTAAAGATGAGTACTTAAAGTGAAAACTAAAAGCCACCCTTGTTGAGGAAACATGGATACAAGGTCCACCAAATGTCCAACCTAGACTACAAGAAAATAATTAGAGATTTGGCTTAGATTTGGATTCAAAGGCCACCACTTATTCAAGTAAGATAACTCCACTTGTTTAAGACAGTAATGTTTGAAGCCCCACCACTTGTCCAACCTAGACATTGATTAAATTTTGGTAAGATTTATCACAAATCTAGAGTAGAATCAAGATTCTATGGCCAAGGTAGTCAAATATGTTAGACAACACACAAAGCATAAGAGCACTCTAGATTCTCGTTGAGCATAAACTAAACAATAATCAAATGTTATATTTACTTGAGATTTCATCCATGAAAAATGAAAATGATGCATGTACTTGAGATTTCCATCCATGTACAATACTTTACAATGTCAAGTAAAGTTATAGTCAGCAAACAACTCTTCTCCTGCTTCAACTTGACAAATAGTCTCAATGCATACATGGCCATATTCTTCTGACTTGATGTGTGAAGAGGTGCATTTATGCCAAGGTGGCAAATTTGGATCAAATGTATAGCGTACGTTGGGACAGACATTTGTACTGTGAGAACTATTTATATAGCCCGACACGTTTCCTTCTTCTACACAACCAATAATGTATGATTGATCTTCCTCTTCTTCTATGTTTGGATCCTCTAGAAGAGAATATTTATAAGCTCTTGGAAATATTTTGCATATCTTTTTCCAGTCTTGAAATCTATACTTATGCCCTCCATAGTTTAGAATAGTCAAACCACTTTCCAGGGTAGTATGCACAAATAGCCCATAACCAGCTCCTTCAATACATGAAAGTCGCACTTCAAAATCCACACCGTTAATATGGAAAATTACATCTTTGGGAATAGGAAAAGTTGGTGTCCCAAAAGGATCTTCATGCCAATCATAGTGTGAAATACATCTAGTTTTTATATCACTTAACTCCTTTGTGTCTGCAAAAAGAAGAAAATATTATGCATAAAATAATGACAATATCAAAGAAAGATATCATTATTTTATAGTCCAATAGGTCCATTGTATGGAAGACTTAGAGTGCCTCTTACATGGTGCCTCCAAGGTTTCCAAAAAATAAAATCATTGGAAAAAAAAGGCCACTGTGTCTCCAATCTATTGCCCATTTGAAGCATAGAGAGAACCAAGGTCCACCACTTGTCCAAGCTAGACATGGAGCATTGACACAAGATCCAACACTTATCCAAGAACCCTATAGTATATGTGGTAACATGGGATGCATTGATGCAACAAAAGTAGTCTAGCCTCCTCATCCATCTCTTTTTTCTTGTAGCCTAGAGGGATTAGTTTCAAGGTCTATCACTAGTCAAAAACTACACATAGAACATTGATACAAGGTTCCACCACATGTGAAACCTATCATCTCTAGTAGCATGGATGGTTTGATATCAAGGTTCATCGCGTGTCCTACCTATACTCTATTGTAGCATATAGATTCTGGTTTGGTGGTACTACACTTGTCCAAACTTGGCTTGTTGTTGATATCTGGAGGTAATCAAGGGTCCTCCACTTGTCCAAGTTAGGCATATAAAACAATTGCAAGGTCCACCATGTGTACAACATATGATTGATTATAGCATGCATGGTCTTATTTCATGGGCAACCATCTTCTCTCCAACATGTGTCCAACCTCGGCTCCATTGAAGCATGGAGAGAAGCAAGGTCCACCACTTATCAAAGCTATTATTTTCTCCCAGTGCTTTCAAAACCCATAATACGTTGTACATGGGGGGGGGGGATTCTTGTTTCAAGGTCCACCACTTGGCTAAGATTGGATCCATTGAAACATAAAGAGAAGCAAGCTCTACCATTTGTCCAAGCTAGGAGCCATTGAAACATGAAAACCCCATAATATGTTGTATACGGGGGTGTTTTTTCAAGGTCTACCACTTGTCTAAGCTATGGTCCATTGGAACATGGAGAGAACAAAGCTCCACCACTTTTCTAAGCTAGGATCCATTGAAACATGGAGAGAAGCAAGCTCCATTGTTTGTCTAAGCTAGGCTCCATTGGAACATGGAGAAAACAAGCTCCACCACTTGCCTATTATTGCATAGAGATTCTGGTTTGAAGGTCCACCACTTGTCCAACCTTGCCTTCATGTATGGAGATAATCAAGAGTGCAATGCTTCTCTAAGCTAGGGACATAAAAGAGTTTCAAGGTCCACTACATATACGATCTATGATGGGTTGTAGCATGGGAGGTTTCATTTTAAGGTTGACCACTTCTCTCCAGCTCCGCTTGTCCAACCTCAGATCCATTGAAGAATGGAGAATAAAGGTGTACCAACTCTCCAAAATAGGCAAGACAATCTCTATAAAACCCATGAATTGTTAATATATGCTATGCTGTGGAGTTTTGTTTGAAGTTCCACTCCTTATCCAAGCTACAATCCATTGAAGCATGGAACTAAGTAAGATATATCTCTAGTCCAAGATAGGATCCATTGAAACATAGAGAGAATCAAGGTCCACCACTTGTCCAAGCTATGCATGGGTAATTGATATAAGGACCACTACGTTTTCACCTATACTATGCTCTATCATGGATGGTTTCATATCCCACCAATTTTCCAACCTATTTAGTAGGTTGTATTATGGGGGTTTGGTTTCAAGGTACTTCACTTGTCTAAGGTGGGTTCCATTGAACCATGGAGAGAAACTATGTCTACCACTTGTCCGAAATATGCTCCTTTAAAACATAAAAACAAGGTCCACCACTTGTCCAAGCTAAAGTTTCTCTCCATTGAAGCATGGAGAGAAACAAGGTCTACCACCTGTCCAAAATATGCTCCATTGAAACATAAAAGCAAGGTCCACCACTTGTCCAAGCTAATATAACAAATGGGTGTTGGTTACAAGGTGTACCACACTTGACTAAACTAGTCTTCATGCAAGGTCTACCACATGTCCAAGCTATATGAGCTTGTTTTGAAGGTCTACCACACCTCTTGAAATTAGGATCCATGTAAGGTCCACCTTTTGTCAAGCTATGCATTTAATGAGTACTAAAACTAAGTAAATTGCAGTACTTAAATACCTTTCCAAGCTCATTAAGATTTTGGTCTCTAAGGCCGGCCACCACCACATGTCTAATCTATGCTCTAATTGATTACTTATGCTAGTTCTCAAAGTCCAAACATAAGCTCCCTTCTAGCAAGGTTAGTTTAAATTTAGGCTCGAGCACCTGTCTAAGCTAGGTCAATTTATGAAGCATCACCATTTAACCATGCTACGATCTAATGTATCATATCAAGGGGGTATTGATAAAAGGTCCAAAACTTATTGAGTTCAAGCTCTAAGTAATTAAGTCTTTGTGAGTATTAAATGTTATAGTTTTAGTCTACAGATCCACCATTCAAAAACTCAAGTAATTTACTATTTACATTCAAACCTTGAATGCTTGAGATACAAAATACAAACTCAATCAATACTATATAAAGCAAAATCTAACATTAAGAGTATCAAATCAGTAACAAGAAACACTAACATGCACAAGAAACTCAAAACATACGTGTCTCCATTTCCAAAAAGTCCTCCATTGACAGAGGATGGTGTTGTTGTTGTTCTTCTTCTCTTTGTGGAGAGCACTCCTCTGTAACAGGCACAATGTCGCCTGATTGCGAAGTGGATTGTTGAAGTCCAGCCCATTTTTCTATATCTTCATGAGACTTAACAAAGTCTAGCAGCATGGTCTCCACGCTTTTTGCCTCCTCCACACTATCAATTAAGCAGATAACTTCTTTTTTCTGTTGTATTCCTTCTTGTGCAACCAAGGAGCCATCACCAAAAACATCAACAAGCTTGCGGTCTTCAAAACAATATGTACGAATGTAGTGCTTGACCAAAGCTCTTTTTTTGGCCTCCAAATATTGCAAATCTGACATATCGTTATCTGCTACTTGAAGAAGAGAACAATCAATTGGCATGGGATGTTCCTCTAATCTTCTTCTCAGGTCTTCAAATGCATTGCCTTGTCCCAAGAAGGCAATAACTGTTAGGAATTGAATTGCTCCTTTGCAAGGAGCTGATGGAAAGTGATGCAATGCACCACAACAATGGTAGCTCAGATTATCTCCCATGGCGTCAAAGGCACATTGCAATTTTGTGAAGTTAGTGAAATCCACAAATGCAAGAAAGACAAATCCAGGATCTGTTGACCCTCCAGCAATAGCCAAGATCCCATCCAAAGCATTGTTAAATGTCTCCTCACTCCACTTCAAATTGCCTCCAACGTTTTTTGTTATCTAAAACACATAAGCCAATAGGCACTTTATTATTGAAGTGGCGCATCAAGTAGAGATTGCCTTCCATTTGTAGGCTCACCACATAGATTGACCATGGCAAATCTCTAGGCTCAGTTTTCTCCTTTTGAAGGTGAATTGCCCATTGCATGTATTTTATTGCTCCATCTGGAAAAGCCATTTTCTTTGTTCCACGCGTCAAACTAGATCTGATCCATTCCTCGCATAGCATTAAAATTGTTTTATAAACAACATCATTGATGTTATACATTTTGACCACCTCCTCCCAGTCTTTACATGGTGAAGACTCATTCAAATTGTTGAAGCCTTCAAGAAGTGCATCTTGAATCAATTTGTCTTGCTTCAACTGCTTGATTCGATCATACATGTCAGTTGCATCACCATCCTTTGCACTCTTTGACAGTAAAATCTTCTCATCTCTAATCTCTTCTTGAATAGTCTTTACCTCTGATTCCTCAAGGCCACAAAGGTATCTAAATACAGTTGTTGGGGGTTTCTTATTCTCCTCTTCTAGATTTTCAATGATTTCTATCCAGCAATCATAAACTAAATCAGAGTACGTGACCATGTGTGCCTGTTTAGCAATCCAACTTGCTGCTGCACTCATTCTTGCCAATCGAAGAAAAGCCTAAAAGAAATAGAGAAATAATTAAACTATTGAGCAAGATTTGTTAATTAAACACTATCAAAAAGACAAAGAAAATAACTTACATCCCATCCGGCACGAGATGCATGTCCCTCTGCAATTCCACTTGCTGCCTTTGGTGGTCGTCCTGAGAAGATCCATTGACTCCGTAAATGTCTCAATATTTGGCTGTAAGGTTGCTTGACATACAATGCCTGAGCCTCCTCATTTGCAATGGCAGATATAGCAGTTGCAACAAATGGAGGAGCATTCACAACAATGCGAGCCTTTCTAAATTTATACACGCTAATCAGTCTTTCAAAGATCTCTTTGTTGTTTTGTTCATTGTGAAGCAAAACTTTTGCAGCATAGATTGAATGCTGCCCATCAAGAATCCAATAATGATAATCTTTAATTTTTTGCTCCTCTACCTCTTCTACTGCCAAAGGAGTCCCCTTCTTTGATTTTGCATTTCGAACAGGCATCAAATATGCACATGCTGCAGGCTTGGTCGTACTCCGTGAAAATCCAAATAACACACTTTCAGCGTGTTTTTTATCCATAATACGTGCATTATAGTGATCAGGAGCAAGCCAACAATTTTGAATAGGGATATCAAATTCCCTATATTGGAAAGGAAAATAATTTATGTACTTATTCATTCCACCTGTATCTTTTTCTTGTCCTTTCATGGCCTCAGCTTCTAAAACATTTGGATCCACAATTCTCATCTTTGACATTGAACCCTCTGTTGATGAGGATGCCAAAGATGCCTTGTCTACATCCAAAATGGAACTAGTTCGCTTAGCTTCTACTTTCTGCACTTTTGCTTGCTTCTTTGTGGATGGTGGTCGTGAAGCTTTCACCTTTTTTCGTTGTAGTGTGGCAATGATGGAGCTTTGAAGTTGATCTGCTGTGATATTTGGATTTGATTCTGCAAACTTCCATCCTCGAGAAAACATTGTCTCTTCTTTGTTTCTAGACATGCGCTCCAATGCATATGCTCCTGGAGATAGTTGAAATTCTAGATTCATTGGAACTAGAATGTCAATGCATTCCACCTCTGGATGACTATCAACTACAGAGACAGATGCTTCCACAACTTGTCCAACATCTTCAAACAAGCTGTCATTCTCCTTTTTGGCAATAAATAGATGCACCTTATGAAATTGTGCACCCTCTATACCATGTATGTCCAAATACCATTTCCTAAGATCATTGCAAGTATAGTCAACTGAGACAGCAACCCTTGCAACCTGTTTTTTTGGAGCCATCTTTCCTGAAACAAAAAAAACCAAATGTTATTTTAACATATACTTTTTTAATGGATTAAGTTTGTGTGAATACAAGTTCCACCACTTGTTCAAGCTAGATCTAAGCAAGTATACATAGTGATCATTTAAGCTAGTAAACTAAGGGAAGGGAGAAGTAAGGTCCACCACTTGTCCAAGCTCAGCTCTAGACAACATGGAGAGATTCGAGGTCTACTAATTGTCTAATATAGGCTAACTATATTGAAACATAGAGAGAAGCAAAGGTCCACCACTTGTCCAATCTAGGGTCCATTGAAACATGGAGAGAAGGATGCTCCACCATTTGTCCAAAATAGGCTCCATTGAAACATGAAGAGAAGCAAGATGCACCATGTCTTTGAGATGCTAGGCTCCATTGAAATACCTTAAACCCATGATATTTTGTATATGTGGGGTTTAAATTCAAGGTCCACCACTTGTCCAACCTATTATCCCTAGTAGCATGAGTGGTTTGGTCTCAAGATTCACCACTTTTCCACTCTATGTCATTATATTAAGAAGATCTGGGTGTTAAGGTCCACCACTTGTCCAACCTATAAGGCAATATCTTAAATGGTATTATTTACCACCACTTGGAATGCACATGATGGTTTTTACATAGGGGTATGGTTCCAAGGTCCACCACTTGTCCAAGCTAACTCTATTGAAACATAGAGAGAATCAAAGGTCCACCACTTGTCCAAGCTAGGCTCCATTGAAACATGGAGAGAAGGATGCTCCACCATTTGTCCAAGCCAGGTTTGATTGAAACATGAAGAGAAGCAAGCTGCACCATGTCTCCAAAATGCTAGGCTCCATTGAAATATCTTAAACCCATGATATTTCGTACATGGGGGGTTTACATTCAAGGTCCACCACTTGTCCAACCTATTATCACTAGTAGCATGAGTGGTTTGATGTCAAGATTCACCACTTTTCCACTCTATGTCATTATATTAAGAAGATCTGGGTGTTAAGGTCCACCACTTGTCCAACCTATAAGGCTATATCTTAAAGGGTATTCTTTCTCACCACTTGGAATGACCATGATAGGTTTTACATGGGGGTTTGGTTCCAAGTTCCACCACTTGTCCAAGCTAACTCTATTGAAACATAGAGAGAAGCAAAGGTCCACCACTTGTCTAAGCTAGGGTCCATTGAAACATGGAGAGAAGGATGCTCCACCATTTTTCCAAGATAGGCTCCATTGAAACATGAAGAGAAGCAAGCTGCACCATGTCTCCAAGATGCTAAGATCCATTGAAATACCTTAAACCCACGATATTTTGTACATGGGGAGTTTACATTCAAGGTCCACCACTTGTCCAACCTATTATCTCTAGTAGCATGAGTGGTTTGGTCTCAAGATTCACCACTTTTCCACTCTATGTCATTACGTTAAGAAGATCTGGGTGTTAAGGTCGACCACTTGTCCAACCTATAAGGGTATATCTTAAAGGGTATTCTTTCTCACCACTTGAAATGTCCATGATATGTTTTACATGGGGGTTTGGCTCCAAGGTCCACCACTTGTCCAAGCTAACTCTATTGAAACATAGAGAGAAACAAAGGTCCACCACTTGTCCAAGCTAGGCTCCATTGAAACATGGAGAGAAGGATCCTCTACCATTTGTCGAAGCTAACTCTATTGAAACATGGGGGGTTTACATTCAAGGTCCACCACTTGTCCAACCTATTAACGCTAGTAGCATGAGTGGTTTGGTCTCAAGATTCACCACTTTTTCACTCTATGTCATTATATTAAGAATATTTGGGTGTTAAGGTCCACCACTTGTCCAACCTATAAGGCTATATCTTAAGGGTTATTCTTTCTCACCACTTGGAGTGACCAGCATAGGTTTTACATGGGGGTTTTGTTTCAAGGTCCACCACTTGTCCAAGCTAACTCTATTGAAACATAGAGAGAATCAAAGGTCCACCACTTGTCCAAGCTAGGGTCCATTGAAACATGGAGAGAAGGATGCTCCACCATTTGTCCAAGATACGCTCCATTGAAACATGAAGAGAAGCAAGCTACACCATGTCTCCAAGATGCTAGGCTCCATTGAAATACCTCAAACCCATGATATTTTGTACATGGGGGTTTACATTCAAGGTCCACCACTTGTCCAACCTATTATCTCTAGTAGCATGAGTGGTTTGGTCTCAAGATTCACCATTTTTCCACTCTATGTCATTCTATTAAGAATATCTGGGTGCTAAGGTCCACCACTTGTCCAACCTATAAGGCTATATCTTAAACTTTATTCTTTCTCACCACTTGGAGTTACCAAGATAGGTTTTACATGGGAGTTTGGTTCCAAGGCCCACCACTTGTCCAAGCTAACTCTATTGAAACATAGAGAGAAGCAAAGGTCCACCACTTGTCCAAGCTAGGCTCCATTGAAACATGGAGAGAAGGATGCTCCACCATTTGTCCAAGATAGGCTCCATTGAAACATGAAGGGAAGCAAGTGCACCATGTCTCCAAGATTCTAGGATCCATTGAAATACCTTAAACCCACGATATGTTTACATGGGGGTTTACGTCAAGGTCCAGTCACTTTTCAAGCTATTATCCTAGTAGCATGAGTGTTTGGTCTCAAGATTTCACCACTTTTCCACTCATGTTGTCATTATATAAAGAAGATCTAGGTGTTAAGGTCGACCACTTGTCCAACCTATAAGGCTAGATCTTAAAGGTATTTCTTTCTCACCACTTGAAATGACCATGATATGTTTTACATAGGGGTTTGGTTTCCAAGGTCCACCACTTATCCAAGCTAACTTTATTCTTCTCATAGAGAGAAGCAAAAGGTCCACCACTTGTCCAAGCTAGGCTCCATTGAAACATGAGAGAAGATGCTCCACCATTGTCGAAGCTAACTCTATTGAAACATGAAGGTTTACATTCAAGTCCCCAGTTGTCCAACCTATTAACGCTAGTAGCATGAGGGGTTTGGTCTCAAATTCACCACTTTTTCACTCTGTGTCATTATATTAAGAATATTGGGTATTAAGGTCCACCACTTGTCCAACCATAAGACTATATCTTAATGGTTATTCTTTCTGACCACTTGGAGTGACCATGAAAGGTTTTACATGGGGGTTTGGTTCCAAGGTCCACCACTTGTCCAAGCTAACTCTATTGAAACATAAGAGAAGCAAAGGTCCACCACTTTCTAAGCTAGGGTCTATTGAAACATGGAGAGAAGGATGCTCCACCATTTGTCCAAGATAGACTCCATTGAAACATGAAGAGAAGCAAGCTGCACCATATCTCCAAGATGCTAGCCTCCATCGAAATACCTTAAACCCACGTTATTTTGTACATGGGGAGTTTACATTCAAGATCAACAATTTGTCCAACCTATTATCGCTAGTAGCATGAGTGGTTTGGTCTCAAGATTCACCACTTTTCCACTCTATGTCATTATATTAAGAATATTTGGGTGTTAAGGTCCACCACTTGTCCAACCTATAAGACTATATGTTAATGGTTATTCTTCTCACCCCTTGAAAGACTATATCTTAATGGTTATCCTAGCTATTATTGCTAGTAGCCTGAGTGGTTTGGTCCTCAAGATTCACCACTTTTATTAAGAATATGTGGGTGTTAAGGTCCACCACTTGTCCCACCTATAAGGCTACATCTTAAAGGTTATTCTTTCTTACTACTTGGAGTGACCATGATAAGTTTTACATGGGGTTTGGTTCCAAGGTCCACCACTTGTCCAAGCTAACTCTATTGAAACATAGAGAGAAGCAAAGGTCCACCCCTTGTCTAAGCTAGGGTCCATTGAAACATGGAGAGAAGATGCTCCACCATTTGTCCAAGGTAGGCTCCCATTGAAACATGAGGAGAATCAAGGTGCACCATGTCTCCAAGATGCTAGGCTCCATCGAAAAACATTAAACCCACGATATGTCGTAGATGAGGGGTTTACATTCAAGTCCAACACTTGTCCAAGCTATTATTGCTAGTAGCCTGAGTGGTTTGGTCTCAAGATTCACCACTTTTATTAAGAATATGTGGGTGTTAAGGTCCACCACTTGTCCAACCTATAAGGCTACATCTTAAAGGTTATTCTTTCTTACCACTTGGAGTGACCATGATAGGTTTTACATGGGGGTTTGGTTCCAAGGTCCACCACTTGTCCAAGCTAACTCTATTGAAACATAGAGAGAAGCAAAGGTCCACCACTTGTCTAAGCTAGGGTCCATTGAAACATGGAGAGAAGGATGCTCCACCATTTGTCCAAGATAGCTCCATTGAAACATGAGGAAAGCAAGGTGCACCATGTCTCCAAATGCTAGGCTCCATCAAAAACATTAAACCCACGATATTTTAGATGAGGGGTTTACATTCAAGGTCCACCACTTGTCCAAGCTATTATTGCTAGTAGCCTGAGTGGTTTGGTCTCAAGATTCACCACTTTTCCACTCTATTCATTATATTAAGAATATGCGGGTGTTAAGGTCCACCACTTGTCCAACCTATAAGGCTACATCTTAAAGGTTATTCTTTATTACCACTTGGAGTGACCATGATAGGTTTTACATGGGGTTTGGTTCCAAGCCACCACTTGTCCAAGCTAACTCTATTGAAACATAGAGAGAAACAAAGGTCCACCCCTTGTCTAAGCTAGGGTCCATTGAAACATGGAGAGAAGGATGCTCCACCATTTGTCCAAGGTAGGCTCCATTGAAACATGAGAGAAGCAAGGTGCACCATGTCTCCAAGATGCTAGGCTCCATCGAAAAACATTAAACCCACGATATTCGTAGATGAGGTTTACATTCAAGGTCCACCACTTGTCCAAGCTATTATTGCTAGTAGCCTGAGTGGTTTGGTCTCAAGATTCACCACTTTTCCACTCTATTCATTATATTAAGTGCGCGTGTTAAGGTCCACCACTTGTCCAACCTATAAGGCTACATCTTAAAGGTTATTCTTTCTTACTACTTGGAGTGACCATGATAGGTTTTACATGGGGGTTTGGTTCCAAGGTCCACCACTTGTCCAAGCTAACTCTATTGAAACATAGAGAGAAACAAAGGTCCACCACTTGTCCAAGCTAGGGTCCATTGAAACATGGAGAGAAGGATGCTCCACCATTTGTCCAAGATAGGCTCCATTGAAACATGACGAGAAGCAAGCTGCACCATGTCTCCAAGATGCTAGGCTCCATCGAAATACATTAAACACGAGATCATTCCCACTTGTCCAAGCTATTATTGCTAGTAGCCTGAGTGGTTTTGTCTCAAGATTCACACTTTTATTAAGAATATGTGGTGTTAAGGTCCACCACTTGTCCAACCTATAAGGCTACATCTTAAAGGTTATTCTTTCTTACTACTTGGAGTGACCATGATAGTTTTACATGGGGGTTTGGTTCCAAGGTCCACCACTTGTCCAAGCTAACTCTATTGAAACATAGAGAGAAGCAAAGGTCCACCCCTTGTCTAAGCTAGGGTCCATTGAAACATGGAGAGAAGGATGCTCCACCATTGTCCAAGGTAGCATACATGTCTCCAAGATGCTAGGCTCCATCGAAAAACATTAAACCCACGATATGTCGTAGATGAGGGGTTTACATTCAAGGTCCACCACTTGTCCAAGCTATTATTGCTAGTAGCCTGAGTGGTTTGGTCTCAAGATTCACCACTTTTCCACTCTATGTCATTATATTAAGAATATGCGCGTGTTAAGGTCCACCACTTGTCCAACCTATAAGGCTACATCTTAAAGGTTATTCTTTATTACCACTTGGAGTGACCATGATAGGTTTTACATGGGGTTTGGTTCCAAGGTCCACCACTTGTCCAAGCTAACTCTATTGAAACATAGAGAGAAACAAAGGTCCACCACTTGTCCAAGCTAGGGTCCATTGAAACATGGAGAGAAGGATGCTCCACCATTTGTCCAAGATAGGCTCCATTGAAACATGACGAGAAGCAAGCTGCACCATGTCTCCAAGATGCTAGGCTCCATCGAAATACATTAAACCCACGATATTTCGTAGATGAGGGGTTTACATTCAAGGTCCACCACTTGTCCAAGCTATTATTGCTAGTAGCCTGAGTGGTTTGGTCTCAAGATTCACCACTTTTATTAAGAATATTGGGTGTTAAGGTCCACCACTTGTCCAACCTATAAGGCTACATCTTAAAGGTTATTCTTTCTTACTACTTGGAGTGACCATGATAGGTTTTACATGGGGGTTTGGTTCCAAGGTCCACCACTTGTCCAAGCTAACTCTATTGAAACATAGAGAGAAGCAAAGGTCCACCCCTTGTCTAAGCTAGGGTCCATTGAAACATGGAGAGAAGGATGCTCCACCATTTGTCCAAGGTAGGCTCCATTGAAACATGAGGAGAAGCAAGGTGCACCATGTCTCCAAGATGCTAGGCTCCATCGAAAAACATTAAACCCACGATATGTCGTAGATGAGGGGTTTACATTCAAGGTCCACCACCACTGTCCAAGCTATTATTGCTAGTAGCCTGAGTGGTTTGGTCTCAAGATTCACCACTTTTCCACTCTATGTCATTATATTAAGAATATGCGCGTGTTAAGGTCCACCACTTGTCCAACCTATAAGGCTACATCTTAAAGGTTATTCTTTATTACCACTTGGAGTGACCATGATAGGTTTTACATGGGGGTTTGGTTCCAAGGTCCACCACTTGTCCAAGCTAACTCTATTGAAACATAGAGAGAACAAAGGTCCACCACTTGTCCAAGCTAGGGTCCATTGAAACATGGAGAGAAGGATGCTCCACCATTTGTCCAAGATAGGCTCCATTGAAACATGACGAGAAGCAAGCTGCACCATGTCTCCAAGATGCTAGGCTCCATCGAAATACATTAAACCCACGATATTTCGTAGATGAGGGGTTTACATTCAAGGTCCACCACTTGTCCAAGCTATTATTGCTAGTAGCCTGAGTGGTTTGGTCTCAAGATTCACCACTTTTATTAAGAATATGTGGGTGTTAAGGTCCACCACTTGTCCAACCTATAAGGCTACATCTTAAAGGTTATTCTTCTTACTACTTGGAGTGACCATGATAGGTTTTACATGGGGGTTTGGTTCCAAGGTCCACCACTTGTCCAAGCTAACTCTATTGAAACATAGAGAGAAGCAAAGGTCCACCCCTTGTCTAAGCTAGGGTCCATTGAAACATGGAGAGAAGGATGCTCCACCATTTGTCCAAGGTAGGCTCCATTGAAACATGAAGAGAGCAAGGTGCACCATGTCTCCAAGATGCTAGGCTCCATCGAAAAACATTAACCCACGATATGTCGTAGATGAGGGGTTTACATTCAAGGTCCACCACTTGTCCAAGCTATTATTGCTAGTAGCCTGAGTGTTTGTCTCAAGATTCACCACTTTTCCACTCTATGTCATTATATTAAGAATATGCGCGTGTTAAGGTCCACCACTTGTCCAACCTATAAGGCTACATCTTAAAGGTTATTCTTTATTACCACTTGGAGTGACCATGATAGGTTTTACATGGGGGTTTGGTTCCAAGGTCCACCACTTGTCCAAGCTAACTCTATTGAAACATAGAGAGAAACAAAGGTCCACCACTTGTCCAAGCTAGGGTCCATTGAAACATGGAGAGAAGGATGCTCCACCATTTGTCCAAGATAGGCTCCATTGAAACATGAGGAGAAGCAAGCTGCACCATGTCTCCAAGATGCTAGGCTCCATCGAAAAACATTAAACCCACGATATGTCGTAGATGAGGGGTTTACATTCAAGGTCCACCACTTGTCCAAGCTATTATTGCTAGTAGCCTGAGTGGTTTGGTCTCAAGATTCACCACTTTTCCACTCTATGTCATTATATTAAGAATATGCGCGTGTTAAGGTCCACCACTTGTCCAACCTATAAGGCTACATCTTAAAGGTTATTCTTTCTTACTACTTGGAGTGACCATGATAGGTTTTACATGGGGGTTTGCTTCCAAGGTCCACCACTTGTCCAAGCTAACACTATTGAAACATAGAGAGAAACAAAGGTCCACCACTTGTCCAAGCTAGGGTCCATTGAAACATGGAGAGAAGGATGCTCCACCATTTGTCCAAGATAGGCTCCATTGAAACATGACGAGAAGCAAGCTGCGCCATGTCTCCAAGATGCTAGGCTCCATCGAAATACATTAAACATAGATTCACCACTTGTCCAAGCTATTATTGCTAGTAGCCTGAGTGGTTTAATCTCAAGATTCACCACTTTTATTAAGAATATGTGGGTGTTAAGGTCCACCACTTGTCCCACCTATAAGGCTACATCTTAAAGGTTATTCTTTCTTACTACTTGGAGTGACCATGATAGGTTTTACATGGGGGTTTGGTTCCAAGGTCCACCACTTGTCCAAGCTAACTCTATTGAAACATAGAGAGAAGCAAAGGTCCACCCCTTGTCTAAGCTAGGGTCCATTGAAACATGGAGAGAAGGATGCTCTACCATTTGTCCAAGGTAGGCACCATGTCTCCAAAATGCTAGGCTCCATCGAAAAACATTAAACCCATGATATGTCGTAGATGAGGGGTTTACATTCAAGGTCCACCACTTGTCCAAGCTATTATTGCTAGTAGCCTGAGTGGTTTGGTGTCAAGATTCATCACTTTTCCACGCTATGTCATTATATTAAGAATATGCCGTGTTAAGGTCCACCACTTGTCCAACCTATAAGGCTACATCTTAAAGGTTATTCTTTATTACCACTTGGAGTGACCATGATAGGTTTTACATGGGGTTTGGTTCCAAGGTCCACCACTTGTCCAAGCTAACTCTATTGAAACATAGAGAGAAACAAAGGTCCACCACTTGTCCAAGCTAGGGTCCATTGAAACATGGAGAGAAGGATGCTCCACCATTTGTCCAAGATAGGCTCCATTGAAACATGACGAGAAGCAAGCTGCACCATGTCTCCAAGATGCTAGGCTCCATCGAAATACATTAAACCCACGATATTTCGTAGATGAGGGGTTTACATTCAAGGTCCACCACTTGTCCAAGCTATTATTGCTAGTAGCCTGAGTGGTTTGGTCTCAAGATTCACCACTTTTATTAAGAATATGTGGGTGTTAAGGTCCACCACTTGTCCAACCTATAAGGCTACATCTTAAAGGTTATTCTTTCTTACTACTTGGAGTGACCATGATAGGTTTTACATGGGGGTTTGGTTCCAAGGTCCACCACTTGTCCAAGCTAACTCTATTGAAACATAGAGAGAAGCAAAGGTCCACCCCTTGTCTAAGCTAGGGTCCATTGAAACATGGAGAGAAGGATGCTCCACCATTTGTCCAAGGTAGGCTCCATTGAAACATGACGAGAAGCAAGGTGCACCATGTCTCCAAGATGCTAGGCTCCATCGAAAAACATTAAACCCACGATATGTCGTAGATGAGGGTTTACATTCAAGGTCCACCACTTGTCCAAGCTATTATTGCTAGTAGCCTGAGTGGTTTGGTCTCAAGATTCACCACTTTTCCACTCTATGTCATTATATTAAGAATATGCGCGTGTTAAGGTCCACCACTTGTCCAACCTATAAGCTACATCTTAAAGGTTATTCTTTATTACCACTTGGAGTGACCATGATAGGTTTTACATGGGGGTTTGGTTCCAAGGTCCACCACTTGTCCAAGCTAACTCTATTGAAACATAGAGAGAAACAAAGGTCCACCACTTGTCCAAGCTAGGGTCCATTGAAACATGGAGAGAAGGATGCTCCACCATTTGTCCAAGATAGGCTCCATTGAAACATGACGAGAAGCAAGTGCACACCATGTCTCCAAGATGCTAGGCTCCATCGAAATACATTAAACCCACGATATTTCGTAGATGAGGGGTTTACATTCAAGGTCCACCACTTGTCCAAGCTATTATTGCTAGTAGCCTGAGTGGTTTGGTCTCAAGATTCACCACTTTTATTAAGAATATGTTGTTTAAGGTCCACCACTTGTCCAACCTATAAGGCTACATCTTAAAGGTTATTCTTTCTTACTACTTGGAGTGACCATGATAGGTTTTACATGGGGTTTGGTTCCAAGGTCCACCACTTGTCCAAGCTAACTCTATTGAAACATAGAGAGAAGCAAAGGTCCACCCCTTGTCTAAGCTAGGGTCCATTGAAACATGGAGAGAAGGATGCTCCACCATTTGTCCAAGGTAGGCTCCATTGAAACATGAGAGAAGCAAGGTGCACCATGTCTCCAAGATGCTAGGCTCCATCGAAAAACATTAACCCACGATATGTCGTAGATGAGGGGTTTACATTCAAGGTCCACCACTTGTCCAAGCTATTATTGCTAGTAGCCTGAGTGGTTTGGTCTCAAGATTCACCACTTTTCCACTCTATGTCATTATATTAAGAATATGCGCGTGTTAAGGTCCACCACTTGTCCAACCTATAAGGCTACATCTTAAAGGTTATTCTTATTACCACTTGGAGTGACCATGATAGGTTTTACATGGGGGTTTGGTTCCAAGGTCCACCACTTGTCCAAGCTAACTCTATTGAAACATAGAGAAAACAAAGGTCCACCACTTGTCCAAGCTAGGGTCCATTGAAACATGGAGAGAAGGATGCTCCACCATTTGTCCAAGATAGGCTCCATTGAAACATGACGAGAAGCAAGCTGCACCATGTCTCCAAGATGCTAGGCTCCATCGAAATACATTAAACCCACGATATTTCGTAGATGAGGGGTTTACATTCAAGGTCCACCACTTGTCCAAGCTATTATTGCTAGTAGCCTGAGTGGTTTGGTCTCAAGATTCACCACTTTTATTAAGAATATGTGGTGTTTAAGGTCCACCACTTGTCCAACCTATAAGGCTACATCTTAAAGGTTATTCTTTCTTACTACTTGGAGTGACCATGATAGGTTTTACATGGGGGTTTGGTTCCAAGGTCCACCACTTGTCCAAGCTAACTCTATTGAAACATAGAGAGAAGCAAAGGTCCACCCCTTGTCTAAGCTAGGGTCCATTGAAACATGGAGAGAAGGATGCTCCACCATTTGTCCAAGGTAGGCTCCATTGAAACATGAGGAGAAGCAAGGTGCACCATGTCTCCAAGATGCTAGGCTCCATCGAAAAACATTAAACCCACGATATGTCGTAGATGAGGGTGTACATTCAAGGTCCACCACTTGTCCAAGCTATTATTGCTAGTAGCCTGAGTGGTTTGGTCTCAAGATTCACCACTTTTCCACTCTATGTCATTATATTAAGAATATGCGCGTGTTAAGGTCCACCACTTGTCCAACCTATAAGGCTACATCTTAAAGGTTATTCTTTATTACCACTTGGAGTGACCATGATAGGTTTTACATGGGGTTTGGTTCCAAGGTCCACCACTTGTCCAAGCTAACTCTATTGAAACATAGAGAGAAACAAAGGTCCACCACTTGTCCAAGCTAGGGTCCATTGAAACATGGAGAGAAGGATGCTCCACCATTTGTCCAAGATAGGCTCCATTGAAACATGACGAGAAGCAAGCTGCACCATGTCTCCAAGATGCTAGGCTCCATCGAAATACATTAAACCCACGATATTTCGTAGATGAGGGGTTTACATTCAAGGTCCACCACTTGTCCAAGCTATTATTGCTAGTAGCCTGAGTGGTTTGGTCTCAAGATTCACCACTTTTATTAAGAATATGTGGGTGTTAAGGTCCACCACTTGTCCAACCTATAAGGCTACATCTTAAAGGTTATTCTTTCTTACTACTTGGAGTGACCATGATAGGTTTTACATGGGGGTTTGGTTCCAAGGTCCACCACTTGTCCAAGCTAACTCTATTGAAACATAGAGAGAAGCAAAGGTCCACCCCTTGTCTAAGCTAGGGTCCATTGAAACATGGAGAGAAGGATGCTCCACCATTTGTCCAAGGTAGGCTCCATTGAAACATGAGAGAAGCAAGGTGCACCATGTCTCCAAGATGCTAGGCTCCATCGAAAACATTAAACCCACGATATGTCGTAGATGAGGGGTGTACATTCAAGGTCCACCACTTGTCCAAGCTATTATTGCTAGTAGCCTGAGTGGTTTGGTCTCAAGATTCACCACTTTTCCACTCTATGTCATTATATTAAGAATATGCGCGTGTTAAGGTCCACCACTTGTCCAACCTATAAGGCTACATCTTAAAGGTTATTCTTTATTACCACTTGGAGTGACCATGATAGGTTTTACATGGGGGTTTTGTTCCAAGGTCCACCACTTGTCCAAGCTAACTCTATTGAAACATAGAGAGAAACAAAGGTCCACCACTTGTCCAAGCTAGGGTCCATTGAAACATGGAGAGAAGGATGCTCCACCATTTGTCCAAGATAGGCTCCATTGAAACATGACGAGAAGCAAGTGCACCATGTCTCCAAGATGCTAGGCTCCATCGAAATACATTAAACCCACGATATTTCGTAGATGAGGGGTTTACATTCAAGGTCCACCACTTGTCCAAGCTATTATTGCTAGTAGCCTGAGTGGTTTGGTCTCAAGATTCACCACTTTTATTAAGAATATGTGGGTGTTAAGGTCCACCACTTGTCCAACCTATAAGGCTACATCTTAAAGGTTATTCTTTCTTACTACTTGGAGTGACCATGATAGTTTTACATGGGGGTTTGGTTCCAAGGTCCACCACTTGTCCAAGCTAACTCTATTGAAACATAGAGAGAAGCAAAGGTCCACCCCTTGTCTAAGCTAGGGTCCATTGAAACATGGAGAGAAGGATGCTCCACCATTTGTCCAAGGTAGGCTCCATTGAAACATGAGGAGAAGCAAGGTGCACCATGTCTCCAAGATGCTAGGTCCCATCGAAAAACATTAAACCCACGATATGTCGTAGATGAGGGGTTTACATTCAAGGTCCACCACTTGTCCAAGCTATTATGCTAGTAGCCTGAGTGGTTTGGTCTCAAGATTCACCACTTTTCCACTCTATGTCATTATATTAAGAATATGCGCGTGTTAAGGTCCACCACTTGTCCAACCTATAAGGCTACATCTTAAAGGTTATTCTTTATTACCACTTGGAGTGACCATGATAGGTTTTACATGGGGTTTGGTTCCAAGGTCCACCACTTGTCCAAGCTAACTCTATTGAAACATAGAGAGAAACAAAGGTCCACCACTTGTCCAAGCTAGGGTCCATTGAAACATGGAGAGAAGGATGCTCCACCATTTGTCCAAGATAGGCTCCATTGAAACATGACGAGAAGCAAGCTGCACCATGTCTCCAAGATGCTAGGCTCCATCGAAATACATTAAACCCACGATATTTCGTAGATGAGGGGTTTACATTCAAGGTCCACCACTTGTCCAAGCTATTATTGCTAGTAGCCTGAGTGGTTTGGTCTCAAGATTCACCACTTTTTATTAAGAATATGTGGGTGTTAAGGTCCACCACTTGTCCAACCTATAAGGCTACATCTTAAAGGTTATTCTTTCTTACTACTTGGAGTGACCATGATAGGTTTTACATGGGGGTTTGGTTCCAAGGTCCACCACTTGTCCAAGCTAACTCTATTGAAACATAGAGAGAAGCAAAGGTCCACCCCTTGTCTAAGCTAGGGTCCATTGAAACATGGAGAGAAGGATGCTCCACCATTTGTCCAAGGTAGGCTCCATTGAAACATGAGGAGAAGCAAGGTGCACCATGTCTCCAAGATGCTAGGCTCCATCGAAAAACATTAAACCCCACGATATGTCGTAGATGAGGGTTTACATTCAAGGTCCACCACTTGTCCAAGCTATTATTGCTAGTAGCCTGAGTGGTTTGGTCTCAAGATTCACCACTTTTCCACTCTATGTCATTATATTAAGAATATGCGCGTGTTAAGGTCCACCACTTGTCCAACCTATAAGGCTACATCTTAAAGGTTATTCTTTATTACCACTTGGAGTGACCATGATAGGTTTTACATGGGGGTTGGTTCCAAGGTCCACCACTTGTCCAAGCTAACTCTATTGAAACATAGAGAGAAAAAAGGTCCACCACTTGTCCTAAGCTAGGCTCCATTGAAACATGGAGAGAAGATGCTCCACCATTTGTCGAAGCTAACTCTATTGAAACATGGGGTTTACGTTCAAGGTCCACCACTTGTCCAAGCTTTAGTGCTAGTAGCATGAGTGGTTTTGTCTCAAGATTCACCACTTTTTCACTCTATGTCATTATATTAAGAATATTAGGTGTTAAGGTCCACCACTTGTCCAACCTATAAGGCTATATCTTAAAGGTTATTCTTTCTCACCACTTGGAGTGACCATGATAGGTTTTAAATGGGGGTTTGGTTCCAAGGTCCACACCACTTGTCCAAGCTAACTCTATTGAATAATAGAGAGAAGTAAAGGTCCACCACTTGTCCAAGCTAGGGTCCATTGAAACATGGAGAGAAGGATGCTCCACCATTTGTCCAAGATAGGCTCCATTGAAACATGAAGAGAAGCAAGATGCACGATGTCTCCAAGATGCTAGGCTCCATCGAAATACCTTAAACCCACGATATTTCGTAGATGGGGGTTTACTTTCAAGGTCCACCACTTGTCCAAGCTATTATCGCTAGTAGCATGGTTTGGTCTCAAGATTCACCAGTTTTCCACTCTATGTCATTATATGAAGAATATCTGGGTGTTTTTAGGTCCACTTGTCCAACCTATAAGGCTATATTCTAAATGATATTTTTTTTTGACCACTTGGAATGTGCATGATATGTTTTACATGGGGTTTTGTTCCAAGGTCCACCACTTGTCCAAGCTAGATCTATTACATATATATTATACATACAATATTCAACTAGATTCCCTACCTATCATGTCCAGTAGCATGGATGCTCTAGCTTGAAGGTCCACCACTTGTCCAACCTATACTCTCTTATGTAAGGGAGATCTCGCTATAAATTCAAAACCTTCCCGCCTAAATTTAAAATATCCCTCCCAAATCTTAAATATCCCGCCTAAATTTTAAACTATCCCGCCCAATTTTAAAATTCAAACTTTTTTTAATAAAATTAAATTTTACTACTTAAATTTAAAATATTCCAACAAAATTGATTTTAAATTCAAGTTTACCACAAAAGATATCATTATACCACCTAAATTCAAATATGCAAACCTCAAATCATTATATTGTACATAAATTCAAACAAATTCAAATTAACAAGCCTAAACTGATATTAGTTTGCATAGATATGAATTTATCACACCTAAATATGTCACCATGTTAGAGAGAGTGGTTAGAGAATTTGAACAAGGTCCACCACTTGTCCAACCTAGATACCAAGAAGGATTGAGTGTACAAGGTATTGTTTGGAGGTCCTTATAGTCCATTGGTCTCAAGGTCCACCACTTGTGGTAAGGGTCACCAAAAAGTGTATATATTCATCCAAAGAAATACACTTATTTTTGGTCTACATGTCCTAGTTTAAACCATTTATGTCCATTAGGTGTATCACTAAACAACACTACTATTTTTGAGAAACAGAAGTTACAATCATATCTACAAATGGATTAGAGGAAAATCAGCTCAGCATACATCCAGAACTCGCTACAAAATCGACTTTAACAGATCACGCAAGTAAGTCTTCCATTCAATTTTACTAGTATTACAATGTGTTAGTTTTTGTGATATTTATGTATGTATATATACTATGTGTGCATATCGTAATTAAGTGTAATTGTGTATCTGCATTATGTATGAGTATTACAATGAAATAACACAAATATACATACATACACATAGATAACACAGACGCACACATACATGAGCATGTATTTTCAAGAGAGAGATAGCAAGATACAGAGATAGATAGATAGAGAGAGAGAGAGAGATAAATACCTGTTTTTTAGAGAGAGGAGAGAGAAAGATAACAGATTTCACTGTGTTTATGTATGTGGAAGAGAGGAGACGATGTATGGGAATATGTGCACGTATTTTCAAGAGAGAGACAACAAGATAACAGATTTCATTGTGGTTATGTATGTGGAAGTGAGGAAGACGATGTGTGGGAATATGTGCATGTATTTTCAAGAGAGAGACAGCAAGATAACAGATTTCACTGTGGTTATGTATGTGGAAGAGAGGAAGACGATGTGTGGGAATATGTGTATGTGTGCGGGGATACTTTTAAACTATGTATCTCTGTCTTTTGACGAGAGAGTGTGTGTGCAAGAAGAGTTACAGAAACCATCTTCTCTATATGGAGAAAGACAGAGAGTGAGAGAGAGAGAAATACCTGTTTTTTCTCTATTCGTGAGGTGTGCAATGTCTCCTGAAGAACTGCCCGATCCTGCCCTTCTGGAAAGCGTTGTGTACGCTGCTGTTTCTTTATCTTGTGCGCGAACTTTCAATCCTGTGCACTCCACCTGTGTGTTGTGTACGATGCCGAGCTTGCTCCTCTACGCGCGCGTATACTCCAACTGTGTGCGATCCGTGTGCGCTTTCTGTGTGTTTTGCTGCTCGCCTGCTTTCTCTGTGTGCGTTTCTCGTGCGCTCTCTGTGTGCCTAATCTTGATAGGGTTTATTAGAATGCCACGTATGCTACAAGTCCATGTTTTATCATAGGATTAAAAAAACAAAAGCAATATAAAAAATTAACCAATTCACACGGCCAAAATTAAAGAAATCATGGTTGAAAATATGAAAAACATGCGTAACTCTATACTAGGAATTCACTTTAAAAAAAAAAAAATCTGGGCGCTGCCCCTACCCCTGACCCCGCCTGGGGCGCTGCCCCGGACCCCGCCCAGAACAATATCCCAAAATCAACCTCCCAAGCCCCGCCATCGAGAGCGCTATATTCCACATCCCCATCAAGAGCGCTACCCCCAAACCTCACGTGGAAGCGCTGCCTTGTCACCCCCATTGTGGCATTGCCCTAAGACCCCGCATCTGGAGTGCTAAATGGGAACATTCTTCATTAGTGAAATTTTGAACATAAATTATATTAGCATATACTTAAATATAATACAAATATTAACATATTAGCTATACTACTAATTTACTATAGCAGTTCTAGATTATGTCCCATACTATATTTAAGGTGCCAAAGGTTTGGCCTTATGGTCCTAGATTTAGCCAAGTGGTCAACACATATAGGACCAAGTGCACACTGTGCCACAAAACTTGGCCACCACTTCACTTGCCAAAGTTTAGGCCACATGGTCAATCCTAACTTTCCAATGTTCTTATTATGTCACCTTTTGCCTCGTGGAAAACCTAGGCTTGTTTTCACATACTCAGGCACTTCAAGCCACAATAAATTGTCATTACTCTTCGACAACCCTTTTGTTCAAGTCTTTGAAAAAACATTGTTTAAGGCCACCCTAAACCATTTTCATTTAGGGGTGTCTAAAACTAGCTTTTTGGCAATTCGAGAAGAAAATGGTCAAAGTTTTATACTTAGTTTTAACCACTTGACCAATTCAAATATTGGAAAGCAAGGTCTTGTAATACTTTTCTTTGGACATCACACATTAAAACTAGGTCCCTCACTTGTCCAAGCTATGCTCTAATACAATAAAGGGCTTTTGGTTTCAAGATGCACCACTTTCCCAACCTTGATTCCATTAAAGAAGCTAGCTCTACTTAGACATTTAATAGCAAGGTCTTGCAGCAGTTCAGATTGAACATTTTCCATGGCAGCTAGGTCCACCACTTATCTAAGCTATGCTCTAATAGAGTAAGGGGGTTTTGGTTTCAAGATCCACCACTTGTCCAAACTTGATTTGGGAAGCAAGGTCCTATAATAGTTTGCTTTGGACATTCACCATTACAACTAAGTCCACCACTTCTCCAAGCTATGTTCTAATACACTAAGGAGGTTTGGTTTCAAGGAGAACCACTTGTACGACTCTGTTTTTGGAAGTAAGGTCTTTACATAGTTCACACCTTGGACCTTGGACATTGGATACTACAACTAAGCCCACCACTTGTCCAAGATATCCTCTATATATAGCCAAAGGGTTTGGGTTTCAAGATTCACCACTTTTCCAACCTTTCTTCCATTAAAGAAAGGAGGGGCTTTTATAACTAGGTCCACCACTTGTCCAAGCTATGCTCTGATATAGAAAGGGGATTTTGGTTTCAAGGTCCACCACGTGTTCAACCTTGCAAGACTCAAGGGATACTTGGACATTGGAAAGCATAGTCCTATAGTAGTTGATAGGTGGCAGTGGGTATTACAACTAGGTCCAACCTATGCTCTCATATAGCAAAGAGGCTTTGCTTTCAAGGTCCACCACTTGTCCAACCTTGCTTCCATTAAAGAAATGAGGGGCTACGTAAACATTGGCAAGCAAGGTAGCAAGGTCCTAAGGTGTTTCACCTTGGATATTGGGCATTATAACTAGGTCCACCACTTGTCCAAGCTATGCTCTGATAAAGAAAGGGGATTTTCGTTTCAAGGTCCACCATGTGTTCAACCTTTCTAATATAGAAAGGGGATTTTCGTTTCAAGGTCCACCACGTGTTCAACCTTGAAAGACTCAAGGGATACTTGGACATTGGAAAGCATAGTCCTATAGTAGTTGATAGGTGGCAGTGGGTATTAAAACTAGGTCCAACCTATGCTCTTATATAGCAAAGAGGCTTTGGTTTCAAGGTCCACCACTTGTCCAACCTTACTTCCATTAAAGAAATGAGGGGCTACGTAAACATTGGCAAGCAAGGTAGCAAAGTCCTAAGGTATTTCACCTTGGATATTGGGCATTATAACTAGGTCCACCACTTGTCCAAGCTATGCTCTGATATAGAAAGGGGATTTTTGTTTCAAGGTCCACCACGTGTTCAACCTTGAAAGACTCAAGGGATACTTGGACATTGGAAAGCATAGTCCATAGTAGTTGATAGGTGGCAGTGGGTATTACAACTAGGTCCACCACTTGTCCAACCTATGCTCTCATATAGCAAAGAGGCTTTGGTTTCAAGGTCCACCACTTGTCCAACCTTGCTTCCATTAATATAGCAAGGAGGATTTGGTCTCAAGGTTCACCACTTGTCCAACCTATGCAAACCTTTTTCATGTTGTAGCATGATTTTGGTTTGAAGAGTATTTTTCTATAACTATGGATTTAACAATGTAATCTTTTTACTTACAGGATGGACTTCGAATCTGGGGAGAAAGTACATATGATACTTGACAATGAAATCGTTGGTATTGGTTGTGTGTGTAGAACAGATCCAGATTCCACTTGTGGTGGTACAAAGATAGGGCTGGGAAATGTCTCCATACTAGTGGAGGAATGCTTGAAGGATGTGGTCCTACCTTTTCCTACAATGGATACTTCATCTCTCCAAGGCTCATTATGGAGTGCTGTTCGATGGTCAAAGCTTCTTTTGCAATCTTTTGTATTAAATGGGAACTTAATTGATCCACACGAAAGCTACAATGGTGATGAAGAACATGATCATTCTGATCCTCTAGTTACAGATGCAATACCTATGACAAGCCCAGAATTTGAAGCAATGATTCGAGAGTCTTGGAGAAATCAGAGGGTCCTTTTAAAAGATGACACAATGATGCAAACCATGAATGAAGGGACCATCTTATATGTATTTCCACATGATTATGTCAACTTTCAGGAACTTGGTCCTGATTGTGTGGTGTGGGTATTGAAAGAGAAAATGCAAGCATTGATGATGTGGTTGAAGTGGGTAGCATCACTTTGCTAAAGTGGCCCATCAAGCAGACAACAATGTTGAATGGGAGCCCATTACAACGCTTTGTTCCTGTTGATGGCATGCATGCTACATATGAGGATGTATCCAACGATGGCAATGTTGGAAAAAAACTTGATGGGAGTAATGTTGTCCAGTTGTCAAGGAAGAGACGATACACTTTCATGAACAGGACTCAAAAATCAAAAGCAGCACCAGCTTCGACTTTTTACCTTTCAAACAAATCAATTCAAAGGGTATCATGCATTGATTGTTGTGCACAAAAATGCTGCCAATTTGCAGATCGTGATATGGTGACAAGGTTACGACAACAATTTTGGGGAGAGTCTCAAAAATCACGCACTAATTATGTTTATGATGTTCTTTCTATATGTTATCAGAAAGATGAGAAGTCACGATACCAATTCAGGCTAAATGGCTCTATTGTTTGTTGTAGAGCATGTATGAGCTACATGGAATACCAAAGACATCATTTTATCGATACAAGGAGAACTTTGAAAATGGTGTGCGCCAATATGTACATGGGAACACATGTACATTGAGAAGGGGACTTCAACATACTAGTTTAGCAAGAGCACTACTAAATGAGTTTGTGGAAAACAACTCTGAGAAATGCCACATAGAAGTAGAACACTGCTAGATGGCTCAAGAGAGACTCAATTGGTGATTCCATCAACATACAAACAAGTGGATATTTTATGTGAAATCAACACGACACTTGACCAAATGGGCTATGAAAGAAGCTATCCCAATCTTCTTTTGGTAGAATTTGGAACAAAGAGTACCCACATGTCACTTTAACAAAGACGAGTGAGTTCTCTAAGTGCAATATTTGTAGCTCAATCAAGGCAAGGTTAGAAGCTAAACCTTCTCTTGAAGAGAGAGCTCTTCTCTTGAGGGAGAGAGAAGTTCACATGGCACAACAAAAGAGTTGCAGAAGCCTATATTATGCATGGCGCACGTATTCAGAAACTCAACCACAAAAATATGTATGCATAATCCATGATAAGATGGATCAAAAGAAGACTGCCATTCCTAGATTACGCATTGTTCCCAAGGGTGTGGATTCAGGATATAATCTGCAGGTGGCATTGATTGGCATGATCACTCATGGACATGGAGAAGGTCATTACGGACACTTTGTCTTGAATGGTTTGTGGCCAGCTGATCCAAATCTTACAATTGGCTCAATTGCTAATTGTTTACATAACCTCGAGAGGATAGATAAGCATCCTCTTGGTGATCTAGTAACAAATGGACTTCCAAGGAGCAATATTTCACTACTACATGCTTTGAACTCAAGGGATGCTTTGGACTACCATAACTTGAGTGATGGAAAAGAGCCCATTGTGCAGTCGTCAGAAATTGCAGAAGAGGAATTGGGGTCAACATTTCGCAGATTGCCAGAGAACTTGTTGCTACAATTGGATATTGTGCAGGGGAAAAACAAAAATCGATACTTATTTGCCTATTTGTCAATGCTTGTTGCAAGGGGTGTTTTCAAAACCATCCAGCTGGGATTTTTAATGGTTGGGCATACACATGAGGACATAGACGCCATGTTTAGTAGGTTTTCAGAGAAGTTGAGAGTTACACAAAACCTATACTTTGCCACATTTGATGGATACATTACGAAACAGTCATCTTCATCTCCAGCTCCATTTTTTCTCACAAAGATCCCCGATTTCAAGCAATATTGTGATGGCTATCTTTGTGATGGACAAGACATACTTGTTGGACATTCCAAACCGCTTCAGTTCAGGTTCTTTATGCAGGATGAGACACCAATGATGCAATATAAGGCACATGTAGGTGTATCAAGTTGGAGTGGAAGTATTCGCCTTTGGAAAACAGACACAGAAGGCAAGCCATTGTTACCACATGGAGATCCACCTCTAGTACAAATGGCGGAGTATGTCAAGGCCCACGAAGAAGTCATTTTGGGGCTAAAGAACTATAAAAATTTTGGAAAAATTTAGGGAATGGTTCAAGTATTCCGCGATATTATAGACCCGTGATAGATTATTGGAGTAAGGTAATTGAAGAGATGGAAAAGCAATCATATCAGAGGGAGTCTTGTATGAAATGTTTTGGCCAAAAACTCAAGAATATTCTCACCTACAAAGCACTACAATGAATTTGCAACAAGGAGCAGAAAGATTCCTAGGCCTTGAAGAGTTGAACGATCATTTTTGTGGGCCTCAACGAGATAGGCCAAGGGAAGAGTTTGACCCTATGTCTGATGTGCACCAAGGTGACTTCTTATGCTTGTTCCGAGTGACACAGAAATCTATCCAGTGTGGCTTGCAATGGCTTTATCTGACATTGATAATGAGCCTACATCACCAAACTACAGAAAACTCTTGATTCAATATTGGGCACCTTGCGCGAGAAAAAGTGGGATGACAGATACTCAAGCTTACAGTAATTGTTGGAAGGGTTATTGGGCTGTCAACTATAAGGACCCACAAGTGTGGAAACTATAGATGCAATTGTTTGGTCCTGGAGACCCAACAAAGAAGGACCATTTTCTAGAATAAAGATTCCAGAAAGACATGCTCTAAAAGCCAAAGAAGGCCTCACTCGTGCACATCAGCCACACTTGGATCAAAGTTCAGATATGGTATCAAATTGGAGTAGAATTTTGTGGAGCTCTCTATTGTGACTATACTAGTCAATTTGTAAACAAAATCTTTTTTGTATCTTCCTTTGTTTTATGTAATTTATAGTTATTATTCAAATCCATGTGTTGTTACATCCTCTTGACTTTTGGTGTTTATCAACACCACAATCCTATGAGATTTTCACTTTATTTACTAGCCACACACCTCAATTTTTTCCCACTTTAAGTGGAAAATTCCCAAATTACATGAATTCGGTCGATTTGGAGATTCCCATAATGTGAGATTTTTACCAAAATACCTAATATGGTCTTAAGTGTAAAATATTCTAGACATTCAAGACTTTTTTGGCTATTTGAAACATCTTCCATTCCCTCTAGACTACAAATACTCCAGACTAATTCAATCAAATGATGGAACGTACTTTCAAGTACATAGGACTTATGTTGAATATTTTTATGAGTACATACTCCTACCACTCCTGACATTGGTCCTTGCTCCATTTTGTCCTTTTAATAAAGCACTTGGTTGCTAAGTTATGCTATCATACTCCTTCCACTCCTTGTGGAGGTGGTCTTGCTCCATTTGGCCTTTGTATAAGCCGTGGTTGCTGACTAGTTCCTTCACCTGCATTCATCACTGGGTAATTCAAGTTAGGTCTCCCTGGCTCCCCACGGGGCCAAGGATAATTATACATCCCATGTCCAGACTCACCGCAATTCCAACATTGCAAGACTCTCCTAGGTCGTGGGTCTCGCTCTTCAGACTTCTTTGCTTGTCCCTTTGGACCTACGGCTTGTGCAAGGTGAATTGACAAGCTGCTTAAAGATTCATTCAACTTCTCAATGACTTTCGCCGTTACCTCAGGAAGCTCCTTAGATGTTGATGCTTGTGAGTTACCTTTGGGTCTAAGACGTTCTATTGGAACCTCCCCCCTTAAGCACTTGAGTTTCCTATATTTCTCAGCAGCCCTAGTTTCAGCTGCATCAAAGGTAGCAGGTGCACCTGCCTCAACTTTTACCTTAAGGTCAGGAAAGAGTCCGGCTATGAACCTCTCCTTCTTTAGAAATTTTGCACCATCACCATGGTTAGCAACATTTCGTATCCATAGAGCCCAAAGACGTAGGAACTCTTGCTTGTACAAGTAGTAGTCATCTAAGTCTTTTTGCTTATGAGAAACAATGTCTTGCCATAATTTCTGAGTGTTCTGGGGATCAAAGAAGTATTTCTTGAAACGATTCAAAACTTCCATGTAATTCCCTTTAACTTTCTCAAGCAAAGAGTCAAACCAAGTGCTAGCATCTTTCCTAAGGACCACCTCAAACATTTCTACACGTTCTTGATCAGTTACTATCCTCTTGATACGGCAAGACATCTTGAAATTCGCTAGAAATAATTCTGCATCCTCTCCAGGCTCTCCAAAGAAAAGAGGATATCCAGACATTTGGCGTTGGCTCTCCATTGAATTGATTTCAAAGTGACGCGTTTTTGTTTTTTCTTTCTTTAAAAGATTTACACAATAATATTTTCTAAATTGCAATCTATTCTACAACAAAATAAAAATATTCACATCAAATGACCTATGATAATCAATAAGAGGTAGAATGACAGGGTTTGGTGACGCGAGAATTTCTCCTACTCTTTGGGCACCAAACATGAATACCATACGTTGTTGAAAATGGATTTTTCTACTAATTGCAATGTTTACTCTAATGTGTGGAGTGAAATGAAAGGGAAAAACCTATATTCCAGGGCCATTATCCATGGTCTATGCATGACCTAATTCTTAAAACAAAACAAAAATATAGACGTCCAAACTAAGGTCGTACCTAATGAGAGGCAAAATAAAAGGATTTACTGATGCGTTTATCTCTACCAACCTAAGAGGACCTAAAATTCTACGAATTACTCGCTGAAATTGCAACTTAGTACTAACAATTATGTGCACCTTTTGCCTTGCAATGGGAATGAAGGGATCATACAAATTCTCGTGATTCATGCAAGCTACTTGATTATGCTAAAGGTTGAGCCTTCACAAAACATACACAAGCCTGTCCTCAGTGGGGGCACCAAAATTGAGGCGGTCTGGGGCGGGCAACAAGAGAGGCGACCTCTAAACACCCCTCAAGGCTCCCGTGCTGCTCAATTGGAGCTGGGGCAACCACAAGCACAACACAACAACAAACCCACAGCCAAACCCAAACAAGATAGGGGCACCACCTAGTTATGGTATGCGAACTAGGACGCAAGAGAGATTTTGGCACAACCAAGAAGATGCACCACACAACACACACAAGCAACCTCACACCAAGACACACATGAAATGGACCAGAGAGAGCTAGAGCAAAGGGAAGAGAGAGAGGAAAGGATCTTGCGTAATACCTTATTTGTGACTTGCAAATGGAGATGGTTCGTTATGATGCTATCATAGAACTTGTACAAAACTCACTCAAAGCTTAGTGATTGCTAAACATTGCCAAAACACACACACACACTGTCTTAGGGTGTGGGAGACCTCTCACCACAATACCCTCTTACAATGGACAAAACAATGGCAATGAAAAACACACTAAAACACTTTCTAAAATCAAGATCAACCGATAAAAACTCAAAATACACAAGTCACCTTGAATTCACCAAACCGTATTGCACAAATGGAAGGACGAAGATTTGAACGTCGAATCACGCCTTTGATGCACCAAACCTCAATTTATTGATGATGAAGGAGCATATACAATAGTGGTTTTGAGATTTGTGGAACTCACGCTCTCTCACTTACAATGTGTAGCTTAAAGGCTTCTCTCACACCAAGAGTGAAGCTCACAAGTGGTTGCTACACCTAAGTCTCTCCTCATGCATAGAGTGTTGGGGTGCTATGTGAGATATTGGATGTTGTTTTACAAGAAGGAGAGGGGTCTATTTATAGGTTGGAGACCCCTCATAAAGATTATTGGAAATCCTAATTTACAAGCTAACAAATCAGGATTATGATTTTTTTTTAATATCAAAACATTACGGGCCTTCTTTGTCTGCTTGAGTCATGGGTGTGGGCTCAAAAGAGAGCATTATTGATGGTAGATAAGGTGAAAGTAAGTAAGGAGAGAGAGAGAGAGAGAGAGAGAGAGAGAGAGAGAGAGAGAGAGAGAGAGAGTGTTACTATACACATGTCTTGAGGTGAGGTGTCTTTTATGGTTAGGTCAATGCTATTTTGTGTTAGTATGTTAGTCGTTAGTAATCACTAGAAAGTTAATGTTACATTTACAATGGGTAGAGTGATTTGATTTGATGAAGAAAGAGATGTGAATTAAAAGAGAATCATTGAGATGGTGAAGCTTTGAAGAAGATTGAACTCACCCTTGTGTAGATTGTGGAAAAAATGACCGCTGGTCTTCTTGTTCTTCGCTTCTTTACGCCGCCGCCACGGTTGACCACCACGATGAAAAGAGGATTTGTTGATGAAAAATCCTCAATTTTCAGAAGTTATCATGGTTAAGATGCTGAATTTTAGATATTTTTAGGAGAGGTAAATGAAATTGTAACATAGAAGCAATAGAGAGAGAGACATGGAGAGGGTGTATGTATGTAGAGGTTCATAAAAGAACTATAGGGATGAGAGAGAAGGGTAATGGTGAAGAGGGTGGGAGAAGCCATGGAAATTGCAGGTTTGAGTGAGGGAAGGAGAGGGAGGGATGTGTAAGAGTGAGTAGGTGTGTGGAAGGGTGAGAGAAGACTAAGGGCTACTTGTGAGAAAAGTGGGCAGACTGGGGTCCACTCAAAAAATCATAGCTCACCGCTGGTAGCTCCAAAAATTATGAAAAAATTTGAGGTGATTATTCAGAGTGTGGGCTACATTTTCTCTTTTGACCACCGCTCCAAATTCGGAGTGGAGATAGGTGCCAAAATTCTCACCAAAAAGCCTGTTTTTTATGCCTGCAAAAGTCTTTTAGTGGCCCCCTCCTTTGCTGAATTTGTACAATGCATCCAAGAGTGAGCCCCTCCTTTGTCATATTATAATAAAAAGCATTCAAGTTGCCCTTGACCCATGCATGGAGGAGGATTATTGGTGAATAAAGAAATATATACATGGTGGGACTAGTGTATGGACTATTCATGGACTATTCATATGATATGGTCCCTCCTTGAATTATTTTGGGTGAAAGAGGAAAAGGTATGCAAGTAAATAATATAATAAACGTAACCAATGAGTAGAAATCAATTTTTTGTTTTCACGAGGGTGAGGGTGAAAATGTGGGAGTGATTTGTATAAAGGAAAAATATGAGGTTAGAGTATGTACATATTGGCAAAAAATATAATTATGGTGTAAGAGGATGAAAGAAGGTGTACATAGGTTTAATAAAACACACACCTAAGTAGAAATATTTAAATAAAATACCAAAATAATTATAAAAAATCCCTATATTTAGGCCATATATACAATGAAATATTTACACACAAAGAGGCCATAATATTTTTTTATTTTTTTATTTTTTTTATTTTTTTGGCTCAACTAGCCCAGTGACTAGCTAGCTGAAGGTTTTTAAGAAGATATGGGAAAAGCCCCCTAACTCACACACGCCTATGTGCAGTGAAATGGTAGGGATAGCCATAGTGTTTGGGTGAATTTGGTAGGGTGGAGTAACTTACTATGGCAATTATGGAGAGCCGAAAAACGGCTATCAGTAGCTTATCAAATAGGTCTTCTACCCATGGAACGGGAAACCTATTCTTGATAGTGATCCTATTTAGTGCTCTATAGTCGACACACATACGATATGTGCTGTCTTTCTTTTGCACTAATAGCACAGGTGAGCAAAATGGAGATGAGCTAGGCCTAACCATACCCTTCTCAACTAACTCATGCACTTGCCGCATAATCTCCTCTTGTTGAGCTTGAGAAACTCTATAAGGAGGTTTGTTAGGCAGTGAACTTCCTAGAAGAAGTTCAATTGCATGGTCATCATTACCTCGTTTAGGAGGTAGCTCACAAGGGATGTCGTCAATAAAAACATCTTGAAACCCCTTGAGAAAATTGGATAACTCTAATTCCTTCTGGTTTCTTTTATTTTCTTTTGCTAAAGCATTAGGTTCATTTTGAGAATCTTTAACAAAAATCATGTACACGAAAATAGAGCTCTTTATTGACTTGTTGAAAGCTGGTGTATGTACAATGGGGATAGTGTTACCCATTTCCTTAGCATCTATATACATTTCTTTTACCCTGAACTTAAAGGAGATTCTCCTTTCAGGGAATTTACCATTGGCAGCCAGGCGATCAAACCATGGTGCCCCTAGGATTACATCCTCATGCTTGAGAGGAGAGATAAAGAAGTCCTCTTTGTCCACATAGCTTTGGACATGAAGCCTCAATTTCGCGATGAAGGGAATGACTGAAGCTTCTTGCCCCTTGAAAGCACTGTCTGCGGGTAGAACATCTCCCATCTCATAGGCTTGTAAGCTCTATAGATATAAAATTGTGACTAGAACCAGGGTCAAAGAGAAAAAAAGCATCATGTTCTCTTACCTTTCCCCAACCATGGCATAGAGGAGATCCTTTGTGGTGAGTTTGGTGAGTCTCCTCCTCTTGGATTTCAACCAAGGTAGCTCTAGGAGGATCTTGGCGGTTGTTCTTTTGGGGACAAGCGCGGTACGCATGCCCTTGTTCGCCGCACTTGAAGCACCGGTTATCCTTGCGATAACGCTCAAGCTCTTCAGGAGAGAGTTTTTTTTTACCTTTGTAAACTCCCTTCTCTTTAGCTTTGTTGGAGTTGCCCTTAGGAGACTTTTGGACATTGTCCTTCCCCTTAGGCTCATTGGAACCCTTGTTTTCCGTGGGCTTATTATTTCTTTTAGCCCCCGTTTCGAAATTGATTCGAGAGGCCACCATAGTATGGTGTATTACCGCCGATATGGTACGTGGCCTTTGGGAGTTGACATACTCCGCCATTTCTTCGGTTAAGCCCGCACAAAATTGTTGCTTTTTCTCTCCAAAATCCAACTTTTTGAAGACAATGGCTTTGAGTTGTAGTCCCAAAACTTGTCTACATATTTGTGGATGGATTCATAGGGAGAGAGCTTTAAGCTTCGCCATTCGGTGAGTACTTTGTCTTTGGCATCGGTGGCCAAAAACTGCTTCATAATGGAAGCTCTTAGAGATTTCCATGTCCGCGGAGCTTCACCGTTGGCTCGTAGGCTAGACCACCATTTCCTTGCGGACTTTTGAAAGTTCATAGCTACATGGCGTAGCTTAGAGGACTCCGTGAAGCCCTCATCTCCAAACGCCGCATCAAACTGTTGGATAAAGGTGAAAACTTTGTCCGTAGCACCAAAGGTGCCATCATAGGTAAGGAAAGAGATGCTCTTCCCTCCCTCTTTGAACTTCTTCAGTTTGGACAACCTCTTCCATGCGGCATAGGATTTCCTATGGCCTCTTCTTTTTTATGGTTCAAAGGTTGCACCATTACTTTCTTCAGAAGGTGAAGAATTTGAGGAAGGTGGAGAAGAGAGTGACCTCTTTCTCGCCTTTTTCTTGTCTTGATCTTCGTCGTCTTCACCATCACTTTCATAAGAGGAAGAGGATGAAGAAGAGGGTGTCCTCTTTCTCGCCTTTTTCTTCTCTTGCTTTTTATCATCCCTCTTTGAATTATGGTGTGGAGAAGGGTGCTATGGTCTTCTCCGCTTGGTGGTGATGGAGAGTGTTTAGCCCGCCATCTTTGTGGAGCCATCTCCACCGAGGTGGTGGGAGACTCACTTCTTTCTCGCTCCTTTGGTGGAGGCTCTTGAGTTCTCATTTGGGAAGGAGATGCATCATCAAGAAGTAAATTCTTGAGCCCTTCGTATGGATTCTCTTCTTCTTCCCGAATCGGAGAGAGACCTCTTTTGGAAGTCTCACAAGGAGGCTTCCTAGGTGTTCTCTCGTCATGGTGGTGAGCTTGGAGAATCCCATGAGCACAGAGCTGCCGTTGCACTTCACTTTGGAGAGATGGATTGCCCATGGCTTGTTGAAGCCTAGAAACAAGATAGTTAACAAGCATTGGAGCATCATTAGTAGCTTGCTCATTAGCAAAATCAAAGTTATCAACATTAACTTCACTCTCTTTACTATTGTCAGCCATTCTAACAACTTTTAGGTGTAAACCTTTTAGGTGTACTTTGGCACTTCAAGCCCTAGTTGCTACTCCTCTTTACCCCTTTAGAAAAAGAACTCGAGCTACTATACCCGTGGCTCGAATACCATTAATTGCAAGGAATAGAAGAGAGGGTCGTTCAACACCAAAACAGCACCGGCTCCTGTCAAGCTTCTAATAGCTCAATAGTGGTTAAGCCGTAGGCTAGCCCCGTAGGACTCCACTATTAAGACCATAGCTCTCAACGGTGATGCCCTATTAACTGCACGAAGGCAAGCGCACTGCAAGGCTGAAAAATCCCTATTCTACTTACTCACATGCAATTAATAATACCAACCATTTATAGCTAGCTTGAGGACCTCCCTTCTTGAGCAAGAAAAGAGAAACCTTGTGCTTTGATACCAATCTAACATTTAATGGCCTAAAAACTTGTGTGTAGCGGAAATTAGCATGAACATAGTGGGCATTTCATTAGAATAGATTCCTAATGAGAATTACAAGAGTGCTTGGGTGGAGAGAGCAACAAAAATCATAACACCTAGTTAGATAGCATGAACAATACTTTCAAAAGAGAGAGAAATTAAGCCGGTCCCCCCTCCAAAAGGCTTTGTATTATGGTTTCTCCCATCAAGAGAGACATTGTACAATACAATTCTTTGTGTTCCTTCAAGACTAGCTAGTGCAATGAAGATGAAAGCTTCATGCACTAAGCAAAACACTTAGCAAACACAACATCAATTATCCCCGGTCTCAGACCCAAGACCTCACACACCTTCAAAGATGGTGAGAGCTAGCAGGGTATGAGAGTAGATTGAGAGGAAGAAGGAGTATTCTTACGAGAAGGATGTACATCTCCTCACATAATCACTCATATTAGCATAGCTTCGCTTAGTAATTAGCATGGTAGAGGAGATGACCATGCATTGAAGCTTGACTCTTGGTTGGGTTTTCATCACAAAGCCAAGAGTTGTTGGTGTAGGCCTCCCTTCGCACAAGCTTGGAGTAGGTGATAAGCTTTCCATTAACACTAGAATGGTAACCTAACAGGACATAAAAGTGTCCTTTCAGGGTTTTGGGAAAAAATTCCAAAACCATAGTAGATCCACTCATTTTGAAAAATCCTTTCATGAGCTTATAGTTCAATAACTACTACATATGGAAAAAATGAGAAACTTGTAATTTTTCTCATCCCTTGGTCACTACAAACCTCCAAAGTTGATGGACCAGTGCATTTTGCCCGAAACAACAATTTCTTACGGTTGATTGCATATAAATAAGAGTGGAGATTTTTTTAGGACATGAGATAAAATGCCCCGTTAACTTCAATCGGTTGGTGACCAAAACATATGGTTGCTTTTACCTCACTATTTTTTTTGGGCAAAAAAAATAGGTACAAAAAAGTTGCATTTTTGCCATTCTGCGGACCTATCATCAAAGTTTCTATAGTCACGCTCAATACAGATACTATATACATGTTTTCTTAGTTTACTTTGGACCTCTAGATTCAAAAGGAGCCATGGAGCATGTCAAAAGGATAATGGATCTCTTACAATTGGAACCTTGGGGGCAATGATAAAGTGCTAAATACAACAAACATGAAAAAATTGGGTTTAGCATTATGACCTCTAGAAACCCATAGAAACTACTCAATATCTAGCCAAGTTTGTAGTCTATGATTAGATATGGTCACTACCTACAAAATACACACAATTGGCCTTAGAAACTAGCAATATGGAGAAAGTTATACTTGCTACTCTAAAATGTATCGTATTCTTCAGCAATCAAAAAACTCAACCATCATCATATACTATGCTATATAGCATATTAGGTCCCCCAAAACTCAAGGAAGATTAGATTTATGTTATACATTACACTTACACAATCAAAATTGAATTTGGATATCAAGAAAGCCACCAAAAAAATCATAAAAGTGCTAATTTTGGCCAAAAAACAGGATTATGCAATTCTTGTAAATTGGTCATAACTTTCAATTTTAACACTTAGCTCTCCCTACAAGCATCAAAACATGTTGAGAACTATGAAGGCCTAACCTCTAGCCATCCAAACCTCACAAACATGAAGTTTAGAGTGGTATAGTTGCCAAAAATTGAAAAAAAGCCAAAAACAAGACCCGTTTTTTCACACAGTTTAGGTTCAAAAATGTTGTGCAAGAGTAAGGTTAATGGTGGGATCGATACTAAAAAAAAAATGCTAAGTTTTTTTCAGCTCATAAGTCAACTTTGTGGATATATAGCACCTAGAAATTCATTTTCATACTCTTCAAATAATTCAAGCAAAATGGTCACTTAACAGGACACAAAAGTGTCCAAGGACATAAAAGTGTCATGTTACCATTCTAGTGTTAAAGCTTGAGAAGGAGAGAGAGTTTTCTTTACTTCACACATGAGATTGTGTGAGTGTGTGTGTGATAATGCCTTGCAAAAATCAGCCCCCACTCTCTCTTGGGCGACCCCTCTTGCTATTTGCTCTTGCTATCCTCTCATTGGATCTCCCTAGGGCTAGCCAATGACAATTAAGCAGCATAAGTGATAGCCTTTTGACATGTGTCCAATTTTCCCCTTTTGTGAGAGCTTTAGGTAATTTAATAATTCAACTAAACTCTCATTGGACCCCTTTGCCTCCTGGCCAATAGGAATCAGGCAAGCCATTGGGTTGTTGAATGCTCATTGGACCCCTTGGGAGACTGTCCAATAGTCTTCTAGAGGACTTAATTCTCATTGGTTCTTTTTTTAAGTGTTTTTTAAATTAATTAAACTAGATTTACTCTAGTCTAATTCTCATTGGTCCACCTCCAAGGCCATCCAATAGGAATTGGGTACACCTTGTGGGCATCTGGCCTAGGGAGCTGACATGTGTCCCTCATTCCCTTTGTGTAAAGGGAGCTTGTGTGTGTGTGTGTGTGTGTGTGTGTGTGTGTGTGTGTGTGTGTGTGTGTGTGTGTGTGTGTGTGTGTGTGTGTGTGTGTGTGTGGCTTTCTCTCTCATCCCCTACAAGGTAGGCTCACCCCCTCCTATGTAGGGATTTGGAAAGACTTTTGGGACACACACAAAGCATCCAATGCCCCCCATGGTTGACCTTTGGACAGAACCTTTGAATTTTGGAACCTTAGCATTTTGGAAGTCTTAATGGGCTGAACCTCAGGGTCTTTTTAGCCCATTTTTGCACATGGCTCTTTTGCAGATGCCCCCCCCTTTGGATCCCTATTTTCCCTCCTTTGGATCCCTACTGTGGCCGGTCTGCTGGCTTAACCAATATTCTAGCTTTTTCTCCCCTGGCACTTCCCCATATTAAATGATCAGTTTAACATGAGAAAATCATTTAGGAGAATTAGATATTGATTATTATGACACTTTCTCTTGTCACAAACATGCAAAAAAGTCAAAGAGGTTCTCATTGAACACGCATATATGCACTCAGAGTTGCGTCTACAAAAAACGCCGACAGGATTTCCAACAAACCGACCAAATTGTAAGTTTTCTTACATGCACGATAGATTTTACACTTCACTCGTGTACTTTGTGTTTAACATGTAAGTTGCAGATATTTATCCTTCCGGCAAAGAAGACTGGCAACCAGTGGATTGCATTATTGGCAATTTTTATGCATTCCATGCAACTGTGGGAGAGCTAGTCTATAACACTAGCGCCAAAAGAGCGTTGGATGAAAGGGGGGCTTTGTTCTTTGACCACTTTTATAATGCTCCGCATTTTGCGCTTGGCTTTGAAACTCTAGAATATCTCCTGGTTCCTTTGAAGGACATTTTAGAGTGGCCATTCCCTTCATCTGAAGCCTCTAAGTGTTTCAGACTAAAGCTCCATCAGGTCTCGGGACACAACAGAGGAGGCTAAGAGCGGTCACCGTTAGGGTCATCAATGACGAGTTGGTGCAACCACCAAGTGGTGCTTTGTGTGTTTCAGAAGGTGTTCACTTGCCAGAGGGAGCTTTGCCAATGAATGTGCTCCCTATCGTCTCCATCAATGATCATCATTATATAATGCTTAATGAAATCATGGAACAATTTGAGTTAAGAGAGGACTACTGCCTTGCTATAGTTGCTCCAAGTCTACAAGAGGATGACAATATAATCGACCCTGCCAATGACAAGTATTCTATCATGGGTGCTCATGTAACAGCAGGTGAGTTTATCAAACCAACAGAGGCGCTAGCAATGATATACAAGGATGCAACCGCATGTGCCGCGACGCTTCCAACGAAGTCGGAGTTCAGGGCAGTACAGGAAAGTCTTGGAATCATAGATATGGGGAGAATTAGTCCATCAACAATATTGACGCCTTCCTCATGCTCTGCAAACGAGAGTACACTTGACTTATGGAATGCTGCATTACTCAAAGACGATGAAAATCAAAAGGTATACTATTGTGTAAATATTTTTTTGCTTCCCTATATGAGAGTTTCATGTGTATATACCAACACTTGGCTTTTATTTCTTGTAGCTCATAATCTATGATGATAAGTTCATTCCTCGTCCCGGTGGACGAGGTAAAGGAGACTTGGGAAAGAATTCCTCCCTTGGTCAGTACTTGGAGAATTTGAATGCTCCAAACTTCCTCTGCTTCCATTCCAACTTCTCCGAGGACAAGGTTGAATTCCCTCTTTTTGTACTAAAGACACTCTCAAGATATCTAGGAGGCGCGGCCATCAGATGGAACGCAGACAAGGTGATCCTGCTAGACAAGCAAGTAGCAATCTTAATTTTCTGTGTATGGCCTGCACAGTCACTACTTTTTGTCACATGTTGCATATGGTCTAACTTGGGGAATCATAGACCCACGCCAGTTGCCACAATATGGAAAACATGATCTGCTAAAACAAAAGCATCCAGTCATTCAACTTATAGAAGAGGCCCGTAGGTTGAGGCATCTGAGGAGATCCAATTTCTCGACCTCAACGTGCTTGCGACGGATGTTGATGATGAAACACGTCATTCAAAGAGACCAATGCACAAGGAAGAGGGTCCTTCAAATAAGGGCAAGAGTCCAGAATGTTTTATATCATTTCTAGATGACTAGAAATAAATAGAATGTATTTGTTTTATGCACCGAAGTTAGATTGATTATGTAGTAGTGTCTTGCAGTGTACTTTTTTTGTTGCAACCATCATTCAAATGAAAAGTTGAAATGATAGAGTATCAATGTCTTGCCGCATTTTTTATTTTGTTGCAACCATCACTCACAATATGAAAAGTTGAAATTACATAGGTTCTTTTAGATACATTAAGTTTGGTGTTTGGATCTTGCTATGGCTGAGAGTTATGACATAACTTGCACCGGTGTTGTCCAAACCCTTCCCACGTGCTATTTTTGTAGTTGTCAATCCGCACGTTGTCTAGCTACAGACGATAACTCCCATATCTCTTTTCCTTGCCGTTTTTTGGATAATCTCACCGTATGGACAATATGACTTCGTTTGACTTGTTCCTTGCAATGTGACTGTGCACTAGTTTCCGATACATCCATTGGTGTAGCTCCTCTAAGCTATTTGCTTTGTCCGCACCACCTCCATGTCGAGTGTGACTGAAATAACCAGTACGAGCTTGGTAGTGGGTTTTTTCCATGCCCTGTGTAGACCAAACAACCAAGCTGCCATATTGCCTTGCAAACCAAGGCATGTGATTACAAATAATGGGCTACACACAAAGCATGCAAACATTATAAGGATGAGTATTTTCAATTCAAAAGATTATCAAGTCATCAAACCAATTACAGTACCATGTAGTGAGTAATATGTTGATTTGTCCACTCTCTTATGAATGTCTTGTAGAAGATCTTCTCAGCTTCTTGGAATTTTGTATAGTCGCCATCAGTCCATGAGTTCAATTCGTAGAACTTGAATATTGCATCCAAGGTTTTCCATACCTTCGCTTTGCAAGTCCTTGCTGCACCATTGTGTGCATGGTCAACTATAGCATTGTGTAGATTTTTCACCTGTTGTATCGTAATGCTTGTCTTTCTTCTGCACTTTGGCTTTTGCGTTGTCGTTTAGTTGTGGGCACCGAAAGAAAGAGTCGGGCTTTCACACCACCAATGGACAGCTTCTTTGGAACATCCCAGCCATTTTTTGATTTCTTCTCATCCTGCTCTATCTCAACATGTCCTCCGTGCAAACCCATTTCTACGAAGGCCGTCTCTAAGGCTGACATTTCCCTTTTCTTCGCAGAGAGAGGTCGAGTGGTCCAGGAAAAACAAATATAGAGAAACATTAGTTTTTCTATTATTCTACAAAGTGCATGCATTGTGCATATGTGTACTCTAGATAGTGGGATATCCAAAATGGGTCAAAAGTTAGGGTTGCGTAGATGCCTATCCGGAGCTCTTCTCCAAAATGGTTTGTCAAGGATGTGAACCCCTCCCATGCAATACAAGCAAGGGCATTTGCTTGTTGCTCCTTTGGAAACATTGTATATGCATTTCAAGGTTTTTAGGTCTCCAACCATGTGCCACTCTACATTGTAGGATCCCATGCCCTCCACATCCAATTTCTTTCCATTTCTCTGTTCGCTTATTGTTTTTGGTATGTTTGTTGATGAAAAACCCAATTCAATATATCAAAATTCTCAGTGGTCACTTGAAAGGATAATTTTGAACTTATTATAATGCACATGCAAAAGCATTCAATTGAAACATAATGATAAATTATCTCAAACATAACTTTTACGCACTTTGAATGTTGCAAGAAGGAAAATGTTATGCTCAAACTGCACACTAAAGTTTCGAGGATCATATGGTCCAATGCTTGCATCCAGAGCTCTATTCATAAGTGTTATTGTGACTCGCTCAATCTTTGTCTCCTTTACAAGCTCACACTCATCTAGCTTGATGACAAACTTCAAGACGCCGTTGAACTCTTTAGGGGTAACATCGAACAACTGCAAAATGTAAGACTGTAGCGCGATCATATCATATAAAAAATTGTTATAATTGTCATAGACCATTTCTCCTCCTTTTGGTGATCTGTATGTTGATTCAATGTGGAAAGGACTTCCTAGCTTTTGAAGCACCTCCTCGTTGACTTCCCATCTTGTTTTTTTGAATAGAGAAAGGGTTTGGAAGTAGTGTGTGCTTGATGCAAAACTTTTTGATTTGTCTTTGCACAGACCTGAGTAAGAGGAGTTAGGAATCAAAACCCTTTTCTAGTGGAACAACACTACAAATGATGCAAAATCCTTTTCTAGTGGAACAACACTGCAAATGATGCTACATACTTGAAAATGGTAACATATCCCTTATTGGATATACTAGCTTCATCCAAAATTGATTGAACGTCACGTGTAGTGAGTTGGTTCTCATGTAAAAGGCTGTCAAGATGTTTAGCAACAATGTTACCATAGCACTTATCATCCAAGATGCCAGCTATGTTTTTGCAATTCAATATGAGCCTGTAATGGGCCAAGGAGGTGGTTGTGCAGCGCTCCACTTCCTTTTCAGGGTGAAGCAAAGATCTGTGCAAGCATGTTAGCAGTAAGAGATGTGAGAGTTTATGAATATAAACCTAAGAAGCATAGATGCACTCACTTGATGGTTTGCACTCTTTTCTTGATTCCTCCCAAGCCAGCTTTCAAGTCCTCGATGTCTCTTAGTTTTCTGTCTCTTTGGCAAATACCTAGTGTTGTTTTTTTTCTCTAAGTTGTTGCCTAAGCTCCTTGATGGTCTTTTTGTTGCCTTCAACCTGTTTAGCACATTACACAACTTTCTGGTGTAAGCGAACATTCTCGTTGTATACAATATCTCTCTCTTGTTGCAGAACGTCATTTCTTGTAGTCAATTGCTTAGTGTAGCCATACAAGCCATGGTGGCCATCTCTGACATAGTTCACTAAGGATGTAATAACCTTAAAAGGTGGAGTGGAGTTTGTGACGGGATGTTTTGGATACATTCTGCCATCCAGCCAAATGTCCACATTTTTCATGCCCTGTGATCTTAAGTTCTCCTTTGAAGCTTCAAAAAGCGTTTGCTGTTTGTTTTTCTTGTAGAGGGATTCATACTCTCGTGAGAGCTCTATGTGCATCTGATACACATCTCTCCTATTCCTTGTAGAAGGTTTTTGTGGAGAAGCTACAAGTGTCTACTGAGACATGACTGATCGAAACTATGTGCAGAAGGAGGTGGGGGTGATAGAAGAATGGTATTTGAATATCGTGCGCACGCTAGAAGAATGGCAATTTAAATATAGCGTGCACTATTTTAGAGAACACAAGAGGGAATGGGGTGAAGAAGGAGGCAAGGAAACAAAGCTTAGTTTTGAAGAATGCAAGAGATTGAGATATTCGGCATTGAATTCAGTAGCCACCACGCACAGTGAAGTGTTATCATGATTAGAATACTTTTTGGATTTTTTTAATAAAAATACCTTCCATGAATAAGATATCCAGATTTTAGAAAACATGTATGAAAAAGGGTTTAAATGAATTTTCTATTATCTCTCTCTACATTGACATGGCATTTCTTACAAGGCCCAAAGTTGAGTCCAAACTTTTCCTTATATTGGACCTCTTTAAAGCCTATCCCATAGGATTCAAGCACACCATGAGAGCCACATGGGGAGGATCTTGACATGTGTATTTTATGCTTCTTAAGATATCATGTTTGAATTGAACACTTCAAGCATCTAACCATTTAAGCATGGAAATTGTTTATATCTCTTGAGAGTTTATCTTTGAATTGAACACTTCAAGAAACTTAGTCATTTAAGCATGAGAAGCACCTCAAGCTTGGGAAAGGTTCCCACAAACACTTTAAGCACTTTAGTTAGCAACCACGACAAGCACCTCATGCTTGGGTAGGATTCCCACCTCGAGGTCAGCTCTAGCTTGCCTAAGGTCAAAGGACTTTTTAACACTAACCTTTGGAGGTATTTAATGAATCTAACCCTAAGGTCTTTTAAGCTCCATTAGATGCACGTTGCTCTCTGATAGACTGCCTCCTTTTGGACCCCTATTGAGATGTAACCACCTCTCCTCTTGATCCCTTGCTGAAGTAAATATAGAAGCACTTATTGCACATTGTTCTTTGGTAGACCGTTGTCGAGAAATTCACGGTCTTGCCAAAAAAGCATCAGGCTTTTGGCTGTGAAAGTTTGTGAGAGAACTCCAAAAACTATATGAAGGAGTTAAACCATAGATGCCATAAAGTATAAGGTTTGGAGGGAAGTGCAATCAAAGAAGCCTCACTCTTTCTCTGTTGTACTCACACACACAAAAAAAGAACACAAAAGAGAATATCAAAACAACACAAAGATGAAAACATCACGGCTATGGTCAAATCGTATCATGGGTAATATGAAAGTGTTAATAGATGAGTAATGGTGTTCAATCTTCTTTGCCGACCAAATAGCCTATAAATTGTTCTTTAGAATTGTATTTTTGTGCTTACCATAATATATATGTTTTGTCTAGTGATTGAAATTAATTGCATGTATAAATCCTCTTGATACATAGTAAGATAATTACACTTGCATCAAAAGAAAAGTTATGATCTATAAAAGGTAGTATGATGGGATCCGGTGAAAGAATTATTTCATGAGCCTTTCTGCGCCAAAGAGAAACACTATACATTGTTGAAAGTGTATTTTACGATTAATCCATACGTTAATTGTAATAGATCGCACAGAGTGGAAGTGATAGAAATTCACATCATGTGGATTATTCATATAGGATAACTCTAGTATATGCAAAATGTAGATACGAAAGAAGTGAAGAAAAGAGAATTTTCCTCCCAAGCCCTATTCTTGCCCATAGGCAATAAGGATACTGCGAAGAGAGATGTACCTGTAGCAAGAAGAACCTATAATTTGTAGAGAGAATGAATTTGTAAGAGTAAGAGAGATAGATTTGGTTAGAGAGGGAGATGAAATTAGAGATATATGTTGGATTAGATATGAAAAATAAATCAATAAGAAATATCAAAGTAGAACACATCTTACTTGACAAACCCTTTGTGAGTTATTCACCGTTTTTTATGGAGAGAGAAGAAGAGGGAAGACTTCAAGCCTTGATTAATGCACCAAGTTCAATACCTTCTTTGATTAGAGTTGATCTTCCAAGGATAGCTTACAAGATTGGCTAGTCTTCCTCTAGGAGAAAGTGTAGGCTTAGGCTTAAGCTTATGTTTATGACTAAGTACAATTAGGCATTATTACTCTCACTCCCTCATGAATTCATCTCATGAATGGTTTACAAAGAAGACAAGGTCCCCTTTTATAGGTGAAGGGAACCCCCAAGGTTTACACAAGAAAGAGAAGAGCCAGTGTGAACAGGAACTGGCAAAGTTTGAAATGAGTTGTCCTTGCATGATGTGGGCAGACTGAGGTCCAGTATTTTAATTATATCTCCTCAACCGTGGATCCAAATAAAAAAGTAAAAATAGGGGAAACAATTTCAGCTCAAAAGCTACGACTCCCATTTTATATACTTTTTTCAATTCAGATTGAAACCTTGTGTAAAAAAATCATCAAAATAGGATCTAGTATTGGCAGCAAAAGTCTTCTTGTGGTCCCCTTAGCCTAAAATTTCATTTCATTCCAATGGACATCTCATGCAATATGAAAGCATGACATTGCTCTTTGACAAAGTTTTGTAACCATGCTTGCAATAATGCATTAAAATAGGTGTATATTTGAGAATCATGCAAGCTAGTGTCCCACTAGGATTTGATTCCTTCGTAGTAGATATTAAAAGAAAATATAAGAAAAATATAAAAAATACAATAGAATATATATATATATATATATTGACAGTTACCCTCGATATAGTATCTAGCTAGGGTGTGAGATAATAATGAGATAGTACAAAGAAAGAACCAATGCTTTTTGGCCCTAGTTAAACAGGCGCAATGCAAGGAGATCTTCCTTGCTAAGCCCCTCTTGCGAAGGTAGTACATTCCATGTGGGAATTGTACCTTCAATCGAAGTCACTGGATTTTGTCCGTACATTAGCTCCACAAGCATATATCCAGTTATTGACCTATGTGTTGTACGATCAGTCCATAAAGCATATGGTAATAGTTTGGATACTCACCAACTCTTCCTTTGCAAGCTTTGGCCAAAGCTTTGATGATCGGAGGATGCCCTCTTTCACTCTTTCCATTGCCTTCAGGGTTGTAAGCTATAATAAGAGAAAGGTTGATCCTAATCTGAAAAAGAACTCCCTTTCTTCCTTGGCTAATCTGTTTTCAGTGATCTTTCTCACACAACCATAATGGCAAATCATCTCATCAAGAAGGAATTTTCACACATCTTCCGTGGTTTTAGCTCTTAATGCTCTCCCTTCAACCTGGTTAGTTAAGTCCTCTTGTGCAAAAACTAAGTATCTCATTTGCAAGAGTCCTAAAGGCATTGTGACTAGATCCACAACCCATTTATAGTGCATGACTGACTAGTGGATAAGTTGGGTGCAATCCATCACGATGTCAAACATTTGAATACATTTGACAAGGTACACATGACTCTACAAATTGAGATACATCTTTATACATACCCTTCCACTAGTATTTTTCTCTACAAATTGAGATACATCTTTGTACATACCCTTCCACTAGTATTTTTCTTTCAACTTGGAGAAGGTTGCCCACACACCCCTGTGTCCAGCCCATAGACTCTCATGAAACTCTTGCATAAGCTAGCTTATTGTCTCTTTTTTATATATAACCCTTTGTGGTATAGCGCCCTTTTGTTTAGGATTCTTCCACGAGTAACCATCCCTCAAAAAGTACCCATATGTTTTCCTGTTGCGTGTCCTCTTGAATTCTTGTTCAGACCAATCATCTTGTTTTGCTAGAGTACTCAAGTAGCTTCCAATATGCCTGCCAATCACCTTCATAAAGCTCTTTCAAGAACAATTCAAGTGGATTAGTCATGCAGACATTGTTACCTTTAACATGAGAGATAGAATAGCACTTTGTTTCTACATCATCTTGTTAGAAAATAAGACGTAGCTAAATAGATTTTTGAGTAGATTACTTAATGGAGAGAGATAGATTTCACACATAAGAGATTATAGAGTAGAGAGAGAGAGAGAGTACACACGATATACGTGGTTCACCCAATGTGGGCTACGTCCACGGGAAAGCTTTAGCACTTCAAAAGAAGAAGTAGTTTACAAAGGGATTAAACCCTTGATAGAGCTCCCGCCTTGCTTCACTCTCACCACCTCACACTCACCTTGTTGCATCAACTTCACACTATGAAATGTGTGTAGAAATGGCCTCCTTTTATAGGCCAAAAGGGTTGCCCTCTCTTATAAGAGACAGCCATGTGTAGCCGCCCTTGTGCGAATAAGTCCAAATCAGAAATCCGCCCATGTGTGGCCGCCCTTGAGAAGACAAGTCCGCTTTTGATTTCGGCCACTGGCCACCGGCCATTGACTTCCGACCACCGGCCATCGGCCATTGACTTCCGACCACCGGCCATCGGCCATTGACTACCGGCCACCAGTCAACCGACTGGTTGTTTTCCGACCACTTTCCAACCGCCGTCCGGCCATAATATTCCGGCGAAAAGGAATATTCTGGCGAAAAAAAAAAGTCTCGGGAGCCTCTGTCCCCGAGGCCTCTAAAGTTGCCCCTGATTCTTGTCCGTGAAAATTTTGGTTTCCGGTGAGTGATTTTCCTTCATGCACGATGGCTTCTCCTCATAATGGGGGCCTTACAAATGTGCGCTTTTACCACAGAAAATTACAAGGGTAAATCAGGCTCCATACTTAACAATCTCCCTCATCTTTGAATCATCTACATACCTTGCCCTTGATAGCATATCTGCCACTGTATTGTCTTTACTTGCAATGTGCTTAAACTCGGGATGTAAGGACTTAATGTAGGAAATCCACCACAACATATAAATGTCTGGGGTTGAGCAGCTTGTAATCATCCCAAGAAGTGGTAGACAATCTGTTTCTACAACCACACATGCACCAATTAGGGACTCTTTTCCATTTTTCAAAGCTGTAACCATACCCCATAACTCTCTCTTTATCTGTGTGTGCGCTCCTTGCCGCACTGTCGAAGCAAGGGACTTGCCAATACACCGTATGCGAGCCACAAACAGCTCCAAGCACACAACAAGCCTAAACTAGCAAGCTCAAGAAAACAAAGGGTGTGTCACTCACCGCTCTACGCTCGCCTTCGTGGTGGATTCCTCGCCGCGATGAAGAAGAAGCTGCAGTCGTGCCGCGCTCAACCGCTTCGCCGTCGTCGTGCCTTCGTAATGCTCGATCGCACACACACTCTCCCTCTCTCTCTCTCTCTCACACACATACACACAAGGAGGTGAAGAAGAAGAAGAAGATGGAGATGGAGCAAGAGCACTCTTCAATTGCACAAATGAGAGAATGAGTAAAAATTAGGTTTAGTTGGCTTTTATAGGAGCTCACCCCATTCACACTTGGGCGCCCATGCTTAACCAACTAATCCCTTGAATGTCCAAGTTAAAGTGCGCCTCTCATCGACGATCACTCTACCTTTCCCTATTGGTCCGACAAGCCCGGTACCTGACTCTACCAAATACATAATACATGTCCGTCGTAGGTGATGGGTGTCCGTGTGCCATGAGGGTTAACATGCCCCCCTTCCTGATGTAGATTCCGTCCTCGGAAGCTATTGAGTTGAAGCTGGTTCGTCGAGGTGGAAGAGCATTTGAGATGAATGTCCTTAGCCTTCTTCAGTCACTGCAAAATCAAACAACAATGGCACAGTAATTGCATTCTCTTAAAAAGCATATGCAGTTTTAGGTAGACACATTGATTGGTAAAAGAATTTCAAACAATTTGTTAGCAATGAACATTAAATTGCAATGTAATCAAATGCATAAACTGATGTAAAGGCAAAAAATTAAACAAGTCTGGGGTCGCTAATTTGACGGTCGAAAAGCACTAGAGATCGAATATTAATACCATGGGTAAGCTTCTTAATTTTTTGTGGTCAATTAAGTTGTTTAATCGCGAGAGCCAAGTATTCATGTTCAAGGGCTGACTAGAGGCTATATCTAGAAAACCTTGTAGTTAAGCTACCATAAAAGGAATTTCTCATGAAATCATCGCCTGACTGATTACTTTTTCTTTGACCCCCCAAGGTCTTTTCACAGTGATTCAATTATGATGTGTGTGCTTATTTTGTATGCCTTGGGTTTTTTGCTTTTCAAGGAAAAGCGCCCACGCTGGGAACCTCTAGGGCTCTAGTACCATAGGCGATACATGTGAGTGAAGTACCAAATCAAGCTAGGATTTCTCTTCCAGCTTAAAATTTTACATTGTGGCACTTTGATTTTTTGTTTGTTCATTTTCATCATTTTAATTTTGTAACTTTGGGGGGTCATATAACACTGTTACCCTCCCCAGGCTCATCACATTAGTAAACTCCCTTTATAATACTTAAGCTAAAGGTCAATAGGGTTAAGCCCACTAGAAAGCCCTAGTACATTTCATACAATGCTGCCTAAATCGGATTAAGAACCTAAGTAACCATTGCTTATTAGGAAGGCATTCCCCATGGTATTAAGAGAAGATTTCTAACACCTAACTTGGTCAAACTAGCTTAGTCGGACTGCTTGATTTTTACACCTAAACAAGTGATTATGACAAAACATTACATTGAATTAAATGTTTGATACTAAGCCAATGCGCTGAATATTATGCTACCGATCACAATCAAAGCAGACAAACATGGATGCAAAAAAGATAACGGCAATGCTAATGGATAAGAAACACCTGTTTGTGTTGATGGTCGTGCTTGATTTGAAGGTTCCATGAAGGTCCAAATCCTATCAATAGCAACACGCTCCTGTACACACTATGAAACAAAAACAATACCTCTAGGAGGCACATCAGTGGGAAAAGAGAACTTTGTTAATCACTCAACTCTAAAACAGAAACACTCCTATCGTACTAATCTTACCTACCCTCCATCACTCAAGTGATGAGGATCAAAGGTGTTTTATGGCATAGGTTTCTGTTTCACTGTACCAAATGTGACATGTGTAGGTCTGAGTCAATGTTTTGACTTTTATTGTGCATACTCGTTTGCTAATTGCTCTTGCTCTTTTTTTTTTTTTTTTTTTTTTTTTTGTGAGTATAAAGCTTTATATGTACATTCCCTAAGATCGGAGATTAAGAGGTCAGGGAAAAAGGTTGAGAGGGAAACAAATGAATGATGGATGTCCACACACACTCCCCCCTTCCTTGGGTAGATCATACCGTTTGAAATGAGCTTGTCACCCTTTGAAACCAATTGTTCCAGTTGGTAATAGGTGAGGATTTTTGCCAGTAGTTTTCTATTACCCTAGGTGCCTCGTCAAGCTGCAAGGGTGGCAAGGTACTCTCCCAGGATTTTATTTGCAACGTTGTTGTAGGTGGTGAACTTACCCCGGAAGGTGCAAACTCTTTCGTGCTTGGATGGATATGTACAGTGGTAGGTGGAGGTTGTGTCGAAGCTTCTATTTGCATATAGGAACTACATGAAGAGCAAGAAGCTTCATTTGATTTCCCTGTTCCTGAGCTAGGTGGGACAAATCGTTCTTTCTTTGGTACCCAAACTAGCTCTAGAACGGGTGTGTAACATTCCATGATTTTTTCCTTTCCGCGATTTTCAATTTGTTTTGGAGCCACAGGATTGGGTTTACATGGGCCAAGTGACAGGTAAGAGTACACTTTACGTTTGGGCACCCAGATTTGATCATTTCCTTCATAGTATCCTTGGGCTTCCAATAGTCGTTTAGGAATCCAACGCAGCGTTTCTTTACATTTCTTGGAGTGAGTGGTACGGTTCTTGCTAGGTTTCCGTTTTTTTGCATCAACCATGCTCACTACAGAGGTTTTAGGGACCCACTTATATGTTTTCTCTGTTATATTAGGATGGTTCTTGTGTGTCTCAAGCTTTCTTTCAACTACATTAGTTGAAGCTCTAGAGAGTTGGGCTATGGGGACGTATGGTTCAACCTCCTGGACATGCAATGTCTTGGGTTTTATTTCCTTGGGCAATATCTCAGGGACTATGGCTTGAGTGGTAGGGCTAAGAGTTGGTTTTTGCGTTGTAACACCCCCAGTCCCCCAATCAATAGTGCATTTGGTGGCTATCATCCACGTGCGGCCTAGGTTTATATTACCCTCCATAGTTCCAGTAGGCATGACCAAAAAGTCTTGAGCTACCACCCCATTGTCATAACTGACAGAAGTGTGCCAGATTCCAAAAACCGCAGTTTTTTTCTTGTTGACACCCTTGACTTGGATAATACTCTCAGATAGAGGTGGCTTCCCTAACTGACACCACACCCCATAGGATATCAGATTGTATTTAGCACCCGTGTCCAATAAGGCGTTATATAGCACTTTTCCATAGGCACTATTTAACTCAATGGGGTATCGTAGAGGTGTGTCAGAGTCCAACCCATCCTCTTCGATTTCCACGTGGAATGCATTTGTGACCCCAAGGTTAGCCTCTCGTTTTTGTCTTATACGTTGTTGTCGCTCCTTAGCCTCAGCTTGAGCTTGTATCTTGTTTAACTCGGTTTGTGCTTTGGCGGCCTTCTTTTGATGAATGGCCCGTAGTTCTTCTTGGCTTAAAGGATCATAATATCTTTTGAATTTACTCCCATTGAGGAATCCAATGGTTTCAACTCCATCAAGAGTTTCCACACGAAGGGTACCTTGTGGGGTAATTTCACATACTCTATATGGTCCTTTACCAGCATATTTCAACTTTTTCTTCTCTTTACGTACTCCATACATAAGGACTTTATCACCAACTTTGATATCCTTGTCCTTCACATGGCGATCAAACCACTTCTTTCTCCTATCCTTTTCCACAAGAGCATTTTGCACAGCCAACTGTCTCTCTTCGTCTAGTTTTTCTAAGATAAACAAACGCTCGGTTAAGGGGTTACCATTCCATCCTTCTTGCGAAGCTACCCTAAGACTAGGAATGACAAACTCCCAAGGCATAACCGCTTCTTGGCCGTATACCATTTTGAATGGCGTACAATTAATAGCCACTTTATAAGCAGTACGATAAGCCCATAGAGCAGATGTCAACTTCAAATCCCAATCAGTGCGATGAGCTTCTACCGTCTTGGTTAAAATAGAGATTAGAGTCTTGTTGGTGCTCTCGGCTTGTCCATTAGCTTGCGGGTAATAAGGTGTAGACTTATGGTGGGATATCATAAAGGTCGTGGTAAGCTCTCTTATTACCTCATTTATAAAATGGGTACCATTATCACTAACAATTTCAAAAGGGCAACCAAATCTTGTGATAATGTTCTCAAAAAGAAACTTAGCTGTTGTCCTCGCGTCAGCTTTTTGTGAAGCCTTAGCTTCAGCCCACTTTGTTACATAGTCCGTAGCAACTAGAATATATCGAGATTGAGTGTTGCGAGCTGCGGGACTAATTGGACCTACAAAGTCTAAGCCCCATTTTTCAAATGGTTGGGTTACTTTAATAGGATGTAAGGGCATTCTGTCCTTGCGCTGTGTGGTCTTGTAACGTTGGCACTCATCACACCCTTTTGTAAAAAGTGATGCATCCTTAAATAAAGTTGGCCACCAATAGCCTGATTGCAGCACCTTTCTAGCAGTCAGGTCCCCTGAAAAATGTCCTCCTGCTATGCCCATATGTGCTTCTTGCAAGATATACAAATATTCATCCTCGCGGGCACAACGCCTAAGAATATCGTCCTTGCCTAATCTATACAGGGTTCCGGCAATCAAACAATAGGATTCACATTCTTTTACTAGCCTTCGAGCGATATCCTTACGAAGTTCCTTGGGTGGAAAACCATTAACTAAAAAGTTAACAATGTTCTCACTCCATTCAGGCATAGTCTCAACTATGAATAGGGAAGTATCGGGTAATTCATCATCAACTCCTGTAGGGGCTTCACCATTGGGTATGCGAGACAAATGATCAGCCATGACGTGCCTTTTACCGGGTCTCACTACAATCGTGAAATCAAACTCAAGAAGAATTAACAACCATCGTGTGATTCTTCCTGTGGAGCATGGCTTGTTTACCAGATACAGCAACGCTTGATGATCCACATAAAATACAAACTTGTTTGCCAGAAGGTAGTAGCGAAATTTCTTTACTGCATAAACCATTGCCAAACCTTCTCGCTCTGTAGTGGTGTAGTTCCTTTCAGCATCGTTCAATTGACGGCTTGCAAAGCTAATGGGATAGTCCAATTTATGTTCTCCTGGTTGAGTGAGAACACACCCAATAGCAAAGTTTGATGCATCAATATGCACATGGAAAATGACATCCCAGTTAGGTGTCCTTAAAATCGGAGCACTTGCTAGTGTTTTCTTCAATTGTTCATAGGCCTGGTCACACTCTTCAGTCCATTTAAATTCAATGAGAAGCTTGTACAAAGGACGTGCTATCTCAGCGAAAAAAAAAATAAACCGTCGATAATAACCCACGTGTCCCATGAACCTTTGAACTCCCTTGTAATTGGTTGGTGGTGGTAACTCTAGAATCACTTTAATTTTGCTCTCATCGGTTGAGATACCATTCTTGGATACTATATGCCCTAAAATAACTCCATGCTTGACCCAAAATTGGCATTTGAACGGGTTCAATGAGATACGATATAACCTACATTTTTCAAACACCTTCCGCAAACATGATAGATGTTCTTTCCAAGAAGAGTAAACACAAAGGTCGTCTAAGAAAGCTTCACAAAACTCTCTCAAATATTCTTTAAAAGCAGTGTTTATTAATCGTTGGAATGTAGCAGGGGCATTTGTTAAGCCAAAAGCCATCACACGAAATGCAAACACGCCAAATTCTGTGATGAAGGCAGTTTTAGCTTGGTCCTCTAGCGCTATCGTGATTTGGTTGTAGCCTGAGTACCCATCTAGAAAGCTATAAGCTTCCTTGCCTGCAACTCTTTCGAGTACATGTTCGGAATATGGTAGGGGGTAATGGTCTCTTCTAGTAGCTGCATTAACTTTTTTGAGGTCCACGCACACCCTGAGTTTCCCATTCTTTTTTGGCACGATAACTATTGGCGACACCCATTCAGAGTGTTCAATAGGATATATGAACCCACATTTGATAAGCTTTTCTAGTTCTTCTTGAATGATCTTTGCGTACTTAGGATTCATCGGGTAGGGTCTTTGTTGTACGGGCTTCGCAGTGCTAATCATAGGGATTGTATGTTGGACCACAGAAGGCGGAACACCTTTCATATCATGGTATGTCCAAGCGAATACGTCCTTGAATTCCTTGAGAAGCTCTTTGAGGACCGCCTCTTCAACTTCTGTGAGGTCTTGGGCAATAAAAACAGGTTTTGATTCTTCACCGGGGTCAGCTAATTCTATTTCTTTAACTATTGCCGGACCATCATAGATTCCATTATTCCCATCGATAGGTATTCTTTGGGCTTTTGTGTACACAACCTTTGCTTCCCCTGTGGTGTAAGATTTGAAATGTTCTGGTGCAGGGTGCAAGTCTGTGGATTCTGGTTGTGCGTTGGTTTGTGCTTCCATTTCTGCTTTCTTGTGTTGTCGAGCTAACTCTTGGTTTTGACGCCTCCTTGCAGTGCGGCTCAACTTTGGCTTGTCTATGATCTCTAATTGGGCTATGTCATGGGGTCGTGGTCTACACCACATAACATTTTGGAGATATTCACCCCAATTGTCTACCAATTTTCGATGAGCATCGCATGCTCCTATATAACTGAGCCATTCTGCTGAGGATCTCTTCTTGTTTATCCTAGCACGTACATTGGCTCGATATCGACGCCTCTTAAGGTTTTTCTTTTTCTTATTTGAGACCTGCTTTTGATTTGCATTTAGATCTGGCTCACTAAAGAAGTCCTCGTTGGTGTCCTCTTCACTCTCGGAGGAGCTATCATCGGTTGATGTGCTCGATCCTTCCGAATGTTTTGACTGTGAACTTGCTCCACTCTCTAATTCATGAGATTCAGAATCCGTTTCACTCTGGGAGTCAGTGTCCAAGTCGTGTTGGTCAAAGTCTTCTATTGAGCTATCAGTGTCACTGTCAGATTGGTCCACAATTGCCTTGCCCTTAGAAGATGCATGTATGGCACTTATCATGTTCAGAGGTGCAATTTGTGGTACCTCTTCCCCCTCTGGTGTGACCCAAGTGGTTCCTCTATTTCCCCAGGTATCTATGGTTGCAGCTAGGTGTACCCAATCCACATTGTCCGACTCAGTCATCCCAGGTAGGATATCCATATAAGGAGAATCTTGGCCAATGTCTGTATCCTTCTTACAAGTGTAACAATATTGTAGTGGGGCCGAGTGAACTGTGGTGTCAGAGCGATGATCAATAATGGTTTTACTCCCTAAGGGGTGTACCTTACCAGTCACCAAATCCACTCTAAGGACAGAGTCTTGGAATTGCAAATAGACATGATTTTTAGACCAATCGTGAACCATTTGTGCTTCCCTCATGAATGGTCGTCCTAAAATCATTTCATATGACATAAGGTGTTTAGAGAAATCCATTACAATGAACGTATGTCGCACCTTGTATCCTAGAACTTTGATCTTAAGATCCTTGAGCATCCCCATAGGTTTGGCTATGGTACCATTTGCCATCTTTACCACAATGTTAGTAACACTGAGGCGGGGTTTTCCCATGGATTCCCAACAATCTTTTGTAACGATGCTAACTCCCGCACCACCATCAAGAATTCCCTTTATAGTTAATCCCTTGGTAGTGATGGGTAGGGTCGCATTAGACTCGTCGCCTTCAAAATACTGCCCTAATTCGTTAATGGGTACCTCGATCACAGACTCGTGTCCATCTAAGTCAAGTGATTGCACATGATTTTCCTCATCAATCATAATCGAGTCAGGCCTATTTGGTTGCGCAAACTGCGGTAATCCCGTTCGTAGCTCTCCGTTAAGGAATGCTCAAAGTGCAAGGAATAACTCAGGATCTCCATACAGCTTTGCTATGATCGTGGTTCGGACCTCAGAAGACATGAAGTCCACTAGTTTGGCAACATTCATTGGCGTTTTGCAGGGTGTAGGCCCTTGACTAGGAACTGGTGAGGATGGAATCTCATATTCCTCAATGGGATCAGGTATTCCTTCGTTAAACATCCTTTCCAATAAGAAGGGTGTATGCTCACTTTCTGATGTCCCGTCCTCACTCCCTTCTTGGATGATACTAGATATGGCTAACGGTCTATGGTTCATGTGGGGTGGATGAACTTGCGTGGGAAACACTGTGTCATGAATTTTGATATGCATGGGTTCTGGTTTTAGTTTCCTTTGAGTCTCCTCCACTAAACCTCTTAGATGTTTCACCTGCTCAATCTCGTCTACTGGGTTTGGATACGTCCCAATCTTCTTTTTACGATTTTTCCCTTTTTGCCCCTGCGGTTTATCTTGGGGGTCTTGGATTGGATTTGGAAACACTTGTGGTGTTTTCAGAGGCTCTCTCCTTTAGAAACAACCTACGAAGGGTAGGGTAGATTGTTTTCTCGTCCACCCTTAGGGTCCTATACCAATCTCCAGCCTTCCCACTTAATGTCAAGCTTAAGGCGTTGCACTTATGTAGTTCGTTGCGTTCCCCTAAGGAATCACATACTTGTTCAAACACTTCAATGTGTTTTCTAGCATCTTCGTCCCCATTGAATTTTTGCGTGAGTTTGGCAATTTGTACTGCCTTACTTCTAGGCTCTCTATCAGATGCGTGACGCATATTTTCCGCGATAGATCGACCTATGGTTTGAGCAAACGCTGCCAAGTCACCTATGTGAGGAGGCAGGGCCGGTGGAGGTACTCTTGGAATCATATGTGGGAGAGGAACGGGTACCGGTCTTGGCATATGTGTGGATGATGCAGGATATGGAACATAACCGGGCATAGGTCCACTTGGATAAGGGCTAGGGAGCGGCACTCGAGGAGCATAAGCAAGTGGTACAATTGGAGGTGTGGGGGCCATGTGTGCATAAGGGGCTAGAGGCACATATGGTCGAGGCCCCATATTAGGTACTACGACACTAGGTAGTGGCACTGCGCTAACCGTAGATGTCATCGGTACATTCTCTGTCAGGCTTATCCCTGGAGTGAGCACTGTGTTTTCCTTAATAGAGGGTTGAGCCAAGTTAGGGAAGCTAAAGTTTTCGCTCGGAGGCTCAGATTGCATAGAGACCCCAGGTGAAATGACGTAAGATGGGTCCATGGGGCTCATTAGAGGAGTCTCCATTTGAGATAGAGTAGGCTGTTGAGCCTTGCTCGTATCCAGAAATCTCATGGGGCCAGTTGAGAGTATATTTACCCCTCGGTTTTGCCTTTCTAATTGAATAATGCCATGGATAACATTACAGATCATTTTCTGTTGATCTTCGATGCTCGTGGCACTAGAGGTGGATTGTACAATCTCTATCCATCCTACATGGTAGGCGTGGCCAGAGTGTAGATCCGTCAACACCTCAGTGTGGAGGTTGTATGTCCAATGATCATTAATGAACAATCCTTCTAGAGTCGACGTGTTAACGGTTTCTTGTGAGGTAGAAGCAATGTTGCTCCCCGTGGTTTTACTTGCCACCAACGGTACTCTAGAGGGAACTTCTGAAGGAGGCAGCTCAACAGGGCCTTCTTGGTAAGAAGTTGGTAGGATATCCACATGGACACTCTTTGGGGGTGTGGGGTCCACGTGCGATGTGAAAGGAGAGTCCACTTCCCCACCCCCTTCGTGTGCTTCATTTGCATCAGGTTCCGAGCGAGTAGCTCTACCTAATGTTTCCATGAAACGGCTAAACATACTAGTACTAGGCTGTGGAGCTTCGGGAGGTGCATGGCCTTCTCTCTCAGTGTTTTGGTTAGGGTATGCTTCCATGATTTCTGAGTCGGAGGAGGAATCACTAGCGGCTATTTTAGGGTCTTGGGTGGTGCTACCTTGTGTCCCCGCTGAGGGTCTAGAGCTTATCGTGGATGGGTAATGGGTGTCCGTATGAACAGAGGCACCCTCAATATGCTCGTGTTCTAGCACCCGCCCAGAGCGTAAGTGCATGTGCTTTTGATACCCTAAGGTGTCAAAAAGCTGCTCTAGGAGGCCTTGTGACTAGTTTTTAGCGTGTCTTTTGTTTGTTTTTTTGCTAGATTTTTTTGAGCGTGTCGTGGAATGGGCCGTGTGATAGCTCAAAACGAGCGTATCGGTCAGAGGGTCGTGCCATGCTTTACAGCCCTCCGTTTGGTCACTCTATGCCCTCGGAATCCCTAAAACTGTCAATTTCCAGTAGGGAACTAGGCCCAAACTAGAAAGTCTAAGGGTGCAAGTGGGAAGAGAAAGGAGGAGAGTGGAGGACTTGTCCCACATGCTCTCATTCTCTCTTGAGGGAGTAGGGTATATATATAAGAGTGAGTCTAGTATATATCATAAGATTGAGGACTGAGGCCTGGGCTTGGGCTTGGGCTTGGGCTTGGGCTTGGGCTTGGGAAAATGATCCCGATCTACCTTTTATACAAACCAACCCGTACGTTTTAAGAGTCGTGTTTTTTATTTTCGAAAAATATCGCCGCCCACTCGCTCGCGTTTTTAATTTCCGAAATTTTTCCTTTTAAAATTTTAATAATTTTTTTTTCCCAAAATAATATTTTTTTCTTTTAAACTTTTTTTTTTTTTAATTTTTTTTTTTATTTTTTTTTTTTGACGCAGAAAAACGCAGCAATTAAAAAAATGCAGAAAAACGCAAAAAAGCAGAAATTGCAGAAATTGCAGAAAACTGACAGAACAACGCAAAAAAATGCAGAAAATGCAGGAAAACCGCAAAAAAATGCAGAAAATGCACAGAAATTGCTGAAAATGCAGAAAATGCAGAAAAAACGCAGAAATTGCAGAACTTGACAGAAATTGAAAACGCCGAACTTGAAATTGCAGAAATTGAAAAACGCAGACAATAGCAGAAATTGAAATTTGACAGTAATTGCAGAAAACGCAAAAAACAGATATCTCCACACACCCCTTCCCTGCCTTTCCTATGATAGAAATTGCACCACAAGGAAGCGTGAAGTGCTAACCGAGCTTAGTGTAGGGCATATCCCCGGCAGCGGCGCCAAAAATGTGCGCTCCTTGCCGCACTGTCGAAGCAAGGGACTTGCCAATACACCGTATGCGAGCCACAAACGGCTCCAAGCACACAACAAGCCTAAACTAGCAAGCTCAAGAAAACAAAGGGTGTGTCACTCACCGCTCTACGCTCGCCTTCGTGGTGGATTCCTCGCCGCGATGAAGAAGAAGCTGCAGTCGTGCCGCGCTCAACCGCTTCGCCGTCGTCGTGCCTTCGTAATGCTCGATCGCACACACACTCTCCCTCTCTCTCTCTCTCTCTCACACACACACACACAAGGAGGTGAAGAAGAAGAAGAAGATGGAGATGGAGCAAGAGCACTCTTCAATTGCACAAATGAGAGAATGAGTAAAAATTAGGTTTAGTTGGCTTTTATAGGAGCTCACCCCATTCACACTTGGGCGCCCATGCTTAACCAACTAATCCCTTGAATGTCCAAGTTAAAGTGCGCCTCTCATCGACGATCACTCTACCTTTCCCTATTGGTCCGACAAGCCCGGCACCTGACTCTACCAAATACATAATACATGTCCGTCGTAGGTGATGGGTGTCCGTGTGCCATGAGGGTTAACACTGTGGATAGTTTTTTTGGAGAGCACTTAGTACCTTTGCTCCAAATCTCACCACATATCTGTGTCCTTCTTCGTCATCTTGCCCTATTGCCCACCCAATCCCAGTAGGACTAGTGTCTACTTTCATAATTATTGTCCTTTGACACTCATAGTCTAGCTTTCTCAAAGTTGGTACTGACTGGAGAAACTCCTTTAGCTTTCTCATGGCTTTTACATGTGCTTCTGTCCATCTATTTTCGTTTGGAAGATAACCATCCTTCAAGGTGAATGGTTCTTTTTTCTTCCTTAATGGAAAAACTGTAATTACCTACTCAAAGTCTCGGTCTATAGCATACTCATCTATCATAAAAGATAGATTATTGTGAGTGGCTATAGACATAATCTTTACCCTTGGCCATTGTTAAAGTGCATCAACCACTTGATTGTGCTTGCCAGCAATGTGAGCAATATGAAATTTAAATTGCAAAAGAAAATTTGCCCACCTCATTTGTTTGTCGGAAAGCTTGGTTTGCATCATGAGGTTCCTTAGGCTTTGTAATCCATTTGTAGGATGAATGGAGCCCCCAAGAGAAAGTGTTTCCATGTGTCTAGGGCATGTAGAATAGCTAAAAGCTCCGTTTTGTATATGTCCAAGACCCGTTCATCTATATTGAGCCTTAAGCTCTCATATGCTATGGCATCCCCTTCTTGAAGCAAGACTGCTCCAAGGCAATTGCCACCACAAGCATCACATTGGATGTCAAATGGCTTTGAGAGATCCGGAAGCATGAGCATTGGTTGGGAGGTAAGCTTCTCTTCAGGGATTTAATATTTATGTAATTATGACAAATTTTGTGCGAATCACAAGGTCTTATTGACACATTCACATGATTACACTAAATATGATCACAAAGAATCCAATTAAGGGCGACCTGGAAACCCACTAAAATCCCGTTGGGCTTTTCCATTTTCCTTGCGGGCCCGCCGAGAATACTAAAAAGCCCGGTGGGCGTGCATAATTATATATATGCGGGTCCGATCGAGCCTGCTGGGTGTTATTTCTTTGTTTCATCTTCACACACACACACACAGAGCTCGTCGACCACCTTTGCAGGTACGTCGAGAGGAGAGAGGACAGAGGGAGAGAGGGGGTCGTGTGGGAGCATGCTCTGCGTCGCAGTGCGCGACATTAGCAAAGTAACTGACCACACGATCCGGGTATGTGTTGTGTGTGTGTATGCGTTGTGTGGTAGAGTGCCTTTTGTCGTATTTCACGGCAGTGATAAGGTACCCTACCAAACAATGGGAGTGTGTGCGTAAGCTGTCCTACGGAACATTGCTTATCATGGGGGCATCACCTCGGCGACGCGGAGAAGATGGTATCCTTGTGGTAAGTATTGGCTTATTGTCTGGGTACTACATCGGTAACGCGGCGAATCTAGTATCCTTATGGTAAGTCAACTTCCCTTCCCCTTTCCCAAAAAACATATGGGCATCGATTGATAACGCGGCTATATGATGTGTGTATGCAAGCCATTATTTCTCCTTAGATTCAGGTGGCACTCAGTCGATAACGCGGCTAATAGAGTGTCGTTTGTTAGAAGCATCTGTTTTTACATAAATGTGGTGTTCAGGTTGTTAATCTGACTATACAAACGTCATATAATTTGTATGTGCATGTGCATTTAATTTTTTAAGTATTAAGTATATGAAATACTTGGTCGGTAACGCGGCTGTAAAGTGTATTTCATATACTGTTTGAATTGTTTGATTTTGTTGGTTTTAACTATACATATGAAATTATATACTAGCTAATCATATTCAAAAGAATACTTAATTCATCAATCATCGCTATTTTAAATGCTCCATGTATATAGATTATATGCAAAAAAGTATTTGCACACAAATTGCATGTCAGATATTCTTTTTTATCTTTTTAAAGTACCTCAAGCATTCTCGCTATTTTTAATGATTCACTTACATAAATTCTCTGTAAAAACGAATATGCACACAATTTGCATGTTAAATATTCTTTTCATGTTAAATTTGCGTGTTGAATATTCTTTTGTACCTTTTTAAAGAGCATCAATTATCATCGTTTTTTTTATTGCTATATTTACATAAATTCTATGTAAAAAAGTATGTGAATACAATTTGCATGTTAAATATTTATTTCTATCTTTTTAAAGATCAAGACATTCTTTGCAATTTTCTAGTTCAATTTGTATACTTCCAATGTTTTGAATGTTTTTGAAGTCTTTAAGTCGGTGCGTGCTTTGTTTGAATTAGTATGTGCGTACGAAGAAAAATATAAGTTAAAAATTCAATATATGTTGAAATGTGCCAGATTGTTAACATGTATTGTTTGATCTTAATTAAGTTCTTATAAACCACTTGTTTGATCTGCATTTTACACATGTAGCAGATTGCAATCTTAAGTGAGGGTTGTTTTCAACTTTTATCAATATTTCCTTGTACATTTCTTAAAGTCTTCAAGTGGTGGTTAAGGGTTTGCCTGAAATAGTGTGAGAATGTTAGTGTCATTTGCAACCATGAATTTGTATTTGATATGCTTTTTTTTATTGTTCAGTGCAAATATGACGCCAGATCAAAAGAAAAGTATTATGCGTGCCATTCGTAAAGAATGTATTTTGAAAATCTCATCATGTGTAGATGGTCGCATACAGCAGATTAGTGAAAGTGATGTCTTCATCAAAGACCTCACTAGCGCTATATGGAAGAACACAGAGCACAGGCTGCGAGGTGAAGGCCAATACGAGTTGTTGATTACAGCAGGGATTCGATAATTTGACCCCCACCACAAGGTTAGGACAGTGTTGGGCAATATGAAAGTATGTTGAACAGACTTAAAGGAAGATATCCCACCTGCCTGCGACATATCAAAATTAGAGCTCTAGGATAAATTGTGGGAAGAACAGAAGGTAAAGATGGAGCATGTGAAAGCGCAGGACCAAGTAGCCTTACCCAAGAGATTGGAGATGGCCCAAGATGTGCAAGTATCTTTGGGAGGTCGATCCGATGCCAACGGCACCGGCACAATCATGCGCATGGTTTTGAATGCCAAGTGCGCTCATCTTGTTGGCATCCCTCACGAAGCTTTGGTAGAAGGTATGAGGGTTGGAGCAGGCTCCTTTGGTATGTGAACATTGTACACCATCAAATGCATCTCTTTTTTTCCCAACCACATTACATATGTGGAAAAAGGTTACATGGGAGGGAGTGAGGCAAAATTTGACAGCTTTCAGACAGAGCAAGGAATGCAAATGCTTCACCCCTCCATTGTAAGGTGCATTGGCTTTACTACCGAAGCTCCTTGGATCGCAATATTTCCATACTACAATGGGGGTACCGTGGGCGACATGATGTGCCGCTTACCATTCGATCACGGATTGTTCAAACGACACATGCATATGCTACAACACAACTACAGGTCATTGCTTGCAGCAAATCTTCCTGTACAAGAGATAGACACGGCGCAGATCAGAGCAATGATCGAGCAGATGCCAGCCATTTGTCACTCCTTAATCGATGACATTGCGGCTATCCACTCAACCGGGATAGTGCACAGTGACCTGCACCCATTCAACATAATGCTGCACCCGTTCAACATAATGTTGGACTTTACTCGCACCATTAAACTCCACGTCTACATCATTGATTAGGGGATGAGCACGCAACAATTAATTATCTCCATCCAAGCGCACAATCAGACTCTACAGTTTTGGAGGCAGAGAGAGTAGGGAACTATATGATCCACAGTGCACAGATGCATACACAAAAGCGAGTGACATTTATGCATTGGGCTATCTATTCAACATGCTGGCTGATTTTTGGAGTGCAACCAAAAAAGTTTATTTTCCAAAAGAAGTTTTTCACCACTCGGACAAAGATGTTATGAGGGCTATTCGGATTAAAGAAGATTGTTGGATGAAGTTAAAAGAGAGGAAACAAAGAAGAAATGCTTTTGACGTGTTGATATTTTTCAAAGAACATTTAAAGACAGACCCTAACCCTGTCCAACATCCCCTTGTTGAACTTGCACCATCATTTTATCTGATCTAAACATTTTTATGATATACATATGTCTTGTCCATGGTATTCTATTTTTTATTGAAGTGTATTATTTGGTTTAAAGTGGTTCACCTAATTGAGTCAATTATCTTTAGCCATTTCAAATTTGTCGTGTTGAGTGTCGGTATTTAAAATTTTCCTTGTGGTTCAATTAGTTTGCATTAGTTGTGGTTTGATTTAGTGGATTCTGACATCTTTTGTAGTGGACGAGAAGTTGCTATCTTGTGCATCTATGAGATTGTTGAATCGTGAGAATATATATTTGCCAATGATATTGAATATTTGTCTATCTATTGATTGCAACTCCAAGAGAAAATGACCGATGAAGAACGAGATATTGGCACGCAATCACTGTCCGATGATCAACAACAAGCGGTTGTTAATGCATTTCAGTGCATGAGGTCTTTAGCACGCGGTATGTCGGCACAACAAGCGATGCACACTTCTCGATGACTCTCAAAATGGGCAAAGCCTAACCACATGCAATGGAAATAGATCAATAAAGAAGTGATGAAGGACATGATCAAGACAATATGGCCATGTGAGGACACAAAGATCAAGAAAGGAAGGTGGAAGGTTTCGAAGTGCAACCATGATGCGGTCATAGAAAATGCTGAGAGGATTTACTTGGAAGTTTATGGCCATCCCAAGCACAATGCAGATTGTGTGCTATATTTTGCAAAAATGTTATATGTTCACTTTGTGCAGCGACGACCATTAGACTTTTCGTCAAAGGAGACAACTGTTGCCACTCATGATTTAAGGGAGAGTTGTGTCACTTTCACCCAAGATGAGCTGGCATTGATAGTGGAAGACGCTGACCTATAGTTAAAGAGAGAGAAGTATATTTACAAACACAATTGGCAAAGAAAGATGCAAAAATAACACGGCTTTGTATAGCCACCCAGACAACGCAACCCTCACAAGTCCAGATGGAGAAAAGCACTCATCGCTTAAGCCAGGACGTTCAAAATCTGACACAGCGAGTGAATCCATCACCTGTACAAGGGACACACATCAGCCATCTTGTCCTGCATCCAGATTTGGTCCCCTCGTCTACTTCAGATGCATCCTCATCTTCCCAATGTCCAGTTTGCTACAAGAATTTTGATGGATGGAGTGGATATCATACATTGACATGTGGTTATTATTATCACTTTGTTTGTCTTATTCATTCAATGAAAAATAGTATCCGATGCGCAATCTGTTCACAAGTTATTCCACAAGGAATATATATTATGTTTGGCATGAAAAATGAGTATAAATTCAAGGAATATATATTATGTTTGGCATGAAAAATGAGTATAAATTCAAGCAAGCCCGCCAAGATACCCCTAGCACAATTATGATGAGCAAGATGCTACTTCAGAGCAACACAATTGAGATCGACAAACTATGTATAATCGTGAATATGAAGCATTGTATATGATCAAAACACTTTTGAATACAAGGTAATTTACAATGGTTTTTGACATTTACTCGTTCTACTCTCGAGCTATATTAAATCTGTTGAATTTTTATCTGGTTCTAAGTCTCAGTGTTGTGGTTCTCCTTGTAATTCAACCTCCACATCTATTATCAAATTCTCTTTTATTTCATCTACAGTGCATTGAGGAGATACACCAACATTGAACTCTTCTTCGTCTTCGTTTTAACAATCATACAACCAGGTTGGCATTTCCTCATCCTAGCTAGCACTTTCGATGTGATTCAATATATTTTCATTACAAAACATATACGCTAATTTTTCTGCTCTGTCTGCTAATAGTCTATTGTGAATAGTGATGTGAACATACTTGTACATACTCCAGTTTCTCTCTGAACTTAAGTTCACTGCATATTTTGCTAATACTTTCATTGCAAGGGGACGTAAGGTAGAGTAATGATGTCCACCATTCTTCATCCACCACTTCCATGCAGGTTGTTCTTTTGCCATTACATGTACAAAATCATTCGCAAAAGAATCTTCTTCTAATCTAAATTCACTCATTTCTTTAATGCAATCAATTCGGTCCTAAACGTTGGAGTAGAACATGTTGACCACGTGATAGAAATTACTTACCACCTCTGTATTGGACATCAGATCTAAATTCCAATACTCCAGATCGAGCATGTAAGCAACACTATGGAGTGGACTATGAACGCTCTTCCACCTTGCATGAAAATACTTGGCCAAAACTTTTCACTATTTGCCAGAGAATGGTAGTTGCCACTCCTTCTCTACTACAGACTCTTTCAGCTCTTCGGGATTTTCAAGACTTTGTTGGACTGACCACCATGTCATCCACACTTTTCCCAAGTTTGGCGCCCTTTGATCAAGATTGCGGATCGCAAACATAACGGACATCATTACATGGTATGCATCCATTACACTCCTCCACCAAGCAGCCTTGTTTACATTGCCACGTAGACATGTAATTTTAACTTTCAGTTTTTCTTTCTGGTCAAGCTGTCATTCATCAAAGGCCATGCAATTGAATGTATCAATCACATTGCATTTATTTGGAGAAGTGATTCCAAAGTATAAAAGTGTGTGCAAAACCGAGTTTCAGCAGGAAGTTTCAACGTCACTGACATGCACATCCTATACAAATCGAACACTCTTTGTCGTTTCAAGATAAATTTTACAACCTGATGCGCTGTATCAATGATTTTGGCGAACCATGTGATTTCTTTGCTAGTGTATCAATCTCAGCACCAAGTTTAAGTTGTGCGTATTACAACCATTGGCAAAAATGTGTGGAAATCACTTCTTTATTAATTTACTGGTGTTTTACAATTATTTGCGTTGTCCATGACTACTTGAACAACATGTTTAGCACCAATTTCTTTAATTACATTAATCAAGACTCAGAAATGTATTTGCCACTTTTAATTGCACCAGAACTATCAATCGCCTTTATAAACGTTTCTCCCCTTGGACAAACCAGCATTACATTGATCAGCAATCTTCTTTGAACATTTTACCAGCCTCACTTACAATCGTACATCCTGAAAGCGAAATATTATTTTTCCAACACACTCTTTGACTTCGATGTAACATTTGTCCAAGAAAACATTTTGTATCGTGTGATAAGAAGGAGCTGAAAATCCCGGTCCAAACTCACCGATTTTCTTCCAAGCAGCCTTCCAATGATTGCTATCTACCATGACCAAAGCACTTCTAGTAAAGAATATTGCTTTGACGAGTGCAGTTTGTGCTTCTTCTAGAGACTGCACTAGAAAGCTTTGATGTAATGATTTTTGACGCATTTGATTAAGTCCACCTTCATTGTGATACTTAAAAGGAACACTGCCTGGAATTTCCTCTCCCTGCGCAGGTTGTTCTCCAAGGTTAGTTGGCATCACTATAGGATCTGTGAAGTTAATATTTGGCTCTGAGAACTCTGGACTCGAAGCCACAGAGCTATATATCTGTTGTCTTTTGCAATCCTTTTTGGCGAGCTCTTCTCTCAAACGCTTTGCAACTGTAGGTGCCTGAGGATGTTCACATTTCTTACAACTCTTTTTAACGCTACCCAGAAAATGATCCCTAATACGTGGTGTACTGCCTGATTTTGTTCTGTGAAAAAATTTACATTGCCACTCCATATATCAGCCTCATATGTTGTGAGCATAATCCCACTCTTTGCCAGGAGTTTTTTTATTCTTTGGCTTCTTCGTACCACTTGTGCCCACATTTTGCTCCATTGCTTTTAAATTAAAACTGAAGACAAAAGAACCAGATGTTCAGTTTTTGAAACATTTTTCTTATTTTCAATATATATTAAAATCTAAAAACCATTCGATATGAAAGTAACCATGATGCACAATATGAGATTTTCAATGCACGCCAGTCAATCCAAATATCGATCACCTATATTGTGAACAACCATACACATTGCAATACAGTCTATGCACGGCATAATAACTACAACAATGCTATGAATCTCTCAATGCAATTATTATTATAATGATTATTTATATGTCCACTTTGATTTGCAAACAATAAGACACTTCTAATTTCAATTGGTACAAAAAACAAACGAAAGCAATAAAATATATGATTGGTCATTTCATGCACTAATAATCTATCGTAATACATAATGCACTCTCTGTATAAACCAATGCATGAACTAACGCAAATAAATCTTCAATATAATCACTCGATTGAGGACTACTTGTACCCAGTGAAGGATTGTAGCCTCCCCATGCAACAAATTCAATATATAAAAGCTATTTTAACCCAATTAAGGATTATAGCTCTTATATTGTGGAGTGACAAGTGTAAATCAACTCAAATCTATGATGGTGAAAAATGAAAGACTTCAAGGATCTTTATATGCCCAGCACACTAGTACAGGACATCGGATCCTTGACTATCGACTCTTCTAAAACCAATTACAGTCCTCATTTGGACCAATGGCTTCTTCACAATGAGCATGACTCCCCAAGTTTTCAGTTGTTTTGGTTCCGTACCTTTATATCGGTAAACAAATTAAAACTTTTTAGAAGTGGTTACCGAATTAAGAATCACGTTCGGCCCAAAAAAAGAACCTGTGACTCTGTAACCTTAGGTCAATTCACAAGGAGATGACTATACCCGGCACTCGGATACACTCCCCAAGGATTTGCCTAGCTAAAGGACCGCGGTTAGCACACTGTTTACTATATATAATTACTCCCGTCGGGCAATTGCATATACCTAGCGGGCCCGTCGAGAAAACGAAAAAGCCCAACCGGCCCCGCAGGGAAAAATGAGAATCTCGGAGGGCTAACCAGCTCTATGGGTTTTTGCAGATCATAATCAAAGTCACGTTAACAATTAACGTGATCACGTGATTTTTTTGTGTAAATACTAGAGTTATTGACGTAATCACACGATCGTGATTACATTAATGAAATCCCTGATTCTCTTTGAGCTTGTCAATGAAATTTTGTTCTTTAGCAGTCCATGAGTACTTAACGTTCTTCTTTGTTAAGTCATGCAATGGTCCTATTATTTGAGAGAATTTTGCTATGAATCGTCTATAGTATGCATACATACCAACAAAGCTTCTTAGCTCATGTAGATTCCTTGGATTAGGCCATGCTTTTATTACCTCCAACTTTGATGGATCCATACAGCTACCATCTTGAGAGATAATGTGACCTAAATATTGAATCTCTTGTAGAAAAAATTCGCTTTTCTTTTTATTAAAAGAAACTTATTCTCTCTCACAACTTGAAAGATTACCTAGAGGTGTCACTTGTACTCCTCAAGAGAATTTGAGTGGCCTGAAGATTTTTGTCCATCGTGAGTTTGAATGCGGCTGGAGAATTTGTCAAGCCAAAACTTGTAACTTATCAAAGAGATCTTCTACCCGCCGCACGAGAAATATTTTTTTTTTTATAGTGATCCTATTTAGTGCTCTATAGTCGACACACATGTGATATATGCCATCTTTCTTTTGCACTTAAGGTACTGGTGAACAGAATGGAGAGGAGCTAGGTCTCACCATCCCTTTTTCCACCAATTCATGCACTTGCCTTATGATCTCCTCTTGTTGAGCTTGTGAAACTCAATAAGGAGGTTTATTAGGTGGTGAGCTTCCTAGTAGAAGCTCTATTGCATGGTCATCATCCCCTCATTTTGGAGGTAGATCACTAGGGATTTCATTAATGAAAACATCTTGGAATCCATTTAGAAAATTAGACAACTCTAATTCCTCTTGATTCCCTTTATTTCTACTTGTGAAAACATTAGAATCATTTACAGATTCTCTAACAAAAATCATATACGCAGAAATAGAGCTTTTCATTCACTTATCAAAAGAAAGAGTATTACCAGAGGTATGGTGTTTCCCAAATTGTTAGCATCTATGTACATGCTCTTTTTCATGTGGGTGAAGTAGATTCTCCTTTCAGGAAACTTCATGTTGGCAGCCATACGGTTGAACCATGGTGCCCCTAGGATAACATCCTCATGTTGGAGAGGAGAGATAAAATCTTCTTTGTCGACGTAGCTTTGGACATGAAGCCTCAACTTCCCAATCAAGGGAGTAACGGAGGCTTGCTGTCCCTTTGAAAGATGCATCGGTAGTTATAGTATCTCCCATCTCAAAAGCTTGAATGCCCAACTTGGTGGCCAACTCCGTTGATATGAATTTGCGAGTAGATCCAAGGTCAAACAAGATGAAGGCATCATGTTTCCTTACCTTTTCCCAAGCATAGGAGAGGAATGAGCCTTTGCAATGAGTATCCTCTTTTGGAGCTTCAACCATGGAATCTCTAGGAGTGTCATTGCGTACATTTCTTTTGGGCAAGAACAATAACCATGTCCTTGCTCCCCACACTTAAAGCATTTATGGCCTTTACGAAAGGCCTCTAACTCTTTGGGAGAGAGCTTATTTTTTCCTTTGTAAGTTCCTTTCTCCTTGGCCTTGTTGTTGTTGGTGTTGGTGTTGCCTTGGGAAGAGTTTTGAGCATTGCTCTTCCCTTTAGCTTCATTTCAAGTCTTGTTTTCCATGGGCTTGAAATTTCTTCTCGCCCCTTGTTGGAAATTGATCCTTGAAGCAACCATAGTCTGGTGGATGACTTAGGTGATAGTGCTAGGCCGTTGTGAGTTGACATACTCCTCCATTTCATCGGGTAATTTTGTACAAAATTGTTGCTTTTGTTCGGTGAAGTCTATCCTTTGAAAGGCTGTAGCTTTGAAATGTAAATCCCAAAATTTGTCCACATATTTGTGGATAGACTTGTTGAGAAGTAGCTTCAAACTTCACCATTCGGTGAGCACTTTGTCCTTGGCATCGCTTGCAAGGAATTACTTCATTATGGAAACTCTTAGAGTTTTCCATGTCTTTGGAACTTCGTTGTTTCTATGAAGGCTAGCCCACCATTGATGATTAGATTTATAGAGGCGCATAGCTACATGGTATAGCTTGGAGGACTCCGTGAAGCCCTCGTCTCCGAAGGCCACATCAAATTGTTGGATGAAGGCCAATACTTTGTCGGTGGCACCAAACGTGCCATCATAGGTGAGCAAAGCGATACTCTTTCATCCCTCTTTGAATTTCTTGAGCTTTTGGGACCTTCGCCATACAGGGTAAGTTTTGCGATGTCCACTCCTCTTGTATTCTCTAGGAGAATAGTTTTTGCTTTCGTCAAAATAGGAGGAAGGTGAAGAAGAAGGAGAAGACGGTGACCTCTTTCTTGCCTTTTACTTCCTTTTTTTCCTCTCTTCCCTTTTGAAGTGACAAGGAGAAGGCCTATGGGTTGACCATTTTCTCTTGGGAGGAGTTGGCGACCGTCTAGACCGCCGTCTTCGTGGAGCCACATCTTCAGAGGAACTTAGGGATTCACTTCTTTCTCGTTATTTGGATTCCTCCTCTCTATGGGAGTCTGGAGAGATTCTTCTTTTGGAAGTCTCGTCAAAGACCTCCTAAGATCTTTCTCCTCCTTGGAGAGGAAGGAAAATCCCATAAGCACAAAGTTGTTGAGTAACTTTGGCTTGCTAAGCAGGGTTGCCCATAGCTTGATGCACCTAGTAACAAGATAATTAACAAACATGGGGGCATTATCATTAGCACCTTCATGTGCAAAATCAAAGTTATCAATATTTATTCTAATCTCTTGGTTATTGTCAGCCATGCTAATTATACTTATGTGTTACTTAATGTATTGCTTGGCAATTCAAAACCTTAGTTGCTACTCTTCTTACCCTTTGAAAATAAGCACTTAAGTATCTACACCCACGGCTAGAATTGGTTAATTATAGAGAGTAGTGGGGTGGGTCTAATATAGCAAAATTGCCGTGGGATAGCTCCTTTCGGACTTCTTATGGCTCAATAATGGTAAAGCCGTATGCAAGTCTAAAAAGACTCCATTATTAAAACCAAAGTTCCCAAGATGTGCACCATATCCCACATAGTGGGCTAAACAAAACCGATAATAGATCCCAGTGCCACTTACCCTAATATAATTAACAAAATCAACCATTAATAAGCTACTTAAGGACCTTTCTTCTTAAGTAAGAAAAGAGAAACCAAATGCTCTGATACCAATGTAATGGAAATGGCCTATGAACTTTGAGAATAGCAGAATTAAGAGAATTAGAGTGAGAATTTTTGTGAGGTTACTTTGAGAACATAGGGGGTGAAATTAATTGATGGTAGCAACATAAACATAGTACTTAATTAACTTGGCATGAACAATACTTTTGCAAGAGAGAGATTATTAGAGAGCATGACAATATTTGAGGACCGGATTTACTTAGATCCGGCCGTCCCCCCTCCAAAAGGCGTTTGTATTATAGATTCTCCCATCAACAGAGACTTGGTGCATTACAATCTTTGTGTTCCTTGTGACATAGGTGATGCAATGAAGATGGAAAGCTTCATGCATCACGAGCATAACATAAACTTTGCAAAAAGCATTAGTTATCCCAAGCCTCAATCCCAAGGTCTCAAACACCTTCGAAGGTGGAGAGAGCTAATGGGGAATGAGGGTAGGGAAGAGGAAAAAGAATCATTCATAGGAGAAAGAAATGGTTCCTCGCTTATCATCACTCTTCTTGCTTAGCATAGCATACTAGCATAGTAATGAAAACAAAGAAGATGGCAAGCTTAAGCATTGAAGCATGGCTCTTGGTTGGATTTGCATTCCATAGCCAAGATTGTTGGTGTAGGCTCTCAACTTCTCAACAAGCTTGGATAAGGAGATGGAGCTCTTGCACTTTGCACTTCACACAATGAGAGTATGTGTGTGTGTGTGTGTGGGAGAGTATACCTCCTCTCATGCTTGGTCCACCTCTCTCTCTCTCTCTCTCTCTCTCTCTCTCTCTCTCTCTCTCTCTCTCTCTCGGTATTTAATTATATCAATTGGACACGTGTCCTCTTTTTCCTCTTTGAGAGAAAGAGCTTAATTATTTAATTTTATGCATCTAAATTCTCATTGGACCCCTTTAAAGTGTATCAAATAGGATTCAAGCACATCATGAGGGCCACATATGGGGAGGATCTTGACATGTGTCTATTATGCTTCTTAAGATATCATGTTTGAATTGAACACTTCAAGCACCTAGTCATTTAAGCATGGAAACCGTTTATCTCTTGAGAGTTTATGTTTGAGTTAAACACTTCAAGAAGTTTAGTCATTTAAGCATGAGAAGCACCTCAAGCTTGGGAAAGGCTCCCACAAACACTTTAAGCACTTTAGTTAGCAAGCACGACAAAAACCTCATGCTTGGGTAGGATTCCCACCTTAAGGTCAGCCCTAGCTTGCCTAAGGTCAAAGGACTTCTTAACACTAACATTTGGAGGTCTTTAATTAGCTAACCCTAAGGTCTTTTAAGCTCCATTAGATGCACATTGCTCTTTGATAGACTACCTCCTTTTAGACCCCTATTGAGATGTAACCATCTCTCCTCTTGGTCCCTTGCTAAGGTAAACCTAGAAGAACTTATTGCACATTGCGCTTTTGGTAGACCGTTTCTTTTTGGACCCCTATTGAGATGCAACCATTTCTCCTTTTGGTCCCCTATTGAAATAGGTCTAGAAGCACATATCTATATCCTAACTCTTGTTCCCATTTTATCTTCCCATATTAAATGATCAGTTTAATATGAGAAAATCATTTGGTAAAGTTAGATATTATATTTTATGACAAGTTTGAGGGTCAGCTTTGGGGCTGTAGAATAGGGACTAAGTTGAGGCCAAAGGCAACAAGTATTGCAAGGGCTGGATTGGTAACTGAAGCGCAACTAGCGCAGGCCTAATAAAAGGAAGGGTTGTTGGATGACTTTGTGCCTAGGATGTTGTCTCTTGGAGCGGGTTGATTGCAAGATATGCCAACATGACTGTGGCAAGTAAGATCTGGACTATTTTCACTAGATGCAAAGCAAAAAGAGCCTTGCTACGAAACTTGTAGGCCTGTGAAATTTTGTATATGTTTTCACCATATGCAAATTGAAAAGGTCATCTCTACTACAGGTGCAATCACCTAAGTAATGCAAGGCATTACCTTGTGCGTGCAAGGGTATTCACAATGAGGTTGCTAAATAGGGACTGTTAGAGAAACAAGGTGTGCTCTAAGTTTCTTTGGTTGATATGTATAACATGTGTGGCGTCCCCATGAAAAGTTTTGGTTCAGCTTCCTCCTTGGAATGTGGTCTCTTGGAGTGCATTGATTGCATGAACATGGCCGTGACAAGGAAGGTGTGGATTATTTTCACAAGACGCAAAACAAAGAGGGTCCCTCTCAATGCAATACTTTTGCATGAACCTTGAATGTACGTGGCATTATACAAGACATTGTCATGATAAGCTTGCCAGTCGATGGAGAAGCATGTTGTGCTTGGATATGCTTTGATCAATATGTATGCTAAATGTGGTGCCCTCACAAAAGCTCAAAAGGTTCTAGATGATCTTCTTGCCCGGCTGTTGTCTCTTGAGTGTGTTGATTGTAATATGTACCGAGCATGGTTGTGCCCAGGAAGATCTCAATTGTTTTCACTAGATGTGAAGCGAAAAGGACCCTCTACAAACGGAATCACCTATGCATGCAAGCATGTATCTATTTGTATCCTATGCAAACCGAACATGATATCTCTCCATATACAACCACCTATGCAGTGCAAGACATCACCTTGGGAAAGTTTATTCATGTTGAGGTCGCTAAACATGGGCTCTTTGTGAAACATGGTGTGCTCATAGGTGCTTTGGTTGGTATGCATACCGAATCTAGCACTCTCACAAAACCTCAAAACGTTTTGGATTAGCTTCCGGCACAGAAAGTGGTCACTTGGAGTGCGTTGATTATGGTTTGCAGACTGAACAATCACGTGGTTGTTGGTTTGCGCTAGGCAAAGCTAATCTATTCAAGAGCGAGAAGAAAATCAGGGCTAGCTAAGAGGGCACGACTTGCCATCTAGAATTATGGTTTTGAATAGCTAGGTGGGTTGCGAGTGCCTCCTTTGCTCATCAATAAAAAGAAAAGAGGGCGCCCTTCAATCAATCAAAGGAGTAGAAGGTAAAGCATCACATGTGCGGCTACAAAGGGAAGGAGGAATGTCAGCGACCATTAAGAAATTGACTGAGCAGTGAGGGTGAGGGTGAGGGTGAGGGTGAGGCATGAACATTGCTGCAACACGCCAAGACGAAGGTCGGGTTGCATCTTGAAGGCTTGTGAACTTCCACAATATGTTGACATGGTTAATAAAATTTACGATAGCATGGGCTGTTGGAGAAAGGTGTGCTTGCTAGTGCTTTGACCGATATGTATGTCAAATGTGGTGTAATCATGAAAGAACAAGAAGTCCTTCATGGGCTTCTTCTTTGAAATGTCATCACTTGGATGTGCCGATTACAATATATGTCCAACGTGGCTTTCTCCAACCTATGCTTGCACCTCAAAAGTATGTGGCCTTAGAGAATCTTGGGGAGAAAGATGTCGTGCTTGGCTGGATTGATATGTATGCTAGATGGGGTGCTCAAAAGACTGCGAGTTTGTGTGTATGGGTGTGTGAGCCTACGGAGGGACAATACGACAGATTCAACCTACCTGAAGACCATGGACATCAAAAGTAGTGTAAGTAATGGTAGACATGATAGCAAAAGTTAATGTGACACTCGACAGGTTGATAGAAGTCGCAGGAGGGATGACAATGCAAAACACATACTAGTAAGGAGGTGGTGGAACTATGAAAAGAAGATCTAGGAGACGATCCATCAAAAATTGTGCTTTGATGCAGACGACCAATACTAATGGTATACTTATATTCCATATTTTGATTTCCTCTATGTTATCTCATCCTGTACACATTAAAGCAATAAATTTACATCATTTTTATTGAAAAAATTATAGTTGAAGGTGACAAAGACTGAAAAAAAATTGTTATGTCCAACCAAGGGACACATGGACAACACACCACAACATGGAAACATGGAATGATACATGTCTTGATAAAACATTGACAAAGAGATAAGCACTACTACATTTGCCCCCCTATAGCGACGGCTACAGCGACGAATTTGCGTCGCATTAGCGAGGGAAAAAGGCGTCGTTGTAGCCGTCGCATAAACGAGGCATTTAACGAGGGCTATAGCGACGAGTTACCGTCGCATAAGCAACAGAAATAAGACGTTTACTTTCTGTCGCATAAGCGGCGCGTGGCATAAGCGACGAGTGGCAAAATGCGTGGTATAAGCGGCGCGTGGCACAAGCGGCGAGATGCTTAAGCGACGAGTTGTTTTTTTTTTTTTTTAAAGACCGCATCAACGACGCTTCGAACACGCAACGACTATATGACGTGCAGGGTTTCATAAGTGATCTCTCTCCGCTCCCTCTCTCTTTCTCTACCACACACAGTACATACAACAATCTAACTCTAATGCTCTCTCTCTCTCTCTCTCTCTCTCTCTCTCTCTCTCTCTCTCTCTCTCTCTCTCTAGCTCTTCTACACACACATACAAACTCTAGCTCTCGAGTGGAACACACACACCCACAAACTCTAACTCTCTCTCGCACGCCGGTGTTCTTGCAATTGTGATTGCTCTCGTTGCTCATACATTTGTTAGCATTTCGCATAGTAGTGCGGACGTTGATCGGACCGGTGCATACGTAAGCGATATAAATTTACAATTTCGGCTTCAAGATGAATTATGGTAAACAGCTCTCTCTCTTTCTTTTTGCTAATTTTTTAAGTTAGAACTTTAAATTAAATAAAAAATAGACGATCATGTTTGTTTATTAAAATTATATATTAAAATAAAATAGCAGGCCCTCAAGCCAATATTAAATCTCAATCCCATGATTTCTGTCATGTAGCAAACGTTTCTATAAGTTCTAAATCAGCTCCCTTTGTTCAGTTAAGAAAAACGTTCTTGATGTATAAGAGAAATAATTCTTGCGAACTTCTAAAATGATCCATTGGCCAGCCGCTTCAGAATCTCATGAGCCATATAGCTTACCAAGATGCCTCGTTGGCACGTGGACAAGCTATGTGGACTCACGAGATCTCAAACGGCTCGCAAATGGACCATTTTCAAAGTTCAAACAAGCTGTATAACTTGTTCACATGCCTCATTGGCACGTGGCTCCATGCGTTAAAGCTTGTTGATCGACCATTTTTGAAGTCCATGATCAAAAAAACGCTCGTGGACTACTTTGGACGGACTACTTTGGAAACGGCTCATTGGCGAACCATTTAAGATTCTGCGAACCCACATAGATTTTTCGCGTGCCAAAGAGGCATGTGGGCAAGCTATAGGACTCACCGAGAGCTCAAACAGCTGACCGATGTATTGTTTCAGAGCGTTTTTTGCTCGAGGACTTTGAGAACGATTCATATATCAACGAGTTGTTTGATCTCTTAGCGAGCCATATAGCTTTCCCATATGCCTCATTGGTACATGGACATTCCATGTGGGCTCATAAGAGCTCCAACGACTCGCCGATGGACCGTTTCTAGAGTCCACCAAAAAAAAAAAAAAACTTGTCCCTATTTCATACAATTCGGGACATGTGGGTTTAACATAAAAATAAAGAAAACTTGGTACATGTCGGTACTTGGTACTTGGTACATGTTGATATTTGGTACTTGGTACTTCGTCCTTGCTTTAATTTGGTTGTAGGTTCCATAATGAAACTTCGTACTTGCAATTGGTACATGGTCCATGGTATTGATTGGTCAATGTAACTTTGTGATACTGAAATAAATTAACATGAAAACCTCTTTAGTATTATATTTGGTATAAGGTACTTGGTACTTGATTTGGTACAAGATATGTAGAATCTGACACTTAGCGTAAAATCTGCTACCTTTATAAAAAATATGAAAATCAAAAGCTTGTTAATACTAGAGCTTGACATAGAAACCAAGAAAACTTGTTAGTGTTAGATTTGGCAGTTGATTTAGAGTTTGGTATCAGGTTCCATAATGAAACTTGATAGTTGTCATTGGTGCAAGGTACATGGTACATGGTACGTAACTTGAAACTTGGAGCGTATGATGCTTGTAGTTGGTGCATGGTACATGGTACGTAACTTGAAACTTGGAGCGTATGATGCTTGGTACTTTGAAACGTCATAGTCCAAATCTTCATCTTAAAAAAAACATTGTAAGCCTTTTTAACAATGTGTAAACCGACTGGGCGAAAAGCCACAGGCGGTGACCCAAACCAGGACAACAACAACTGAACAAAAAGACTAACGTCCCTAGCGATATTTCTTTTATATTCTTAAAGACTTGCACAAGAGTGCTATAAGATCAAAATGCCTTAATTTTGAGAAGTAGAGCAACTAACAGAAAACCTAGGACTAAGTTTCACATGCCACATCATCATTTGGTAGCACAATGACCATGAATTCAATCCATCTTTTTTTAAAATATATATATAAAGACAAATAAATAACATTGAGATGGTTACTTAGGTTAATTATCTTATCGACAAATAATTAATTGTTTGACAATAGACAAATTCAATGCTGCAACAAACACATGTTAGTATATATCATCAGTAAGTTTATGTACATGTGTCCAAAATGTGTGGTGATCAATCCTCACATATACAAAACAAATCTCATCATCACATACGATGTAGCAATGCACACTGAAAAATACATATATAACGATCCCAAATATACAAAAGAAATCTCTACGCAGGATCACTATGTGATCCATCACTACTGGAAGACTGACTATCATCGGTCTCATGATCGCTAGTGCCACCACCACTGGTCCGAACCATGGGACTACGACTGTCCCCATCTCTGCGATCGTCACCATCATGGCCAGTGATTGGGCCGCTGCTCCTCTCAGCCTCTCGACGTCGCCCCTCGGCCTCCTGTCGAGCCACCTCTGTCATATCAGCCTCCCCATGCTGCTCCTGTATTAGTTAGTGAAATAAAAAAAGAATATATTAGAGTTACCATGAAAAAAAAACTACAAAGCAAAACAAAGATACGTACAAGTGGATCTGGAGTGTTAGTAAGTGTCTGACACAAAGCACGATAGCCGCAATATGTGGCGTACTCTATCTCATGTGTCGTCGATGCACGACCATAGTTTTTCGTCTACATTAAGACACAACCAAAGACTTATTAATTTTTGCATTCAATAATACTACCTTTAAAAGTTAAAATGTGAATGGTCTATACTCACAAATGTGGCCACAAATCCATCCCGTCCCATCCGCCCTAGTCTAGATGTGTGACGTAAAGCTACTCTTTTTCTTGCTGCCTCTTAAGCAAATTTGAATAAACAAAATAACATAGATTAGAGAAAGTTAGAATCAATCTAGGAAAGTTCATATTAATTCTAATATATATTACCAAAGGCACACACCTTTTGTTGGGAAAAATTAATGCGTAGGCGCATCTCCTTGCGGAAGAATTGCCATGTCTCCATGCAAATGGTTGCCTTTCTCTTGTTTGACGGAACCATACAATAGCGCCTGATTATTTTTTAAATTACAATAAGCGTCAGAATATACCATATAACTACTAGACTTCATTGTTTTGTTACTTTTATTGAATTTTTTATTTTGGTCATTTGATAAATGTCTCATGTTTTTATGGTAATTGAAATCCAGATTCGAATCAATCAGAGGGTACACCACCACCTCCTACTAGTGGTAGCCGGGGTACACAGAGTTCCGATACTGCACATGAACCCGTTTACGATGATTTCTACTATGAGGAGCCTATTATATGCTGGTGTGCTCGTTGTTGCGGCACGTATCGCAGGCCACGACGGGAGTGCTTTTCACATCAGATGACTTATGGTACTTTTGAGCGAGCACCACCACCTGAGGAGCGACATCGACTTATGGTATATTTCTGATCTCCCTTTGTTTGATATTGGAGTTTTAAAAATCAAAGAGTAAAATATATAATGTAACTAGATTATATATGTAGGTATCTTCACTTGATGGCGAGGATGACTTTACTACCAGTGGTGCACATGTCTCTCACACACGGCACAGACAGGTCATTTGTCAGTTGCAGCTCGAGGTTTCTCGACATCCTCTACCTCCTCCATTGGAGGCTGAGATGGGTGGAGATCATCCACTGCCTACTCATTTACAGGATCTAGTACAGAGCTACGATCGTAGACGATACGGAGGCTGGCAAGGAGGACCACTTCCTTCAGATGGAGTGGTTTTTGGCTTTTGGGGCAATCGCTACATGATTGCTCCGTCCACCATCAGTGGAGCGGAACGAGGCGTCTTTATTGCACAGGATTTGCATGTGCCCCCTCATTCAGAGGTCACCCTTATGTCTTTTTGTGGACCTATATATAGATGGGGTCCATGGCATCAGCTCACTCGCTACATCCAGAGCATGACTACTTATGGATTATGTCTCAATGCAGCCTCTCTTTCTGCTAGAGGGATTACACATGCAAAAGGCCAAAGACTCTATGTTGATGGAAGACCTTACTCTCAAGGAAACATAGCAGGTTTAATCAATAGTAGTCGAGGGAGAAGTACAAGAACCAATTGCACATTTGTGGAGTGTGAGAATAGTCATGAACCAAGACACATGACTAGGGATGTACCAAGATATATAGTTGTCCATGCTATTAAATCATTACGTGCTGGTGATGAATTGCTAGTCAATTATGGATGGCGTAGACCTCCACGAGCACCCTTAACAGATGAGGGTTAAGAGCTCATTGTATACAATTCCTAATGTTATTTTGAACTCTTGTACCCTAATTCTACACTTTAATTTTCATTACGTTTCATGCTGTCGCTAATTTATTTTGATATTATTTTTTGTTGTTTCCAAATGTTATTGAATTCCATGCACATCTCTCTCTCCTTTTATATATAAGCATGCTATTGATACAATCTTCTTTACCTTCAAATATGCAGATTCCAGATTATGACATCGATAACGTCACAAATCAACATTCACATGACGTATCTCAAATGTCAATAGAGTGCATGAGGATCCAACGCAGGAGTGATCCTAATACGTATGCAAGACTAAAAGAACAATATTCTAAGGACTTTAATGGACGTGATGATATCTTTGATAATGACGATGGCATGACTGATTTTATTGAGGATTGGCATCAAAATGATAGTGCGAGCGATATTCCTAAAAACGAGAAGTATCTTCGAGAAGAAGCTCTAAAGCATATCTACGAAGGAAGCCAACTGACACGACTAAGTGCAAGCTTACTTATTCTTAATCTTCAAACCCGTTTTGGATGGAGTAATGTATCCGTTTCAGCACTATTGAAGTATGTATACATCTAACATATTTGTTTGCTACACTCTAAACATTGGTGCTTGTTATTGATCATATTTTAATCAACTTGCAGGCTAGTCTCTCAAAAGTTCTTGCCGACAAGCAATTCCCTTCCTGCATCACACAATGAGGTGAAGAAGATGATAAGTAGTCTTGGACTTGACTATTCTTCTATACATGCATGTCCCAACGATTGTATTTTATATAGACATCAGTACCAGGACAATGTGACATGCCCAAAATGTCGAATGCCTCGTTATAAAGACGAGAAAGGTAAGGTCCCTAGAAAGGTATTGAGACATTTTCCCTTGGCTCCGCGTATAAAACATATGTTTCAAAGTCCTGAATTAGCTAAGCTTATGACATGGGGAGCGGAGCACAAGAGCAAAGATGGAGTAATGCGAATTCCGCAGGATAGTCTGCATTTGAGCATATTGATTCGCTATGGCCAGATTTGCAAAAGAATCACGCAATTTAAAGATGGGTGTAGCATTAGATGGTGTGAATCCATTTTCTATAAAATCAAGTAAATGGTCTACATGGCCGGTGGTAGTTATTAACTATAATCTACCCCCATATCTTAGTATTAAGAAAGAGCATTTAATGCTCTCACTCTTAATCCCAGGAAAGCGACAAGTTAAAGACCTGAATGTATATTTGGCTCCTCTCATTGACGATCTTCAAGATTTGTGGAGAGGGATTGATGTCGTGGATATGTCAAGAAGCATTGGTGAAAGGCAGTTCATTGTTCGTGGGATTTTAGCATGGACTATCCACGACTTTACAGGATATGGTTTTTGCTCAGGTAAATGGTTTAGATATATACATTTTCTCATATGTTTTTTGTATATTTATTGTGCTAATAATCTTTGTTATGTTTTTCATGCAGGAATATGTACCAAGGGCTATAAAGCTTGTCCTATGTGTGGTGATTGGTTGAGATCAACTTATAGCAAAAACCTCAACAAAAATATATATCTTCGACACAGACGATTTTTGCCTGAAGAGCATCATCTACGAAATAGAAGGCAAGCCATACATTTCAACGGGAAGGTAGAAGAAGGGAAATGTCCAATACCAAACACACCAAAGGATTGGTATCTAAAGTGGACTGTTGGGCCCGCTATCGATGCGGAGTCGGAGATCATAAGCGGTGATGATGATGACGCTATGAAGGTGCGAGCCAGAGGAAAACGTTCTCTGACTCAAAGTCCTTCGATATGGTACACTTTGGAATATTGGAAGGATTTGAAGATATGTCATCTTCTTGATCCTATGCATATATTTAAGAACGTTGGTCATTCGTTATGGCAACGCCTTGTTGGCTTGAAAGACACAATGGCAGCAAGAAATGACTTAAAGGATCGAAACTCAAAGCCTAATCTATGGCCACTTTCTGATGAAACTGGACGTGACACAACCTATGAGCCTGCCCCATGGGTACTCAACGCAGAAGAGGTGCAGACTATCAACAAGAGGATTCATTTGATTCGTACGCCTACAGGATATGGAGCATCTTGTCGAAACATGTTCACTTTAGATAACAAGAGCTTGTCTGGTTTAAAAACACATGATTGGCACAATTTTGTGAAGGTAATGTTTTATCAATCTTCGTAAGTATTTATTTTCTTGCATGTTTTGTTTATTGGATTAATCATGTATACAACATGTTCTACCCCTTGTTATTGATGGATGTACTACCCAAGGAGTCCGAGACGTAATATATCGCTTTGGATTGCTTGCAAGGTATTTATCGCTCATTAAATTTTAGTGTAAAATTTTAGTTGATAAGTTCTTAATTCAAATATAACTTTAATTTCTTCTTTCTTTTATTGATAGATGGATTACATCTAAAGAAATTGACAAAGGGTTAATTCCACAAAAGAAGCGTGAATGTATAGAGCTTCTTTGTTTAATGAAGAAGGAACTTCCAACCTCCTTTTTTGATATCCAAGTTCATCTGCCAATCCATCTAGTGGACGAGATAGAGCTTGTTGGTGTTGTTTCTACTCGATGGATGTTTTGGGCCGAGAGATTTATGGGAGTACTGAAAGGTTATGTATGTCAAAAAGCAAGACCAGAGGGTTCTATGGCGAAAGGATGGATGCTTGAAGAATGCATGTATTACGTTTGTGAATATCTTGAGCAAGCCGATTTTGAAGCTCCACGCGTATGGACAAATGCGTCTTCTTCTACCATATCAGACGAGGTATTGTCTGGTAACGGAGTCCCTTTTCGACTTAAGATCCAAGATAGTTTGGATATTTCTACTTTCATTGTCTATAATAGCGAATGCATGCAACAATTTGTTGAGGAGTATGAGGAGAAACTTGTGAACCAACGAGTTGGCAGACGTAAAAACAGGAGATCCAGACGTCAAACCAACGTAAATAACATCGAAGACGTACCTACTTTCATGGATTGGTTATACACCCGTATGCAACGGGCGGATAGAGATCATGAGACAATCTCAAGGGAACAGAGAGAGTTTATGATCGGATGTGAAAGAAAGGTAACTTTTGGGTTTTGAAAACTTTAAACTAAACAAGCAATATTCCTTTTTTTCTTATATCATTTATATATTGATCTAGGCTCGAATGTATACAAACATGTGAGCTTATGGTCAACATCTTCGAATAAAAGCTATTGACGACTTACGTCTAACTCAAGATTCTTCCGTTGTTGCCTCTTTCAAGCAATTATCACGTGCAAGTTCAAGAGACACAAATCTTGTTGATAGTGAACTAGGTTATGTGGGAACCATAGTCGTCATTTATGAAATATCGTATCGGATCTTCAAACAGGTGAATGAAATCCCTCTTCATACAACAATGACATGTAGATTTCTTGAAGTTATACATAATTCTAAAGTTTTGATTCGTGCATTTTGACAGGTGATTCTGAAGGCGGATTGGTTTCGTGCCGAGTATAAAGGCAATAGTGCCACAACGAGAAGAGAACCATCTAAATTTTGGCCCGTCGACTCCTCAAAGTTAATGCGTGCAACAAGAGAGCCTTACATTCTGCCAACTCATGTTGAGCAAGCATTCTTTTACAAGAACCCAGATTCTCATCCATGGTGGCAAGTTGTGCATGTCCAACCTAGAGGTCGTCAGTTGTTTGATAGCGTTGACCCTGAGGAAGCAAATCACGATGAATTGGTAACATCTTCGAATCTAGACACATCCATGTTAGAGACGTGTAAAATTTCCCTTGCCGATCATGATGACATTGTAGATGATGATGAGAACGACAACCATCCGTACTCTGACACTACAGACACTGAAGAGGAAGAAATAGTGGATGTCGAGCACACGGAGGAAATGAACGTCAACACAGATTTAACGGCAGAGGAGTTTGAAGAAGTAAACAAAGATAATGAAGATGAAATTTTATTGACGGTTAATCTCAGAGATGACGATGAGGACTATTAGCCGTGCATATCAACTCACAAATCAACCTATATTGGGTAAGATTTAATCTCGCAGTAATTCATTTTGTTAAGTAATGATTTTTATTCTTTTGAAATCTTACTAATAAGGGTGGGTGGTGGGGAGTCTCGTGGTGATAGCCTCATATGGCTAGTGTCAGGGTTCGATTCCCTTCAGACTTGTTTTTCTTTTTGTAGCTATGTACAAGGTAATCAAAACACGCCGCTGCTCAAGATACGAGGACGCTGCCACCTACAGTGAAGCCCATCTGAAAAGCCTAGCATTTTACATGACAGATCAGCCCTGGCGTTTTTGCACTGCAGATCAGTCCCGACAGCAGCAGAAGACAGATCAACCCTAGCATTAGCAGATTCCACAGCAAGATAGCAGATCAGTCCTAGCGTTTTTGCATCAGCATAACCATCCAGCATTTTGTAGATCTACCGCGACGAAACCCAGATCTAGACCAACGTTTTCAGTTTTCAGCAATCAGACTCCGCCGTAGAATCATCGAACCTCGCAGACCTCACCTTCCCGCAGCAGTTCCTCACCGCATGGTCAGATCCACGAACGTTTGCAGTTTCAACCCAAAAAACGTAGATTTCAGCATCTGCGTTTTCAGCCCATCGTCGTTGCATCGTCGTCATCGACATAGAGTCAAAATTAAGTGGATAAAGATTCGCAGATTTCAGCCATAGCGTTTTTCAAATTCCGGTCCGTCTCGTTGTCGTCCTGATCTTCGTCGACATTGTCGGCAAGTCCATAGCATATGATTGTTTACGCTTTGCTCAAGATGACTGCTCCGAACTATGCTCAAGGTTCCTTTTAGTTCTTATGGAAGGGAGAGCCTTCCGTTCTTAATCGAAAGTGCTATGATCACAAACAAAGTGAATGGACACTGTGCGTGCAAGTGTAGAGACTAAGAGATAGAGAGAGAAGAGAAATACGACACCAAAGACGTAAAACCCTCCTCCGAAGGCCCCACTTTCGTCGGCGAGAGCGGTCTACTATTGATTGCACAAAGTGGTACAATGCGGATGCAATGGACTGATGCAACTTGGGACTATGCCGGTGACGACGACGGTGATGACGACAACGACTTTAGGGCTGAAATCTGTGGTCTTCTATCTGCTGAATTTCAGGACTGTTTCGGTGGCTGAAAATGACTGTTTTGGCTGCGTTTTCGAGGGCTAAAAATGGAGATCTTCTCCAACCAACTAGGGTTGATTTGGGGCTGTTAAAAATGCTGATCTGCTGCGTTTTTATACTGCTGAATTTGCGTTTTTCTACTGCTTGTATAGCTTCCCATTCTTGAGTGTGGCTTGTATAGCTTCCCTCCGCAAGGGTGATCACCCAAGGTAGAGACCTCTCGTCGGCCAAGGACCCTCGAGGTCACGTCTCACGAAGTCGACTCAAGAGGACGAGTGACTGTGGAGGGTCTCGGAACCCGCCTATGCATAGAGACCCGTAACACTCTCCCCACCTACGAGAGAGCACGATGTCCTCATCGAGTATATTCGATTTGAGCAAAATTGTAGCCTTGTCCCTACTGTCTGCTTTAACCGAGCAGGCTGCCCACTCCCCTGTAGACATGGATGTCACGTACATAGCATGTAAACTATGCCATAAAGCATGAGCTGTATTCTCCCTCGAGACCTGCCACTAAACAGACTCAACCAGATGCAAACGAAGCGTAGACATTGCTAACTCATCAAGATCCTGCCAATCATCATCACGCATAGACTTGGGCTTCACCGATAAACCACGCAAGGGTTTATCCTGTCCCAAATCCGCCAATGCAACAAGCATATGCTCCTTCCAAGCAACAAAATCTGCACCATCAAACTCTGTCAGACCATAACGCTGGAAGTCAAATGAAAAATCAGCCATAATGCTCGCAAAAGAGCAACCAACAATGACTAGCAAATGTCAACCAAATCAGCCCTAAACTGGCTCGAATCGCATCAACAAAAGTCTGTAAATATGGCTCAAAACCTGATGCAAAATTACACCAATAACCGTGCAAAACCACTCACAAAATCACAAGTCAATATGACTCAATCGCGCATAAATATCTGACAAAATTTTGGCAGAGTCTCCTTTGTAACTGGAGCAAAGTCTCAACAGTAAACCTCAAAGAGACAATAATATATGCCACAATGGCCAATCCAGGAATAAACTCGACCGGAATCACCTTACAAAGTCATACATATAAGCATACCCGCTCTTGCCGGAGTACCACTCAACGGCACCTCAAATGACATACATGTGAGTGATGATTGCTGCCAAAATACCTTCCAATCGATGACCAAATGTCTGCTAGATAACTTTAGCAACATTTTGCAAAACCTTGCAAGATCTGTCGCTATGCACAATGCGAAATACGGCACACAAGGGCATACACAAGTGACTCCAAACTCCAACCAAATGATGGCTGAAAATCACCTATCAAGGTGAGAGTAAACTCAACCACTAAACTGTCAAAGAGCAACCTGCGAATACGTAGAAGCTATGGCGAGAACCTGAATAAAATCCAACAGAGTTTCTTCTATAAATTGAGCCAAATCTCAAATAATCTCAGCCATAAACAAATGCACAAATCCATATATGGCAAAACGCCAAGACCATGGCAACATAGCTCACTCTCGCATAAGTGGCTCTCTGGACAAATGCATATCCAAAAACCTGTGTACACCTATGAATCTGCTGGTTGCTGCAGAAAATACTCCGTGTGTGTGAGATATACCAAAAACAATGTTTTTGGGACCCGAAAGGGCACAAACAAACCTGTTGCTGTACCTGCTGTAATTCAAAGCAGAATTTCAGCAAGTAGACATCGCCATCGCTTCCAGAGCGTGCCAAAACCCTGACCTAGACTCCTGGATCATGTAGATCTGATTCTCTATGATCGAGCTACGCAAAAAACTGCGTTTTAGAGCCCGAAAATGGCAAAAAACGAGTTGCACATAGTCTTGAACCTGCTCCTGCTCCACTCTGTGTGATGCAATGTCCTCTCAATGCAAGCTCCAATGCAAGGGCTCTGCCACAATAGCATCCAAGCACTCGAATTTCAAGCTCTCCTCCGCCGAGCACTTCTCTATCGAGCTCCACTGAGCTCAAAGCTCCTCTCACCAAGGAAGCCGCAACCGCCTCCTCGACCAAGCTTGACCACACCAAGCTCCTAAGCTCCAAAGACAATCCGCCTCAAGATTCTCCCCATTGGAATTCCTCCCTTTGCATCGCCCTTGATTGTAACCTCCATGAAGTGCCAACCGTACCAGTAGCATAACCGTCATCAATGTGCCCCCACTACTTACTTGGGGACCCCACGCCCGTAGGCCTGCTAGTAATTTCATCCAAAATGGCCTGGCATACAGCCCGCTGCCCGGTGTCGAATAACCCCCATTCGGGCCAGTACCGGTTAAGGTATAATAGCATGTGCCTAATCACTCGCACAGCACAGCTCCCCGAATGAAAGGTGGGCTGGTGCTGATCGGAGCCCGCCCTCTTACAATGCGTAGTCGTGTTGCATTCGCACTCAGTGGCTCGCCCGTCTCTTCGAGGCTCGCCCGTCTCTTCGAGGGGAAACACATCGGCCATACATAACCTGCCCCAGCATTGCTGTTCTTCTCGTACCTGCATATCTCACCCTACACCTTAGTTGTTTGCTGGCCCTCCGACTCAGCCCAATACCTCCTAGTTGTGGTACATCCCCGATTATGCGATCTAGTCCTTGGCTGCCTGGTATGATGTCGAGTCCACCTGACTCGCTCCGCATCCTCTTGCAACCTACCTTGTCACGGTGGGATCCAACGGCCATCTGTGGCCTGCATTTGTGCCAGCACTCATCTTGCTACATTCTGTCTGTCAGAACCAGCAAACGGCTCTAACCCTTCGAGCTTAATCCCGCATCGGCCAAGTATGTTCCAGCGTGCTGTTAGCTCAATACCTCCGCGCATTCGGGTCATTCCGTAAACAAATGCATCCCCGCATGGGTAACCTTCTCCCGGGTCCCATATGCATATCTTCACCTCCAGTAGGTCACTATCCACAAGCCCAAGCAGCCCTGCTTGCCACACATGACTTGGGTAGTCGCATTTTTTAACACCCATCACCGAACCACGCGGCGAACTGTAACCACGCAGCGATTAATCCCACTGGGTTTGCCTCAGCTAGCTTATGGCTCGCGTACACTAGTCTATAAGGCCCCTTCAGGGACATTCCCAATCGGGTCTCCATGACCTCCTTCGTGACCCAATGACCTTGCACCACTGTCAATTCATAACCCTAGTCACACCTTGCTGACCACCTTTTCCGGGTAATCCCACAATCATCCTTCCGATGTGTGCTCCAAGCCAGTAGGCTTGTTGCTAACCTTCCTGTTTTCCCAACCGCCATTTGGTCCAAGCTATTCGCAGCCATACTATGAACACCATTTGCTGAGGGGTTCGGCCTCATGCACACACCCCAACTTAGCGGTATACCGTAGGTTATACGCATATCAGCAGACCCTGCAGGGCTCACATCCTTTATCTTCACTTCACAATCAAGCATCACGACCACAGTGCCACATTCCAGGTTCGCCACATCTCCTCTCAATTCTTCGCATACGAATGGCTTATTGCCATGGATTTCCACAATCCCCTTCTCGGGCAATTCGAAGGTAGCAACCTGTAGGTCGCTCCGTGTCGCATGCTCCAGCTCTCCCCTCTCGTGTGGGGGATAGGAGACCGCAGGGTTCACTTGGAGCAGAAGCTCAGCAACCATCGACAGAAGAAGCTCAGCAACCTAGCGTTTTTGGAGACCCATCACCTAGCCTTTTTGACAGTTTTCAGCATGGCATTTTTCAGCAATGAAAGACCAGCAAATTGAGCCCCTAAAGAGTAGCACATTCAGCCCCAAGAAACCTCAGTTTTTAGCCCTAAACCTGCAGATTTTCAGCGTCAAAGACCTACAGAACAATCCCAAAATCAGCGTTTTTGGACATAGTCGTAGATTTCAGCCCATAGCGTTTTTGGACAGCAGATACGAGATTGCAAATTTCAGCCCTTAGGACGGTGTCGTCATCCCCTTCGTCATTGCCGACATAGCCTAGACTTGCATCAGTTCCATGCATTCAGCTTGATCCAGTTGGTGCTCTCCTACGCGATTGCAGCTATGAAGTTACACCTACCTCCATTGGGTTACTAGCATGGGAGCTTTTGATGGACCAGAAAAACCAAGTCGATCTTGTTCTAACGGAGGTCGTGATGCCCTGTTTATCAGGCATAGGTCTATTGGGGTGAATTATGAACCATGGGGTCCTCAAGCACATTCCGGTTATCATGATGTCCTCTCATGACTCCATGAATTCCATTTTCAAATGCTTGTCAAAGGGAGCTGTGGACTTTCTTGTGAAACAAGTGAGGAAAAATGAACTGAAGAAGCACTTGCAGCATCTTTGGAGGAGGTGCCATAGTTCAAGGACCTGAGCATTGGGAAGATAAAGATTTTGATCTAAGAGGAGTGGCTGCTGCAACGAATGCACCTTTTCTAGAACTTGTGCCATCAACACACGAAAATTCTAGGACAACTGAAAGCGTTGAGGATGCTCATTTGGCTGGACACCATGTACATTTGATTTGTCTCATATGGTCCCAAGCGGCGAGCATGATAGAAGAGAGGAAAAATCATGCACCCCAACAATGCATGGTGCACCCTTGCGAGAGTTGCCTACAGCCTGCCTCTACTATACGCTACACCTACTCAGAGAGCAGCTCCGACCGATTTCCACCTTGACAGATCGAGAGTCAAGAGACGAGAGAGAGAGAGAGAGAGAGAGAGAGAGAGATGTTAAAAATATTTCTTTCTTTCTACTTACCGTGCTGCGTCGCGTCGATGACCCATGAGTTTGCACATTTGCTTGACCATCAATATGAGACTCCCATCCTGTCCCATACTCCGTCTCTAGTGTGTTGAGAACATATTTCTTGTCATCCTCATGCTGATCTCTACAGTGTAAAACAAAGCCGATTCGTAATTCAACTAACAAACTAAAATTTATATTTTTTATGTTAATTAATACTTACTCCCATGGTATATGAACTTGCTTTAGATAAGACGAGCAGAGGTCTCCCATCCGACATTTCAGGGCGATGCCGGCTCCGAGCTGGAGGATAGCCCCGTCAGGCAAGATGTCGCATGTGACACCCAAGCTGCCAATGCACGTGCGCATTGGTGGAGGTGGAGGCACTGATGGGGGAGCTGGCGGTTGAGGCGGTGTCTCACGAGTCAATCGGCCTAGTGGCGTGCTACTCTGCCGGTGATGCCTACATGCAGTATAAACATACGGCAGATTAGATGAGAGTTCTTAAAAACTACTTGATATTTAATTCATAATCACCATAATAGATATACCTCCGAGACTGACAGCCACTAGCTTGTGAATCAGGTGTCAACTGAGTACTAGGAGGTACATTAGGAGTAAGCCGCTGACTCTCATGATGTGATGTACCTGGAATAGGAGTCCTAAGCAAACAAAGACATCAAGGGAATACATATATTAAGATTTCTATATTAAAAAAAAGAATGACATTACTACTTTATCAATCGAGAAGATTACCGATGTGCTATGGTCTGATCTGTATGAGAGGAAGTCTCCACTCCTGCGTGTGGCTGGGAGGATGTACCCTCTCCAGGACGTACGGGCAAACTGAATCGCCCAAGAAACTCGATGGAGCTGTCTAAACTGGCGTCATCCATCTCCATATAATCTGACATAGCCTCTGTCAAAGCCTCTCCTGATAGTCCAGTGGTACGTAGCAAAGTCTTTATGAACGTCAACTTCACTCTATGACCCTGGTCACTCATCGTATCTGTATATTTAAAACAAACCATATGTCAAACTAACACAAACATCATATCTGCATGTAATATCAATGCAAGTAAAAATATTAATAGGTCAAGAATCTACAGATGAGGTCGAAGCAGCCATGAATGGAGTGGACTACAACAAAATAGATCAAACAAAAATGCTACAGATGCTTCAAAAGGTTATGAATCAAATGCAAGATCAGGTAGCAAAACTAAAAGAGAAACACGCTCAGTAACAAATTCAATGCAAGAGTAAGCTACATGAGAGATTTGATGGTTTGTGGTCGAATGCAGCACGAGCTTATAACCATATGGCAGATGTGGACAAAATGAAGCAGACCTGGATGTATTCTTGGAAAGGACTCAACCTGAGCTATATGCTGTTGTTGGCAACGCTTTCGCTGCCTACTCTCACATGGTATCAGACGTTGAGGTTCTTCTCCCAAGCCGACAATCCCCTGCTGATTGCTTCCGTAACGAAAAACTCCCTCAAAACTGAGATCGCTCCCCCTTGGTGGCTGTGTTTTCTACAAACAGCAGCGTTTTCACCTCTCAGGCTGCGTTTTCTGTGCTATGGAGCCAGATCAGCCATCGCTACTCCCTTCTCTCTCAACCCTGAAGGGATTACCCCAGCCATCGCTACTCCCTTCTCTCTCACCCCTGAAGGGATTACCCCAGATCAGCCGTTGATAAAGCACTTGCAGCAGCGTTTTCAGCATTAGACACAGTACCAGATCAACCCCTTGAAGCATTGCAGAGAACCCCCATTTTCAGCCATAAAAACGCAGCAAAACAGTCATTTTCAGCCACCCGAAACAGCCCAAAGATTTGCAGAATTTCAGCAGTTATTTGCAGAATTTCAGCAGTTAGATGACCACAAATTTCAGCCCTAAAGTCGTCATCGTCATCACCGTCGTCGTCATCGGCAGGTCCCAAGTTGCATCAGTCCATTGCATACGCATTGTACAACTTTGTGCAATTAAAAAGTAGACCACTCTCGCCGACGAGAGTGGGGCCTTCGGAGGAGGGTTTTACGTCTCTGGTGTCATTGACAAAGCTGTTGCCCCCGCATCTGCCGTGCTGAAAGTCTTTAATGCCATGCATGACCTCGAGCACTCTCTCTTATGTGATCCCTAGCATGATCTCATCGGCTACATTAGTCTCATCTCCCGCCTTGAGGAGGCTATCTGCTTTCTGTCTCAAAATTGCCCTATGGCCATTGAATGGCTTAAGAAATTTGTTGATTTTTTAGATTATAATGAGGTCCTTCAAGATGCACCCATGAAAAGAATTTCATCTCATCTCAAGCTTCTGCAAGCATGTCAATCCAGCGGAGATTGGGCTAAGCTTGATGGAGGACTTCACTCCGTGTCCCTAGACAGGCTGGAGGGTGAATTTGAGAGAATCCTTTCTGTTGATAGCTTGCTAGTCCCTCCTCTTTGTACTGAAGTGTTAAGGAAATCTGATTCTAGGAGCGACAGAAAGCGTCAATCACAGAATTTGAAGAGCTTGCACCTAATCATGCAAAAGCTGGTCTCCAATGGAAGGACCCATAGAAGTATGGAAATTTTCATTGAAACTCGCGTGCGAGTTTTTAGAGAGAGTATGAAGGCTCTACCACTTAATTTTCTGCAAATTAAGTCTGGCTCAAAGGTTGATTGGAAAATCTTAGGAATGTACATTGGCCCATGGACACAACATATGGAGGTAGTTGTTAAGTCAATCTGTGAGCCAGAGTATCAGCTTTGTAGTCAGGTTTTCGAAAAGCTTGCCTTTGAAGATTGGGGAGGCAGCTTTGGCAAAATTGTCGTGTCTAGAGGTTTACTAGAGCTTTTACATTTTGGGGAAGTAGCAGTAAACAGTCCAGATGAACCACAGAAACTCTTCAAGCTTCTTGACATGTTTGAAGCCATGACTAACTTGAGACAATTGTTTGGAAGGCTCTTTGGGGGCCCAGGATGCAAGGATGTTCAACAGAGGATGAAAGGTTTACTGAAGTTGATAGTGCAAGGTGCTCATGACATTTTTTTGGAGCTAAAGCAGCAAATAGAGAATCAGAGAGGCTCGAAGGCACCCATTGATGGCAGTCTGCCAAAGGTTTTGAGCTTTGTGATAGGATATGTCAAGCACTTGGTTGGAGATTTCTATGGACCGATCATGACCAAGGTGCTTATAATATATCGAAGTTGGAAAGATAATGTTCAGGACAAGACAAGCACAGAAACTCTGCTTTCTAAAGCGGTCCTAAGTGTGATGAATGCACTTGTGCTAAATGTCAATGAATGGGCAAAGTCTTTCAAGGAGGACCCAGTCTTGTATCATCTCTTCCTTTGCAATAACTTCTGGTACCTTGCTGTGAATTGCCAAGCATCAGAGTTCAAGCTTCTTCTGGGTGAGTCTTGGCTTAAAGAGCAACAGCAGCAAGCTGAGATTAATATCTCTATGTATATGAAGGAGGGCTGGGCAGAGATAATTCATCATCTGAATATACCAGGGGTTACGACCTTGACAGGTAGCCGTGCCGCGGCTCGAGACCTCCTCAAGACCAAGCTCAAGGCATTCAATGCAGCATTTGAGGAGCTTTATCAGATGCATGTGAAGTGGATTCTTGTGGATGCAGAGCTGCGAGAAAGGATCGGTATAAAGGTGGTGAAATTAGTAGTCCCAGCTTACAGAACTTACCTTCAGAACTATGGACTTTTGTTAGAACAAGATGGCACTAAGAGCAAGTATGTGAAGTATTCTGCACAGAGCTTGGAAAGGATACTTGGAAGCCTCTTTCAAGGGCGATCTGAGAGAATTCTCAGTGGGTCTGATGAGAAATTGAATGGGTCAGCTGCCATTGCACACCCAACCACTGTTAGTGTTGTATGATTTTTACTTGAGTGAAATTAAACCTACAGCATTAGTGTTAAGCATTGGTATGGTTGTTGTTGAGCCTGTCTTAGTTGAAGGAGTTCCCTGATTTTAGATTTCCCACATTTGTGTGTGTAGCCATTGCCTTGTTGAGCAGTTGCCTCCAAGGTAGGGGCATAAAGGTTGGTGACGGTAGCAGTAGTAGTTGCAGGTCCGATGGCTAATCAAACTTCCTGAGCTGAGAAGGATCAATTTTCCATGCATGCAGGCCCTGTTTTCTTGTGTTGACAAGCTTGTTTAAGCATATTTTGAGTAGCACATTTTGTCACCATCTGGGCTTCTCGGCTCAGTATTAGTTGCTTTTGCCTTTCTTGTTTTTGGGTTATCGACAAGCTTGATTGAGGAAAACTTGAGTAGCATACTTCGTCACCCCTCGGCTTCTATTATCCAAGTAAGTTACTCAGGCCTCCTTTCTCAACATGGAGTGCTGACAAGCTTGTTTGAACATATCTTGTTCTCATTTTGGTGAACCCAGGCATCGAGACAGTGGGTGAACTCCCCCTCTGCTAGCATAGCACCCCCTAATTCCACCTATTTTTAGGAGACCATAATCAGTCTTCAAGACCCAGATTCATAGATCCTCTCCCTCTCACCATCGTTAACAGAACTTCCTCTCTCTCCTACCCGTTTGGCCACACCTTTGAATTACATAAACCTGCGGTATTGCATTTTTCACTAAAGAGGCAAGTGATGAAGAAGAAAAGGGGGGGGGGGGGGGGGGGGGGGGGGGGGGTACCTGCTCTTCTTTTGCGTATTTTGCTGTAGCGCTGCCGTGGAGCTGGGTACTATGTATAATTTCCCGCGAGTCACGTTTGAAAGGCTTTGCAACAATAATATAGAAATGCCTCGTCGCATGAGAGAAGGGCAGTGTGCAGGCGTCGCTAGGAGCCTCGTTTCTCTGCGTCGTTTAAGCAAGGTTCAATTTGAAGCGTCGATTATGCCACGGCTACAAATTCAAGCCGTCGATTATGCAACGGCAGTCGTTGTTTATGCGACGGCCGATTTTTTTTTAAAAAAATATCCTTGCTTATACGACTGAAACCTCGTCTATGCGACGCGTTCGTCATCGGTTAAACGACGCCCATCAATTATTAGTCCCTCCCAAACCCCCCCTATGGCTAGTAGTGAAAAGTGGCGGACCGAAGACACGTTTCTTGTGGTATCAATATAAATGTGGAGAGCGGTGACAACTCCACACCTTTTTTTTTTTTTTAACGCACAAACATCACGATGCACCAAATGCATCTCTCTCCATCTTTATTATAATGTGCAAATTTTCACCTCCATATATCTTTTAATGCAAAATCTCATTTGTGATACGAGGTCATAGAGTTTTTGGCAAAAGCTTCAAAGAGAGATGCTATGGAGCCATCATCACAAGCTATGTCATGCGGTAAAATCCACACCACTATCACTTTTTTTACTTCTTGCCATATACATAGTGAAGCAATCAAGGCATACTAGTTGGACCCATAGGTCATATTTGACCTCCAAGAACGATAATAATCTCTCTCTCTCTCTCTCTCTCTCTCTCTCTCTCTCTCTCTCTCTCACACACACACACACACACACACACTTTCTAAAATAGATTCGGGTGCACATATTTAATGCAAACAAGAACCCATGGCATATTACAAACATATGGCTTGCTATTGACCTCTATGATAAAAATTTGGCAGATATTATGATGCATTGCCAAAGTAATGCTACTTTGATTAACATATATGTAACCACTATCAAAATGCTCAGCTTTAGGTATTATGTACCTTGCATGGACGTCTACTCAAATGTTAAAAGCCAACTCCTGAACAACTCTGCCGATGGAAGGACGATCTCTTGGGTTGCTCTGGGTACAGGCAAGTCCTAGATGAAGCAGCCACTAAACTCTTCTTCGTCATAGTGGTGGGCCTCCCTGCGAATATTCCCACGAGCTGCATCAAAGAGTCTCTCCTGCTCGAGGAGTGTCCAAGCATACTCATGAATGGCCCTTCTTCCCAATAGCAGCTCCAGCACCACAACTCCAAAGCTGTACAAGTCTGCTTTCAATCCTACATTGCCACTTGCAAGGTACTCCGGTGCTTTATACCCAGCAGTTTTCGAAATATCTGTCATGTCACCTCATCAGTTTCTCCATCTAAGAGAAATCTGGCTAACTCAAAATTCCCCAGACATGCTTCCTGACCATCGTCTAGAAAAATGATGTTCGGGTTCACATCCCCATCCAAGACCAGTGGTGAGAACTCATTTTGAAGGAAACATAAAGCTGAGGCAAGCCCACAGACAATCTTGTACTTCTGTGCCTAAGTAAGCTGGGTGACTCCGTCCGGCCTCAAGTATTTTGAGAGGGGCCCCCCTGGCATGAACTTGCAGACCAGCAGAAGGTTGCCTTCTTCATAGCAAAATCCAAGATTGGGCACAATGTTTGGATGACTTATCCTGCCTGATACCTCTAGCTCTGTCAAGAATGCCAACACACTTCCGTCTGTGAAGTCTTTGACCGCCACAACTTGACCATCCGGCAGTCTACCTATGAAAACACGTCCAAATCTACCACCCCATCTTATTTGGTTATTGGTACCGAAGCCGTCTGTGGCACGGTGAAGCTCTTGATAAGAAAATTTCCGGAGGGGGAACCCGCATTGTTTCACTGATCCATCAACCAAATCCCATCCTTGAGAACAAATTTAAGGAAAATGTTTAGAAAAAGAATTACCGGTTTTGCCTACAGAGGAGCCTCGTCTCTAACAGAATACTCACACCTGCACCCACCTGAATCAGGAATCATCACGTACTCTTCTTGCTTCCGACCTTTATCAGGGCTGCCCCTAAAGCGACCAAGTACTTTCGAAACAAGATCTGTCAACCTAGCTGCAAAATTTGATCACTGTATAACTTGTCAAATTTGATCCATAAAAACAAAAAAGTCAAATCATTTTAAAAAAGAGCGTCTAATCTGACAGGTGCACACATTGTTTGATTTTGGCAGCTGCTTCAATTTGCTCTCTCAATTTGCTTTCCAATTCATTGTACCAGGACATTTCAATTGTGATAGTCATGGACTTCGTAGTGAACCCCCTTGTCGCTGCAAAAACCCAATCAGCCCCTAGTGTCTGTTCCAATTTTCCTTTCATAAGTAGAGAACATGATGGACTTGCACTTTTGAGAAGAATGCCCTTTAGATGTCATAATGTTCGGGAAATCTGTGCAAAAGGAGGCCTCTTTTCTGGATTGGTATGCCAACATCTTTCAACGTAGCTTGCTAGATATGGGGGGCAACTGCTTGATAAGATTGGTCTTTCCCCTCTCAATAATCTTTTGTGAAGATCTTTAAGCTTGCCACCATCATCAAATGGAACCTTGGCAGTGAGTATTTCATAGCACACCATGGCAAAACTGTAAACATCTGCTTTCTTTGTGTATTTTCTCTCGAAGTCTCTCTTGGCGTCAACTTTAAAGACTTCAGGAGCTCTCCAATAGGTTGTGCCAGTATGCAAGGTTGTGTACTTCGAACTTGTGTACTTTGCTTTAGACATCCCAAAGTCTGCAACCTTTACTCGCATGTGGCGGCCTCCTTGAGTGCTATCACCTGAAATCTGGTTGCAAACTAGCAATTTTTTAGACTTCAAGTCACGGTGCATGATGTGCAAGCCATGAAGATACTCCATCCCCTTGGCAATTTGAAGCATAAGATCTACAGCTATAAGAAGGGGCAATGGAGGAGAACCAACTGTGCAACGCTTATCTATTGCACATTTCAGATCCATGTCCATGGAACGATTTTTTCATGTTACTAGGCTACATTTTTTCATGGAACGATTTGAAGTGCAGCAGATAAGTTGAAGCACATTCGGGTGCCTCAACCTGGCTTGAATTGCTGCTTCCTTCCCAAAAAAACACTCATCCACATCAAAAAACTCTTTCTGTGCAAACCTTTGGCCAAACCATTCAACCTCGTGTACTGTGGCAAAAGCACCATGCCCAATTGATTGCTTGATTGTGAACTGAAGAGGATCTACCCACAAGGACTCTAATAACCTATCATTTGATGCGCCCACAATTCTTTCATTCTCCAATTTTCGAAGCAAGTATCTCGCCATGCAACACTGTGCCATCACTTCTTCCTGCAAATTTGTAGGCAGATCTTTTTGTGAGAGCTGATTTTCCCATTCAGCAATATCATGCTTCAAGGCATTGATCATTTGCAAACTATCATCCTCTTGAGATGCGTCAGCCCATATAGCATTCAATGAGCTAAAGACTTCAGCCTCCGATTCAGCAATTACAATGGATAGCTGGAACATAGCTTGGTGTATGACACAAAAGCACCATATCAGGTCATGAAGGCAGACATCTTGCGCTTCACTAGTGAAGGCTAGTGTTAGTGCCTTTCTGACCCACCCATCTTGAGAGGAGCAATCCTACAAGAATTTGTGACCTTGGAGCATTGCATGGTGAAGCTCGGAGAGGCAAGGTTGGAACGATGCTCTGATGACTGTGGAGGAGTCGTTGGGTGACATAGTCAATGGCGAGGGTATAGGAGCGAGCAAGGCAGCTGCAGCATTGGGTGCGATGCAGGACGAAATTGGAGGGGCTACTGGCGACATCTTGAATGGAAGTGGAGAGCTCCTGCAGGGAAACACAGAGGGGATCGTGTTCTATCAAGGGCACGCTTTCAATCCAGCTGCTCTTGCCCTGCTGCCCAGTCGCCAGTCAGAAGAGAGCGGGTCGATTTGCTCCACAGGCTCCGGTTCACCCTTCAATTGCACAAAATTGTGCAATAAGCAGCAAGCGCTAATAACCAAGGGAGCAAAAGGAAGAGTATGTCCCTACGACTGCAAAAAAGTCGTTATTATATCGAATCTGAGAGGATGCACAGCTATCAAAAGCAGTCGATGCTGCTTCTGTCGGTGTTGTCCTCAACACCAAGCTACGCGAGCATTCCTCCTGTAGAAGTTGGCGGCATGAAGTTGAGCAGCAGGGCGTTGCAGGTGGACGAGGACCTGGGAAGAGGTCGAAATCTTTTTTGTATAGGATAAAAGGTGTGATTCGCAATCACGTCAAACGGCTGGCTGAGTTGGTTAGCTTGGAATTCGCTCACCGGTCCGTCAGAGCTCAAATCCGGAAATCGGATTCGAATTTTGTTGCTCTGTGTACGCCAAGCTAGGAAATGAGTTACAATGTAGGATCTCAGAAGATTCATGTACAATATAATAGCAAACCCACCAGTATGTACCCACCAGGGAAAAGAATGCGCTGTCAATTTTTTAATATACCAAATGCATTCTCAACCTTAACCCTACCCTTCGCCATATGTCTATCAAAAACATTATTTTGTGGCAAGTCTTACCCACCTTTGGATTTATAAGCTTTGAGAAGAAAACTCGTTGGTTTATACATTGAATCCCCCACAATATACGGCCTCACTCTCAAGCCGCTCACTTCTAGAAGAGGCGTACTCATAACCTCGTTCCGCTTCATTTGAGCATATATTGTAGACCCCTTGAAGACTATGGAGTCGTGTGTTCCTCCTGGTGCACTACAAACCACATTCCAAATATTTTTCTGGAGTCGACAATGCCCTGAAGAAGAATGTTGTGGAATCCATGGCTACTAAGATACTGTGCAGGAAAAAAGTCGCCTTGAGGCTTACGTGCAAGCTTTATGTGAGTGCCATCAACTGCATCACACATGTTCGGTAGGTCCGTAATGTCCTGAAAATCTTCTATAATCTTTGCTAATCGCCTTCCTGAAGGCGTCTCTAAGTGGGTCTAGACAAGCATCTCCTGAGTGGTGAGTGCTCTAATGATAAGGTTGGCGTACTTTCTAATGGTAGAATCTCCCATCCCAAATAATTGACATAATGTTCTTGCGGAATGGCCATATGCAAGTCTCCATAGCAGGCAACCAAGTGCTTGATCAGCTTGGATGGGAACCCTAGACCATCCATGCACATCAGGACACGGGAGATGGGGCAAGATCAATTCTTTCAGCTCATGAAATGCCTCGTAAGACATCCTATAATACATCCTAAAAATAGCTTGACAATTTAGTCGCCCTGATGTCCAAATAGCTGAGTGGATGACATTCCAAAATGTCACCTGCCTAGGGAAGCACCACCACACCCGTGGCTCCATCCCAACCAAACCCTCCTCTATCAAACCAAACATGGATGCAATGCAACAGACTACACAACCAATCAAACAAAAATACATAGACTGCATTGTATGCCTCCTACGATCCTGCCCTGGGTCTTCCTCACTAGGGGACACAAGATGCAAATTTAGCAACAACAAAAGAAGTAGTTCAGCTGCATCAATATCATCCATCCTACATTTCCAAAAAAAAAAATAACGCATTAAAAAATAATACCAAGCAAAACTCTTATTCCATTTAATTCCTCCCTCCCTCACTCCCTCCCTCAAAAACAATTTTACGGCGATTAGTAAAGTACCTTGGGTTTGGTGACAATCTTTGCGAGGTCTAGTCGAAATTTTATGTACATCTCCATTCGTCGAGCCTCCTCATCCATCCTGAGCTTCAACAATCTTTCCTCTCGGGCAGCCCGCTCCTTCTCGCAGTCTTTCATTGTTTGGGCCATCCCTTTCATCCCCTCCCCGCACTTTGGCAATAGATCCTAGAGATGTGTGTTTGGGCTCTTTCACTTTTTGCGCTTTAACTCCAAGAAGGTTATTGACCTGAGGGATTCGTGTTGCATCCCCCGCATCCACTGCGCCTGCCACACTCGCAGTCTCCTCTACAATAGTCTCACCCTCCCCTCGACCCTTGCCCCCTGTCTCCCCACCAATCTCTCCCTCCCCCTCATCCTCTCCATCATTGCACCCATCTCCCTGTTGAGTGCCCTGACTCCCTGCATGAGTGCTTTGCGAGCTAGCACTATCAAAGGCTCCGGGAATCCCCACACATCGTGGAGTGGATGACCACAAAGTGTCGACCACCTCGAAGTATTCCCATGTGGACCTTACCCCCCTAATGGTTGTTGTTTTAGATTTTTCTTTTTTATATTTTTTTCTAAGAGTGTATATGTTGTTCCTTACCTGCTTTGGTGGAAAGGTGCCAGTTACCTCATTGTTTAATTGCAATGTAACTTTGTCCCAGTCTTTCGGTCTCAAATTGCCTTTGTTCACATGAGACCATCGATCTTCGTAGTGTTTAAGCAAGGTCGATGTTGCGGTTTCGTCCCACACTGGTATCGCCACACGAGGGCGTTTAGCCCCCTTGGTCGACTCACTAGATGAGGTCACAGGAGGACGCAATGGAACAATAGATGGGACAGTGGATAGAAGAGAAGGCCTAACATTCAATACGGGCATGGTCATAGAAGCCCCCATGCGAGGAGGCCTGAAGCCTTGGGGAATCAACGGGGAAACTGTTGAAGATGATGAAACAGGAAACAGAAGGAAGACAGCAACTCAGAGTAGGAAGAAGATGGAGAAGGAGAAGACACAGAGCTTGTGTACGAGATCTCTGTAGTCTCTCACTCTGTATTGGAATAATAATTGTGTATACAAACTCAGAGCTACAAAGCTTATATGAAACCCTAAGAGATAAGGTGTCCTTTCACACCGGATGTCCAAGGGGAAAAACCCAGTGGGAGAAAAGTGCCCCTGGTGAAGCGCGTATACACACTAACACTACTACATGTCTACAAATCCCCCCTGTAGTGATAGTGTGAATCCGTACAAGGTAGCAGATCATCATGTGTATGAGAGTAAGCCCAAAGCTTTTCGGAAAGCTTCAAACTTTTCTCGTGATAACGCCTTCGTAAATAGATCTGCAATGTTATCCTGTGTAGGACAGTAAGTTAGTGTGATCTCCCCTGCATGTAGCCTTTCCCTGACATAGTGGTAGTGAACCTCTATGTGCTTTGTTCTTGCATGAAATACTGGATTCCTTGCAACTGCCATAGCACTCTGACTGTCAGTGAAAATGGTAGTGGGTGCCTGTTGACACTCACAAAGATCTGCCAATAACCTGCGTATCCATACACAATCAACTGTTGTCGTGAAAGCTGCCCTGTACTCAGCTTCACAAGTTGATGTAGCCACTGTGGGTTGCTTCTTGCTTAGCCAAGATATACATGCATTTCCCAAGAAAAAACAATTGCCACTTGTGGAATGTCGTGTGTCAAAATCACCAGCCCAATCTGAATCGCTGTAACCAAGAAGCTGCATAGAACTGTGCTTTCCATACATATCCCCCCTTGGAAAGAACATGGCAAGATTAGGGGTACCTGAAAGGTAACGAAGTATGCGCTTCACAGCCTGCCAATGATGCATACCTGGGCTGTGCATAAATCTGCTTGCTTGTGAAACCCCAAATTGAATGTCTGGATGAGTGTTGCCTGCCAAATATATCAAGCAACCAACCGCTGCTGCATAAGTATGTACATCAAAAGTTTCTCCAGCATCATGCATGCTCAACTTTGATCCAGTTTCTACGGATGTAGAGATTGGCTTACAATTTTGCATACCAAACTTGTCCAAAATTTTATGCAAATATTTTTCCTGCAACATGTATATGCCATCCTCTGATTGCACAAACTGAATACCCAAGTAATAATGTAGCAAACCAAGATCAGACATCTCAAAGGTTTTTCTCAAAGCATCTTTAAACGCTTCAATTTCATCTGCAGTATTGCCTGTAAGAAGCATATCATCCACATAAAGTGTTAGCATAATGAGAACTCCATCTCTCTTTTTGACATACAAAGTACTTTCTGTTGGACTATTCTGAAATCCCTGGCCAATCAAATAAGTATGTATCTTCTCATACCATGCTCTTGGAGCCTGTTTGAGACCATACAAAGCTTTACGCAATCTACATACCTTTCGCTCTTGACCTTTTACAACAAAACCACTTGGTTGACTTACATAAACTTCTTCCTGCAAATCACCATTCAAAAAAGCAGTTTTGATATCCAATTGATGCACTTTCCAACCATGATGAGCAGCAATTGCAACTAGTGATCTAACTGTGGACGCACGAGAAGTAGGAGCAAAGGTTTCATCATAATCTATGTCTTTCTGTTGCGCATAGCCTTTTGCCACAAGCCTTGCTTTGTACCTGTCAACAGTACCATCTTGTTTCCTTTTTACCTTAAAAACCCACTTTGTACCAATAGGCTTTTTACCTGTAGGCAAGTCCACTAGATCCCATGTATGATTCTTATGAATAGAATCAATTTCTTGCTGCATAGCATCTTTCCACTGAACACACTCTAAAGCTTGTTCAAATGAATCAGGCTCATCTGCATCACAAAGAGTGCTAAAGCAAGCCAAATCTACTTGCTCTCTACCAAAAGTAGTACCAGCACGTGTTTTTTGTGGCAACGGTGCATCCAACTTGCTATCCTGCAAAGTTTTCTGAACCCATTTAGGCAAGGTTCTTTCTTCCCTGAGAACTTCTTGCTCTTCACGCACAATTTCCTCTACATCATGAGGTGTCACATGCTGATCAAAAGATTGATCAAGATTATCAACCTGTTGTGATTCTTGATTCTCCACAAAAGAAGGAAGCAAACCTTCAAATACATCATGTGTCTGCATATGAGGTACATCAAAAGCAACCATAGGTTGAGCAGTAGTTTCTGCAAAAATTACATCACGACTTTCAAAAATCTTGTTTGTAGCAGGATTGTAAAGTCTATAACCTTTACTTCCACTACTGTACCCCACAAATATACATTTGACTGCCTTATCATCAAGCTTCCCACGTAACTGCTGAGGGATGTGAGCATAAGCAAGACAACCAAAAACACGAAGATAACTGACTGAAGGTTTTCTGTCATACCAAGCTTCATATGTAGTAATGGTCTTCAAGGCACGAGTAGGACACCTGTTCAAAACATGTGCTGCACAAGCAACTACCTCCATCCATAGCTTATGAGGCAAACTCTTAGCCTTGAGCATACATCTAGCCGTCTCCATTAAAGACCTGTTCTTCCTTTCTGCAACACCATTCTGTTGTGGTGTGTATGGCATAGTGCATTGGTGTTTAATGCCTTTCTTTCCCAAAAAATCCTAAAATGCACCTGACATGTATTCACCTCCTCGATCAGTACGAAGAGTCTGTACTTTGCAACCTGTTTCATTTTCAACCATGGCGACATAATGTTGAAAAACTGCAGACACGTCTGACTTTGCTTTGAGTGGATACACCCAACAAAACCTGGAAAAGTCATCAATGAAGGTCACAAAATAAAGGCTGTTTCCTATAGATGGCATCCTCATAGGACCACATACATCACTGTGTACAAGCTGCAACTTTCGTGTCGCTCTAACTGAACCATCCTGCGAAAATGCAAATCTGTGCATCTTTCCAAGAACGCAACCTTCACATACATGTCTTGGTGGCATCTCCAATAAAGACAAATCATGCACCATATTATGACGTTGTAAAGTCATCAAACTGCCATAACCAACATGCCCAAATCTAGCATGCCACAACTCAGCATCCTGCATGGCCTGAGTCTTTGTTTCTGCAATACATACCTGAATCTGCTTTTCATAACGATCTAGCACAAATAGTCCATTGTCCAGCGCACCTGTAGTGATAAGAGAATAACCATTCTCTCGATCTCGTACAACACATCTGTCATCCTCAAAAATGACCCGAAGACCATTTTTTGCAAGAGAGGATACAGACAGCAAATTCTTCTTGATCCCTGGAACATAAAAGACATCTGGCAAGCATAAATCTGAACCATCTGAAATGGTAATCAAAATCTTACCAACGCCTTTGATTGGATAAGAAGCATTATTTGCACATGTCACCTTCTTTCTTGCTGGAGCTGCATCCAATGAACAAAACAAATCCTTCCTTGAAGTAATATGCCTGGATGCACCACTATCAAAGTACCAAATCATTTGTGTCTTGTCAACACTGTAAGCAGAAAAATTTGAACATACTACAAAAGCATAAGAATCCTGCACAAAGTTTGCAGACTCTTCTTTAGCTGTAGAAGAATCACCAGAAGCTAAAACAACCAAACTTGACTCTTTCTTCTTTTCTTTAGCAATTCGCTTTTTACACTCACTAATGTAGTGACCAGGTTTCTTGCAGTAGTGACATTTACCTTTCTTCTTGGACTTGTCGGAATCACCTTTAGACTTCTCTGAAGACTGTCTTGCACCAGACTTGGAGTGATGAGCACTCTCTTTACCCCTGTTTTTGTTCTGTACAACATGAGCATGATCCATACCATCCACCTGTAAAGACTTGTTCTTACGTGATTGATCCTCCTGCAATAGCAAAGCCACTAACTCTTCAAAATGAAGAGGGTCAGGATTAGCTCGCAAAGACAGAGTCAAAGAAGTCTGAAAAGTCAAATAAGATGGTGGTAGTGAATTGAGTGTTTTGGAAACCAAGTCCTTCTCTGGAATCACTTCATCAATGCTAAGCAATTGCTCTTTAAGATCCCTGATTTTTGTAAGATGTTCGACAATATCGTCACCTTCGTCCATCTGTATTTTGTCAAGTTGTTTCTTCAAAAACTCTATTCTGGCAGCGTTTCTTCTTCCAAACATAGCTTGCAGAGTGTTCCAAGCATCCTCAGAAGTTCTGCAAGATCTGATATGTGGTGTGATTGTCCTCTTTATGGTTAAGGCAATCACAGCCATAGCCTGTGCATCTTTAGTATCCCATCTCTTTTGCTCTGGAGTGACTTGTGAGGGTTCTGCACCAACAGCTGCACCACGACCAGGCGTGGCAGGTGCAATGCTACCTGGACGAACTTCATCTCCAGATACATAATCCCACAATCCTTTACCAACCAAAACATTTTTGGCCATAAAAGACCAAAGAGAATAGTTGGTACCATCCAATTTGTCTTCGGATGTAAACGCACCAAAAATCTCTTTCTCCGTAGATTGAGCCATACTGTAGATGCACACAAGAGAGCAAAAGAACCTCCAAGAGATTCACAAATCTCCTCTCCAATGCAAGCAAAACTCTACACAAAATCTCAGCACAAAGCTAAGACAAGCTGCTTCCCAAAAGAACTGTTTACCTGAAGAAAATCTGTCAAAAAGCACACCCTCTTGATCTAAACGCCTCCGAAAAGTAACTTCTGCTACGCTGCTCAGAACAAAATTCTGAGGGCTCGAACGGCTTCGAAAGGGGGGTAGATTCGCAGGTCGCCTGTTCAGAATACTCCCGGAACGTCGAGGATGCTCCCACGAGCAAATTTTCCGAAAACTGCCTGAAAACTGCGATTGCGCGCGCGGACGCGAAAACGGAAGTAGAGGCTCTGGAAATCACCTCGCTCTGATACTAATTGTTGAAGATGATGAACAAGAAACAGAAGGAAGACAGCAACTCAGAGTAGGAAGAAGATGGAGAAGGAGAAGACACAGAGCTTGTGTACGAGATCTCTATAGTCTTTCACTCTGTATTGGAATAATAATTGTGTATACAAACTCAGAGCTACAAAGCTTATATGAAACCCTAAGAGATAAGGTGTCCTTTCACACCGGATGTCCAAGAGGAAAAACCCAGTGGGAGAAAAGTGCCCCTGGTGAAGCGCGTATACACACTAACACTACTACATGTCTACAGAAACTGATGTAGGTTGGGGTCTTGGGCGTATGAAGGAAACACCCAGAACAACACTCGGCTGGAAAGGGATGATCGGCTGGCTCAATCCTATGTTCTCAATTGACTGACCCTCATTCAATGAGCCCCCCCAACCATCCTCTTGAAGCAACTGCATAAACCCTAGGTCTTCGTTCAATTGGGTTTCAAACATTGTTTCATTACCACCCAACCCACTAGTCTCTCTCGAAGGAACACTCTCTTGGCTGTCTAACCCTCCCTCGTTAACTCTAGCCATTCGTTGACCACCCCTAGGTCGCTTCAAGATGCGTGCATTGTAGTGACTCGTTGGATTTTGGCCTACAAATATCCATTCATAGACTCAAGAAGGAATACATGCATTTCACTTATTGGGAGACCCTCCTCTAAAATCAAAAGACAATCTATTGAAATACATGTTGTCTATTTAGTTCTTTTTTTTCTTCTGGAAATGCATAACAGAGTACTCTTAAACTAAACAATTAAGCTTGAGGTGCAATACTCCTTAGCAATATCAATTTTCGGGATATGTAGTATTATACATTAAGTTTAAGGTGCAAGTATTACTCCTTAGCAATAGTTTTTTTTGGATAATTTATTCGTTAGCAGATGTTAGTGACTCTGTGTTTAAGACATGCACAAAAGACACTTATTTTCTGGAAAAGCATAAGTGTGTGTGTGTGTCATCCCCAAGCAAACCGTGGTTGCGTGTGTTGTGGTGGTGGTGGGGGGGTGTGGGTGGGTCAAATCAAATACCTTGACACCTTGTTAATTGGCTGAAGGTTGAAGCGAGCTCGTGAAGCTATCGCAAAGGTGTGGAGAACCGAAATGCAGCTGCTGCATATGAGCGCTTTAGCCGGCACAGGGATGAGGAGCCGTTGCGCTTATACGCTTTTGATTGGCCAGCCATATTTGGCTTGGCTAGCTGGAGTGGGAGAGGCCAAACTCCTCTCGTCGAGCGGCCAACATAAAAGGGCTTGCCATGTCATAAAAAATGAAGCCATTCGGAGCCTTTTCAATGATGTGCTCACTACAAGAGGAATTTCACACAGTTAGAGGGTTATCCAACTCTTGATTTCAATAAAGTTCAGGGCAGAGTTAGCTGACGATAGCGAGTCAACAGTAAGTGACACCTATATTTAAGAAGGGGGGTGTGTAAATGGGATCAAGGGCGGGGAAGTTCACGCACAAAGATCGAAAAGATCGCAGTCGTAGATGTTTACTCAAAAACTAAACATGGACACGCACTAAATGTGGATTACTCAAAAACTAAACCTGAACACACACTAAACCTGGACAACGTGTGCAATGCATATTAACTCATAATATTACATTGTAAAAACAATTTGGGATACACACTGTGCGCGCGAGTGAGGTGGTTAGCCTATATGACCCTAAATTTGGACTATGAGGTCACGAGTTCAAATCTCGACGGTGTGCCTCGTTTTTCCCACTGGCTAGGTTTAGTGTCCTCATTTTTTCGGCGGCGCGCCTCGTTTTTCTCGCTGGCCAGGTTTAGTGCGCCTCGAGATCCTGTCCCCCAATCTCGACCGTCGATCTCATTACTCTCCCCCGCATTAAATATAGGTGTTACTTAGTGCCAAGGATAGCGAGTTGAGGTTCTATCTCTGCCTCTGCGGTAGAACCTCAACAGTGTTCCCAAATACCAAAGAAGATCTTTTTTAAACAAATAGAAAAATGATTGTTCTATTGAAAATTGTAGGCTTTTTTTCAAAACTTTGCTAGTTTTTGGCCTTTAGAAGGCCATAGGAGAGTGGGTGAAGAATTGGTGCACTTTTTGGACTGTTGATTAAGAATCACAGATTGGCGATGACTTCCTTGTATTATAAAGGTTAATGTTTTTCAATAATGTAAATAGGTCTTTCCATCATTGTAATTTGGTTCCTTTACTTAATGCTCACTTGACTTTTTTCTTTTTGGCATCCCAAAGGGCAAAGGCTATAGAGATGCCTTCTCTTTTTGCCGACTTATATAGAAAACAAAGTAAACACTTCACAATGGCCTCAAGAAGGCATCATTTTTTGTTGTAATGAATGATTATTAGAACACATTTGACATATTAATGATCTGTGTTCGAGAAAAATGTGTCTCAACTTAATATCATGTAGTTCATGGCTAGAAAAATACATTTTTCCTAAACAATCAAATTAAGAGGAAACTTGAAATTTTCTCGGTTTATAGGTCAAAATTTGAATCTTTTTCCGACAATTACTCTAGAACTTGTGTAAATTTGTCGGTTTTCTTAAAGGCAAGCTTAAAATCTAGCCGGGATTTTTCAATTCTAACCGGTTAAAATACACTAGATTCCGGTTTTTTTCTAACATCGGTGCCGTTTTCAATTTCAAAATTGTCAGCTGAGAGCAAGGGGAAAAGGAGAAGTTCTACCCCGAAATAGAGAAAAATAATATAAAAACTTGAAAAATATATCTAATTTTTAACATTTCCTTTAGACATATTCAAGAAAAGAAATTTTGTATGTCTGTAAAAATGTTTTTTCCTGAACACTTTAATGGAGAGAGATTAGAGAGAGAGAGAGAGAGAGATGCACGTGCACACACACACACACTCATGTTTATAATGAAAATGTTCAAATGAATATAGTAAGGCTTGAAATGACTTGAAATGTCACCTATAAAAGTTAATGTGAGGGTGACCACTTGATGGTGAGAGAATTGCACGTTTTCTCTACCACTTTCCTATAGCCTTCTTGGCCAAAAAAGTGAGTTGTATTTTCAAGCATTTTTGGCGAAGAAGACCATAGGGAAGTGGTAGAGAAAAACGTGCAATTCTTTCACCATCAAATGGTCACCCTCACATTAACTTTTCTAGGTGACATTTCAAGTCATTTCATGCCTTACTATATTCATTTGAATATTTTCATTATGAAAATGAGTATGTGTGTGTGTACACGTGCATCTCTCTCTCTCTCTAATCTCTCTCCATTACAGTGTTCGAGAAATATCATTTTTTTAGACATATAAAACTCCTTCTCTTGAATTTACTAAGAGGAATTTTTAAAAAATTAGATTTATTTTTTGGGTTTTTATATTATTTTTCTCTATTTTGGGGTGAAAATTCTCCTTTTTGTTGGAGCTATATATACCAGCCCCTATGCTATTAATTTTTTTTTTAAAAAAAATCTTCAAAATCTTTGAACAGCTTCAATATGTTTGAGCTATATATACCAGCCCCTATGCTATGTATAGCTAGGGGTTGGTATATATAGATCCAACACTTTTCCCCTTACAATTCTTTCACCATCAAATGGTCACCCTCACATTAACTTTTCTGGGTGACATTTCAAGTCATTTCATGCCTTACTATATTCATTTGAATATTTCATTATGAAAATGAGCATGTATATGTGTACACATGCATCTCTCTCTCTCTCTCTCTCTCTCTCTCTCTCTCTCTCTCTCTCTCTCTCTCGCGCGCGCGCGCGTTAAGTATGGAGCCTGATTTATCTTTGTAATTTTTTGTGGTAAAAGCGCACATTTGTAAGGCCCCCATTATGAGGAGAGCCATCGTGCGTGAAGGAAAATCACTCACCCAAAACCAAAATTTTCACGGCCAAAAATCAGGGGCAACTTTAGGGGCCTGCCCCCGAGACTTTTTTTTTCGTCGTCGGAATATTCCTTTTCGCCGGAATATTATGACCGGACGGTGGCGAAAAGTGGTAACAACTGATCGGTTGGTCGTAGTCAAATGGCTAGTGTGGCCGGTGGCCGAATTCAATGGGCCGATGGCCGAATTCAAAAGCGAACTTGTCTTCTCAAGGGCGGTCACACATGGGCGGATTGAAGGGTCCGATTTGGACTTATCTACACAAGGGCGGCTACACATGGCTGCCTCTCATGAGAGAGGGCAGCCCTTTTGGCTTATAAAAGGAGGCCATTTCTACACACATTTCATAGTGTGAAGTTGATGCAACAAGGTGAGTGTGAGGTGGTGGGAGTGAAGCAAGGCGGGATCTCTCTCCATTAAGTAATCTACTTAAATATCTATTTAGCTACGTCATATTTCCTAACATCTCTCTCTCTCTCTCTCTATTAAAGTGTTCGAGAAATATCATTTTTTCAGATATATAGAACTCATTTTCTTGAATTTACTAAGAGGAATTTTAAAAATTTTGGATTTATTTTTTGACTTTTTATATTATTTTTCTTTATTTTGGGGCAAAAATTCTCCTTTTCCCCTTACACTCAATTGACATTTTTGAAATTGAAAACGGCACAATATTAAGCTGAGACACATTTTTCATGAACACAAGGTCCATTAACATGTCAAATGTGTTCTAATAATCATTTGTGAGAGGAAAAAATGATGCCTTCTTGCGGCCATCGTGAACTCTTCACCTTGTTTGATAGGTCAAAAGTGTTGATTGGTTGAAATAAGATAGTGGGCACTCATTTAAATGAAGAGTGTGTAAATCAAATGATAGACACGTCTTGAGTTTTCTGGCTAAAATTTTTAAAAAAACATCGATTTGTTTTTGGCCTGCCCAAAGGACTAACGCCATAGTGATGTGTTCCCTTTTTGTTAGTGAAAAATCTTAGATGTATTTTAAAAAAATTAAATAAAAAATAAAAATGTTTGATTGGTGAGTGTTGTAGTGAGCACTCATGAGAAAGTTACCAGTGGCAGCAGTGGGTGACAATCTCATGTTTCTCTCAAAAGATCTTGATGTAAGATTTTTTCCAAGATTATATTATTAAATGTGCTCGAAATTAGAGTCTGGTAGCTGGCTCCTCTTTTCTCGTGCAACCTCCATGACCAAGTTGTCTGATGATTGGTTTCTTAAGTTAGTCTCGAGGATGGTCGTCGTCGTTGTTCTCTCTCTCTCTCTCTCTCTCTCTCTCTCTCTCTCTCTCTCTCTCTCTCTCTCTCTCTCTCTCTCGCGCGCGCGCGGTTGTGCTCTTTGTGTCTCTCACAAGAACATGTCAATTTATAAAAGACACCCCAGGATCTGTGCATTTTAATGCACTCTTCGCCTAGGCGTCTCCCTCCCCTAAAAGCTAAACAGAATGCTAGTATGGACGTCTGTAACAAGACACTGCTGCTCTCTTCACTCTCTCCCTCCAGATCAATATCAACCCTCACCCTATGTAATTACACGAGTCTTCAACAATTAAACACCTATGAGTGTGTGTACGCACGTGCGCGTGCTTTTCGGCATTTAGCAATATAAGCTGTATATCTATATCTGTCGTTAGCTGAGGCCTTCACATCAAAGAAGTGTGGGCCAAGGTTGTAAAGGGTTGCAGAAAACCGGTCTACACGATGGTTACTTGGGACGCACCTTATTTCTTCACTAGTAGCAGGCAAGTCATGGTGGACTGAAAGCTTGAGTGACAGACCAAGCAGGTGGTGTTGTCGGATAAAGGGAAGTACAAGGCTCCAAGGTTGAGGCCGTAGCTTGTTCTTATTGCTCGCAATGCCATCTCAATAACGTATAGCAAGTGTATTTACAAAGCAATTCAAATTGATGTGAGTGATTAGATGATAGATGATGCTTTGTAGGAGTAGCCTTTGTGGTCTCTTTGTGATGCATTGCAAGTCTTCTGCAAACCTTGTTGGGCAATTTGTAATTTGTTCATATGAGTAGGAAAATGTTTCTACAGGATGATTGAGGTGAATGGAGCATTCCAAGAGGCTTCATACTGGACCTCTTTCGTAATGAAAACAGGCTAGTAACAAGAATCCGATTCAAGCTCCATTTGCATTATGTTGAAGGTTGTTTGGTGGTAGAGTTGTTTTGTGATGTTGAATGGACTAGGGCAATGGAAGAGCAGCTTTAGATGCCATGGTCAGATATGAAGTGAACAGCTTGTAGGGTTTGCATCTACTCTGAACCATTCTCTCTCTCTCTCTCTCTCTCTCTCTCTCTCTCTCTCTCTCTCTCTCTCTCTCTCTCTCTCAAGTGAATGAAGCTTTTCTACAACGCCAATGTATTACGGCTTGGGAGAAATCCGGTGGGTCATGCTTCATACATTACACCACCTATATTTCCCCCAACTACAAAACCATGTTCTTCGCTGAGAGAGGAAACCGTACTCACACTTACATGCTTGAGCCTATTCCCTTGTCCGCGATACGCACTATCGCAACAATTCGGCTTAGCTCCCATTTCCTTCGATGCGAGATAGGGCGTTGGGGCAATGGAGAAGAGTCAAATCGATTGTGCACATTATGCTCACTGCAAGTTCGAGAGTCTGAGTACCACACACTACTAGAGTGCTCAGATTTTGATCACATCCGAACTTGCTTCTCTCACATTTTCAGCCATAACTTAGACCTACACACTTTCCTCTCCCAGCCAAAGTGTGGGCTTTCCATTGCGACTCTCATCACTACAATTTTGGAGCATCGAGAGTCACTCATCAGCCATACACATACTACATCACATGTAACTTTGGTCCCATAGGTCATATTTGACCTCCGAGGACGATAATAAAATCTATCTATCTATCTCTCTCTCTCAGCACTTAGGCAATTGCATGCGGAGCATTTCACATGGCAATGAATAATGTCTGCTTTGCAAAGTGATCATAGGGTATGGAAAAGGGTGACCATTGTGTATGGAAAAGGGAGAGTCGAGGTAGGGTTGTATATCCACCAGCACCATCAAAAATTTTAGAGAGAGAGTTTGAGAGATCTCTCTCTCTCTCTCTCTCTTCCCACGTGATTGGGCACAATTTGATTTCTTTTTATAGCTTGTCTCACAAGCACTGATTGTTTTCTAATGGTTCTACTGTGTAGAGTTCAGAAGAAATACATGGAGTCAATTTCAGCTTTCTTTAATTGAAATACATGGCATTGGTGGCCACCTTCATATGGACGCAGTGCCAAGTTCGCGGTCAAAGAATGAAAGTGTCTGGTTAGTCTGGAGCATGATTACAAGCAAAACATGCAACATTGGATTCCATGTATGTTTTGACTTGAAGTTCATGTATGTTGTGAGAATCTTGATCTCCACAGTAACCATCTCTCCATTGTCAACTTTGTTGAGTGCAAGGGTGGCATCGGAGCTTGCAAAGATTTATTTTATTTTCTTCATTTTTCTTCCTTGTCTTTGAATATTTAGCTCTCTCTCTCTCTCTCTCTCTCTCTCTCTCTCTCTCTCTCTATATATATATATATATATATATATATATATATATATATATATGATAGGCCCTAGGGATAAAAGTGTATTCAAAGCAAAGGGCTTCTAGTGCTTGAAGATTGGATCGCGTATCATAAATAGATGAAATATAGAAAGCATCGATGAGTATAACTACTAGTTTTATCACTTTTCCCATTGGTTGTCTTTGTAGAATGATCTCTAGGTGTTTTCAGGTTTAATCACTATCCCAACATTGGTTGTCATGTGCACTTAATCACGAAGACTAAATTTCCTAGTTTCAATGGGTTTTGAAAGGGCATCATAATGTTTCAAATTGGCATCGTTATATGTATGAGAGATTCAACAATGAGTGTCTGTGTGCAAGCTAGAGAGAGAGAGAGAGAGAGAGAGAGAGAGTTTCAAACTTAGATTTTAGGAAAAATAATCAAAATACCACTCTAATTTGTGGAAATTCCCAAAATACCCCTCAAATTTCAAAAAATCCCTAAGTTTTACTATAGTCTTGTCCTCTTGGCAGCAGGCCTTGTGATTTATCACTTGTTTAAATCTTTGTTTAGTTTATAAGTTTTATAAAGGTTATATTTTCCTTTTATAATGTAATTGTTTCTTTTCATCATTGTTGTTGAGAGAAGAGGGGGAGATCGACCGCTTAAACTATTCAACAAAAGCTCCCAAGCATCACCATCAACCTGTCCACCTCTTCTTCCAATTTCCAAGCACACACACACACCTAAACTATGATACACACACACACACACAGTAAACATAGAATTGACATAGACATGCTTGTAAGAGAGTGTAAGAGACGTGTAAGGGATGGAGACTAGATTAGAGAGTACACAACAAAATAACCATAGCATAAGAGAGTAGAGAAGAGAATCTGCAAGAGAAAGGCCTAAATCTAGCCCCAAACTCCACCGCACCTCGCTTGTGGAGTTGGTATTTAATATATTATTTTTGAGTTTAAGGTGCCAAAAATTGAGGCCCCTCTTTTACAACCACTTCAATTTTGTAAATGAGTGAAGCTCATTAGTTTTTGCATGACCCATAAGGGGAGTTCCCACTACAACTATTTACAGAGCCATAGTGGCTTATTTAAATGCTATTCTAAAAATAATGTGCAAATATAAAATGGCCAAGAGTAATTGCCGTCACCTCTTCATCAACTCCCCGCATTCCACTCTACAAAATCATCATCAACTCAATTAGTAAAATAAATAGACAGCACATAATTAACCATTACGCCAGCTATCCCAGTTGCAGTTTACCACTACAACAGGAGGGTGCCCAGTCTCGTAACATCCCTCCCACCAGGGATAGCAACTATCCTCATTTGCTCAATAGAGAAATCAACTGGACCGTGAGTGATGGAAAGTGTGGAGAAGGTCGGAAAAGTTGTGCAAAAAAACTTTTCAGGCATCCATTTGGCATCCTCTCTAGGGTGGCCCTTGAAAGTCAAAAGGTAATGGTTATAAACCATTTCAATGCGTGTAGTGGTGGTCTCATGATCAACTATTTTATCAGGGATGAGTTGCTCTTCTTGGTCTACAAGTGAAGGTGGGTCTTCATAAATGTGGTGGTGTAGATAGGGGTCCTCAGAATGGGCGTAAAAGACTAATGTGAAAGGCATTGTGAATGTGCCAATGTGCAGGTAGTTCTAAACGGAAAGAAACATCATTAATGATAACTGAAATTTTGAAAGGTCCATAAAAACGAGGAGCAAGCTTAACAAAGACATTGGTATCAACACTTTTGATCCTTCGTTTTTCGATGCGAAGTAAAACATGATCACCTTCTTTGAATTGGTGTGCCTTGCGGTGCTTGTTAGCATGCTTGGTGTAAAGTTCTTGGGAGTGTTTAATGGCAGAATGCACACTTGCATAAATATCATGAAAGTCAGTAGTGAAATCATCAGCGGCAGGCACAGCATTAGAAAGACGTGAAGCAGGAGTAGGAAGAGAGTGACCATATACAATTTCAAATGGAGACTTACCGGTGGCAGTGTGAGTGGTGTTGTTGTATGCAAATTGCAAAATATGTAGGTAATCATCCCATTTTTTAGGTTGAGAAGAAACAAGCCTTTAACAAGTCAATAATAGTGCGGTTGGTGACTTCGGTTTGACCATTGAATTCAGGATGAAATGCAGAAGTGAAGTCAAGTGTAGTGCCAAGATTTTCAAACACAGTAATCCAAAAAGCACTACAAAATTTTGAATCTCGATCAGAAATAATCACTTTAGGCAAACCATGATGTGGGAAAACAGTCTTAAGAAACAAAAGTGCAGCTTGATGTGTTGTGAGTGTTTTTTTACAAGAAATGAAATATGCTTGTTTAGAGAAACGGTCAATAATAGTTCATATCATGTCATGTTTGTGCATTGTGAGTGGGAAACCAGTAACAAAATCCATTGAAATATGTTCCCAAGGTCTTTCAGGAATGGGGAGAGGGTGTAAAAGTCCCAATTTCTTACCTGTAGCTGCTTTGATTTTTTGACAAATCAAACAAGTTGAAACATACTGTTTAACATCCATTCTCATAGTAGGCCAATAGAAATCACGACATAAATTTTAAAAAGTTGCAGCGAATCCTCTATGTCCAGCATAAGGTGGTTTGTGCAATTCTTCAATAATTAATGTACGGAAAGGTTTAGTCACACACAATTTTTGTTTGAAATAAAGGAAGTTTTCTTGAATAGTGTATTCGAGGAATGTGTGTACAAAATTATCAAGCATGTGCAACCATGTCGTTTTGAAGTCATCATCATGTGCATAAGTGTCAGGCATGGTGTCAAATGAAGTTCCCATAATGGTTGATAGATGATTAAGTGAGGGTCTTCTACTCAAGGCATCAGCTACAACGTTTTCTTTACCAGGTTGGTATTGAATGTTGGGCTGAAAACTTTGAATAAAAGCGGCCCACTTAATATGTCTATCATCTATTAAGGGTTGAGAAAGTAAATATTTGATACTGAGGTGGTCCGGGGCAGGCAACTAGAAGAGCGGCCTCTAAACACCCTTCGAGGCTCCTGTGTTGCTCAATTGGAGCTGGGGCAAGCACAATCAGAGACACAACAGCCCACAGCCAGAAACCAAACAAGAAAAGGGGCACCACCTAGTTGTAGATGCGAACTAGGACGCACGTGAAATCTCCTTGTACTCAAATGCACAAAGAGAGGGGAATGCAAGATAGCCACACACACCAAACACAAACATTCACCACGCCAGAGAGAGGTAAAGAGCACAAATCAACTTGAGCAACTCAGTCTTAGCTTTAAAGACTAGATGCACACAAAGCTTGATGAGAAATAGAGAGACAACACAAAACTTGACCTTGTTGCCAATACACAAATTGTCTTAGGGTCACTGGAGCCCTCTCACCAAGCACCCTCTTACAATTTGACCTTTTAGGCAAACAATTCAACAAGCCCTCAAACCACCAAGCATGAAATGGCACAACAAACTTCGAGGACAATATACCTTCAACCACCTGATGAGCCAACTTATCAAGTCAATTTGGAGAGAAGAGTCGTAGTTGCAGTATACAATTGCACCCAAAACTATGAATCTTATTTATGGACAAGAGTAGGCTACAAGTGTAGTATAGTATCACTCCACTCCTCTAGATGGCATAACTAACTTCAAGATTCTCCATGCACCTATGTGTAGTGATGGAATAGAGCACTCACAATGCACACACTCTACACAACTAGGCTTGAAGAGTGGTGTGTTTTGTGTTGAAAATGGTGTGGTGTAGTGTGATCATGTGATGATTTACAAGGGAGGGAAGGGCTCTATTTATAGGTTTTAGAAGCCCCGATTAGGATTAGGCCTAATCAAGTTTATTTGAAGTAATAAAAGATTATGCATATTTTTATTTTATTTTAATGAGGGTGGGTCTCTCTTGTCCTTTGAGTCACATGGATGTGGGCTCAAGGGAAGATAATTATTGAGGATGAAAGGAGAGAGGATTGAGTGAATAATTTGGGAGTGCCTACTCTAGTAGAGGGTGCATTTTACAATAAGGTTAGTGGTTAGTAGTTAGTAATTATCACTAAAAAATATTTACAAAATCATTCACCAAATGGTGAGATATATGATGAGAAAAGTTAGAGAAGGGATGAGCTTGTAAAGAGAGGTTGAAGCTTTGGAGAAGTTGACATTCACCTCTTTACAGCACCGGAAGAAGAAGCAGTCATCATGGCGAAGTAGCGCGTGCCGATGAAGTTATGTTATCTTCAAACCGTGGAAAATTCATGATAAAAGCCTTTATTTGCAGAGGTTATCCTTGGATTTTTGCTGATTTTTTGAAGTTCTTTACAAAGCTGAAAAGAGTATGGTAATATGGACATATCTGTAGAGAGAAAGGGGGACACATAGGGTGTAGAAATGGAGGATGAAGGCTATGGAGATGTGAGAGATGTGGCAATGGTGAAGAGGGTGAATTAGGACATGGGAGTTGCAGGTTTGGGAGTGGGAAGGAGAGGGAGGAGTGTGTGTGAAAGAGGAAAATGATAAAGTGGAAGAGGGAGTGTGGCTGCATAGCATGGGCAAACTGGGATCCACCAATAAAATCATAGCTGACAGCTCGTAGCTCAAAAAAATATGAAAAAATTTGAGATGAAAGTTCAGCTCACGAGCTACATTTTTTGTTTGTATCACCTTTTCAAATTCGGGGAGCATGTGATCTTTGAAAATTCAGAAAAACCGATTGTTTTTTCCACTGCACAAGGTCCTTGTGAGGTCCTTTTTTGGATGATTCTTTTGAATACCTCCAAGAGTGAGCTCCCCATGGTGCATGCATGCATGCCACATACCCTTGACCTTATTTGGTAGGTCTATAATTGAAGATATTATTGAGATCATGATATAAGTGAATAGTACAACTAAGAAAATCAAATATTGAGGGGTCTAAAAAATAATGTACATGTCAAATATAAATAATATAGGTGGAGAAAATATAAAGGGGTCAAAATAAATCTCTCTCATTATAAGTCTACCATAAAAAGATGAATATTTTTTGTGGTCTAATTTATGAGAGTAATAGAGAATAGATGTAGGAAGGAAAAATGACAATAGTGAAAAAATATACACATAAATAAACTAGTTTTTTTGGATTTTTGTTGGGATGGAGTTACACCAAAAATAAGAGAATCTTGCATGAAATTATTTTTATATGGAATAAAGAGTATGCAAAATGATAAGAAAAAATATGGTAATGGTGAGTCAATGTACATAGCATAAATAACACACCATAGGTAGAAATATTTAAATAAATACCAAAATAATTATGAAAAATCCTTTATTTAGGCCCTATATACAATGAAATATTTATACACTAATGGGCCATAATATACTTATAATTTTATTTTTAAATTTTTTTTGGCTCAACTAGCCCAGTGACTAGCTAATTAAGGGTTTTTAAGAAAATATAGGGAAAAGTCCCCTAACTCACACACGCCTATGTACAGTGAAATGGTAGGGATAACCAAAATGTTTCAGTGATTTGATAGGGTGAGATAGCGTACTATGGCAATTATGGAAAGCCGAAAAACGGCTATCAATACCTTGTTGATCAGTTTTTAAGATCAAGTCAATACCCATTACATCGTGTTTCCAAAATTTCAATGCATGTACCACAACAGTCAACTCTTTATCATAAGTACTGAACTTTGCTTCAGACGGTTTGAATTTACGACTTTCGAAAGCAATTGGATGGTTATCTTGCATAAGGACTGCACCGATACCTTTTCCACTAGCATCAGTGACTACCACAAAGAATGGTCTTTCAAAATCAGGAAATTGCAATACAGGTGCATCAGTCAAAGCATGTGTAAGTGCATTAAATGAGCTTTCTCGCAAATCAGTCCATTCGTAAGGTGTGTTTTTCTTCAACAAGAGAGTCAAATAATGTGATTTGTAAACAAAATTACGAACAAATTTCCTGTAATAGCTACAAAGACCAATAAAAGATCGTAGCTCATGCAAGTTTTTGGGTCTAGGCCATGAGTGAATGGCTTCAATTTTCTTTGGATCAACATGTATTCCCTTACCCGATACATGTGTCCCAAATATTCAATTTCAGATTGGAAAAATGAACTCTTTTCAGGATTCAAATACAAGTTAGTTTGTGCAAGCAGAACAAATACACGTGTTAAATGTTGTTTATGCTCTTCTTCAGATTTACTGAATACCAAAATGTCATCAAAAAATACAATCACAAAATCTTGATGGTCAATGAAAATTCTATTCATCATGCGTGTGAAGGTAGCTGGTGCATTTGTCAAACCAAATGGCATGACAAGGAATTCATAGTGTCCAGTTTGTGTTCTAAAAGCAATTTTGTAAACATCATGTTCAAACATTTTAACTAGATGGTACCCTGATTTGAGGTCAATTTTGCTAAAGATGTTTACCCCTTTCAATTTGTCTAATAGATCATCCACTCTAGGAATGGGAAACCTATTCTTAATGGTGATCTTATTTAAAGCCCTGTAGTCGATACACATACGAAAGGTTCCATTTTTCTTCTTGACAAGAAGTACTGGAGCTCCGTATGGTGAACTACTAGGTCGGATTAGGCCTCGGTCAAGTAAATCAGTGACTTGAGTTTGTATCTCCCTATGTGCGATTGGATTTACACGATAAGGTGCTCTACAAGGAGGTTCACTACCCGGTATAATGTCAATTTTGTGGTCTTCTGGGCATGATGGTGGAATTCCAGGTGGCAGATCATGCATGAAACAATCTTTAAATTGTGAGAGAAATTGATTGTGTGTGGAGTTACATGAAGTTTCAATTTCAGCAAAAAATTGATTTACCAATACTAGATATGTTTTCCCCTGTTTTCAAATTGCTCGTTTGGCTTGAGTGTGAGAGAGGAGTGGAAATTTTTGATGTGCCAGTGTTGCTTGGATGGAGAAATTTTTATTATTATGAGTGAGAGACATTGTATGTGTTTTATAATTAATCAACGGGTCAAATTCATGACGAAATGGCACTCCCAAAATCATATCAAGACCATGCAATGGTGCTACCAAAAATGTACGTGCTTGTGTGAATTCACCAATGAAAACTTCAACAGTGACTTGAGTTTTACAAATTAAAACGTTGATTATTAAAAACAGTTTTGACCTTGTGAGGTGATGACATTTCAGAGAGTGATAGTTGCTGTGCCAATCGTGTGGAAATGAAATCATGGCTACTACCATCATCTAACAGAATGGTGACATTTTCACCCTTAGCAGTGCCTTGCACTTTAAACAAAGTGTGAGGATATATAGGAGTACCTGAGGATGGGTTGTCATCGTTATCATAATCAGGATCATATCCCTCACCGTAGTTAGCTTCCACTTCATTGTCGTCCGGTGTAGCATCTTCGATGAGGTTAAGAGTAGCTCCGTTGGGGCGATTTTTGTTGAAGGGCTTTTGACTTGAAATTCCTGTTGACTCCATTGGATTGAACATTGCCCTTAGCATGCATAGTGACCATATTGAAAGCATTTAGAACACTTCACCTTTTTGTTACCATTAGAATTTGGAGGAGAACGTTGGTTGAAAGAATTTTGGTTGCCTCGTTGCTGGGTGTTGTTGTTGTTGTTGCTTGTATGAGGTTGAGCAGGTGTAGGAGAATTGTCGAATCTACGTCTTTTGAAAAAAGTACGGCTTTGGTGTTTGTTTTTGTCAAAGTTAGTAGAGAAGGGAGGTCTCTTGTTGCGGTTAGTGTTAGCAGGTTGATCAGTGTGAGAGGAATGTCCACCTTTCTTCTTTTCTGCGTTGAGAACCAAATTAATAGCCTTTGACAGAGAATCTGGTTTGAACATATCTACCTCAGCACTAATTTGTAGTGCCAAGCCTGATATGTACTTTCGCTTCAATTTTCTGCGACTAACATGTTCAATAGCTTGCAATTGAATTAAACAATTCCAAAAACGGTCAGTGTAACCGTGTACATCTTCATTTCTACCCTGTCGAATTAAATCCCACTGACGTCATGCTTTAGCTTCGTACTATGTGGGCAAAAATTGGCGTGAAAACACTCTTTTAAATGCATGCCAGGTGCGTGGTCTTCTTCCATGTTGTTTGGTGGCGTTCCACCACAATGCAGCGCTGCTAGTGAGATGATTTGATGCACACTTTACCATTTCACGCTCGGGAAAGTCTTCATCATGAAAATAGTAATCTAGTTGACTAACCCATGCTAGAACCATGCTAGCATCTTTGGTGCCATCAAAATCCTTGAAAGTGAAGGCTTTTTTGCTAATTTTGCTTTTCTTGGGTGCCGATGCAGATTTGGTGCGTGCTTGCCTTCGCATGCGTTCATATGTGAGTGATTGTTGCAGATTTTGAAGTTGTTCCGCAATCGTGGGTGCCTGAGGAAGGTGTGCCATGATTGCGTGGTTTTTAATTTTTAATTTTTTAAATATATATTTTAATAAATATTTAAATGGTAATGCTTAAAAAGGCTATTTGGTGATATTCACAGATGGACTATGCGGAATAAAGAGTAAAATAAATAACAGAAATGTAATGTACTTAGATGAGAAAAAGCGGTGGCGTCCAGTCCGGAATGGCGATGCGCTAGGAAATTGCTAGAGAAGTGGACGGTCCGACGGTGCGTCACCGAGCCAGTTGAATTTTTTAGCGTCTGCTCTCCCATATCCTCCTGAAAGAAGACAACAATATCAATTGTAGAAGAGAGTCCGTAGGTTATTCAAATAAGTGATAAATGTTTTTGGATTAATTTGATGATGTTCGGATTCTTGGCAAGTAATTTGGCAGCTCCATTGAGTTAGTCGATGTCAAGGAGGAATTAAGTTGGAAAATTCGACTATTTCCGTTCCAAAATTTGTGGCAATTGTGGGAATTTTTGGTGCCAATGTCGGCCCGTCGACTTCTTGCAAGAAATGGAAAGCCGAGATTTCTGGAAAAACAATTGCCCCTTGGAAGTGAATGGGGCCCGATCAGGTTGGGAGAGCAGGCGAGTGGAGAAGAGGGAGAGAATGGAGATTTTTAAGTGGCAATGGGCGGTCGGCCAAGAACCTCAAGCAAGGAGGGATGAATTGTCCCTTAATTTAGGTATGCAATGGACGGCGCAGGCGGCCTACTCTTTTGGTTTTAACCACACCTTTAAGTAAAGGTGTGTGAACTGGTTGATGGTGAGGATCAACAGCGACAGCAGCGCGAGTAAGGCGGGGGTGATGGCGGACTCTACGGCCACTTTCAGCTCGTATGCAGGAAGGGAAAACGGCTCAACTTCTCAGGGCGCTCCTATCGAGAGTATCGGTGTCAGTTTTGGTGATGGTAGGCTGTGGGTCTTGCATGCATGCAAGAGCTCGTTCCCGTGAAGCTCTTCATGAAGAAAACGCGACTGTCGAAATTACAGCTAATACTCCTTTGCATGGAGGATGTTACCGAGAAAGCTTAGATTAGCCGGAACAGGGTTGAATAATGGAGCTCGACCACTTGATGACCACGTTTCTTTGGCCTTTTCCCTGGAAATCTTTCAAGAGTCGCTTCCTTGCCGATTCTCTTTACCAAATTCAACTTCTCTTCCAAAGTCGTAATTTAAGCTTCTCGACTTCTTTCAATTCTGAGTCGGCTCACTTTCTCATCTGTATCTTCACGTATACTCAAGATTAGCTAGTGCTTAAATTTGGCTGCTGAACATACCCGTTCTTGATCGTCCTGAAGCCGAAACTAGAAACCGGTTGCCAATTAGTTGTCGATTTGCCGCCAATTCCAAGCAAAATTTCTTTTTTGCAAATTCGATCGATTAGTTTTTGAATTTCCACGAACCCTTGAATCTTTGAATCGCAAAGTTGATGAATTGTAATTTGATATTTGTCGATTCGGGGAATTCCTTCTTGAGATTGAAATCTGGGGCCAATTTTTCCTTGAACTTGAAGCTCTGATACCACTGTTGGGAGAAGAGGGGGAGATTGACCGCTTAAACTATTCAACAAAAGCTGCCAAGCATCACCATCAACCTGTCCACCTCTTCTTCCAATTTCCAAGCACACACACTCACACCTTGACTATGACACACACACACACAATAAACATAGAATTGACATAGACATGCTTGTAAGAGAGTGTAAGAGACGTGTAAGGGATGGAGACTAGATTAGAGAGTACACAACAAAATAACCATAGCATAAGAGAGTAGAGAAGAGAATCTGCAAGAGAAAGGCTTAAATCTAGCCCCAAACTCCACCTCACCTCTCTTGTGGAGTTGGTATTTAATATATTATTTTTGAGTTTAAGGTGCCAAAAATTGAGGCCCCTCTTTTACAACCACTTCACTTTTGTAAATGAGTGAAGCTCATTAGTTCTTGCATGACCCATAAGGGGAGTTCCCACTACAACTATTTACAGAGCCATAGTGGCTTATTTAAATGCTATTCTAAAAATACTGTGCAAATATAAAATGGCCAAGAGTAATTGCCGTCACCTCTTCATCAACTCCCCGCATTCCACTCTACAAAATCATCATCAACTCAATTAGTAAAATAAATAGACAGCACATAATTAACCATTATGCGAGCTATCCCAATTGCAGCTAACCACTACAACAGGAGGGTGCCCAGTCTCGTAACAATTGTAATTTGGTCCCTTGTTGGAAGAAAGGGGGGAGACCGGTTGCTTGAAAAAATTTAACACTTGCTCACAAACATCACCATAAACCTGTCAACCTCTTTCCCCAATTTTCAAGCATACACACACACCCAGACTATGGCGCGCACGCACACACACACGCACACACACACTAAAAGTAGAATTGACAGAGACAAGCTGTAAGAGGGTGTAAGAACATGGAAGAGAAGATGTAGACTTGATTAAAGAGTACACAACAAACATAGAATAGCTTAAGAGAGGGGAGATGGAAAATTGGGAGCATCTACAGAAGAAAGGCCTAAAATCGTAGCCCCAAACTCCATGGCACCTCTCTTGTAGAGTTGATATTTAATATTTTTGATTTATTATTGGTGCCAAAATTGGAGGCCCCTCTTTCACACTTAGTTCCACTTTAGTTATGAGTGGTACACACTACTTATTGCATGAACCTCTTAGGGTGGGTTCTCACTGTCCTATTTACAAAGGAGCCATAGTGGCTTATTTCTAAAATACTATGCTAGGATAAAATTATTGAGAGAATTATTATTTGCCGACGCCTCCTAGTCAACTCCCAGAGTTCCAATCTACAAACCATCATGCACTCACTGTTAGTAAAATTCAAATAGATAGCACATAATTAACCATTAAGCCAGCTATCCCAATTGCAGATAACCACATGCAACAAGAGGGTTCCCAGTCCCGTAATATCCCTTTATTTAATGCTCACGTGACTTAAAAAAAAAATCTTTATTTAGTTTATAAATGGGTCGCTTCCTTTAAGGATCTAATGATTTTCTTATCAACTTTTTTATTTCAAATATATTTTTTGTATTTTTTTTGTTTTTTTACAAATAATTTTTGACTAAAAATTTGTAAATTGTCCTTAAATGAAAGAATTTTTTCACCATTAAGAATTTTTTTTCAACTTTTAGTTTTGATATGCAAATGTCACCTTATTACTTTAGTGCATGTATTATTATTAGGGATTAGCTTTAGAATTTTTTTCACAAGTAAGATTTTTTTTCCAACTTTTTGTTTTGATATGTAAATTTCACCTTGTTACTTTAGTGTATGTAAAACGGCACTGCCTTCGGTGGCGGCATGGCCCCTCTTACCCTCAAACCCCTTGGTTCCACTGCCTATTCAGAGTGGGTTTTGGACCACTGGCCAAAGTTATGAGATACTAGGATCAAAGATGCCTTGGGCTATTTTTATTGGAGCTGCGCAAACATAGGGATAGCCTCTTGAGGAAACTAGACAGTAGGAGACACTCGCAGAGGGAGATCACAGTTTTTCAAACTACATATGCGACATTCAGATGAGCAGGTATCACAACAAACTTTAGAATCCACCTGTTCCAGAGGTACACTGACTGACAGGGCCACTGATTTTAGGAGATCGAGACGCGCACGACTGTGAGTGTCATCCAGACATCAGTGGAAGCTACATCAGAGGATTTGAATTGTTCTGGCACGACATGGGAGACGCCCAATTAGAGTACTCATTGAGGACATTGATGAGCTTCGCCAAAGACCGATGTTGGATATCATAGGATTGTCATAAAATATCATATCTAACTTTACCAAATGATTTTCTCATATTAAACTGATCACTTAATATGGGAATATAATAGGGGAACAAGAGTTAGGATATATATATATATATATATATATATGTGCTTCTAGACCTATCTCAACAGGGGACCAAAAGGAGGAATGATTGCATCTCAATAGGGGTCCAAAAGGAGACGGTCTACCAAAGAGCAATGTGCAATAAGTGCTTCTAGATTTACCTCAACAACAAGGGACCAAGAGGAGGGATGGTTACATCTCAAAAGGGGTCCAAACGGAGGTAGTCTATCAAAGAGCAACATGCATCTAATGGAGCATAAAAGACCTTAGGGTTAGCTTCATTAAAGACCTCCAAAAGTTAGTGTTAAAAAGTCTTTTGATCTTATGCAAGCTATGGCTAGCCTTGAGGTGGGAATCCTATCCAAGCATGAGGTGCTAAGATGCTTAAAGTGGTTGTGGGAACCTTGCCCAAAGCTTAGGTCGTTTTTATGCATAAAATGACTAAGGTTCTTGAAGTGTTGAATTCAAAGATAAAGTCTCAAGAGGCATAAAACCTTCCATGCTTGATTGACTAAGGCTTTAAGTATTCAATTCAAAACAAATGACTTAAAAAGCATAAAAGACACATGCTTGCTTGATTGACTAAGTCCTTTAAGTATTCAATTCAACCAAATGACTTAATAAGCATAAAAGACACATGTTCAAATGATCCTTGATCACATAGGCCCTCATGATGTGCTTGAATGCTATTGGTTAGGTTTAAAAGGGGCCCAATGAGAATTTAGATACATAAAAATAAATAATTAAGATCTTTCTCTCAAAGAGAAAAAAGAGGACACATGTCCAAATGAAATAATTAAATATTACTAGAGAGAGAGAGAGAGAGAGAGAGAGAGAGAGAGAGAGAGAGAGAGAGAGAGAGAGAGAGAGAGGGGTGTACCAAGCATGAGAGGAGGGTATACTCTCCCACACGCACACACACATTCTCTCATTGTGTGGATTGCAAAGTGCAAGAGCTCCGGCCATAGCTCCGGCCATCTCCTTCTCCAAGTTTATTGAGAAGTGGAGAGCCTACACCAACACTTTTGGCTATGGAATGCAAATTCAACCAAGAGCCACGGTTCAATGCATAAGCTTGCCATCTTCTTCATCTTCATTACTATGCTATTATGTTATGCTAAGCAAGAAGAGTGATGATAAGTGCGGAACTATTTCTTTCTCCATGGAATGTTTTTTCTTCCTCTTTCCTACCCTCATTCCCCGCTAGCTCTCTCCACCTTTGAAGGTGTTTGAGGCCTTGGGACTGAGGCTTGGGATAGTTAATGCTTTTTGCAAAGTTTATGTTAAGCTCGTGATGCATAAAGCTTTCCATCTTCATATCATCACCAAGGTCACAATGAACACAAAGATTGTATTGTAACAAAGTCTCTCTTGATGGGAGAATCTATAATACAAACGCCTTTTGGAGGGGGGACCGGCTCTAAGTAAATCCGGTCCTCAGCTATTGTCATGTTCTCTAATACTCTCTCTCTTGCAAAAGTATTGTTCATGCTAAGTTAATTAAGTACTATGTTTATGTTGCTACCATCAATTAAGTTCACCCTCTATGTTCTCAAAAGTGATCTCACAAAAATGCTCACTTTAATTCTCTTAATTCCGCTATTCTAAAAGTTCATAGGCCATTCCCATTACATTGGTATCACATCATTTGATTTCTCTTTTCTTGCTTAAGAAGAGAGGTCCTTATAAGTAGCCTATTAATGGTTGATTTTGTTAATTATATTAGGGTAATTTGGGACTGGGATCTATTATCAATTTTTTTGGGCCCACTATCTGGGATATGGTGCACACCTCGGGTGCTTTGGTCTTAATAATGGGGTCTTTTTAGACTTGCCTATGGCTTTACCATTATTGAGCCATAAGAAGTTTGAAAGGAGATATCCCTCGAAAATTCTGCTATGTGAGACTCACTCCACTACTCTCTATAATTAACCAATTCGAGCAGTGGGTGTAGATACTTAAGTGCTTATTTTCAAAGGCTAAGAGGAGTAGCAACTAAGGTTTTCAATTGCCAAAGAATGCACTAAGTAAACACATAAGTATAATTAACATGGCTGACAATAACCAAGAGAGAAGAATGAACATTGATAACTTTGATTTTGCACATGAAGGTGCTAATGATGATGCCCCCATGTTTATCAATTATCTTGTTACTAGGTTGCATTAAGCTATGGGTAACCCTAATTTGCAAGCCGAAGTTACCCGACAACTTCGTGCTTATGGGATTTCCCTTCCTCCCCAAGAGGAGAGAGAGTTTAGGAGGTCTCTTGATGAGACTCTCAAAAGAAGACTCTCTCCCATAAGAGAGGAGGAATCCAAAGAACGAGAAAGAAGTGAATCCCTAAGTTCCTCTAAAGATGTGGCTCCATGAAGACGGCGGTCTAGACTATCGCCAACTCCTCCCAAGAGAAAACGATCAACGCATAATCCTTCTCCTCATTACTTCAAAAGGGAAGAGAGGAAACAAAGGAAACATTGCTCGAAGGAAAAAGATGCTACTAGCAACAAAAAATCCAAGACCAGAATGACTCTTCGTGGGCAAGATATGCACATGAAAAGTTTATTTCATCCAGTTTGCATTATTTGGAAGATGATGCAGCAGGAGAATCAGATGATACTGAATTTTCTAGAGTTTCTACATGATTCTCCAACACTCTTATATACCATACCAGCCAAAGAAACTAAGATACCTCGCTTCTTTCTAGCTCTTTATCTGCCTCACACTCAGCCTACAAATCAACAACGATATGTTTAGATAGCAGATGGGATTAGGATCTGGTATGAGGAAGCAATCATGGAATGGCTGGCACAAAATCAAGTGTTGTAGGAGGCACTCCAGAAGACTGTGGTCAGTGAGCTCATTGCTGATATATGCAAGTTCCAACTCTGAATGGGCCAATGGAAAATTCCAATCAAAAGGCTCATTAAGATCACGAATCAGTTTCTTCAGTTGAGATCAAGATTCTAGAAAAAGAGTTGGCTAACAACAAGGCAAGTTATGAACCCCGGTTCAGAGAAATAGTTGAGATACTGTTCGAAGCTCGTATCAAATGTAAGAAGCCGTTACCTGAAGGATAGATGCAATGCCATAAGTTGGTCAGGGCTAGACTGACAAAAGGCAAATGCACTCTGTATGATGGTGATACCAAGACTTGGAACCCACTAACCCCCATGAAGTCAAGATGAAGACTCCCAGGAAGGACCAGCTGGAGCAAGAAGCAGTATTCAAATTGATTCAAAAAGAAAATGTTGGGTGCAACACTGTAGATGCGTCTAAGGCACTGCGTGAAAGGAAGAAGGCACCTGACAAGAAGAGGGTTTGCTGGACGGACATTGGTTAAACTAATGAAGTGTCCTGACAATGACCTTTTGCAAGGTGAAGTAGATCCAATGGTTTCAATAGGCACCTTTGGAGTCCCATGCGGACATTGGAGGGCTTGATGCCCAAATAGAAGAGATAAAGGCCGCAAAGGGCTTGATGCTCAAATATAAGAGATACAGGAAGCAATGTAAACCGTTATCTGAAAATTTTGGTACATACCAAAATTCAAGAAAGGGGAGGAGGAATGTAGAAGGCGGGAACAACCCTTAACAGGCAGCTGGCAGATACCAGAGGCTTCTAGATGCAATAACCAGAGAGTTATTATGATAACCGATAGTGCACAGTCAGTCAGACACCAATCCGAGGGACTATAAATAAGGTCCACTGTTCATTTTGGAATCTCTTTGTCTCGAGTACTTTGATCTCTAGATCTCTTGTAATCCCAAGCCTTATAATTTTATTTTGAGCCATTGGTTGGCATTGTAATCCTAATAAGCTGAAGTACTTTCCAGTACTACTTCCAATTGTACTCCGGTTTATCTTCTGAATGCAATTCCAGTTCCAATCATTGTTCCCTGGGTCATTTCATTTCCAGTTCCAGTTCTGTCTTTCAGTACTCTAAAGTCTGATATGAAGTCTCTAAGTCTAATATCAACTAGCTCTAATTACCAACCTGGAATAGCTGTTTGAATACATCGAGCTCCTCCCAAAGGGGAAGGGAGCAGGGGAAGGTTAGTACGCAAGAGTGGGCGAGCCAAGAAAGAACAAAAAAGGGAAAAAGGCAATGGCACAATGAATGTGCATGCCTCGGTTCTTGCTCCCCAGTAAATTCAGCTCAACTTCCAACCGAGAGAGTTCCTACGCATTGTCCTATTGGCCTTTTGCTGCAGGCATGTATCACTTTTAAACTAGTCTTGCTTGGTGGGCCTTGCTATACAACATCTATAGAATATAAGATGATACATGGAAATTGACATTTACCATCTAGCACTGAAGGGAACAAGAACATGACTAATTTGGCAAGGGCGGCAATGCATGAAAGGGATATACATTTGAAAAATGGTATAATATTTACGGGAGGAGACAAAGTTAAGTGCATCATTTATTAGAGATAATAGGGATGGTTACAATTGAAATTATATCCAAGTGAGGTTGTACTACTATGTCTACTAATGAATGATTTTTCTAGTATACATGCTAAATGTAAATTCTTGCAAACAAAAAGTATTTCAAAAAAAAAAAATCATCGAATGGTTGGTAGCTCGTCCATAATTATAATATATGCCTCTTTTATGTCTAAATATTGCTCATCGGTCTCACAAATAGAGAGGGGATACTGTTGATTTGTGGTTCATGTATCTTGAAATGGTATTGTAATGTAGATGCAATGCTGCTACTAAGTCTTGTTGTTGCTACTCCGATGGCAAAAAGCCTCCAATAATAATACAGAAGTGAGGGTGGCAGGAGTGTCTATTTCATGTGTCTATCAACCTCGTTCATTGCTATGTATGTGAGGTATACCATGACCTAGCATATGGATGATAAGTTAGTTAATTCAAGTTGCAATTGGCTACAATTTGCTCCCTAGCTTATTGATGCTTGGACTCTAATCTTCTAGGTCTTCAGAACTTCATACTGACACCTAGTATGGACGAAACGAGAACGTCATATATAGTATGGCATCAATTATTTAGACACCTCGTATGGTATCAATTATTTAGAGCTGAAGTAAAGATGCACAAGATGAATTCACTACTGGGATACACCACATGCATTCACTACTTATGTATTCACTATTGTAATACATCAAATGCATTGGCTAGCAATTGTATGCAAAGAGTTGCGTGTGTAACTAACATGTACACATGTTGATTGATTGAGTGTATAAATTTGAAAACGAGATCCAAAGAAATCGAAGCAAAGGAAGTAATGCGAAAAATTCTAAAACAAAGTAAATAGATAAAGCATAAATAAATTGCAACAATAAATGAGGTGCTTTACTGACCTGCAATGTTGTACTGCTACTTTTCGATTGTCCAATCTAGTACAGACCGATATTTGAGTCAAGCTACAAAAAAGCAATGTGAATAGTTAAACATATCGCCTTGCAATGAAATGTCACAGACTGAAAGTGCAAAGTATACAGTAGTGCACATCATACAGAGGTGCCATACAAAAGTATGGTGGAGAGCTGGCACTGTGGTCTCTCCAAAAATCTATAAGAAATGGAAGCCGTGCCCTGCCCCGCAACGTTTATGTGTTGCACCAAGCAAACGCATGCGCATGGAAAATTGGATGCAGATAACAAACCTTGTAGTGTTGTCGAGCTGGAGTCGCACTTGTACAATTGAAACATGCAAGGTTGTGAATATATGTCCTCCCTGCCATACACAAAACACGCAGATGTAAGTTTATGTTCTATGTCCTCTGATTAGTATTACCTTTGTGTGTGTGTGTGTGTGTGTGTGTGTGTGTGTGTGTGTGTGTGTTGTAAGTTGCTTTGGTCATCAATTATGTCTTCTTGCCTCCTTGCTGACTAGCCCGTGTCCCCATAGCAAAAGGCACCATATTCAGTCCGTTTATCAATAATTCAAACACGCGGCTGGCGAACTACTATTACGTAATGTTCATGGGCATTAGTACGGGTGGCACTCTGCTCGATATCATTCACCTTCAAAATAGAGCCAAAAAGTGGCGGAGATATTGTCATATTTAGCAGTCATGAAGCCCATACTACCTTGTATTCAGCTGCCTACTAGGCATACTGGCAAGTTATGACCAACTAGAGCTTGTAAATGCCCCACCTTATACTTCTCAACACATCAATTTGCGGTTCAATGCAACATATTTCCAAATTTGTCAGTTCGTTTGATGTATGTTATTTCCAAGGGGTTTCAATCAAGGTCTCAATCAAGTAGAAATTCTCTTCAACAACGCTCGAAGATGAGGGTTTAATGAGTGTGTTTTTGTGGCCATAGAGACGGTATACTTAAGCTCGTCACCAACAACTGTAAAGGATCTATTGATTCCTTTGACAACGATCTCACTTTCAAGAGCAATAGACTTGTTTTTTGCATTGAGCGTCCGCTTCTGAACTTCCATGAGTCCCATGCTTTGAGCAGTAATGCACAAAAAACAACTCTAAAGATCCATCGATGTTGAGCCTCCAATAACCACTTCCCGCGTGCAAGGGACGCAATAGCCATCCATTAGAAACTAATATGTACTCTAGTCAAAAGATGCAACTTGAAGGATGTCAAGGTGGATTCCCTCCAAAGGATGCATAAGCCAATGCTTTCGACAGAGGTACTAGTAGTTCTGTTAATGATGTAATTGAGGTGGCGTCATGAAGCCTGCAAGAAATCTAGCCCTTTTTTGCATACAACCTATTGGACTGTTGCTGCCACCATCCCATGCGGTCAACTCTTCTTCTCAAGTGCTAGCGGCCCTCCAATCCACAACACCCCTGCCAACCCCTTTCTCCGGACAACCCTCCTTGAATTTTTGCCGATGTAATGGATCTTAGGCCATGGTCATGCGAGGCTTAGTTTCCATCGGAGCGCAACCATAAAGCTCCCCTACAACCTCCAGCTGGCAGTGCTACGGGTATTGGCAGCTCTCACGTGACCATGCAAACATTCATCGACTAAATTTATTAATATAAATTTCCTCAGTCGACATAATTATCCATTACAAAAATTTTCACAGTCCGCATAATTATCCATAATTATGCCTCGTGTGGCCCTTATATGCTAAGCCAATAAGAGATGCAAAGAAAGATGACTCATCTCTACAAGAAAACCGAGATAAGATGCAACATCTTGAGGAATGTATTTGCACAAAAGGGCGCTTGTTACCCAACATATATAATATATTGAGTGTATAACTAAATAAAATAATTTCTGAATCTTGAGGTTGCAAAATGCAGTCAACAGTAGACAAACTCTGTACAATCATCTTGACGCTAAAATTCGTTCCGCGTTCAGACAATATATTAACAACGGTATGCCCTACGCTATGTAATGTTAAGTCGCAGCTGACGATAATTGCACTCGGCCTGTTCGGCATACTATAGCTGCTAAATGGAGTTTCTACCTCGATCGCCTGCTGCACAAAAGACCTTGGAGAAGATGTGTATACTAGATTTTCACTACCCGCCCTGGAGTAGGTTTCCTCCAAGGGAAAATGAGGGTTGATTTGTGTTGGCTACCAAACTGATGTCTGCCATCTTCAGCCATTTGAACTTGATTCGATAGCTCTACGTATATGGACCTTTGCTCATAGGATCTGCCACCAAATCGTGGTTATTGGCAAGAAGGGAGCTCCGAAGCAGTAACTGCTGTGCGTTCAAATCCACACCACCAACATTTCCTGCTTCGTATGCAATTCCTAAAGAGCAACGCTATAGTATACTGTTGTTGCTAAATCAATCTCTGTGTGCGCGCGTCCCTTTCACAGACAAACCTGCATAAAAAGCTCTGCAATCTGCACAAAAAGCTCCGCTCCGATCACTGCCCTCAGAAAAAAGCGTAAAACCTGGTTCGAACTTGCTTCTGGAGAAGATTAAGCGCATAGTGCAAAGACGTAGCGCAGGATGCTTTTATAATTAGTGCAGGGTGCTTTTGACGGCAGTGTCGAAAGCAGGGTTTTTAGCGTTTTTTTTTTGGCCACGTGGTTGCTTCAGCGTCGAGATAGGAAAGAGAGAACCTTTTGCTTACCAAGTAAATAATGATTGTACTGGGAGTGCCTTTAAACGGCCTGTGGCCAGAAGCTTTTAAAATAAAGTGGGAACCCAAGTGCGGGACTCTATTTTTGTGGGGCTCGTGGCCGCAAAAGAACCTGGACAATAAAACAGACATTCTTAAGTGTTTCCCTCTCTCACATTCACGTACGCTGGGCAAGAAGCATGGGGTCTGCAGAGTTTGTGGAGGTGATCTTGTCCATCCTGGTGCCGCCCATAGGGGTATTCCTGCGATATGGCTGTGCTGTAAGTATCTTGTGTGTGTGTGTGTGAGAGAGAGAGAGAGAGAGAGAGAGAGAGAACTTTCTTATAAATGTTTGTGCAGATCGAGTTCTGGATATGCCTGCTGTTGACAGTGCTCGGGTACCTTCCTGGCATCATCTATGCCCTCTATGTGCTTGTGGGTCGATGATGAGGATGAACAGCCAATTTTCGCTCTTGTAAATTTGCGCACCTCCGTCGTTGTGCAGTGTACTACCTTCTTCTGATTTATACATTGCGTTTTGAGAGAGAGAGAGAGAGAGAGAGAGAGAGAGAGTCTCAGAACCCATGTGAACACATGTGAACATAAAAAATAGTCCACAGTATTTGTCAGCTATGGAATATAGAGCAAGAAGCCCTTGTTGGCAATCGATGACCTTGTTGATGTACCCCGGTGAAGACGGTCTTGTTCAAGTTTCTCTTATCAAATTTCTTTCCTCCTAGGGTAGTGTGTATGATCTTTCTGTTCATGTGTGCTCATATGCGCATGTGTGCACAATTTGTCTTGGGAGATATACATATTCGAACGTCGTCCTACGTCAGCCACTGAATAGAGTGGTGGAATATGCTAGTATGCGTGATGGGGTAGGGAATGGTCGATTCCTTGTAATAAGGGCGACCGACGGAGGCCGGGAGCACTGATTACGGGAATGGTCACTTAGCGACCATTCCCGACCTTCAAGGTCGAGGGGAGGGGAGGGGGGCCAACAGTGGTACACTGACGGGCCTGGCCATACAGTATAGTAACAACAGCGTGCAGGAGTCCAGATCAGCGGTCGAGAAGCAAAAGTTATGACTTGTGCTGATGCGGCAGCACTGGGTTAAAGGATCAGTATTTGCTGACCATTTTTCTGATGCATGCTGAGTTGTCAGAAATTGGACAGCCTGCGACTGTGATTACCGTCAGTAAAGTGCAGTAGATAGAGGGTCAGGATCTACTGCCCCCCCCCCCCCCCCCCCCCCCCCCCCCCCGCCCCCCGACCCTCGACCTTGAAGGTGCTATGAAACAGGTACAAGCATTACCATTGAAGCTGTTTCTGTCGGTAATATTCAATAAAGGATCAGTATTAATCTATGGTGCCATTTTAGTGAGAAGATGCTAGTTGGGGATGGTATACAATCACGATGAACTTGTTAAACAATGCAAATTTTTTTGGTGCTTACCTTCAACAGAAAATATTTATGTGCATGCAAAATAAGGAATATTTTTTAAAGAATACCTTTCTCTTGGGCATCTGAAGTAAATGATAATTGGCTGGTAAGTGATTTTTTTTGTCAGAGTTATGTTTGATGGCTATTCACTTTAATCCCCATCAGATTTGTCTTTTAAGCGATATGCCGAAACGAAGGAAAAAAACAGTTCCAAGTCTAGGCAACATTCAAGCATTCTTATTGCAAATTTACGCACACAAAGGAAAACTTGTATTTCATGAATTGCATGACATAACAAGTTGAACATGCCACTATCACATATATTATTTTCCCATGTGGTTAGCAGGCATTCTTGCCCAGGGCAATGACAATGACTTGCATAGCTTCATCTTCTCGCCTCACTGGTTTGTGAGTGGCGGGATGTAGGTTGTCTGGGAATAGTGGGCGAACAATTATTTGTGTGAGGTCCAAATTTGGCCGCGTTATTAACTTTGATGTCTTGTATCTTCGGTTTGTCAATTGATGAATTTTAGGTCTAAACTTATGTGTTAAAGTCCATCTAAGGGATACGAGCTTTGAGTGACGACTAGAGTTTAAGAAAGCGAATATTTGTTTTTATCAAAAACTAACATATGATTACATTTACATCAATCAATTTTTTATATATAAAAAGTGCCCCCTCTCGTCATACTCCACCCCTCCCTTGCTACAGTTGGAAAGCGTCAAGGGCTTGCAATATACCAAAATATCATGATGCGAACTACAAAACAACAGATATGCATACCTGAATGAGCATAGACACATGAAAACCAAGCAAAGTTGATAAGAGAGAACATAGAGAGCGAGTTAAGAGTATAGAAGCATGTCCAGATGCACCCTTAGAGGGAGGTGCTATGCCAACACGGTAAGAGAGAAGAGAGAAGAATAACACCGACACTGAGTGTAACCTCTCCCTGTGCAAAAGAGCATTTTCTTTTTGCATGTATTATCATAGCTTTCTTGAATGCTTAAAATGGATAGTGTGTCCGGTCGGACATAATAATGAGCTCATAAAGAGTACTTGAATAATAAAATATACATAAATAATTATGAATACAGACTATTCGATTGGACATAATAATAATGATTATAGCTCATAAAGAGTACTTGAATAATAAAATTTACATAAATGTGATATCTTTTTGTATAGGTTATACATCGAACGAGGTTTTGCCACTTGTCATCTACAATAAACATATATTTATCAATTTCCATAACATACCTCTCCGTTAGAAACCAACCCTCAGTTGCTAGGATAAGAACCTACAATTCATACTGTTTGGCGTGCCTACAAAAATACACAAAACTACATACTACAAAGAATAAATCCATAGATCCGCATACCTGGCAAATCTTGTAAGCGAAACTATATACGAACACAGAGAGAGAGAGAGAGAGAGAGAGAGAGCACGTGTAGATTCACCTCTTAGAACGGAGTGTTACACCGGCACGGTAAGAGAGAAGAGAGGAGAGGAGAGAAGAATAACATAGACACTATGTACAATTTTCTTTCATGCAAGAGTGAACGTTTTCCTTTTGCATGTATTTATTTATAGATTTTTTGAATGTTCAAAATAGATACAGACTATCCGGTCGGACATAATAATGATCATAACTCATAAAGAGCACTTGAATAATAAAAGGTACATAAATGTGATATATCTTTTTGCATATGCTATACATCAAGCAAACTTTTGCCACTTGTCAGTTGCAATAAACATATATTTATCATTTTTCATTTTATATTGTCTCCCCTCCTCCTCCTCCTCCTCCTCCTCCTCTCTCTCTCTCTCTCTCTCTCTCTCTCACACACACACACACACACACACACACACACACACACATACACACATACACACACACACACACAGGAGGGGCTCTCAATACAAGAAATGAGAGTAAAAGATATTAGTGACTGTACAATAGTGTCCAAAAGGCTATATGAAATAAATCAATCCAAACAACATATACTTCATTAGTGATAGCTCCCAAATGAAGAGAAATATTCTCATCATAAAATGCTTTTACGAGTAATGGGGAAGTAATGTATCATCGAAAGAGCACAACAATGCAAGAAGAATATATTACAAGATATGCATTCTTCTTTTATAGAGAAACAAGTTAGAGCAATTAACTAATAAAACTAATTAACCTACTTTTTCTTCAAGAGATTGCTAAGTTATTAGATAGTTGTAGCAAGGTGAACTAATTTCGTACGATCCACTATGTTTTGACGAAACATTGAAGAACTTGTGGGTATTGTAGAGTTGTTACGAAATCTCCATCAACCTTCCTAGATTGGGCATGTACCATATTCTCAATTTTCTTTGTATTAGAGCACTATGAAGTTACCTTTTAATCCATGTCATCGTTTGTAGATCCTTTCTCCATTATCTTGTGACAAAATAATTTGTAGAAGTGGATGCATGACCACTTTACCCCATACATGATTTCTCATCCTCTTTTGTTTGTTAAAATTGGTATTTGCATGTTTTGTGCAAAGACCAATTTTAACGAACAAAAGAGGAGCACATATAAACACATACCAATTTTACCAAACAAAAGAGGATGAGACAAAGGCATGAAGATTTTGAGCTTCCAATGACACCAACCTTTGGTAAGAAGCTCAACAATAGCTAATTAAAGGGGCCTAAATTGTGAGCAACTCATCCTATGGGACCACCAAGCTAAAGCGAAGGTGGCCAATGTCAAGTTTGAATTTAGAGGAAGGCCAACGACAAGCAATATAAGTGGTGCAAGACCACAAGAGGGTCCCAAAGTTTTGGCAATCCTTATTCCCATCATTATCAACAAGGGTTGGAGTTGTAGTAGAATGTGGAGATCCACTACAAGAGGCTCTTCATATTAGCGACGCTCACACAGCGACGCTCAAAAAAAAATTTCCCGGCGTCGCTATGAGCGTCGCTATAAGCGTCGCTATGAGCGTCGCAAATGTCTTTGTAAATTTGCGACGCTCATAGCGACGCTTATAGCGACGCTCATAGCGACGTCAGCTGGGGTAAAAAAAATAACCGAGCGCGCTCAAAAACTCAGATCTCAGATCTGAGTTTTTCGGCGCCTTCAAGCAAAGAGCAGGTAACGCTCTCCCTCACTCTCTCTCTCTCTCTCTCTCTCTCTCTTTTTCTTCTACACACACACACACACACACACACACACACACACACACACACGAGGAGAGGAAGGAGAGCCAGGTATGCTCCTTCCCTCTCCTCATTCTCATGTTCCCTTCCCCTCTTTCTCTCTCCCTCTCTCTCTCTCTCACACACACACATACACACACACACATAGTGTTTTTGAGAGAGAGAGAGAGAGAGAGAGAGAGAGAGAGAGAGAGAGAGTACAAACAAAAACAAAAACGCACACACATACATAAACAAAGAATGCACACACACATTGAGAGAGAAAAAGAGAGAGAGAGCATGCATAAACAAAAAACGCACGCATTGAGAGAGGAAAAGAGAGAGAGAACATGCATAAACAAAAAACGCACACATTGAGAGAGGAAAAGAGAAAGAAAACATGCATACGATCCAAAAAAACGCACACACATTGAGAGAGAAAGAAAGAGAAACTAAGGGAGCGTCGTAGGAAACTAATTAAAATTAAAAGACCTAAAGATCTAGCCGACGAGGAGTTGAACTGAAGACCTATTATTCAAGAGGGAAATGGCATAATCAATCTATCATACTTGGCATGGGTGATAGAAAGGTTATACCATTTATCTCTTTTTATTGGCACACACATCCACACACGCGCACACACACAGGAAGAAGAGAGTTATAACGTCGTAGGAAACTATCTTAAAAGACGTTAAAGATTAGGTTATATGTAAACTTACATTAAATTAGATTTAGGTTTATTTTTAACTAGATTTACGTTTATTTAAGCTAGATTTAGATTTACGTTATATTAGATTAGATGCGGGTCTCCATAGACTGCGATGCCTGCATGAAGCGGGTGAAGAAAGCCCTCAATGGAATATAGGGTATTGCTGCCTTCACTCATGGTGGGCTCCGTCGATCCAAAAGTACTGGTGAAATGTTTTCAGAAGATAGGGAAGAAGGTGGATCTTCAGGGCGGCAAGAGTCACTACATCCCCGACACAATGACCATCTAGACAACCTCTAGTCATTAGACTTACGTTAAATTAGATTTAGCTTTATTTTTAGTTAGATTTACGTTTATTTAGATTTACGCTTATTTACGTTAGATCGAGTCCACGCAAGAATTACTTACGGTTTAGGGTTTAGAGTTAGACGAACAGTGAAAAGATCTACTGTGAAAAGATGTTAAGATGAAGTGAAGTGCTACAGCTAGAGAAGAGGCAAAGGGATTTTGTCCACTACATGCAGTATCATGTAGACGTGGGTGTGTAGATTTCTTGTACCCACAAATATAGGTATTGACCAATAAAGACGAGATTATAACCCGGTGGTTCTGATCTCCGTGCACCTCTAGACCGAGGTGTGCGGGGATTGGACATGACTAGAGAATGTGAGGTAAAAGAGAGAGAGAGAGAGAGAGAGAGAGAGAGAGAGAGAGAGAGAGAGAGAGAGAGAGAGAGAGAGAGATAAGACGAAGAATGCCAATAGAATATTAAATTTGTTGTCCAGGTTATAAGTTTTTTATCCTCATTATGAGTAGCGACGAGGATGTGGGACCGTCCAACCGAAACACCTATCTCTCACCGAGGGTCTTATGTCCTTGTAATCAATGCAAGCATGCTGTGCGACGGACAAGACGTGTTTCTTTGCAGCACGTTCGCGAATTTGGCGAGTTCGATCCATCTATTATAGATCGAGTTGTTGCCAATTATAACTCGTCGGACTCTGACGCTGGCCAACAAGCAGCAATCTTGCAACCCAATAGACGTATTCGCAGGCGCTTTGGTCAAGCAGCATATGTGAGGCCACAAGATGTAGCCTCTGACAGCTCGGGGGATGATCATGCAGAGCACATTCCCAACGAGGCAATGTTTGAGCCCGAGATTGATGAAATGATCGAGACGATCATGGATTCAGAAAGGCTTATCTATGATGATATGAAAAGTGAAGCCGATACGTCATTGTATAATGGAGCACGTATGTCTAGATTGAAAGCACTCCTGGTTCTTCTCAACATGCAGGCAAAGTTTGGATGGAGTGACACTAGCGTCACAGCGCTTTTCAGGTGATCTATTACAATTAGTTTACTTTAATAGAACTCTAAATGTATAATGATCTGATAGATTTTTACACGACTGTATCATATTTTTATGTTGTGTAGATTGCTGAAAGAGCACATTCTACCAGCTGACAATGTGATGCCAGATTCCCGAGATGAAGCAAGAAAGATTTTGCGAAACTTGGGGATGGATTACAATTCTATCCACGCTTGTCCTAATGACTGCATTCTTTTCAGAGGGGAATACACAGACATGGAGAAGTGTCCGAAATGTGATTCCGAAAGATATCGAGTAGATCTCCACGGGACAAAAATTCCACAAAAGGTTTTGCGACATTTTCCTTTGCTTCCTCGCATCAAGCATTTCTTCGAATGTAAGTCCATGGCCGCCCTAGCATCATGGCATGAGGAGAATAAATCTTCGGATGGTGTGCTACGAATTCCTGCAGATTGCGCAGCCTGGAAACATATAGATGGAACATGGTCGGATTTTGCCAGGGAAGCTCGAAATTTGCGCTTAGGCCTGGCTATGGATGGCGTAAATCCATTTGGTCAAAGATCAACATCTTACAGTGTATGGCCCGTTGTCATCGTCAACTACAACATTCCCCCGTGGTTGACTACGAAGAAGGGGCACCTATGGCTAAGCTTGATTGTGCCAGGGCGATATAAAGTGGGGAATATGGATGTGTATCTTCGTCCACTATTGGAAGAGCTACAACAATTGTGGATTGGCATAGAGGTGGTGGATATGAGCCGACACACAGGACGACGGAATGCTTTGATCAGAGGTATTCTAATGTGGACCATGCATGACTATCCCGGGCTAGCAGAATGCTCAGGTGATCTATTGACACTCCTCACTCAGACACTGTAAATCTTGTTTTTCCCCATAGTTGATCTATTATCATGTGTATACATGCAGGGCTTCAAACAAGCGGATACAGAGCATGTGTCACATGTGGACCTAGACTGAATGCACGTAGGGCACCCTCACTGAAGAAGCAAATCTACGAAGGTCATCAATCGTATCTTCCGGAGAATCATGTGTTACGCGACGGCTTTTTGGGAAGAGAGCCACCAAGGATGTCTGCACAAGCATGGTTAGAGCAGAAGGAGATGTGCGATGACGGATTGCCTCCAGGGATGAAGAGACTATCTCTATGGTACGAGTTACCATACTGGCCCCGTCTCGTGATCAATCACTTGCTCGATCCAATGCACATATTCAAGAATGTGGGTAATCTACTATGGGACCATTTGACCGGCAAGAAAGATACTTTGGGAGCCAGAGTTGACCTTAGAAATGTGGATCGTATGGAGCAATATTGGCCGCAAACAGCGTCTGATGGATCGATAAAACTTCCTAAAGCACCATGGATTTTCACAGGAGCCCAAGAACGCAAAGTAAAAGAGGCCATTCGATCTTTGCGGACCCCCACTGGCGTAATGCACTCGCTCCGAACGTGTTTTACTAAAGAAGGAAAGCTTACCGGTTTGAAGTCACACGATTGGCATAAAATGTGTCAGGTACGTTCATAGTGGACTTTAATATCATTGCATAAAATGTGGACTTTAATATCATTGCTGCACATACTTTACAGTTTATTTTACCGGTTGCCATTGAGGGATGTTTGTCTCTCGACATCCGTAACACAATCTACAAACTTGCAAAGCTGGTGCAATGGATCTCACAAAAGGAGATCGACGTAAACTCCATACCATTCGCCAAACTAAATGCTGCGGAGCTTGTGTGCATGTTTGAGAAACATTTTCCTACTACAATACTAACCATTCAGGTGCATCTTCTTGTTCACATAGTTGATGAGGTGGAAATAGCTGGCACAGTTCATTCCAGATGGATGTTCTTCTTAGAGCGTTTCATGAAAACGCTTAAGGGATATGTGCGTCAAAAGGCACGTCCGGAGGGTAGCATGGCAGAAGGTTGGTTGGTATCAGAGTCCCTAGTGTACATTGGAGAGTGGCTAGACGGATTTGATAAATCCCGGGACACGCTATGGCGAACCATAGATGATGAGCGCATATCTGGGATTGTCATGTGCAATCTCGGTGTTGAGAAGAAGATGACGGAAGATCTAGAGACTAAAATCAACCGATTTTGCATGCTTCACAATCCAGTGATGCAAAAGTGGATTTCACAATATGAGGATGCAAAGCAAGAGCGACAAAGGGCACGAATCGAGTGGAGACGGGGAAGACGACCACCGATGCACTATCCAGCGGTTCTGGAGAGCCTACCAACCTTCATGAGCTTAAGATGGTTGCACAACCAATTGAAAAGCGCACAACAATGCGGTGACGAAGTGACTGAAGAAGAGTGGGAGTACTCTCGGGGTTGCGCGACCAAGGTAAGTTTGCAATGTACGACTAGCAAGTGACTTTATTTATAAACGTTTGAACGGCCACTCATAATCTTTGTTCGTTGTAGTATAAGTCATACACAGCAGCATGGTGTAAAGGTCGACATTTTAGGGTGGAACGAATCGACAAAAAGCGTTTTACTCAAGATTGTGGAATCATGGCAAAATTTGAACAGTCTAGTCGACGACGTTCCTCTGATGCAGATCCCGTGGTGGCGGAACTCACTTACTTCGGCACGCTGCAAGAGATTTTGAGGATCGATTACAGAGGATTTTTTGTCGACTTGTTCGACGTGCAATGGTTCAAGATAATCATGGAGGGTCGAAACGCTACTGTGCGTAGAGGAGAGTCTGGTTTTCTTGAGGTGGATTCTACTAAGAAATGGACTGACCTAAGAGACACTTTCGTACTACCCGAGCATTGTGAACAAGTAAGTATATAAATAGTTAACATCCCCTTTTTACAAGTTATGTGCTTGAAAGCTCTCATGTAAGTTATGTGGCTCTGGCAGGTAGTATTTCATCCTACAAAGTCTACATCAAACTGGTGGTACGTCATAGAGGTAGCCCCTCGTAGTGCAAGGACGTATGAAGGCTACCATGTGCCAATCACAACGACATCAATGGAGGAGATCAGAGAAGATGCTCAATCAGAAGCCGCTGCGGTGGTGCCAGACGAGCATCAAGATGCTACTACTCTATATGGGGTGCATGCAGAGGAGCTACAAAATGAAACAGAGGATATGTGTTTAAACGGAGAGCTCTATATAGATATAGGAAGTTATGCTGAGTTATGCGAGGATGAGAGAGAGATCTCTTAAAGCCACAAATATTGTATTTGAACAATTTTGCTCCGTGCTGTAAAAGCTCTGGCTCTCTAAGTAGCTTCCATGGTGTGTAACGCTCTTTTCTACTCGCGCTCACATCTTTTGATTGAAAATTCTGAGTTTTCGACTTGCCTCTTCTATCACTCGATTCATTGCGTCATTGTATTTATATGCGTCATTACGTCATTGTATTTAATGGTCTTTGCGTCATTGTCTACTCTATTCATTCAATATTAAGTTTAAATATTCGTGTGTTTAATGCAGGTATGGATGATGAGGAGTTTCTTTCTTCTTTGTCACCGCAGCAGAGACAGTGGTACGTGGAGCGTCATCGCTCTGGCGCATCATCGCGCGTTCCTACACCATCCGCATCTCCCTCTCTTTCGGAGCATTCGGCGCGCTCTGAAGCTTCGGCGTCGACGAGACGAGCGTCACACTCGTCTAGACACCGGCGCTCTAGTGGTGGCGGTGGCGGTTGTTGTGGGGATTCCGCCACCGATGCCTCCACACCGCCTCGTGTTCGACGAGGCTCTTTACCCTCCCCTTCTTTGCCCGCCCCCACACCAGCCACAGCATCGCCATCTACGCCAGGTTTTGCACGGCTGACTGTTCCTAGAAGTTACACACCTCTACCTACTCCGCCAGGAGCCACCCCACTCGACACTCCTCGCTTCGGCGCCCAGACGCCGGTGGAGACACCTGACGTCCGTACCCCCATCGACACGCCGCTAGAGACCCCTGCCGGGACACCCAGGTTCACGCGTCACCGGCCAGAGGGCTTGCCTTACTCCGTCGACATCAGCGGCGGCATCATCATGGATGATGACGGCAAGAAGGTGATCTCGCGCATGCGTGGTCTTTGCTCTCAGCTGTTTAGACACTATATACTAAACAAATGGAGTGAAGTACCAAGTGATTTAAAAAACAGAGTCATCAGCATACTTCATGATGAGTTTCCCGTTCCAACACGGGATCAGCGCTTCAATGAAGACCTGATGAAGATTCGAATGCGCGAATACTGCAAACACAAGCGTTCTGAAGTTCAAAAAGCAATCAAGAATGGGTGGAATAGGCCAGATTGGCTGGCCAAAGAAGATTGGAAGAATGCGAAGAAAGCAGCGCACGAAAATCCCGACAAGTGGAAGCAACAAAAGGATGCAGCCAGAGCGCGAGTAGAGGCAGGGAGCTCGCACCACTTGGGGAGCGGTGGATGGGCATCATTTGAGGCCGATTTTGTAAGTCTTTTCACATTGCTCTTTATGCATGTTCGATAGTTTAGGGTTTATGAGTTTTTTAGTTCTAACATAATGAAATCTTTGTATGTTTTGACAGTGGTCGATGACAGGATGTGATCCCACACCGTACGAGCGCGAGTACGCAGGCAGGAAGGGCTTAAACGCCCTGATGGACATTCTCAGTTCTCGCGGCGGCATGGTTAGTATTAGGGTTTACTCTTTTTTATTTTTTGTATTGTTTTATAAATGTCGTTATATGTTTATATTTACTGAAAACTGTCTTATTGTCTTTTTTTACAGAATCCGACAGATACGCCGCTTGGACGCGATGAGACGTCTGATTAAACGACGTCAGTTTAGCCGTAGCTAGATAGCATTAGTTTAGGGTTTCTCATAGCTTATGTATCATGAGACGGATTTTATACGTCTTTTTGAACCATGTATATTATTACATTTGTCACCGCAATTCCTTTTGCCAATCAATTCTTTATGCCTATGATGTTGTACAATTGTCATTATTACATTTACCAATCAATTCAGTTTGCCTATGATGTGTACAATTGTCAATTTTGCAAATAATGCGTCTTGTGGGTGACTATTTTGGGTCTATTATCTACCTTTGCACTTTTTTTAAAAAGTGAATCAAGTACAATATGGTTGATGGGTGGCAGGGCATTCAATGCCCTGCCACCAAAAAAATATTCTCTCAGGCGTCGCTATAAGCGTCGCTATTTATGGCTCTGTAGCGTCGCTATATGCGTCGCTATACTCTTCTGTGAGAGCGTCGCTATAGGCGTCGCTATATAGCGACGCCTATAGCGACGCCTATAGCGACGGTCTCGTAGCGACGCTGTTAGCGACGGTTTTAGCGACGCCGGGGGTTATAAAAACCCAGTGTATTTCCGTCGCTAACAGCGTCACAAGAGCACACAACCTCTTGTAGTGAGATATAGTTTGCTTTAATGTGGTCTCCCACCACATTTAGAGCATACCTAGAAAGTCCTCACTTCAAAGAGAGACCAACACAATCCTACCACTCCCAATGTTAGGGTTTGAAATCTTGGTCGTTACACAAAGTGTTTGAAACACCCAGAGGAGGTGAAAATTACATTGACAACTCCAAAATTGACTAGAGAGAAAGTAGTTCTTGGTCAAAAGTAGATAGTATAGTGCCAACGCCGTAGAGGAGCTACACGTTTCCTATCAAAGCTTACAACTAGAAGTATCACTAGTGGACCATGGAAATTCAAAGCTAACCTCAACCTCCTCAAAGCTCATAGCCTCAATGTTGCGTTTCCTCAATTTTACTAAAGCCGCATATTACGAAAAATGGAAAAACCTTAAGTGGTGCTTCTAAATCCCTTAGATCTACATTAGAGATCCAAAAGGCACCTTTCCAATGAAGAATTACTCATTGCTTCCATATCTCAAAGGGATAGAGCATTGCAAAGAAGAAGAAAACATATATCTTCCAAAGTATCCTTTGCTTAGAGCACAAGGGAGAATTTTAAAATGAGTTGTGTTCCCAAATCCATAAGTCAAAACTCACAAGCTAAGTGAAGCAGACAAGCAGCTGTGGATTAAAACTCAAGTACCAAAGTAACACATCTCAAAATGATGGTCAAATTCTCAAGATAGCCCTAGAATGATGGGCATATATACAATGCATGGGGGAAAAACCTCCTAAAGAGGGGAAAAATGCCCCGGCGATCCTAAGTGTGTTCACACACATCACTACCACTTGTATATGGTAACAAAATAGAGTCTCTCTCCCTTGCAGTTTCTGTCAATAATGTTGATAGTCTTTATCCATTTTGAACATGGAATACATAAGCTCGCCAATCAGAGCCTTGCAAATGTGGCACTCTTTTTTATTTACGATGTTTTGCATGAGACTTGGAAAATGATACATGTGGCCATAAGCTATTCTGTAGTGTCCAGTCCAACTATGGAAAAAGTGTCCGTAAACCGTGCAAGGGCCCACTGCATCCGAAGTGTAAACTGGAGGTGGCCGCAGTGTGTTAGGATGCTTGATCATTGTCATGATTGATTGTTGTTGAGCCCGTTCCTCCATTTCACGGATTTCACGCATGAGCAGCTTGATATCTCTCTGTAACTCTTTGTTATTGCTTGAGTCCCCTTTTCCCGTCGTCTATGTGGGGGTTTGAAGCTGTGTTTGCAATTCCTCCACAACATCATGTGTTTGCATAGCGGAGCCAACAAATGCATATTTTAGCTCCTCTCGTGATATTGTGATTGTCTCACTTTGGATATCCACTATGCTCTTATTGGGGGATCTGCTGCTGAAGTCCACTGGCTCATTTTGAACAAATTTGACGTATAGCATCTTTGCAAACCACAAGGGACAATTTGTGTGGTTTAGTGTACTCCCCGTGCATGCAAGGTATATAGCTTTGGCATGCGAGCAAATGTCTGGCATAACACACTTATCCAACTTCCATATCCCCTTGCGGATAGAGAATTCAGACACATTTGGCCATGTTTTCTCTGTGGTGACGTCTTTGTTGATGTCTTTCCATTGCTTGCCATTTGCCGGCGCCTACTCACTGGTCCTTGCGGCAACTCTCGCTTGGTCATTTAGGCCAGTTTCTTCTACAAGTGCATGCCAGAATCGTATGCTGTTTTAGATTTCTCACGCTCGTTCGTACCTGGCACAAACACATTTACTTTATCTCAATGTGCGATAGAACTTAAGTTTGTATCGCAGATACAATTGCAAATCCATTAGTACACCTTGGTTTAAGTTATCACAATACACCACATTCTGTATTAATCACTTTGCACCATGAGTCCATCAATATAAAAAGACTTTACTCGCAAATATAGTGTCCCGATTTCAACAAAAACTATAACGACACACCACATTATTCATTGATCGCTTTGCACCATGGCGCCATTATTACAAGAAGAATTTACTTGCGAATTGATGTCCAGATTGCAATAGAAAATATCACAATACACCACATTTAGTATTAATCGCTTTGCTCCATCATTGAAAAAAGATTTTACTTTTGAATACAGATTCCAAAATTCAACAAAAAATATCACAACACACCACATTGTATTAATCGCTTTGCACCATGACTCCATCATTACAAAAAGGTACAATTTAGCTCAATGGTCCATGAATATGAAAAAATCTCCATTTACATTTTTCTAATAATCCAAAAAAGACCATTGTTTACAAAAGTGACCAAAGTAAACTAAAATCTAGGCATCATCTCACTAAGCGGACGCAAACACACCTCTGAGTTGAGCTATAATATATCTAAATTCTCACTCACAGTTGCTTACGAAAGTGACCAAAAGCAAACTAAAATCTAGGCATCATCTCACTAAGAGGACGCAAACACACCTCCAAGTTGAGCTATGACATATCTAAATGCTCACTCATTGTTTGTAATGTCTTTCTCTTCCTAGGTGGTTGTTGTAAGTAGTTTTTTTGCATTATAGCAACAATCATGCCGCAATCAGTTTGCTTTTGCTTTTGCCATGGCACATTGTAATGCTCTGAAAAATCTTTGCACCAATCACATAATTCTCAATGTAGAAAGCAACTGCATAGGTGTCATTGACTTTCAAATACGAACAAGCCAAATTTGGGTTGCAAACTTGGGGGCCCTCCAAGGATGTAGGGCATGCTCTATGGGGTCTTTGATGTTGGTTGCTTGCAAATCAATGCCCACTCGCAATGCCAACCCCTAATCAATGACACCCACACGTGACACGCCCTACTTAGTGAAGTCAGTCCATGATGTTCCATGGGTGCAAGTCACAATGCATAATTCATTTGTTGTGTGCATATTCCATGGTTTTCACCAGAGCATCCATAAAAGAAGGAGCCCAATTGAGCATATGCTTGCACATATCTAACTCTTGCTCTGCAGGAGGGTTTCTAGGATCTTCTTTTTGAGCCGCCAGTATGTTAAAAATATTTGCCTTTGGGTGGTGGAACAAACTCTAACCTATCACCCAGATCCATTCCATTGAAGCAAGGAAAAACCAGGGACCATGGCTCTTGATGTGTTTGTGCTATGCATCTAAGATGCCCCTGTGAAACAATTGCACGCTCTGTTAGGAAATAAGACGTAGCTAAATAGATAATTGAGTAGATTACTTAATGGAGAGAGACAGATTTATATACACGAGATTATAGAGTAGAGAGAGAGAGAGTGAGTGAGAGAGAGAGAGAGTACACACGATATACGTGGTTCACCCAATGTGGGCTACGTCCACGGGAAAGCAGCCACTCAATGGCTTTAGTACTTCAAAACAAGAAGTAGTTTACAAAGGGATTATACCCTTAATGGAGCTCCCGCCTTGCTTCACTCTCACCACCTCACACTCACCTTGTTGCATCAACTTCACACTATAAAATGTGTGTAGAAATGGCCTCCTTTTATAGGCCAAAAGGGCTGCCCTCTATTATGAGAGACAGCCATGTGTAGCCGCCCTTGTGCGAATAAGTCCAAATCGGACCCTCCAATCCGCCATGTGTGGCCGGCCTTGAGAAGACAAGTCCGCTTTTGAATTCGGCCACCGGCCACTGGCCATTGACTTCCGACCACCGGCCATCGTCCGGCCATAATATTTCGGCGAAAAAGAATATTCCGGCGAAAAAAAAAGTCTCGAGGGCCTCCGCCCCCGAGGCCTTTAAAGTTGCCCCTGATTCTTGTCCGTGAAAATTTTGGTTTCCGGTGAGTGATTTTCCTTCACGCACGATGGCTTCTCCTCATAATGGGAGCCTTACAAATGTGCGCTTTTACCACAGAAAATTACAAGGGTAAATCAGGCTCCATACTTAACAATCTCCCACTTGGAGACTGATCTCCAAACCAAACCTGTGACTGCTTTCCATTCTGGCTTCTTATCCTTGAATGCCGATTGAAGATGAGCAAAAGCTCAACTTCTCCTTGTTGACCACCTTTGTAAACATGTCTGCAGGATTTTCACTTGTATGCACCTTTCCTAGCTTTAGTTGTCCCTCTTCCAAAAGAGTGCGTATGAAGTGATATCTCACCTCAATGTGCTTTGTCCTTGAATGAAAGGCTGAGTTCTTCGCAAGATGGATAGCGCTTTGGCTATCACTGTACAAGACACAATTGTCTTGCTTGAATCCAAGCTCTTCTAAGAATCTGTGAAGCCACAGAATTTCTTTGCTTGCCTCTGTCAATGCTACATACTCTAATTTCGTGGTAGAAAGTGAAACCACTTTCTGCAGCTTTGAAGCCCAGCTTACTGCTGTGCCTCCAACCGTGAACACATAGCCAGTAGTGCTCCTTCGAGTATCTTTGTCACCTGCCATATCTGCATCAGCATACCCTTCTAGAAAAATATCAATTCCTCCAAAATACAAAGCATTTGTTGTTGTCCCTTTTAGATACCTAAGTATCCACTTCACAGCTTGCCAATGCTCTTTACCTGGGTTGTCCATGAACCTACTCACAACTCCCACTGCATGTGCAATGTCTGGCCTTGTCCAGACCATAGTATACATTAGAGAACCTACCGCTGCAGCATATGGAACTTTAGACATATAGGCTATCTCCTCTTGTGTCTTTGGACACATATCCTTCGTTAGTTTAAAATGACCAGCCAAAGGTGTAGAAATTGGTTTTGCATTTTGCATTGCAAACCTTTTTAGTACCTTCTTGATGTAATCTTCTTGAGATAGCTTTATTGTCTTCTTCGTCCTGTCCCTTGATATTTTCATACCAAGTATCCTGGTTGCAGCACCTAAATCTTTCATTGAAAAAGATTTGGATAGCTCCACTTTTAGGTCTTTGATGTCCTGCATGTTAGCACTTGCAATCAACATGTCATCAACATACAACATTAGGATGATGAATTTCCCATCTCCCAAATTCTCCGTGTAGACGCAGTGATCCGAGTTGCATCTTGTGAATCCATGATCCAACATCCATCGATCAAACTTCAAGTACCATTGTCTTGATGCTTGCTTTAAACGATACAAGCTCTTCTTTAATCTGCAAACCATTTTCTCCTTACCTTTTACTTCATACCCCTTTGGTTGAAGCATGTAGATTTCCTCCTCTAAGTCACCGTGAGGGAATGCCGTATTTACATCCATTTGCTCGAGATTTAGATCATGAGCAGCCACAAGGCTTAAGACAAGCCTAATTGAGTTCATTTTTATAACAGGAGAAAATATTTCATTGAAGTCAATACCTTTCTTTTGAGAAAAACCTTTTACCACAAGCCTAGACTTGTACCTTTTCTTCCCACCTTCTTCTTCCTTTAGCTTGTACACCCATTTGTTTTGAAGTGCCCGCTTACCTTTAGGCAACTCAACCAACTCCCATGTTTGGTTGCGATGTAGTGAGTCCATCTCCACTTGCATGCTCTTTGTCCATTCTTCTTTGGATTCATGTTGCATAGCTTCTTCATATGATTCCGGCTCTCCAGAATCTGAGATCAAGAGATGGTTGAAGGAAGGAACAAACCTTTCTGGAGGTCTACTTGCTCTTGTAGATCTTCGGGGAATAGGTTGAGGCTCCTCATTTGGTTGACGTTGTTGCACATTGTCACCGTTTGCAGTCCTTGAGTCTTCACCGTGCTCAAGCTCCATGTACTCATCACCTGTTTCTTTTGTTTGTTTTCTTTCCAAGTAATCTTTGTACATATTTTGTTCGTTAAAAATTACATCCCTACTCCTTAAGATTTTACCATCTTCAGGATTCCATAGGCGATACCCAAAGTCTCCTTCTCCATAGCCAATGAAGAAACACTTTTTGGACTTTGCATCTAACTTTGATCTTAGGCTTCTATCTATGTGCATGAAAGCCTCACACCCAAACACTTTGAGAAATGCATAATTCACCGGTTTACCTGTCCATGCCTCTTCTGGAACTCCCCCATCCAATGCCGTTGAGGGTGACCGATTGATTAAGTACACAGACGTACTTACAGCTTCCGCCCAAAGCTCAAGCGATAGGCCTGCATGTAGCCGCATGCTTCGTGCTCGTTCCATGATTGTCTTATTCATCCTTTCCGAAATCCCATTTTGTTGAGGTGTCCTTGGGGTTGTCCTTTGCCTCCGAATGCCATTGCTAGCACAAAAGCTTTCAAAAGCTTGGCTGCAATATTCGCCTCCGTTGTCGGATCTGAGGCATTTAACCTTGGTACCTGTTTCATTCTCCACAAAGGCTTTCCACCTTTGAAATATGGAAAATACATCGGATTTATCCTTCATGACATAAACCCATGTTTTTCTAGTCGCATCGTCTATGAATGTTACATAGTACAATGAGCCACCAAGTGATGGTGTACTTGCAGGACCCCAAACATCAGAATGAACCAACTCAAGTTTTTTATTTTTTCTTTCATTTCTTGATTTTTGAAATTTTACCCTCTTTTGTTTACCATAAACACAATCTTCACAGAACTCTAAGTCCACTTCTTTCAAACCTGGTAGAAGCTTCTTTGTTTGAAGGATTTGCATTCCTTTGGCACTCATATTTCCAAGTCGGTAGTGCCACACTGCACTGTCAACTTTTGTAGTTGCTGCACAAGCTGAAGGTTGCGTGCTAACAGTACACAAGTAAAGTGTACCGACTTTTTCACCCTTGGCAACCACCAAAGATCCCTTTGAGATCTTCCACTGCTTGTTTCCGAATGCAATGTTGTGACCTTCATCGTCCAATTGTCCTGTAGAGATCAAATTTTTGCGAAGAGAAGGAACATGCCTAACATCTTTAAGCTTCCATTCATTTCCGTTAGCAGTTTTGACAGAAACTGTACCTTTGCCGACAATCTCACAAGCTTCATCATCTCCCAAGTATACATACCCAAAATGACCTTTGGTGTAGTCTTGGAAATGTTGCTTGTGTGGTGTCGCATGGAATGAAGCCCCGGAATCTACTATCCAGGAATTAGACACATTGTCTAATGAGATAATTAGAGGATCTTGCTCTACTTTACCTGCCACATTGGCCTCCGATGTTGGCTTGTTGTCTTGAGACTCTGTCTCCTTCTTCTTCTTGGACCAACAATCCTTCTTGACGTCGCCCTTCTTGCCGCAGTTCCAACATTCAAGAACTGACTTTGTGCGTGACTTGCTCCGCCTTGAGTGATCACGACCCTTTTGGTTTTTGAACCTCTCCTTAAACCTTCCTCTTGTTTCCACTGATAGTGCAGCACTTGATGATTCTCCTGTGCTTCTCCTTCGCATTTCCTCGCTTAGGAGAATACCCACAACATCATCAAACTTAAGAGTATTTGTGCCAGAGATAGAATTACTTACAGCCATCACAAGGCCGTCCCAACTATCCGGTAGAGATGATAGTATAAGGAGAGCTCGCACTTCGTCATCGAAATTGATTTTCATTGATCGAAGTTGACTTATGTTTGTGTTAAAGTCATTTAGGTGTTCTGCAACTGAACCATTCTCTGTCATCTTTAGATTGAACAAGCGCTTCATAAGAAATACCTTATTGGATGCCGATGGTTTCTCGTAGAAGTCGTCAAGTGACTTCATCAAGTCCTCCGTGGTCTTCATCTCCGAAACATTGAAGGCCACCGTTGACGCCAAGCTTAACCGGATTGTTCCCAGTGCCTTTCGATCAAGGAAAATCCATGCTTCATCTGCCATTGTTGCGGGCTTCTTCGCAAGACCGCCTAGTGGCAAATAGAGGTCCTTCTGGTAGAGATAGTCTTCAATCTACATCTTCCAATGTTGGTAGTTTTTGCCGTTGAACTTCTCAATCTTGAGCTTCCCTTCCTCCGCCATAACTCCCACTCAATTCAAGGAATCCTTTCCTTGAGATAATTTAGCTACGAGCAAACCTTGCTCTGATACCAGTTGTTAGGAAATAAGACGTAGCTAAATAGATAATTGAGTAGATTACTTAATGGAGAGAGACAGATTTATATACACGAGATTATAGAGTAGAGAGAGGGAGAGAGAGGGAGAGAGAGAGAGAGAGAGAGAGAGAGAGTACACACGATATACGTGGTTCACCCAATGTGGGCTACGTCCACGGGAAAGCAGCCACTCAATGGCTTTAGTACTTCAAAACAAGAAGTAGTTTACAAAGGGATTATACCCTTAATGGAGCTCCCGCCTTGCTTCACTCTCACCACCTCACACTCACCTTGTTGCATCAACTTCACACTATAAAATGTGTGTAGAAATGGCCTCCTTTTATAGGCCAAAAGGGCTGCCCTCTATTATGAGAGACAGCCATGTGTAGCCGCCCTTGTGCGAATAAGTCCAAATCGGACCCTCCAATCCGCCATGTGTGGCCGCCCTTGAGAAGACAAGTCCGCTTTTGAATTCGGCCACCGGCCACCGGCCATCGTCCGGCCATAATATTTCGGCGAAAAAAAAAGTCTCGAGGGCCTCCGCCCCCGAGGCCTTTAAAGTTGCCCCTGATTCTTGTCCGTGAAAATTTTGGTTTCCGGTGAGTGATTTTCCTTCACGCACGATGGCTTCTCCTCATAATGGGAGCCTTACAAATGTGCACTTTTACCACAGAAAATTACAAGGGTAAATCAGGCTCCATACTTAATACGCTCGCCTCTAGAGAAAAAGATTGGTGGCTCTCTCTTGCATCTCCTTTGAAGTCTTTGACCACATACTGCACTTCTAGTGGCAACCAAGTGAATCCTTCGATTGTGCACTCTGACACAACTTCGTAGCATCCTTTCCCAAGCTTTTGACCACGTTTGATAGTTTCGGGTGTGAGGTAAATACCAATGGCACACTCAAGCATAAAACGGGTGAGTATAAATGCTCGCGGTCCGTCCTAGCTTCTGTATTTGATCTTCCTGCTAGTGCATCTTGAGAAGATGCTATTGAATAAAAGATGAATCTAGATTTGTGGCTATGGACATCTTGAGCATCAATATCACGCGCTCTTTTTGACTTTGACCTCTCTACACACCATATATTAGTCCAATGTTGTAGCTTGGCTAGATTCGCATCCACTGGTGCATCAACACTCAAGTCTCTTAAGCATTGTGTCATATTGCCTACAATACTATCTATTAGCCTATGGATAGCCTTTGCATGTACAAGTGAGAAGTGTACCTGAACTGTTTTGATTATGGTATCAAAGAAACGATCTCTGCACGTCTCACTCTCCAATATAGAGGTGATCTCCTCCGTGGTCAAGGCACATATGCACATGACCAACATAGTTCTGATCTTGGTTTTCAAATCCTTCATTTCCATAGGATCCATGTATGCTACAATCATCACATATTTCATGATTTTTAAAGACAACATAACTTTAAATTTTATAACAAGTATATACTTCATGCATTGAAACTAACGACAACACTAGATTAAAGAGTAGGCAATTATTCAATGAGAGTGACAACACCTCCAATCTAGTAGTAGGGTTGATGCAGAGACCACCACTGAACTAACCATACAAAACAGGGCATCATTCAATGCAACTAACGACACCTGCAACCCAATAGTAGGGTTGATGCCGATAGAAACACGAACTAAGTCTAAAAAGAAGGGCATCATTTGATGAAACTGATGACACCTCCAACCCAATGGTAGAGATGATGCCAAAAGAAACACAAAACTAGCCTAAAAGCAAGGGCATCATTCAATGAATCTAATGACACCTCCAACCCAGTAGTAGGACTGGTGCCAAAAGAAACACCAAACTAGCCTAAAACCAAGGGCATATTTGATGAATCTAACGACACCTCCAGCCCAGTAGTAGGACTGATGCTGAAAGAAACACCAAACTAGCCTAAAATCAAGGGCATCATTTGATGAATCTAACGACACCTCCAGCCTAGTAGTAGAATTGATGCCGAAAGAAACACCGAACTAGCCTATCAGCACGTATATCACTCATAAAACATAGAAAGCAGTCTATTACCTTGTACACCGACACTCCTAGTCCAATAATAGAAGTGATGATGATAAAAAGGCTAATAAGACTACCTATAAATTGAACGTAACCAACCATGTTCAGAAACTACATTTCCAATCCAAAATAGAACTGATGCCGAAGTGAACACAATCAACACGTTGTAAAACAATGTCTATGGTTCTAGCATTTCACAACAACACTTTCGCTCCAATATTAGGACCGATGCCGGCGTGAGAAGCAAGATCAACATACTTCTAAAACTACAAAACACAATTATTAAAAAAAAAAGTATACCAACTTAAAAACAAAGTAGTTAAAGAGCTTATATTAAGCTAAACTTTATACCGTAATTTTTTGTCTTCCTTGTGAGGACTCTGAAAATTCTTACAGTTCTTTGGTTGATTACTTGGGCAAGTCAGAGGCGCAGAGCATGAGAATTGTGAAGAAAATGGCCCCCCGAGGGGCCCAGGCTACAAAGCGGCCCACCAAATCCGCAGCCCTCCGGGCTTTCCTTGTAGCCCACGGAGGCCAGGCTATAGACCTATACCGGTGGGAAAATCTCACCGGACTTCCCAGTACCCTTCAAGTCACCATGCCTTTTTTTGTGAATGTGAAGACTTGTGAATTGAGAATCTTGTTAATTAACAGTGTGATCACAAAAAAAAAACACGTGATCACATGAATTTGAAATCCCTGATTGAGGGTCTTGTTTTTGCAATCTTAGCTATTTTTTTTGGACATCTCCTCTATTTTTCTTGTCCACAAACCTTTGTTTTTCTCCTTACCCTTGTCATTTGATTCAATTTCAGATGAAGTGGAGCTGGAATTAGAACCGAAACTTTCTTCAGTAGAAGACTCACTATCGCTACACTGTCTTCTCTTATGTCCCTTTTCCTTCTTAGCTTGTTGATCCAGTTTCAATGCTCTCTGTACCAGATCATTGAACTTCTTGGTTGGTGTTGGTACTTCCCGATCTCTCATTTTCTTGCTTTTGAATCCATTTAAAAACCAAGATCTCATTCTTTTCTGAGAGGGAGGTTCTTGTAATTGCCTGCTCAGTTCTTTCATGTTATCAACATAGCTTCTTCTCGATAACTTCCCTTGCTTGATTTTATCAAGCTCACATAGAATATCTTCATCACCCTTGTTATTTGAATATTCCAGCTTAAATGCCTTAAGAAGCTTGTTGTATGATTTGAGTCAGCAAGTTGGGTAATGGTAGTACCATTTTTGAGCTGCCTCCTTTAGAGTTTGTGGAAAATATTCCCCCCATTCATCTTCATCAATATCTTTCAACTTTGCATGTTATTCAAAGGCTTAAGTGTGTACATCAGGATTTTTTTTTTTTTCAAGTTGGTGTAAATAGGTGAACCAAAATGTCTTTTTTGTGTTTTTGAAACCGGTCTTATTAGTGGGTATCTTGGGGTGGTGTGCAAGACCTAGAATCCGGGAAACATGATACATGGCAGCAACACTTGTGCATTAGGTTGTAGTAGAAGGAGGTGTGGTAGTAGATGGTGACAATGGGTGCAACACACGTGCTGGTAGGAAGACGATAGAGGAGGTGACTGCATGCACATGTAGGCTTTTCAAAAAAATTAATGCATGCAAGTGTGAGCATTGTGGATGATCGTCTCACTTGTTTATGATAGTGGCATAAAAATGCTCTGCATGGGTCCATCTTGGCTCAGATGCATCAACTCTACAAATTTAAGGGAGAGTTGCAACCCTAAGTAAACTTGAGTAACAGAAACCTTGTGAGATCCCATATAGTAGAGATGAAATAGATCGAGTTGGTATAAACAGTACGTGTGAATATTGCTTAGATTATCTTGAGATTTTCCAATTTACAATCTTACCTTAACAAACTTGCTTCTACCAGCCCACGCCGACGTGGACTCCTAGAGGAAAGTTTTTGTTTGAATTTTTTTGCAATAATCACATACTTCAATGCATTCCAAGAGTAAAATTTCAAATACAAGGAAGTTTGCTTAGACTAGCATGAGATTTCTCAATTTACAGTTTTACTCTAACAAACTTGCCTCTACCAACCCACGTCGGTGTGCACTCCTAGACGCAACTTTTTGTTTGACACTTTTTGCAAAACTCACATAATTTAGTGCATTCCAAAAGTAAAAAATAAGGGCTTTCTTCAGGCTTTGAGATTGAAGTCTAAATGACTTTCAAATTGAAAGGCTAATGGTGTTGAACAAATCCATCTCACTAAAGAGAAAGATGACCATCACTTTCTTTCAAAAAGAAAACTCAATTAAATTTGATAAAACTTCTAAGAGCTTGGTCACACCCTAATGATCCATTGAGTGGGAAGAGTGGGAGTAAAGAGCAAGGGAAGTTGGAAGCTGCAAAACTGAGAGGCGAAAGTGCAAAACAAACCCGATGGCCTCTACACCAAGACTATGCACAATGGCGTCGTCATGGGAGGTACAGAATAGGGGCACCACCTAGCAAGATATACAGCTAGGACACATACATATACACAATCAAACATGACATTGAAACAATTTCAAGATCCATGCCCACGTGTGGTATGGGGTGGTCAAACAAGATGAGAGGAATGGTGAGTAATTGAGAATGGGTTTACTACTACTTGTGCATATAGTAAAGAAGATAATGATGTAAGGGAGACATGGAAGTATGCTCACTTCTCATACCAGAGGTGGAAAATCCGCACACCTTAAGATGAAAGTAGCAAGATGATAAGAATATGAGAGGGGAGAGAGAGTGTGTGTATGGTGGAAAATACACATATCTAAATAAGCAAAATTGAAAGAACAAGCATAAACCATACTCACAATGAAGTGTATCCCAAATGACACAAGGTACGGCACCAAGATAGAGTGTGTTGATTGATTGAAAAAGATGAATACAATAGGTAGCATAGCGAAAGAGGAAGGGAAGGAAACAAGACCGTATGAAGCATAATGGAGGGATGGGAGTTGATGGCAAGGAATATCATGAGTGTAGCCATCATTCTTCTTCTTGAAATTGTGTATTCAATCCTTCATTACAAGTGTGTAGAGATATGGTGCTCATTTTGTGCATGGTGATGGTATTGTCATTTTGTGATTAGGGTTCATGCTACTAGCATGTAGCACAAGGGTGTGTATGTGGGTATGGGATAGTGTGCATATGGGGTAGTGTATGTGTGTGTGTGTGTAGTGTGTCTCCTTCTACAAAAGAGAAGGCCTCCTTTTATAGGCCAAGAGAGTGATTAGGGAAGAGATTATCAGCAAGAGGAGTTATTACCACAGAGTAACCTCAGCTAGAGGCATTCCCCCAATGAGAGAGCTCCGGGTGCCTTGCTTATTGAGACCAATTTCCTCCTAATGGTCTTCATCATGGAGAGCTTTGTCTCCATGCCACCTTCCATAGCTTGAGTCCAAGAGCTTGCTTATAATATTTGAGAGAATCCTGATAAAATACGAGAAAATAGAGCAATAATGGGGAGAAAACTATAAGAAATTGTGTGTGTAGAGTTGGATCATCATGACTTCTTCCCATGTGGACATAAAGGATCCACCATTTTTGCCATACCTCCCAAATTGTAGCTCCAAAAATTATTAAAAAAATATGGGCCGAAAGATCAGCTCAACGCCTACAACTTTGGTGTTGAAAAAAATAAAAAAAATAAAGAAAAATCCCACAAAAATATGTGTCCATCTTTTCCATTCCAAAAGTCTTCCAGGTAGTCCCCTCTTGACTTCATGTGCAAGCATTGTGTCCACAAATGAGCTATGCTTGAATTTGATAATATTTTGTTGACTCCAACTCCATAATGCATAATATTCTTTTCCCTTTCACTATTGAATTTTACTCTTCACCTATAGTGACCATTAGGTAGTGACCATCGGGGAGAATCAACATCCAATGATTTTTTCTTTTCATAGGGTTTGTTCCTACCTCTCCTTATTTCGAGATCCAAATGTGTCAAAACCATAGCTATGTACAAAATAAATACATAGGTTTTTTTTTGTGATTTTCATGCATTAAGTGCATACCAAGGGAGAGGTGGAGAAAAATTTGAAAAACGGCCCTCATTAGCCCTCTCTCTGAAGCTAGAGGCATTTATGTCTCTAGCTCTGTACTTGATTCTTCTTCAATTGAGGTGGAGGAGTCTCCCTCCTCAAGGATTCCATCATAGGTGCTTGACCAAACCTCAAAAAGTAATACTTCAACCTCCATCCATTGACACGTGTTTTGTGGAGCCTACCATCTGCATCCATCAAACGGTAACTACCATTGTTGTAGCGCTTTCTAATGACAAATGGCCCCTCCCATCTGGGTGAAAACTGTTTATCATTTCGAGTGTCAAACATGTTATCATACCTTAGGACCAACATACCTTTCTTGAGACCTTTTGCCCTATGTCCCTTGTTGAAGGTAAGTTGATGTTGCTTTTCCTGTGCTGCATAATAGTTGATAGCATCTTCTCTGTCTAGCTGAAGCCTCTCTAGATCAAGAATGTGGTTGTAGAGATGAGCATTAGGGCATTCCATCTGCCCAGCTAGGCTGTGAGACTAGCCAATTGTACTTCAATGGGTAAAATGGCCTCCTTACCATACACCAGGTGATATGGCGTGAACCCAAGGGATGTGCGAAATGAAGTGCGATAAGACCAAAGTACAACCATAAGATGCTTGTTCCAATCACTTTTGTGATTGTTTACATGTTTAGTGATGATCTTGCAGATCATACCATTTACCTTTTCCACCAAATCATTGCATTGTGGGTAGTAGGGAGTTGAGTGTCGTCGTGAGATACCTAGCTTCTCCATCAGCTCTCCTACCAGGTCTCCTTTAAAACATAGTCCCCTGTCAGAAATTATTTCAAGAGGAGTGCCAAAACGGAACAAATGTTTCCAGATACAAACTTAGCCACTTCCTTAGCTGTAATCCGGGTGGTAGCAATTGCTTTAGCCCACCTTATATACAATTTACCTGATTGGCTCCTTGCCAAAGGCCCAATGACATCAATTCCCCATTTCTCAAATGGTCCATATGAGATTATAGGATTCTGTGGCTTATATGTGAGCCTCCTATCATCAGCCTTCTGACACTCTTTGCATGTTTTGCACCAGTGATGCACATCTCTCTCTAAACTAGGCCACACAAACCTGGCTTGTAGAACCTTCCAACTGGTGATGTCAAGTGCAAAGTTCCCTCCACAAACACCATCATGGCAACTTGTAATTATTTTCTAGAGAGAGGTACACGCCTAAGAATTTGATCTTTACCCTTGCAATAGAGGTCGTCATTGATAAGGCAATATTTTGTTGCCTTGCGCACAAGCCACTGCTTTTGTCCCTTAGTAAGATCTTTAGGACACTCTCTTGTGTCCAAGAAACTCATGATGTCAGGCATAGAATTTCTACCTTGGCAGAGAGGCAGCTTCAACTTGATAGCACCCACCACTGGAACATCTTGTAGCTTCTCTCTAGCTAGATCATCTACTTCTTGATTTTCTTCTTGAGGGACATGATGTAATTGTACAACTTGAAACTTCCCCAAAAGTTCCTTAACCTTGCCCAACACCTTTCCAATTGTTGGTCTTGATTTTGACATTTTAGATGTCTGCTTTGACATTGCTTCTATCTTCTTAGTCCAGTTACTCTTTGACTGGTCCTTTGAATCACTTTCAGATAAACTAGAAATCGACTCCTCAATTAATGATTTGTTATCACGTAACTTTCTTATTGCCTTTTGGACCTTTTCCTTTTTTGGCATGTTGCTCCAATTTTATAATACATCACGCGAAAATCAATGCGGATATTGACGAGTCAAAGTTTGTTTAAAAAGAAAAATAAACCTGGTATAAGAATCGGTATAAGCATTGGCATTGTATCATTGATTTACACATTAACACAATGTGGACCCGAATGTGGAACATCAGAATATGCAATGAAATCCGTGTTGATAAAAATGATGAAATAAGCGCCAAAAATTACGTTGACATATCGACGCCTATTTTGACGTCCATTTTGATGAATATATCGATACTTGTACCGATGCCAAAACCTGCACAAAAAAGAAAAATGATCAGAGAGGGGTGGGAACTGATGTTGTATGTACAACAACACTAGAAACCAGCCCTCTCTGCCCAAAGGAAGAGTGCAAAAGCAACTGCACTCCACCTATAGTTTGACATTGAAGAGTGAGAAAGTACGAATTAGCAAAATTGTAAGCATAACAAAACCACAAAATCAAAAGCTTAAACATGACAAGTTTCCAAAAGCATAATTGTAACCTCGACTCCCAAACCATAGGCACAAGGACATGAAGATTTTCTATCCATAATTAAAACATGATTTGAAAATCGCAAGTATAACCATAACGTGATTTCCAAACCATATTTAAAAAATCATAAACATAATCTTCTTGCCATACCATAACCATAACATGAGTGCTATGCCATAACCATAACGTGATTGCCAAACCATATTTGCAAAACCATGACCATAACTTGCTCGTCAAACCATAACCATAAGACAATTGCCATACCATCATTGCAAAACCATAACCATAACTTGATTGCCAAACCATACTCGCAAAACCATAACCATAACCTACTTGTCGTACCATAACCATAATAGCCATACCATCATGCAAAACCATAACCATAACCTAATTACCAAACTTGAACCATAACATGATTGCAATACCATCATTGCAAAACCATAACCATAACCTGATTGCCAAACCATAACCATACTATGATTGCCATACCATAATTGCAAAACCATAACCATAATCTCTTTGCCATACCATAATCATAATTATAAACAGAATGCAAAACCATAAACATAAGTGTGAAAATGTACATGTATACAATGAATGAGCACAACTATATCAAGAAGACCACAACTACAAAAATAAATAAATATATGGAGGATGTTACCTTCATGGTAATGCCTCCCAGTCGTCGGTCTCTCCATCCTCTTGCAGCTGGGTCAAAAGGGCCACAAGTCCATGTTTGTACCTATACTTATCCTCTCGGCATGTTGGAGGGCGTTTCACGAAAACTTCTTGCAAAATAAACAATTAACAATAAGATTAATCTTCAAATAATATATACATATTCAACAATTTAAAGCATACGTATAACGCTTACAAATTCATGCCGAAGTGTGTCATAGCCCCCACTCCAAGATGTGACGCTTTAGCAAACTCCAAATGTGCTCTGGTTGCATCTCTCTGCTACTAAAATCACTAAGGATTTGTCCTCTGTCTCGTGTGCAATCACTGCCCACTCCTCTGCATCCAACCATGTCAGATTTGGACTGTCAATCTTGTACATGTCTCTTACCTTTGATCAATAATGTGACATTGTGGCAATCTCCACGTGTAAGATCTAGCCATTCGAGACTGGATTATACCCCTCTGTCGGCTTGTACTCTCTGTGAATGGCCTCTACTCCTCTGTCGGTCTGTATTCTCTGTGCATTGCCTCAATGATGTAATTATTTCGTTCATCATCTTGATCATCCCAAATCTCCATCACAGAGTGGACAAACTGAATTTTACATAGCTACGAAATCCTCTATTGCATGGCCTTTCAGGCCTTATCCGCCATAGCAGCCCCATCCCTAGTCTTATACACCTTGCTAGGATCATGCTCGTGTGATCCCCAAGGTGTACGTGGTGTGTCAATTGATGAACTATATACTGAAGAGAGTGGTGGACATTTTGTTGGTGGTGTTGACACATCGGTAGAACCACTACCACAACAACCATTGCCTCTAGACCAACACCTACCGCATCTCAAAGAAGAACCAGTCGTCGGTGTAAAGGACACACTAGTCCTTTCGTAGGGCCGTCCGTAGTAGGTCTAGAGGAACCATCTCCATAAAGGTTCTGCGTGTAAGCAACCTGCTCTGGTGTGAATTGTGACAAAAAGAAGCCCATCTACTCGGGTGACATGCCGGCCGGAGTGACAGGAAAACTAAAACTAGGAGAGTATGTATCTTCATCATCATCCATGGTTATAGAAACACAAAGAACATAGATACAATACGTTAGTTCATAAAAGAAAATCTCAACAAATGTAAATAACAAAAAAATGAAGCTGCAACACGACTCATTATATCTATCCAGTGTTCTAGACTAATTAAAAGAGTTTTTCAAAAGAGTTCTTAGCAAAAATCAGTAAGTCAATCTCTCCTTTTCTATGAGAGCTGATGCACCAAAGATGTCTATCTTAATTTGTACTTATGCATCTTCGTCATCAAACTCCACTTCTTTGTTGCTCTCCGTATCAACTTGCATATTTGAAAGTTCATTTATAAGTTCAGGCATCTTCTCAACACTGACCTCTAGCTTAAAATCCTCACTTACATTCCCCATCGGTCATGCACTTTGTTCATGAAGCTCTTTGACCTCAACTTCCAATCCTTCACACACTTGCTTGCTCCGTGGAGCAACCTGAACAACATAGAGCCAGCGCGGTTTAGACATATCTTTTGCATCATTTTCTCTCCATAGTGGATCTATTGTGGCCACAACTTGTTCACAATGCTGCAAAAGTAAAAATGTATCCCGCGCATCTATCCACACCCGCCTAGAGTTTACTTGAATTAGTGAAAAAAAAGTCCACTCTTATCTTTATGCATAGTTGCATTAAGGCCATTGGTAATAACTTTGAACCACTTGACATCAAAGATAAAAATATCAAACTTCTTAAAGCTAATCTTTAAGATGTCTTGGATGTAGCCAAAGTATTCAAGTTGGCTAGTCTCTGTGTTCTCATCCGTGGCACTACTCCTGCTTTCTTGGATGAAGCTTGCCCTAACACCATTTTCAAAGGTGACCCTTTGTTCATCTATCCGCCGCACTCTAAAAAGTCTCCCATCCTTTGAATACAGGGAAGGAAATCTTCAAATTGCTGAAATATTTAGTAGTACAATTGCCTCTAGATTTATGTACTGGTTTCGTATCTCTAGATTTCTTCTTACTATAATGGTCAGTGTCAGCCTGACAATCATCTATTTTTGTTTTGGAAATTGTGTCCTTGACTTTATTCTTAGCTAGCTTATGTGTTGGTCGATGACTTTGTCTGCTTCCCTCACTCTCTTCGGTATGTTTTTGACCATTTTGAGATCCATGAGATTGGCTCCTTCTCTTGGCCCGTTCGACCTTCCTTTGCTTGGAATGACTGGAATGATGTGAATCCCTTAATTCATCAATCGTGTCTGGTCTTGGAGTGACATCAGTCTCATTTTCAGGTTGCTGGTCAGTTTCAGAGCTTGGCTCTGACTCCTCTAGAAATCGACTGACTCATTCTGGATTCTCCATGAATCTAATGGTTGGTCTTTGACCTTGTGTACCTGTTCTAGGTGGCATTGCTAGTATCCAGTAGGTGTAATACCAAATATGAGGTAGATCACATGTATTAGAGCAATTTGGCTAAAACCACCGTGATTGCCAAAATGGAATGATCTGGATGTATTCAGACAGCTATTTCAGGTTGGTAATTAGAGCTAGATGATATTAGACTTAGAGACTTCAGATCAGACTTCAAATTATTGAAAGGAAAAACTAGAACTTTAAATGAAATGACACTGGGAACAATGATTGGAATTGGACTTGCATTCAAAAGATAAACTAGAGTACAACTCGAGGAAATGCTGGAAAGTACTTCAACTTATTGGGATTACAAAGTTCACCAACCAATGGCTCAAGAAAAAAATACAAGCCTTGGGGTTACAAGAGATCTAGGGATCAAAGTACTCGAGACAGAGAGATCCCAAAATGAATACTGGGTCTTATTTATAGTCCCTCGGATTGAATGTACACTATCAATTACCATGGTAACTCTCTGGTTACTGCATCTGGAAGCCTCTAGTATCCACAAGTTGCCTGCTAAGGGTTGTTCTGCATTCTACATTCCTCCTCTCCTTTCTTGAAATTTGGTATGTACCAAAATTTCCAGATAACGATTTCCATTTCTTCCTATATATGTTGTATCTTAACATCAAGCCCTCCGTGGCTTGTTGCCTTTATCTCGTATTTGGACATAAATCCCTCCAATGTCTGCAAAGGACTCCAAAGGTGCCTACTAAAAAAATTGGATCTACTTCATCTTGCAAAAGGTCATTTTCAGAATACTTCAGTGTCAGAAATGAAATGACACTGGGAATAAGGACTGGAACTGGAATTGCATTCTGAAGATAAACTAGAGTACAACTGGAAGAAATACTGGAAAGTACTTCAGCTTATTGGGATTACAAAGTGTGCCAACCAATGGCTCAAGATATAATTACAAGGCTTGGGGGTACAGTAGATCTAGAGATCAAAGTACTTGGGACACAGAGATCCCAAAATGAATAGTGGGTCTTATTTATAGTCCGTCGGATTGGTGTCTAATTGATTGTGCACTGTCAGTTATCGTGTGATAACTCTTTGATTATTACTGCATCTTAGGCCCATGGTTTCCATTGCTTTCTATATCTCTTGTATTTGAGCATCAAGCCCTATGTAGCCTGTTGCCTTTATCTCTTGTATTTGGGCATCAAGCTCTCCAATATTCGCATAGGACTGCAAAGGTGCCTACTGAAACCATTGGATCTACTTCATCTTCTAAAAGGCCATTGTCAGAGCACTTCAGCTACTGGTCAGTTTTAGAGCCTAACACTGACTCCTCTAGAATTGGACTGACTCATTCAGGATTCTCCATGAATCTGGTGGTTAGCACCTCATTTACTGGTCAGTTTTAGAGCCTAGCTCTGACTCCTTTGGAATTGGACTAACTCATTTCACGATTCTCCATGAATCTGGTGGTTGGTCATTGACCTTATGTACGTATTCTGGGTGGCATTGGTAATATCCAATAGCTCTAATACCAACTAAGAGGTGGTTCGCCTGTCTTAGAGCAATTTAGCTCAAACCACCGTGATTGCCAAAATGGAATGAGCTGGATGTATTCAAACATCTATTTCAGGTTGGGAATTAGAGTTAGTTGATATTACACTTAAAGACTTCAAATCAGACTTTAGAGTACCAAAAGATAGAGCAAGAACTGGAAATGAAATGACACTAGGAACAATGACTGGAATTGGAATTGCACTCAGAAGATAAACCAGAGTACAACTAGAAGTAGTATTGGAAAGTACTTCTTGGGAATACAAAGTGCTCAAACCCATGGCTCAAGATACATTTACAAGGCTTAGGGTTACAAGAGATGTAGAGATCAAACTACTAAAGACAGAGAGATCCCAAAATGAATAGTGGGTCCTATTGGGTAACTAGCTCTGCATTGTCAATTACCATGGTAACTCTCTGGTTACTGCATCTGGAAGCCTTGCCAGCTGCCTACTACGGGTTGTTCCCACCTTCTACAGAGGGTAGCATGGTGCTTCAAGATTCTTTGCTGAACTTGATTGTTCGTAGTGAGGGTCCCTTGGTTCCTAGCCACTCAAATCCTCTGCAACACTTTCTAATCATTCACTCTGTACAAACAAGGGGATGCCACCTGCGAGCAAACAACTTTGATAGAACCCCTATATATGACTCATATTAGGTAATATGACCCCCCTTTCTATGCTTATACGACAATCAATGAAGAAACCTATCATACCCCTATCTTACATATAAATTTTAGGTCTCACATAATCTAACTGAGTAAAACTAGTCAAAGAGTGTGTAGCATAGTGACTAGCAATGTACTAAGGAACCACTTTTGTTGATAACTAGATGTACCCTCAATGTGTCTTAGTTTGACTTTCAAACTATGTGTCCGATCAGCCTGCATTCTGTCTACTTGTCCAATTTTGACCCATCCTGCTTGAAGCTTCCATTTTCATTGCACTAGATAGTTATTGAAGGAACACAAAGAATTGTATTGTAAAATGTATCCATTGATGGGGGAAACCTATAATACAAAGCCTTTTGGAGGGGGGACCGGCTCCATATAAATTCGGTCCTCAACTATTGTCAATAGCTTAATTTCTCTCTCTTTTGAAGTATTGTTCATGCCTATCTAAGTAGGTGTTATGCTTTTTATTGCTCTCTCCACCTCTAGCACTCTTGTTATGCTCATTAGGAATCTATTCTAATGAAATGCTCACTATGTCTATGCTATTTAGAGGCCGAGGTTATGTTAGACATGGAGGAAACTATGCTGGATACAATCCTCATGATCAAAATACATATGACAATAGATCGAGTGGACATTTATCTCCTATGGAGAATGTTGTTGGAAGCATGGTGGAGCTACATCATACAGATGATTGGTATTTAGATAGTGGTGCCACAAATCATATGACATATCATGGTGAATGGTTTGACAAAAAAGAGAAGTTAGAAGAGGACGAGTTTGTCGCTACAGGTGATGATACTATGCATAGGATTACGCATGTTGGTTCGGTTCCATTGCTAGAAAAAGACGGGACATACAACACATTGGGAGATGTTCTATATGTGACTTCAATCATAAAGAATTTAGCATCAGTTGGACAAATGACAGATCAAGGGTTCCAAGTCCAATTTAATCGTTATGGCTGCTTCATAGAGGAGTTTCACAAAGGCAAACCAGGCAAGATATTGGCACGGTGAAGAAAGAAAGGTCGCTTGTTCTCATTGGAAGCTGGAGATCCATGTTTACACAGCGGTATGTATGCAAAGAAATCAGCCACTCAAGATGATTGGGCAGAGTTATGGCATAAGAGGATTGGTCATGTCAATTTTATAAGACTAAAGCATATGCAATCAAATCAAATTGTACGCGGATTACCAAAGTTCGGCAGATTGAAGTTTGATCATGTTTGTGAAGCTTGTCAATTTGGAAAGCAATCTCGTTTACAATTTCCAAAGAGGGGGAGAATTAGCCAAAGTCCTTTGGAAATTATTCATTCAGATATTTGGGGACCTTATGATCATGCTATGCCGAATGGTTGTCGATATTTATCACATTCACAAATGATTACAACAGAATGACATGGGTTTACTTTCTAAAGGCAAAGTCAGAGACATTTTAGGTATTCTTGGAGTTCAAAATTATGGCTGAGAAAGAGAAAGTTATGGTTGAGAAAGAGAATGGTTGTCAAATTAAATGGCTACGTACAGACCCGAGGGATTCACCATGGAAAACTTACCGCACCACGTAAGTGCAGGGGAGGGGGGGTTTTCTACAAGTTACATAAGCATATAAGTTAGGGGGAAGCCCTCAATAATTTATCTCCCAAGCTGAAAAATAAGGGAGGGGGGTATCATATTTATGACGAGGAGACCTGACCCGGGTTGATTACTTGTAATGATTGGTCACCGATTTGCACTAGAACTCGCATGAATTTAGGGAAATTCTTTCTCAGGTCACACATCAAATTTTGCATCAAGCCGGTCATAGATAAGGGCTGATTTTGAGCAGGTCAAGGGTTGATTTACACCAGCTTTGGATGGGTCAGAATTGGAGAGTAGCCAGAGTGCAGGCTAATTGGGCACATAGTTTGAAAGTCAAACTAAGACACATTGAGGGTACATCTAGTTATTATTTAATAGAAGTGGCTCCTTAGTACATTGCTAGTCACTATGCTACACACTCTTTGACTAGTTTTACTTCATTAGATCATGTGAGACCTAAATTTTATATGTAAGATAGGGGTATGACAGTTTTCTTCATTGATATTTTTATAAGCGTAGAAAGGGGGGTCATACTCTCTAATATGGGTCGTATATAGGGGTTTTATCAAAGTTGTCCGCTCGCAGGTGGCGTCCTCTTTTGTATATAGAGTGAATCCCCCGGGCATACAGATGGAGTGGGAGAGTACATGTCACACAGTTTTGATGATTACTTACGTGAACAAGGCATAAGAAGACAGATTACTTGGAGATACACACCACAACAAAATGGAGTTGCTGAGAGAAAGAATAGAGTCATAGCAGAGATTGCAAGATCCATGATGAATGAGATTAACATGCCATTAACATATTGGGCTGAAGCAGTTCATACAGCAGTACACATTATGAATCGAACACCAACAGCTACCATTCATGAAATTTCACCTTATGAGAGACTTTATGGGATCAAGCCAACAGTTTCCTACATGAAAGTTTTTGGATGTGTTTGCTATGTTCATGTGCCAAATGAAGTAAGAAAGAAGATGGAGCCAAAGGCAGTGAAGTGTATATTCTTGGGCTATCCAGTTGAAAAGAAATGTTACAAGTGCTATCATCCTACGACAAGACAAGTTTTTGTCAGTAGAGATGCCAGATTTTGTGAGCATAAACCATGGTATAAACCAGAGCCAGTGATGATTGAAGATGAGTATGAAGAGCAAGAGAATGTGCGTCATGTTGTTGATAAGCTAGGACCATCAACAAGAACTATTTCAGGACCACATATGGCAGAAGAGAGTACGGGAAGTGTCAACCCACGGAGTGGTCGTTTGCCAGATAAGAAGCAAGACGAGAAAGGCAAGAAGAAAGTGGTTGAGGAGAGTTCTGGAGATGAAAGCTTTGATGAAGAGCATGGTTTACCACATTTGAGGACACCTGGTAGTAAGCATGTTGAGAAATATGTACCCCCATATGCAGGAGTTGAAGAGAAGAGTGCACCACAATTGAGAAGATCAGAAAGGGTGCATTATCTAGTTGATAGATTGACATACAATGGTTACATGCGTACACATTATGCATACATGGTTTCATGTGTGCAACATAAAGAGCCTACATGTTTTCAAGAGGCAATTGGAAAATCAGAATGGGAGTCAGCTATGGATGATGAGATGGATGCTCTTGTGAAGAATGACACTTTGGGATTTGGTTTGCATTAGGAAAAATCTGGACTCCCCATGGGCCTTGTAAGGATCCCTAATTTTAAGGGATTAGCTACTAAATTGTTGGCCCTTGGGGGACATAGAAAACTACTACTAGGGTCAATGGTGGTTTTTAGGCTCTTAAATGCAACAACTCATATAAAAAGCTCTCATATTGAAGAAAGATATATATGACTTTTCTTGAAATTAGGTTGATAATACCTTTCTACCTCAAAAGCACTTGCAAAAGTCAGTTTGCCAATTTGATTGGTCCGTGTGGCAGCTTTCAAATTTTGAAATGGTATAATTTTCAAAGGAAAGATTTTGAAAACAAGTTAAATAAATTTTCAAAATTTGAAATGGTATAATTTTCAAAGGAAGGCTTTCGAAAACAAGTTAAATAATTTATTTTTGTTCGTGAGCTCTAGGCAATTAGCTTATAAAGGGTAACCGACGAAGCGAAACTGTGACAGGCTGGAGCCCTGTGGAGCGTATAGCGTGGAGCCGTGGGAGCACATAACCTCAAGGCAACGTGGACCAGTAAGAAGTGCATGCGTATTAAGCATGTCAGGCAGCTTCATCGGTACGCGGCAAACCTTGCAGGTTCAGTGAATGGGAGAAGGCCGCGTGCGCTTTGAGGCAAGGAGGGAGTTAATGCAGACGAAGCTAGGAGGAAGGGAGGGATGGAGATGCATGCACTTGCGAAGCATCTTCTGCGACCGTTCCTTTTGCACTTCTGTCTCAGGCAGCGGCCCATGAAGGCGAGGCTTTATTCAAATATAAGTGGGTAGCATGGTCCTCCTGCAGAGCTGCCTCAGATAGTGGCCCATGAAGGCGATGCTTTATTTGAATATAAGTGGGCAACAATGATTGGCTGAGCTCATTTGCACGCCCCAAAAAGCCTTAAAGCCTTCGTGTATATTATACTTTCCTTTGCCAATTCTGCATTTAGATTAATGGGCAATATGACTTACGAGAGGGAACTGAACACCCTTGGCCCACTTAAACCATGGTAATGGCTTGAGAAACCGCTTATGACTTGGAAAACCACAAGAGAAAAGGGGACAACATATGACATGCCTAATATTCTTGAGGCTCTAGGTGATATCCCAGCTCTCACCCCATTGGCTAGTTCTTAACCTCCCCTTAATCAAAGAGGCCCATGGAGAGTCCATCTTTTTCCTAATGGCTTGCCAAGTGGAAAGAAAGCAATTGGTTCAAAATGGGTATACAAAGTCAAGTGCAAGTCAGATGGTAGTGTGGAAAGATACCAAGCAAGGCTTGTTGCTAAAGGTTATGCACAAACAAAAGGTCTTGATTATGATGATACATTTAGTCCAGTTGCAAAGATGACAACAATCAGATTGGTGATAGCAATGGCAAGTATGTTCGGTTGGAAGTTACGGCAAATGGATGTCAATAATGCATTCTTGAATGGTGACTTGGAAGAAGAAGTTTATATGATACAACCAAAGGGTTATCAACATCTAGAGTTTCCATATTTTGTGTGTAAGTTGAAGAAAGCATTGTATAGTTTGAAGCAAGCATCTAGAGCTTGCTGTGAGAAGATAACCATATTCTTGAAGAAGATTGGATTTAAACAGTCTACCACTGATCACTCATTGTTTTTGAAGCATGTTGATGGAGAGATCATCATTAATGTTATCTATATTGATGACTTGATTCTCACTGGAAGTCATGATGAGAAAATTTTGCATGTCAGGAAGAGTTTGTTGAGAGAATTCAACATGAAGGACCTTGGTGAGTTGAGATATTTTTTGGGAATTGAAATTGTCGACACTTTATCAGGAATTTGGATGATTTAAAGACAATACACATTGGATATTCTTGAGAAGTATGGAATGACAGCGTGCAAACCGGTTGATACACCTCTTGATCAAAATGTGAAGTTGATTGATGATGGACATTACATTGAGGATGTCACTATGTATGGCAAGATGGTTGGAAGTCTTATTTACTTGACAATAACAAGACCAGATTTGAGTTATGCATTGGGTATTGTGAGTCAATTCATGCAAAAGCCATGTAAAAGTCATCTTGATGTAGTGACATGGATTATGAGATATGTGAAATCCACTGTTAGTTATGGAATGTTTTATGAAAAGAATGGGAAGCTTTGTCTTTATGGTTACACAGATGTAGATTAGGCAGGAGATTTTATGGATAGAAGATCTACAAGTGGTTATGTATTTTCCATTGGCAATGGTATGATAAGTTGGAGTAGTAAGAAGAAATTAAATGTAGCATTATCAAGTATAGAAGATGAATATCGTGGAGCAGCCTTGGCAGCATGTGAAGAGTCATGGTTGAGAGTACTTATGGTAGAATTTGGTTTTGACAATCTTGACAGTGTCATTATATATTGTGACAATATTAGCAGCATCATGTTGGCAAAGAATCCAGTTTACCATGCTCGTATCAAACACATTGAAGTACATTATCACTTCATTAGAGAAAAAGTTTTGGCAGGTGAGATTGATTTGGTGTATGTGAAGAAAAATGATCAAGTTGCGGATATATTTACAAAAGCTCTTGGAAAGGAGAAAGTTTTCTACTTTCGTGAAGCATTGGGAATCCATCATATGCAAGCTCATTCTGAGCTTGAGGGGGAGTGTTAAAGAATATGGTGTTAAAGAATATGTCCGTTGTGCTATGGGCGGCCAGCACTGACTATACTATGTTGTAAATATACTTTGGATAATATTTCAAAAATAAGAAGAGTGAGAGAAGCACGTTGAATGGCTGCTGCAGGGTAACAATTGTGTGTGTGTGTCTCGATGTGTGTTAGTGTGTGTGCGTAGTCTTCTTTCCTACCTTCTCCATCACCTTCGCACTCTACAGTCCCTTGCTACATTTCTGCCTGCTACAACCACCTTGGGACTCCAAATCACACCAGATTTCACAGATATGATCCTTATCAGTGCATGGACAAACTTGTATGGTCAAAATTATACAAAAAATGCCAAAAAAACTGTCTCAATTAATCGAATCAAAGGTGGTATTTTCACAAACTGGTAGAGGAGATTTGGGGGAGCAAACCAAAGTCAAACTCAAAAAGAAATGCATAGAACTGTCTTATTTCGCAAAATGTAACCATGTAATCACAGTCTGAAACTTGGGTGGAACATGTAATCATAGTCTAAAACTTGGGTGGATCCCAAATATCAAGGATAACCTAACCCTAGTGTTTCAAGTCATTTGGATTTCAAAATACTTACCAAAATGCCAAAAATCTCTAAGTCTAAGAAAAATTCCAAAATTTGGCATGAAATCCCAACCAGTGATCCAAATCCAGAAAGAGGTAAACCATAGCATCCCCAACTCATGCTCAATTAGATGGTATCACCATAAATCCAAAATGTTGTTGAACGTGGATTGATCCATGATCCTCTGAGCTAGATCTAACTTGTAGCAGTTTGACCTAGTGCATGTAGCTAGCCTAGATGCATTGGTAAATTTTGGATCAATTTGGTCTTGTTTTGATCAAGTTATACTCATTTTTTAGTTAATGGTCAAAGTTTGCATTTTTTTGACTTGTTTCAACAACTTGTTGGCCTATTTTTGGATCTAGTTTTTGAAATGTTTGATCACAGGTTGCCTCGCAGATGACCAAGGAAGCAATGGGAAGCCCCACCCTACTAGGTCATACAGATGCATCAAACGAGAAGGCCCATGTGTCAAATGAGGAGCTGCTGACACAAATCCCAGTAAATATCTTTATCAAAAGATTTAAAGCAACCAACGACACAAAAGTAAAGATAATCATATTCTCAAAAGAGCTCTAGAATCTACAACGATAGCAATAAGTGCTTGAAGGAACAAGATGCCTCCAGATGGAAACATTTTTTTGGCTACAATGATGGGGAGCGGACTTTCAAAAGGCACATGAGTTGATGTCCTGGATCCCATATAATGGTGAGGCAATACTTACAGACAAAGATGGAGCCAAGGTCAAGGTCTGAATCACTTTGGATATGATCAATCAAGCATTACACTTGCCAACCAAAAACCACAATTTTCTTTTAAAGACAAGGGTTACAGACAATGATAAAGCTTTTGTGAAGCTGCAAGGGCACAAATTTACCTACAAGGACCTAGTGTACTTAGAAACAAAATTGCCACTCCGACTCATTGTTTGGAGGTGATAACAACATACAAGTGCCCACCTAGAAAAGGCGCCCGTTGGGACAGCCGGCCAAAGTTTTGATGTGGTCACATTATTTTTCCAATGTTTAATACATCAAACCCTGTAAAAGTCTAATGACAATCTCTATGTCAAGTCTGAGTCAAAGATGTAATTTTTCCAATGATGTATGTAAAGGTCCATGAGAAGTTGGCCGCCGGCCACTTTAGAAAGCCCTAGATATATAATACACTAAGGTTAATGTGAAAGGGAGATTATTTTTTGAAGATAAGTGACTATTATGTTACGCACAGAGAGCTGCCTCTTTGCTCAAACTTGTAATCATCGCATCTGTGGCTACGGTAATCCAAATTCAGTTTTGTTTCTTGCATTGTGTTCCTCTTACTCTGCTCTTTCATTCAAGTGTAAGCATTCAAGATTCGGTGAAGGTTTGAAACGCATCCGTTTAGACCTTAGATCGTTGTTTTGAGTGTTTATATGCGTATTTTATGTTGTTTTGACCCTAGGAAAGAGTTTAGGGAGCCAAAAACGACCCTTTAGGATCATCCGTTTACTGTTTTTGCGTACTGTGGGACGAACGATCGCGATCTTTGTACCTCTCCAGAATGTTGTGATAGTGATATGATATGTTCTTGATAGTCCCTTGTAGCTTCCCTTCAAGTTTCGTGCGATTTTGATATGATTTGCATGGTGAACGGGTGTGATGACTGTAGAGCTGTGTAGAAGGACATATGCAGATTACTTGGCTTTAGTGCGATTGATTTGCTTGTAGAGTTAGTAGTTGCATATCTTCGAGTTCACTTCATTAGGGTTGACATCCAAATGAGTTTCCATGCCTCATCCGAGTTGCTTCCCGTGTATCGATAATTTTATGTTGATGCTTGAGAGCTATGCTATGGACATCCGTCGCGGCGACCTGCAGACATTGGCGCCGTTGCCGGGGAATGAATCTTAGGTGATGAGTGACCGAGTGCGTATTCAGAGTTTTCTTATTGTTCCAAAAGATAATTTCCATTCCATTTACATTTCAGTGAAGCATCTAGACAGGGGTTTAGTGCTTAGTGCAGTCTAGGGTTGGTGGACTGGCTGGATCTACACTTGAGAGATATAGGGAGTTGTGAGTGAGGTTGCTTTAAGCATTTTTTCTCTTCAAATTTCTTTGTATTGATTGAGTACTGATCCATCATTCGTTTTTTATCCTGTTTGTTTTGTTTGATTCATTTTCTTATGTTCTTTCATTTCTGTACTTAGGAGTAGGATAAGTAAATCACAATCCAGTCAGATTTGGGGTAAAAGTTAGAGTCGAGAAACCAGAAAACCATAACTTTGGCAAAAAGGCCATAAAACTTTGAAATTTTGAAAATCTGACTAAACAGAGCTGAAATTGATTCAAATCACAAAGTGGTAGCACCAAACACTGGGAAACACTTGTCAGAGGGAGCAGACAAAATTTCATCAGATTTGGCCCAGGTACTACGATCGTGATCGGTGTACCTCAGTGTCAGAATTGTACAAGATTTGACATGTGCCTTCCTGATAAGATTCTAAACAAGTTTGTCTAAAGCAACCACACCCAAAAACATCAAAAATCAAGGAAGTCAGGCCACTTGGGCAAAACTAGCCTGACAGACCCAGAAACTGTAAAATCTTGACTTTTGGTGATCCAAATGCAAAAAGACTTTGGGGATAGCCTTAAAACATCAGTGTCTACAAGCATGCCAAATTTGGTCTAATTTGAGCTCCAAACTACGATCGCGATCGGTGTACCTAAGTGCCAGATTTTGACCAAATTTCATATGTGGGATCCTCAGGTGTATACAAAGATAAAAGTCTAAAGGACCTAGAGCCAGAAACCTCAAAATACTTGTCAAACCATCTGAATACAGATCCAAGTCAAAAACTGCTAAATTGGCATAAAAATTGACTTTCAGAAGACCAAAACACATCAAAACTGGGAAGAAACCATGCAGAGGATAGCTTGTGCATAGGACAAGCCTAAGTATCTCTCAAATCCCAAATCAAACATCAAAATCAATCAAACTAGATAAAATTGAAAAATCAGGCATTTCAGACCAAGAAACTGTAAATTGTTGACTTTTTTGAGTCCAAATACAAAAGTGTCTGGCAAGTAGTCTTAAAATAGCCTAGTGAACAAGCTGGTGAAGTTTCATCCAATTTGGGCTCCAAACTACGATCGCGATCGGTGTACCTCAGTGCCAGATTTTGACCAGATTTGACCCACACATACACCTAGGTTATATAAGATACCAGGAGTTTTCAAAATTCAAAAAAGTGACCAAAATAGCCAAAAACAGTAGACAGACAGAAAACCACTGTAGCAGACCAAGATCTGGTGAAAACTTGACTTTTTCTTGTCCAAATTCAAAAATATTTGGGGGATAGACTGTACACATCATTGTCTACCATATCCACAAGTTTTATCCAATTTGGGCTCCAAACTACGATCGCGATTGGTGTACCATAGTGACATTTTGAGTTGAGACTTGGTGAGTAGGTAGCTGATAACTAGACAAACAACTTTCTCAAAAGAACCAGGGTCAAAAAACCAAAAGACAGTTGTCAAATAGGGCAAACACTGATCACTGATCCTTTAGACCAAAATTTTGAGAAAATTCAAGTTTTTGTGATCCAAATGCAAAGTGAGTTTGGGAATAGACTAAACATACCCATGTCTATCAACTCCTAAAATTTCATGCAAAAAGGAGCTGGAACTACGATCGCGATCGGTGTACCTCAGTGACATTTTGGATTGAAAATTTATGAGTAGGTAGCTGACATCTAGTGCAACATATTTTCCAAACGGAGCAAGGTCAAAAAAGATAAAGAAAGTGGTCAAAAGTCCCAGTTACACAATCAGGCCAATAACCAAAAAACCACATGGGATTTGGGTTTTCATTGGTCAAAACATCTCCAAATTCAAAAATACAAAGACACTTGGTATCAAGACATCAAGGGCTACCTACTGTTCAAAAATCTTCCAAATCTGTGACATGGGGTCAACGATCGCGATCGGTGTACCTCTACATAGTGGGGGTATCTGACTTCATAAGTTTGTAGACCTACTTGAGTACATCCCAAAACTCAAGTTTGAGCTAAAAATACCTTCGGGAAGCCAAGATACAAGCCAAAGTTCCTGTGTCCTGGTCCTAAGACGATTTTGAGTGCTATTTCAAGTACAGTTCACTAAAAGTGCTCTAACTTTTGATAGGCAACTCCAAATTGAGTCAGGTATAGCTAGGAAGAAAGCTTGCCGGCAATAGCTGAATTTTTTTAGGTTTCCTAAATCCAAACTTTTAGGGTACCTAGAACCAATTTCCAGAGACCAAAAAAGTCACAAATTATTGACTTTTTAGAGACTTGACCAGGGGCAAAAAGGCATTGTGTGCACTAAGCCAAGGTGTTCTTATCAAGGACCATCTTGAGAGTATTGAGTGAGGCTTAATCATGACAACTCATCCATCATTAGGGTTTCCCACTCAACTCAAAGCTATGCCACCTACACAAACAACCAGAAATACTGCAACACCTATAACAAGAGGGTTGAGACAAGACCATGAGGCTTATCAATCATATCAAGCCAAACCTCAAGGCATGGCTCATGGATATTTGTCAAGTGATCATGTAGCTCACATGAAGCCAAACCAATCATCTAAAATGCGGGAGTTTGGAAGAGCAAAAGTGGAAATTGCTGGAGACTTAGAGGAGAAGCATCCTCTAATCAACAAACCCAACGTGAGGTTCGTCAAAACCAATGAAGCCACGAGAGTTAACGGATTACACTTATGATGGCCTTTATAGGTTACCTATTGGGGATCAAAACAACTTCTATAGATGTTTAAATTCCATCATTGAAGAGTTGACAGACTACAAGAACCTCTATGCCTTCACATACACAGATGACCAGGGAGTGCAAGTTCTATTGGTAGATAAGTATGGACGAGAGTACAAACTTATCAACCCAATTGAGTTGGAAATATATACATACATGGGTACTCCAATCTCTGCTTACTACTTTCAATCGAGTGTAAGCGTACCAGGGTTTTTTGAGACTGATTTGCAAGAAGCTAAAATTGAAACTATGGAATCAAATGGACCTCAAACATCCAAAATAGCTATTCACGGGAGTGTATCTCCTACCTCGTTGAGTGGAACCAAGAGACCACCAATTAGACTTACAAATCCATCAACATTTCCAAAACATGTCTCGAAGGGGATTCCACCAGGATTTGCTCCAAGACGAGAAGAAGGAACGAGGGATATCTTTGTGAGAGACCCCAACACGCTAAGATACATGGTTGAACCAGAACCAATGAGACCATATCAATTGGCCAAATGCATCAAGAAGAAGTATGATGGATTAAGGGATCCATACGTACATGCATCCTTGTTCAAACAAGTGTTGAGAGCCGAACAAGTACTTTATTTTCATACACAGTATGAGGGATTTGGCTTAACCTTGGAAGGGATAGCATTGAATTGGTTCCAACCGTTGGACAAAAATGCCTTCTCAAACGTTGAACAACTGTTGTAAGAATTTGTTGTGGAGTTCTCTAAAAGGGGAATCAAGCATAACATAGTGTCCCAAATCTATGCATTCAAGCAAAAAGAAGATGAGAGAGTGAAGGAAGCATCGCTACGCTTCAAACAATATATAGAGGGATGTCCGGAACGCGAGTTACCACAGCATGAAAGATTATCAATTCTCTGCATAGAGGGTTTGAAAAATGAAACTCTCAAGAAATATTTGCACTTAAAAGGATATACTTCCTTTGAAAAAGTCACAAGAGAAGCTTTATACCTAGTTGACAATTGTAAAGGCTATGGCGAGGAAATTGGTGATACAAAGATCACTATGGATAATGCTCCTTTAGCATCTAGTGAAACCAACACAAGGCAAGTGGTTATGTCTCAATTAATGAAGAACCTAGATGAGCTAGCAGCGCAAGTAGCACAATGAATAAAATGGTGTGCCATTGAGCAAAAATGGACCAATCATGAGATGAGTGAGTGCTACTATAATCAAACCTACATGAGGGGGATACTATTTGGACATCAAATAGAAAAACAAACGCCATTACCAAATCATCCATTATTTCAACATAGGGTTATATCAAGGGCTTCACAAAGAGCTGAGGTATCACAACCTAGGCTAGGGCAAGAACCTATGAGAAAACTCTATTCATTGAATGAGGACACTCTGATGTTCATAGCCAATCAAGAGAGTAGACTAGAGACCATTCTGGCTAAGCAAGAACAACCATCAATTGTGCCACCAGTGACTCAACAAGATGGACCATGCTACTAGTGTGGAGGTAATCATTGGGCCAAGAATTGTTCTCGTGTAGAGATAATTGGATATTGTTTGGAGTGTGCCATTACACACATTGTTCCAAATTGTCCAAAACACCCAAACAAATAGGGGAAAACAACAATGAATTTTGTGGGAGTGTTACCTTCTCCAAGTGGATCAGAGGCAGAACCCAAAATTCCTGTGAAGGTAGTGACTAGAGCCCAAGCAAAAGAAAATGCTGAGGACCAAGCTAATGAGGAGAAAGATCAACAACCCAAACAACGGGAAACAACTAGTGTGTCAGTGAGGACTAGGAGAAAATCCTGGAAAGCCAAAAGAGACAGAATTAAAGAAAAAAAAATTACAAATCAAACTGCACTACAAACAAAATTACAAGAGACAAAGGAGCAGTTAAAACAAGAATGGGAAAACAAAACGGTGGTGAGCGATAAGAAACCAAGGAAGGCGTCTTCCATAGGATCTTTGTTGGTAGAAAAAGTCCTAGAGCCATTAGATGCTGCACTGGAAGCATATGAGGCTAGATTGAAACCCAACCAAACCCTAGAGCAGCGAGGGATGAAATATCCTCATGCTGAGGTAGAGACTGAGAGGTTGAAAATGTGTAAGGAATTGGTAAAAACTGCACAGGCAATGATGGAGCTTGAAGCACCAATTCCAGTTTCAGAAACAAAACCAAAAAGTGTTGGATTTGAAATGCCTAAGGCAAAGGTTGTTGAAACATTAACTCAAAGAAACATTGAACTAGAATCACAAAAGGATGTGCAAGCAAAGATCGCAACACAAGAAACCAACAACCTAGAAATTCAACCAGATGATCAAGTAGTGGCCAACACCACTAATGATGCAAGGTCAAGATCACAATTTATGGCACCTATCCCAGAGATAGATGAGCCATGGCCAAAAGAATTGTGGGAAGCAATTAGAAGTGCAAAAGATGGAAGTGCGACTTTCCAATCTGCACCCATAACTGAGGTCAATACAGGGCATGCAGTCTATCAGGGAGACATTCAATCTCTAAATGGAGATACAGGGACGGAAGTTTCAATTGAAAGCAAACCGGAGTCCTTGAAGACCTTACCCTCATACATAGGAGAACATGAGGCAGACTCAGAGACTAGAGTGGTGCCATCTCAGAGGAAAGCCATATCCAAGATGATGGATACAAAGAGTATGCAAGAATTGATGTCAGCTCCAATACAATGCACCATTACTATATCTGAACTGCTTAAGATTAGACCACATGTATGGGATGAAGTAGGCAACAATTTGGGGAAGATGGGATTAAAGATACCTCTTCAAGATCTACCCTCAAATGAACAATCAAACAAAACTCAACAAGAAAGTGCAAACGCTAAACCTGTGCCAATAAACAAGGTGGGGGAATATTGTGAAGGAGAAGAAGGAAACACCACCTTACCTGTGGAATACAAAGGAGTTAAAACATTGGCTATACTTGATAGTGGGGCTGGAGTAGCCATAGCCACAAAAGAAATTTGGGAAAAATGGGGTAGACCAGCGCTTAGGAAAACTAGAATGAAACTGCAACTTGTAGATGGATACATGGAAAAAACTCTGGGTATCTTAGAGCAAATTATTGTGACTTCTTGTGGAATTGAATATGAACGTACATTTTCAATAGTAGATTTTGGAAAAGGGAACAATTTTGATATCATTTTGGGAAGACCTTTCATGCGTCAACTTAAGATGGTTCAAGATTGGGGCTATGACTATATCTACTTGAGAAATAAAAAGATCACCACAAAAATAAGCATAAAAGACCATAGCTATAGAGATGTGAATAGAACTCCTTTAGAAGAAATTGACTCTACTATAGTCAATGGGAAAGAGATACCTGTGTGGCTACAAACCAAACAAGAACTTTGGATGTGTGGTGCTTCGAAGTGTGGAAGCTCAATGAAGGAGGATTGCATCCTAGAAAGATCAGTGGAGGATGAAGCTTACATATCGGAACCCTTTCCAGAGAAATTATTTGTGCCATTTGGATGGACCCAAATACTGGCAACATTGGATGTGTCTATAAATGAGGTATTTCCAACCAATTTTTGTGATGAAGAAGGCTACGACCTAGTTTCATGTTTTATGTGAAAAGTGATGAGAAATGCTAATGAGATTTGTGAGAATGAAAATAGAGGGACAAATAGCTATGTCATGGAGGATGCTGCACAAACACAAACTAGGAGGCGGCAATACAACCATGTGGAGATGTCATCATTGACATACTTGAAGATTCAACAACATCTACTCCAAAGAAACTAACTTCAAATGATGCAGAGTTGAAAGTACAGGAAGAATCAGATGTGCAAAGCTCCACATGATAAGATGTTCTACAAACTCAAGATCAAAGGAAGAATGAGGAAGAAGCCAAAGATGAAAAATATCCCACATTGATCAAATTCAATTTATGCGGACAAACAAGGCTCAAGGTTACATGTTCGGCTGCAATTGATCCTTATGCTACTAAGAATATAATGTCATATGGCACTTGGATAATGATGGGAAAGCTGACAATTAAAGAAGTGGAGGAAAGAGTATACACCAGTGCCAAAACACCAATCCCAGGTTTTGGCATAGCAGAGGCAATACTCAAGTTGAGTCATGGGGAGTTCAAAGACAACTTCGACATAGTTGACTCACATCACATCAAAGAAAGTCTAGTCCTAACAAAGGGTTGGCAGAATATCTTCTTCGGGCAACAACAAAGATGGTCCAAGCGACATAAAAAAAAAAGACACAACCATCTGTAGCAGAAAAAGCTAAGGCCAAACTAAACATTGAAGAAGATCATCCTTGCAAGTCAGTTTTACCTTCGACAAGCCCACGTCAAAGCTCAAGCGAAGCCTCTACTTCAACAGCCACACCATCAACAATGCAATGGAAACCAAAGCAAAAAGTCTATCAACCAAAGTTTCCATCACAAAAAAGCATCTAGAAGAAGCCGAAGAATGTCAAGCAGGTGTTGGTATCCAAAGAGCACATCCAAGTCAAAGAACCAGTTTGGATACATGAAACACGGGTTCAACCACAACAACAAAAGGTGACAGGGTGGATAGCATCAAATGAGTCAATTACTACTCAAGGCTACTTCCAAGGAAACATTAATGTTTGGGCCAAAAAGCCTAAAGTAACAGCCTGGATGTACTCACCTCAAGAAAGAAGTTCTACAATGAGAGAGCCAAGCTATCAACGAAATAAAAACAACTCAAGCAGGAGAAAGAACAACAAAAAAGGACGGAAGAAAAGACCTTCCAACAAAGCAACACAACAAGTATGGGTACCAAAGTCAAACTTCAACGAATCTACCCAACACAAATAGATGCAGCAACGGATGATTCGAGTTAAGCTACTTGAAGCACAAGTATTCTATGAAGGTAACACCCAAATATGGTTACCCAAAGTGGTTGCTCAACCTATAGCCACTAAGACCAACCAAGTAGCAAAGGACCCCACACAAAGACAATCAACGACAAAAAAGAGCCAATGGAGACTAAGCACAACCAAGGGAGAAACAACCTCAAAATGGATCCCTCGTCTTCTAATACAAAAGCAAGGCTTTTACAATGGTAATAGCCAAGTATGGATACACAAGCCTAGTGTCCACCCAATCAAGGGAGCAACTCATGAAGCAAGAACAAAGTGGGTCCCAAAACCACTATCGAAAACTCAAGCTCCTCACGAAGAAGAAAAAGTAAAGGTACAACAACGCGGCCTCTTTACGAAACATCCCATGCAACAAAAGAAGCTAGAGGAGTCAAAGTATGCCAACTTACTTGAAAGGATGGTGGAATACAAAGACCAAAGCAATGATAGAGGCCTTAATCTCAAGAACTTATGGCATTGGGTTTCGGGCCATGAACAGGTAAGTCCAAGTCTCCATTAAAAATACATGGCATAAAAGTCAAGAGTCGGGCAGCTGAGCCACTAAATGAGCAAAGCATTAGTCCCAAAGCTTCAAGTAATATTCTCTGTGGTCTAAGAGTCTTAGCTATTCTAGGTACTGCTCAAGGTGGAGGAGTTGAGCATATTTATGTAGTGTTGCTCATGTTGGTATAGGTGAGCATAAGAGTCCAAGTCTATGTATTTTAAGTTTGGTAAAGTGAAGAAGAGAGTCCAAAAGACACTCACGCACTATGCATAGTGAGTAATGAGTGGAGAAGCTTCAACATCAAAAACCCTTCTTGGAAATGTGGAAGCTATTGAGATGTCCTTGGATATCACATGTGCTACATTTGTTCCTTGAAGCACCCAACAACTCATTTTTCACACCGCATGATTTTCTTGAAAGAACTCTTGTGTGCATATAGAATGTCCCATACTTGGCACTTGCATTACGCAATCTTACTTTATTTCTCCCAAGCACTCACCTTGCATGAACAGGTACTCAACTTCCAAGTGTTCAACCCGAATAAGAGCGTATACCAAAGGCATTTTTTCCCACTGGGTTTTTCCTTTTGGTCATTCAGGTTCCAGACCCTAATTTAGAAACACCCATCACTATTCTATTGTATATATTCCTTCCATCAACTGAAACCAATAAAGAATTTGTTACACGATCTTCAAAGAGATAAAGTGGGACCACATTGTTCTCAACTATGCTTTGACAAAAGCAGCTCTTATCTTCAAAGATACCAACAAAGCTCTATTGACAAAGTGGCAAAGAAAATCAAATTGGAGATGCCAGTGCACACATGTCAAAGTCTCAAACATTTTGAGATACGAGCTCCAATAAAAATTCAACTGCACCAGGAGGCAAAGTATCCAAAGAAGCAGGTATCATCGACCAACTTCACAAATGGAAAGGTAAAGCAGGATGTGCAACAACATGCACAAATGCCTCGTCCACGACGTCCAAATCACAAAGAACACATGTTCATCAATCAAAGGCAAATGGGCACCCCATTTGAACAAGCAAAACAGGCCAGATATAACTCAATCAAGGAAGGGGGGAGTCTCATCAACAAGAAGACTAGACTACAAATGGTCGTGTCAAGGGACGACATGAGCTAGGAAGGGGGGAGTGTTTGGAGGTGATAACAACATACAAGTGACCACCTAGCCAAGGTGCCCGTTGGGTTAGCCGGCCAAAGTTTTGATGTGGTCACATTATTTTTCCGATGTTTAATACATCAAACCCTTAAAAGTCTAATGACAATCGTCTATGTCAAGTCTGAGTCAAAGATGTATTTTTTCCAATGATGTATGTAAAGGTCCATGAGAAGTTGGCCGCCAACCACTTTAGAAAGCCCTAGGTATATAATACACTAAGGTTAGTGTGAAAGGGAGATTATTTTTTGAAGATAAGTGACTATTACATTACGCATAGAGAGCTGCCTCTTTGCTCAAACTTGTAATCATCGCATCTGTGGCTATGGTAATCCAAATTCAGTTTTGTTTCTTGCATTGTGTTCCTCTTACTCTGCTCTTTCATTCAAGTGTAAGCATTCAAGATTCGGTGAAGGTTTGAAACACATCCATTTAGGCCTTAAATCGCTGTTTTGAGTGTTTATATGCGTATTTTATGTTGTTTTTGACCCTAGGAGAGGGTTTAGGGAGCCAAAAACGACCCTTTAGGATCATCCGTTTACTGTTTTTGCGTACTGTGGGACGGACGATCGCGATCTTTGTACCTCTCCAGAATGCTGTGATAGTGATAGGATATGTTTCTGGTAGTCCCTTGTAGCTTCAATGTTTGTGGGTCGCCACGACGGATGTCCATAGCATAGCTCTCAAGCATCAACATAAAATTATCGATACAGGGGAAGCGACTCGGATGAGGCATGGAAACTCATTAGGATGTCAACCCTAATGAAGTGAACTCGAAGAGATGCAACTACTAACTCTACAAGCAAATCAATCGCACTAAAGTCAAGTAATCTGCCTATGTCCTTCTACACAGCTCTACAGTCATCACGCCCGTTCACCATGCAAATCATATCGGAATCGCACGAAACTTGAAGGAAAGCTACAGGGGACTATCAAGAACATATCCTATCACTATCACAACATTTTGGAGATGTACAAAGATCACGATCGTTCGTCCCACAGTACGCAAAAACAGTAAACGGATGATCCTAAAGGGTCGTTTTTGGCTCCCTAAAGCTTTTCCTAGGGTCAAAACAACATAAAATACGCATAAAAACACTCAAAACAACGATTTAAAGCCTAAACGGATGCATTTCAAACCTTCACCGAATCTTGAATGCTTACACTTGAATGAAAGAGCACAGTAAGAGGAACACAATGCAAGAAACAAAACTAAATTTGGATTACCGTAGCCACAGATGCGATGATTACAAGTTTGATCAAAGAGGCAGCTCTGTGTGTGTAACGTAATAGTCACTTATCTTCAAAAAATAATCTCCCTTTCACACTAACCTTAGTGTATTATATACCTAGGGCTTTCTAAAGTGGCCGGCAGCCAACTTCTCATGGACCTTTACATACCTCATTGGAAAAATTACATCTTTGACTCAGACTTGACATAGACGATTGCCATTAGACTTTTACAGGGTTTGATGTATTAAACATCGGAAAAATAATGTGACCACATCAAAAACTTTGGCCGGCTGTCCCAACGGGCGCCTTGGCTAGGTGGGCACTTGTATGTTGTTATCACCTCCAAACACTCATCACACAAAACCTCAAGGTCTAGAAGTCACCAGGGTATACCAAATCAAATCTCCATATTGTAGTGGTAATGGCCATCACAGTGTCTGAATAGAGAACAATAAAGTGTGATCTCGACTAATACATTTTGGAAAATTTAGTGGAGGCAAATCTGAAGAACAGTGACTGCAACAAGACTTACATGAATGGGGGACCAATGTTGACAAGGACTGCTTACTAAGCAGTGTGCATGATAGATGAACTACCACCTGCAGAGACTCAGATGTATCTAATTCACGAATCCAAACATTTGGTTAAGTCAATGGTAGGACCCTCCTCATCAAAATGAAAAAAATTGATAGCAAAGAGACAGAATCAGATATATAGCTCAGCGGGGAGATAAGGCCAAAGAATAGGGATACTCATTCTGAGTATCAATCCTCAGATGGTGACGAAGAGGATGGGGAAGAAGAGGATATAAACTCCACCAAGTATACCTCAAGACAAGATTGGCTGAGCATACAGACACCATACCCATTTCTCAAACTCAAAGATCTATGGAGGAGGCTCAAGCCCAAAGGGATGAGGTCCGCAAAAAGAGAGCCGAAGAAAAGAGAAACCTCTAAGCTAAAGTGGATGATGAAGGGGAAGAAGATGAGAACAAGCCATTGTAACAATGCAAATTGGAAGCATTAGAAAAAATAAAACAATACAAAAGAAAGCTGACCAAGGAGAATCTGGAAATTGCCAAAGACATGCGGCAAAGGATTTAGAATGAACTCAAAAGAAAAGCTGCTCAAAGGGAGCAACAAGACTCTAAGAGACAAAAAATTGATGGCCTAGAGTCATCTAATGAGTCAAAGCACTTAGAGAAGGAACGAAACAGGAACAAACTCAACAAGAGCACCATGAAGAGAAGAAAGAAAAGGAAACAAAGGAAGATAAAAAAACCGCAGAGGAGGGTGGTGTGGAATCTTTCGAATCCGTATAGAAACTATCCCATTGAGCTCAAATCTATCCAACACTCCTCTCGCTCAAGATTTAATGGTCCCTCCAGCAACCCAAGAGAAGGATTATCTAACCATGGATGTTGTTACCATATACATGTGGTAGTGATGTGTGTGAACACACTAGGACCGCCGGGGCATTTTTTCCCTCTTTAGGAGGTTTTTCCCCCCGAGCATTATATATACGCCCATCACTCTAGGGCTATCTATATTTCCATTGCATACTAAGTAACACACTCTCTATTGTGTACCTTGAGCTTCCTTCGTCTTCTCCAAGCTGTGTGCGTTTCTCTGCAACCCTAATTCCAACAATTGGTATCAAAGTAGGTCACGTCCTCCCGGGCTTAGTTTTCAGCTGCTCCAGCACACACCTGCTCACTTTCTCCGATTTCAGTGAGCTTTGGCAAGCGTTCGCAGGTCGACAAATACTTTGAGCAAGCTCATAGAGCTCGGTTTGCTAAGATTTTTTATTCGGGCTCATTTCGGCCTCCGTTTTTACTACAGGCAGTACTGCACAAGCTATTTCGTCATTTTGTGCAAAATTTTTGTCAGTTCCGTTTTCTGCATAATAGGTGCCTTATAGTCTTCTATGATTTGTGCTTTATAGCACAGGTTGTTCCCGCTCCGTTTCTTCTATTTTCGGGCCGTTTTCACATCAGGTGCAACATTTACCATGGCTGACAACAACAACACAGATTTGTTCAAGATGTTTGCTGCTGAGGACAGGTTGGATGGGGACAATTACCCTATGTGGGCTTATATGATGCAAAATGATCTTGTGTCAAAAATCATCTAGAATATTGTGCAAGGCATTGATGCACGTCCTGGTTCTGAGGATGTAGGCGATGTTGAGGATGTTGCAGGTCTTGCTGCAAGGATTGTTGCTGTTAGAGTTGTTTTGCCTATGGTAGAACAAGCTCGTTGGGATGTAAAGGATGCATAGGCTCATGGACTGATTGTGTCTTCTATGAAGCGCACCATTGTTCCTCACATCCATTCAGCAAAATCTGCAAAACAGGGTTGGGATATTTTGGCTGGTCTTTATGCAAGTTGCAATGAGGCTAAAATTGCTTTGCTGCGTAAAGAGTTAGAGTCAAAGATTATGCATGAGGAAGATGATATGGACACTTTCCTTGCTAGTGTCAAGGATATCAATGAGCAATTCATTTCTGCAGGTGAAGTCATTTCAGACAGTTCCCTAGTGCAGACTGTTCTTGATGCCTTACCAGATTCCTACCAGACTTTTGCTAGTACTTGGAGACTTATGACCCAAGGAAATCCAGAAGTTGTGAAGTTTGATGCATTATGCACATTGCTGTTGCAAGAGTCACTTTCCAGAAAAAACAGGACTAGGCAGTGTGCGGTTGAATAGGCTTTTATTGCTTTTCAAAGAAAGGGTAGTAATAGTAATGCATCCACTTCTTATGGTTCTGCTGCGAGTGGCAAAACTCCTGTTCCTAATGCTTCTTTTGGCAGCACTTCGTCTGGCAATTCTGGTGATAAGGGCAAAAAGAAGAGGTGTTGCCATTATTGTAAAGCTAATGATCACTTGATCAAGTTGTGTCCTAAGTTGAAGGCCAAAGAGGCTAAGAAGAAAGAGGGTGGTTCCACTGCAAATGCTGGTTCCACTACAAATACAGCCATTGTTGAGTCTTCTATGAAAGGAGACTGTGTTGCTGATGTTGATGCAGAATGGGCTTTTAACGCAGAGTGCACTTACAATCTTGCTATCCATGATGCATGCTTGTTAGTTGCTGCAGATTCACATGTGTGGTATTTCGACAGTGGTGCTACAAAGCACATTACCTCACATCATGAACTGTTTACCTCTCTTGAGTCTGTCCCTCATGGGAATTCAGTCACTTGTGCCAACAATGCCTCTTATCCAGTTCAGGGATTTAGAAAGATTGTGCTTACTTCTGCTAATGGAAGTTCTTTCATACTTGTTGATGCACTTTATGTACCTGGGATCAAGAAGAATCTCTTGTCTGTATCCACACTTGCTAGACTTGGACTGGTAGTCAAATTTGTGGATGACAGATGTACAATTCATGATCTCAGTTTTGGTGATGAAATTGTTGCGTCTCGCCTTTTGTGTTGTGGGCTGTATAAGATCACTTTGTATGACAAGTGTGGACAAAATTTTGCAAATGTTGTTGCAAATTCAAGGGCTATTTCAGATGCAAAACTTTGGCATGCACGTTTTGGTCATCTGAATTTTGCGAGTTTGCTGCGTTTGCAAAAATTTGATATGGTTGCTTCTTTGCTGCCTCTTGAAGAAGCTGTCAAACATGTTTGTGAAGGCTGTATTTTGGGTAAGATGCAGCATTCTAAGTTTCCAAAGGATGGTTCAGTTCGGGCCACATGCAGGTTGCAGCTTGTGCATAGTGATGTTTGTGGGCCCATGCAAACTCCGTCCTTGGGCAATTACTTGTACTTTGTGACTTTCATTGATGATTACTTTAGGCATACATCGGTATTTCCGCTTAAAGAGAAGTCCGAAGTTTTTATGTGCTTCAAACAATTTTTGTCTATGGCTGAAAATGTCTCGAAATGTACTATGGGCACCCTCCATTCCGATCGAGGGGGGGAGAAAATGGCATGATGTATGGTCAAAAGTCAAGCTTTGCCGCATTCTTTTTGGCTTGAGGCCATCATGTGTGCCACTTATGTACTTAATAGGTGTCCTACGAAATCTTTGCAGTCTATTACTCCATATGAAGCATGGCATGATAGAAAGCTTTCTATTGAGCACATGCGTGTTTTTGGCTGTTTGGCATATGCTTTGATGCCACAAACACAATGCAGAAAATTGGATGATAAGGCTGTCAAATGTATTTTTGTTGGTTATAGTGCTGAAAGCAAAGGCTATAGGCTATATCATCCGCAAACAAAGTGTATTCTGGTTTCACAGGATGTAGTGTTTGTGGAAGATTATGTTTAGCCCTTGCTGTCATGTACTAGAGACAATAATGTAAGCTCACAGGACATTTATGACACTTTGTTGCCTCTTTTTAGTGGTGGAAATAGGAATGTAAGTTCCAATGAGACAAATATAAAGCCTATGGGGGTTTTTGAAAATGTTACAGATCAGCCTATTACTGATGCAGATGTACTTGATGAGGAAAGGGCTAAAAATGAGCAGGCTAGAGGTATGCCAAAATGGATGGTGCATACTTTGCGTGACAATAAATTGGATGCACCTTTGTCTAGTCGTACTCGTTCAGGCTCTCGCCATGCATCTTATGCATCAGATTGTTATGCTTTGGCTGTGTCTAGCTTACATGATGTTGAGGAGCCTCTCTCTTTTGATGAAGCACAGAATTCAAAAAATTGGATGGCTGCCATGCAATCAGAATATGATGCACTTATAGAAAATGATACATGGACTTTATGTGATTTGCCTCATGGCAAAATGGCCATTGGTACAAAGTGGGTTTACAAGTTGAAATGCCAACCGGACGGTGAGATTGATCGCCATAAGGCTCGACTTATTGCAAAGGGTTATGCACAACAAAAACGCATTGAGTATGAAGAGACTTTTTCTCCCACTTGTCGTATGACTACTGTGCGTTTTCTATGTGCATTGGTAGCTCATTTTGGTTGGGATGTACATCAATCAGACATTGTTACTGCTTTCTTGAATGGTGACATATTTGAGGAAGTTGATGTAACGTAGCCTCGCGGTTTTGTCATAAAAGGACAAGAGGACAAAGTGTGCAAATGTAAGAAGGCTTTGCATGGGTTGAAGCAATCTCCTTTTTCTTAGTATGAGAAAGCTGACACTCATTTGGTTAAATGAGGCTTTTGTAACAGTCCAACAGAAAGCACATTGTATGTAAAGCGTGAGGGTGATGTACTTCTCATTGTGGTTCTTTATATTGATGATTTGCTGATCACTGGACCAAATGAGAGACATATTGTTGAATTTAAGGCTGATTTGAATGCTACTTTGAAGATGAAAGATTTGGGCCTGTTGCATCATTACTTAGGTATACAGTTTAAGCAGTGTGATGGTGGTATTGCCTTGTGTCAAAAAAGTTACATAGAGACATTGCTCTGTAAGTTTGGACTTGAGGATTGCAAACCTATTGCCACTCCCATGGAAACAGGTTTGAAGTTGAGTCTACATGATGCTGGCAATCTTGCTGATGTCACTCTTTATCAAACTGCTGTTGGCTACCTCATTTATGTATGCAACACGAGGCCAGATATTCAGTTTGCAGTCTCACAGGTCATCAGATTTATGCATAGCCCAGGGTCTAAGCATTGGCAGGCTATCAAGAGGATTTTTCGCTACCTTAGTGGCACTTTACATCTTGGATTATTTTATCCCAAGGGGGGATCATTACCGCCAGACTTACATGCTTTTTTGGACTCAGATTAAGCTGGTTGTTTTGACACGCGAGTGTCCACAAGTGGTTTTTGTTTCATGCTTGGCAGTTCATGTATATCATGGTTGAGGAAGAAGCAACCTACTGTGGCCACTTCGAGTCGTGAGACTGAGTACAGGGCAGTCGTCATAGCTACGGTTGAGTGTGTATGGATCAGACGCCTTATGGATGATTTGGGTGTTGGATAGGACACTGCCAACACTATCTACACTGATAGTCAGAGTGCATTGGCAGTTGCGAGGAACCCAGTTTTTCATGCTCGCACAAATCACATTGAGGTGCATTACCACTATGTTAGGGAGAGGCTCTCAGTAGGAGAGATCAGCTTGGCTTATGTTCCAACACAGGAAAACCTTGCAGATCTTTTCACAAAGGCATTGTCTCGTGAGAAGCTTGAAGCTTTCCGCAAAGCTTTGGGCTTACTCCCCTTTGTGGACTGATCATGTCCTCAGGGCATGGCACTTTCCTTTACTCATGTGCCAGTTCTCGTTCACCACATCACTTCAGGGGGGATGTTTTACCATATACATGTGGTAGTGATGTGTGTGAACACACTAGGACCGCCCGGGCATTTTTTACCTCTTTAGGAGGTTTTTTCCTCCGAGCATTGTATATACGCCCATCACTCTAGGGCTATCTATCTTTCCATTGCATACTAAGTAACACACTCTCTATTGAGTGCCTTGAGCTTCCTTCGTCTTCTCCAAGCTGTGTGCATTTCTCTGCAACCCTTATTCCAACAGATGTACCAAGAGCAACAAAAGAGAAAGTGCCAACAACACCACCCACGGATCAAGAAATGAGAGTGTCTGAAAAGAAGGAAGGAAAGGACCAGGCTATACCGGCATCTCACGGGAAAGAAGGAAAAGACAAAAAGGAGGTGGCAACATGCAAAGAGGAAGCTGGAACCTCTAGACCATCGCAGGCTACGAAGAAAAAGAAAATGTCTACCCATTCTCAAATAGTAATAGTGGAAGGCAAGAGATCAGTGAGCACTTTTGACATTGATGAGCACTGGGAACAGGTAAAACTTCAATTCCAATGTCAAAGAGTGCTCCATAACTTAAGAGGAATAGAGTTAGAGGACAGCAGAAGCCACAAGAGTAGTTTAGGTAAGTTTCCAGTTACAAATCAGAATTGAAGAATTACAAAGAGTACGACTCAAGCTCCAGTCAGAGTTGCAACGATAGCAAGCCAATGTTACTCATTACTACCAAGAAGCTCAAGCCTTCAATGAAGAAAATACAAACCTACAGGTTGTGCAACAGAGGATGAGCTGAAGAAAGAATGACAAAGGAGTGCTAAGCTAGGGAATCATATGGGGTGGTAAAAAAAACACTTACCCAGCTATTGGCCATGCAAGACATCCCAGCCACTACGTCTACTACCTCAACACCGGCCTCGGTTGTCCAAGAGATCAAAGAACTCAAGGAGACGCTTGCTCATGATAAATTTGACAGGTAGATAATGACTACGGGATGCAAGGCCATTTAAAGACAAAAGGATGATGAGATCATGCTTTTAAAAGAGTAATTGGCCAAAGCAAAAGAGGAGCTGTCAACACAAAGTGTCACGCATGCCCAAGCCCTACAACATAAAGATTTGGAAATTAATGCCATAAAGGCTTAGAAAACAGCAATAGAGGTCCCTCAGAAAACAAGTACAGAGCACATAAGCATGGACCTTCCCCCTGTAGAACTACCTAGCATGTCTACAGAGATAGGACTACACAGCTTTGAAGAAACACAAGAAACGGGTTCCAAAGAAGAAATTCAAAGGTGGATCTTAGAGGTGTGTGACCCTTCAGACAAGGCATATATCCAGTATGAACTCAAAGTACCGGAATCAGCCACACTTTTGATAATCACACCGGATGAAGTAGTAAAGAACCATGAGCACAAAATGATATCCCTTCCATTAATGAGACAAGAGGCTTTACTATGGAAAAAGAAGATGTTGCCAATCCTCGAGACAACAAAGGGGATTATACGGATTGACTCGAATCGCCTACCAAGCATTGAGAATGATTGATGATCTATCACCAGCAGAAGCATAACTAGATTTGATCCACAAATCCAAAAGAGCAGTAAAGCCGATGTCAAGACCATCCATAAGGCCAAAACCAGAGGTCAAACAAACAAGGCAGAGCTCAACAAGAACTGACACTGATAGTGACAACACCAAACAGCTAGGAAGCAAGGTCTAAAGAAAGAGATACTCCTTCCAAATACCAATATTTAGACGAGGAACATGGGAGTGAGTTTTCCATTAGATACACAAGAGTGAAGAAGAGAACAACCCGGTCAATAGAGGCCATCCCAGTAGCCCAAGCCAGAAGAACAATGGAAGAAGTGCAGGCACAAAGAGAGAGAATCCATCAACAAAAACACGAGGAAGAAAGAAGAAAGGGAACAGAAGTGGACGATGAAAAAGAAGAAAAAGAGGAAGAATATGTACCTTTACAACATAGAAAATCAGCAGCCCTAGAACAAATCAAGCAACACAAAGGATATGAAGGAGAGGAGAATCCGAACATAATGCGGCAACGGATTTAGAATGAGCTCAAACAAAAAATGGAGCAAAGAGAGCAAGAGGATGCAGTGGCCACGCGGCGATGATCTCAAATCATCCGACCAATCTACCAAGGCCAAGGGAAAAGATGAAAACCAAGAAGAGAAGGGTGAGCAGGACACACTTGACCAGCAAGAATATGATTTTGAATCACCAAAAGACAAAGAGTTACCTTCAGAGGCTGGAATAGAAAAAAAAGAAGAAGCTGTAGATCTTCCAGAACAAGTGGCGGTGAAAGTGTTGTCACAAAAGAAGGCAGATCAAGAAAAAGAGACAGCACCGCTAGAAATCACTACAGCTCTGGTTGATGTTGACGTACTAAAAACAAAGGAAAGAATGACGGATGAGGCTGGAACCTCGGATCAGGGCCAAACAAGTCAGAAAAAACCAAGATTGCCTCGCTTGCAAGCTATAGTAGAGGAGGGAGCCAAAATTATCTGGTCATTTGACATTGATGCAGATTTAGACCAAAGTAAGCTCCAATTCCAATGCCAAAGAGTTCTCTATAACTTGCACAAACTAGAGATGGAGGACACCAAGAAAGAGGCAACAAAAGCAACTGAAAACACACTACAACTAAAAAAAAAAATAGAGGAGTTGCAAAAAGTCCAGCTGCAACTCCAATCAGAGTTACAAAAAGGGAACAAGAGAATGGAGGCTATTACTACAATGAGGTCAAGTAGTTTAATGAGTCCAACACTACTCTGCAGGTTGAGCAATAATGACTAGAGGAAGAGCTAGCCAGGGAAAGAGAGCATAGTAAAAAACTACAAGAGTCCTACGCGGTGGTCAGCAAGACTCTGACCGAGCTTTTAGCCTTGCTGGAGATGTCAAGCTCCTCAAACGTGATAGCTAGATCAACCTCGCTAAACAAAGAGGTCCAACATCTAAAGGAGGCCCTTGCTCAAGAGAAATATGACAGAAAAATCATGACAGCAGGGCATAGAGCATTGCAAAAAGCTAAAGACGAAGAGATTGAAAATTTGAGAAAGCAGTTGGCAGGCACATGGAGATTTGGATGCTCTAAGGGAAACACAAGCAAAGCCTAAACAAACAGCCCTAGTGGTGTTTGAGCAAACAGGAGGACTTGAGTATTCTAATTTTGAAGCTCACCAAATGGATATGCCAGGTACAAGCATAAGAAAAGCAACACAAGAATTTGAAGATCCAACCATGACATCCATTCTAGATATGGAAAAAGAAGAAATTCAGCACTGGATCTCAGAAGTCAAAGACCCTTCACTCAAGGAGTATCTGCAATATGAGCTCAAAGTATTGGAGTCATCAACCCTACTCACGATCACTCCAGATGAAGTGGTGAAGAACCTCGGGCGTGAAATGACCGCCCTACCATTGATGAGGCAGGAGACCCTATTATGGAAACAAAAAAAGCTATCTGCCCTTGAGCCAAACAAAAGAGGGGATTATAGGGATGTTCCTATCACTGCACTACAAATTTAGACTATCATCGACACTCAACCTCTCTGGCAAAAGAAATGGTTTGAGCAGCGACCAACAAATGAAACATACAAATGCTCTCAGGATCGACCCAAATTACTGTCCCATCAGCAGACGACGATCCTGGGAAAGCTTTTACTCATGGCAAAGCAAAAGAACGACAGTGTTGAATTACCTCATCATAATAAAGCCAAGCAATAACAATCCCCCATCAGAATAGTATATAGTTCAGACGCTCAAGGGGGTCATCAACATGATGAAGGAGATACCAGATCTTGCATGCCAGATGCTCGTGAAAATTGCCAAGATGCTAATCACCTGCATAACGACATTCAATGATATAGAGGCAGTGGAACATCCTTGGTAGGTTTTTGTGGAAGGCACAAGAGGTCTCTGCTAGAATATGGAGACAAAAATCCCAAGCAAAAATGCCATCATGGGATTATATGCGAGAGTCATGTTCCTACCCTCCCACTACATGCAAACCTTCAAGGAGGCATTCATGACAGGATTGTTTGAGGAAGAATCCTCCATATTTAAACCCATGACCAAAAATCTTCCAGCTCGACACATAGCCTATCATAGCACTCTCAGCAAAAATCCCTTCAGAGAGCTGGTGAGAAAAGTGGAGATCAAGGAAAGGGCACAAAAGTTCAGGCACCTCACTTGGGACGCTAAAAAAGAGACTGATCAATTACTAGAAGACAGTCAAAGATAGATTGACGAGGAGGTGCAATTAATAGGAAGGGGAAAATGTTTGGCGAACACAGCAGACTGACAAGTAAAAGGCGGATATACACCAAACTTTTTTGTACTCGCTCATTTTTCAAAAGAAGCGGTGTAATTCAGCTAATGAGGATTCTCAATTGTAATATATTCTGTCTTCCCGTCTTAGCCTCTTTGAGCCTACACACCATGTAAGTGGCCAATGGCCTTGGGAAAGTCTCCCTAGATCTTAAGTCAAAACCCTTAGTTTTGAAAACCACAAAATCATTAGCTTTCAAAAGGATTGGACGTCGACTATGAGAGCTTCTTGCTGCTAAAAACTGTAATCGACTTTTCTCCTTGTCTGGTAATCAAAATTCAATTCAGAATAGCACATTGTGTTCCTTATCTCTTGCTCTACAATCTAAGTGCAATCATTCTCGATTCTATCGTGGTTCATGATGTCTTGTTTGCAAGCTAAATGCATTGATTTGCGGTCTTAAATGGTTGTTTTTTTATGTTTTGACCTTGGATAAGTGTTTCTATGCTTAAGGGGGACCTTTTCGTGTAGTTCTATTTCAGATTTTTGCATATTTTTTTATGATGGATCGTGATTTCACTACAAGAGGTCACTTGAATTCCGGCGCCACATTACCGACGTCACTAGTGGGCGTCGGTATATGTGTGTGTATTTATGGAGGGAGCCAAGGTTTTTAAAAAAATTTCATTTCCAAAATTTCGACGCCTATTTCAGCAGGTCTTTCGACGCCAGTGCGAATGCGCATTCCAACTCCCCTTTCGTTGGCTGTTCCGACGCTTATAACTATAGCTGTACCGTCGGTACCTGCAAAAACCGAAACCGCGGGCTTTCTCTGTGCATTCCTACTAATTCTTGCACCACATCTCAAGATCTCCTCTTCATCCTCTCTCACAGATCTATTGCGATACACGCCGACGGAGGTGCTAATCTTGCTAGTGGGTTAGCGAATAACACTAAGGTAAGATTATTTTCATGTTTTCTTGTAGATTTAGGGTTTAGGGTATAGCTTTGTGTTTGTGTTTGTGTGTGCATTTTTGCAGGTTCTACAACTTAGGCGACAACTTTCATTGCTCAAATAGGACTAATGTGAGTGCTCAAACCTTTAAATGCATATTAAGTTTATTTAAATTACTTTGTATATTAAAAAAAGAAAATTTCATGCTTTGCACTTTGAATGCTTTAAAAGAAATTAGGATTTGTTATGTGAAATTTCATTTTAAATTATGGAAAAAATTTGTTTAAGTTTATGAAAAAATCTTATTTTGAAGAATTTTTTATTGAATTATGTCGTTTTTCCAATTATGTAGTTGATTAGGTTTATGTTTTAGGTTAAGTTTAAGTTATAAGTTAAGTTAAATTAAGTTAGGTTATGTTAAGTTAAGCTACGTTGTTATGTTAAGTTATACGTTAGGTTAGGTTAAGTTATCTTATACGTTATGTTAGATTAAGTTAAGCTACGTTAGGTTAAGTTATATTAGGTTAATCTACATTAAATTAAGTTAGGTTATCTTATAAGTTAGGTTAGGTTAAGTTACATTAGGTTATGTTACATTCGGTTAGGTAAAGCTACATTAGGTTAAGTTAGGTTAAGCTACGTTCGACAATACGGCAAGCTATAGAGCTTACCCACAACGCATATTAAAAACAACACAATGGCATTCCGTTCGTCAATACGGCAATCCATAAAGCTTACCCACAACACATATGTATTGTGGGAAAGCTCTATGGCTTTCCGTATTGCCAACGGCTCGCCATTGTGTTGTTTATATGTCTACGAGCGGATTTCAAGTCCTAGAATAGCACCATGGCGAGCCGTTTGGCAATACGGTAAGCCATAGATCTTGCTAACAATGCATATGCATTGTGGGCAAGCTTTATGGCTTTCCGTATTGCCAAACGGCTCGCCATGGTGTTGTCATATGTTTGCGAGCGATTTTCAAGTGCTACAATTACATCGTGTCCCTAAAAACAACACAATGGCAATCCATTTGGCAATACGGAAAGCCATCAAGATTTCCCACAAGGCGTGTGCATTGTGGGCAAGCTCTATGGCTTGCCATATTGCCAACAACTCGCCATAGTGTTGTCAATATGTCTGTGAGTGGTTTTCAAGCCATAAAATTGCTTTGCAACTCTAAAAACAACACAGTGGTGAGCCGTTTGCCAAATTGGCAAGCGATAGAGCTTGCCCACATCGCATATGCATTGTGGGCAAGATCTACGGCTTGTCGTTTTGCTAAACGCCTCACCATTGTGTTGTTTTTATGTTAGGTTAGGTTATGTTAGGTTTAGGTTATATGCTAGTTTAGGTTAGTAAATCTCTTTCAAGAATGCAAAATAACAAGATAACCTTACCTTAATCTGTAGATAGTAGGGTCTTCTCCTTGGTTTGGAATAGTAACGGCGAGTGTATTGACGTGGCCGGCTCTTTTCCGCTTCCCTTTGCTTGAAAACCACCATTTTGGCTATGGGAATAAAGAAAGGTAAAGGAAACTGAAGCTATGGAAAGATTGTAGGTAGGAGAGAGAAGGTGAAGAGTGTAGTGGTAATTTGGATTTTGGTTATGGCTTCTCTTGAGGAGAGAGGTGTGTATAGGGTGGGTATGAAGAAGGAGGATTAGCTATGGCTTTCATAACTCACTATCAAGCTTGCAATTTCAAAATGTGTAGAGAAATAAAGTGAAGTGAAGTGAAGCAAAGTGTTTAATGAGTAGAGAAGGCCTCCTTTTAAACTTATTTTGATAAGGCCCTTAACTTATCATGATAGGTTACTTTTGCATATCTTGATATCCTTTTTTTCTTTTCAAGGCTTCTCCAACAAGCTACTTGTGCAAGAAGCTACTTTTCCTACAAGTGGGTTATGCAAGAAGCAACTTTTCTACAAGTGGCTTATGCAAGAAGCTACTTCTCCAAAAAGTGGCTTCTTCAACAAGCTACTTTTCAACAGTTGGATTTTTTAACAATTCACTTTTTCACCTTACCCTTATTCTTTTTTTTTTCTTTAGATAAAACTAATATCCCATGCATTGGTTATATCCACGTTCCTATGGTAAAAATCGAAAGTGTCTCGTGGATAGCTTTGCATTGGTTATATCCATGTTCCCATGGTTAAAACTGAAAGCATCTTGTGGGTAGCTAGGGTGCTTTACTCAATTGTATTCGGAAAGTCGACGGCTTAGATATGTCATCAAGAGTAAGGGCTAAGAGGAGGACCTTACATATATTCGATATGAGATCTTGAAATTCGGGAAGAGGACCAGGTTCTATGCCCTATTCTTGAAGAGCAAGTCAATGAACTCGACGCAACACCGCAACCAAGCAAGGAAGGAGAGCATAATTGGCCCACCCCAATGGAAGCACAACAAGACAATAAAAGATCTCTCAAGACCCCCCAAAGCGACAATGGAGAGTCCAAGTCAAAGAAGTTGTCAAAGAGCAAACCTAAGAGGTAGCTTTTAGGATGTCCCATTATTTGGCCTCCCTAGTTTGGGCCATTGTGCCGTGTATCTTTTCTCGTTGTAAGATTCTTTGATTTTTGAATATATATCACTTGCTTTTATAGTGAAAAAATACTAGATTCTAATTTCAAAAGTAGCATTTTTTTCCCAAAACTCACACAATGCGAGTGATTAAATATTAATGCCAAAAGGAATGTCATACAAGGCCATGCTCACACCGAGCTAGGGAATCATCCAAACAAAAGGGAGTACCATCAGCTCATAAGGCTTACCATGGGAGCCTCCTAGAGAAACCACTAAACCCTTCACCCTATAATCAGCAGAATCGAATAATACATAAGCTTATAGAAAAGATAAAACTAAAGCATCCAAAAGACCTGATTGAGTGCCATAGGGAGAAATCTCACTGCCACCAAGAGAGCCCCTCCCCAGTAGGACTAGAGAATCCAGAGGCCACACCGACAAGCATGCCTCAAAGTGGGGGGAGTCCGAAAACTCCATCATCGGCTACAAAAGAGCCTTCACCAAAAGGACATAATCCCGACACACGACATTAGCCAAAAAGGTGCACCACAAGATGGCTGACAAGGAATTGGACAAAATTACCATGATCTTTCCACAGGGGCGCCTTGCCTCTATGTCCCCAATTGATGATGCCACCAATGAACCATTGTGCTGCCAATTAAGTCGCCTGCCTCACTAGACCAGGGGCAAAGAAATTGTTGGTGTTATTTTTCTCCAACAGAGGGGCCGGAGGGCATCCTCTCCCAAAAGTGAAAAATCTAGGGGGAAGTTGAAAACCTACAACCCAAATGTAGGGAGTTGTAAGGGACCCCCTCCTAGGTCAGACCCAACCCCTCTTGCCTTGCCATTTTCTTGTCACACATGAAAATCTACTATCCCATGTCACCCAGCTTGCCCTATCCCACACCACCCAGAGCATCCCTGCTCGAGTACGCCTAGCAGCTACAACGAGAAGCAAGTGAGATTCCTTGCAACCCTACATCACCTATAACTGTTTATTTTCAAAAGTAGCTTATGACATGGTGTCAAGCTTGCTCTATGGAACATCTATGTGAAACAAGAGCAAGTAGATGGCCAAAACGCTTTTTGATTAGTATTACGTACTATCTTGGAAGATCCCTTAGGATGAGAAAAGGGAAGTTCAGTTTTTCTTGGACATGCATTTAAAGTTAAAAGAAAAGAATGTTTGGGTTAAAGAGAAAAACCAAAGGAAAAAGGAAAGTGATGCCTTGATCAGCGCGTAGAGGCTCTAGGTCTCTCTCTCTCTCTCTCTCTCTCACACACACACACACACAGGTGAATGCATGTTCTCTCTCACAGGTGAATGCAGCTTCTATCACAGGTGCAAGTATAGTTGGGATGGATCTCTCCTATGCAACTTGATGAGACAGAGTAGCGAGGGCGCGAGGGCTGCATACCTTTTTTCGACAAGCGGATGGGACTAACAACTGCCAACAGTGCTAGGATGTCTATTTTGCCCCTGCAATCTGTGGAGCCAGAGAATGCAGGGTACAAGGCGCACTATGCAATGATTGAGCCGTGGAGGTAGAGCGAAAAGGTGTGACAGGGAAACTCGCAAAGACCACATAAGAAAAGGGAGGGAGGGCATGTTTTTGTCTGAGAAGGAAATTGGGCATTGCAGGGAGGATATGTGCACAAAGTAAGGGAGGACACAGCTTCGAACCCATTCTATTGTCTTTGTGAGCATGATGAGGGAGGTGAGATCACTGTGCAGACGAACGCGGGCTCAGGCTGCATTGAGAGGGCGTGAACTCCATCCAATTGAACACATTAGGACTTCAAAAAGGCACGCGGAGGAAATATGAATAGATTCCTATCAATGAAATGGAAATATGTTTCTTTTGGGTGGGTTGGGGGGGGGGGAGTGGGGCTAATGGAAGGGACAATGAGAGATGCACGATAGAGCAGGCACGGAACTCTAGAAGGCAAGGCCTATAAATGGTGGATGTCTCTCAAGGAGAAGAACATCATACCACAGAGTTGGACAGCTTTTGAAACTATGTTTCACAAAGAATTCTTGCCTACAAATGAGGCAGATCAAAATTGGATGGCTTGGGACACGTGTTCCATTCGCCAATACCCATCATTACTTGAATATATATCTCACTATCCGGATGTTATCCTCAAGTTGGAAGGTCTAGACACTTTTCGGCAAGTACGTGGGTTTATTCGTGGTCTGATGCTAGAGCTTAAGAAGCACGTCAAGACTCAAGACCCTAAAACACTTGAGGAAGCCATAGTGAAAGAACATATTCACGATGATCTAGATGAAAATAAATCACATCATAATCACATGCCTGCTAATACACATGGTAATACATGCACACAGTACAGGCACAATAAAAGGAAACTTATAGTAGCCAATTCTGAAGCATCTAAAAAACCCAAGGGGTCCAGAGGTCCTCTCTATCCTGAGGACCTTGATAAAGCTAAGAAAGAGAAATTATGTTTCCAATGCTTGGGAAGCGGTCATGGCAAAAAGGATAGTCCCAAGGAGAAATCTGCTGCTCATGGCAAGGAGAAAGCAGTGCACATGGTGCAACTGCTGCCTCTTGAGTCTTCCTCACGATTCTCTGTAGTGGAAGTAACACACACCGAGGTGGTGCATGAATGCTATCTCACAGCTTCCATGTGTCAACAGACCTTCAAACCACATGAGTTAGTACGTATGCACGGATCTCTACAAGGGCACAAGGTGCACATCTTGGTAGATGATGGTGCTACTCACAATTTTATCAATTATGGATGGTGAAAAAACTCAAATTTCCTCAAACTCCAAGTACCACCGCTACAAGGTAGCAATGATGAGTGAACATGATGCCGAAATCTGGGTTACTCAAGTCCGAGTTGTCCCGTTGGAAGTACAAGGCTACTCTACATCCTTGGATTTCCAGGTTATGAACATGGAGAGGGCAGACGTGGTCCTTGGTAGGGAATGGCTGCATAGCCTAGGACCATCACTAAAGCGTACCTATGAGCACAAGCTTGATGTTTGAATCCCATTACGCAAATGTGTTGTTGTTAGGAGACCAACAGATTCATGTTGATTTTGTTGAACCTCCTACCTTACCACATGAACCTGAACGAATTCTTGAGTACCATGATTTACATACGCGTCATCATGTATGTCAACAAGCCTTAATCAAGTGGAAAGATCGACTTGAGGAAGGCTTCACTTGGGAAAACATTAATGTTATTAAGAAAAAGTTTCCCACTTTTGTTTTTGAGGACGAAAACTCTTCCTTAAGGGGGGAGTAATGTCAGGACATTCAATGTGGCGTATGACCCTTATAACCACGAACATGATGTATAGAGAGCTTCCTCTCTTCTGTTGCTCGTATCTCTACTTTGGGGAAAAGGAGTAGGGTGTCATCAACGGAAAAGGAGAATAAAGGAAGGCCATCCATCAAGTCCCCCCAATCTTCTCGGGGTTGGGGACCTCACAAAAAAAACAAGGGATTCCCAATATGAAAACATAAAAGCTAAAAACACTTAAAGCATTCCATCCAATGTAAGCATTTGGATAATTAAAGATGCAACATGGCATACCCAAAGGACCAAGGAAATGCATGAGAGAGAAAGTCAAATTTGCTCCAAAGAACGTAATCCAAAGATAGATTTATCCCAAAGTCTTTAGGTATTAAAGACCAGATAGTTTAACCATCCAATAGTAGAACCCTACAAATACGACAAAACTAGATCATGTATGCATAATAAAAATATGCAACCATGTAGTAAGTATTGTATAAAAAAAGTTCTATCTTGGAATTAGCCAAAACTATAGTAGTAAGTCCTTTGGCAAATGACATGAGTGTTTTGTACTTTATGAAGCCTCCCCAGTCCCCACATGATAACCTCTCTCTCTCCTCCCTCGCTCCCTCCCTGTCTTCACTGACTTCTCTTTTTCTCCTCCAACGCCAACGTGATGACGTGTGACAATAACACATGTAGATATAATTTAGAACTTCAGAGTTTTCAATTGACCTAAGTTTTTATAAGAAGTTGTACAAATATATTATAAATATAAATATTGACAGAGTTCAAAGTTTTTTGACTTTACATTCAGAATCTTTTCATTTTTTACAATCTTACTACTTACATTTCACTTTTGCATTTCAAATTAAACTTGAAATCGACCAATATGTGATAGGTGGATGTCCACTCGTTCCTTGAATTTTTAAAGCTCCATTATATATAGTATAGATATATAGCATAGAGGTAGTAGAGAAGCCTTGTCTCTTATGATAGACCTAACAAGGTAAAAATATCACATTGGAATTCTACAATAAAATAAAACACAAAAAATTAAAATAAAAACAACAAAATAAAGAGAACCTATTACAAACTAGAATGTATATTTAATAAGCATAGATAATAATAAAATAATTTCTTGTAAGAGGTCCTTAAATAAAAATATTCTTTCACAATTAAGATAGTGGGATATCTTACATCATGGGATGAAAATTCCATGAATGCCCTCCCTAATGTCTTGGTTTTAAGGAATTTTCTAGCAAGCCGATAATATTTTTTTGGTAGCAGTTCGGGCATTTTTGTCCAATCAGATACAAAGGTGTACATTTAGGCATTAATCAGCTGCAATCAACCCCATAACCCGGGTCATAGAGATTGAATTCTTAACCAAAATAGATGTTTTGGGAAAGGTTCTGGGAAATAAGCCTTGTCTTCGACGGATCTTTCCAAAACGCATTCCTCTTGGATTAGCTCACCACAATCAAATGCCCCACACATCCAAATATGCGCTTTTGTTTGCATCCACGCAGGTATTTCTTTTTCATTTACAGTGGTAGAATTAAATTCTTGCGCTGGTGTTTTCAAAACGTCTCTATAACTGTGATCCTTCATGTTGATTTTCGTTATTAGTTCCTCGTGCCTTAGGTATATTTGATCGTAACCCCAATCCTGTATCATTTTGAGTTGACGCATGAATGGTCATCCCAAAATAATGTCAAAGTTGTTCGTTTTTCTGAAATCCACCACAGCAAAGGTGTGCTCATAGTTAATTCCACATGAAGTTACAATTATTTGGTCCAGGATCCCCAACGGCCTCTCTACATACCCATCTGCGAGTTGCAGTTTCATCCTAGTTTTCCTGAGAGCTGGGAGGCCCCACTTCTCCCAGATTTGCGTTGTAGCAATAGCCACTCCATCTCCACTATCTAGGATAGCTATTGTTGTTGTATCCTGATACTCAACAAGTAATGTTGTGTTACCCTCCTCTCCTTCGCAGTAATCTCCGACCTTGTTTATGGGCACTGGTCGGGCTTTGGATTGACTTCCCTGTTCGTTTTCTTCTCTTGGAGGGTTTGTCGGAAGAGGAATCTTTACTCCCTTGTGCTCCATATGTTTTGCCATGTCGTCCCACAAATGTGGTTTGACTCTCAAGAGTTCAGACAGCGTGATGGTGCATGTTATACGTGTCGACAGCATCTCTTAAAGACTTTTTGAGTCAACCATACGTGGGATAGTTCTTATCTGGGATGGAACTAACCTTATCTCCGATTGTGCCTCATGTTCACCTATAAATGAAGGCAGGGTTTTCAAGGATTGGGCTTTGCTTTCTACCGAAATTTCCGTTCCCGCATCCCCATATAGCGATTGTATATTGGTTGGAAAAAATCCGTTATCCATGTTAATTTCAGGAATTGGAGCAGATTGTAATGTCGCGCTTCCATTCTTTCTGTTTCTAATGGTTTCCCATAAGTGTTGTGGCCATTGTTCTTCCACCTCTGGAATTGGCATCATCGTCATTGATTTAGCATCATCAGTCGTGTTTGGTACAACTCGATGATCCAGTGGCAATACTGTTTCTGGCTTGGGTTCGTTTAATCGTTTTGGTCCATCGATTTTTAGTTTTTCTCGCTCTTTGTGAATCAATACTTCTGGTTCTGGGGTTCTAGCTATTTCAGGTTCCATCAATGCCTGGGCAGTCTCAATGAGGTCTTTACACATTTTTAAACGCTTCGTTTCCACTTCTGGTTGAGGATAAGTCAACCATCTCTGCTCTAAGGTTTGGTTTGTTTTTAGCCTTGCTTCGTATGCTTGTAATAGAGCATCTAAAGGCTCTAGCACTTTGTCAACCAAGACTGATCCGCCTGAGGACGCTTTCCTCGGTTTGTTGATGACCTCAGTTGTCTTACTCTCTCCCTCTCTTGTTTGAGTTGTTCCTTCGTTTCATGCAACTCGTTTTGCATGGCAATTTGCGTTTTTAACCTTCTTGCTTTTATCCTGTCTCGTTTTGCCTTCCAGGATTTTCGCTGAGTTCTAACGGATAAACTCTCATTTTCTGTTGGTATGGGCAACTCGACCTTTTCCTCCAAAGTTTTGTTTTTTCCTAAGTCCTTAGTTTGGGCTCTGGTTATCGCGTTGATTCGGATCATGGGATCGGTTTCTGATCCGCTACTAGCGCTTGGTATCACCCCCACAATATTCATAGTCGCTTTTCCCTTGTTGTCCGGATTCTTCGAACAATTTGGTAATATGTGATTCACGCCACATCTGTCGCAAAACCCAAAAAATTTCACTCTTTCGCCCATGAAAGGACAGTTACGCTCCCAATGATCCGTACTTCCACATCTATAGCACTGTCCAATTGTTGGTTGATTCGGAGGAGGTGGTCCCATAGGTTGTCCTGCTCTATTGGGATATCCTCTTGGTTTGTAATTTTGGTTCGCAATGAATATTAACATTCTCTTGCCTACCAAATATTGATCTCTCGAAGGTTGTGCGATATACATTGGTGGTGTCATGCCCTCACTATTTCCCCACGGTTGATATGTTTCATCTGCGTATATTCGTGATTCGGGTTCAATTGCGTAAGGCTCATTTGGTTCCTCGTAATAAGACACTTGAAGTGTACTATTCGTTCCTGGTGATGCTTCACAAGGTTGAGCATATCTAATCATGGCCCTATTTTCCTGTGGTAACGGAGGTTGTTGACCCAACACAGGTTGAGGTTGTTGACCCAACACAGGTTGAGGTTGTTGACCCAACACAGGTTGAGGTCTGTCTACCCCCGCTACCAAAATCATATTTGGTCCAACTTGGTACCTTGGAGGAGGTGGTTGGGATGGTCCTCCTGGAGGTCCATACGGTCTTTCCCTCACAAAATTTTTGCTATAAAAACACTCTTCAGTGCTATGATTCGTCCATTTGTGCTCTATGGCACACCATTTCAGTACTCGTCCACTCGCAACTGGAACTTTAGGCTGTTGTGTGCACCATGGCGTCGGATGATCCCCCCCGCATGCGTCACACTTCCTCGTCTGAGACTATCTCATCACCGGATTTGATCTCACATGTTGTTGCATTCTCTTTGTTACCTCCTCTATCAATTGATCAGCTGTCGGCATCAAGGACGCCTAAGCGTCTTTTTTGGTAGAGGGTTCGCTCTTAATCGATGAAGAGCCACTGGCTATTGAATTAGTGTCCTCGGACACTTCCCCATATGCTTTGCAGTTGTCGACAAGATATAATGCTTCCCTTGTAACCTGCTGAAATGTGCTACAGGCCTTCAAGTGAAGGTCCTTTTTCAAGGTTTCATTCCTAAGTCCTTCAACGAAGAGCACAGAGAATCTCTCGTCCTGTAGTAATTCTCTTCTCGGACATCTCTCAATGTATTGCTTGAATCTCAAGGTCGCTTCCTTCACTTTTTCATTCTCCCTTTGTTTAAAAGCATATATTTGCGATACAGTATTATGCTTTATACCCCGTTTTGAGAATTCTTCTGCGAACTCGCGCAATACATGTTCAATATTTGGAAAACTTTCAGGGTTTAAAGGTTGAAACCATGTTAAGGCCGTCCCTTCCAAGGTCAGTCCAAATCCCTCGTATTGAGTATGGAAATCAGTGATCTGTTCCGCTCTTAAGACTTGCTTGAAAAGCGATACATGAGCATATGGATCCCCCGAGCCGCTATACTTCTTTGGCATGCACTTCGCTACTTGGGACGGTCTGATCCGCCTATGGTCTGCGGTCACTCTCATTGCTCCCATGTCCCGACTTATTCGTTCTCGTACATCAGGGAGGTCGTAGGTTGCTCTCGTTGGCTCACCCGCCCCAAATCTACTACTAGGTGGCAAATGTGATGGGATGGCTGCGAATGTCAGACCTACAGCCGTATGTGTAGAGATAGGAACCGTGCTACCTCGATTCGCAGCCATCGATTCTCTGGAATGTAGCGTTCCCATGGGGCTTGGCATCAAATAATGAGGTCGACTGAAAGAATCAGCCACATGAGTCCTCCCTCCACCTGTGGTTAACGGTTATGGTACAACAGTTGTAGGTGTTGTTCTAAGAGGGCTTGGAGTGACATAGTAATGGTGAAGTGGACCCCCAAAGTACGTATAACCCTCCAATTCTTTTTTGTCGATTGCTGCATATCGTCTTCCATACTTGTCATATGCGGCAATTTTCATTTCCGCTCCCTCAGTGTAGGTGAAGACATAAAGCTTTTTCCGCTCAGTCATCTCCCCAACGTAGGGTTCCTCACATCTATAATAGATATCTTGCTCTCCATTATTATACTTGTATAGCCCCAGGTAGACATTATCCGTGTTGATTCGCATCGTTTTGTTTTCTCATCTTAATTTCACATTCGGTAAGCTCATTGTTGGAGCCCTTTCCTCATGTTCCTCGTCTATTTTAGCTTTTGTGCCCATCAATCCCCACTTGTCTACAATGTTAGGATTTAGGACTACCAAATACATAATACCCTCTTCATCTAGGTACCTGTCTTGCTATATCTTACAGGCACCAAGTCCCTGAACTCGCTTGGTCTATCTTCTATTTTCACGCAGTAGCGGTCCATACCGTCTTTGTACATCTTGGCACCTTGCTTGTTGTCATATTGATACTTGATGAACAATAGCTTTAGCGTGGCCGAGGGGTCTGATGGTCCTGCGGCCATGTTTTCTCTTCCGTTTAGTTTTATTTGCCCCAAGTGTTCTGTGAAGCTCTCTTAAGATCTCTCTGAAGAAGTATCGGAAATGACTTCTTCAAGGATCGGTTCCAATTGGCGTACTATCCCTTGGTTTACACTCTCCTCCGTTGACGCGACACTCGTTTGATCTGCTAAATCTAGGTGTCTGGTGTTGATTTGTTTTCCCGATCTCAAAAACATGAACAAAGTGGGATTTACTGACCGAATCCAAACCTCTTACCTGGAGATGGAAAAATCTTTCAATTCCGGTGACTGCATGGGCTGTTACTTGACCGGTCTCTGCAAATGAATACACTAGATGGCTATGAGATCAGTGTATCATTCCAACTGTTAGCAGATTCAACACTTCAAAATGATCTTAACACAATTTTGCTTGCAGATTATTGACAATATGTCCAATTTGAGTTTTGAAAACTCCTGGTATCTTGTGTAACCTAGGTTTATGATCACGTAAAAAATGAGCTAGATCTGGGCGAGAGGTACACCGATCGCGATCGTACTTCTGGGTCCAAATCAGATGAAACTTCACCAGCTTGTTCACTAGGCTATTTTAAGACTACCTGTCAGACACTTTTGTATTTGGACTCAAAAAAGTCAAGTTTTTATTATTTCTTGGTTGGAAGTGCCTGTTTCTCCCATATTTATCAGTTTGACTGGATTTTGATGTTTGATTTGAGATTTGAAGGATACCAGGGGTTGCTCCGTGTACAGGTTATTCCTCTATATGGTTCCTTCCCAATTTGGATGTGTTTTGGTCAACTGAAAGTCAATTTCTAATCCAGTTCAGCAATTTTTGACTTGGATATGTATTCAGGTGGTTTGATAGGCATCTTGAGGTTTCTGGTTCTAGGTCCTTCAGACTTTTATGTTTGTAGACACCTGAGGATTCCACAGATGAAATCTAGTCAAAATTTGGCACTGAGGTACACCGATCGCGATCGTACTTCTGAGCCCAAATCAGACCAAATTTGGCATGCTTGTAGACACTGATGTTTTAAGGCTATCCCCCAAGTCTTTTTGCATTTGGATCACCAAAAGTCAAGATTTTGCAGTTTCTGGGTCTGTCAGGCTAGTTTTGCCCAAGTGGCCTGATTCCCTTGATTTTTGATGTTTTTGGGTGTGGTTGCTTTAGACAAACTTGTTTAGAATCTTATCAGGAAGGCACCTGTCAAATTTTGTACACTTCTGAGACTAAGGTACACCGATCGCGATCGTAGTACCTGAGCCAAATATGATGAAATTTTGTCTGCTCCCTCTGACAAGTGTTTCCTAGTGTTTTGTGCTACCACTTTGTGATTTGAATCAATAATAGCCCTGTTTGGTCAGAATTTCAGAGTCTTATGGCTTTTTTGGCCAAGGTTATGGTTTTTTGGTTTTTCGACTCTAACTTTTGTCCCAAATCTGATTGGAATGTGATTTGCTTATCCTACTCCTAAGTACAGAAATGGAAAAACATAAGAAATTGAATCAAACAAAACAAACGCAACGGATTTCAGGTGTGATTTCAGTACTCAATCGAATTAGAGAAATTGAAGAGCAAAAATGCTTAAACATGTTCACTCACAGCTCCCTAAAATCTCCTAAGAGAGGATGTGGCCGGTCCACTGGCTCTAGATTCCCCTAGGCCCTAAACTCTTGTCTAGCAGCCTAACTGAGGTGTAAAATGGATTTGTGGATTGATCTTTTTTAAGGAGTCTAACTGCGCACTCGGTCACTCATCACCTAAGGTGCATTCCCCGGCAGCGGCGCGAATGTTTGCGGGTCGCCGCGATGGACGTCCATAGCATAGCTTTCAAGCATCAACATATTTATCAATACAAGGGAAGCGACTCGGATGGGGCATGGAAACTCACTAGGTTGTCACGCCTAATGAAGTGAACTCGATGAGATGCGTCTACTAGTTCTACAAGTGAATCATACACGTCACTGCCAAGTAATCTGACTACGTCCTTCTACTCAGCTCTATAGTCGTCATGCCTGTTTATCATGCAAATCTATTCGAAAACGCACAAAACTTGAAGGAAAGCTTCAGGGGACTATTAATGTCATATCCTATCACTGTCACAGTATTCTAGAGAGGTACCACGATCGCGATCGTTCGTTCCAAAGTCAACAAACATAGCAAACAGTTGATCCTAATGGTTCGTTTTAAGGTCCCTAAAACCCCTCCTAGGGTCGAAACGACATATAATACGCATATAAACACTCAAAACAGCGATGTAAAGCCTCAAACATGTAGTCGAAAACCTTCACCGAATCTTGAATGATTATACTTGAAGGATAGAGTAAGAGGAGAGGAACACAATGCAATAATCAAAACTGAATTTGGATTACCGTAGCCACAATGGCGAAGATTACAAGTTTGAACAAGAAGGAGCTCTCGTTCGTACGCTGTTGTCTCCGTTTCTTCTCCCAAAAGATTATCCAAAACTTACAGAAATTGACCTTTATAGATTAGGTCTTTGCAAAAAAATGGCTTGTCCGGCCATAAGCTCCTACTCTTAAAACTGGCTCTCTAATATACAATTGCTCCCAAAAGAATAATCATACATCCTTGACAATTTCCCGGCTTAGAGATGCTTCTTTACAAAAGAATTTTACAATGGTTTCCCAGGAAATTATGGTCCTTCTAGCCACGGTCGCCTGTTGCTTCTTCCGCCAAACAAAGACAGAGTCATAAACATGCTGCAGTACGAGTTTCGCGTGTCAAATCCGGATGAGCGCTTCAATGAAGACCTGATGAAGGTGCGGATGCACGAGTACTGCAAGCACAAGCATTCTGAAGTGCAAAAAGAAATAAAGCATGGGTGGAACATGCCAAATTGGCTAGCCAAAGAAGTTTGGAAGAATGCAAAGCGAGCAACACGTGAGAATCCTGACAAGTGGAAGCAACAAAAGGAGGCAGCCACAACGCGAGTAGAGGCAGGGAGCTCGCACCACTTGGGGAGCGATGGATGGGCATCATTTGAGGCCAACTTCGTAAGTGTTTTTGCATTACCCGTTAGGTTTGGTAGTTATGGATATTTATAATTTTAAATTCTAACATAACGTATTCTTTGTATGTTTTGAACAGTGGTCGATGACAAGACATGACCCTACACCTTACGAGCGCGAGTATGTGGACAGAAATGGCTTAGAAGCCCTCATGGACATTCGCAGTTCTCGCTCCGGCTTGGTTAGTAATTAACTTCACTCTCTTACATTTGTTGTATTTAATAATAAGCTAAAAAATAGATTGTTTGTAAAGATACGCCACTTGAACGCCATGAGACGTCAGATTAGTCGACGTCAATCTAGCCGTAGCCAAATAGCACTGGTTTTATTTTCTCATAGCATGTATAATGAGATGACGTGTTACACCATTTTTAGAACTATTGGTCAATGATATATTTTCTCAATAATGACAATTGCGTTGTAACTATTACAATTTGGTCAAAGCTTAATAATCAATTGATTTTGCCTATAATGTGTATACTTTTGTCATTGTATTACTTTTGTCAGTTTTGCATCTTTATCTTGGAAATTTTATGTTCAATGGGTTGATGGGGTGGCAGAGTTCGTCGCTACGAGCGTCGCTATACGTGTCGCTATATAGAGATGCATATAGTGACGTTCTCTTTGCAACATTTTTAGCGATGCTTATAGTGCACCGGGAGGAAAAATATCCCCGTGTATTTTTGTCACTCAGTCGTCAAAAGTGCACCGAACCTCTTGTAGTGTCTCCCTTCTCCATGTGACACATCCTCTATTTTTCACCTCCAATGCATGAGAGCATCTCTTAAGATACTACTTGATGAGGCCCTTCAAAAAGAGGTAGTAGGGAGGCCACCATGTTTCATTAACAGGAATCTCAGAAGATACCACTTTGATAGAGTGGGAAAGGAAAGGTAGCCTTTCAAGTAAAAAAGGGGGAGGAGGGCACGTGGAGAGAGAGAGAGAGAGAGAGAGAGAGAGAGAGAGAGAGAGAGAGAGAGAGAGAGAGCAAGAGAGCAAGAGATTCTTCTGGAAAATTGTCGGAGATGGGGAGAGTTTTATTTCTGAGTTTCATTTGGGTCCTAGAGCACTACAAGGAGTAGGAGCTCAGGAGTTGTGGTGATCACCATTGTGAGTGTGAAGGGGGGTCTGTGTTTGCACAACAACGAGGGAGGAAGGGGAGTTGACCGTGGCGGCAGTAAGTGGGCGGAGTAGTGCGCAAGTGGACAAGCCACATCACATGAAGGGAGGTGTGAAAGCCTTTGGCAAGTTCTTAAGCCTTGAAGTGGACTGACTGGGTCCTGGGGGTCGAGAACAACCTGTAGGTAGAGCAGTTGATCATTCCAGGGTAGAAGTTTGCAGGGTCGCACAAACTGGAAAGAGGGGCATATGATTTTTCATGACGGTCTCTCTCTCTCTCTCTCTCTCTCTCTCTCCCCATTGTGCAACTCACAAGCAGGAGCGTATGAATGAAGGTTGTGTGGCACCACATGGAGTGTAGCAAAATGCCAGAAGCACATCACGGGGGGTTGGGGAGTCAAGGGGGGTGTGCAAGGGTGAGGCTGTTGTGCATTTGTCTGCAAGGGATACCCCGGGTAGCTCGCATATGGAGCTGCAACATGTGAGGACCGGAAGTCAGGTGTGAGGTGATGCGTAGGCCACCAACTACATGGAGAAGGTGGTGACACAGGAGGAGTGAAGGTGGCAAGTGCCACACCTCAAGTCTCTCTCTGATCTCTCTCTCTCTCTCTTTGATCTCTCTCTCTCTCTATCTGCAATTTTCAACCGAAAGCAGGGGGGTTGTCTGATGGAAGCAGTGCAAGCATTGAGCCCACAAAAATTCAAGCTGCTCTTAAGGAGTTAGATGACCAAGGATATGTTGTGTTTTTTTGGCGAGCTGTGTGAGGGGTAGATCGTGTGTGTGTGTGTGTGTGTGGATGTGCAAGGAGGAGGTGGCGTGGCATGTTGCAGGACAGTCGAGGTGGATCTCATGCACGAGGGAAATGGACAGTAGCACGGATGGGTTTTCATCGCACAAACGAAGGGGGATGTGAAGCCGGGAAGAGGGCAGGGTTGTGCAGAGCAAACCAAGCGAGGGCTCGAGGCATGTGCATGTGGGGGGGACTATGTTGGCGAGGAGGAATGCAGTGAGTGGGGTGTGGGATGGGCAGGAAGGAAGCTTCACCTTAGAGAAAGAAGGAATCTATATACATTCTGGTCAATGAAATTGATAAAGAGCAAATAGAATAGAATAGATTAGACAGACTTACTAGATGCAAGAAGTACCCAATCTAGATTTTGACGGATAAAGAGAGAATGTTCAAGCAATATCAAAGTTCAAACCACTTATCATCAATCAATAGAAGAAGAGATTAAACGCACAATAGTGCGTGCAAATAATGATAGCATCCGTGATAGCTAACATGCATTTTCAAACATGGAGATTTAGTTTTCCATAATTCTAAAAGCACCAACAATCTTTTTGGCACGCCCAAAGGGCAAAGGCTATAAAGATGCTTTCTCTTTTAACTTCACTAGAATGAGAAAAAAATTGAGTTTTATTTTCAAGCATTTTTTGGTTGGCCGAAAATGTTGATTGGTTGAAATAAGATAGTGGCCACTCATTTAGATGACTGGTACTCATTTCTAAGAGTAGGAGTTCAGTGGTTATGGAAATGATAGCGAAAATCACAGTCTCCGAGTTCTCTTGTAAGCACGTGGACGTTGAATGCAAGCCTTAAAGATTGGAAGTGGGGAGATTACTAAGTGGAGGCCCGAGGGAGGTATGTGTGAACAACTTTTTGGGGGCCTTTATTATAGGGGAGCCCAAAAAGATACCCCACAAGCTTGCAACTAGCGTGACAGCCCCTGGTTGCGATAGGCAGGAGCAAATTGGCCATTGCAGTATCTGGCAGGTAGAGGCATGTAGGGAAAGTGGCTTCAGAAGCTGCATGGAAGCACACAGGATTGAGGAAAGTGTTTCTTTTGTAGACGTGGTGGGGTTGAGTGTAGGTGGGGGATTTAGCCACAGGAACATAAGGAGCAGAAGAGGAGAGATGGACTAGTGTAGGGATGGAGAGATACACTTATCCAACTTTCTCTTCAGGGGATTTTAGAAATGGAGCCGTACTCTCCCTCTCTCTCTCTCTCTCTCTCTCTTGTTTTGTCTGCAGCGGTTCAACAAGGTAGGTCGTTGCAATCATAGAAGACAACAAGAGAGAGGGGCACGACCGGCTTTCAATGTAGGTTCAAAGACGATAGCGGGAGAATTAGGTTGCACACAGGAGAGGTTGTAAGAGCTTGACTAGATAGGTGTTGCGGTGGTTGGTCTGTATTGAGGACATGCACATCTGCATGTTGTGGGCAACAAAGTTCACACAATCGCAAGCTATGATGGAAGTACAAAGAGAGAGAAATATTCCACCTGTGGCAAGCACAGGTAGGAGATATACATAAGGAATATAGAAAATGAGTTGCCTAGCTTTCTTCACAAAATATTGATTTCTATAGAATTTTAGTGAAAATTGTGTCTACTAATTGATTGTCCTGCACACATTCCATCCATATAACTTGTAAAATGTTTTCTATGCATGTGTCCTATATACCATCTGTCTTGGAGAAGTTGATGCTCCCTAACAATGGGTTTGTAGGAGTAGTTTTAGTAGTTGCTCTTTCTACTTGCTGCAATCTCAAGGTACTAGACCTTAGCTTCTATCATCTACATGGTGAGATAACTCTTGGGATTGGGTGCCTTTGAAAGTTGGAGAGCTTGTCAATACTGTGGTACAAGGAGTTCATGGGATAGATTCAAAAAGAGAATCTGATAGTGTTGCTATCCAAACTGAGAGTTCTCCTCCTAAACTTGAGCTTTTAAGTAACAAGTTTCTTCTGGGTCTATTACCTATTCATTTCTCCAGTTGTAATGAAATGCAATGGCTCCTAGTCTCCAACAAGAGGTTTTGAACACAACCCATGTCTATGTAGTGAACCCCTGCCACCTTGTGCCTATGTGTCAAAATATAACAAGACATTTGAGAGATGCATCACTGGTGGTGCATGTGGTGTATCCATTAATCATATTGATAGTGTGGAGAATCATCATGTGAGGGCTAAGAAGAGACAAACCGGGCACAAAGTGCACCATGGAAGTTCTCCTCCTATTTCTCCCCCTCTTTTGTTCATCCTTTTTATTGTCAGGAATTGTTGTAGACATCCAGAGTAGGTTGTGAGCCGTGCGATGACTCATGATGCCAAGGTATAATTGTCGTCATACTCGCATTAGGTTCTTGATGAGTTAAAACTCACAAACCTGCACAAATTACTGTTTGTCAGTGCATGCATGATAAACAGGACCTCACTCAACAACCATCCGTGGAGCCTCAAGGTACGGGGACATCCACTGTGCCTTCATAGAAGCAAGCGAGCGCAAGTGGGAATGTGCTATTGCATGTGCATACTATACAAATCATCTCATTTCTTGATTTATCGGTTTGCTTATATATTATGTCTACTATTGCAAGTATACATCGCTTGGCTATTTCTGCCATGGAATTGCTGGCTCTTCTACTTGCCTCATTGCATCATCGGGGGAAACATCCTCGGATACCCGAGCTCTCCGAACATGTTGTGCTCGGCAAGGTTTTCATTGACATGAAAACAAGTGTGGTTTATTCTCAAATGCACAGTTGTTTTTTGAAGATCTTCTAGTCCAAGATGCATCCCTTGGGTTGTGCTTATTGCAAGGTTTTATTATGGGTAGGGCTCAAAATCTTTGGGTTGTTATCAACAGTTGTGGAGCGAAGGCTTTCTCTTTGGAATGCTTTATCTTGGATTACATTAATTGGGCACAAGGTGAGGAAGCTATGGACTACTTCTAGCATAATTCAAATCTAGGATTCTCTCCACATACAATTAAATATGGTTGAAATTTTGACTAATGTTGACTTTTGGACTTGCTTCCAGGAAGCTATGAGCTATTTTTAGTACACATAAAGCCTTTTTAGGCTAGGACTTCATCTCTTGCACTACACTTTTTGTAGGGAATGCACAACATGGACGAGGTGCAAATCAAGGGTCTCTCTGCAATTAAGACACTTGTGCTTACATGTGGAAAGGCAGCTCAATGTAGGAACCATGCTGGTCACTATGTATGCAATTTGTGCCTCAACACAAGTAGCCATTGATGAGCTTCTGGTCAAGGATGCCTATTGGATTGCATTTATTCTAGTATAGGACAACATGGGTGGAGCAAAGAGAATCTAGATTGTTTTGATTGGCAATAATTGATGGCTTGTCTCTAGATGCAATCACCTTGTGCCTGGTGCTTGCATGTTGAAGGCAATGGAGTTGTTCATGCAAGGCAATAAGATACATGTTATTTGAGTGAAATACATGTTGATGGCTTGTCTCTAGATGCAATCACCTTGTGCTTGCCTAGTGCTTGCATCTTGAAGGTAGTGGAGTTGTTCATGCAAGGCAATGAGATACATGCTATCTGAGTGAAATGCATGTTGTTATTTGTGGTAGCAATGTACTAAAAAGACATACTTAGGGAGTACTCTAGTTAGTATACGTATTCCAGTTATGGTCCTTAGAGCATAGTTGTTGATTGGGTTTCGGTCCAAGGTGTAGCCCCTTGGAATGTAGTTATTGCAAGGAATGTCTAGGGTAGAGCAAAGTTGTGGCCTATTTCTCTTAGATGCAAAGTGACTTAGGTGAGGGCCTCTCAAAAAATGCGATCGCATATGCTTGCATCTTTCCTAAGCTTGATATTACCATGGCAACTCTTGTAATTTGATCAATTTCTAGAAATCTATAATTGGGTGTTAGGGTCATCCCTTGGAGAATAGATTGATGGGGGTGTAGAGGTGATAGTGGTAATTTATGGGCCAACGAATTCATCATCGAGTCCTTGGCAATGCCTATCTTTTCTATGATGATTTTATGTCCACTATTTATGTATTTGTAATGGGTACATGTCAAATCTCCCTTCACTCTCAAGGTCAGTTAGGTTACTGATATTCCAATCTAATGGTTTCGTCTCATAGCATTAGGAAAAGTTTGGACTCAAAAATGGGCCTTGTAAGAATTGTTGATGTGGCATAGCTTTCAAAAAGTGGGGATCGGTAAATTTTTTGCAAATAAGATCCAAACTTGTCGGAGGTTGGATATCTAGAATCTACTCTTCAAATGCTATCTATTGATATATAGCATGCATGTATCGGACATTGCCTTCATGTAGATCTAGAAAAAGGTGATTTTAGATTACCGTAACGGTAACAAAACCTGGCTGATTAAAAAAAAATGGCATAACTTTCATAGAAGTCATCCAAAATTTTTGGACCTTGGCTCTTTAGAATCCATTTTTCAAGAACTTTCCAATGATAGGTCATATCATGGGGTTCTAAGCAATATTTAGAGGGGTCTACAGGGTTGCTTTCCTTTGTACAACTTTGATGATGTGGCACTCTTAAAAGGCCCAAAAATGAGTTCAAACTTTTCCTAATGCATACACTCGGAATAGATTAGCAGCTCACATTGCACCACACCAAACAACCAATAGTTCACATTGCATAGTGAAGGTGTTGAGCTATCTAGGCAAGCTGGTACCAACTTCGAGCAGAATACACGTTGAATACTCACACATTAGTGATGTTGGGCACATTTAAGGGCTTCCTCAGAGAAGGTATTCTTGGGAGATCCCACCTTCCTCATGTCTTTTGTTGCAAAGTTGTGGCAAGCTCAATCTCTTCTCATGGTCCCAAGATTTATTCATCGCCCGAGAAAAAGTGATGTAATAAGGTGGCATCTTATTGTGCATATTTATCTATCCTAGGTGCTCATTAAAGGAGCCAATATCTACCAAGATAGTCTTCTCTCTCCACCTCCATCTCTTCCCACATCTTCCCTTCTCCATCACCAATCTGCTAAAGAAATGCGACCCAAGAGATGACAACAAAACATGAGACTCAATTTTTTCTTCTTGGGGCTACCATATTTGGCACATTAACTAATCAAAATAGCCCAAGTAACATAAATTTCTCCAACAGCAATCTGATCCTAAATTTTCTCACCCATGTATATGTCGTGCAATGCCGAAGGCCTCCAAGGTACACGCATGCGTGATTGCATCTAGGATAGACCTCTACTTTACATCTCCTAGCAAGAATTCACCATAACTATTTGTTGTATTTTGAGAGAGAGAGAGAGAGAGAGAGAGAGAGAGAGAGACATTCCCCTAGCCAAATAAAACTATGATTCTACTTATTTTTTGAATCTCTTTTAGTTGGGACTACCCATTGTGTTGTTTATAATATCCTTGTACTTTGTCCTCCAAATAAGGCAGCTATAGAGGCACCTTGACCATGGCTACCTTACATTTTCTACAAGTTACACCCAACTCTTGTAGGATGTCTACCCTCAAGACCACTAAATTTGAGTAGCAATATGACAGCATGGCCTACATAAGGATGATTGAAATGGCAAGCCCAACAACCCAGGTAGGTCAAGGGCCTAGCTATAGTGATTATGCATACATAAATGCACATTGCCTCCATGCATAAAGTCATGAACAAAAGTATGCTCCATAATACATATCCATATCCAAAAAGTTGTCGTACTTTCTTTGCTTGAAAGCCATCAACTCCCTAAATCAAGCCAACAAGTCCACTTATGTCAATGACAACCACAACAAGTTTTGTCCCGAGTGGAGGATAGATTTGCTTTGTCCAAGGATGGTAGCCAAACTTTTCTTTGCATTTGTCTTAATGTGCCAATCTAGCGCAATCATCATAGAGTTAAGGCTATACCTTTCACATTTCAAAAAAGAAACAAGTTCTTTAATATCTCTCGTTACATAGCTCACCCGTCAAAATTGGCTTGAGCTAGATTGGGCAAAAAACAAAATTCCCAATTAGAATGGCTTAGTGAAGGCTAGATTGGGCATTGCAAAACTAAATGGATGTTTGTAAGAAGATTTTGATCCATCATTCCAAAACTGAATGGATGTATATATGAAGATTAAGAGAAACAATTTCTTGGTCTCTAGTTTAGTGTGTAGCTCTTTTGACATTTGAACCTTCAAAATAAATTACTACTAAGATCCAATCAAAGCATACAAAAAAGAGCTACAATGCCAAGTTCACACTTACATAAAAAAGAAGTCTATCTAGATATCTTTGTGCATGATAATGACATGACGCCTCTCCCTTTGTGGTTCTCTTGCATTGAGTGTCAATCAATTTTTGATCATTATCCGACAATGCACAAAGATAATCCTTATGATCCACATAGAAAATGTTTGCACAATTTATAAACTCATCTCACATATGAGGTGAAACTAGTGCATGGGTGTTCATATTGAATTAAATATATATACATATTTATTTATTTGAGAGAAATAATCTCTTAGTTTTAGATTATGATGCAAATTTGCACTCGCTCTAGTTTTCTTTACTTCACGTGTGTTGTAGTTGCATCATTTCATGGCAAGCCTTGTGATTTTATCACTTGTTTTTTTTGCAAAACCCACAATAGTGAGTAGTTTATATTATAAACCATAAAAAATAATCACATACTACCTTGCTCAGATCGAGCCAAGGCGTCACCAGTACATAGTATGTCGGCTATTCCGAGAGCCACCTGATCACACAATCCCCACATACATCAGTTGATCCGAGAGCCACCCAACCACATGGAGACACCATGAAAAATGAGCAAAAGCTAGAATGGGATCAACCCATCCAAAAAGGAACCAGAGAGGGGTTGTTCAAGGTTGCCACCAGATCGGGCAGGTTGCCACCCCACACGCATCGACCACTGAACCGGCCTGATGATAATGCCATAGACAAATCCTAAAACACAAAAAGAACTTTGAAACCCTAGCCCAAGACAATGTATCCAGTAGAAACCACCACAATCACATTGCAAGTGACAATTTTTTAATAAATCCAAACCGAAGAAAGAACCTTCGACACCCTGCTCACATCATAGAGCCAAAAAACCACTTCACCAGAATGCCAAGGTTCAAATAAGTTTTCATAACAATATACAGAGGCCCAAAACATATACAACCGCACCTCCACTATCGATGTTGTCACCCTTGAAAGCTCTTCTTCTAGATTTGTCAGGCCCAACCTTTCAACGGAGGCAGACCACTCCCCAAAAAGATCCTGACCTATAGCACAGTAGCCCACAAACTTAGTAGGTGTTTCTTGCTCCCCATGTTGAGGAAGCCACCCTCCAAGTGCTCCATTTGAATCACGCACATGCAATACTCCTGGCATTGCAAAGAAGTTCCCCGCCTAAGGCGAGCAGCCCCCTAGGTGTCGTGGATCCAAAAACATAGAGCCAAAAGAGGCAAGCATGCAGAGGTAGGGCTGCACATCTAGGTCCCCCTCCTCTGGGGGTGCTTCTGTAGCGGATGCCTCTCCGCACCTCACACCCATCTGTACACCCGGATCAGGCAAACCCTAGGATAAGCGATGACTATAATGGAAATGGACTATGAACTTTGAGAATAGCGGAATTAGGAAATTAGATGGAGCACTTTTGTGAGATTACTTTGTAAGCATAGCTGGTGAACTTAATTGATGGTAGCAACATAAACATGGTACTTAGTTAACTTGGCATGAACAATACTTTTGCAAGAGAAAGAGTTTAGAGAACATGGCAATAGTTGAGGACCTGATTCATATGGAGCTGGTCCCCCCTCCAATAGGAATTTGTATTATAGTTTCTCCCATCAAGAGAGACTTGGTACAATACAATCTTTGTGTTCCTTGTGACCTAGGTGATGCAATGAATATGGAAGCTTAATGCATCACAAACATAACATAAACTTTGTAGAAAGCATTAACTATCCCAAGCCTCAGTCCCAAGGCCTCAAACACCTTTGAAGATGGAGTGAGCTAGCGGGGAATGAGGGTAGGAAAGAGGAAAAAGAAACATTTCATGGGAGAAAGAAATAGTTTCTCACTCTTCTTGCTAGCATACATAATAGCATAGCATTGAAGCATGGCTCTTGGTTGGATTTTCATTCCATAGCCAAGAGTGTTGATGTAGGATCTCACTTCTCACAAGCTTGGAGAAGGAGGTGGAGTTCCTCTACTTTCACCCAGTGAGAATCAATCCACAAAATGAGTGTGTGAGAGATGTAAACCCCCAGCACACCCCTTGATTGCTTGGGGCGAGTTCTAATTTTTGTACATGCCTCAAGCTCGTTGGACCCCACTCCCCCTAGCCAATCATATGCACCATGCATTTCAAGTACATGGATAGTGTTTGGACAAGTGTCCTTCTTACCCCTTATAAAGAGAGAGCTTGAAAATATCTAGATATTTTTTGAATGGAACTAGAAGCTCATTGGACCCCTCTTTAGACTAACCAATAGCATTCAAGCAGACCATGTGGCTAAGCATAGGGAGAGTTTGACATGTATCCCATGTGCCGCTTGAGAAGAGGGTGCCCTTTGGGTGAGTGAGAGGTTAAGTCAAAGATTCCCCTAACTTTGGGGCTTTCCCCCTCCTTTGTAGGGTCTCTTTTTGATTCAAGCACCTTACCCCCCATGCATAGGAAGCTTCTCAAGCACCTTCCTCATCAATCATGACAAGCACCTCAAGCACCTTAGTCATCAAGCACGACAAGCACCTCAAGCACCTTAGCCAGCAAGTACGATAAGCACCTCAAGCACCTTACGTAGCAAGCACCTCAAGCACCTTTGTGAGCAAGCACCTCAAGCTTAGGTCGGGTTCCCACCTCAAGCCCAGCCCCAACTTGCCTAAGGTCAAAGGACTTTTAACACTAATAAATATTGGAGGTCTTTAATGAAGCTAAACCTAAGGTCTTTTAAGCTCCATTAGATGCACGTTGCTCTTTGATAGACTACCTCGTTTTGGACCCGTATTGAGATGTAACCATCTCTCCTCTTGGTCCCCTGTTGAGATAAGTCTAGAAGCACTTATTGCACATTGCTCTTTGGTAGACCGTCTCCTTTGGACCCCTATAGAGATGCAACCATCTCTCCTTTTGGTCCCCTGTTGAGATAGATCTAGAAGCACATGTCTCTAGTCTAACTCTTGTTCCCGTTTATTCTCCCACATTAAATGATCAGTTTAATATTAGAAAATCATTTGGGTTAGCTAGATATTAGATTTTATGACACTACCTCTCTCTTGAAATCATAGTTGTCCTTGAGTATGAGGTAGAGAAGATAAACCCTAGTCATTAGTCCATTTTACTTAGCGGGTAGAGGATTCCTTTTTACCGTATGACATCATTCCAAGATGGATAGCTAATCCATTTGTTTCTTGGGAGATGTAGCTGCCGCAAGCATGTATGCTCTCTAGTCCATATCATACTTCCAACTTGGTGTTTGTGAGACATTGTCACCACAAACATGATTCTAAGCATGCATACTATTTAAATTTGTGCACAATGAAAAGAGAACTAGCCTTATAAGACAAAAGCATTGTTCATTTAAAATGCATTTTTGTATGCTTACTTTAAGGCATCATTGTAAGCATTGACAAGGTTCATATTATCTTTAAGCTAGGTTCTTTGCATCCATCTAGCATCTTTAAAAGAATATTTCTTAACCTAATAAGATATCTTCAGATAATCAGTTTTTTAATACCTTGTCTTCATGTCATAGGATGGACAGAGATTGAAGTACTTCTTCTTGATCTTCGATTTTTGGAGGTTCTGCAACTATTGCTTCTTTTGATGGCGCTCCTTTGTAAGGCTTACGTAGTTTCTCATGGAAAACATGGTGCATGAGCCAATGGTTGGGCAACTTTAATTGATAAGCAATCTCATTTATTGGCTTAAGAATTTAAAAAGGACCATAGTATCTTTTTGCTAGTTTAGCATAATGCTCTTGGTGGCCCGAAGGATTCTTGCCCGTAGTTTGCCTTAGAAAAGCCTTGAGAAACTTTAGCAAGACCCAATCATTTTTCTTAAAGTCTAAGGATCTTCTATGCTTATTAGCAGCAACCCTTTTTGCCTTTGCTTTGAGATGGATATAACCTCTTTAATATTTGGAAAAAATGATTCTTGTGAGTCTCGGCTATATTCATCACCAGGCAAATATATTCCCCTGTACTTTAAGTAGTAAGGGACTTTTGGTCAATAGCGTATTCATCTATCATAAAAAATAGATCATTGTGAGTTTCTATAGACACCACATTTAACCTTGGTCATTGTGAAAGTGCATCGACCACTTGATTGTGCTTGCCAGCAATGTGAGCAATATGACATTTAAATTGCAAAAGGAAATTTGCCGACCTCATTTGTCTGTCCTAGAGTTTGATTTTTGTCATGAAGTTCTTGAGGCTTTGTGATCCATTTGTAGGATAAATGGAGTCCTCAAGAGATAGTGTTTCCATGTGTTTAGGGCAGATAGAATAGCTAGTAGCTCTTTTTCGTATTTGCCCAATACTCACTTATAGGAGTTGAGTCTTTGACTCTCATACGCTATGGCATGCCCTTATTGAAGAAAAATAGCTCAAAGGCAATCACCACAAGCATCACATTGAACCTCAAATGGCTTTGAGAGATCTAGTAGTGTGAGCACACGTTGAGAGATAAGCTCCTTTCTTTGTTAAGTAATGTAATGGGCGTTCTATTAGCGAGAATTTTTTCTATGAAGCATCTATAATATGCACACATACTTCTGAAGCTTCATACCTCATGTAGGTTCCTTGGATTAGGCCATCCTTTTATTATGTCTAACTTGATTGGATCCATATGGATGCCATATTTAGAGATAATGTGACCTAAATATTGAATCTCTTGTAGGAAAAATTCACTTTTCTTTTGATTAATGAAAAGCCTATTCTCTCACACAACTTGAAAGATTACCTGAAGGTGTCACTTGTATTCCTCCAGAGAATTTGAATGGCCTCAATATTTTTGTCCATCATGAGTTTGAATCCGTCTGGAGCATTTGTCAGGCCAAAACTTGTAAGTTATCAAATAGATCTTCTACACACAACACGGGAAATCTATTTTTGATAGTGATCTTATTTAGTGATCTATAGTGGACACACATGTGAAATGTGTCGCCTTTATTTTGCACTAAAAGTAATGGTGAACAAAATGGAGAGGAGCTATACCTCACCATCCCCTTTTCCACCAATTCATGCACTTGCCTCATGATCTCCTCTTGTTGAGCTTGTGAAACTCCATCATCCCTCATTTTAGAGGTAGCTCACTAGGGATATCATCAATGAAAACATCTTGGAATCCATTTAGGATATTAGACAACTCTAATTCCTCTTGATTCCCTTTATTGCAAGGATATGGTGTTCCCAACTCATTAGTATCTATGTACATGCTCTTTTTCCTGTAAGCGAAGTAGATTATCCTTTCAGGGAACTTCATGTTGGAAGCCATGCGGTTAAACCATGGTGCCCCAAAAATAATATCCTCATGTTTGAGAGGGGAGATGAAGAAATCCTCTTTGTCCACATAGCTTTGGACATGAAGCCTCAATTTTCCAATTAAGAAAGTAACTGAGATGTCTTGTCCTTTGATAGATCCATCGGATTTTAATGTATCTCCCATCTCGTGGGCTTGTATGCCTAGCTTGGTGGTCAACTCTGTGGATATGAAGTTGTGAGTTGAACCAAGGTCAAAGAAAATAAAGGCATCATGCTCTTGCATCTTTCTCCAAGCATAGGAAGGGAGAAATCCTTGTCAATGAGCATCCTCTTTTGGAGCGTCAAACATAGAGGCTCTATGAGTCTCATTGCAGGAAATTCTCTTGGGGCAAGGATGATAACCATGGCCTTTCTTCCCACACTTAAAACATTTGTGGTCCTTACAAAAAGTTTCAAGGTCTTTAGGAGAGTGTTTATTATTACCTTTGTAAACTCCTTTCTCCTTGGACCGATTGTTGTTGGTGTTGTTGTTGTTGGAATGGCCTTGGGAAGAAGTTTGGGCATTGGTTTTTCCCTTTGCATCATTTTTCTCTTTATTTTTCATGGGCTTGACATTTCGTCTAGCCCCTTGTTGGAAATTGGTGCACGAAGCAACCATAGTGTGGTAGATTACTTCGATGATAGAACTAGGCCGTTGGAATTTGACATGCTCGGCAATTTCTTTCAGGTAATCCCGCACATAATTGTTTCTTTTGATTGACAAATTTTAATATTTGAAAAACAGTAGCCTTGAGATATAAATACCAAAACTTGTCCTTATATTTGTAGATAGACTCGGGAAAGAGAAGCTTCTAACTCTGCCACTCGGTAAGAACTTTGTCCTTTGCATCATTTGCAAGGAATTGCTTCATGATGGAAACTCGTAGAGTTTTCCCTATCTTTGGGGCTTTGTTGTTGCCATGAAGGCTAGCCCACCATTGACGAGCTGATTTTTGGAAGTGCATAGCTACATGGTGTAGCTTGGAGGACTCCATGAAGCCCTCGTCTCCAAAGGCCGCATCAAATTGTTGGATGAAGGCCAATACTTTGTCAGTAGCACCAAATGTTCCATCATAGGTGAGAAAAGAGATACTCTTTACTCACTCTTTGAACTTCTTAAGCTTTTGTGACCATCGCTATGCAGGGTAAGATTTGCAATGTCCTCCCCTCTTGTATTATCTAGGGGAATATCCATAGCTTTTCTCACAAGAGGAGGAAGGTGAAGAAGAGGGTACCTCTTTCTTACCATTTGTTTCATCTCTTCCCTTTTGGGGTGACGAGAAGAAGGATGCCACCATCTCTCCTTTTGGTCCCCTGTTGAGATAGGTCTAGAAGCACATGTCTCTAGTCTAACTCTTGTTCCAGTTTATTCTCCCACATAAAATGATCATTTTAATATGAGAAAATAATTTGGATTAGCTAGATATTAGATTTTATGACACTAGCTCTCTCTAAAAATCATAGTTGTCCTTGACTATGAGGTAGAGAAGATAAACCCTAGCCATTAGTCCATTTTACTTAGCTGGTAGAGGATTCCTTTTTACCCTACGACATCATTCCAAGATGGATGACTAATCCATTTGGTGCTTGGGAGATGTAGCTGCCACAAGCATGTGTGCTCTTTAGTCCATAGCATACTTCCAAAGTAGAGTGACAAGTTCTACTTGGTGTTTGTGAGACGTTGTCACCACAAACATGATCCTAAGCATGTATACTATTTAAATTTGTGCACAATAAAAAGAGAACTAGTCTTATAAGATAAAAGCATTGTTCATTAAAAATGCATTTTTGTATGATTACTTTAAGGCATCATTGTAAGCTTTGACAAGGTTCATATTATCTTTAAGCTAGGTTCTTTGCATCCATCTAGCATCTTTAAAATAATAATTATTATCTTAATAAGATATCTTCAGATAATCTTACCGTTTCTTAATACCTTGTCTTCATGTCATAGGATGGACACAAATTATACTTCTTCTTGATCTTGAATTTTTGGAGGATTTGCAACTATTGCTTCTTTTGATGGCTCTCCTTTGTAAATCTTACGTAGTATCTCATGGAAAACATGGTGCATGAGCCAATGGATGGGCAGCTTTAATTGATAATCCATCTCATTGATTGGCTTATGAACTCAAAAAGGACCATAGTATCTTTTTGGTAGTCTAGCATAATACTCTTGGTGGCCCGAAGGATTCTTGCCCGTAGTATGCCTTAGACAAGCCTTGAGAAACTTTAGCAAGACCCAATCATCTTTCTTAAAGGCTAAAGCTCTTCTATGCTTATTAGCAACAACCCTTTTTGCCTTTGATTTGAGATGGATATAACCTCTTTAATATTTGGAAAAAAAGATTCTTGTGAGTCTCGGCTATATTCATCAGTAGGCAAATATCTTACCATGTACTTTAAGTGGTAAGGGACTTTTGGATCTTCCCTCTTCAACCTCGAAAGATGCTTTCCCCATAGCAGTATGTACACTGTCATTGTATGCATACTCTATAAGAGGTGGGTACTTCTATCATTGAGAACCTTGATCTACTTCCATGACATAAGCTTTTAGTAGATTCAAGAACCATTAGATTAATTATTTCACTTCGGTCAACTATTTGTGGATGATAGGCCAAAAGAGAAATTTAATCTACTTCTTAGATTCCAAAAAAGACCCTTCTAGAAATTACTGGTCATTTAGGATCTTTGCTTGACACTATGGATGTTGGAAAAGCCATGATGCTTGAAAATTTGACATCTAAATAGGGTTGCCATTTGATGTGCCTTAATAGTCTTTTTGACAGGCATAGAGTGTGTTTTCTTGTTAATGCTGTCGAAACAATCCAAGTTGCTTCCCTCAATCAAATTTCAACTTTTGTTATACCACGCAATTTGAAACATACTCTTGTATGTTTACTTTTCATGGTAGACCAACAAAAATACATTTCTACTCCTCGAAGAGTAGGCTATGGAATACCTCTTTGCCTCACGTAAGGAAAAGTATGGGATTCATACATGAGTTTCTTATTGTATGGGTGATTAGCACATAGCCTATTTCCATTTGGAAGATAACCATCTTTCAAGGTAAATGGTTATTTTTTCTTCCCTATTGCAAAGGTTGTAATTATGTACTTAAAGTCTTGGTCAGCAGCATACTCATCTATCATAAAAGATAGATCATTGTGAGCTACTATAGACACCACATTTACCCTTGGTCATTGTGAAAGTGCATCAACCACTTGATTGTGCTTGCCAGCTTTGTGAGAAATATGAAATTTAAATTGCAAAAGAAAATTTGCCCACCTCATTTGTCTGTTAGAGAGCTTGGTTTGCATCATGAAGTTCCTGAGGCTTTGTGATCCATTTGTAGGATGAATGGAGTCCTCAAGAGATAGTGTTTCCATGTGTTTAGGGCATATAGAATAGCTAGTAGCTCTTTTTCATATTTGCCCAATAATCACTTATTGGAGTTGAGTACTTGACTATCATATGCTATGGCATGACCTTATTGAAGCAAAATAGCTCCAAGGCAATCACCACAAGCATCACATTGGACCTCAAATGGCTTTGAGAGATCTAGTAGTGTAAGCACCCGTTGACTAAAAATCTTCTCAAAAGCTTCTTGCACTTTTTCAGTCCATGAATACCTAACGTTATTTTTTTGTTAAGTCATGTAATGGGCCTGCTATTAGCGAGAATGTTTTCTATGAATCATCTATAGTATGCACACATACTTATGAAGCTTCGTACCTCCTGTAGATTGCTTGGATTAGGCCATCCTTTTATTATCTCTAACTTTGTTGGATCCATATGGGTGCCATATTTAGAAATAATGTGACCTAAATATTGAATCTCTTGTAGGAAAAATTCACTTTTCTTTTGATTAATGAAAAGCTTATTCTCTCACACAACTTCAAAGATTACCTGGAGGTGTCGCTTGTACTCCTCAAGAGAATTTGAATGCCTTGAAGATTTTTTGTCCATCATGAGTTTGAATGCATCTGGAGCATTTGTCAGGCCAAAACTTGTAAGTTATCAAATAGATCTTCTACCCGCAACATGGACAATCTATTTTTGATAGTGATCTTATTTAGTGATCTATAGTGGACACACATGTGAGATGTGTCGCCTTTCTTTTGCACTAAAAGTAATGGTGAACAAAATATAGAGGAACTAGACCTCACCATCCCCTTTTCCACCAATTCATGCACTTGCCTCATGATCTCCTCTTGTTGAGCTTGTGAAACTCAATAAGGAGGCTTGTTAGGTGGTGAGCTTCCTGGTAGGAGATCAATTGCATGGTCATCATCCCTCATTTTAGAGGTAGCTCACTAGGGATGTCATCAATGAAAACATCTTGGAATCCATTTAGGAAATTAGACAACTCTAATTCCTCTCGATTCCCTTTATTGCAGATATATGGTGTTCCCCAAATCATTAGTATCTATGTACATGCTCTTTTCCCTGTAGGTGAAGTTGATTCTCCTTTCAGGGAACTTCGTGTTGGAAGCTATGCGGTTAAACCATGGTGCCCCAAAAATAACATCCTCATGTTTGAGAGGGGAGATGAAGAAATCCTCTTTGTCCACATAGCTTTGGACATGAAGCCTCAATTTTCCAATTAAGGGAACTCAGATGTCTTGTCCCTTGATAGATCCATTGGATTTTAATGTATCTCCCATCTCGTGAGCTTGTATGCCTAGCTTGGTGGTCAACTCCATGGATATGAAGTTGTGAGTTGAACCAATGTCAACCAAAATTAAAGCATCAAGCTCTTGCATCTTTTTCCAAGATAGGAAAGGAGAAATCCTTGGCAATGAGCATTCTCTTTTGGAGCGTCAAACAAAGAGGCTCTATGAGTCTCATTGCGGGAAATTCTCTTGGGGCAAGGATGATAACCATGGCCTTGCTCCTCACAACATTTGTGGTCCTTACAAAAAGTTTCAAGATCTTCAGGAGAGAATTTATTATTACCTTTGTAAACTCATTTCTCCTTGGATTGATTGTTGTTGTTGTTGTTGAATGGCCTTGGGAAGAATTTTGGGCATTGGTCTTCCCCTTTGCATCACTTTTGTCTTTATTTTCCATGGGCTTGAAATTTTGTCTAGCCCCTTTTTGAAAATTGATGCGCGAAGCAACCATAGTGTGTTAGATTACTTCAATGATAGAACTAGGCCGTTGGGATTTGACATACTCGGCCATTTCTTTCAGGTAATCCTGCACATAATTGTTGCTTTTGGTTGAAAAAAATTATTGTTTGAAAGACATTCTCCTTGAGATATAAATCCCAAAACTTGTCCTTATATTTGTAGATAGACTCATGAGAGAGAAGCTTCTAACTCCTCCACTCGGTAAGCACTTTGTTCTTTGCATCGTTTGCAAGGAATTTCTTCATGATGGAAACTCGTAGAGTTTTCCATATCTTTGGGGCTTCATCATTGACATAAAGGCTAGCCCACCATTGACGATATGATTTTTGGAAGTGCATAGCTACATGGCATAGCTTGGAGGACTCCGTGAAGACCTTGTCTCCAAAGGCCACATTAAATTTTTGGATGAAGGCCAATACTTTGTCAATAGCACCAAAGGTGCCATCATAGGTGAGAAAAGGTATACTCTTTCCTCACTCTTTGAACTTCTTGAGTGTTTGTGACCTTCGCTATGCAAGGTAAGATTTGCGATGTCCTCCCCTCTTGTATTCTCTAGGAGAATATCCATAGCTTTTGTCAAAAGAGGAGGAAGGTGAAGAAGAGTGAGAAGAGGGTAACCTCTTTCTTACCCTTTTCTACCTTTTTTTCCTCTCTTCCCTTTCAGGGTGATGAGGAAAAGGACTATGGGTTGACCGTTTCCTCTTGGGAGGAGTTGGCGATCATCTAGACAGCTGTCTTCATGGAGCCACATCTTTTGAGGAACTTAGGAATTCATTACTTTTGCATTCTTTCGATTCCTCCTCTCTTATGGGAGAGAGTCTTCTTTTGGGGGTCTCATCAAGAGGCATCCTAAGCTCTCTCTCCTCTTGGAGAGGAAAGGAAATCCCATAAGCATGAAGTTGTTGAGTAACTTCGGCTTGCAAAGAGGGGTTGTCCATAGCTTGTTGTAACCTAGTAACAAGATAATTAACAAACATGGAGGCATCATCATTAGCACCTTCATGTGCAAAATCAAAGTTTTCAATGTTCATTCTACTCTCTTGGTTATTGTCATCTATGTTAATTAAACTTATGTGTTTACTTAGTGTATGCTTTGGCAATTCAAAACCTTAGTTGCTACTCCTCTTAGCCTTTGAAAATAGGCAATTAAGTATCTACACCCATGTCTCGAATTGGTTAATTATAGAGAGTAGTGGAGTGGGTCTAACATAGCAGAGTTGCCAAGGGATAGCTCCTTTTGGAATTCTTATGGATCAATAATGGTAAAGCCGTAGGCAAGTCTAAAAAGACTCCATTATTAAGACCAAAGCTCTCGAGGTGTGCACCATATCCCACATAGTGGGCTTAACAAAACCAATAATAGATCCCAGTCCCACTTACCCTAATATAATTAACAAAATCAACCATTAATAGGCTACTTAATGACCTCTCTTCTTAAGCAAGAAAAGAGAAACCAAATGCTCTAATACCAACATAATGGAAATGGCCTATGAACTTTGAGAGTAGTGGAATTAGTAAATTAGATGAAGAACTTTTGTGAGGTTACTTTGTGAGCATAGCGGGTGAACTTAATTGATGGTAGCAACATTAACATGGTACTTTGTTAACTTGGCATGAACAATACTTTTGCAAGAGAGAGAGTTTAGAGAACATGGCAATAGTTGAAGACCGGATTCATATGGAGCACTTCCCCCCTCCAAATAGGCATTTGTATTATGTTTCTCCCATCAAGAGAGACTTGGTACAACAATCTTTGTGCTCCTTGTGACCTAGGTGATGCAATGAAGAGGAAAGCTTCATGCATCACAAACATAGCATAAATTCTGTAGAAAGCATTAACTATCCCAAGCCTCAGTCCCAAGGTCTCAAACACCTTCAAAGGTGGAGAGGCTAGCGGGGAATGGGGGTAGGGAAGAGGAAGAATAAACATTCCATAGAAGAAAGAAATAGTTCCTCACTTATCATCACTCTTCTTGCTAGCATACATAATAGCATAGTAATGAAGGTGGATAAGATGGAAAGCTTAAGCATTGAAGCATGGCTCTTTGTTGGATTTTCATTCCATAGCCAAGAGTGTTGATGGAGGCTCTCACTTCTCACAAGCTTGGAGAAGGAGGTGGAGTTCCTCTACTTTCACCCAGTGCGAATCAATCCACAAAATGAGTGTGTGAGAGGTGTATACCCCCCTAGCACACCCTTTGATTTCTTGGGGCAAGTTCTACGTTTTGTACATGCCTCAAGCTCATTCGATCCCGCTCCCCCTAGCCAATCATATGAACCATGCATTTCAAGTATATGGGTAGTCTTTGTACAAGTGTCCTCCTTACCCCTCAGAGAGAGAGAGCTTGAAAATATCTAGATATTTGTTGAATGGAACTAGAAGCTCATTGGATCCCTCTTTAGCCCTACCAATAGCATTCAAGCACACCATGTGGCTAAGCATAGGGAGAGTCGGACATGTATCCCATGGGCCGCTTGAGAAAAGGGTGCCCTTTGGGCGAGTGGGAGGTTAAGTCAAAGATTCCCCTAACTTTGGGGATTTGCCCCTCCTTTGTAGGGTCTCTTTTTGACTCAAGCACCTTGCCCCCCATGCATAGGAAGCTTCTCAAGCACCTTCCTCATCAAGAATGACAAGCACCTTAGTCATCAAGCACCTCAAGAACCTTAGTCAGCAAGAATGACAAGCACCTTACTCAGCAAGCACCTCAAGCTTAGGTCGGGTTCCCACCTCAAGCTCATACCTAGCTTGCCTAAGGTCAAATTACGTTTAACACTAACTATTGGAGGTCTTTAATGAAGCTAACCCTAAGGTCTTCTAGGTTCCATTAGATGCACGTTGCTCTTTGATAGACTACCTCCTTTTGGACTCTTATTGAGATGTAACCATCGCTCCTGTTGGTCCCCTGTTGAGATAAGTCTAGAAGAACTTATTGCACATTTCTCTTTGCTAGACCATCTCCTTTTGGACCCCTATTGAGATGCAACCATCTCTGCTTTTGGTCCCCTGTTGAGATAGGTCTAGAAGCACATGTCTCTAGTCGAACTCTTGTTCCCATTTATTCTCCCACATTAAATGATTAGTTTATTAATGAGAAAATCATTTGGGTTAGCTAGATATTAGATTTTATGACACTGACAATCTTGCATTTTGGACACAACTTCGACAAAATTGAACTCTCACCCATATTTCAGCTCACTATTGATAGTTCTGAATGGAGTCCCTACACCTTACTTTTTGTTTTCATTTGCTTTATGTTTTTCTCCCCAAAGCAAGATATTTTGTGAGATACCAAGCAGCAAAAACCTTGTGAGAATTTACTTATATACATTTATTAAGGTGAATCTTAGAAGATCTGCTCCCTTCTCATGTATTGTATTCACATGCACTCGTCCAATGAAGCGGCTTCCACCTCCCTCCCCTCACACACTTGTTCCCACACAGACACCCCCATTCCATCCTGGTATTGTGCCCTACTATAGCTCTTTCTTGCCAAACGATGGACCTCCCTCGGTTCAACTTCGGCACCAGAAGTCTTCACACTACATTCTCCCACCCACCCCCAACCGCACCGACACAATATAGCCTACACCCACTAAAAGCATACATAGCTCAGTCTTGACAAGTCCATGCGTATCAAACTAGATCTTGGACTGGTTTTGTGCCTGCAAAGAAGAGAATGTGTGTGTGTGTGTGTGTGAGAGAGAGAGAGAGAGAGAGAGAGAGAGAGAGAGAGAGAGAGAGAGAGAGAGAGAGAGAGAGAGAGAGAGAGAGAGAGAGAGAGAGAGAGAGAGAGAGAGAGAGAGAGAGAGAGAGAGAGAGAGAGAGAGAGAGAGAGAGAGAGAGAGAGAGAGAGAGAGAGAGAGAGAGAGAGAGAGAGAGTGATCAAAGGAAGGTTTGCTCCAACCTCCCCACATCTTCTACAATCCAGGGCCTCCTTGAGATGTTCGACCCTACCTTTGCAGCATCTCGCAAGAAGCAACTTGAGCCATGCAGGCATCCTCCCGCAGACAAACCTCTTTGCTATCATGCATGGCTGCCTCTGGATGCACCATATGTTGTAGATTTATTATCATTCCTCATGCATCATTTGTCAATGCTTCTTTTCTGCCCCTCGAGCGACCGATACAGAAGTCACTACCCCTCAGCTATACACCCGGCCTTGGCGTTTCTTGTATGTGCTCAATGTTGGTTGACATGATTCATTGCAAGCTCCACCCTTGAATGCGCATCCTGATTTTTCCATGCATGGGTGGCTCTCCGTGCGCCATGTGCCCACAAGTATCCTTTTTCTTTTTCTTTTCATTTTTCCTTTGCTCTCCCATTAAGCTCCTCCTCTCTTTCACTTCCTTTGTGTTTTTCACTACCCCAAAGCAAGGTACCTTGTAAGATACCGATTAATGAAAACATTGTGACAACCTACTCACACCTATCCTATTTCCTATTAGGTCTACTCCAATTCCAATATGTGGAATCTTCAGAAGATGCTCAAAATCTCCACCCACTCTCCATTTCAAAGGCCACAACAAACCCACTTTCTGTATCACTTTTCATTACTCACATTTGGACCCATCATGTTTAATATCAAAGGGTCAAGCTTAACCACTAGGCTACATGCCTATGACGGTGTGTAGGGTGGCCTTATTCATCAAAAACAAAAAATGATTCCCCCGCCCCCTCCTCTATGATCCCCCCCTTCCCCTTTTTCACTTATTGTGCCAACCTTCTAAGTCTACTCATATTAGATTAGATGGAATCTCATCAGATATATCCCCCTCATCTCATTAGCAAAGGATGCAAAGCAGAAGTTCACAGATCTCGATCTCATGACCCTTGCAAGGTGTAGTAGCGTGACTGTCTCTCAGGTGACACATAAATAATAATAAAAAATCAATTTTGATTGTGTCCGTAGTACGCGGTAAGGCATAAATTCCATCCCACTTGTTGAGAAAGATATTCACTGTATCCTTATTGCGATCTCGGTCCTCTCCCTTAAAAGTCGGTGGTTTGGTGTTTTTCAACAACTCATCCACCTCTTTTGCAGTGAGAGTGTGCAAAGTACTTGCAGATGGACCTTGTCCATGATCAAAAGGGCCTTGCCCATGTGTAGCAACGTGCTCATGCATGTGCATGTCAGCAGGACCCTTGGACTGTTGTTGCATAAATTGTATCACTAACGTGGATGATTTAGTGATGTTTTCATTTAAACATGCAAAATTTCCTTCCATGATTGATATGCGTGTTTGAAGTGCATGAAATTCTTGAATATCAAGCAGTTCATAAGCGTCGTCACCGCCGTAGCGTCGCGGACACTCTCCGTTAGAGCATCTAGCCGCGAGCCATCACGGGCAGGATCAGGCGTTTGATGCTCAAAATCAAAAGTCATATTGATATTTGAATCCATGGCAGCATTGTGCAGTGGAAGAAATAGAAGGAAAAATACATGGATTCGAAAAATAATCTTTTCATTGTATGATGCACCGCAATATGTAATTAGTTGTGCTAATTACATCCATGTTCCAAGATTGAAGCAACTGGTAATTTGGTTGGTAGTCCAAGCTTGTTAATTTTCCCGTTCAAGGGTACCAAGTGGTTTCGGAGGAATCGGCTTAAGGTGTCAAATTACATATTGATTTCGAACACCAAGGGTGTAATCAAAAAATTTCTATAGTTTAAGCTTGGTGCAGCAAACGGATTCCCTTTCGAAATACCTTTGTTTTGGTTGCACCTTCAAATGACTCTGACGGTGTACTTGTGGGGTAATCGTTGCATGTTTCCTGGACATGACCCCTTAACCAAAAAGGACGTCCACCTTGGGACCTTAGGGCAAGCCCTTATGTGAAAAAGGGAACCTGGTTATGGTGATGGAGATGCAGGCCACTAGGGGTCATCAATGATGATCGTGGCACCCTGTGTGGTGCTCCACCGGGGTCACTCACAAAACGAGTTGCGCTCCCAGCTGCAGCACGTGTCGGATGAGCCCACTAGCGTCTGCAAGGATGGAGGTCAAGCGATGCTCCCTCCTTCAGCCAAGTCCCCCTACACGCGGAACGCTTGGTGTGTTTTTCTTGTTGCCTAGCAAGTGGCCATGTCTACCGTCAACTCCCTTTGCATGTACATGCTTAACCTCCAAAGCAGTGGTCCACGACCCACCCCTCTTTGCCTAGAATAACCTTGCTCTTGATGCCAATGTAAGACTAGGCAAACTAGTGCCTTGTAGTCCACCTCCCAACCTCCCACTATTTAGCAAACTCCTAGCCCTTTGTCGTAGTTGGACTCCCTTTCCACACTACCTAGTCCGGGCTTGCCCTCGGCCTTGTCCTTGTCTAGTCTGGCCTTGCCCTTGTCCTGACAAAAAAGTACCCGACTAATTGGGTCCATAGCTTTCACTTCTCTTAATAAGAGGGAGTGGAGAGTTTCTTAACTAATCAAGACCACCCATCCTTGACTGGCAACCTGAGCCAGCCCCACTTTCCACCCCACACTCACTCTTTTTAGCTTGTTTTCTAATTACTACCACACTGTTTTACATATACAAATAGTGTTCCTTAATTAATTCCAAACACAGGTTCTTTTGTACAACCCTTCAAACAATACCAAAAAAATTTAAACAAGGCCTAATTAAGACAACCCTATAATTAAACAAAAATAACTTTTCCAATTTCTCATGAGTTGCCGCTACCCGCGGACTTCCTCTATTCAACCAATAGAGCCTTTGCGAAGGATTTATTCGCTAACCACAAATTGCACAACCTTCCCATCTTGCTAACCACGAGGTATCTCGCTATCCGCGAGGCATCTTGCTAACCGTCAGGCATCCCACTAGCCGCGAGGAATCTTGATAACCGCCAGCCATCTCGCTACCCGCGAGGCAAAAGAGAGCCAATAACCTCAACTTAATCTCCGCTAATCGCGGAATCATCTCGCTACCCGCGAGGAGCAAAAGATACTCTTTTCAACAATTCTTCTCTTTAATTGATTCTTCAAATATGATCAACCAACTCTTCATATCAACCATTAACAACTTATCAAACAATAACAACTTATCAAGCAATAACAATTTAACAAACGGTGACAATTTATCAAACATTTCTTTCACTAATTTATGAAAACATATGCGTGTTTCTTGTGATGGAATCACGTTTCTTGAATGATTTAAGGGAATCCCTATGCTTAGCTTCCCAAGTCAACATGAATAGCAATGCAAAATTATAAATTTCTCTTACCGGATTAGCGACATGTTCGATTACCTCCCGTGTTTGAGGTTGGACGATTTCACCTTCTTCAGAGTCGATACCTCCACTTGAGTTATGCTTGGAGTAGATGATACCTTCTTTTGCACCTTACTTGGAGTTGGAACGCCATGAGCATCCTTTGAGCTCCGAGTCACTCACTTCGGGGCCATCGTAACAAGGTAGAGAAAAGGGAAAGAGGGAAAGAGAACTCAAGAATCCGAAGGGAAACACGACGATGGTAGAGAGGGAGATGGAGATGGAGATGGCTTGAAGGTAAGAGCTTGAGGGAGAGAAGTTAATTCCGACGTCAAGGTAAGAGAGCTTCCGCTTTTGAGTGTGTGTGTTTGTGTCTTGAAAATGAAGGGAGAGGGGTCTTTATATATGCTCTCAAAGCTAGCTAAGAATAGAGGGAAGCAAAGAGAGATAAGTTCGCGTACATTCATGGCTCTATAAAATTTTATTTTATTTTATTTTTTGGAGGATATGGATTCCGATGTGCAATTTCAATTCTCCAATTTTAAAAGAAGCTTGGCTCCCAAAACAAGAACTCTAAACTTAACTCCCTCCTCTATCTCTCCTAAAAAATACTCTTCCTTTTCTAAAATTGCTCTCTCTTTCCAAAAGGGTCAACTCTTAACTTTAGATACAATCTTGAAGCTCAAGTTTCCCATCAACCTATTGTTTTCAAGTGAATAAGGATCATAATTAATAGTTCTAAAGTTTGATTTTTGATCCAATCATTCCATTAGAATACTCTTTGACATAATAAAATGCAAACCTCAAATATTTGCAAAGTAAATGGAATACGTTTATTGAAAATGTTGGGTACATTACATTTTTATAGTTGTTTTTAAAACTTTGAGAAACTCACGTGCAGTCCTAGAGAATGTTTGTGTGTGTATGTGAATGTGTGTGTGTGTGTGGCGAGAGAGAGAGAGAGAGAGAGAGAGAGAGAGAGAGAGAGAGAGAGAGAGAGAGAGAGAGAGAGAGAGAGAGAGAACTTCTTGTAGTTTTGATTCTTGCAAGAAGAAAGGGGAAAGCCCTAATGTAAATAGATAGCTAGAGGAGAGAGAAAGAAGAAGATGAAGACGAAGTGGCAAAAGTGACAAATGTTTCATGTAAGGCTACAGTCAAGGAAAAACTCCCGACAGATCCCAAGTTATTTTCTCCAAGATTTCCCATGAAGGGATCTCTCTCTCTCTCTCTCTCTCTCTCTCTCCCCCCATAGATGTCGTTCATGCCTTTCTTTCACCTAGAAAAGCAAGATTGACTCATGCAAAGAAGGATAAGTAGTTGTTGTAGGGGAGTCGGTCTTAACAGGGTTGCATTTTAAGGAACAATGTTCCATCGATAGGGTGTTACCATGCAAAATGTGGTGCATGTGTGCATGGCGAGCCACCAATGGAGTTGCTTGCTGCTTTAGCAAGCATGAAGAACCTATAGCCCAATTTCTTATATCTTTTAATGTCACGCAAAGTTATGCTCAATCATTTTTCATGCAGTGGGCTTACAAAGAATATAAGGGGAAGAAGAGTAAATGAAGAAGAACCCCCCTACCTCATAGTCAAAGAGATGGAGAAGATTATAAATCGAGAAGATTATAAACTAAGTGATTTGTATGAGAAAGAATACATATTCATGCATCCATAGATTATATCACTCATCACTAAGACCCTCACTTCATGGAAGATTCTTCACCTACGACAACCATTCTAGAATGTGGGCATCAACCAAGTCAAAAGAGATGGAGTAATACATGAATACATGGTTAGAGATGAGGACCAAGTAGGTGAGGATAGAAAATGGTCAAGAGATCGAGCATGAGATGAAGATGGAGTTTTATGTTGCGGCTCTTGGTTTAGAAGCCAATTGTGTACATTTGTTAATGTGAACATTATCTGCTTTTATTTTTCTACCTTAGATGAACACTTGGTGTTGACAAAGAGATGAACAAGACGAAGAAAGTGTGTGTGTGTGTGTGTGTGTGTGTGTGTGTGAGAGAGAGAGAGAGAGAGAGAGAGAGAGAGAGAGAGAGAGAGAGAGAGAGAGAGAGAGAGAGAGAGAGTGATATTAATGGAGAGAGAGTGATATTAATGGGGTTATGTTCACATTTTCAAAACTAGACGTTCACTTAATATGGCTTCTAAAGATGACTTCCTCCCTCTATGACTCCTTCATTTGCAATCTTGTATGTGTATTTTTTGCATGGTTTGAAAGTGCAAAGCTCATCATCAAGGGATGTACAAGATGGGGTGACAAAATTTATGAATACCAAAACAAAAAAGTTTCAGCTTGCAAATTAGGATAACTATTTTGTCAAGAAAGCATGAGCATTTTTAAGGCTTTGATTTAAATTGAAGTTGAGTGCAAAATAAAGGTGCAAGTAGAATAACTCCCTCTCAATCGTGCCTGATTAAATCTCCTCGACAACTTGCATACTCCCTGTGCATGTTATTGCCTACTAGCCCTTCCACATGTCACCATGCCTCTATTACTCCTTCAGTTGCAATCTTGCATGTGTATTTTTTGCATGGTTTGCAAGTGAAAATCCATAACCTCAATGAGAAGTGACTCCAAGTCAACTAGGAGTATGTAAGGTGTTTGCACGTGGCAACTCATTAGGAGATTTTAGAGGTCTTTTAGAGGGCCATATTGACGAGAGAGAAAACAATGCACATCCAATGAGAATCAAGGAAAGGTAACATAGAAAATAGCTAAAATAAATCAAGAAATACAAAAAATATTACTCAAACATGAGGTAACATCCTGTTTTTATGGTATCTATATGTGGACCCGCTCTAGACGAGCTCTGATAGCCATAAAGGTACTAAAAGACGGCTACAAAAATAGTATCATACTTCCATCACACAAAAATCTTTTTCTCCATTAAGGAAGCATTCAAAACTGATCCTCCCTCCATTACAAGCAAGTTCACACTTTCTTCTTCCAATCAAGAAGAACCAAGGATTCTTCTTCTTCTTCTTATTCCCACCCTAAAATCCTAGGGGTTGTTGTACTCTCTCCCCAACTAGCCTCATCATTAGTCTACCAAGGAGCCCAAGCAACAACATCTTCTCTATTTCCAACCCAAACTCAATCACTATAGATAGCCAATGGCAAGAGCAAACAACATGCAAAGGTTCTTGGGTTCTTATGTAGCCAAGAACGAGTAAAAGATCCTCTACAATGAATCTATTTTTTCTGCATGGAAAGCATGAGTGCTATATTTCAAGGTGGATGTTTTAGTTCAACGTGTCTACACTCACTCTAATGTAATTGCAAATAGCGATAATGTCTCGATGGTTAATCACCCACGATGCAATTGTAAGTGCTTTCTTAGCCTTCCTTTTGTAGTCTTCCTTTTATGGCTTTTCTAGCCTCATAATGTTTTTTCTTTTGGAAGATGTAGAATTGTATTTCATTCCCACTAGATTGGTGAAGATTGGTAATTTATGTACTATAAGTTTATTTGTGGAGCTTTTTTGATAGAGGATGGTATGATAAATAGGTGGATGACATTCATGTGAAATTGCACAAGACACTTTGGTGGCCAAGTACATGATAGTACATAGCCACTTCTCATCTCTTTGTGGTACAAGCACTCTCAATTTGATGTAGACTGCTTCAACTTGTGCCTATTGATCAAGAGTTGGCATGCTTTGAGAACAACTCTCATAGATGTGGAGGTGCTGGACAAAGATCTCATCCTTGTGACAATGATCACAATCAGGGAGCAATGCAACCTTCTTCAACTCTAGCATGATGTAGTGGAAGAGACTTGTCATAAAATCTAATATCTAACCAGCCCAAATGATTTTCTCATATTAAACTGATCATTTAGTGTGGGAGAATAAACAGGAACAAGGGTTAGAATATAGACATGTGCTTATGGATATGTCTCAACATGGGGCCAAGGTTAAGGGGGTCCAAATGAGAGATGGTATGTTAAAGAGCAATGCTACCTAATGGAGCTTAAACACCTTAGTGTTAGCTTCATTAAAGACCTCCAAAAGTTAATGTTAACTAACTAAAGTGCCTGAAATGTTTATGGGAACCTTGCCCAAAGCTTGAGGTAATTTCTATGCTTAAAATGACTAAGGTTCTTAAAGTGTTCAATTCAAAGATAAACTATCAAGAGCCATCAATGGTTTCTATGCTTAATTAACTAAGTGCTTGACATATTGAATTCAAACCAAATGGCGTAAGAAGCACAAAGACACATGTTCAAATGATCCTCCACATGTGACCCTCATGATGTGCTTGAATCCTATTGGATAGGTTTTAAAGGGGTCCAATGAGAAATTAGATGCATAAAAATAAATAATTAAGTTCTTTCTCTCAAAGAGTAAAAAGAGGACACATGTCCAAATGATATAATTAAATAAAGAGATTGAGAGAGAGAGAGAGAGAGGTGGACCATGTTAAGTATGGAACCTGATTTACCCTTGTAATTTTCTGTGGTAAAAGCGCACATTTGTAAGGCCCCCATTATGAGGAGAAGCCATCGTGAGTGAAGGAAAATCACTCACCGGAAACCAAAACTTTCACGGACAAGAATCAGGGGCAACTTTAAAGGCCTCGAGGGCGGAGGCGGCCGGAAAGTGGTCGGAAAACAACCGGTCGGTTGGCCGGTGGCCGGTAGTCAATGGCCGATGGCCGGTGGTCGGAAGTCAATGGCCGGTGGCCGGTGGTTGGAAGTCAATGGCCGGTGGCCGAATTCAAAAGCGGACTTGTCTTCTCAAGGGCGGCCACACATGGGCGGATTGGAGGGTCCGATTTGGACTTATTCGCACAAGGGCGGCTACACATGGTTGTCTCTCATAAGAGAGGGCATCCCTTTTGGCCTATAAAAGGAGGCCATTTCTACACACATTTCATAGTGTGAAGTTGATGCAACAAGGTGAGTGTGAGGTGGTGAGAGTGAAGCAAGGCGGGAGCTCCATTAAGGGTATAATCCCTTTGTAAACTACTTCTTGTTTTGAAGTACTAAAGCCATTGAGTGGCTGCTTTCCCGTGGACGTAGCCCACATTGGGTGAACCACGTATATCGTGTGTACTCTCTCTCTCTCTCTACTCTATAATCTCGTGTATATAAATTTGTCTCTCTCCATTAAGTAATCTACTCAATTATCTATTTAGCTACGTCTTATTTCCTAACAACTGGTATCAGAGCAAGGTTTGCTCGCAGCTAAATTATCTCAAGGAAAGGATTCATTGAATTGAGTGGGAGTTATGGCGGAGGAAGGGAAGCTCAAGATTGAGAAGTTCAACGGAAAAAACTACCAACATTGGAAGATGCAGATTGAAGACTATCTCTACCAGAAGGACCTCTATTTGCCACTAGGCGGTCTTGCGAAGAAGCCCGCAACAATGGAAGATGAAGCATGGATTGTCCTTGATCGAAAGGCACTGGGAAAAATCCGGTTAAGCTTGGCGTCAACGGTGGCCTTCAATGTTCCGGAGATGAAGACCACGGAGGACTTGATGAAGTCACTTGACGACTTCTACGAGAAACCATCGGCATCCAATAAGGTATTTCTTATGAAGCGCTTGTTCAATCTAAAGATGGCAGAGAATGGTTCAGTTGCAAAACACCTAAATGACTTTAACACAAACATAAGTCAACTTTGATAAGTGAAAATCAATTTCGATGACGAAGTGCGAGCTCGTCTTATCCTATCATCTCTACCGGATAGTTGGGACAGCCTTGTGATGGCTGTAAGTAATTCTATCTCTGGCACAAATACTCTTAAGTTTCATGATGTTGTGGGTTTTCTCCTAAGCAAAGAAATGCGAAGGAGAAGCACAGGAGAATCATCAAGTGCTGCACTATCAGTGGAAACAAGAGGAAGGCTTAAGGAGAGGTTCAAAAACCAAAAGGGTCGTGATCGCTCAAGGCGGAGCAAGTCACGCACAAAGTCAGTTCTTGAATGTTGGAACTGCGGCAAGAAGGGCCACGTCAAGAAGGATTGCTGGTCCAAGAAGAAGAAGGAGACAGAGTCTCAAGACAACAAGCCAACATCGGAGGCCAATGTGGCAGGTAAAGTAGAGCAAGATTCTCTAATTCTCTCATTAGACAATGTGTCTAATTCCTGGATAGTAGATTCCGGGGCTTCATTCCATGCGACACCACACAAGCAACATTTCCAAGACTACACCAAAGGTAATTTTGGGTATGTATACTTGGGAGATGATGAAGCTTGTGAGATTGTCGGCAAAGGTACAGTTTCTGTCAAAATTGCTAACGGAAATGAATGGAAGCTTAAAGATGTTAGGCATGTTCCTTCTCTTCGCAAAAATTTGATCTCTACAAGACGATTGGACGATGAAGGTCACAACATTGCATTCGGAAACAAACGGTGGAAGATCTCAAAGGGATCTTTGGTGGTTGCCAAGGGTGAAAAAGTCGGTACACTTTACTTGTGTACTGTTAGCACGCAACCTTCAGCTTGTGCAGCAACTACAGAAGTTGACAGTGCGGTGTGGCACTACCGACTTGGGCATATGAGTGCCAAAGGAATGCAAATCCTTCAAACAAAGAAGCTTCTACCAGGTTTGAAAGAAGTGGACTTAGAGTTCTGTGAAGATTGTGTTTATGGTAAACAAAAGAGGGTAAAATTTCAAAAATCAGGAAATGAAAGAAAAAATAAAAAACTTGAGTTGGTTCATTCTGATGTTTGGGGTCCTGCAAGTACACCATCACTTGGTGGCTCATTGTACTATGTAACATTCATAGACGATGCGACTAGAAAAACATGGGTTTATGTCATGAAGAATAAATCCGATGTATTTTCCATATTTCAAAGGTGGAAAGCCTTTGTGGAGAATGAAACAGGTACCAAGGTTAAATGCCTCAGATCCGACAATGGAGGCGAATATTGCAGCCAAGCTTTTGAAAGATTTTGTGCTAGCAATGGCATTCGGAGGCAAAGGACAACCCCAAGGACACCTCAACAAAATGGGATTTCGGAAAGGATGAATAGGACAATCATGGAACGAGCACGAAGCATGCGGCTACATGCAGGCCTACCGCTTGAGCTTTGGGTGGAAGCTGTAAGTACGTCTGTGTACTTAATCAATCGGTCACCCTCAACGACATTGGATGGGGGAGTTCCAGAAGAAGCATGGACAGGTAAACCTGTGAATTATGAATTTCTCAAAGTGTTTGGGTGTGAGGCGTTCATGCACATAGATAGAAGCCTAAGATCAAAGTTAGATGCAAAGTCCAAAAAGTGTTTCTTCATTGGCTATGGAGAAGGAGACTTTGGGTATCGCCTATGGAATCCTGAAGATGGTAAAATCTTAAGGAGTAGGGATGTAATTTTTAACGAACAAAATATGTACAAAGATTACTTGGAAAGAAAACAAACAAAAGAAACAGGTGATGAGTACATGGAGCTTGAGGACGGTGAAGACTCAAGGACTGCAAACGGTGACAATGTGCAACAACGTCAACCAAGTGAGGAGCCTCAACCTATTCCCCGAAGATCTACAAGAGCAAGTAGACCTCCAGAAAGGTTTGTTCCTTCCTTCAACGATCTCTTGATCTCAGATTCTGGAGAGCCGGAATCATATGAAGAAGCTATGCAACATGAATCCAAAGAAGAATGGACGAAGAGCATGCAAGTGGAGATGGACTCACTACATCACAACCAAACATGGGAGTTGGTTGAGTTGCCTAAAGGTAAGCGGGCACTTCAAAACAAATGGGTGTACAAGCTAAAGGAAGAAGAAGGTGGGAAGAAAAGGTACAAGTCTAGGCTTGTGGTAAAAGGTTTTTCTCAAAAGAAAGGTATTGACTTCAATGAAATATTTTCTCCTGTTGTAAAAATGAACTCAATTAGGCTTGTCTTAAGCCTTGTGGCTGCTCATGATCTAAATCTCGAGCAAATGGATGTAAATATGGCATTCCCTCACGGTGACTTAGAGGAGGAAATCTACATGCTTCAACCAAAGGGGTATGAAGTAAAAGGTAAGGAGAAAATGTTTTGCAGATTAAAGAAGAGCTTGTATGGTTTAAAGCAAGCATCAAGACAATGGTACTTGAAGTTTGATCGATGGATGTTGGATCATGGATTCACAAGATGCAACTCGGATCACTGCGTCTACACGGAGAATTTGGGAGATGGGAAATTCATCATCCTAATGTTGTATGTTGATGACATGTTGATTGCAAGTGCTAACATGCAGGACATCAAAGACCTAAAAGAGGAGCTGTCCAAATCTTTTTCAATGAAAGATTTAGGTGCTGCAAAGAGGATACTTGGTATGAAAATATCAAGGGACAGGACGAAGAAGAAAATAAAGCTATCTCAAGAAGATTACATCAAGAAGGTACTAGAAAGGTTTGCAATGCAAAATGCAAAACCAGTTTCTACACCTTTGGCTGGTCATTTTAAACTAACGAAGGATATGTGTCCAAAGACACAAGAGGAGATAGCCTATATGTCTAAAGTTCCATATGCTGCAGCGGTAGGTTCTCTAATGTATGCTATGGTCTGAACAAGGCCAGACATTGCACATGCAGTGGGAGTTGTGAGTAGGTTCATGCACAACCCAGGTAAAGAGCATTGGCAAGCTGTGAAGTGAATACTTAGGTATCTAAAAGGGACAATAACAAATGCTTTGTATTTTGGAGGAACTGATATTTTTCTAGAAGGGTATACTGATGCAGATATGGCAGGTGACAAAGATACTCGAAGGAGCACTACTGGCTATGTGTTCATGGTTGGAGGCACAGCAGTAAGCTGGGCTTCAAAGCTGCAGAAAGTGGTTTCACTTTCTACCATGGAAGCAGAGTATGTAGCAATGAAATTTTGTGGCTTCACAGATTCTTAGAAGAGCTTGGATTCAAACAAGACAATTGTGTCTTATACAGTGATAGCCAAAGCGCTATCCATCTTGCGAAGAACTCAACCTTTCATTCAAGGACAAAGCACATTGAGGTGAGATATCACTTCATACGCACTCTTTTGGAAGAGGGACAACTAAAGCTAGGAAAGGTGCATACAAGTGAAAATACTGCAGACATGTTTACAAAGGTGGTCAACAAGGAGAAGTTGAGCTTTTGCTCATCTTCAATCGGCATTACAAGGATAAGAAGCCAGAATGGAAAGCAGTCATAGGTTTGGTTTGGAGATCAGTCTCCAAGTGGGAGATTGTTAAGTATGGAGCCTGATTTACCCTTGTAATTTTCTGTGGTAAAAGCGCACATTTGTAAGGCCCCCATTATGAGGAGAAGCCATCGTGCGTGAAGAAAAATCACTCACCGGAAACCAAAATTTTCACGGACAAGAATCAGGGGCAACTTTAAAGGCCTCGGGGGCGGAGGCGGTCGGAAAGTGGTCGGAAAACAACCGGTCGGTTGGCCGGTGGCCGGTAGTCAATGGCCGATGGCCGATGGTCGAAAGTCAATGGCCGGTGGCTAGTGGTTGGAAGTCAATGGCCGGTGGCCGAATTCAAAAGCGGATTTGTCTTCTCAAGGGCGGCCACACATGGGCGGATTGGAGGGTCCGATTTGGACTTATTCGCACAAGGGCGGCTACACATGGTTGTCTCTCATAAGAGAGGGCAGTCCTTTTGGCCTATAAAAGGAGGCCATTTCTACACACATTTCATAGTGTGAAGTTGATGCAACAAGGTGAGTGTGAGGTGGTGAGAGTGAAGCAAGGCGGGAGCTCCATTAAGGGTATAATCCCTTTGTAAACTACTTCTTGTTTTGAAGTACTAAAGCCATTGAGTGGCTGCTTTCCCGTGGACGTAGCCCACATTGGGTGAACCACGTATATCGTGTGTACTCTCTCTCTCTCTCTCTACTCTATAATCTCGTGTATATAAATCTGTCTCTCTCCATTAAGTAATCTACTCAATTATCTATTTAGCTACGTCTTATTTCCTAACAGACCAAGCATATAAGGGGGGTATACTCTCCCACACACACACACACACACACATTATCTCATCTTGTGGAGTCCAAAGTGCAAGAGCTCCATCTCCTTCTCCAAGCTTGTTGAGAAGTGGAGAGCCTACACCAACACTCTTGGCTATGGATTGAAAATCCAACCAAGGGCCATGCTTCAATGCTTAAGCTTGCCATATTCCTCATCTTCATTACTATGCTATGCTAAGCAAGAAGAGTTCTGATAAGCGAGGAACTATTTCTTTCTCCTATGGATGATTCTTCTTCCTCTTCCCTACCCTCATTCCTCGCTAGCTCTCTCCACCTTCAAAGGTGATTGAGGCCTTGGGACTGAGGCTTAGGATAGTTCATTATTTTTGCAAAGTTTATGGTATGCTTGTGATGCATGAAGCTTTCCATATTCATTGCATCACCTAGGTCACAAGGAACACAAGGATTGTATTGTATCAAGTCTCTCTTGATGGGAGAATCTATAATACAAACGCCTTTTGGAGGGGGGACTGACTCCAAGTAAATCCCTTCCTCAACTATTTTCATGTGTTCTAATACTCTCTCTCTTTTCATGTCAAGTTAACTAAGTACTATGTTTATGTTTCTACCATCAATTAAGTTCACCCTCTATGTTCTCAAAGTAATCTCACAAAAATGCTCACTTGAAGTCTCTTAATTCCGCTATTCTCAAAGTTCATAGGCCATTTCCATTACATTAGTATCAGAGCATTTGGTTTCTCTTTTCTTTCTTAAGAACAGAGGTCTTTAATTAGCCTATTAATGGTTGATTTTGTTAATTATATTAGGGTTAGTGGGACTGGGATCTATTATCAATTTTGTTGAGCCCACTATGTGGGATATGGTGCACACCTCGGGGCTTTGGTCTTAATAATGGGGTCTTTTTAAACTTGCCTATGGCTTTACCATTATTGAGCCATAAAAAGTTTGAAAGGAGCTATCCCTTGACAATTTTGCTATGCTAGACCCACCCTACTACTTAAGTGCTTATTTTCATAGGCTAAGAGGAGTAGAAACTAAGGTATTGAATTGTCAAATAATACACTAAGTAAACACATAAGTATAATTAGCAGGGCTGACAATAACCAAGAGAGTAGAATGGACCTTGATAACTTTGATTTTTCACATGAAGGCGCTAATCATGATGCCACCATGTTTATCAGTTATCTTGTTACTGAGTTGCATCAAGCTATGGGCAACCCTACTTTGCAAGTCGAAGTTACTGTTGGAGCCCCATTGGTCCAACTGTTGTAATGAGCCCATATTGTAAAGCATATCAAATTCCCATTTTATGTCAAAGACGTCTTATCATTTTGATCCATTCGTCTGGGTTATGTAAAGATTAATCAGTTAGTTAGGACTCAGATTTTTTCCCCCTTTGTAATCATGAGAAAGAGAACCCCATGTACATTTTTGAGCTAAGGTGACTAAAGTATAAAAGTCACCTTAGAACCATTTTTGAATAACATTTGAATATTAATCCTCGGTCGTATGAGTCTGAGAGAGAGAGAGAGAGAGAGAGAGAGAGAGAGAGAGAGAGAGAGAGAGAGAGAGAGAGAGAGAGAGTGAGTGTGTCTTATCCTCTTCGCTACGCGCTTCTCCCTCACCAGATTCACAACGTGACCACACCATCACGCCACGCATTCACCGTTTTGAGTTGATCGCGATCGATTCTTCCTCGAGCTTGTTTTGCTTGTAAGTAGCACAAACGGTGTTTGTTTTCAATAATTAAGTCCTTTATGGAATGAGAAAGAGATTAGCTACACATAGATACTCATAAACTTAAGTTTTGTCCACTTTTGGATTATGACCTGTCAGTCTATCGCGACTGTATTCGAGATAACTAGGGTTCAAATCTCGTGAGATTAGACTTATAGGTAAGTATATCCTAGTGAGAGGATGGTGTTGAGGTGGTCCGGGGCGGGCAACAAGAGAGGCGACCTCTAAACACCCCTCAAGGCTCCCGTGCTGCTCAATTGGGGCTGGGGCAACCACAAGCACAACAAAACAGCAAATCCACAGCCAAACCCAAACAAGATAGGGGCACCACCTAGTTATGGTATGTGAACTAGGACGCAAGAGAGATTTTGGCACAACCAAGAAGATGCACCACACAACACACACAAGCAACCTCACACCAAGACACACACAAAATGGACCAGAGAGAGCTAGAGCAAAGGGAAGGGAGAGAGGAAAGGATCTTGCGTAATACCTTATTTGTGACTTGCAAATGGAGATGGTTCGTTATGATGCTATCGTAGAACTTGTACAAAACTCACTCAATGCTTAGTGATTTCTAAACATTTCCAAAACACACACACACTGTCTTAGGGTGTGGGAGACCTCTCACCACAATACCCTCTTACAATGGACAAAAAACTGGCAATGGAAAACACACTAAAACACTTTCTAAAATCAAGATCAACCGATAAAAACCCAAAATACAAAAGTCACCTTGAATTCACCAAACCGTATTTCACAAATGGAAGGACGAAGATTGAACGTCGAATCACGCCTTTGATGAACCAACCCTCAATTTATTGATGATGAAGGAGCATATACAATAGTGGTTTTGAGACTTGTGGAACTCACGCTCTCTCACTTGCAATGTGTAGCTTGAAGGCTTCTCTCACACCAAGAGTGAAGCTCACAAGTGGTTGCTACACCTAAGCCTCTCCTCACGCATAGAGTGTTGGGGTGCTATGTGAGATGTTGGAGGTTGTTTTACAAGAAGGAAAGGGGCCTATTTATAGGTTGGAGACCCCTCATTAAGATTATTGGAAATCCTAATTTACAAGCTAACAAATCATTGTGGGCCTTCTTTGTCTTCTTGAGTCATGGGTGTGGGCTCAAAAGAGAGCATTATTGATGGTAGATAAGGTGAAAGTAAGTAAGGAGAGAGAGAGAGAGAGAGAGAGAGAGAGAGAGTTACTATACACATGTCTTGAGGCGAGGTGTCTTTTATGGTTAGGTCAATGGCTATTTTGTGTTAGTATGTTAGTGGTTAGTAATCACTAGAAAGTTAATGTTACATTTACAATGGGTAGAATGAGGTGGATGGTTGAATGAAGTGAGCAAATCCTAGTGATGGTGAAGCTTGAAGATGTTTTGGACTTACTTGTGTAGGTTCTCAAAATGACTATCGATCTTCTTCTTCGTCTTCTCTTCTTTACGCCACCGCCGCCAAGGTTGATTATCGTGATGAAAATGGTAATTTCGTTGATGAGATCTCTTGATTTGCAGAGGTTAATCCTGGTACACATGCTGAATTTATGTATATATATAAGGGTTAAGATGGAATTGTACTTTGGAGATAATAGAGAGAGGCATAGAGATGGTGTATATACATGGAGAGCTCATATGAGAGCTATGGGAGTAAGTGGGGAGGTTAATGGTGAAGAAGGTGAGAGAAACCATTGAAGGTGCAGGTTTGAGTGAGGGATTGAGAGAAATGTGTGTGTGTGTGTGTGTGTGTGTGTAGAAGTGTGGAAAGAGGTGAGAGAAGACTATGGGCTACTTGTGAGAAAAGTGGGCAGACTGGGGTCCACTTAAAAAATCATATCTCACTGCTGGTAGCTCCAAAAATCATAAAAACATTTGAGGTGATTATTCAAAGCGTGGGCTACATTTTCTCTATTGACCACCGCTCCAAATTCGGAGTGGAGATGGATATTAAAAATCCCACCAAAAGATCTGTTTTTTCTTCACAAAAAGTCTTCAGTGGCCCCCTCCTTTGTTGAATTTGTACAATGCATCCAAGAGTGAGCCCCTCCTTTGTCATATCATAATACAAAGCATCCAAGTTTCCCTTGACACATGCATGGAGGAGGATTATTGGTGAATAAAGAAATATATACATGGTGGGACTAGTGTATGGACTATTCATGGACTTTAGCTCAATGAGAACATGGTGTTAGAATAATGAGTAAAAATAATAATAAAAATATGGAGGAGTTATGGATATGGAAAGATATTGGAATCATATGATATGGTCCCTCTTTGAATTATTTTGGGTGAAAGAGGAAAAGGTATGCAATAAATAATATAATAAACGTGACCAATGAGTAGAAATCAATTTTTTGTTTTCACGAGGGTGAGGGTGAAAATGTGGGAGTGATTTGTATAAAGGAAAAATATAAGGTTAGAGTATGTACATATTGGCAAAAAATATACTTATGGTGTAAGAGGATGAAAGAAGGCATACACAGGTTTAATAAAACACACACCTAAGTATAAATATTTAAATAAAATACCAAAATAATTATAAAAATCTCTATATTTAGGCCATATATATAATGAAATATTTACACACAAATGGGCCATAATATATTTTAATTTTTTTATTTTTTTGACTCAACTAGCGCAGTGACTAGCTAGCTGAGGATTTTAAGAAGATATGGGAAAAGCCCCCTAACTCACACACGCCTATTTACAGTGAAATGGTAGGGATAGCCATAGTGTTTGGGTGAATTTGGTAGGGTGAGGTAGCTTACTATGGTAATTATGGAAAGCCAAAAAACGGCTATCATTAGCCCCCCCCTTAGATAATGGTACATTCATGTACCATTTATCCGATCATACAACATGTAGATTGTGTAACGTCTGTCTTTGTCTGCTCTCATCTTTGAAGAACCTTTGTTGTATGATTAAAAAACCTTGTCTGATATGAAAGGTTCTCGAGCCAATAGCATGATGAAATGAAGTGACGGAGTAAACCTCCTCCATCGAGAAAGTTTCCATAAGCACCCCCCAGGATCAAAGATCTTGAAATATCTTTCCCAAAGCGAGATGTATGGTATGGAATCACTTACTGATTTTGATTGAAGAAACTTGTAGATTTTACTGTTGTCCATCATTGCATCTATCACTATGAATGTGATATAAAAGATTGGTTGCTCTTCCTCTTGTGTAAAGTTGATGTATCTGCTACGATCTTCAAGAGCTTGTATGAGCAAATTCCTGAACTGTAGCTCATAAAATTCATTCAACCTGGGTAGGCTCATCAAGTCAAAAATTCTATGACCTTCATGATTTAGGAAATCTTGATCCATGCTTCCAACTTCTATTGGAAGACATTGCAAATAGTTTACCACATAAGTAGATAATAGATGAAGGTTTCTATAGCTTCCAACACATTGGAAGAGAACTGATTTTGGTACTGATTGATGAAATATCCACGTGTAGTAATCAACAAGTTTTTCATCTATGATGAAGACCAGAAGCATCAGAATGTACGAACTCCATACACCAAAGAACCAAATGAAGAAGGTTTGGAAACATCCGTTCATCACCAAGTATTCATGTCCTCTTCCACTTAAGAAGGTATGGTGCCCCCGATGAAAGGTATATGTGAAGAGGGGAGAAGTTGACTTTGAAGAGGTGAAACCCAATGTGAAGATGATTGGGGCTTCAAAAGCTTGGATTTTCTTGCTAAGAGATTGTCCCATGAATGAAGAGCCACCCACTAAAACACCATTGGAGAGAATGATACCCTTCTGACAATTTCCTTTTATGATTTTATTTTTTACTACTCTCCCATGTTCTTCATTCCCTTCTAAGCCCCCCCTTTGGCAAGGTTTTAACTCCTCACATTGTACCACCTCAAAGGTTGATGGATTACTGTTTGATTTTGTGAAAACTTTGGCTTCTTGCATGATAGGTTCCTCCATGCTTAATATACATGGGTCATATCGATGTTTTTCAACATCCTCAAACACTTCTTGAAGATTATCCTCACATGGATTCAACTCACACTCTTCTGCTTTGTTTTGGAGTTGGCATTCCATGTACACAATCATCTCTTTATGATCAATGTGGTCTATGATCTCTCCACCTATGATTTCATCTTCCTCTTCACTCTCTTCTTTTAGGAAAGATAAACTCTTAGAACATTCCATAAGATCAAGGTTACCTTCAAGGTCTTCATTCTCCATAGAGTCATGTTGCACAAAAGCTTCGTCTGCTCGGACTAGAATTTGATCCTCTGCCAAAAGGTTGGATGTATCCATTATTGAATCATCAATGCCATTTGAGAAATCTTGTGTCGATTTTTGCATGCTTGTGATAAAGGTAGAAGAAAGAGATTCCACATTTGAATCTTGGCCACACACTTTAGCACTTGAATAATCAGTTGGCCTGTAAGTAACTTCTTCAACATTTGTCGGAGTAGAAGGAGACAAGTATGGCAAAGGAGATGACTCCTTGATAGAAACACTTTCATGATGGTTGGTTCTTCCAGCATGATGGAAACCATTTTTGATGTAGAAGTACTTGTGAAACTTCCTTCGGGCAATAGTGACCGCTTCTTCAAAGGTAGAGGGTCCACTACAAGTAACCTTAGTCTTTAGGAAAGGAGACAAACCCGAAATAAATTGATCCATTTTTACATAATCTGGAAATGTAGAACTAAATCCACATCCTTCCCATTGACGAGAAAAAATATCCTCATAAGCATAGTAGTCTTCACCATGTTGTTGAAGTCTCCCTAGTGAAGCCCATGCTTTCTCCGTTGTTGGAAATTTAGAGAATCTGGCCTTCAAAGCTTTGGAAATTTGGGTATATCCATCTTCAATCAGAGAAGACATACTCCAAAACCATTGCTCAGCGTTGCCTCTAAGGCATAGCAATAGAAAATCCCCTTTTTCAATGTCATCCCTTTTACCAAGGATATGACAAACCATTCTAAAATCAACAAGAAAATCATCAACATCTTCTTCTGGATTTCCAAAGAAGATTGGGATATCATCAAAGATATAGCGTGTCATAGTCTCTCAATGCTAGAACCACACAAAGATTAGTTCCAAACAATCATCAACGAACTACACAAAGTTTTGAAAGGTCTTTCAACATAAATTCTAGATTTTTATGTGAAAATGTTTTTTTCCTTTCTTATGTTATGCATAATCCGAACCATATTCTAGATCAATTTTTGTTTCCTTGAAATTAAACTCGGTCATACATGTTTTCATGATTCATAAAATCTACTTGATTATGCTGAAATTCAAGCATTCATGGAATACAACAACACTAAGCACACAATCGGTCCTCCGTGGGGGCACCAAAATTGAGGCGGTCCGGGGCGGGCAACAAGAGAGGCGACCTCTAAACACCCCTCAAGGCTCCCGTGCTGCTCAATTGGGGTTGGGACAACCACAAGCACAACAAAACAGCAAACCCACAGCCAAACCCAAACAAGATAGGGGCACCACCTAGATATGGTATGCGAACTAGGACGCAAGAGAGATTTTGGCACAACCAAGAAGATGCACCACACAACACACACAAGCAACCTCACACCAAGACACACACAAAATGGACCAGAGAGAGCTAGAGCAAAGGGAAGAGAGAGAGGAAAGGATCTTGCGTAATACCTTATTTGTGACTTGCAAATGGAGATGGTTCGTTATGATACTATCGTAGAACTTGTACAAAACTCACTCATGGCTTAGTGATTTCTAAACATTTCCAAAACACACACACACTGTCTTAGGGTGTGGGAGACCTCTCACCACAATACCCTCTTACAATGGAAAAAAAACTGGCAATGGAAAACACACTAAAACACTTTCTAAAATCAAGATCAACCGATAAAAACCCAAAATACAAAAGTCACCTTGAATTCACCAAACCGTATTTCACAAATGGAAGGACGAAGATTGAACGTTGAATCACGCCTTTGATGTACCAAACCTCAATTTATTGATGATGAAGGAGAATATACAATAGTGGTTATGAGACTTGTAGAACTCACGCTCTCTCACACCAAGAGTGAAGCTCACAAGTGGTTGCTACACCTAAGTCTCTCCTCACGCATAGAGTGTTGGGGTGCTATGTGAGATGTTGGAGGTTGTTTTACAAGAAGGAAAGGGTCCTATTTATAGGTTGGAGACCCCTCATTAAGATTATTGGAAATCCTAATTTACAAGCTAACAAATCAGGATTATGATTTTTTTGAATATCAAAACATTGTGGGCCTTCTTTGTCTTCTTGAGTCATGGGTGTGGGCTCAAAAGAGAGCATTATTGATGGTAGATAAGGTGAAAGTAAGTAAGGAGAGAGAGAGAGAGAGAGAGAGAGAGAGAGAGAGAGAGAGAGTTACTATACACATGTCTTGAGGTGAGGTGTCTTTTATGGTTAGGTCAATGGCTATTTTGTGTTAGTATGTTAGTGGTTAGTAATCACTAGAAAGTTGATGTTACAATTACAATGGGTAGAATGATGTGGATGGTTGAATGAAGTGAGCAAATCCTGGTGATGGTGAAGCTTGAAGATGTTTTGGACTTACTTGTGTAGGTTCTCAAAATGACTATCGATCTTCTTCTTTGTCTTCTCTTCTTTACGCCACCGCCGCCAAGGTTGATTATCGTGATGAAAATGGTAATTTTGTTGATGAGATCTCTTGATTTGAAGAGGTTAATCATGGTACACATGCTGAATTTATGTATATATATAAGGGTTAAGATGGAATTGTACTTTGGAGCTAATAGAGAGAGGCATAGAGATGGTGTATGTACATGGAGAGCTCATATGAGAGCTATGGGAGTAAGTGGGGAGGTTAATGGTGAAGAAGGTGAGAGAAACCATTGAAGGTGCAGGTTTGAGTGAGGGATTGAGAGAAATGTGTGTGTGTGTGTGTGTGTGTGTGTGTGTGTAGAAGTGTGGAAAGAGGTGAGAGAAGACTATGGGCTACTTGTGAGAAAAGTGGGCAGACTGGGGTCCACTTAAAAAATCATATCTCACTGCTGGTAGCTCCAAAAATCATAAAAACATTTGAGGTGATTATTCAAAGCGTGGGCTACAGTTTCTCTATTGACCACCGCTCCAAATTCGGAGTGGAGATGGATATTAAAAATCCCACCAAAAGACCTGTTTTTTCTTCACAAAAAGTCTTCAGTGGCCCCCTCCTTTGTTGAATTTGTACAATGCATCCAAGAGTGAGCCCCTCCTTTGTCATATCATAATACAAAGCATCCAAGTTGCCCTTGACACATGCATGGAGGAGGATTATTGGTGAATAAAGAAATATATACATGGTGGGACTAGTGTATGGACTATTCATGGACTTTAGCTCAATGAGCACATGGTGTTAGAATAATGAGTAAAAATAATAATAAAAATATGGAGCAGTTATGGATATGGAAAGATATTGGAATCATATGATATGGTCCCTCTTTGAATTATTTTGGGTGAAAGAGGAAAAGGTATGCAAGTAAATAATATAATAAACGTGACCAATGAGTAGAAATCAATTTTTTGTTTTCACGAGGGTGAGGGTAAAAATGTGGGAGTGATTTGTATAAAGGAAAAATATAAGGTTAGAGTATGTACATATTGGCAAAAAATATACTTATGGTGTAAGAGGATGAAAGAAGGCATCGACAGGTTTAATAAAACACACACCTAAGTATAAATATTTAAATAAAATACCAAAATAATTATTAAAATCTCTATATTTAGGCCATATATATAATGCAATATTTACACACAAATGGGCCATAATATTTTTTATTTTTTTTATTTTTTTTATTTTTTTGACTCAACTAGCCCAGTGACTAGCTAGCTGAGGATTTTAAGAAGATATGGGAAAAGCCCCCTAACTCACACACGCCTATTTACAGTGAAATGGTAGGGATAGCCATAGTGTTTGGGTGAATTTGGTAGGGTGAGGTAGCTTACTATGGCAATTATGGAAACCCGAAAAACGGCTATCAGTGCCTAGTAAGTTTGATGCGATTCCGAGTTCATTGTACGTGTAAACTGTGTTGTGAGCGTTAACGGATAGAGTGGGTTGCATTCTACCAGGGTTAGTGATTGATGCATCATAAAAGTGCGTATGTGTAGATTGGTCTCAGCGTGACAAGCTAACGAGATTTCCTACGTGCACCTACGATGTCGAGAAATTTGCGATCTTGCCAGGAAAGCACCGGGCTTATGGCTGTGAGAGTTTGTGAGAGAACTCAACAAAAACTATATGAAGGAGTTAAACCATAGATGCCATGAAGACTAGGGTTTGGAAAGAAGTGCAATCAAAGAAGACTCACCCTTTCTCTCTTGCACTCACACACACACAAAGAAAGAACGCAAAAGAGAATGTCAAAACAATACGAAGATGAAAACATCAAGGCTATGGTCATATCATATCATGGGTAATATGAAAGGGTTAATGGATGAGTTAATGGCATTCAATCTTGGCTGACCAAATAGGCTACAAATTGTTCTTTGGAATTGTAGTTTTGTGCTTACCATAATATATATATTTTGTCTAGTGATTGGGATTAATTGTGTGTACAAATCCTGTTGGTTCATAGCAAGATAACTACGCTTACATCAAAAGAAAAATTATAGTCTATGAGAGGTAGTATGATGGGATCCGGTGATAGAAGTATTTCATTGAGCCTTTCAGGGCCGAAGAGAAACACTATACGTTGTTGAAAGTGTATTTTACGGCTAATCCATACGTTAATTCTAATAGATCGTACAGAGTGAAAGCGATAGAAATGATCATCATGTGGGTTATTCATCTAGGATAGTATGTGAGAAATGTAGATATGAGAGATGTGAAGAGATGAGAAGTTTCCCTCCCAAGCCCTATTCTTGCCCGTAAGCAATAAGGATACTGCGGGGAGAGATGTACCTGTAGCAAAGAGAACCTAGAGAGGATGAATGAATGAGAGAGATAGGTTTGGTTAAGGAGATGAGATTATATACATATATATATGTTGGATTAGAGATGAAAATGAAAACAACAAGAAATCAAGAAAACATCAATGTAGAACACATCTTACTTGAAACCCTTCGGCACCATTATTGATGGAGAGAGAAGAAGAGTGGATAATTCCACTTTGATTGATACGCCAAGTACAACACCTTCTTTGATTAGAGTTGATCCTCCAAGGATGGCGTACAAGAATGGCTAGTTTTCCTCTAGGAGAAAGTGTAGGCTTGGGCTTATGTTAATGGGGCTAAGTACAATTAGGCATTACTACTCACTCCCTCAAGAATTCCTCTCATCAATGGCTTGAATGATAGAGTTCCTTCCAAGGAAGAAGAGGCCCCCTTTTATAGGTGAAGGGAACCCACAAGGGTTTACACAAGAAGAGAGGAGCCAGTGTGAACAGGAATTGGAAAAGTTGGAAATGAGCTGTCCCTGCATGATGTGGGCAGACTGGGGTCCAGTATTTTGATCATATCTCCTCAACCGTAGCTCCAAATAAAAAAGTAAAAATATGGGCAGAAACTTCAGCTCATTAGCTACGAGTTTCATTTAAAATCATTTTCCAATTCAGATTGGAACCTTGTGTAAAAAATTCATCAAAATAGGGTCCATTTATGGCAGCAAAAGTCTTCATGTGGTCTCCTTAGCCTTGACTTTCATTTAATTCCAAAGGACACCTCATGCCATATGAAAGCATGACATTGCTCCTTGACAAAGTTTTGTAATCATGCTTGCAATAATGCATTAAAATAAGTGTATCTTTGAAATCATGCCACCTAGTGTCCCACTAGGATTTGATTCTCTCCTAGTAGCTATTTAAAAAGAAATATAAGAAAAGTATAAAAAATACATAGAATATATATATATTGGAGTTTACCCTAGATATAGGATCTAGCTAGGGTGTGAGATGATAATGAAATAGTAGAAAGAAAGAATCAATGCTTTTTGCCTCAAGTTAAAGAGGTGGAGCTATTGACACTTTTCCCATAGTATTTTTTTGATGGTAAAGTAAGAATACATTACCCTCGAGATAAATAATAAGATGAGATAGAAAGCTTATTTTTATACTTACATATGCATATGTACATTATAGGAAATATAATTGTATATCTAAAAAGTTACAAGATAACTCTTGTAGCATGTGTTCCCACTATGTACATGTCACAGCACGACAACGGGTTAGTCGTGTCATCGGATGATAAGTATGTTGTCTGTGTCGTGCTCATGAGTATGAACAGGGGAGTAGTTTTGCCCTAAAACATTGGCGTCGTTGCCGGGGACACAAGACCTTAAGTAGGGAGATCTACATCACTCGTGTGATGGTTAGCTTACTTTAGTTTTGACTAGAGAGAGCTTAAACTCTTAAAACAAGATCCAGGATAGAGTATCCTGAGGTCTAGTGGATAGCCAGGAAGCCCGTGTCTTGCCGAGGGTCTGCGATTAGTTAGATTTAGTTAAGTAGGATAATGTGGAGTTATGGTTTTTGGTTTTGAGTGCTTGTTATACTTGTGAAGAAATAGAGTAGAAAAACGTTGTAAAACCGCAAAAAACAAACAAAAAGAAGAAACAATAAGGTTGTTTGCTTGCCTTGAAAGCAAAACCCACCCCATATACCCTTGAAAGGGGTGAAAAGAGTCGACATTGAAATTTATGATCCAACACTCGAGAAAACATAAAAACTGCGACCTAAACCAACAAAAAAAGAAACATGTGATTGTCATAAGGAAACACTAAGTGAACCTAAAGAGGCCAAGAAGAGATATAACCATTAGCCAAGGGTAAACTGACTATGTCATGAGGTATGAATGATGTTCACAAGTTTAAGATGAAGTGTCATCAAATTTGCATCACTTCAAGTGCAATGGAGTTGTGAATTGTCAGAGAAAAGTGAAATTTGTGAAGTGCTTGAGTTTGAGGTCAAAATAAGTCCAAACTTCATAAAACTTGGGGGATAGACTTATATGGGTACAGGGAACAAGACTATGCAAAAATAGATAGAAAATTAAGTCCCCATTGCTCTCTGCCTGGTCTATCGCGATAGACTAATGAAGGTGGTGTTGACTAGCAACAAGCAAGAAACCCTTATACCACAAGCTTAACACATCAATACAAGGGTACTCACAAAAATTGAGTGAATTTGAACAACAATTTTGACCCCAAAACTTCAAAACTGGTGTTTAGAGTCTGAATTCAGAGACAAGGGCAAGAAGCCTTTGACCAAATGTCCAAACAGTGCCAAAATTGGTCAATGCACTACACAAGGGGAGGCTGAACCAACTGTGGTGAAAACTTGAGAAAAATGCTAAAATTGGAGAAAGTGCCCAGTCTATCGCGATAGACCAAGGAAATTGCTGCTAGGGAACTTTTCTTTCACATTTTCCCTAGGGAGAGATTTATCAAGGCCTAAATAGCAGACACACCAAAATTCAAGGCATTTAGATCACTAAAGGTCAATCTGAGAGTCAGATAGAGAATCAAGCTCTGACTGAAATACTAAAAGGGGACCAAAACCCAACCCAAGTGTCCAAATTTCATAAAACCTGAGGGATAGGCTATAGAAGGTAACTGGAACTCGAGGGTAAAGTCACAATTTTGAATTCACTTGTGCCAGAGCACTTTCTAAAATCAAAATGCTAAAATTGGAGAAAGTGCCCAGTCTATCGCGATAGACCAAGGAAATTGCTGCTAGGGAACTTTTCTTTCACATTTTCCCTAGGGAGAGATTTATCAAGGCCTAAATAGCAGACACACCAAAATTCAAGGCATTTAGATCACTAAAGGTCAATCTGAGAGTCAGATAGAGAATCAAGCTTTGAATGAAATACTAAAAGGGGACCAAAACCCAACCCAAGTGTCCAAATTTCATAAAACCTGAGGGATAGGCTATAGAAGGTAACTGGAACTCGAGGGTAAAGTCACAATTTTGAATTCACTTGTGCCAGAGCAAACTGTCAGTCTATCACGATAGACTAAGAAAGTAGTGAATCAGACACTTTTTACAATTTGTGACTATACTGCTAGGACATACTCTCTATATAGATCCCATCCATCATTTCATATTTGAAATTGGACCACCAAAAGACTGACTAAGGGGTTGCTGTATATACTGAGGCGGTCCGGGGCGGGCAACAAGAGAGGCGACCTCTAAACACCCCTCAAGGCTCCCGTGCTGCTCAATTGGGGCTGGGACAACCACAAGCACAACAAAACAACAAACCCACAGCCAAACCCAAACAAGATAGGGGAACCACCTAGTTATGGTATGCGAACTAGGACGCAAGAGAGATTTTGGCACAACCAAGAAGATGCACCACACAACACACACAAGCAACCTCACACCAAGACACACATGAAATGGACCAAAGAGAGCTAGAGCAAGGGGAAGAGAGAGAGGAAAGGATCTTGCGTAATACCTTATTTGTGACTTGCAAATGGAGATGGTTCGTTATGATGCTATCGTAGAACTTGTACAAAACTCACTCAATGCTTAGTGATGCCAAAACACACACACACACACTGTCTTAGGGTGTGGGAGACCTCTCACCACAATACCCTCTTACAATGGACAAAAAACTGGCAATGAAAAACACACTAAAACACTTTCTAAAATCAAGATCAACCGATAAAACTCAAAATACACAAGTCACCTTGAATTCACCAAACCGTATTGCACAAATGGAAGGATGAAGATTTGAACGTCGAATCACGCCTTTGATGCACCAAACCTCAATTTATTGATGATGAAGGAGCATATACAATAGTGGTTTTGAGATTTGTGAAACTCATGCTCTCTCACTTGCAATGTGTAGCTTGAAGGCTTCTCTCACACCAAGAGTGAAGCTCACAAGTGGTTGCTACACCTAAGTGTCTCCTCACGTGTAGAGTGTTGGGGTGCTATGTGAAATGTTGGAGGTTGTTTTACAAGAAGGAAAGGGGCCTATTTATAGGTTGGAGGCCCCTCATTAAGATTATTGTAAATCCTAATTTACAAGCTAACAAATCAGGATTATGATTTTTTTGAATATCAAAACATTGCGGGCCTTCTTTGTCTGCTTGAGTCATGGGTGTGGGCTCAAAAGAGAGCATTATTGATGGTAGATAAGGTGAAAGTAAGTAAGGAGAGAGAGAGAGAGAGAGAGAGAGAGAGAGAGAGAGAGAGAGAGAGTTACTTTGTACATGTCTTGAGGTGAGGTGTCTTTTATGGTTAGGTCAATGTTATTTTGTGTTAGTATGTTAGTCGTTAGTAATCACTAGAAAGTTAATGTTACATTTACAATGGGTAGAGTGAGTTTATTTGATGAAGGAAGAGGGGTGAATAAAAAAAGAATCATTGAGATGGTGAAGCTTTGAAGAATCTTGAACTCACCCTTGTGTAGATTGTGGAAAAATGACCGCTGGTCTTCTTCTTCTTCTTCGCTTCTTTACGCCGCCGCCACGGTTGACCACCACGATGAAAAGAGGATTTGTTGATAAAAAATCCTCAATTTGCAGAAGTTATCATGGTTAAGATGTTGAATTTTAGATATTTTTAGGAGAGGTAAATGAAATTGTAACATAGAAGCAATAGAGAGAGACATGGAGAGGGTGTATGTATGTAGAGGTTCATAAAAGAACTATAGGGATGAGAGAGAAGGGTAATGGTGAAGAGGGTGGGAGAAGCCATGGAAATTGCAGGTTTGAGTGAGGGAAGGAGAGGGAGGGATGTGTAAGAGTGAGTAGGTGTGTGGAAGGGTGAGAGAAGACTAAAAGCTACTTGTGAGAAAAGTGGGCAGATTGGGGTCCACTCAAAAACTCATAGCTCACCGCTGGTAGCTCCAAAAATCATGAAAAAATTTGAGGTGATTACTCAAAGCGTGGGCTACATTTTCTCTATTGACCACTACTCCAAATTCAGAGTGGAGATAGGTGCCAAAATTCTCACCAAAAAGCCTGTTTTTTATGCCTGCAAAAGTCTTTTAGTGACCCCCTCCTTTGTTGAATTTGTACAATGCATCCAAGAGTGAGCCCCTCCTTTGTCATATTATAATACAAAGCATCCAAGTAGCCCTTGACCCATGCATGGAGGAGGATTATTGGTGAATAAAGAAATATATACATGGTGGGACTAGTGTATGGACTATTCATGGACTTTAGCTCAATGAGCACATGGTGTTAGAATAATGAGTAAAAATAATAATAAAAATATGGAGCAGTTATGGATATGGAAAGATATTGAAATCATATGATACGGTCGCTCCTTGAATTATTTTGGGTGAAAGAGGAAAAGGTATGCAAGTAAATAATATAATAAAAGTAACCAATGAGTAGAAATTAATTTTTTGTTTTCACGAGGGTGAGGGTGAAAATGTGGGAGTGATTTGTATAAAGGAAAAATATGAGGTTAGAGTATGTACAATATTGGCAAAAAATATAATTATGGTGTAAGAGAATGAAAGAAGGTGTACATAGGTTTAATAAAACACACACGTAAGTAGAATATTTAAATAAAATACCAAAATAATTATAAAAAATCCCTATATTTAGGCCATATATACAATGAAATATTTACACACAAAGAGGCCATAATATACTTTTATTTTTTTTATTTTTTTATTTTTTTGGCTCAACTAGCCCAGTGACTAGCTAGCTGAGGGTTTTTAAGAAGATATGGGAAAAACCCCCTAACTCACACACGCTTATGTACAGTGAAATGGTAGGGATAGCCATAGCGTTTGGGTGAATTTGGTAGGGTGGAGTAACTTACTATGGCAATTATGGAGAGCCGAAAAATGGCTATCATTAGCCCTCCCCCAGGATGATGGTATATTCATGTACCATCATAAAGCATCTTTTCCAAAGAGAGTACTTTAGAGTCCTTGACAAGATCTTCATTGTTTGGCCCCTCGGCATTTTGACTGGAGTTACATTGGTGCTTCATGTAACAATACTTACATGAGACAGCAGCCTTTGGACAGATCTTTGGTAGGTCCTTTGGTAGAAGGCGACTCAAATAGGGCTTCAAGCGATACCCGTTTACCTTCCTGGAGTGCTCTTTACCATTCAAGTCCATAAGCTGATAGTAATTAGGATTGAAAGCCTTCTTGACTATGTATGGCCCTTGCCATCTAGTTTCAAACTTGGCATCAAAACGATTGTCAAGTCGATTGTCATACCTTAGCACAAGCTCTCCTTCCTTGATTCCTTTGTCCTTCAGTTTCTTGTCGTGCGTTTCTTTCGCTTGTGTGGCTTTCCTCTTGTAGCACTCATATGCTGCTTCTCTTTTCCACTCAAGCTCCACTAACATAAGAAGTCGATACATCCATACCTCTTGATCATCTTGTGCTCCTTTTCCATGAAGTCGCATTGTTGGAATGTTGAGCTCGATAGGCTGCAAAGCCTCTTGACCATAGACCAAGTGAAATGGTGTGAACTCCGTGGCTTCCCTATATGTGGTTCGATATGTCCACAAGGCACCATCCAAGAAGTCATCCCATAATTTTGTCTTGTTTTGCACCATCTTTCTAATGATTCCTGCAATGACACCATTAGCCTTCTCCACCAAACCATTTGACTGTGGGTAGTATGGTGTGCTATGACGACGTAGAATGTGAAGCTCTTCACAAACTTCTGTGAGCAAGCCCTTCCTAAACCTTGGACCATTATCAGAAATAATCTCCAAAGGTGTGCCAAATCTGCAACAAATGTGATTGTACACAAACTTGCTAACTGTCCTCTCATTCACTCTTGCCACACTTTGAGCTTCCACCCACCTAGTCATATAGTCTACAGCCACTAGAATGTAGAGTTTGCCATTTTTTGTCCTAGGCAGAGGACCCATAGCATCAATGCCCCACTTTTCAAAGGGTCCATTTGCAAGAACTATTTGCCTCAGGCCATGCACCAACCTTCTATTTCCATTTATCTGACAATTGTGACAGCTTTTACACCAATGTTGAACGTCCACATGCAAGCTTGGCCAAACATACCCCGCAAGAAAAATCTTCTTCACAGTTGATTCTTGGGAAAAATGACCACCACATGCCTCTTCATGCAAACCTTTTAGAATGGCTGGAATTTCCTCGATAGTTGGTACTCTTCTGCACACTTGATCCTTCCCTTTTTGATAGAGGGAGCCTTCTAGGAAGAGATAGAAACTTGCCTTCTTCATGAGTCTCCTCTTCTGAGCCTTCGTGAAGTCTTGTGGAAACTCACCCTCCAAAATGTAGCCAATAATGGGAGCCAATGACTCCAATCCCTGGTATCTCGGTTGCTTGACAGCTGCTGCCACCATGATGACCTGCACTTCTCTCTCAACACATGTAACTGCTTGTTGTGCAAGTAAATCGGCATCTTCATTTTGTTTCCTCGGAATATGATATAGTTGCACTTCTTCAAACTGATTAAACATCCTACGAATGGCATGAACTTTTGTCCTTAAGCTTTCATTCTTGCATGCCCAAATGCCTAAAATCTGTTTAACAATGAGAAGTGCATCTCCCTTTACCATGAGACGTTTTATCCCTTGGCCAATGCACATCTTCAAACCATGAAGTAGTGTGTCGTATTCTGCTTCATTGTTGCTAGTTGAACCTGGTAGATTGACCTTCTCTTTCATGACCACCTCTCCACTTGGGTTGAGCAACACTAGCCCTCCCCCTGCTTTCCCTGTGGCTCGTCGAAAAGCTCCATCAAAGAACAAAGTAAAAGCATTGGGAATACTTTTTGGTGGTGGCAATGGTAGGGTCTTTACTTGAGGCACCTTAATTTCCTTCTCATGTACCCTATAAGTGAGAATCCCTGCCAATTGTGCACGCACACTATCTTCTACCTTGAAAGAGTATTGGAACTCTTGCAACTCCATAATCCACTTTGAGATCCTAGTACTAAGATTCATTTGAGATGACACCCAAGGTAACAAATTTTCTGCAGTGAGAATTACAAAAGGTTTTGGTAGCAGGTAGGATCTAAAATTTCTCACCGCAAACATGAGAGAAAGCATCATGAGTTCTGCTTCTGTGTAGTCTCTCTCCAAAGCATTCATGACCCTACTAGCAAAGTAGATGGGTCGCATCCTTGTACTGTGGGGATCTTGTTGTAGCAACACAGCACCAATTGTTTCCCTTCCAACACTAGAGCTAACAAAGAATGTGTACTCCCAACAAGGAGGCATGAGTGTTGGTAGCTCTGACAAAATGACTTTAATGTTACAAAAATACTCTTCAAGCTCATCAGACCATGCAAATTCTACTTGTTGCGTCAACTTTTGCAAAGGATGAAGCAACTCCGAGGCTAAGTGAATGAAGCGTGACATATACTTCACCTTCTGAATGAAAGAGATGACCTCCTTAAGACTCTTCGGTGATGGGAGCTCAATAAGAGCCTTTGCCTTTGAAGGATCCACCTCAATGCCTTTATAGGAAACCTTGTGACCGAGAAAGATCACTTCATCCTCACCTATGTGGCACTTGTCGGGGTTGAGTTGACCTCCCATGTCGTAGAGCTTCTTTAAACCTTCTTCTACCCTTTGTAGATGCAATGATTTTGAGCTATAAATGCAGAAATCATCAATGAACACCCTAATTGACTTTCCAAAGAATGCTTGAAACACCATGTTCATGAAACGTTGGAATGTTGCAAGAGCATTTGTCAGACCAAATGGCATGACTCTAAAAGCATAACAACCCCAAGGAGTGATAAAGGTTGTTTTCAATTGATCTTCCAATGCGATACATATTTGAAAGTAGCCTGAGTAGCCATCACACACAGTGTACTTCTCATGACCAGCTACCTCATTTAGTATCTCATCCTGAAATGGGAGGGGAAAGTGATCTCTTTTTGTTGCCTCATTGAGTGGACGGTAATCCACACACACCCTCCACTTTCCGTTTTTCTTAGGAGTGACAACAACGGGAGAGACCCACTCTGAATTCTCCACTGGATAAATGAAACCTGCTGCGAGAAGCTTTCTTACCTCCTTGAGTAAAGCCTGCTCCTTGATGACTCCTAGCCTTCGTAGCTTCTGAGCCTTAGGTGTGGCCTCTGGCTTCAACTCAATTTTGTGTTGAACAGCATCTACTCCATGCACATTGGTGTAGTCTTTAGCAAAAAGCCTAGGAAATTTCCTTAGCACACATTTGAACTCCTCTCTTTCATCCTTTGTAAGTGTTGTAGATAGCATAACTTCTAGCATTCTTTCATCTTCCACTTTTTGGTTCTCTTGGGAACCTACCTCCTCCAAACATTGACAAGAGGTCTCTTGGTTGGTTGGCTTAAACCTTACCCCCATGACTTCGATGGAAGACTCCTCTTCAGTAATGTTGCCGCTACTTTCTTCTTCTGAAGTGTTATTGGTCCAACCTTCTTCCGTCTCACTTTGAGATGATTCTTCATGGAGCTCCTCTTGGCGTTGCTCCTTCATGTCAAAGACAACCTTCTTATGATTGTCGTTCCTACAAATTAGCTTTCCACTCTCCCAATCCTGCAAAGCTCGCATTTTCATTAGCCATGGTCTCCCTAGGATAAATGGGTAACCATTTCCTTTGGTAGACATGAAATAGAAATCCACTGCCTTCTTAATGCCAAAGGCCTCCACAAAAACATTTTTACAAATGCCTACGTACCTAGCCTTGCTATTGTTTGCCATCTTGACCTTAATTTCAGGTGTCTCATGGATGTGCATGCCTAGTTTTTGCATGAGTCCCTCTGTCATGATGCAAATTTGTGCACCCCCATCCACTAGACCTTTCCTAACCAATCTCCCTTTTATGTAACAATCTAGCACAGGTGTAATGTCCTCATTCATTTCAGCTTGTGCAATTTTTACAACAGGCACACTCTCTTTTACCTTTCTCCTAGTGCTAACTGCCCTTGTTAAATCCCTCCTAACTTGTGGACATAATGCAAGAAATTGAGGCCATGAGATATCAGGACCCTTACCTCTCATGTCTTCCAACAGGTTGTATGGAGCCATTCCATGTCCAAGAGGAAAGTCTTGGAGGTTGATACGACGTCGAGTCCTCTTAGCTTCCTTGGTCTCCTTTGCCTTCTTTTCTCGTCCATGGTCACTTTGTGATGTAACTCCTTCTTTCTCCTTACCTTTCCCTCGGCCACGCTTAATGCCATTTGCTTCCATGTCAACCTCTCTTGAATTTGTCACCTCTACCACATGCACGTTTGGGTCTGGCAAAGGTGGAACTCCTTCCACTCCTTGTGGAGGTGGTCTTGCTCCATTTGGCCTTTGTATAAGCCGTGGTCTCCCTAGCTCCCCACGGGGCCAAGGACAATTATACATCCCATGTCCAGACTCACTGCAATTCCAACATTGCAAGACTCTCCTAGGTCGTGGGTCTCGCTCTTCAGACTTCTTTGCTTGTCCCTTTGGACCTACAGCTTGTGCAAGGTGAATTGACAAGCTGGTTAAAGATTCATTTAACTTCTCAATCACTTCCGCCGTTACCTCAGGAAGCTCCTTAGATGTTGATTCTTGTGACTTACCTTTGGGTCTAAGACCTTCTATTGGAACCTCCCCCCTTAAGCACTTGAGTTTCCTATATTTCTCAACAGCCCTAGTTTCAGCTGCATCAAAGGTAGCAGGTGCACCCGCCTCAACTTTTACCTTAAGGTCAGGAAAGAGTCTGGCTATGAACCTCTCCTTCTTTAGAAATTCTGCACCATCACCAGGGTTAGCAACATTTCTCACCCATACAGCCCAAAGACGTAGAAACTCTTGCTTGTACAAGTAGTAGTCATCTAAGTCTTTTTGCTTATGAGAAACAATGTCTTGCCATAGCTTTTGAGTGTTTTGGGGATCAAAGAAGTATTTCTTGAAATGATTGACAACTTCCATGTAATTTTCTTTAACTTCCTCAGGCAAAGAGTCAAACCAAGTGCTAGCATCTTTCCTAAGGACTACCTTAAACATTTCTACACGTTCTTGATCAGTTACTATCCTCTTGATACGACAAGACATCTTGAAATTTGCCAAAAATAATTCTGCATCCTCTCCAGGCTCTCCAAAGAAAAGAGGATATCCAGACATTTGGCGTTGGTTCTCCATTGAATTGATTTCAAAGTGACGCGTTTTTGTTTTTTCTTTCTTTAAAAGATCTACACAATACTATTCTCTAAATTGCAATCTATTCTACAACAAAATAAAAATATTCACATCAAATGACCTATGATAATCAATGAGAGGTAGGATGACAGGGTTTGGTGACGCGAGAATTTCTCCTACTCTTTGGGCACCAAACATGAACACCATACGTTGTTGAAAATGGATTTTTCTACTAATTGCAATGTTTATTCTAATGTGTGGAGTGAAATGAAAGGGGAAAACCTCTATTCTTGGGCCATTATCCATTGTCTATGCATGACCTTATGCTTAAAACAAAACAAAAATATAGACGTCCAAACTAAGGTCGTACCTAATGAGAGGCAAAATAAAAGGATTTACTGATGCGTTTATCTCTGCCAACCTAAGAGGACCTAAAATTCTACGAATTACACGTTGAAACTGCAACTTAGTACTAACAATTATGTGTACCTTTTGCCTTGCAATGGGAATGAAAGGATCATACAAATTCTCGTGATTCATGCAAGCTACTTGATTATGCTAAAGGTTGAGCCTACACAAAACATACACAAGCCTTCCTCAGTGGGGGCACCAAAATTAAGGCGGTCCGGGGCGGACAGCAAGAAAGGCGGCCTCTAAACACCCCTCAAGGCTCCCGTGCTGCTCAATTGGGGCTGGGGTAACCACAAGCACAACAAAACAACAAACCCACAGCCAAACCCAAACAAGATAGGGGCACCACCTAGTTATGGTATGCGAACTAGGACGCAAGAGATATTTTGGCACAACCAAGAAGATGCACCACACAACACACACAAGCAACCTCACACCAAGACACACATGAAATGGACCAGAGAGAGCTGGAGCAAGGGGAAGAGAGAGAGAGGAAAGGATCTTGCGTAATACCTTATTTGTGACTTGCAAATGGAGATGGTTCGTTATGATGCTATCGTAGAACTTGTACAAAACTCACTCAATGCTTAGTGATGCCAAAACACACACACACACACTGTCTTAGGGTGTGGGAGACCTCTCACCACAATACCCTCTTACAATGGACAAAAAACTGGCAATGAAAAACACACTAAAACACTTTCTAAAATCAAGATCAACCGATAAAACTCAAAATACACAAGTCACCTTGAATTCACCAAACCGTATTGCACAAATGGAAGGACGAAAATTTGAACGTCGAATCACGCCTTTGATGCACCAAACCTCAATTTATTGATGATGAAGGAGCATATACAACAGTGGTTTTGAGATTTGTGAAACTCATGCTCTCTCACTTGCAATGTGTAGCTTGAAGGCTTCTCTCACACCAAGAGTGAAGCTCACAAGTGGTTGCTACACCTAAGTGTCTCCTCACGCATAGAGTGTTGGGGTGCTATGTGAAATGTTGGAGGTTGTTTTACAAGAAGGAAAGGGGCCTATTTATAGGTTGGAGACCCCTCATTAAGATTATTGGAAATCCTAATTTACAAGCTAACAAATCAAGATTATGATTTTTTTGAATATCAAAACATTGCGGGCCTTCTTTGTCTGCTTGAGTCATGGGTGTGGGCTCAAAAGAGAGCATTATTGATGGTAGATAAGGTGAAAGTAAGTAAGGAGAGAGAGAGAGAGAGAGAGAGAGAGAGAGAGAGAGAGAGAGAGTTACTTTGTACATGTCTTGAGGTGAGGTGTCTTTTATGGTTAGGTCAATGTTATTTTGTGTTAGTATGTTAGTCGTTAGTAATCACTAGAAAGTTAATGTTACATTTACAATGGGTAGAGTGAGTTGATTTGATGAAGGAAGAGGGGTGAATAAAAAGAGAATCATTGAGATGGTGAAGCTTTGAAGAAGCTTGAACTCACCCTTGTGTAGATTGTGGAAAAAATGGCCGCTGGTCTTCTTCTTCTTCTTCGCTTCTTTACGCCGCCGCCACGGTTGACCACCACGATGAAAAGAGGATTTGTTGATGAAAAATCCTCAATTTGCAGAAGTTATCATGGTTAAGATGCTGAATTTTAGATATTTTTAGGAGAGGCAAATGAAATTGTAACATAGAAGCAATAGAGAGAGACATGGAGAGGGTGTATGTATGTAGAGGTTCATAAAAGAACTATAGGGATGAGAAAGAAGGGTAATGGTGAAGAGGGTGGGAGAAGCCATGGAAATTGCAGGTTTGAGTGAGGGAAGGAGAGGGAGGGATGTGTAAGAGTGAGTAGGTGTGTGGAAGGGTGAGAGAAGACTAAAAGCTACTTGTGAGAAAAGTGGGCAGACTGGGGTCCACTCAAAAACTCATAGCTCACCGCTGGTAGCTCCAAAAATCATGAAAAAATTTGAGGTGATTACTCAAAGCGTGGGCTACATTTTCTCTATTGATCACCGCTCCAAATTCGGAGTGGAGATAGGTGCCAAAATTCTCACCAAAAAGCCTGTTTTTTATGCCTGCAAAAGTCTTTTAATGGCCCCCTCCTTTGTTGAATTTGTACAATGCATCCAAGAGTGAGCCCCTCCTTTAACATATTATAATACAAAGCATCCAAGTTGCCCTTGACCCATGCATGGAGGAGGATTATTGGTGAATAAAGAAGTATATACATGGTGGGACTAGTGTATAGACTATTCATGGACTTTAGCTCAATGAGCACATGGTGTTAGAATAATGAGTAAAAATAATAATAAAAATATGGAGGAGTTATGGATATGGAAAGATATTGGAATCATATGATATGGTCCCTCCTTGAATTATTTTGGGTGAAAGAGGAAAAGGTATGCAAGGAGATAATATAATAAAAGTAACCAATGAGTAGAAATCAATTTTTTGTTTTCACGAGGGTGAGGGTGAAAATGTGGGAGTGATTTGTATAAAGGAAAAATATGAGGTTAGAGTATGTACAATATTGGAAAAAAATATAATTATGGTGTAAGAGAATGAAAGAAGGTGTACATAGGTTTATTAAAACACACACCTAAGTAGAATATTTAAATAAAATACCAAAATAATTATAAAAAATCCCTATATTTAGGCCATATATACAATGAAATATTTACACACAAAGAGGCCATAATATACTTTTATTTTTTTTATTTTTTTATTTTTTTGGCTCAACTAGCCCAGTGACTAGCTAGCTGAGGGTTTTTAAGAAGATATGGGAAAAGCCCCTTAACTCACACACGCCTATGTACAGTGAAATGGTAGGGATAGCCATAGCGTTTGGGTGAATTTGGTAGGGTGGAGTAACTTACTATGGCAATTATGGAGAGCCGAAAAATGGCTATCAATACTTGAAATATTTTTGGTAATTCAGGGAAAACCCTTGTGAACAAACTAACCATCCTTGTGTAGATCCCAGAAGGAGATCAGCACAAAGCCACACAACAAAGGAGTCCAGGTAAGCTTTAAGTTTGCAACCAAACTTTCATTCTTATGTATTTAAGGTCAGGAGCCTTTGTTAAGTCGGGAGCTAAAAGTGTCAAAAGTCAAGTAAGCACCACGTCCACAGAAGAGAGTGTAACTCAGATGAGACTTGACCCATTAGCACCAATCATTGAAGAGGGTAGTGATACTGACACTTTGTCAGAAAAGTCCTTCTTCATGATGGGGAGTCAACAGCCAGGAGGTTTCATCGGTGAAGGACCAATTCCAGGGGGAAGCACCTCCCTACATCCTTTAAACGAAACCAAGTTCACTATAATCTTCTTGGAAGGAACTAATTCGAGGGGAGCCTTAGTTTATTCTGACTATCGGGGACGCAAGTGTATTTGTATTGAAGAAAGACCAGCTCAGAGACTAGAGATAATTCGAGTCTACGATGATGGAGACAGATTCCGAGACGAAAAGGGAAACCACTATCTGATAGTGAGTAACCCGAAGGATTACAACAGGTATAGGGATAATGTGGCAAAAGGGAAAATGGTTTCATAAACCCAAGAACCGCCTCCTAACATTGATCGACGTGGAGCGCTTTTTATGCATGATAAGAAAACAACTAGGGTCCCAACCTATAATGAGAATGTAGGGATTTACAAGCATGAAAGCGAGGGAATAGTCTCTTACTTTCGATGTAAGTAACCCTACCCAAATGAATTAATCAAAGACAAGGTTCTTTACTTATTTTCTTATGAAACTGCTATGGGGAAGGATATTGTTTTTGTTGACAGATACGGACGAGAATACAAACGTATTCTCCCAGAAGAGGTTGAAAAGGCAACAATTCCGGGAGCACGACCTATGGCCCCGATGAAGTACCAAGAGCCACCTACACCCCTAGAAAGTCGACTAATCCCTTTTCAGAAGAGTATGACACTACCTCACATTCTACCGGACCACCGATGTCCAACTACCAGGACCAACCAGCTACTCAGCCATCATTGCAGGCATGGCTTTGACAGAGTGCTACATTAGAACAAGACCAAACCCGAGAGGGTTATCAAACCGCACGAGGGTTAAGGGATTTACAAGAACCACCACTCTACGCACAGTATCAAGGAGAGAGTAAGCCAAAGACTCAGGGGTCAACTGAGCTTGGAAGAACACCCCGAGAACGAGTTCGGAGAGATGAACCCTCTCTCATGAGAACTGTTAGAAATTATGGATTAGGAGCACCATTGGGAGAGGAACCTCGCCACTACAGAAGACTAGAGGAGGTATATCGACTAGGATGGGGAGATCCCATGATGAGATTTGTAGACCATTGTAGAATTAGACCTTCTCAAGTGCAAAAATGGGTAAACTAGAAATATACGGGAAGCAGGGATCCGAGAGATCATGTAGCAGCCTTTGTGCATGTAATTAGATCTAAAGAGGTGCTAGACTTTCCTACCCAATTTGCAGGATTCGGTTTTATCTTAGAGGATGATGCGGCCACATGGTTTGACTCGGTGGAGCGAAGAGACTTTGAGTCTATGGAGGAAGTGTTTGACGAGTTTATCGAGGAATTCTCACAAAGGGGGATAGCTCATAATACAGTCTCGCAAATCCATAAATTCAAAGAGAAAGATGGAGAGTCTGTGCGAAAGACGGCCCTCCGATTAAAAAGATATGTTAAGTTCTGCCCCGTGGAAGAACTACCAACGCAGTCCAGACTTATGCTTATATTTATACAAGGACTAAGGAATGCAGATCTTCAAAAGGACTTACATATGAAAAGGAGCACTACGTTGAATGATTTAACCAAGGAAGCTCTATACCTTGTGGACAATTGTGCGGTCTACAAAGAGGGTGAGTTCAAGGATCTTGACGATGATTCTTCCTCACAACAAAGCGGAAGCAAGTCTGCTAAGACAACGCTGAAAGGAGAAGTAGCGGTAAGCCAAGAGCAGCTTGTAGAGGAAGTGCTTAAAAAGATTAACTTGTATTCCAAACCACAAGCTAAACAACCAAAATGGTGTGCGATTGAACAAAAATGGACAAACCATGGGACGGAGGAGTGTTATTATAACAAGGGATATGTGAGAGAACGACCATATGCTCCGCAAGCTCAGGCGACATCTCCTCAAGTCCCACTGATGTCTAGATATCAGACTGGCAACCTACCTGGACCTGTTGGCGTAGAAAGACCACAACCAGTGTTGGGGCAACAACCACCCCTACCAGGATTACGACCAGTCGGCATAAGATACACACCCACAGTAACTGAGTCGGATGAGAAGGCTTTGGTACCTATGCATGCATACTACGACGAGCCCAATGGATATGCGGCGAACTCTGTCTATTATCCACCAGACGAACCCTCTACACCAGAACCATGGAGCATGATAGGAAATACAGGACCACCAACTGCTGCATAGGCAGTGGGAGAAGGACGATATAGCCTGGATGAAAGAACATTGTTGTTCATAGCCAACGGAGGCATGAGCGGGCAAAGAATTGCACACCAACAAAGAGTAGCTCTAGGAGCACCTCAACAGCCTAAAGGACCATGCTACAAGTGTGGAGGAGACCATTGGCTAAGGGACTGCCCTCATGAAGAAATCATTAGGGTCAACGCATATTGCACGGAGTGTGGAATTACTCACTTGATCCCTAATTGCCCTAAAAACCCGAGCAAAGAGAAAAAACTACCTTGAATATGCTGGGATCACTACCTTCCAGTGAAGGGTCAGAAAACGAAACTCCGATTCCTGTTAAGGTCTTGACGAGAGCACAGGCAAGGAAAAATGACAATCATCCCAAGAGTAACGATGAAAATCAAGAAGAAATCAAGACTGACAAGTCTAGCATCAGTCGTGATAATCCTTGTAAAGAACGAAGAGCGAAAATGAAAGCTAGACGTGAGCGAAAACAAAAAGATGTAGAAGCTGAGCTAACGATGGCTCGAGAGAAACTTAAACAGCAAAGGGAGTTCGACTCTCTAAAATCAACGGAGGGACCAAGAAGTACAAGCTCAGGAGGGTCGGTATTGGTAGATAAGATCAATGAACCCTTAGATGCAATCTTGCAAGCATATGAAGCAAGATTGAAGAACAGACAGACTCTAGAGCAAAGATGGATGACATATCCATATCCAGAGATAGAAAAACAGAGACTAGAGATGTGCAAACAACTGATTGAAACTGCACAAGCTTTAGTGGAGCCTCCACCTATGGAAGCAGGAGATAGAGTAATCAAACCACCAAACAATGAAACACCTCACAAAACCGAACAAAGGATACCCGACAAGATAGAAAACATTAAATCCTTGCCGGATGTAGAGGATGCAAAAGACGTACCTAATAGCACTGATGATCATTGAAAGATGTTCCACCATATTCCCCTATTGTGGAAGAAAATTGGCCTGAAGAGCTGTGGGAAACGGTGCGAAAATCTCAAGAAAAATATGAGACAAAAACAGTCGAGTCCGCGCCTTTCTTGGAGCTGAACTTGAATAAGCCTCCATGGGATTTAGACGTTAAATCATTTCAAGGGGATAATGGTTCAGTTGCATCAGAAGATAGCAGACCACAATCACTCAGAACTTTGCCATCATATATGGGGGACTATGAGGCAAGGTTAGAAATTCGAAGAGTACCTTCTCAAAGAATAGGCGGGTCAAATCAATTGGACACTAAAATCCTGACAGACTTGTTGACCACTCCGGTCAAGTGTACAATCACATTGGCAGAATTGTTAAAAATTAGGCCAAGCATGTGGACGGAAGTGGGAAAATGTCTTGAAAAATTTGGCATAAGGACGCCTCTTAAGTTCTTCGAAACTGAGCTTAATGACACAGAACCAAAGAAAGTCAACACTAGACCAGTGCCACTCAACAAAGTAGGAGAGTATTGTGAGGGTGAAGACGGCAACACAACCCTACCAGTTGAGTTTAATGGCATAGAGACTAAGGCAATACTTGATAGTGGAGCTGGCATTGCCATTGCGACCAAAATGCTATCGGAAAAATGGGGAAACCAGCAATACGAACAACTAGAATGAAATTGCAACTGGCGGATGGGCACATAGAAAGGCCTATAGGATTGCTTGAGGAAATTGTGGTATCTTCCTGTGGCATAGAGTATGAACATACTTTTTCCATAGTAGATTTTGGCAAGAAGAACAACTATGAAATTATCCTTGGTAGGCCGTTCATGAGGCAACTCAAAATGGTGCAGGACTGGGGGTATGATTATTTGTATCTAAGACATGCTGAAACTACTACACGCGTAAACACGAAAAATCATAGCTACCATGATGTCACGAGAACCCCTGTGGAAGAATTTGACTCAGCCACCATTAGTGGATCAGAAGTCCCAGCGTGGCTTTGTAAGAAAAAAGAGATATGGATGTGCGGGGCATCTCAATGTAGTGAATTTGACCACGATGAAAGGACACTAGAGAGGGTCTTGGAAGACGATGCCTATATACGAGAACCTTTTCCTGAAGAGAAGCTCGAACCCCTAGAATGGTCTCAAATTTTGGCTACATTGGATGTATGAGTCAATGAAGTCACTCCCACCAAATTTTGTGACGAGAAAGGCCACGATATCATACCATACTACATGTTGAGAAAAATTGTGGAGGAGGACGAGAACGATGGAGATACTGAGAATGTGAAGATCCATAAAACAGAAACGAAACTTGAGATTAAGATAGTGGGCTATGTGGACATCCCCACTAAAGAAATCAAGCAGGAAGGAGAAGAATTTTATGATTCTTCTTATCAAAGTGAAAACAGGGATAACGCGGATGACGAGAAGTCGGAAAATACGGAGGGAGACGACAATCAAGATCAAGACAATGACGTCCTCTACAATTTTCCAAACCAAAGTGAGAGACGCCAAAAAAGATACAAGAGTAAACAACACCATATCAGTCCACCAACCAAGTTGAGACCCATGCCGGAGTTTAAGGGTAAGACACATTTCCTTATGAACATTCATGCTGTTGATTGTGCTAAGGATAAAGTGTCAGGAAGATTTCCTAAGGTTGTTGAAGACTCAGGATTTAAGTCCAGACCATTGAAACCTAAGAAAACCAGCAAACCAAAAAAAAAGAGTTGCAATAGAAAAACTGAATGTCTGTGGTAGTCCAATTATGACGAAAATTGAACGAAAATCGAGATACAATGAGTTGAAACAAAATATTAAAAATGTATGGACAATTGAAATGGAAAGTAGCGATGGAACGAACTCTAGTGATGGGAGTAAAAAGATAGATGTACCTCCTCACTATTGTAAGTACACCATTCAGGAAAGAAGATTTGTGGTTCAGCAACCAATGAGGGAGCCTAAATCAAACGAGTCCTATGATGGGCTAGAGAACGCCAAGAAAATAGACTTAGCAGAGCCAGGAGAAAATCCTCGACCTGCTTACATTGCCACAGATCTAGGTCGAGAAGAAGAGGACTTATTGATCAAAACACTTAAGGAATTTTGAGATGTATTTGCATGGTCATACAAAGATTTGAAGGGAGTGGATCCTAACATTTGTGAACATTCAATCCCTCTGAAGTCTGATGCAAATCCAAGCAAACAACGTCCATACACGTATAATGAGACATTCGCCAAAAGGATAAAAGAGGAGATAGACAAACTTATGGAGGCTGAATTTATTTATGAGATAGAACACACAGACTAGGTGTCCCCGATAGTGGTGGTACCCAAGAAAAATGGGAAATTACGAGCGTGTGTGAATCTCAAGAAGGTAAACGCAGCAACAATAAGGGACAACTACCCTCTTCCTATCACTGAACATGTCCTGGAACGAGTGGCGGGCAAGCCTATAGCTTTATGGACGGATTCTCTTGTTATAACCAATTAGGGGTCAAACTAGAAGATCAATACAAAACAACATTTGCAACAGAATGGGGCATATATGCGTTTAGGGTAATTCCATTTGGCTTGACCAATGCTCCAGCCACATTTCAGAGATTAATGACACACGCTTTTAAAGAATACTTGCGAAAATTCTTGGATATTTACATGGAAGACTTGTGTGTCTATTCTCTATTGAGAGAAGACCATATAGATCATCTGAGAAAGGTATTCGAAAAATGCAGAACGTATAGGATTTGCCTCAACCCAGAAAAATTTGTATTCATGGTACGACAAGGTAAAATCTTAGGCCACATAGTGTCGGATAATGGAATTACCACTGATGAAGACAAGGTAAAGGTGATCATAGAATTTCCAAGACCAAACACTGTACGAGAGGTACAATCATTTATGGGACATTGTGGATACTACCGATGTTTTATCTACATGTACGTTGTAATAGCAAAACCCTTGTATAGTCTAATCACTCTCTTAATTTGGACAAATGAATGTGAGGAGTCATTCCAGAAACTAAAAGACGCATTGGTATGTGCACCAATTCTAAAAGCACCAGATTGGTCAAAGATCTTCCATGTACATGTAGTTGCTTCGGCATTTGCAATAGGCTGTATATTAGCACAACCAGATGAGGGAAAGACGGATTTTCCAATCAGTTATGCTAGTAGACAACTCAATAGTGCAGAGAAGAATTATACTACCACTGAAAGAGAAGGATTGGGTATGATATATGTTGTAAAGAAATTTCAACATTACTTACTCGCAAACAAATTCACATTCTTTGTGGATCATCAGGCACTCTTGTACTTAGTAAACAAACCTTGTAACACGGGACGAATTGTAAGATGGTTCATTGTGTTGCTGGAGTTTGATTTTACGGTAGTAGTTAAGAAAGGAAAAACTCATCAAAGAGCAGACCACCTTTCTCGATTACTACATGGCGAAAAAGCTACCGGAGTAGATGATGATCTCCCAAACACATACCTGTTTAATATAGAGATGGTACCGAAATGGTCAGAGCAAATTATTCCGTTGCTGACATATGGAATGAATCTTGAAGACAAAGACACGGTGGAAGACGTTAGACAAGCACGAAATTACACAATGCTTGCGGGAAGAATATACCATCATGGAAACGATGGGATTCTAAGGTTGTGTATAGACTCAGAGGAGTACGAAGCGTATCTAGAGGAGGCCCACACACAAACAGGGGGATTCCATAGAGGAAATCAAATGATGTATGAACAATTAAGAAGACTTGGAGTGTATTGGCCAGGAATGGTAGGTGATGTAGCAAACTACATCAAGAAATGCGACTTTTGCACATCCAATACCACTGTGGATTATGCCACATTATACCAAGTGATAGTAGCACCCGCATGGAGTCATGCTATTGTGGAATATTTGACTAATAAAGAGTTTCCAGGAGATTGGTCCAAAGCCAGACAAAAGGATTTACAAATCGAAGCGAATAGGTATACCCTCATTAGTGACCAATTGTATAAAAGAGGAACTGATGACCAGTTGAGGTTAGTTCCTCATGAAAATGACTATTTTCCATTATTGGAACAAGCTCATGCAGGCATAGGAGGAGGTCATTTTTCAGCAGAGAGAACCGTAAGAATCATTATGGTTGCAGGTATATGGTGGCCGACCATGATTCAAGATGCAACAGAATTCGTGAAAAGGTGTGATGAATGTCAACGCACTAAGGTACTAGTTAAAAGAGACGAAATGCCTTTAAGACCAATGATGAGTGCTAGAGCATTCGCTAAATGGGGATTGGACTTTGTTGGTCCTATCACTCCACCACTGTATCGTTCACAAGCACAATATATCATAGTGGCCACGGACTACATGACCAAATGGGTGGATGCAAAAGCCACAAAGAAAGAAGACGCTAGAACCACGACACAATTCTTATATGAACATGTGTTTACACGTTATGGTCTTCCAATCGAGCTGGTGAGTGATAGAGGGACACACTTTGTAAATGAAGTTATCCAACATCTCTTAAATGAGTTTATGGTAATTCATCGCAAATCTGCACCTTATCATCCACAAGCCAATGGCCAAGCGGAAGCGACCAACAAAATATTGTGCACGGTTCTTACGAAACTGGTTAGTGAAACAAGAACAGATTGGGATCAGATGCTCTATTCGGCATTGTGGGCTTATCGAGTTGCATATAAAACAACACTCAATGCTACACCATTTAATATGGTATATGGGTTAAATGCAATATTGCCTATTGACTTTTTGATCCCCACACTAAAGGTAGCAAAACAATTGGACTGGACGGGGCATGAACTTTCAGAACGGTTGGAGGACCTTGAAAAATTAGATGAGTTACGACTCAATACTGTAGCGGCCATATATGCAAAAAAAAGACAACAGAAAGAGTTTTTTGACAAACATGTCAAGAACAAGAACTTTAAAACAGGCGATTATGTCTTAGTATACACCCTTAAACAGCATGCCAAAAAGCTAAAGAAAAGGGGAATGGGGCCTTATTTGATCCAAGAAATATCGTCCAGCGGAGCAGTAAAGCTGTCAACACTAGATGGAAAAGAAATGCCGAACTGGATTAGTGGGTGTCGTTTAAAAAAATATCATCTACCTTTAACACCGGAAATGTTGTTTCAACTGCATTATGGAAAAACCTATAGACTGGAACAACAAAGAATTCAAGACTAGGCACAACAAGAAGCAAAGGAACGGATTGCTAAACGAAAGCTGTTTCTCAGGACAATAAACATGGTCACCCCAATGATGACTAATGAATATCCTCTTTCAACATCCCAAACAATCGAAGAGGATATACAAAGCGACGAAGTAGAAAAGACCCTGACAGAGCGTAGGGATCAGGACGATAGCATCATCGACGACTTGGAAGATACATGGTGTAGTCCTTACATAAAATCTTATGCAGGCACAAAACAAGTTGAAATCTATGCATTGCTTGACACTGAAGAAAAAATGAGTGTCATCAGCTTTGAGCTTTTCCAGAAACTTGGACCAATGAAGATGATTCCAGAGACACACCGGTTGAAAGTAGCATCGGGTGATGAGGTGACCACGTTGTGGTCTATTATAATACCAATCACAGTGCAGGCACACCCGTACACTACAAAATTCCATGTACTGCCACCAAGTAAATCAGCAACGCCGTGTATCTTAGCAGTGTCATGGATGAAATCTAACATGGTATTCATTGATTTGGATACTAATGAGGCACTGTTCAAAAATGAAAACTTTTCAGAACCCTTCTTATCATATAACCAATTCATGTCAAGGAGGAAACAAAAGGCAATACAACCGCAAAGATCTGCCCAACAACAAACAAAGTTTACAAGTCCAACAACGTCTTATCAAAAATCAGCAACCATGAAGGGAACCAGGCAAGTTTGGGTACGGCGTACAGAGCTGACTGAGGCACAATTACATCAAAAGCGAAAATACAAAGTTTGGATAAGGCACGACAGACTAATTCCTATAAAAAAGGAGTCAGAAGAACAAACAAAACACCGAAAGCCAGCACAACTTCAAAGAAACATAGTCAATCTGTCAAATATGCAACGGACTATATTGGTATGGAGGCCAAAATTGCCAATTCAAAACGAGCCAACAACACAAGAAGGGCGACCAAAGATGACATTCGAGTAGTTATCTACAACTGTCAAGGTCAAGGAACATCATACAAACAACACACAGAAACAAACAGAATCAACAACAAAAACTACAAGGATGTCTAAGACCCAAGTCATCAAGGCAGAAAGAAAGAATGTTCCATCAGATACGACAATATCGACTTCAAAGGAACCACATACGCCAATTCAAAACCGGTGGAAAACAATCAAACAAAGAGCGTCAGATTTACAACTACTCCTTGCAAAGAAAATCTGCCCGCCAACTCAAGCTACCACAGGAAACCTCAACGACAAATGCCAATAAGCGAATCACTTATACCTTCCTCCTACACCGCATAAATTCTTTCTACATGCATTGACTGCACATGCATATAGGGCTATAATACAAGGCCTGCATTAGCATGAGTTCAAACCCATGCACAACACATACCCTTGACGATACCTTGTCGTCCGGGAGGACTCCAATTAGGAGGGGGGGAGGCATTCCAAATGTGGACTCATGTCATATATTAGAGGGCAATGTTTGTGAGCAATTTTCAACCATTTTTGCGTTTTATTGTGTGATTTTGGGAAAAAGAATATGCCCTCATAACTAATCAGAATTGGGGACCAAATCATCATTCATGAGCCCCTAGGGATGTGTATAGACTATAAAGAGAGTCAAATCTGGCCAAAAACTGTCTAAAAACAGCAAAAAATAGGCCAAGGTTGACGATAATGAGCGAGATTGTACATAGACGAGAGAAAAAGTGAGCTACAAAGTGTTTTGCTTTTCATTGGTATTTTTCTAGGTTAGAATTTCTATTTTCGTGTTATTTTGGGATTTATTTGCTTTATTTTAGCCATTTTCTATCAAAAATTATAGAAAAAATCCGTAATCCAGATGGAAACACAAAAGAAGAGATGCCTGATCAGAGCAAGGTAAAGAAGACACAGAAAAAATAAGGACTGCAAAGGTGACAGAGCAAAATGACCACCGTCATGAAGGGACCTCCAACAGGAGAAATCTACAAAACTGGTAAAACTGGAGCAACCGAAGTCCAAATCAGGAAATTTGCGAGCCTAAACCGCATCTCGCAAAAATTTATGGCCACAGGTAAAAGATAGGAAAATTTGGTGTTGGAGTCTCGATTACATATAGAGAGGCTAGGCTAGAAATCCCTCATTCGAGTCATTTTCCATAGTGAGAGAGAGAGAGAGCTCCCTACAGTAGTTGAGACTTCCAGGAGCTCATCCATCGCGCACGGTCACCAAATCGACATTAGATATGAGAGGTATGCTCGTCAACACTGACTCTAAGTGTTGTTTACTTCAGCTAGTCGCAAAACCTCGCCGGCATCACAATCACAACCTATGCACACATACGGTAGAATGGTTGTTAGGGAGACCTAGAGGCCACCGAATGGAACCAAAATTGAAAAGCATAATGCCTATAGCTTAGGGATCGAGCCTATGACCTCGGAAAGCGTGAAGGAAGCCGCTCAAAAAACCCTAATTTCACAGGACCTGCAAAAGGGCAACTAAACTAAGGTGATCGGAAATGAGCCAAAATTCATAGACAGCAAGCCAATAACCTCGACAAACCGACTGAAGGGTTAGACTATGAAAAAGTTCGTCAAAACGGAGCCTAAAGTCCCTATCTGACAAAAACCGCACAAAGCGTCACGATACTCTAACGGGCCGACCAAGTGACAAAATGACACCAAATTCAACAAGGAACATCCAAAAGAGGTCAACTACGAGATGGAATGTGTCCACTCAGGAAAAAAGCTCTTCCACTAGGGCAAATGTCGGCAACAGGCCAAAAAGACGTACAAATGGTCGTTCTTGGTGTTTCAAACACCAAAACAACAACTTACTGTTTGGATGGCAGGTCAAAAGGAAATAAAAGACAATCGGAATCATACAAAGACCAAAAGGATCCACGACCATCACCTAAGTGGTCTACTTCGACTCTAGGACCAGTTAAGTGCTGCAAACAGGGAGTACACTCTGCTAAATTGATTAAAACTTGATGTGTGTGTCTAGGAGGGCCTATTAAAACCATGATTGTCAACTAACATCAAAAAAAGAAAAAAAATGGTAAAAATGACCAAGTGCTAGTCTATCGCGATAGACTTGAATTTACACTTAGACAAGGGAAATTTTGACTTTGGCTTCATGAGGGGTGCTAACAAGGAATATTAACCACCAATATCAAGTCAAAGTGCAAGAAAAATATTTTTTGGCCAAAAACTCAGTGTATCGCGATAGACTTGCTACACCAATTATTGGGTGAAAGACTTTTCAAAATTTTTACAAGCTAGACTTGGGGAAGCACATGAAAGCAGTACACCAAATTTGGTGACAGGATGGACTCCTATGGCAAGCTGAGAAAGACATGCAGATAACTCAGAGTCAGAACAGAACATCTCAAGGACAGATAGGTAAAATTCACATGTGAGGGGTCAATAAACCTTGCATCAACTGGGAGAAGGCAGACAAATGGTCACAAAGCCAAAAAATGACAACTTGGAAATAAGTACCAGTCTATCGCGATAGACTAAGCAGAGGGATACTGGACCACCTTATCAAAAATTTGAATTAGTAGTTGTCTTCAACATGATGCAAGAGGACCACCCACTAAGTTTGAGCCCACAATAACACAAAATGAAGGAGATAGACCAACATCTCCTTGGAGGGAATCTGGAAAATTGGGAGTTGATCCAAAAAGGGGTCACTTGACATTCATTTGAGGTGAAAAGGGGATCAGATCATGTGCAAGGTATGGGAAACCAGTTGGTGGAGTCACAACTACAAAAAAGGACCCAGGTCAAAAAAAAATGCTAGTCTATCGCGATAGACAGGGAAAAAGTAGCAAATGGACAGATTTTGAGCTTCAGCTTATAGAGTGACCTTACATGCCTTGTAAGCATACACCACACAAAATTTCAAGGCATTTGGACTAGTTCTCCTTCACCAAAAACAATAATTTGAAGCCGCCAAAGTCGCACAATGGAAGAGCTTGTCTATTTGCTAACATTTTACCTTAACTAATCTTGGGATTAAGAAGTCTCATCTAGATGCATGATTAAGTGGTAATCAATTTAGGAGAGTAGTACAATGTTTGTGCATTAGCTGATAATTGTGATGACAGGATCTATGGAGGCTTCTCCGGGAACAAGAAAAGGCAAGAATCTGGCAACGGAAGGTGCAATACCCTATGCACTTCTACCCAATTCCTTAAAGCCAGCAGCCACATGGATACCTGCAGATGTGCAACAGGCAGCGGCCTTTCAGATCTATCAAGGTTCATATGTGGATGACAAAAGAAACTTAGTGGATACAGTGATGATTCCCAAGGAGGCAGAGAATTACTTGAAAAGATCACCGCAAAGGTCATGGCTCAAAAAAGTTGGCTTGTGTAACTTTGTATCACTACCACCAGTAGGGATAGATTTCAAGAGGGTACAACATCTAATAGAAACTATCCAAGAAGATGGAACTTGCAGAGTGGCAGGCAAGGATAACGAAGTGATGGAGATCTAGATCACCAAAGAGATCATCAAAGAGGCATTGAAATTGTCAGATCAAGGAGCCAACATGAGAGAAAGAAGGAAAAACCTCACAGCCTACTTGCAAAAGTCCAAACTACCTTCTTTCAAACTCATAGCAAACCCGAAAGTAAGAGAACTGACACATATCTACAGTCAGTGCTTGTTGAGCTACAACAAAAGACCGCCAAGATACACTACACCACACGGGAGCATCTCAACCACACTGACATGGGCTATGGGAATGACCCATGAGTTCTATATAGATCACGCGTCATATCTGTTTGAAGAAATGACAAAGCTAAGGCAGGACATACCAAATTACATTACAGGAGGATAAGTCCTAACCAGAGTAATATACCATGCCATAGGCGCGGCAGATCAGTTGCCACCTGCCCCTCATCAGAACGGCTGGCTGGTATTAAGGGAGGATATCGAAGACAGATCACAAAGGAAAGTACCGGCCTCTATTAACACCATTGGAGGACGCAGGCTGGAAAGAGTAACAAGAAGTACACAAGAGAAGATGGAAGAAGAAAGAAGAACTGAAGAGGAAGATGCCCGACTAAAGAAGCGGAAAGCAGAAATGGAAAAAAACACCAGGTTGCAGAAGATAGCAAAAATGGAAAGGATGCTAGAAGGGTTTGCTCTAGAAAGATCTCTACGAGGCGATGTAGGCACCACTTGGAAACCTTCTAGTAGCACTTTCACACTGAGAACGAAGAATAGAAATAACCCAGATTTTGAGTTGGACTGGTTCGAGAGGTACATCCAAGAAAGAAATGCTAGGGACGAACCAGAATTGCTACTAGAAGAGGAGGATCTCCAAACTTTGAGAGATCAGCTGAGGCCAACTTCACGTGATCAGGAAACACCGCCGCCATCTCCAAGGCCAGATACAAGTGAAAGGCAATCTAGCCCACCTGCTGAATCTACTTCGCATTCACAAAGCTCACATCGTGATGACAGAGTTCACACACCGCCCAGTGAAGAAGAAGAAGAGGAAGAAGAAGAAGAAGGAACAGATAGACACCCAAACACTGGAGCCATATCACAAAGTGATAAAGGTAGGCAAAAGGAGGTGGATCAGACTCAAGATAAAGCTTCCTCCTCTCAAGAAATTGAGCTGGAAGCTACTATAGATGAAGATTTGCAGTCAATGGAGACAATACTAAACAGAACAAGACTGCACAGTCAATGGTTAGCTGATTAGAACCCGTCCAACAAAATGAAGTTACAAAAAACTGATGAGGAAGTTCTGGGACTGCAAGAGCAAAGGGAGGACACTCTAAAGCTGATCAGCATCAGAGATGCTGAGATCTTGGGGCTCAAAGGCACAGTAAATCTTCTTAAAGACAATTTACAGGAGTCGGAAGACTTCAATGCCATGTGTGAAGATACAATAACCGTATTCCTTGAAGATGTCAGTCATAGAGATGAACACATCCAAAAGTTGGAGACCATCAAATGTTTGCAAGTCGTCATCGATGACTTACAAATTGAAGTCAAAGATTTGAGAGCAGTAACAGATATACAAGCAAGAGAAATCGAACGAGCTAAGAAGCAAAAAACGTCACTACCAACAACACTGGCAGTCCACCCAGAAGAAGAAGTGGCTGCACTAAAGAGGGAGCTGGAGTTGGAAAGAAAACAGCGTTTAATGATTGCTGAAAGTGCGCTTAGAGCAGAAGATCAACTACAAAGACAAATTTCAGACTTGCAAAGTGAACAACAACAAGGACCAGCTCCCGACAGTGAAATGGAGAGCATTGTTTCCAAATCACTCAGGGAAGAAAATGAAAACTTGCACATCAGGTTAAAACAGTTAGAGGAGTCTGCTGCTCAAAAAGAAATGGAATTTCATGCTCTACAAATCAATAGTAGAACAATGGCCGCGCAAATCGCAATTCTACAAACTGCAGGGCAACACCAAGGACAGGTACGAGTGCACCTAGAAAAAGCAACAACGATTTTGGATGGACTCGCCGAAGTATATGGGGGTCAAGATGAGTACGAGGAAGATTCAGATGAACAGGAGGTACATACACAGACTGATCAAACCGGCTCCAAAGACCAAAAGACAGAAGAAGATTCAGTCACGAAATTGGAAGAGCAGAGGCTGGCCGAGCAGATGGAAAAACAAACAGAAATGATATGGTACAGGCAATGCAACTCGAAAAGGAGTTGCTACAAGGGCTTTCTAGATAAGGCAAAATAGCAGCAGAGCTACGGAAGGAATGGAATGCACCTATGTTACCCTATGCTCTGCTGAAGTACGAAACTCTAACACATCAACGGCAGCTCGAAAAAGAAGAACAAGTGCCAGTGTTTGAAGGAGAAGTACAGGATCGGGAACAACAAAACAGAATAGTGGACAGCTAGCCAAAGTGGAGGCGTGAATGGCTCTTGGATCATCCTAATAACCTGATCCACTTAGTCAATGCACCGCCTGAGCTGAGGAATGACAGAACTTTTTGCCCAACTCCTCGAGCATACACCTACAGCCAATATAAAGCACTAGAGAGCAGAAATCCGACATGGCTAAATTATCCAGTAATGCCAGGGCTAGCAGAGGGAGAGAGAATATCAGGTTCTTACATGGTGAAAACCCTGCAGGGCGCCATCGCAAAATTCGGAGGCTCTCCTGACCTATCCTGCAAGATGCTATGTAAAATAGCTCGAATATTTTTGGCCTGTCTCACAGTCTTCTTAGAAAGCTGGACGTCAGAGTATATGAATACCGAAAGAAGCATCTCAGAGCTGTCATACGATTTAAGTGGGCCACCGACAGAGCCAGTATTGTATGCCTATTTCAAATGGCTCATGTTTATGCCAAGATACCATCTCCAAACCTTCGAAGAAGCATTTTACACAGGCTTCTTCATGTACAAGTCAAAATTTTTTGGCCCATTAATGGCAAGCGAGTCTATGCGCTATGATGCGTTTCTACATCAAATCAACCAAGAAAGACGACAACGACAATGAAGACAAAGACGATCATGTCGTGGTAGACATGAATTAGGAGGGGGGGAGTGTTGGAGCCCCATTGGTCCAACTGTTGTAATGAGCCCATCTTGTAAAGCATATTAAATTCCCATTTTATGTCAAAGAAGTCTTATCATTTTGATCCATTCGTCTGGGTTATGTAAAGATTAATCAGTTAGTTAGGACTCAGATTTGTTTCCCCTTTGTAATCATGAGTAAGATAACCCCATGTACATTTTTGAGCTAAGGTCACTAAAGTATAAAAGTCACCTTAGAACCATTTTTGAATAACATTTGAATATTAATCCTGGGTCGTACGAGTCTGAGAGAGAGAGAGAGAGAGAGAGAGAGAGAGAGAGAGAGAGAGAGAGAGAGAGAGAGAGAGAGAGAGAGAGAGAGAGAGTGTCTTATCCTCTTCGCTACGCGCTTCTCCCACACCAAATTCACGACGTGACCACACCATCGCGGTAGTCTCTCTGAGAGCTACGCACGCACGCCACGCATTCACCGTTTCGAGTTGATCGCGATCGATTCTTCTTTGAGCTTGTTTTGCTTGTAAGTAGCACAAACGGTGTCTGTTTTCAATAATTAAGTGCTTTATGGAATGAGAAAGAGATTGGCTATACATAGATACTCATAAACTTAAATTTCGCCCACTTTTGGATTATGACTTGTCAGTCTATCGCGACTGTATTCGAGATAACTAGGGTTCAAATCTGGTGAGATTAGACTTATAGGTAAGTATATCCTAGTGAGAGGATGGTTCTTAGTAAGTTTGATGCGATTCCGAGTTTATTGTACGTGTAAACTGTGTTGTGAGCGTTAAGGGATAGAGTGGGTTGCATTCTGCCAGGGTTAGTGATTGATGCATCATAAAAGTGCGTATGTGTAGATTGGTCTCAGCCTGACAAGCTAACGAGATTTCCTACGTGCACCTACGGGTTAGTCGTGTCATCGGATGATAAGTATGTTGTCTGCGTCGTGCTCGTGAGTATGAACAGGGGAGTAGTTGTGCCCTAAAACAGTTACTCAATAACTTTATGCTTATGGGATTTCCCTTCCTCTCCAAGAGGGAGAGAGAGCTTAGGAGGACTCTTGATGAGACCCTCAAAAGAAGACTCTCTCCCATACGAGAGGAGGAATCCAAAGAGAAAGAAAGCAATGAATCCCTAAGTTGCTCTAAAGATGTGGCTCCATGAAGACGGCAGTCTAGATGATCCCCAATTCCTCCCATGAGGAAACGGTCAACACACAGTCCTTCTCCTCATTGTCACTCCAAAAGGGAAGAGAGGAAACAAAGGAAAAAAAGTTCACTCTCTTCTCCTTCTTCTTCAACTTCCTCCTCTCCTCCCGAAAAAAGCTATGGCTATTGTCCTAGAGAATACAAGAGGGGAGGACATAGCAAATCATACCCTACAATGCGAAGATCACAAAAGCTCAAGAAGTGCAAAGAGGGAGGAAAGAGTATCTCTTTTCTCACCTATGATGAAACCTTTGGTGCCACCGACAAAGTATTGGCCATCATCCAACAATTTGATGCGGCCTTTGGAGACGAGGGCTTCACGGAGTCCTCCAAGCTATGTCATGTAGCTATACACTTCCAAAAATTGGCTCATCACTGGTGGGCTAGTCTTCGTCGCAATGGTGAAGCCCCAAAGACATGGAAAATTCTACGATTTTCCATCATGAAGCAATTCCTTGCAAGTGATGCAAAGGACAAAGTACTTACCAAATGGAAAAATTTGAAGCTTCTCTCACATGAATCTATTCACAAATATGTGGACAATTTTTGGGATTGACATCTCAAGGCTATTGTCTTCCAGAAGATAGACTTTGCTGAGCAAAAGCAACAATTTTGTGTAAGATTACTTGAAGAAATGGCCGAGTATGTCAACTCCCAATGGCCTGGTTCTATCACTGAAGTAATCCAACACACCATGTTTGCTTCCTGCATCAATTTCCAACAAGGGGCTAGACAGAATGTCAAACCCAAGGAAAACAAAGACAAAATGATGCAAAGGGGAAAACCAATGCCCAAAATTCTTCCCAAGGCACTTCCTACAACAACAACAATAGGTCCAAGGAGAAGGGAGTTTACAAAGGTAAAAACAAACTCTTTTATGAAGATCTTGAAGCTTTTTGCAAGGACCATAAGTGTTTTAAGTGTGGGGAGCAAGGACATGGCTATCATTCTTGCCCCAAGAAAAAATGCTCGCAATGAGACTGATAGGGCATTCACCATCAAAGCTCCAAAAGAGGATGCTCATTGCAAAGGATCATCTCTCTCCTATGCTTGGGAAAAGGCAAGGGATGCCATCATCTTGTTTGACCTTGGCTCTACTCACAACTTCCTATCAATGGAGTTGGCCACCAAGTTGGGCATTCAAGATTTTGATATGGGAGATATTGTAACGGATGACACAGCTTTCAAGGGACAACAAGCCTCCATTACTCCCTTGATTGGAAAGTTGAGGCTTCATGTCAAAATCTATGTCGACAAAGAATACTTTTTCATCTTTCCTCTCCAACATGAGGATGCTATCCTAGGGGCACCATGGTTTGATCGCTTGGCTGTCAACATAAAGTTCCCTGAAAGGAGAATCTACTTCACGTACAGGGGAAAGAACATGTATATAGATGCTAATGAGTCTGGTCATACTATAACACTTGTAAATTAACCAGGTTTTGATAAGTCAATGAAAAGCTCGATCTCTGCGTACATGATTTTGTTCAAAGAATCCATTAATGATGCTAATGGTTTATCAAATGAAAATGGTAGGAATCAGAAGATCTAGACTTGTCTACTTTTCTAAATGGATTCCAAGATGTTTTCATCGATGATATCCCTATGGAATTACCTCTAAAATGAGGGGATGAGGACCATCGAATTGAGCTCCTACCAAGAAGCTCACCGCCTCACAAGCCTCCTTATCGAGTTTCCCAAACTCAACAAGAGGATATTATGAGGCAAGTACAGGAATTGGTAGACAAAGGGATGGTGGTGAGGCCTAGCTCCTCTCCCTTTTGTTCTCCCGCCTTTTAGTGCAAAATAAAGACGGTACATAGCGTATGTGTGTGGAATATCGAGCACTTCACCATATCATATCAAAAAAACATTTCATGTGCCTCGGGTATAAAATTTGTTTGATAAGCTATAAGGCTCTACCTACTTCAGTAGGATTGACCTAAAATGTAGCTATCATCAAATAAGGATAGCGGACCAAGATATCCTAAAGACCGTGTATCATACAATTTTTGTTCTTTATGAATATCTAGTCATGCATTTTGGCTTGACCAATGCACCAGCCACATTCAATCGTTTGATGGATAAAATATTTACACCCTACTGCAAGTTCACCGGAGTGTTATTTGGTGATATCATCATTGCCTCCAAGTCCTTGGAGGAATACACAAGCAACATCTCCAAGTGATCTTTCTCAACCAAAAGAAAAGCGAATTTTTCCTTCAAGAGATTCAATACTTAGGTCATATTATTTCTCAAGATGGTATCCGTATGGATCCATCAAAGTTAGAGGTAATAAAAGCATGGCCTAATCCAAGGAATCTACATGAACTAAGAATCTTTATTGGTATGTGTGCATACAATAGACGTTTAATAGAAAAATATTCTCAAATAGCATGACCATTACATGACTTAACAAAGAAGAACATTAAGTATTCATGGACTGCTAAGGAGAAAAATTCTTTTGACAAGCTCAAAGAGAAGCTTACCTCTCAACCAGTCCTCATGCTTCTGGATCTCTCAAAGCCATTTGAGGTCCAATGTGATGCTTGTGGTGACTTCCTTGGAGCAGTCTTGCTTCAAGAAGGGCATGCCATAGCATATAAAAGCCGAAGTCTTAATACGGATGAACGGACCTTGGGCATTTATGAGAAAGAGATTTTAGCTTTTCTACATGCCCTAGACACATGGAAGCACTATTTATTGGGGACTCCATTCATTTTATAAACAGACCACCAAAGTCTTAAGTACTTCATGACGCAAACCAAGCTTTCCAACAAACAAATGAGGTGGGAAAATTTTCTTTCTCAATTTTTTTTTCATATTGCTCACTTTGCTGGTAAGCACAATCAAGTGGCCGATGCACTTTGACAACGACCAAACGGCAATGCCATGTCTATAGCAACTCACAGTGATCTATCTTCTATGATAGATGAGTATTCTACTCACCCTGAATTTAACACTAGGTTGGTAATGGGACACTTTTATGTCCTGTTAAGTGACCATTTTCCTTGAGTTATGTCAAGAGTTTCAAAATGGATTTTGAGGTGCTATCTGTCTAGAAAGTTGTCCCATCAGCTGAAAAAAACTCGACATTTTTTTGGAATATCAATTCTATCTTTAACCTTGTCCTTGCACAACATTTCACAACCTAAATTGTGTGAAAAAACGTGTCCTGTTTTTGGCTTTTTTCAACTTTTTGTAACTATACCACTCTAGAATTCATGTTTGTGAGGTCTATAATGCTAGAGAACTATCTTTAGTAGTCCTCAACATGTCCTGATGCTTCTAGGGAGAAATAAATGTTAAAGCTGTAAGTTATGACCAAATTACCAAAATTGTCAAATCCTGTTTTTTAGCCAATTTTAGCTCTTCTATGATTTTTTGGTGGCTTTCATGATATCCAAATGTAGTTTTGATTTTCTATGTTGCATATTGTAACATAAAGCTAATATTCCTTGAGTTTTGGGGCACCTAATACCCTATTTTGCATAGTAGACAACGATGGTTGATTTTTTCAATTATAGAAGAAAACAAAACATTCTAGTATATCAAGTATAGCTTTTTCAATATTGTTAGTTTCTTGTGACAACTACATGCATTTTGTAGGTAGTAACCATATCTAGTCATAAGGATCAAATTTGGCTAGATATTGAATAGTCTCTATGGGATTCTACAACTCATAATGTTGAACCCAGGTTTTTCATGTTTGCTGTATTTAGCACTTCATCTTTGTCCCCAAGAATCCCCTTGGTAAGAGATGTATTATTTTTTTGACATTCTCCATGGCTCCTTATGAACCTAAAGGACAATAGGGAACTAAGAAAACATGCATATATGATTTGTATTGAGCGTGGCTATAGAAACTTTGATGATAGGTTTGCAGAATGGTAAAAATTCATTTTTTTTATACCTATTTCTTTTGGCAAAACAAAAAATAGTGAGTGAGAAGCAATCATATGTTCTGATCACCAACCCATTGAAGTTAACTAGGGAATTTATCTCAAGTCCTACAAAAATCCCTAATCTTTTTTTTATGTAACAAAACGCAAGAAATGACTGTTTTGATGAAAATGTATGGTCCATCAACTTTGGAGGCTTGGTGTGACCAAAAGATGAGAAATTTTACAAGTTTCTTATTTTTTCCATGTGTAGTAGGCCTTGAACTATAACCTCATGAAAGGATTTTACAAAATCAGTGGATCTACTATGGTTTTGGAGGTTTTTTTCAAAACCCTGAAAGGACACTTTTATGTCCTGTTAGGTTACCAACCTAGTGTTAAAGATGTAAGGTCATTCCTTGCCTTGGGGAAGAAAGAGGAACCATTCACCTTGCAGGATGGTTATCTTCTCCATGGCAATAGGCAATGTGTTACCCACTCCCTGTGTGAGAAAGTCATGTATGAATCCCATGCTCCTCCCTATGTGGGGCATAAAGGCATTCAACCTACTCTTCAAAGAGTAGAGACATACTTCTATTGGCCTACCATGAAAGTGGACATACAAGAGTATGTTTCAAAATGTGTGGTATGCCAAAAGACTAAGTATGATAGAGGGAAGAAACCCGGATTACTCAAGCCATTTCCAATCCCTAATTCGCCATGGGAGAGTATATCCAAGGATTTTATATTTGGTTTATCCAAGTCTATCCATGGGATACAAGAATATAGACAATAGTCGACAGGTTTAGCAAGCAAGCACACTTTATTATGTCAAAAAGACTATTAAGGCACACCGAATGGCAACCATCTTCATATCTCAGATTTTCAAACACCATGGATTACCAATATCCATTGTGTCAGATAGAGATCCTAGAATGACAAGTAATTTCTAAAAAGGTCTCTTTGAAAATCTAGGTACAAGATTGAATTTCTCTTCGGCCTATCACGCATTCACAAACGGATGTCCAAAGTGAGATAGCTAATCTTATAATACTCGATCTACTAAAAACTTATGTTACAGAAGTAGATCAACACTCACATTGGGATAAGTACTTACCCCTTGTAGAGTATGTGTACAATAATAATGTCCATACTACTACAAGAAAAACACTTTTTAAGATCATAGAGCGAAGGCCTAAAAGTCCTTGCTACTTAAAGTACATGGGAAGATCTTCGATGTTGATTGGTATAGCCGTGACCTACAAGAATCTTTTCAAATTGTTAAGGAGGCTATATCCATCTCTCAACCGTTTCCCAAGGCTCGATTGAGGCAAATGACGGGCAAAAATCCTACGGGCCATCAAAAGTATTATACTAATTTAGCAAAAAGATAATATGGTCCTTTTCAAATCTTGAATCCAATCAATGACATGGCTTATCAACTCAAGTTTCCCAACCATTGGCTCATACACAATGATTTTTATGTGAGCCTATTTAAGCCCTACAAAGGAGAGCCGCCAAGAGAACCAATTATTGAAGACCCTCCAAAAATCGAAGACCAAGAAGAGGTGCTACAACCTGAAGCTATCCTTCGGCATGAAGACAAGGTATTACAGCATGGTAAGATTATATGATGGTATCTTATTAAGTTCAAAAACTATCCTTTTGAAGATGCTAGATGGATGCAAGGAATGCAGCTTAAGGATAGTATGAACCTTGTCAATGCTGACAATGCTACACTACAGTAAAAAACTGTCAATGCTTTCTAAATGAACAATGTTTTTGTCTTATAAGACTAATCCTTTTTTGTGTACAAATTTAAAATAGTATGTCATAATAATCAATATCTAATTCTCCTAAATGATTTTCTCATGTTAAACTGATAATTTAATATTGGGAAGTGCCAGGGGAGAAAAAGCTAGAATATTGGTTAAGCTAGCAGACCAGCCACAGTAGGGATCCAAAGGAGGGAAAATAGGGATCCAAAGGGGGGACCATCTGCAAAAGACCCATGTGAAACAATGGGCTAAAAAGACCCTAAGGTTCAGCCCATTAAGACTTCCAAAATGCTAAAGTTCCAAAATTCAAAGGTTGTGTCCAAAGGTGAACCTTAAGGAATTGGATGCTTTGTGTGTGACCAAAAAAAGTCTTTGCATATCCCTACATAGAAGGGGCGAGCCTAGCATGTAGGGGATGAGAGAGAAAGCCACACACGCACACACAAGCCCCCTTTACACAAAGGGAATGAGGGACACATGTCAGCTCCCTAGGCCAGATGCCCACAAGGTGTACCTAATTCGTATTGGATGGCCTTGGAGGTGGAACAATGAGAATTAGGCTAGAGTAAATCTATTTTAATTAATTTAAAAACACTTAATAAAAGAACCAATGAGAATTAAGTCCTCTAGAAGACTATTGGACAGGCTCCCAAGGGGTCCAATGAGCATTCAGCAGCCCAATGGCTTGCCTGATTCCTATTGGCCAGGAGGAAAAGGGGTCCAATGAGAGTTTAATTGAATTATTAATTTACCTAAAGCTCTCACAATAGGGGAAAGGGGGACACATGTCAGAAGGCTATCACTTATGCTGCTTAATAGTCATTGGCTTGACTTGGGGAGGGCCAATGAGGGTTGAGCAAGAGCAAATAGCAAGAGGGCTCGCCCAAGAGAGAGAGGGGGCTGATTTTTGCAAGGCATTATCACACACAAACTCTTACACAGTCTATGTGAGAAGTAAAGAAGACTATCTCTTTCCAAGCTTTAATGGAGAGCTCATCACCTACTCCACGCTTGTGAGATAGAAGCCTACATCGACATACTCTTGGCATGTGGATGCAAATCCAACCAAGAGCCAAGCTTCAATGCATGCTCATCTCCTCTACCAATCTAATTACTAAGCTAAGCTATGCTAATATGAGTGATTATGTGAGGAGATGTACATCTTTCTTGTAAGATACTCCTTCTTCCTCTCATACCCTGCCAGCTCTCACCATCTTCGAAGGTGTGTGAGGTCTTGGGTCGGAGAACCGGGATAATTGATGTTGTGTTTGCTAAGTGTTTTGCTTAGTGCATGAAGCTTTCATCTTCATTGCACTAGCTAGTTTTGAAGGAACACAAAGAATTGTATTGTACAATGTCTCTCTTGATGGGAGAAACCATAATACAAATCCTTTTGGAGGGGGGACCGGCTCCATGCAAATCCGGTCCTCAACGGTTGTCAATAGCTTAATTTCTCTCTCTTTTGAAGGTATTGTTGATGCTATCTAGCTAGGTGTTATGCTTTTTGTTGCTCTCTCCACCCAAGCACTCCTGTAATTCTCATTAGGAATGTATTCTAATGAAATGCCCACTATGTTCATGCTAATTTCTGCTACACATAAGTTTTTAGGCCATTAAACGTTACATTGGTATCAGAGCACAAGGTTTCTCTTTTCTTGCTCAAGAAGGGAGTTCCTCAAGCTAGCTATAAATGGTTGGTATTATTAATTGCCTGTGAGTAAGTAGAATAGGGATTTTTCAGCCTTGCAGTGCGCCTGCCTTCGTGCAATTAACGGGGCATCACCGTCGAGAGCTATGGTATTAATAGTGGAGTCCTACGGGGCTTGCCTATGGATTAACAACTATTGAGCTATTAGAAGCTTGACAGGAGCCGGTGTTGTTTTGGTGTTGAAAGACCCTCTCTTCTATTCCTTGCAATTAATGGTATTCGAGCCGCGGGTACAGTAGCTTGAGTGCTTTTTCTAAAGGGGTAAAGAGGAGTAGCAACTAGGGATTGAAGTGCCAAAGTACACCTAAAAAGTTTACACCTAAAAGTTGTTAGAATGGCTGACAATAGTAAAGAGAGTGAAATTAATGTTGATAACTTTGATTTTGCCAATGAGCAAGCTACTAATGATGCTCCGATGCTTGTTAACTATCATGTTTCTAGGCTTCAACAAGCCATGGGCAATCCATCTCTCCAAAGTGAAGTGCAACGGCAGCTCCTTGCTCACGGGATTCTCCAAGCTCATCACCATGACGAGAGAACACCTAGGAAGCCTCCTTGTGCTACTCCCAAAAGAGGTCTCTCTCCGATTCGGGAAGAAGAAGAGAATCCATACGAAGGGCTCAAGAATTTACTTCTTGATGATGCATCTCCTTCCCAAAGGATAAATCAAGAGCATCCACCGAAGGAACGAGAAATAAGTGAGTCTCCCACCACCTTGGCGGAGATGGCTCCACGAAGACGGCGGGCTAAATGCTCTCCATCACCACCAAAGTGGAGAAGACCATCACACTCTTCTCCACATCATAATTCAAAGAGGGATGATAAAAATCAAGAGAAGGAAAAGGCGAGAAAGAGGAGACCCTCTTCTCCATCTTCTTCATCCTCTTCCTCTTATGAAAGTGATGGTGAAGACGCTGAAGATCAAGACAAGAAAAAGGTGAGAAAGAGGTCACCCTCTTCTCCACCTTCTTCAAATTCTTTACCTTCTGAAGAAAGTGATGGTGCAACCTTTGAACCATCAAAAAGAAGAGGCCATAGGAAATCCTATTCCGCATGGAAGAGGTCATCCAAGCTGAAGAAGTTCAAAGAGGGAGGGAAGAGCATCTCTTTCCTTACCTATGATGTCACCTTTGGTGCTACGGACAAAGTCTTGGCCTTTATCCAACAATTTGATGCGGCGTTTGGAGATGAGGGCTTCACGGAGTCCTCTAAGCTACACCATGTAGCTATGCACTTTCAAAAGTCCGCCAGACAATGGTGGTCTAGCCTACGAGCCAACGGTGAAGCTCCACGAACATGGAAAGCTTTAAGAGCTTCCATTATGACACAGTTTTTGGCCACCGATGCCAAAGACAAAGTACTCACTGAATGGCGAAGCTTAAAGCTCTCTCCCTATGAATCCATCCACAAATATGTAGACAAGTTTTGGGGCCTACAACTCAAATCCACTTTCTTCAAAAAGTTGGATTTTGGAGAGCAAAAGCAACAATTTTGTGCGGGCTTAACCGAAGAAATGGTGGAGTATGTCAACTCCCAAAGGCCACGTACCATATCGGCCGTAATACACCATACTATGGTGGCCTCTCGAATCAATTTCCAAACGGGGGCTAAAAGAAATAATAAGCCCACGGAAAACAAGGGTTCCAATGAGCCTAAGGGGAAGGACAATGTCCAAAAGTCTCCTAATGGCAACTCCAACAAAGCTAAAGAGAAGGGAGTTTACAAAGGTAAAAACAAACTCTGAGTCCTGAAAAGCTTGAGCGTTATCGCAAGGATAACCGGTGTTTCAAGTGCGGCGAACAAGGGCATGTGTACCGCGCTTGTCCCCAAAAGAACAACCTCCAAAATCCTCCTTCCTTGGTTGAAATCTAAGAGGAGGAGACTCACCAAACTCACCACAAAGGATCTCCTCTATGCCATGCTTGGGGAAAGGTAAGATAACATGATGCTTTTCTTCTCTTTGACCCTAGTTCTACTCACAATTTTATATCTATAGAGTTGGCCACCAACCTAGGCATACAAGCCTACGAGATGGGAGATGTCCTACCCGCAGACAGTGCTTTCAAGGAGCAAGAAGCTTCAGTCACTCCCTTAATTGGGAAACTGAGGCTTCATGTTCAAAGATATGTGGACAAAGAGGACTTCTTTATCTCTCCTCTCAAGCATGAGGATGTAATCCTAGGGGCACCATGGTTTGATCGCCTGGCTGCCAATGTTAAATTTCTTGAAAGAAGAATCTCCTTTAAGTTCAGGGAAAAAGACATGTATATAGATGCTAAGGAAATGGGTCACGCTATCCCCAATGTACATACACCAGCTTTCAACAATTCAATAAAGAGCTCTCTTTCCGTGTACATGATTTTTGTTAAAGATTCTCAAAATGAACGGAATGCTTTAGCAAAAGAAAATAAAAGCAACGAAAAGGAATTAGAGTTATCCAATTTTCTCAAGGGGTTTCAAGATGTTTTTATTGACGACATCCCTTGTGATCTACCTCCTAAACGAGGTAATGATGACCATGCAATTGAAATTCTTCCAGGAACTTCACGGCCTAACAAACCTCCTTATAGAGTTTCTCAAGCTCAACAAGAGGAGATTATGCGGCAAGTGCATGAGTTTGTTGAGAAGGGCATGCTTAGGCCTAGCTCATCTCCATTTTGCTCACCTGTGCTATTAGTGCAAAAGAAAGACGGCACATATCATATGTGTGTCGACTATAGAGAACTAAATAGGATCACTATCAAGAATAGGTTTCCCGTTCCACGGGTAGAAGACCTATTTGATAAGCTACAAGGATCGACCTACTTCAGTAGGATTGACCTAAAAAGTGGCTATCATCAAATAAGGATAGTTGATCAAGACATTGTAAAGACCGCATTTCGCACCACATTTGGTCTTTACGAATACATTGGCATGCCTTTTAGCTTGACCAATGCACCAACCACATTCAACCGCTTGATGGAGAAGCTGTTCAGGCCTCATCGAACCTTCACTGGAGTGTTCTTTGATGATATTATCATCTACTCTAATTCATGAGACGAACACAAGCAACACCTCCAGGTAATATTTCAAGCTTTAAGAGAGAATAAACTTTATGTTAATCAAAAGAAAAGTGAATTTTTCTTGCAAGAGATTCAGTATTTAGGTCACATTATCTCTCAAGATGGCATCCAAATGGATCCATCAAAGTTAGAGGTAATAAAAGGATGGCCTAAACCAAGGAATCTTCATGAACTAAGAAGCTTTATAGGTATGTGTGAATACTATAGACACTTCATAGAAAAGTTCTCACAAATTGCGGGACCATTACATGACCTAACAAAGAAAAGAGTTAGGTATACATGGTCTGCTAAGGAGAACAATGCTTTTGAAAATCTTAAAGAAAACCTTATCTCTCAACATGTACTTACATTACCGGATCTCTCAAAACCATTTGAGGTCCAATGTGATGCTTGTGGTGATTGCCTTGGAGCTGTTTTGCTCCAAGAAGGGCACGCCATAGGCTATGAGATTTGAAGGCTCAACCCTGTTGAGCAAGCTCTAGGCATATATGAAAAGGAACTCCTTGCAGTTCTACATGCATTAGACTCATGGAAGCACTATTTATTGGGGACTCCTTTCATTCTGCGAACAGATCACCAACGTCTTAAGTACTTCATGACGCAGACCAAGCTCTCCGACAAACAAATGAGGTGGGAAAATTTCCTTTTAATATTTCATTTTCATATTGCTCACGTTGCTAGCAAGCATAATCAAGTAGCTGATGCACTCTCAAGATGGCCGAGAGTGAATGCGGTTTCCATAGCAACTCACAATGATCTATCTTCAATGATAGATGAGTATGCTATTGATCCCGATTTTAGAGATGTGATTTCAGCCCTTGCATTAGGGAAGAAAGAAGAACCATTTACTTTACAAGATGGTTCTCTTCTCTATGGCAATAGACTATGCATTACTAACTCACTACGTGAGAAAGTAATGTATGAATCTCATGCTCCACCGTATGCGGGGCATAGAGGGATTCAGTCTACCTTAAAGAGAATTGAAACATATTTCTATTGGCCTACCATGAAAGTGAGCATACAAGAGTATGTTTCTAAACGTGTGGTATGCCAAAAGACAAAATTTGATAGAGGGAAGAAAATTGGATTGCTTCAACCCTTGCCAATCCCTAATTCACCATGGGAGAGCATATCCATGGATTTTATCTTTGGATTGCCTAAGTCTATCCATGGGAATACGGGAATATGGACGATAGTAGACAGGTTCAGTAAACAAGCTCATTTTATACCTGTCAAAAAGACTATCAAAGACCATCAAATGGCAACCCTGTTCATTTCACAAATTTTCAAGTACCATGGATTGCCAATGTCCATAGTGTCAGATAGAGATCCTAGAATGACCAGTAATTTTTGGAAGGGTCTCTTTGAGAATTTAGGGACAAGGCTAAACTTCTCTTCGGCCTATCATCCACAAACGGATGGCCACAGTGAAAGAGCTAACCTAACAATTCTCGATCTACTAAAAGCCTATGTAACGGAAGTAGATTAAAGATCCCAATGGGAGAAGTACTTACCCTTAGTGGAGTATGCTTACAATAACACTGTACATACTTCCACGGGAAAAACACCTTTTGAGGTAATAGAGGGGAGATCAAAAAGTCCCTTGCTACTTAAGGTACATGGGAAGATCTTCGCTGCAGATGAGTATAGCCGAGACCTACAAGAATATTTTCAAAAGATTAAGGATGCTATCTCTATCTCACAGCAAAGGCAAAAGGCTGCTGCTGACAAGCACAGAAGAGCCCAAGCCTTTAAAGAAAATGATTGGGTCTTATTAAAGTTTCCCAAGGCTCGATTAAGGCACACGACGGGCAAGAATCCTACGGGACACCAAAAGTATTATGCTAAACTAGCAAAAAGGTGCTATGGTCCCTTCCAGATTCTTAGGCCAATCAATGATATGTCCTATCAACCATCAAGTTGCCCAACCATTGGGTCATACAAAATGCTTTCCATGTGAGCCTATTAAAGCCTTACAAAGGAGAGCGACCTCAAGAACCAACTATAGAAGACCCACCGGAGATCGAGGACCAAGAAGAGGTGCTGTAGCCTGAGTCCATTCTCCGACATGAAGACAAGGTAGTAAGAGGCAGTAAGACTATCCGATGATATCTTATTGAGTTTAAGAATTATCCTTTTGAAGATGCTAGATGGATGCAAGGAATACAATTAAAGGATAACCTAAACCTTGTCAATGCTAACAATGCTTCCCAAGAGTAAGCAAATGTACAAAATGTTAAAAAATGAACAAAGTTTTTGTCTTATAAGACTCTCTTTTTCTTTATTGTGCACAAACATGAAGTAGTATGCATGCTTAGATCAAGTTTGCAGAGACGACGTGTCCCAAACACCAAGTAGAGCTTGTCACTCTACTATGGAAGATTGATAGGACTAACGTGTAGACATGCTTGCGGCAGCCTCAGGCTCTCAAGTGCCAAATGGACTAGTCATCCATTGTGGAATGATGTCGTAGGGTAACATAGGGATCCTCTACCCGCTAAGAAAAGGACTCATGAATATGCTTTATCTTCTCTACATCATAGTCGAGGACGATTATGATTTCAAGAGAGAGGTAATGTCATAATAATCAATATCTAATTCTCCTAAATGATTTTCTCATGTTAAATTGATCATTTAATATGGGGAAGTGCCAGGGGAGAAAAAGCTAGAATATTGGTTAAGCTAGCAGACCGGCCACAGTAGGGATCCAAAGGAGGGAAAATAGGGATCCAAAGGGGGGGCCATCTGCAAAAGAGCCATGTGCAACAATGGGCTAAAAAGACCTTAAGGTTCAGTCCATTAAGACTTCCAAAATGCTAAGGTTCCAAAATTCAAAGGTTGTGTCCAAAGGTCAACCTTAAGGAATTGGATGCTTTGTGTGTGACCAAAAAAAGTCTTTGCATATCCCTACATAAGAGGGGGCAAACCTAGCATGTAGGGGATGAGAGAGAAAGCCCCCCACACACACACACACACACACACACACACAAGCCCCCTTTACACAAAGGGAATGAGGGACACATGTCAGCTCCCTAGGCCAGATTCCCACAAGGTGTACCCAATTCGTATTGGATGGCCTTGGAGGTGGACCAATGAGAATTAGGCTAGAGTAAATCTAGTTTAATTAATTTAAAAACACTTAATAAAATAACCAATGAGAATTAAGTCCTCTAGAAGACTATTGGACAGTCTCCCAAGGGGTCCAATGAGCATTCAGCAGCCCAATGGCTTGCCTGATTCCTATTGGCCAGGAGGCAAAGGGGTCCAATGAGAGTTTAATTGAATTATTAATTTACCTAAAGCTCTCACAAAAGGGGAAACGGGGACACATGTCAAAAGGCTATCACTTATGATGCTTAATAGTCATTGGCTTGACTTGGGGCGGGCCAACGAGGGTTGAGCAAGAGCAAATAGCAAGAGGGCTCGCCCAAGAGAGAGAGGGGGCTGATTTTTGCAAGGCATTATCACACACACACACTCTTACACAGTCTATGTGAGAAGTAAAGAAGACTATCTCTTCCCAAGCTTTAATGGAGATCTCATCACCTACTCCAAGCTTGTGAGATAGAAGCCTACATGAACATACTCTTGGCATGTGGATGCAAATCCAACCAAGAGCCAAGCTTCAATGCATGCTCATCTCCTCTACCAATCTAATTACTAAGCTAATCTATGCTAATATGAGTGATTATGTGAGGAGATGTACATCTTTCTTGTAAGATACTCCTTCTTCCTCTCAATCTACTCTCATACCCTACTAGCTCTCGCCATCTTCGAAGGTGTGTGAGGTCTTGGGTCTGAGAATGGGAATAATTGATGTTGTGTTTGCTAAGTGTTTTGCTTAGTGCACGAAGCTTTCATCTTCATTGCACTAGCTAGTCTTGAAGGAACACAAAGAATTGTATTGTACAATGTCTCTCTTGATGGGAGAGACCATAATACAAAGCCTTTTGGAGGGGGGACCAGCTCCATGCAAATCCGGTCCTCAGTTGTTGTCAATATCTTTATTTCTCTCTCTTTTGAAGGTATTGTTGATTCTATCTAACTAGGTGTTATGCTTTTTGTTGCTCTCTCCACCCAAGCACTCTTGTAATTCTCATTAGGAATGTATTCTAATGAAATGCCCACTATGTTCATGCTAATTTCCGCTACACATAAGTTTTTAGGCCATTAAACGTTCCCGGGGGATTCACCATGGAAAACATACTGCACCATGTAAGTGTAGGGGAGGGGTTTTTTTTTACAAGTTACATAATCGTATAAGCTAGGGGTAGGCCCCCAATAATTTTTGTCACAAGCTTTAAAATAAGTTAGGGGGGTATCATATTTATGTGGGGGGGGGGGGGGACTTGATCCTGGTTGATTACTTGTAATGATTGGTCATCGATGTGCACTAGAACTCAGATAAATTTTGGGTAAGTTTGTTATCATCTCACATATCAAATTTTGCATCAAGCCGGTCATAGATAAGGGTTAATTTGGCACAGGTCAAGGGTTGATTTACATACCTTTGGATGAGTCAAAATTCGACAAGTAGCCAGAGTGCGAGCTGATCGGGCACATAGTTTAAAAGTCAAACTTAAACACGTTGAGGGTACATCTAGTTATCAATAGAAGTGGTTCCTTAATACATTTCCAGTCATTATGCTACACACTTTTTGACTAATTTTACTTACTTAGATCATGTGAGACCTAAATTTTCTATGTAAGATAGGGGTATGCTAGTTTTCTTCATTGATTGTCGTATAAGCGTAGAAAGGGGGGTCATATTCCCTAATATGAGTCGTATATAGGGGTTTTATCAAAGTTGTCCTCTCGGAGGTGGTGTCCCATTTTCTATATAGAGTGACTCCCCCGGGTAAAATTTACATAGTATACATGCTTAGAATCATGTTTGTGATGACGAAGTCACTCATCAACACAGGGCCAAGGTTAAAGGGGTCCAAATGAGAGATGGTATGTTAAAGAGAAATGATGCTACCTAATGGAGCTTAAATACCTTAGGGTTATCTTCATTAAAGACCTCCAAAAGTTAGTGTTAAAAAGTCCTTTGACCTTAGGCAAGCTAAGGCTGACCTTGAGGTGGGAACCGTACCCAAGCATGAGGTGCTTGTCGGCTTGCTAGCTAAAGTGCTTAAAATTTTTGTGGTAACCTTGCCCAAATCTTGAGTTGATTTTTATGCTTGAAATGACTAAGGTTCTTGAAGTGTTCAATTCAAAGGTAAACTCTCAAGAGGCATCAACGGTTTCCATGCTTGATTTACTAAGTGCTTAACCAAATGACACATGTTCAAATGATCCTCCACATGTGGCCCTCATGATGTGCTTGAATCCTATTGGATAGGTTTTAAAGAGGTCCAATGAGAAATTAGACACATAAAAATAAATAATTGAGTTCTTTATCTCAAAGAGGAAAAAGAGGACACATGTCTAAATGAAATAATTAAATAATACGAGAGAGAGAGGTGTGGACCAAGCATGAGAGCGGGGTATACTCTCCCACATATGCACAGACACACATTCTCTCATTGTGTGAAGTGCAAAGTGCAAGAGATCCATCTCCTTCTCCAAGCTTGTGGAGAAGTGGAGAGCCTACACCAACACTCTTGGCTATGGAATGCAAATCCAACCAAGAGCCATGCTTCAATGCTTAAGCTTTCCATATTCCTCATCTTCATTACTATGCTATGCTAAGCAAGAAGAGTGACGATATGTGAGGAACTATTTCTTTCTCTTATGGATGATTCTTCTTCCTCTTCCCTTCCCTCATTCCCCTCTAGCTCTCTCCACCTTCGAAGGTGTTTGAGGCCTTGGGACTGAGGCTTGGAATATTTAATGCTTTTTGCAAAGTTTATGGTATGCTTGTGATGCATAAAGTTTTCCATCTTAATTGCATCACCTAGGTCACAAGGAACATAAAGATTGTATTGTATCAAGTCTCTCTTGATGGGAGAATCTATAATACAAATGCCTTTTCGGAGGGGAGACCGGCTCCAAGTAAATCCGGTCGTCAACGATTGTCATGTTCCATAATACTCTCTCTCTTGAAAAAGTATTATTCATGCCAAGTTAATTAAGTACTATGTTTATGTTGCTACCATCAGCTAAGTTCACCCTCTATGTTCTAAAAGTAATCTCACAAAAATGCCATTTCCATTACAAGACTGCACACAAGGAGCCCTCACAATTCTATTTCTTACTAGGTGGATGTAAAGTAATACAATGAAGTGAAAAAGATATTGTCTATAGAGAGCTAAGTGGCCGAGTTCAAATCGTGTCAATATAACTTGGATAAATTCTATTGGGTGTAACATTTTCTTCAATTGAAATCTATATTGATAAATTCCATTGTAACATTTCTTTCAATTAGTTGTATCTTTATTTCAATAGTAAGATGAACCTGTGTGTTTGTTTCTCTCTCTCTCTCTCTCTCTCTCTCTCTCTCTCTCTCTCTCTCTCTCTCTCTCTCTCTCTCTCTCTCTCTCTGAAAGTATGTGTTAGTTCTTTACATTTAGTACAACATATGCAAAATTCATTGTCTTATGTCACTTTCAATCATTCTACGATTCCTCTCTCTCTCTCTCTCTCTCTCTCTCTCTCTCTCACACACACACACACACACACACACACACACACACACACACACACACACATGCACACACACACACATCATTGACACCACATTGATAGGTACAAAGAATCATATTAATGTACATAGTTAGCATTTCAAAGAGTCTTTTAAAGTACAAATTTTGCAGATAAAATATCAAAATGTCCTCTAGGTAGTGATAGCCGTTTTTCGGCTCTCCGTAATTCCCATAGTCAGCTACCTCATCCTATAAAAATCACCTAAACATTGTGGTTGTTCTTACCTTTCATTATACATAGGTGTGCGTGAGTTAGGGGGCTTTTTCCATATCTTCTTAAAACCCTCTGTTAGCTAGTCATTGGGCTAGTTGAGCCAAAAAAATAACATATATTATGGCCCATTTGTGTGTAAATATTTCATTGTATATAGGGCCTAAATATAAGGAATTTTCATAATTATTTTGGTATTTATTTAAATATTTCTACCTAGGTGTGTGTTATTTGCCTATGTATGCTATGTACATTGACTCTCCATTACCACAATTTTCTTACCATTTTGCATGCTCTTTATTCCTTATAAAAATATATTCACACAAGTTTCTCTTATTTTTGGTGTGAATCCACTCCTAAGAAAAAACCTCAAAAATACTTTCCACCATCAATCATTGCCTTTCACTAAATTCCTATTTCTTACAGGTATTATTTCTTACCTCTTGTAAATAAATATACATCAATAAAACAAATGAGTGCCCTCCTCATTTGATTCCCTATATTTTCATATATTTATTTTTTATATATTTATAGCCCACACTATTCTAGATTCCATAAATTGTTTATATATACTAGCCTGTCTTTTTTCATCATATCCATGTATTATATTTGTACATAATCCACAACCATGCACATTTTCAAACCCCTAGGAATCAATTATGTCATGCTCTCATGAAAGGAGGGTCTCACATTTGGAGCCATATGAAAATTCAACAAAAGGGGGGCCACTGAAGACTTTTTTGTGAAGAAAAAACAGGTATTTTGGTGGGATTTTTAATATCCATCTACACTCCGAATTTGAAGTGGTGGTCAAAAGAGAAAATGTGGACCAAAACCTGAATAATCACCTCAAACCTTTTGGTGATTTTTGGAGCAACCACCGGTGACCTAGGGTTTTTTAAGTGGACCCCAGTCTGCCCACTTTTATCACAAGTAGCCCATAGTCTTCTCTCACCTCTTTCCACACTTCTACACACACAAACACACACACTCATTCCTCTCAATCTCTCACACAAACCTGCACCAAACCCTGTAATCCTGCCTCTTATTGATTATCATAGGTCATTTGATGTGAATATTTTCATTTTGTTGTAGAATACTTTTCAATTTAGAAAATATTATTGTGTAAATCTTTTTTTTAAAAACAAAAACAAAAACGTGTCACCTTGAAACTAATTCAATGGAGACCCAACGCCAAATGTCCGGATATCCTCTTTTCTTTGGAGAGCCTGGAGAGGATGCAGAATTATTTTTAGCAAATTTCAAGATATCTTGTCATATCAAGAGGATAGTAATTGATCAAGAATGCGTAGAGATGTTTGAGGTGGTCCTTAGGAAAGATGCTAGCACTTGGTTTGAATCTTTCCCTGAGGAATTTAAAGGGAATTACACAAAAGTTGTCAATCATTTCAAGAGATACTTCTTTGATCCCCAAAACACTCAAAAGCTATGGCAAGACATTGTTTCTCACAAACAAAAAGACTTAGATGACTACTACTTGTACAAGCAAGAGTTTCTACATCTTTGGGCTATATGGGTGAGTGATGTTGCTAACCCTGGTGATGGTGCAGAGTTCCTAAAGAAGGAGAGGTTCATAGCCGGACTCTTTCCTGACCTTAAGGTAAAAGTTGAGGCGGGTGCACCTGCCACCTTTGATGCAGCTGAAACTAGGACTAAGGGGAGAGGTTCCAATAGAAGGTCTTAGACCCAAAGGTAAGTCACAAGCATCAACATCTAGGGAGCTTCCTGAGGTAACAACGGAAGTGATTGAGAAGTTAAATGAATCTGTAAGCAGCCTGTCAATTCACCTTTCACAAACTGTAGGTCCCAAGGGACAAGCAAAGAAGTCAAAAGAGGGAGAGCCACCACGACCTAGAAGAGTCTTGCAATGTTGGAATTGCAGAGAGTCTGGACATGGGATGTATAATTGTCCTTGGCCCCATTGGGAGCAAGGGAGACCTAACTTGAATTACCCAGTGATGAATGCACGTGATGGAACTAGTCAACAACCACGGCTTCTACAAACACCAAACAGAGCAAGACCACCTCCACGAGGAGTGGAAGGATTTCCACCTTTGCCAGATCCAAATGTGCATGTAGTAGAGGTGAAAAATTCCAATCAGGTGGACATGGAAGCAAATGGCATTAAGCGTGGCCGTGGAAAAGGTAAAGAGAAAGAAGGAGTCATGTCACAAAGTGACCATGGACGATAAAAGAAGGAAAAGGAGACCAAGGAAACAAAAAGGACTCGATGTCGTATCAACATCCAAGACTTCCCTCTTGGACATGGTATGGCTCCGTACAACTTGTTGGAAGACATGAGAGGTAAGGGTCCTGATATCTCATGGCCTCAATTTCTTGCATTATGTGGACAAGTTAGGAGGGATTTAACAAGGGCAATTAGCACTAGGAGAAAGGTAAAAGAAAGTGTGCCTGCTGTAAAAATTGCACAAGCTAGAATGAATGAGGACATTACATCCGTGCTACACTGTTACATCAAGGGAAGATTGGTTAGGAAAGGTCTAGTAGATGGGGGTGCACAAATTTGCATCATGACAGAGGGACTCATGCAAAGACTAGGCATGCACATCCATGAGACACCTGAAATCAAAGTCAAGATGGCAAACTATTATTAGGAAAGCTAGGTGTGTAGACATTTGTAAAAATGTCTTTGTAGTGGCCTTTGGCATTAAAAACGCGATGGATTTTTATGTTATGTCGACCAAGGGAAGTGGCTATCTATTTATCCTAGGAAGACCATGGCTAATGAAAATGCGAGCTTTGCAGGAATGGGAGAGTGGAAAATTAATTTGCAGGAATGACAATCATAAGAAGGTTGTCTTTGACATGAAGGAGAAATGCCAAGAAGAGCTCCATGAAGAATCATTTTCAAGTGAGACGGAAGAAGATTGGACCGATAACATTTCAGAAGAAGAAAGTAGCGGTAGCATTACTGAAGAGAGTCTTCCATCGAAGTCATGGGGGTAAGGTTTAAGCCAACCAACCAAGAGACCTCTTGTCAAGGTTTGGAGGAGGTAGGTTCCCAAGAGAACCAAAATGTGAAGATGAAGGAATGTTAGAAGGTATGTTGTCTACAACACTTACAAAGGATGAAAGGGAGGAGTTCAAGGGTGTGTTAAAGAAATTTCCTACGCTTTTTGCTAAAGACTACACCGACGTGCGTGGAGTAGATGATGTTCAACACAAGATCGAGCTAAAGCCAGAGGCCAAACCTAAAGCTCAAAAGCTACGAAGGCTAGGAGTCATCAAGGAGCAGGCTCTACTCAAGGAGTTAAGAAAGCTTCTAGCAGCAGGTTTCATTTATCCAGTGGAGAATTCAGAGAGGGTCTCTCCCGTTGTTTTCACTCCCAAGAAAAACGGGAAGTGGAGGGTGTGTGTGAACTACCATCCGCTCAATGAGGCAACAACAAGAGATCACTTTCCCCTCCCATTTCAGGATGAGATACTACATGAGGTAGCTGGTCATGAGAAGTACACTATGTGTGATGGCTACTCAGGTTACTTTCAAATAGGGTTTGCATTGGAGGACCAATTGAAAACAACCTTCATGACTCCTTGGGGTTTTTATGCTTTTAGAGTCATGCCATTTGGCCTGAACAAATGCTCCTGCCACTTTCCAACATTTCATGAACATGGTGTTTCAAGCGTTCTCTGGAAAGTCAATTAGGGTGTTCATTGATGATTTCTGCATTTATAGCTCAAAATCATTGCATCTACAAAAGGTAGAAGAAGGTTTAAAAAAACTTTACGACATGGGAGGTAAACTCAACCCCGAGAAGCGCCACATAGGTGATGATGAAGTGATCTTGCTTGGTCACAAAGTTTATTACAAAGGCATCGAGGTGGATCCTTCAAAGTCAAAGGCTCTTATTGAGTTACCGTCACCGAAGAGTCTTAAGGAGGTCATCTATTTCATTCAAAAGGTGAAGTTTATGTCACGCTTCATTCACTTAGCCTCGGAGTTACTTCACCCTTTGCAAAATTTGACACAAGAAGTCGAGTTTGTTTGGTCGGATGAGCTTGAGGAATATTTTTGTAACATCAAAGTCATTCTGTCGGAGCTACCAACACTTATGCCTCCTTGCTGGGAGTACATATTCTTTGTTAGCTCTAGTGTTGGGAAAGAAACAATTGGTGCTATTTTGCTACAGCAAGATCCCCACAGTACCAGGATGCGACCCATCTACTTTGGTAGTAGGGTCATGAATGCTTTGGAGAGAGACTACACGAAGGCAGAACTCATGATTCTTTCTCTTATGTTTGCGGTGAGAAAGTTTAGATCCTACTTGCTACCAAAACCTTTTGTAATTCTCACTCCAAAAAATTTGTTCCCTTGGGTTTCATCTCAAATGAATCTTAGTACTAGGATCTCTAAGTGGAATATGGAGTTGCAAGAGTTCCAATACTCTTTCAAGGTAGAAGATAGTGTGTGTGGACAATTGGCAGGGATTCTCACTTATAGGGTACATGAGAAGGAGATTAAGGTGCCTGAAGTAAAAACCCTACCATAGCCACCACCTAAAAGTATTCCTAATGCTTTTACTTTGTTCTTTGATGGAGCTTTTCGACGAGTCACAGGAAAAGTAGGGGAAGGGCTAGTATTGTTCAAACCTAGTGGAGAGGTGGTCATGAAAGAGAAGGTCAATCTACCAGGTTCAACTAGCAACAATGAGGCAGAATATGACACACTAATTCATGGTTTGAAGATGTGCATTAGTCAAGGCATACAACGTCTCATGGTAAAGGGGGATGAACTTCTCATTGTGAAGAAAATCTTGGGCATTTGGGCATGCAAGAATGAAAGCCTCAGGACAAAGGTTCATGCCATTCGTAGGTTGTTTAATCAGTTTGAAGAAGTGCAACTATATCATATTCCTAGGAAACAAAATGAAGATGCCAATTTACTTTCACAACAAGCAGTTACATGTGTTGAAAAAGAAGTGCAGGTCATCATGGTGGCAGTAGTTGTCAAGAAACCAAGATACCAAGGGCTAGAGTCATTGGCTCCCATTATTGGCTACATTTTGGAGGGCGAGTTTCCATAAGACTTCACTAAAGCTCAGAAGAAGGCAAGTTTCTATCTCTTCCTAGAAGGTTCCCTCTATCAAAGAGGGAAGGATCAAGTGTGCAGAAGAGTACCAACTATCGAGGAAATTCCATCCATTCTATAAGGTTTTCATGAAGAGGAATGTGGTGGTCATTTTGCCCAAGAATTAACTGTGAAGAAGATTTTGCTTGCGGGGTATGTTTGGCCAAGCTTGCATGTGGATGTCCAACATTGGTGTAAAAGCTGTCACAACTGTTAGTTAAATGAAAATTAAAGGCTGGTGCATGGTCCGAGGCAAATAGTGCTTGCAAATGGACCCTTTAGAAAGTGGGGCATTGATGCTATGGATCCTCTGTCCAGAACAAAAAATGGTAAACTCTATATTATAGTGGCTATAGATTACATGACTAGGTGGGTAGAGACTCAAAGTGTGGCCAGAGAAAATGGAAAAATATTGAGCAAGTTTGTCTACACTAATATTTGTTGTAGATTTGGCACACCTCTGGAGATTGTTTCTGATAATGGTCCAGGGTTCAAAAAGGTTTTACTCACAGAAGTTTGTGAAGAGCTTCACATTCTACATCGTCATACCACACCATACTACCCACAGTCAAATTGTTTGGTGAAGCAGGCTAATGGTATCATTGCAGGCATCATTAGAAAGATGGTACAAAACAAGACAAAGTTATGGGATGACTTCTTGGATGGTTCCTTGTGGGCATATCGAACCACATATAGGGAAGCCACGGACGGAGTTCACACCATTTCACTTGGTCTATGGTCAAGAGGCTTTGCAGCCTATCGAGCTGAACATCCCAACAATACGGCTTCATAGCAGAGGTGCATAAGATGATCAAGAGGTATGGATGGATCGACTTCTTACACTAGTGGAGCTTGAGTGGAAAAGAGAAGCAGCCTATGAGTGTTACAAGAGGAAAGCAACACCGGCAAAGGAGAAGCTTGACAAGAAACTGAAGGACAAAGGCAACAATGAAGGAGATCTTGTGCTAAGGTATGACAATCGACTCGATAATCGTTTTAATGCCAAGTTTGAAACTAGATAGCAAGGACCATACATAGTCAAGAAGGCCTTCAATTCAAGTTACTATCAGCTTATGGACTTGAATGGTAAAGAGCACTCCAGGAAGGTAAATGGGTATCGCTTGAAGCCCTATTTGAGTCGCCTTCTACCAAAGGATCTATTGAAGGACTGTCAAAAAGCAACTATCTCATCTAAGTTTTACTGCATGAAGCATGAGTGTGACAAGAAGCCACACAATGAAAATTCTGTCAAGGGACCAGATATCATAGAGGATTCAAAAGCACTCTCTTTGCAAAAGATGCTCTATGATGGTACATGAATATACCATCATCATGGGGGAGGGCTAATGATAGCCGTTTTTCGGCTCTCCGTAATTGCCATAGTGAGTTACCTCACCCTACCAAAATCACCTAAACATTGTGGCTGTTCTTACCTTTCATTATACATAGGTGTGCGTGAGTTAGGGGGCTTTTCCCATATCTTCTTAAAACCCTCACTTAGCTAGTCATTGGGCTAGTTGAGCCAAAAAAAAAAAAAAAAACATATATTATGGCCCATTTGTGTGTAAATATTTCATTGTATATAGGGCCTAAATATAAGGAATTTTCATAATTATTTTGGTATTTATTTAAATATTTCTACTTAGGTGTGTGTTATTTGCCTATGTATGCTATGTACATTGACTCCCCATTACCACAATTTTCTTACCATTTTGCATGCTCTTTATTCCTTATAAAAATATATTCACACAAGTTTCTCTTATTTTTGGTGTGAATCCACTCCTAAGAAAAAACCTCAAAAATACTTTCCACCATCAATCATTGCCTTTCACTAAATTCCTATTTCGTACAGATATTATTTCTTACCTCTTGTAAAAAAATATACATCAATAAAACAAATGCGACCCCTCCTCATTTGATTCCCTATACTTGGATATATTTATTTTTTATATATTTATAGCCCACACTATTCTAGATTCCATAAATTGTTTACATATACTAGCCTGTGTTTTTTCATCATATCCATGTATTATATATGTGCATAATCCACAACCATGCACATTTTCAAACCCCTACGAATCAATTATGTCATGCTCTCATGAAAGGAGGGGCTCACATTTGGAGCCATATGCAAATTCAACAAAAGGGGGGCCACTGAAGACTTTTTTGTGAAGAGAAAACAGGTATTTTGGTGTGATTTTTAATATCCATCTCCACTCTAAATTTGAAGTGGTGGTCAAAAGAGAAAATGTGGACCAAAAGCTTAATAATCACCCCAAAACTTTTGGTGATTTTTGGAGCAACCACCGCTGAGCTAGGGTTTTTTGAGTAGACCCTAGTCTGCCCACTTTTCTCACAAGTAGCCCATAGTCTTCTCTCACCTCTTTCCACACTTCTACACACACACACACACACACACACACACTCATTCCTCTCAATCTCTCACACAAACCTGCACCTTCCATGGTTTCTCTCACCTTCTTCACCATTAACCTCCCCTCTTACTCCCATAGCTCTCATATGGGCTCTCTATGCCTCTCTCTATTACTTCCAAAGTACAATTCCATCTTACTCCTTCTCTATATACATAAAATTCATCATGTAAACCATGCTTAACCTCTGAAAATTAAGAGATATCATCAACCATATTTCCATTATCATCGCGATAATTAACCTTGGCGGCGGTGGCATAACAAAGACAAGACGAAGAAGAAGATCGATAGTCATTTTGAGAACCTACACAAGTAAGTCAAGAACTTCTTCAAGCTTCACCATCACAAATATTTCATCACTTCAACCATCCACCTCATTCTACCCATTGTAAATATGACATTAACTTTCTAGTGATTACTAACACTAACCACTAACATACTAACACAAAATAGCCATTGACCTAACCATAAAAGACACCTCACCTCAAGACATGTGCATAGTAACTCGCGCTCTCTCTCTCTCTCTCTCTCTCTCTCTCTCTCTCTCTCTCTCTCTCATTCCTTAAAACTCTATTTTCACCTTATCTACCATCAATAATGCTCTCTTTTGAGCCCACATCCATGACTCAAGCAGACAAAGAAGGCCGGCAATGTTTTGATATTAAGAAAAAATCATAATCCTGATTTGTTAGCTTATACATTAGGATTTCCAAATAATCTTAATGAGGGTCTTCAACCTATAAATAGGCCCCTCTCCTTCTTGTAAAACAATCTCCAATATCTCACATAGCACCCAAACACTCTATGCGTAAGGAGAGACTTAGGCATAGCAACCATTTTGTGAGCTTCACTTTTGGTGTGAGAGAAGCTTTCAAGCTACACATTGCAAGTGAGAGAGCATGAGATCCGAAAATCTCAAAACCACTATTATATATGCTCCTTCATCGTCAATAAATTGAGGTTTGGTGCATCAAAGGCGTGATTCGACGTTCAAATCTTCGTCCTTCCATTTGTGCAATACGGTTTGGTGAATTCAAGGTGACTTGTGTATTTTCAGTTTCTATCGGTTGATCTTGTTTTTAGAAAGTGTTTAGTGTGTTTTCATTGCCAATTTTTTGTCCATTGTAAGAGGGTATTGTGGTGAGAGGCCTCCCACACCCTAAGACAGTGTGTGCTCTTTGGCAATGTTTAGCAATCACTAAGCATTGAGTGAGTTTTGTACAAGCTCTACGATAGCATCATAACGAACCATCTCCATTTGCAAGTCACAAATAAGGTATTACGAAAGATCGATTCCTCTCTCTCTTCCCTTTGCTCTAGCTCTCTCTAGTCCATTTTGTGTGTGTCTTGGTGTGAGGTTTCTTGTGTATGTGTTTTGTGGTGTATCTTATTGGTTGGAAAAAATCTCTTGCGTCCTAGTTCACATACCATAACTAGGTGATGCCCTTATCTTGTTTGGGTTTGGCTGTGGGTTTGTTGTTTTGTTGTGCTTGTGGTTGCCCCAGCCCCAATTGAGCAGCACGGGAGCCTTGAGGAGTGTTTAGAGGTCGCCTCTCTTGTTGCCCGCCCCGGACCGCCTCAATTTTGGTGCCCCCACTGAGGAGGTCTTGTGTATTTTTGTGTAGGATGAGTCTTTAGCATAGTCAAGTAGTTTTCATGAATCACGAGAATTTGTATGATCCTTTCATTCCCATTGCAAGGCAAAAGGTACACATAATTGTTAGTACTAAGTTGCAATTTCAACGTGTAATTCGTAGAATTTTAGGTCCTCTTAGGTTGGCCGAGATAAACGCTTCAGTAAATCCGTTTTTTTTGCCTCTCATTAGGTATAACCTTAGTTTGGATGTCTATATTTTTGTTTTGTTTTAAGCATTAGGTCATGCATAGACAATGGATAATGGCCTACGAATAGAGGTTTTCCCCTTTCATTTCACTTCACACATTAGAATAAACATTGCAATTAGTAGAAAAATCCATTTTCAACAATGTAGGGTGTTCATGTTTGGTGCCCGAAGAGTAGGAGAAATTCTGGCGTCACCAAACCCTGTCATCCTGCATCTTATTGATTATCATAGGTCATTTGATGTGAATATTTTCATTTTGTTGTAGAATACTTTTCAATTTAGAAAATATTATTGTGTAAATCTTTTTCTTAAAAAACAAAAACAAAAACGTGTCACGTTGAAACTAATTCAATGGAGACCCAACGCCAAATGTCCGGATATCCTCTTTTCTTTGGAGAGCCTGGAGAGGATGCAGAATTATTTTTAGCAAATTTCAAGATATCTTGTCATATCAAGAGGATAGTAATTGATCAAGAATGCGTAGAGATGTTTGAGGTGGTCCTTAGGAAAGATGCTAGCACTTGGTTTGAATCTTTCCCTGAGGAAGTTAAAGGGAATTACACAAAAGTTGTCAATCATTTCAAGAGATACTTCTTTGATCCCCAAAACACTCAAAAGCTATGGCAAGACATTGTTTCTCACAAACAAAAAGACTTAGATGACTACTACTTGTACAAGCAAGAGTTTCTACGTCTTTGGGCTGTATGGGTGAGTGATGTTGCTAACCCTGGTGATGGTGCAGAGTTCCTAAAGAAGGAGAGGTTCATAGCCGGACTCTTTCCTGACCTTAAGGTAAAAGTTGAGGGGGGTGCACCTGCCACCTTTGATGCAGCTGAAACTAGGACTAAGGGGAGAGGTTCCAATAGAAGGTCTTAGACCCAAAGGTAAGTCACAAGCATCAACATCTAGGGAGCTTCCTAAGGTAACAGCGGAAGTGATTGAGAAGTTAAATGAATCTTTAAGCAGCGTGTCAATTCACCTTGCAAAAACTGTAGGTCCCAAGGGACAAGCAAAGAAGTCAGAAGAGGGAGAGCCACCACGACCTAGGAGAGTCTTGCAATGTTGGAATTGCGGAGAGTCTGGACATGGGATGTATAATTGTCCTTGGCCCCATGGGGAGCCAGGGAGACCTAACTTGAATTACCCAGTGATGAATGCAAGTGATGGAACTAGTCAACAACCACGGCTTCTACAAAGGCCAAACGGAGCAGGACCACCTCCACGAGGAGTGGAAGGATTTCCACCTTTGCCAGATCCAAATGTGCATATATGTGGTAGAGATGAAAAATTCCAATGAGGTGGACATGGAAGCAAATGGGATTAAGCGTGGCCGTGGAAAAGGTAAAGAGAAAGAAGGAGTCATGTCACAAAGTGACCATGGATGAGAAAAGAAGGCAAAGGAGACCAAGGAAACAAAAAGGACTCGATGTCGTATCAACCTCCAAGACTTCCCTCTTGGACATGGTATGGCTCCGTACAACTTGTTGGAAGACATGAGAGGTAAGGGTCCTGATATCTCATGGCCTCAATTTCTTGCATTATGTGGACAAGTTAGGAGGGATTTAACAAGGGCAATTAGCACTAGGAGAAAGGTAAAAGAAAGTGTGCCTGCTGTAAAAATTGCACAAGCTAGAATGAATGAGGACATTACATCCGTGCTACACTGTTACATCAAGGGAAGATTGGTTAGGAAAGGTCTAGTGGATAGGGGTGCACAAATTTGCATCATGACAGAGGAACTCATGCAAAGACTAGGCATGTACATCCATGAGACACCTGAAATCAAAGTCAAGATGGCAAACTATTAATAGGAAAGCTAGGTGTGTAGACATTTGTAAAAATGTCTTTGTAGAGGCCTTTTGCATTAAAAAGGCGATGGATTTTTATGTTATGTCGACCAAGGGAAGTGGTTATCCATTTATCCTAGGAAGACCATGGCTAATGAAAATGCGAGCTTTGCAGGAATGGGAGAGTGGAAAATTAATTTGCAGGAATGACAATCATAACAAGGTTGTCTTTGACATGAAGGAGAAATGCCAAGAAGAGCTCCATGAAGAATCATTTTCAAGTGAGACGGAAGAATATTGGACCGATAACATTTCAGAAGAAGAAAGTAGCGGTAGCATTACTGAAGAGAGTCTTCCATCGAAGTCATGGGGGTAAGGTTTAAGCCAACCAACCAAGAGACCTCTTGTCAAGGTTTGGAGGAGGTAGGTTCCCAAGAGAACCAAAATGTGGAAGATGAAGGAATGTTAGAAGGTATGTTGTCTACAACACTTACAAAGGATGAAAGGGAGGAGTTCAAAGGTGTGTTAAAGAAATTTCCTACGCTTTTTGCTAAAGACTACACCGACGTGCGTGGAGTAGATGATGTTCAACACAAGATCTAGCTAAAGCCAGACGCCAAACCTAAAGCTCAAAAGCTACGAAGGCTAGGAGTCATCAAGGAGTAGGCTCTACTCAAGGAGGTAAGAAAGCTTCTAGCAGCACGTTTCATTTATCCAGTGGAGAATTCAGAGTGGGTCTCTCCCGTTATTGTCACTCCCAAGAAAAACGGGAAGTGGAGGGTGTGTGTGGATTACCGTCCGCTGAATAAAGCAACAAAAGAGATCACTTTCCCCACCCATTTCGGATGAGATACTAACTGAGGTAGCTGGTCATGAGAAGTACACTATGTGTGATGGCTACTCAGGTTACTTTCAAATAGGGTTTGCATTGGAGGACCAATTGAAAACAACCTTCATCACTCCTTGGGGTTGTTATGCTTTTAGAGTCATGCCATTTGGCCTGACAAATGCTCCAACCACTTTGCAACGTTTCATGAACATGGTGTTTCAAGAATTCTTTGGAAAGCCAATTAGGGCGTTCATTGATGATTTCTGCATTTATAGCTCAAAATCATTGCATCTACAAAAGGTGGAAGAAGGTTTAAAAAAACTTTACGACATGGGAGGTAAACTCAACCCCGAGAAGTGCCACATAGGTGATGATGAAGTGATCTTGCTTGGTCACAAAGTTTCTTACAAAGGCATCGAGGTGGATCCTTCAAAGTCAACGGCTCTTATTGAGTTACCGTCACCGAAGAGTCTTAAGGAGGTCATCTCTTTCATTCAAAAGATGAATCATATGTCACGCTTCATTCACTTAGCCTCGGAGTTACTTCACCCTTTGCAAAATTTGACACAAGAAGTCGAGTTTGTTTGGTCGGATGAGCTTGAGGAATATTTTTGTAACATCAAAGTCATTCTGTCGGAGCTACCAACACTTATGCCTCCTTGCTGGGAGTACATATTCTTTGTTAGCTCTAGTGTTGGGAAAGAAACAATTGGTGCTATTTTGCTACAACAAGATCCCCACAGTACCAGGATGCGACCCATCTACTTTGGTAGCAGGGTCATGAATGCTTTGGAGAGAGGCTACACAGAGGCAGAACTCATGATTCTTTCTCTTATGTTTGCGGTGAGAAAGTTTAGATCCTACTTGCTACCAAAACCTTTTGTAATTCTCACTGCAAAAAATTTGTTCCCTTGGGTGTCATCTCAAATGAATCTTAGTACTAGGATCTCTAAGTGGATTATGGAGTTGCAAGAGTTCCAATACTCTTTCAAGGTAGAAGATAGTGTGCGCGGACAATTGGCAGGGATTCTCACTTATAGGGTACATGAGAAGGAGATTAAGGTGCCTGAAGTAAAAACCCTACCATTGCCACCACCTAAAAGTATTCCTAATGCTTTTACCTTGTTCTTTGATGGAGCTTTTTGACGAGTCACAGGAAAAGCAGGGGAAGGGCTAGTATTGTTCAAACCAAATGGAGAGGTGGTCATGAAAGAGAAGGTCAATCTACCAGGTTCAACTAGCAACAGTGAGGCAGAATACGACACACTACTTCATGGTTTGAAGATGTGCATTAATCAAGGCATACAACGTTTCATGGTAGAGGGTACTTCTCATTGTGAAGCAAATCTTGGGCATTTGGGCATGCAAGAATGAAAGCCTCGGGACAAAGGTTCATGCCATTCGTAGGTTGTTTAATCAGTTTGAAGAAGTGCAACTATATCATATTCCTAGGAAACAAAATGAAGATGCCGATTTACTTGCACAACAAGCAGTTACATGTGTTGAGAAAGAATTCCAAGTCATCATGGTGGCAGTAGTTGTCAAGAAACCAAGATACCAGGGGTTGGAGTCATTGGCTCCCATTATTGGCTACATTTTGGAGGGCGAGTTTCCACAAGACTTCACTAAAGCTCAGAAGAAGAGACTCATGAAGAAGGCAAGTTTCTATCTCTTCCTAGAAGGTTCCCTCTATCAAAGAGGGAAGGATCAAGTGTGCAGAAGAGTACCAACTATTGAGGAAATTCCATCCATTCTATAAGGTTTTCATGAAGAGGAATGTGGTGGTCATTTTGCCCAAGAATTAACCGTGAAGAAGATTTTGCTTGCGGGGTATGTTTGGCCAAGCTTGCATGTGGATGTCCAACATTGGTGTAAAAGCTGTCACAACTGTTAGTTAAATTAAAATTAAAGGCTGGTGCATGGTCCGAGGCAAATAGTTCTTGCAAATGGACCCTTTAGAAAGTGGGGCATTGATGCTATGGGTCCTCTGCCCAGAACAAAAAATGGTAAACTCTACATTCTAGTGGCTGTAGATTCCATGACAAGGTGGGTAGAGGCTCAAAGTGTGGCCAGCGTAAATGGAAAAATAGTGAGCAAGTTTTTCTACACTAATTATTGTTGTACATTTGGCACACCTCTGGAGATTGTTTCTAATAATGGTCTAGGGTTCAAGAAGGGTTTATTCATAGAAGTTTGTGAAGAGCTTCACATTCTACATCGTCATAGCACACCATACTACCCACAGTCAAATGGTTTCGTGGAGAAGGCTAATGGTATCATTGCAGGCATCATTAGAAACATGGTACAAAACAAGACAAAGTTATGGGATGGCTTCTTGGATGGTGCCTTGTGGGCATATCGAACCACATATAGGGAATCCACGGACGGAGTTCACACCATTTCACTTGGTCTATGGTCAAGAGGCTTTGCAGCCTATCGAGTTGAACATCCCAACAATACGGCTTCATGGCAAAGGTGCATAAGATGATCAAGAGGTATGGATGGATCGACTTCTTACACTAGTGGAGCTTGAGTGGAAAAGAGAAGCAGCCTATGAGTGTTACAAGAGGAAATCTACACAGGCGAAGGAGAAGCTTGACAAGAAACTGAAGGACAAAGGCATCAATGAAGGAGATCTTGTGCTAAGGTATGACAATCGACTCGATAATCGTTTTGATGCCAAGTCTGAAACTAGATGGCAAGGACCATACATAGTCAAGAAGGCCTTCAATTCAAGTTACTATCAGCTTATGGACTTCAATGGTAAAGAGCACTCCAGGAAGGTAAACGGGTATCGCTTGAAGCACTATTTGAGTCGCCTTCTACCAAAGGATCTACCGAAGGACTGTCAAAAAGCAACTATCTCATGTAAGTTTTACTACGTGAAGCATGAGTGTGACAAGAAGCCACACAATGAAAATTCTGTCAAGGGACCAGATATCATAGAGGACTCAAAAGCACTCTCTTTGCAAAAGATGCTCTATGATGGTACATGAAAATACCATCATCATGGGGCAGGGCTAATGATAGCCGTTTTTCGGCTCTCCGTAATTGCCATAGTGAGTTACCTCACCCTACCAAAATCACCTAAACATTGTGACTGTTCTTACCGTTCATTATACATAGGTGTGCGTGAGTTAGGGGGCTTTTCCCATATCTTCTTAAAACCCTCACTTAGCTAGTCATTGGGCTAGTTGAGCCAAAAAAAAAAAAAAAAACATATATTATGGCCCATTTGTTTGTAAATATTTCATTGTATATAGGGCGTAGATATAAGGAATTTTCATAATTAAATATTTCCACCTAGGTGTGTGTTATTTGCCTATGTATGCTATGTACATTGACTCGCCATTACCACAATTTTCTTACCATTTTGCATGCTCTTTATTCCTTATAAAAATATCTTCACACAAGTTTCTCTTATTTTTGGTGTGAATCCACTCCTAAGAAAAAACCTCAAAAATACTTTCCACCATCAATCATTGCCTTTCACTAAATTCCTATTTCGTACAGGTATTATTTCTTACCTCATGTAAAAAAATATACATCAATAAAACAAATGAGGGCCCTCCTCATTTGATTCCCTATATTTTCATATATTTATTTTTTATATATTTATAGCCCACACTATTCTAGATTCCATAAATTGTTTATATATACTACCCTGTCTTTTTTCATCATATCCATGTATTATATTTGTGCATAATCCACACCCATGCACATTTTCAAACCCCTAGGAATCAATTATGTCATGCTCTCATGAAAAGAGGGGCTCACATTTGGAGCCATATGCAAATTCAACAAAAGGGGAGCCACTGAAGACTTTTTTGTGAAGAAAAAACAGGTATTTTGGTGGGATTTTTAATATCCATTTCCACTCGGAATTTGAAGTGGTATTCAAAAGAGAAAATGTGGACCAAAAGCTTAATAATCACCTCAAACCTTTTGGTGATTTTTGGAGCAACCACCGGTGAGCTAGGGTTTTTTGAGTGGACCCCAGTCTGCCCACTTTTCTCACAAGTAGCCCATAGTCTTCTCTTACCTCTTTCCACACTTCTACACACACACACACACTCATTCCTCTCAATCTCTCACACAAACCTGCACCTTCCATGGTTTCTCTCATCTTCTTCACCATTACCCTCCCCTCTTACTCCCATAGCTCTCATATGGGCTCTCCATGTACATACCCATCTCTATGCCTCTCTCTATTACTTCCAAAGTACAATTCCATCTTACTCCTTCTTTATATACATAAAATTCAGCATGTAAACCATGCTTAACCTCTGAAAATTGAGATATATCATTAACCAAATTTTCATTTTCATCACGATAATCAACCTTGGCGGCGGTGGCATAACGAAGACAAGACGAAGAAGAAGATCGATAGTCATTTTGAGAACCTACACAAGTAAGTCAAGAACTTCTTCAAGCTTCACCATCACAAAGATTTCAACACTTCAACCATCCACCTAATTCTACCCATTGTAAATATGACATTAACTTTCTAGTGATTACTAACACTAACCACTAATATACTAACACAAAATAGCCATTGACCTAACCATAAAAGACACCTCACCTCAAGACATGTGCATAGTAACTCTCTCTCTCTCTCTCTCTCTCTCTCTCTCTCTCTCTCTCTCATTCCATCAAACTCCATTTTCACCTTATCTACCATCAATAATGCTCTCTTTTGAGCCCACATCCATGACTCAAGCAGACAAAGAAGGCCCGCAATGTTTTGATATTAAGAAAAAATCATAATTCTGATTTGTTAGCTTGTAAATTAGGATTTCCAAATAATCTTAATGAGGGTCTCCAACCTATAAATAAGCCCCTCTCCTTCTTGTAAAACAACCTCCAATATCTCACATAGCACCCAAACACTCTATGCGTGAGGAGAGACTTAGGCGTAGCAACCATTTTGTGAGCTTCACTTTTGGTGTGAGAGAAGCTTTCAAGCTACACATTGCAAGTGAGAGAGCGTGAGATCCAAAAATCTCAAAACCACTATTATATATGCTCCTTCATCATCAATAAATTGAGGTTTGGTGCATCAAAGGTGTGATTCGAGGTTCAAATCTTCGTCCTTCCATTTGTGCAATACGGTTTGGTGAATTCAAGGTGACTTGTGTATTTTGAGTTTCTATTGGTTGATCTTGTTTTTAGAAAGTGTTTAGTGTGTTTTCATTGCCAATTTTGTATCCATTGTAAGAGGGTATTGTGGTGAGAGGTCTCCCACACCCTAAGACAGTGTGTGCGCTTTGGCAATGTTTAGCAATCACTAAGCATTGAGTGAGTTTTGTACAAGCTCTACGATAGCATCATAACGAACCATCTCCATTTGCAAGTCACAAATAAGGTATTATGCAAGGTCCATTCCTCTCTCTCTTCCCTTTTCTCTAGCTCTCTCTAGTCCATTTTGTGTGAGTCTTGGTGTGAGGTTGCTTGTGTATGTGTTTTGTGGTGTATCTTATTGGTTGGAAAAAATCTCTTGCATCCTAGTTTGCGTACCATAACTAGGTGGTGCCCCTATCTTGTTTGGGTTTGGCTGTGGGTTTGTTGTTTTGTTGTGCTTGGGGTTGCCCCATCCCCAATTGAGCAGCACGGGAGCCTTGAGGAGTGTTTAGAGGTCGCCTCTCTTGTTGCCCGCCGCGGACCGCCTCAGTAGAAGTCATGTTGATGCCCTTCAAATGATGGTGGGGAGAAATTTGTTCCTCGTGGAATAAGTAAACCCTTATGTGGTGTATCGTCTATCAACAAAGTGTTTTCAACATCAAGTGGGACATGGATTTGAGAAAAAGGTGTGTAATAAAGGTATGCATCTAGTTTGTAGGGTGGTTGCATGGCCATCGATGACAACACACTACGTTTGGCATTAGATAAACTTAAATTACCAAAGCTCAATTTTGGCTATGTTGCAAACTACGATTATGAGGGAATTGAGGTTTATCTATTGCACAAAAGACCATATCGCAACATCAAACCTTGGAAGAAGAAATTGCAAAACTTCCTTAATGCCTTGTCGTACAATGACTGCAACTGCTTATCCGGAAGTTGCACAGGTTGAGAGCTCCTGCATGTGAACCATACGGCTCTTGAAACAGCAACAGTCCATTGATGTCCAAAATAATTAGTCTCTACAAACATTTTTCAAAACAAATAAGTAGTTAGATAGTAGGATGACTTTCATATTCTTTTACATTGGTTATTACCGGAAAAATCATATCAATGTCTAGCAAAGGTCCATACTGGGTTTGACTGGTGTGGAGGTTGTCCAGTCTAGTTTCAACATACTCGACCTTTTTCTCCTCACTCCCTTGTGCTTCTATTGTCCGAGACTCTTGTGTCTCCATTGTAGAGTGGTCCATAACAGATGAATTATCTTATACTGTGGTATGCTCTGTTTGAGGCTCGGGCATTTCTGGCTATTGATGATGTTTAGGCTTTGCTTAAGGTCCCTCCCTATGCATTATCTTGTTCCTTCTAAACCCCTCCATCTACAGAGGGACTTACAGTATGAATTTCTCTCTTGGTCCCTCTTTGTGCATGATCTATATCCTCCATGCTCACATTTCCCTTCTCCTCATCATGAATCTCTTCCCTCTCAATTGCTCCCTCTGCATGATTGCTCTTCTCCTTAGTCCTTCCTATGACTGGTCTATCACCTCCTCTTCCTCATGAGTCTCTTCTCAACCGATCTTACAAAATTTGAGGACTCATGGAGGTCCATTTTCCTGTGTCCCTCACCAGTCATTGTTATCCATACTTACATGATGTGAAATTGAAAGAAAATGCTTGATAAGAGTGGCACGATATCGATGCAAATATTGTATTGTGTAATTATCCAATGCACTTTGCAAAAGAAAAATGAAAACAAAAAGGAGCTCCTAGAGATTTTTATTGCAACAATTGTCATGTTTTAGTAATGCTTTGCAAAATGCCTACCTTTGACATGAATTGCTCTATTGCAAAGAAGCTCTACAATATGTACTAAGCATGTAGGAGGCATCTCCATCCACATGAGTTGGCATCCATCTATTTTGGAACTGTGCTTCTCTCATGGACGCCTTGTACAATTCATAACTTCCACACAACTTTCCATATGCATGCAACAATCTTTTTATGTAGCTGCAAGCAGACGAATTTGGAAGTAAAGCAAAACAATCATTGCATGAATACCATATCCCACATCAATCCAAATTCAAATTCTGAATCCTCATAGACTTAATTTTTTATGGGTTCCTTGAATTGAGTTGAGAGTTCAGACAACTTGCCTCTACAGATCAATGCAAACCACGCTCCACTGGTGGTTGCTCTTGTATAGAAAAATTATTGTTGTGACTTGCAACATGGGACAGTGGGAAAACCACTTCTCTAATGTGCCTTCAGGGGTGTTTTTTATTCTAAAAAGGACAGATAGTTGAGGATTGATGATATATGTCTTTGGCTTACTTTGTTCAGGAAGCTGGCTCTTAATCAAACTACAAAATAGTTAATGGAATTTATTCTCTAATCTAAAGCCTGTAGCCAGGTATAATGAAGCTAGTGAATTGTCTTACTTTAGGCATATATAAACAATTGAATATGTTATTTGAGCATCTAGATCCTGCAAAATATTAATATCAACAGAATCAACTGCAAGTCTCCTTGAACCATCTGCTAGTGGTACATCTTCTATGAGTCCATCTTTCATTGATGAGAAAATTTCATTGTGTCTCACATCAATTTCATGTATTACTGAAGGTCTTAATCTCTTCTTCAAAAGTAACTACTAATTTTTCTTTCTCTTTTCGTTTCTTCCTCTCCTATGCACGATGGTTTTCTTGCTCAACTTTGGCCCTAGTATTGACATCATGGGTGAACTCCACAATCTTCACCTCTAGCTGTGGCCTTGATGGAGGTATAAGCAAAATGTCCATCATTTTCTTGTCTATAAATTTCATGGGTACAAGCAGTTTATCATATCTCTGTCTCAGTCTCTTCAAGATGGATATCATGTGTGCATGTGCTAGAACAATAGTTATATCATTGAAGTATTCAAGAAAAAAATCTTCTGCTACCTCTTGAAGTGCCAACAACGGAACAGGCTTCCACCTCATTATGCCAAAACATTCCTCTTCACATATTGAACTAACCAGCCTTTGAAAGGGAAGATTTGGTACAATAATATCACTCCATTTATGAGCCTTTCACAGCTTTAGATTCCTTCGTATCCTCTTCATCGTTGGAGCCTTCAAAGTCTTCATAGGCTTGCCAGGTCTCTTCTTCTTGTAGCTGGCCAACTTGCCCCCTGCTTTAGCAGCTAAACCTAGACCTTTGCCATCCTTGTTAGCAGTAGCCTTTGTTCTTGCCATTTCCTTGTAAGACTATAATCTCTCTCTCTCTCTCTCTCTCTCTCTCTCTCTCTCTCTATATATATATATATATATATATTTGTATATAAACATACATATACACACACACACACACACACATATATATATATATATATATATATATCTGTCTCTATCTTCATACGCGTTTTCTATAGATGGGTCTAGAGTGAGGGTTTTGAGTGTAGAGACTTAGGGACAAGTGTATCCTAGTGAGGGGATGGTGTCCTTGAGTTTCATACAATTCTGGTATGATTTAGTGAGTTTCCTTTCATTTGTGTGCATGTGAGTTGGTGTAATTGAGCGTAATGAGATTCTAGATTGTGGTTTAAGTAGACTTCTAGAGTGTTGTATGCGTGGGATGGTCTCAACCTGACAAGCTAAAGAGATTTCCTCTATGAGCCTATCATGTCATATGTGTTATCTATTAACGTTATGTTGATCTAGGTTATGTTGCATGCACTTTATGGGTGGTGTGATTCACTCCTGCCTTGGCTATCACCAATAGTTCACATGTGGATCACATTAATGTGAATCATTAATCACTTGGGTTTGCTCTTGGGCCTCATTGCTTTGGATCACAAGGGGTTCACAAGGAGGTCACTTTTGGATCTCTTGAACATTACTTGGCTATCACTAATAGTTCACATGTGGATCACATTAATGTGAATCATTGATCACTTGGGTTTGCTCTTGGGCCTCATTGCTTGGGATCACAAGGAGGTCACTTTTGGATCTCTTAAACATTACTTGGCTATCACCAATAGTTCACATTGGGATCACAATAGTGTGAATCATTGAAAACTTGGATTTGCTCTTGGGCCTCATTTCTTGGGATTACATGGGGCTCACAAGAAGATCACTTTTGGATCTCTTCAACATTACTTCAAAATCACTAGTAGTTCACATGGGGATCACTTAACTGTGAGTCAATGATCACTTGGGTTTGCTCTAGGGACTAGTTTCTTGGGATCACATGGGGTTCACAAGGAGATCACTTTTGGATATCTTCAACATTACTTGAAAATCACTAGTAGATCACATGGGGAAAACAAATTCCAAGAGTGCAGGAATAAATCCCTTTTAGATATCGAATTTTAGTTACAATGATCCAATCCATTGATACATTTTTGAAACCTAGTATGTTTTGGCCAAAGGACATGCACTTTAGCCTGAGTACCATAGGGGGCTCGAGGAAGTGGCGAAAAAACCTGCAGAGGGGCTTTTGGCAATAAACCTAAGAGGGTTACATAAGAGAGATCAATGTAGGGTATAATCCTTGAACTAGCTTGTCTCACTAACATTTTACGTGTTGTTAGCTAGAACATAGCGTTGATAGCTTGAAGCGCTTGGACCCACTCACCAAAGCTCCTCCTTTTTCCAATCAAAATAATACTTTCTTGGATAATCACGATGACGTCAGCACTTGAGTGGGCATTTTCAAAAACACGTATGTTCCTAGACCTCCATACAGCTTGTTTGGAATAGAAAAAGGCGGACCACTTGTGTGAAAGTGAGAATGGCTTGGTTCTTAATAGAATTTTGTCCCATGATTAAGTCATCCCTCAAGAAAATTATTCTCCATGTCTTTTGTATCCATTTGCAGACTTTGCCAGCCAATACGCTTAAAGACGGTCATTCTTTGGCCAAGTGGGGGAGATTCTCACTAGCCGCTTTACATTCTAAGCGTCTATTTGATCCAATGTCTCTAACTAGGATATTATTACCAATTGGAAGAGCCCCACAAAGCACCTTCCATAGGAACACCTTCATGTCTTGGGGCCACCGATGGGCCCAAATGTTTCTAACTATTGTTCCCCACCTCGATTTTGGCCAAAGTCATCTTAAATGATGATTGAATCATTATTTGGTTCTTGTTGGCTCCTTCACGTCGAATTTTTTGTTTTCTCAAAGTTGGGCCTAGACACTTAAGCAAGGAAATTTAAGTTTTCTTGTTTCTCATACCAATGGAAACCAAGTTTTGTAGTTTTGTTCAATGAGAGGCTTATGGGAATGGGCGACAATGGTGACAAACAACAAAAATGTGATTTATTCATTTCACATCGGTGGACAAAGGCTTCTATGTGGCAGAATGTTCCTTTGAGCGTACTATACAGGATCTAGTTATCAGAGGAAGAATTTGGGGGGCCTTCTTACTTTGCTTAAACAATATCGTGGACATCCAAGTTCTGCCTGAATGAAGAGCTTATGGACTACTTCTCGGTGTGGCTCCACACTCAAGAGTCTTCCACTATGGCTCCAAGATTATGTGGATTCCGTTGTTGCTTTGATGAGCCCATGTCATGTAGCTCCTCTTCCATGAAGGGAAAAAGATGAGAAGGATGCACATTCAGAAAAATTGAAGTCTACATGATTGTTGATCAGTGGTCAGGGCTTGATAACAAGCTAATTTTATGCTAAAATGTATGATAGAGGAGGCTTTAAAGGGACAAAATTCATGTTTCTAATGTTAAAAGTGATTATTTTTTATGTAACCACTAAGGGTATATTGTGGACTAGCACTATAGTACTCAAAGTGCTCTACAGACCTGTCTTTACGGCTCATTGATTGGAGCTACGGAGAGGAAGTTATGACAGTTTGAAGTTTAAGAAGATTGTAGATCCATACCATATTGGACAACTGCAAATGAAGGGTTGGGGATGAATTGAATGCGTGGGTGTAAAGTGCTCATCATATAATGCACGCCGATCTTTTCAAAACGGTAGTCGAAGTTCTAGTTGCCAAGATATTGCTAGTTCAAGTTTCACACCGGGGACTAGTTCAGTGTCAGGTTGGCTGCCTCGGTCAGTGTGCGGTCTGGGAGTTTTTGAACTTTGACCAGGTTCTGGAATATGGTGCACTTAATAGATCAGTAAGTGCTTGAGGAGCATCTAGTCCAGAATGTCATCTCTTGCAGTATATGCTCAGGAATGCCTTGGTTATTATGTATGTCAAATGTGGTTCGCGTACGCAAGCACATAAATTTTTGATGAGCTTTCAATTCAAAAGGGTGCCAACATTGATTGCGGAAAATGTCCCACATGGTTGTGGCACCTTTGCTCTCCTTTTCTTTTACTTTCCCATTTTACCCTTATTAAAACCCCTTTGGGCGGCCACACCCTTTTTAATTTCGGTGGCCTAGCCTAGGTTGCCCTTGGGCATTGGACGGCCAAGCCTTTTTGTAAGGGCACCACATTTGACATGCATATCGGTAACGAACCTCCAAGCTCAACATCTTCCTCCAGAATCCCCTATCAAACCTGGCATATCCCACAATCAATACGCTCCATGAGGCGAAATTTTGGACAAAGAGCTCATCAAGAGCTTTTTGTGCTTTTTTAATGGCACCACATTAGGCATACACTTCGTGCTTTCGTAAAGGTGCCACAGTTGGTATACATATCGGGCAAGGCATTGCTAAGCACAACATTTTTTCCTAGCAACCCCTGTCAAGCAATCTCTTCATGAGTTTTGTTGCCCGTATCAAGAGACAACCTTAAAAGAAATTCCACTCAAGCACTTATTGTTCTCTTTGAAGTGCATCACATTCCGCATACATCTCAACCAAAGCACTACTAGAGCATTGTATCAAGCATACTTATTGGTCAGATCATCATCCAATCACCACATTCGGTATGCGCATTAGCGAGAGCATTACCGTGCTTCCATAATTGTTGACCTAAGCAACAGTGCCGAGGTCCATTTTTGCCTACCGACCACACCAAGCTACCAATGCAGTGCAAGTGATGACATTCTGGACAAGATTCTCCTTGAGCACTTATTCTACTGCATTCAAAACCTTGGCTGTAGCTCAAAACTTGTTGTTTCATCCAACTGTCATGCAAGAGAAAACAATGCTAAACAAAGAGCGTGTCATGGAGTTTATTGCCTGATATGTAAAAATGCAGAGTCTTCTCAATGGCTCCTATTGAATTTCTGATATAAGAGATGTGCACCAGTATTGTGACCTGTGTTGACCACCAATGCATGGACTGAATCTCATTTTGCACTTTAAAGCTGTATTCTCTGCAAAATCAACAACAGAATCACGCGTGCTCGCTACTGCTCTGAACTCTTTGCTGCGCCATCGCCACCCCCCCCCCCCCCCCCCCAGCGCTGCCCGTCGTTGCCTTGCCATCCCGCTGGCTGCCTCCCCCCTCCCACCTGCCCTTAGCCCCGCTGCCCCCCCTCTCGTTGCCCCTGTCCCAGCCCGTCCGCCCACCCTCAGCCCCAGTTTTTTTTTTCGTTGCCTACCCGCTTGCCACAGCCCGCAAAAAACTTGCCCCCCCCCCCCCCGCCTACGCCCATTCGCCCACCCCTTTGGGTCCTTCTCCTCGGTTACTCCCTGCAGTTTGGCACTTTCGGCATTTTTCAACTCCTTGGAGCAGTGTTGGCGCACACAATTGCAGCGCCCTCCCGTTGTCCCCTTCTTACGCCACAACAATAGACACAGATGGAGGCTCCAACTTCGCCACAGAGGGACTCGCTAGAAGCCCCCTCGCCTGACCCCGATGAGCCCACCATTTGACTTGCTCTCTCGCCTACAGAGTAAACGAGCCTTGCCGCAGAGGTAGAGCGATTGCAGGCGACCTCGGTCATTTGCAAGATTCTCGGCACCTGACCTAGTAGAGGAGAGCTGCGAGACCTTCTCCAAGGCCTCCTTCTCGCAGAATTGGAAAAGATTTTGGATGTCTAGATTCTCGGACGGGGTTACTATCACATCGAGTTTGAGTCCTGCGAGATGGCGTCCAAGGTCATTGCTATGAGTCCACTGGCCATCCGAGCATCACGTGCCTACTTTCGATAGTGGCGACATGGTTTTGGCCCACCAGCTTCGGATGTTCTAGTAGAGGAGGCAGACATCCCCATCTCAGTCTACTTTCCGGGTTTACGGAGGGAATACCTACCACTTCTTTGCAGGATCAGTTCTGCCATTGGGATTGTCCTGGAGACACCTCGCACGGCAGCATCAGTAGCTACCAAGGTGGCTGGCATTCCCTCAGTTCGAGTTTTGGTCAGAGATACCCACACGCGCCCGAAGGTTATCCTTTTACCTCGAGTGAGTGGGGGTTGGTTTCGAAAGAGTGTGAAGTACTCAGGCCTCCCGAACCAGTGGTTCATTTGCCGACAGATGGGCCATCTAGCGAAGGCCTGTCCACGGAGGAGGCCGCGACCTACACCATAGCCTCAGCCCCAACCTGCTAGGGCTGGCTCGTAGCCACAACCACAGCCAATGGCACAGCGTACAGATGCAGAGCCACCCTCCGAGCCTGGGGCTCCAGTGGAGGAGGGGTGGCAGCAGGCCCATGGCCACCAACGCCACGGGCCACAGTGTTAGCCTGGCACTCAGAGTGGCCCTCAAGTGCCTACTCAGCAACAGTGGGTTCCCACGGGGAACCGTTTTGGTCCTCTTGAGTAGGAGGAGATCCCCGTGCAAGCCCCCACCTCCGCTTCTCCCTCGACAGTGGCTCCCCCCCCCCCCCCCCCCCCCCAGAGTTCCCCCCCTTTGCCTCATCCTCCCCGCCTTCTGCTCCCGTCGCCTCTCCACCTCGCCCCTCTACCTCTATCGCCCCATCCGGCCCCTCTTCTCCTCCACTCTCCCCAGCTCCTTCTCCCCCCCCTCCTGCTCCAGTTCCTCAGTCGGCTTAGGAGACTGGTCCCTCTCCGACGGCTAGGAGATCTCTTGGCAGCGCCTTGCTGCGAGTCGCCTAGCGAGAGAGGGGCAGCCCTTCTTGCGGCCCCCTCTGCAGATTTCGACATCCTCCCTTGCAGCCATCCCTCGTGGGCTGACGAGCATTGACATCAGATGCCGTTGGGACTTCTTTGACTATGGGCTCACTCGTTTTCTCGGCGATTCTGCAGCAGACCATGAGGCAGCCTGTTTCAGGGTCCATGTTTTGTTCCTTGCCGCTAGGGGGACAGAGGCCCTGGACTCAGCAGTTGGTTTCTCCTTCCCCCTCTGTGGTAGGGCCGAGACAGAATGGTCCCTTGACTCACTGGTGGGATGGTTGCATACACAGGTCTTAGAGTTCTCTCACCATATGGGAGAACTTGGACTTACAGATATGCTGCAGACTTTGTGGCCATTGGCCAAGTTTGCGATGACACCCCCAGACTCAGCAGGATGTAGGCACATTATGGTGTACTTCTTTGGTGATACGCAGTGTTTGCCTTGCTATGTATACATTCATGAGGACTCCTGGACAGAGGAGGTTGCGTTACGCACGGCTCGCTCTGCTTGGGCTTGGGCTAGGCACTCACTGCAGTCACGCCTATCTAGAGGATGCTCGGATGCGGATTACTCCCCATCCAAGCCTGCCTCGAAGATAGCCTGTCTTGCTCTTGCGGCAGCCTCTGTTCTCTCTTGCTCCCCATGAGCATTGTCTCATGGAACATGAAGGGACTAGGTGGGCCCCAGTTTCAGCGACAACGGGGCCGATTGCGTCAAGAGCTTCAGCGTTGCCTTGTGGGAGGAGAGATTGATCTCCTTATGCTTCAGGAGCACCATCTGTGTGAGAGCCGCATTCGGCGATGTGGTCAGATTTTGCGTGGACGTTATGATACCTTTTGGTCAGCTGCTTTTGGACCTGGAAGCATCCAGGGTGGGGTATGTATGACTATTGTGGACTCATTGCAGCAGACCATTGTGAGCAGAGGGATTATTGTGCCAGGTAGGGCTCAGTGGATTACTATGCAGGTTCAGGATGGCCTTGTGGGCTTCCTGAACATCTATGCGCCCAATGTGGCGAGTGCTCGTGCAGAGTTTTAGTCAGAGATTGTTGAGTCTTGGCCGCACGCCAATCATTGGTGTATAAGAGGGGACTTCAACATGTTGGAGGACCCTTCTGAAAAGATTGGTGGCAGCCATGCTACTGTGCATGGAGTCGAGTTGGCAGCTTGGGAGAGGTTTTGTATGACTTTGAGGTTCTTGGATACATGGCAGCACTCTAGTTTTGTGAGGCCCCCAGACAGTCTTGCCTTCTCTAGATCGGAGCACAGAGTGGGAGGAGTGAATCTATCGCGGATAGATAGATCGCTTCTACACTAGTGACCACTTCAGTGACTTGGAGGGTTCAGTGGGCATCCTGGAAGGGACTTCCTTCTCAGACCATGCTCCAGTGATCCTCACGGTGGCAGACAGGCAGAGGATTGGGAGCACGATGCTTAGCATCCCAGAGAGGGTCTTGTTGGACTCATCAATCAGAGAGAGGGTAGAGGCTCTCTGGACAGAGGGCATGGATAGCCAGGTCTCACCTGCAGACAGAGTGGCCTCAGGCCTATCTCAGCTTAGCCACTTTTTTCTTCAGGAGTCTCTGGCTTGCCGGGTTGCAGTGAGGGAGGCGGAGTAGCATCTTAGACGAGGCATTGCTTCACTAAAGAGGGTGCAGGAGCAGCATCCAGACAAGCCATGGTTGGAGGAGCAGTTATAGCAGACTCGACAGGAGCTTGCTAGCACAGAGGAGAGGCGTCATGAGTTTTCCTTTCACCGACAGGCATCTCAGTGGACTGAGGTGGGTGGCAGAGTGACTGGTGCCTTTTTTGAGACGGTGGGACCTCGGCACTCGCATGCCAAGGTCATTCAGTTGAGGAGGCCCGATGGGTCAGTTGCTTGTGAGCCCGAGGATATGCGTGCAGTTGCTACTGACTTTTATCGTGAGTTACTGTCGGCTGAGCCTCAGTTAGAGCGGCAGGATGCATGCAGGGAGCAGTTTTGGGCACAGATGCCATGTCTTGTGACAGAGGAGATGCACCAGAGGCTAGAGATGCCACTTCAGCTTGAGGAGCTGCACACAGCTTGTAGGGCCCTCCCTTGTGGTAGCTATTCAGGTGAGGATGGGTTGACTCCCAGCTTTTTCTTGGAGTACTGGGACCTGCTTGGCCCAGATCTTTGTAGTGCTTTTCAGTACATTTTGCACACAAGAGTGATGCCTGACAGCATGCGTGAGGGCCTGATCTACCTCATTCCCAAGGAGGGTGGCTCCTTGGATGAGATTCAACAGTGGCGCCCCATCACCATCCTCAACTCAGCCTACAAAATTCTTGCCAAGGCTCTGAGTTTAAAGATTCAGCCACTTTTAGAGAGCCTGATACATGGGACTCAGACAGGTTTTGTCAAGGAACGCAGTATCCTTGACAACATCTTTACTTTCTAGGAGGCTTCTGCCCTGGCACGGATCTTTGGTGAGGACCTTGTGATACTTCTTCTTGATTTTGAGAAGGCATATGACCGAGTTGACTGGGACTTTCTAGAGGGCAATCTCCACAGGATGGCCTTCTCAGATGCTTGGATCAGAGGGGTGTCAGCTTTGTACAGACAGGCTCACAGTCAGGTGCTTTTGGCAGGGGGAGAGGTGAGCGCTTCATGCTCACATGCTTGGTCAGACAGGGTTTTCCTCTTTCCCCAGTTCTCTTTCTGTTCTATGCGGAGGTGATGAGCAGATTTTTGGTGTCACGGCAGGTTGGTCTTCAGGGCTTAGCACTCCCTATTTGGGGAGAGGAGCTACTGGACGCTGAGTTTGCCGATGACTCAGTCTTGTACTTAGATGGCCAGGAGGCCAATCTTCATAGATGTGAGCAGGCTCTAGAGACCTTCTGTTGTGCATCGGGCACATTGATCAACTAGAGAAAGACAGTGTCTTTCTCGGTTGGTAGTGCTCCTGTGCTAGATTGGATGCGAGGAGAGGGTTTCAGGTGGATTCCCCCAGAGACTGCAGCTCGGTACTTGGGTTATCAGGTTGGTTTGGACTTGTCTCCCGAGCAGCAGATTGCTCCTCTTCTCTTATCCATCAGGAGAAATTTGTTACATTGGAGCTCAACACGACTTTCGCTGGCCAGTAGAGTAGTAGTTGCCAACCAGGTGTTGTTGGCGACTATGTGGTACATCACTTCGTGCTGGATCTTCTTGAGTTCTTGTATCAGCCAAGTAGAGAGGCTGATCAAGAACTTCCTTTGGTCAAGACGTGACACTCAGATGGCCCAAGCCAAGGTGGCTTGGACGGTCATCACGCTTCCTTGTTGTCAGGGAGGGTTTGGGATCATTGATCCACCACAACAGAGCAGAGCCCTGCTAGGGAAGTTCATAGTCAGAGGACTTCTTCCAGGTGAGGAGCCCTGGAAGGAGTTCTTGTTGTAGAGGCTTCGTGCCAGGGTGCCTCAGTCAGGAGGCCCTTGGCAACCTTCGACCAGATGGATCTTTAAAGAGATGCGCCGAGTTGGTTTGAGCAGGAGACTGGAGGACCGCTTCGTTGTGAGTTTGCTTCGGTCTTGGGAGCTCTTACGGCGTGGCCTGGAGCAGCGATAGTCGATGTGCACAGAGGAGCACCTACGGCAGCCCCTCGTCTGGAACCCCATGGTTAGCACTCAGAGAGGCCACTTGGTTGGTAGTCGGTCTCATATTTCCTGGGGTCCCATGGCAGCAGGTCCAGCGCGCTCTCTAGGTGACTGGCTAGAGTTCACAGGTTTGTCAGAGGAGGTGCAGGGTTTCCAGCTGTAGGGCATGAGAGGGGCACAGAGCATGTGTTAGGACATTTCAGAGTCAGTTCCATCTGAGTGGCTCACGCCTCTCGAGCCAGCAGCACCCCGGTGGATGGGAGCCTTCACACGACTGGAGGTTCTCATTTCAGTCAGGGCCTGCTCAGAGACTGTCCCAACCCTATTCTTCAAGCTTCAGGGTGGGGGACGATTACAGCGAGTTGCAGTAGAGGCCCCGCGGGTAGCAGAGTGCTGTTTTCAGAGGATCCGAGTTGTGGGCATCTGTGGGAGGACTTGCGTCATAGACCCTAACCTAGCAGCTCTTGAGACTGGACACTAGAGGCTATGGGCTTGGGAGTGTTGTCCACTGGCATGAGTACAGTGGGATCCTGGTGAGTGGCTATGGAGGGAGCCCTTCTCTTCTGCAGACCACCCAGGAGTCCCCTTCTTTCAGTACACTGTTCGGCTTGGACATCATATACTTGCAGCACAGAAAGAGGCCCGCCCCGCTACAGCACGTCATTGGCAGGAGGAGGGCCTCACAGTCGAGTTCTTGGCAGCCTTTTGGCAGAGGCTGTGGGACTCCAGACAACCGAGGTGCGTCACTTTGCTTCAGTGGCTGGTTGCACACAGAGCTACAGTAGTAGGGAGCTGGCTTGTGCATAGTGGTCTCTCGGCCACATGTGCAGCCTGTGACCAATTGGTGGAGAGTTAGCGTCATTGTCTTTGGGACTGTCCCTCGGCCCAGCAGGTGTGGCTACGAGTTCTTCAGCTAATGCCTACTCTCTCCACGGCTAGATAGTACACTTGGGGGGCAGCGGCTTGGTCCACTCTCACGGGCCCGGCACTTCAGTTTGAGCTATCTTCCACCAGCAGGATGATAGTGATACAGGGGGGGCGTCCTACACTCCAGCCTGCTACAGAGCTTACTCCACAATTGTGGTGCAATGAGAGAGAGGAGTGTTGGGAGCTCATCAATGGCCTGACACTGTGGTTCATCTGGGGGGCCCGCTGTTTTCTAATTTTTGAGGCCCGCTCTGTGCCGCCAGCAGAGACTGTTCGTGAATTTTGGCTAGAGCTTATCCATACTCTCAGAGGACAGTTTGAGGGACTATAGGGCAGCTTCGACCGCATGCGGGAGCGCCGCGAGGCTTTCCTTCGACTCTGGCGCCCTGGGCCTTTCTATACCATTGTCCAGGGTGTGCTCAGATGGCACTACTGACCACCTGTGTGGGTCTTCCCTCCTCCCATCCCTTGATTTAGCCTCATTGTATATATGTTGTTCTTTCATTGGGAGAGTCTCTCCATCATGTTTGTTGTAGCCCTCTCTTGCAGAGGTGATTGTAGCGCTACGGGCAGCTTTCATTGACTAATAGAAGGATCATTTTCTCAGGAAAAAAAAAATCAACAACAGAAACCACAACGTCGCTTGGAAACTTTAGCAAGAAGTCTTTAAATTGTTGGGCCTGCCACCTAAAAACAAAGTTGTGCCTGACAAAGCTTTTCAGATGATCTGAAAAAAGATGAATGAAAGTTGCACTTTTCATCCTTTCCACGACTAACTCCTTTCTCTTCTTCTCGTTTCCTTCATCTTTGACCTGTTTAATACCCACATCCTTAAATATCTTAACAATCACCTCCCTACTATCTGCTGCAATCTCGTCTGGGCAGAATGATAACTTCCTTACACCACATCTAGGGCACTCTCCCAGCAAGCATCTCTGTGCATGATATTCATGATCCTTAGGGCGAGGGCACAATATGAAATCCAGCAAGATACTTATGTGCTGAAAAATTGCCTGGTTTGCAGAACACTCACTGACTTCACACTGTGTACCACAAATGGAGCGTGTACATGGATGTTCCTTTGCGTGATGCCCAAACTTGTTCTGGCGCATTTGATTGAAATCATCCCTTAAGTATACCATCTGGATATGGTAAATACAGCAGCAAGTATAGTGCTCCTTTAATTTTCAGACAGAGAATGGCTTGAGTGTCTCAAAGGACCTAAGTGACAACTCCACCGCAGGATACGTGCTTTTGAATCTTCTGTAGAGCTCCACCTATATACAAAATTTGATCCACATTAGAGCTCTGAATATTACTATAAAAAAACAAAGCACCAAAGTAGTTTACAGTACCAAAATTAACAATGCAAGCCACCAACTCATTTAAAATACCAAATTTGGCACTGTTTTGCCAGATTTCAGGCTATAGTACCAAATTAAGTGCAAAAAAGCACCAAAATGGATTCATAGTACCAAAGTGGGTACATTTCTGTACATTGCATAGAACCAGCCTGTATTCATAGGACCAAGCAGGGTCCATAGTACCAAATTATGTACATTGCATAGTACCAACCGAATCCATAGTACAAAACAGGGTCCCTACTACCAAATTCTGTACATTGCATGGTACCAGCCTGAATTCAGAGTACCAAACAGGATCCCTAGTACCAAGTTTCGTACATTGCGTGGTACTAGCCTGAGTTCATAGTACCAAGCAGGATCTCTAGTACCAAATTTTGTACGTTGCATGGTACCAGCCTGAATTCATAGTACCAAACCTAGTACCAAACAGGATCCCTAATACCAAATTCTGTACATTGCATGGTACCAGCCTGAATTCATAGTACCAACCATGATCCCCAGTACCAAATTCTCTACATTGCATGGTACCAGCCTAAATTCATAGTACCCAAAAGGATCATTGGTACCAAATACTGTACATTGCATAGTACTAGCTTGAATTCACAGTACCAAAAAGGATCCCTAGTACCAAATCCTGTACATTGCATAGTACTAGCTTGAATTCATAGTACCAAAAAGGATCCCTAGTACCAAATCCTGTACATTGCATAGTACTAGCTTGAATTCATAGTAACAAAAAGGATCCCTAGTACCAAATCCTGTACATTGCATAGTACCAGCCTGAATTAATAGTATCAAGCAGTATCCATAGTACCAAATTTTGTACATTGCATAGTACCAGCCTAAATTCACAGTATCAAACAGGATCCCTAGTTCCAAAGTGGGTACATGTATGTACCCTGCATAGTACCAATTTGGAAACCTAGTACCAATTTGGGTACTTTTTTGTATACTACAAAGCTACAAAATGGATCCATAGTTCCAAAATAACAACTTTCCAGATACAAAAAAGTACCTAATTGGGACTGTGCATCTTTACTTTGGAGCATTTCTACCAAACAATGGTACTATGCATCTATTTGGTACTATTTAGAATCTAGAGAAGCTTCAAATTGGGTACTACTGAGGTAGGAATTGGTACCAGAATGATACCAGGTTTGGCATGTTGGGAATTGGTCAAATCTTGGCATGCTCGAAATGGTACTATGGAGCTGAGTATTCGTACAATGATTGTTGGCTAACAAGTTGTGGTATTCTATGTTAATCCAATAGTAAAAAGGCGAGCAAGGATTACAATGTAGGCAACACATATTACGTGAGAATCATCTAGAAGATGTATGGGATGTTTGATGACACATTTTGCCTCAATCTTGTGCTTACAGATATCCTTTTTGTTAGGAGAAACTCTTGTCTCGGATTTCCAAAAAGCAGCCACCAAATCTCTAGTTTCGATTGTGATACTTGTATGCAGAGGCAGCTGTCTGTGACAAGCACTAAGTGGCAACACTTCATCCTCATCGTTCATTCCCAGTCGACTGCTTGCTGTCGCTATATTACATCGATGAACACCCAAGGCGGCAGCAATTTTGGACTGGTTCACAGTGGTTATGCTCTGATCACCATTGTTCAGTATCATCGTCAAAGAGGTTCTCTTCACAAAAATATCAGTTGAAGAGTGGGGTACTTTCAGCTGAGTCAATGTGTTGTGAGCGCAGGAAATAAGACTTGATTGCACATCCGAACTCCTCAACTTGGAAAATGGCTGATGATGCATGAGCTACTCTAGAATTTCTTGTTGTTCTAGTGTTGTTAGTCCTTGGGTCTGCCGACGCCAACATCTAGCCATGGCTTTGCATATATTGTTCCTTGATCTGGTTGTAGCAAGTTCAGCTCTCTTAGCAGGGTTGCTCTCCTTGTGTCGTTGCTCACGCTTCTTTTGTGCCCAATAGTCCCGCAAAAATACTTGGTTGTTTGCTGACAGGTTCATGAATGCTCGTGGTTTCCATCATAGCACCCTCTATAGATGCAGATACCCCTGCCTCGAGATAGGTGAAGGAATCACGCTCAGTATCCATCGTCATCTCTGAAGATATGGTACTGGCCTGAGCTGCCATGGCTGTATGGTGGGAGAGAGAGAGAGAGAGAGAGAGAGAGAGAGAGAGAGAGAGAGAGAGAGAGAGAGAGAGAGAGAGAGAGAGAGAGAGAGAGAGAGAGAGAGAGAGAGAGAGAGAGAGAGGGTGGGCGGGAAGGGTGGGTGCTCCACAGAGAACAAAACAAAGAATGTGTGTGTGTGAGTGTGTGTGTGAGAGAGAGAGAGAGAGAGAGAGTGCGAGCTAGCCGAATCTCCTTCCCCACTTCTTGCACCCACGTCGTTTATCTGTTATAACCTGTTTCGGGAAAAAAGAATAAAGTAGAGTAAACTATAAAGCCTCAAAGAAATTGATTTTATTTTTTTTTCTTTTTGTTCAATTTTGCATCTTTTACTTGGGTCTGATTCTCCTTACCACACCCACCAAGCCTAGGTGGTGTCAAGGACAACCAATTTTGTACCACCATCCCTTGCTTTCAGCCTGTGAAAAAAGCTAGAAAAATATTTATACAGAATGCGGACCTGAGAAGCATCCTCTTTTTCCACAAGCTTCATGGTTAGACAGTAGGCAAGCTTCCAAAAAAATCCCTCAATCTCTCTTTATGCCAACAGGGATCCACATGCCTTCAACGGGTCTCAAGATATTCTTGGATACAAGGAAGGCTAAACAACCAACCTTATCGCAAATGGAGATTCCCTCGGTAAGTCCGATTGATCCTCCATATGTTGTTTTTCTAGGGGTCTCAGTGCAATCTGAGCCTACAAGTGATAGCTTTACTTTTCCAATTCTAGCTCATCTTTCTTTTGATGACACCACGGCTACCATGCCTACCCCATTGATGGGCATGCCAAGAAACACGCCATGGACCTCATTTGTTAGTAAAGCACCGCTACATGGTAGCTCAATGCCTACAACAGTACCTACAAGTGTGTGTCAATCGTATACACCCATGGATCCTCGTACTCATGTAGTCCCTACCCCTCCCATTGTTTCAACTATCTATGCTCCACAACCACAACACCCAAGCTCTTATTTCCATGGGACCATACCGGCTAGCATTAGCATGTCACATCTGATGTCTGCTATGCCTAGGGCCCCACATATGAACTTTGGGCTGCCACATGGCACAACACCGTACCAAACATGGAACCCAAAGGCTTCCTACATGTCAAGCCCAATGTCAATACCTACTTCACATGTAGTCTCTAGAGCGCCTTTACCCACGGTGCCTGCTCACTTAGGTGACTTGGCAACATTTGCTCAAGCTATCGGTTGATCTATTGCTGAGAATATGCGTAACACGTCTGATAGAGATCCTAGAAGTAAGGCAGTACAAATAGCCAAGCTCACACAAAAATTTAGTGGAGACGGGGATGTGAGAAAGCATATCGAAGTGTTCGAACAAATATGCGATTCTCTAGGAGAACACAATGACCTGGAAAGGCTGGGGATTCGTATAGAACCCTAAGGGTGAAAGAAAAAACGATTTACCCTACTCTTAGGAGACTGTTCTTAAAATAATACATACGAGAGGGAGTGCTTTGGGGTGTAGCCTCTTAGCTCTAGAAATCCCAACGAGAGGAAGGAGAGCCGGTGAGAGAATTTATTAGTCTCTTGAAGCATTTAGATTCTCATTGTAATCCAAATGAGCACTTCAATAATAATCAATTACTTGATAGATTCATTAGGGGATTATGACATGAGGATATCTACAATGGCCTAGTCATTAGAGGTATCACCACTTGGGAAGCAGTCACTACCAATGCAATCCAATTGGAGGATAATTTAATGATTCAAGGAGAAAGAGTGTCTGTTGAGCCTAAATCTCTTAGCTCGCAAGCATCGAGGCATCAGCCAATGACCCTAAAGCCAATTTCTAAGGATCCAAAGATATCTGAGATGACTTTAGCAGATCTCACCAAGGCTATTCAAGAGAGTCTTAGAGACAATTGTGTCCGCAAAACAATCATATGTATTCAAGAAGGGAGCAACAATGGTGCTCAATATGCTATGGATTGCATAGTACCAGCGAATGCCCTACCTTTAGAGTAAAATTTACTGGGAACTACAACCCGTGTGGGAGGTATGGTCATCAACCTAAGGATTGCATAGTATTTAAGCGCGCAATGGCCAATAGACCAACCCTAGCATGGACAGACACACCTCGAGTGCCTGCATTGATGCCGGACCCACCTCTTGAACAAACAACACAACACATGGTCCCTAAGGCCCAAAATGTTGTTTAAACAACACCCTTACCACCTCCAGTGCTAGGACCGCAACCACCACATCCGAGAATCACTTCTGTGAATCAAGTGGGTTGTGAGTCATTTATTGTTTTTTTGGAAGAGTGTGAGGAAGATATAGATCCTAATATTGCCTATGGGATGGATCTGCTTGAAGAAAGTCCACAATACTACATGGAGGACTATTGGGGACAAGTCAAACTTGTATATCAAGTAGCTGCTCTTGTGGCAAGAGGCCAAAATATCAATTAGACTGCTAAGACACCACCTCTTCAATGCTATGAGTGTGGAGGTCCACATCGTTTGGCCGAGTGTACTATTAGGCTACAAAATAACGCCCCACTAATGCAAACCAATCAAGCGAGCACGCCGATACTCATGTGTAATCGATGTGGCATAGATCATTTGATTGCCTAATGTCCAAATAATCCAAATGCACCAAAGATCACGCCATTAAACGTGATTGAGGTTACCAAGGAGCCATCACAAAGTACACGATCGATGCTCTAAAAAAAATTATATTCTTGAGAAAAGAGACACGGCATCAATTGCCCAATCTCACAAAAAGAAGAAAACACGAAGGAAGAGATCACAAAAAGCAGCAAAGTCAGACCCCAGTTCAAAGACCAACATAGGGACTGGTGACAACCCAATATATATGAACGACGCTGAAGAGCATTCTGATTCAGGAGAAACCATGGAGACCAAAACGACCACCAAGATAGAAACCAACAAGGAAGACCTTCATGAGCCACAATGGCCAACATCCAAGAAGAAGATAGGAACTTATCCAAACCCTACAGAGGAGGTCGAGCGAGTCAAGCAATTAAGGATTTTGGTAAAAGATACCCAAAGGGATCTAGAACCAGCACCTAGACAGATCCAGATTGTAGACACCGTGTTTCCTACGCAACAACAAACTCACCAAGTCCATAGACCCTTAGCCATACCTAGTGTCATCCAAGAAGAAAGTGACTTAAAGTCATCGGAAAGTGGGCGTACTCACTTCTTGATGGAAAGAATGTTTACAGAGGGATTGCCCAAAAGGTGCCATTAAACATTGCCAAATTGATGGATTTCATGTCTTCAGAAGTTAGAACCACCATCATGTCCAAACTATATAAAGACCCTGAGATAGTCTCAACTCTTCGAGCCTTCCTCAATGGAGAACTAAAGTTTGGGCTACCACAATTTGCACAAATGGATGGAGCTGGGGAGATGCCAGTAGAGGAGGAACACTTAGATCCACAACCCAACCTAGATGAGAACCTTATTATAGAAATACATGTTAACAAGTTGGGACAATACTTTGAGGGTGATGAATCCAATGCGACCATACCAATCACTACCAAGGGATTAACTGTGAAGGGAATCCTTGACGGTGGTGCTGGGGTTAGCATTGTGACTAAAAATTGATGGGAAACTATGGGAAGACCTCACCTTGCGACCACAACCATAGTAGTGAATATGGCAATGGGTCTATTATTAAACCTATTGGGATGCTAGAAGATCTCAAGATCAAGGTCTTTGGACATAAAATAAGAGTTACCTTCATTGTTATGGATTTCTCCAAGTACACTATGGCATCGGAGATGATCTTAGGACGTCCTTTCATGAGGGAAGAAAAAATGGTGCATGACTGGTCTAAAAACCATGTTTACCTGCAGTTCCAAGATTTTTTCCTTCGAGTGGATCTTGTAACTGGTCGAGCACATCCTCTAGGAAATAGGTTCATAATTGATCATAGATCTAATACCACAGTTCACTCGGCCCCATTGCAGTATTGTTACACGTGTAAAGCGGACATTGATGTTGGGGAAGATTCTCCTTATATGGATGTACTACCTGGGAGGATTGAGTCGGACAATGTGGATTGGGTCCACCTAGCAGCAACCATAGACACTAGGGGAAACAGGGGGACGACCTGCATAACACCTGAGGGGGATGAAATGCCCGTACCCTTAAATATGCTACAAGCAATGCATATAGCTTCTGACAAGACTCATCCTAATATAGCAAAGAAAACATACAAGTGGGTCCCTAAAGCTTCTTTAGCGACCATAGCTAGTGCTAAAAAGGAGAAGCCTTGTAAGAAACATCCCACTCGCTCCAAGAAATGTAACAAAACGTGGTGGTGGATTCCTAAACGGCTATTGGAAGCTCAAGGCTACTATCAAGGAAATGATCAAATCTGGGTGCCAAAACGAAGACTGTGTTCTTACTTGTCACCTGACCCATGTGAGACCAATCCTGTAGCTCCAAGACAAATCAACGATCGTGGAAAGAAAAAAATCACAGAATGCTACACACCCGCTCCAGAGCTAGTTTGGGTACCGAAGAAAGAACGATTTGTTCCACCTAGCTTAGGAAGGGGGGAGTCCCATGAAGCTACTAGCTCCTCATGTAATGCATCCATAGAGGTAAAAGCTTCTCCACAGCCTCCACCTACAATAGTAGACCTCCATGAAGCTACAAAGGAATCCACACCTCCCAGTGTTCAAGAATCACCTGATGAACCACTTCAAGTTCGATCCTAAGAGAGTACGTTACCACCTTTGAACTCGACGAGGCACCTAAGGTAATAGAAAATTACTGGCAAAAATCCTCACCTAGTACCAACTGGAACAATTGGTTTCAAAGGGTGATGAGCACATTTCAAATGCTATGATCTACCCAAGGAAGGGGGGAGTGTTTACTGACAGTCATCATTCACTCACTGCCTTCTCAACCTTCCTCCTTGACCTCTCAATCTCCCAATCTTAGGGAATGTATATATAAAGCCTTATACTCACAAAAAACAAAAATAGTAAAGAGCAAGAGCAATTAGCAAACGAGTATGCACAATAAAAGTCAAAACATTGACCCAGACCTACACATTCACATCTGGTACACTGAAAGAGAAACCTATGTCATAAAACACCTTTGATCCTCATCACTTGAGTGATGGAGGGTAGGTAGGATTAGTACGATAGGAGTGTTTCTATTTTAGAGTTTAGTGATTAGCAAAATTCTTTCTTCCCACTAATGTGCCTCCTAGAGGTATTCTTTGTGTTTTCTCATGTGTACAAGAACATGTTGCTGTGGTTAGGATTTGGACCTTCATGGAATCTTTATCTCATCCACTTTTCAAATCAAGCGCGATCATCAACACAAACAGGTGTTTCTTGTTCATCAACATGGCCCCTTATCTTTTTGCATCCATGTTTGTCTGCTTTAGATGTTATTGGTAGCATAATATTCAGCACATTTGCTTAGTATCAAACATTAAATTCAATGTAATTTTTTGTCATAATCACTTGTCTAGGTTTAAAAATTAAGCAGTCCGACTAAGTTAGTTTGACCAAGCTAGGCGTTAGAGATCTTCTCTTAATACCATGGGGAATGCCTTCCTAATAATCAATGGTTACTTAGGTTCTTAATCTGATTTAGGTAGCATTGTGTGCAATGTACTAGGGCTTTCTAGTGGGCTTAGTCCCTATTGACCTTTAGCTTTATTATTATAAAGGGAGTTTACTAATGTGATGAGCTTGGGAAGGGTAATAGTGTTATATAACCCCCCAAAGTTACAAAATTAAAATGCTAAAAACGAACAAACAAAAAAAATCAAAGTGCCACAATGTAAAATCTTAAACTGGAAGAGAAACCTCAGCTTGATTTGGTACTCCACTCACATGTATCACCTATGGTACTAGAGCCCTAGAGGTTCCCAGTGTACTTGCTTTTCCTTGAAAAGCAAAAAACCCAAGGCATAAAAAATAAGCACACACATCAAAATTGAAACAATGTGAAAAGACTTTGGGGGGTCAAAGAAAAGGAAATAAGTCAGGCATGATGTCATGAGAAATTTATTTTATCGTAGCTTAACTACAAGGTCTTCTAGGTATAGCCTTTAGTCAGCCCTTGGACATGAAATACTTGGCTCTTGCGATTAAACAACTTAATTGACCAGAGAAAATTGAGAGGCTTGCCCATGGTATTAATAGTCGATCTTTAGTGCCTTTCGATCATTAAATTAGCGATCCTAGACTTGTTTAATTTTTTATCTTTACAACTATTTATGTGTTTGATTATATTGCAATTTAATGTTTATTTTTGATAAATGGTTTAAAATTCTTTTACCAATCAAATTGTCTACCTACAGTTGCATATGCTTTTTAATTGTTTATGAGAATGCAATTACAGTGTCAATTTTGTTTGATTTTGCAGTGACTGAAGGAGGCTAAGGACATTCATCTCAAATGCTCTTCCACCTCGACGAACAATCTTCAACTCAATAGCTTCCAATGACGGAATCTACATCAGGAAGGGGGGCATGTTAACCGTCATGCATATTCCTATCACCTAAGATGGACGCCGTATTATTTATTTGGTAGAGCCAGGTACCGGGCTTGTCAGTCCAATAGGAAATGGGTAAGAGTGATCGCCGATGAGAGGTGCACTTTAACTGGAACATTCAAGGGATTAGTTGGCTAGGCATGGGTGCCCAAGTGTGAATGGGACAAGCTCATATAAAAGTCAACTAAACCTAAAATTCACTCATTCTCTCATTTGTGCAATTGAAGAGTGCTCTTGCTCCATCTTCTTCTTCTTCATCTCCTTGTGTGTGTGTGTGTATGCGAGAGCGAGAGAGAGAGAGAGAGAGAGAGAGAGAGAGAGAGAGAGAGAGAGAGAAGAGAGAGAGAGAGAGAGAGAGAGAGAGAGAGAGAGAGAGAGAGAGAGAGAGAGAGCATTGCAACGACGGTGGTGCATCCAAAGTGTGTCGACTTTAGAAGGTGGCATGGGCAGATATATGCAAGCGAGCAGAAGCATGGCAAAGGGCTGGAGCAGCTAGGAAAAACATGGGATGACAGGTAGCAGCGGAGTTGTATGACTGATGCGGCTTATAGGCCAAGGAAGGCTCCATGAGGGGCTAATTTGGGTAGCAAATGAAGGAGATTCAAAGAGCATCTTATGGGTCCAAGAACGTAGAACTTGAAGTGCTGAAGGAACAGGTCTAGCCGGCTCATCAAACCGAGCTACAGAGCCCAAGTTATTGAAGGTTGAAGTTCCAATAGATTACAGATTCTTTCCAGACAGGGCAGCTGGGGACAGGTGGTCTAAGTGGAAGTCGAGGTACAGGTGTCTAGAGCTTAATTTATGGAGCCTACCCGTCTTTTTAGATTGTGGATCAGAGCCATGGTTTGCATTTCATGGCACGAGGTGAATTTTTTTCGGGGGCCACGTCTGAGCCCACTTGCCCGCATTGAAGAATGTGCCATCTAGCATTTCCTAGGCCTAGACAGGGGTCAAGCAGGTAGAGCATGTTGAGTGGACTTAATGAAAATTCACAGCATGTGATTCCAAGCTTGAGGCACAAAGTTACGGCTTGGGAAAACCTAGGGCTGTTGAAGATAAAGTGTGTACAGATGATTTTTCAAATTTTTGGTCTCCTTGGATCGCGGACTCAAGGAAATTTGGAAATTGACGAGCACGGAGAGAATTAAAGCCGACGATCGAGGCGATCGGGTAGAGGTTTTACTCTGGTCATTGGGCTTCTCAGTAGAATATGGCAGGCTTATGAAGTGGGCCAAAAGAACAATGAGGATGGGGTTTTTAGAGCCTTGGAAGCCATTAAAAGAGGGGGTATTCCCCACAGCTGCCACGTGGCCCGGGCATTGCCCCACATGCGCAAGAGGACACAAAGAAGGCGGGGTACTTGGGCCAGGGTGTTAACCCATTATAGAGCATGGAAGCGAGCTCCCTTGGAGCTCCGTGAGCTATTGGCTATGGCGCGTGGGTGGCGGCCCTGCAGGTCGCTGCGTAGGCGGTACGGTGGTTTTGGCTAGTGGCGAGGCGACGCCAGGGGCGGCCGCCCGCATGGGGGCGAGTTGGTAGTTGATGACATGGCAGGCCCGTGCTAGCGATGAGTCCCGCGGCTCGGTTGGGGCCCCAAAGTTTTGAGATGGAGAGGGAGGGCAATAGAGACCTCGCTATTGCCTCCCCCCTTCATGGAAGAAGGGAGTCCCACAGCAGTGAGAGGAGGCAAGTTTGGAGCACGAGAATGGGTTCAAATAGTCCGGCCAAGAGGTCAATCCCACCAGAGGGTTAGGGAAGAGCAAATGGAAGAGAGAGAAGGTGTTCAAAGGGTCAATTCAAAGGGGCCGAATAATGCAAGGCAAGTCGGACGGCCAAATTGAGAGGCTAAAGAAGTTAAGAGGTTTGCACCATGCAGATACCGAAAGAATCAAATGTGCCAAGTGGTGGCAATGCAAGGAAATTCTAAATGAAGCTACAAGTAAAGGGCACGAGATGAAAGCTCACCCCTTACTTCTTTTTTAAGCCTCCTAGACACACCCTTATAAAAGGAGGTATACGTTCTTTTTTTGGGGTCTTTGACCAAGGTGGGCTTTTTTGCCTGAGGGTGTGATTGAAAGTTGCAAGCCTGTGTAGTGCAAAGCTTGCCATTGAAGTTGCATACTTGATTGTACTATTCCCCTATGTAATAATACCAAATATTTGCCCCTATTTCTTGTGTTGCTTCTCCCCATTCCCCTCCTTTTCTCTCGCTCTTTGTGTATTGGCCAGTGCTTGTAGAAGGTTTGCTTGCAGCTTGAAGGGTGTTACCAAGAGGGTAGAATCGGGGTGTTTTGTGAGTGGGAAAGGGTGAGTTGAGAATATTGTGCTGCAAGGTGTTTTTGCAAGGTATGAGATAGTTGTTCTGTGTGCTAAAGTGGAGTTGTTAGTGCAAATTGTCCAATTTGAAGGTGTTATTTGAGAGGTTAGGGGTGTTGTGGAATCCCTGGGCTATAGAGAGGTAGATATTTGGTGTACTGGGTGTGTTCCCTATTCCCCCTCTCCATATTCTGGTGCCCCCGCTGAGGAGTTGTCTGATGCTCCAATTTGAGGTTCAAAGCGATGGTTTTTAACTGACAAAGTGGTTGGCCGAGGGTCGAGATGTTTGATGGTCAATTTTGCAGCTCAGGAGATGACGGAGCCAGGTTTTGGCCCCATATTTACGGGCGTTGAAGACCCCAAGGATTGGTTAGCAGATTTCGAGGTATGGCTGTTGTCGATGCGTATATCGATGGATGAAAAAAGATTGCAAATGGTCCCATTATTGATGCAAGGACGAGCCAAGGTGTGGTTCGTCATGGTTTAAAGAGTAGTGATCAAGAATCATGGCAAAGGTTGCAGAGTCAGTTTCTGGAGAGGTTTTGAGAGGTGATTACGGCGGAAAAAGCTGGTGCAGGGCTGAAGGCGGTACACCAGGATGTAAGTAAAGATTTCTCTATTTTCATTGAGCAATTTGAAGTCTGTTGAAAGAAGTTAGAGATTGCTACTGGGGTCAAAAGCAATCAATCTTTGAAGCTGTCAAAGCTGTTAGAGTGGTTGTATCCAAGGATTAGAGAAAAGTTTGAAGATGGTACAGATAACTATGAAGACATGGTCTATCTGGCAAAGATAAAGAGCAGAAAGGTGAAGCGGAAGTTGGAGCTGGGCATGTTAAAGCCAATAGATTATATGCCTGTTGCGGAGATAGCGAAGTGCTCTTTGGTTCGACCCAAGGTGATTCCAATTTTTCAAAATGCAGAGCTTGTTGAGGTAAGACATACTATTGGTTATGTTCCTTGGAGGTTTCCAGTTTGTGAAGTGCATGTGCCGAGGGTGGATGAGTTTGTCAACGAGGAGAAGCTCCATGTCGAGGTGAACCAAGCTGCAAAAGCTGTAGCAGATGTGAAAGTTTCAATACGGATTGAAGAGGTAAAGCATGTTCTTGGGGTGAGTTTGTATGAAAAGGTAGCAGATTGCAATCGAGATGCGGATACCGAGGGTTCAGGAGCTGATGAAGAAAGTGAGCAAAGTCGGGAAGATAGTCAAGCTTTTGTGGAGCAGCAAGTGGATGCAGATGCTGATACGGAGTTGATATATAATGATGATGATGATGAAGATACAAGCTAGAGTGGTTGGGATACAAGCAAGGAGAATAGAGCGGATGAGTCCACATCCTATGAGACGGGGAGACAAAGTCTGAGGAATCTAAGTTGGTAAAGGTAAAGTTGCCCTCATATGTGTTTGATGATATGGTAGTAGCCCATGTGCAAGAAGAGCAGGGAACGAAGCAATCCCAGATGCTTGATGAAGACCAAAGGGAGTGGTTTAGACCTACAGGTGATGAAATGCAGGTAAAGGTAGTGTGTGGTGCCATGCTAATGGCAGTGCTGATGAAAGTAGCGGTGGAAGGTGCCATGGTGGTGCAACAGGTGCACCATTTTGCCAAGAGAGATAAAGCGGCCGTGTCTATGGAGAAAGACAAAGATGGTGCAATGGAGACCTATTTTCTTTCTTACCAAGAAGAGCCTGATGCAATGGTAGAAGAGGTGCTTAAAGAACGGGTAATTGCAGCTGAAGAGAGAAGGTACTGGTCGACCTTGAATGGCCATTTGATGAGGAAGGGCTTGATGATGCTGGAATTGAGTGTGTGGCCAAAGAGGAGGTTGTGATGCCAAAGACGGTGGAGATTCCAATGCAGTTGACATGTCTAATAGTGGAGAAAGGAGAATCTCAAGCAGTGGCTTTGCTTCCAGTGAAGGTATGTAAGCTATGGTTGATGCATATGGTGGTAGATACAACTCTATGGAGGCTGGTTCAGCAGGCGCAGGGGTATATGCTCAAGGCCTCCACTTTATTTGGTTGGGAGGGAGGGTCAAACATGTGTTGGAGCTTGGTGTCAGGTAGGTTAGGGCCAGCCTACACACATGATGGTCTAGGTGCTACGGTATGCCACTATGTTGAGTAGTTACAGATGGGTGGAAAATATCAACGATAGGTGTTCGATCCCGGTGGAAGCTATATGATGCAGGGGGTGTGGCAACCCACTTGAAGGTTTGGCAGTAGGATGAAATAAAACTATGTAAATATGGTTTTACTTTTCTCATAGTGTGTGCCAGGTTTTGCAGTTAGTAGTGGAATAAAATCTTTTATGTTGTTGAGCATTAATGTTCAATTGGGGGGTGGGCAATGATGGTGCAGCCAAAGTGTGTCGACTTTAGAAGGTGGCATGGGCAGATATATGCAGGCGAGCAGAAGCATGGCAAAGGGCTGGAGAAGCTAGGAAAAACATGGGATGACAGGTAGCAGCGGAGTTGTATGACTGATGCGGCTTATAGGCCAAGGAAGGCTCCATGAGGGACTAATTTGGGTAGCAGATGAAGGAGATGCAAAGAGAAGCTTCTGGGTCTAGGAACGTAGAGCTTGAAGTGTGAAGGAATAGGTCTAGATGGCTCATCAAACCCAGCTACAGAGCCCCAGTTATTGAAGGTTGAAGTTCCAATGGATTGCAGATTCTTGCCGGACAGGGCAGCTAGGGACAAGTGGACCAAGTGGAAGTCAAGGTACAGGTGTGTAGAGCTTAATTTATGGAGCCTACCCGTCTTTTTAGATTGCAGATCAGAGCCATGGTTTTCATTTCATGGACAATTGAATTTTTTCTGAGGGCCAAGTCTGAGCCCACTTGCCCGCATTGAAGAATGTGCCATCTGGCGTTTCCTAGGCATCGACGGGGGTCAAGCAGGTAGAGCATGTTGAGTGGAGTTAATGAGAGGTCACGACACGTGATTCCGAGCTTCAGGAACCAAGTTACGACTTGGAAAAACCTAGGGCTGTTGAAGATAAAGTGTGTGCATATGATTTTTCAAATTTTTGGTCGCCTTGGATCGCGGACCCAGGGAAAGTTGGAATTCGACGAGCACGAAGAGAATTAAAGCCGACAATCGAGGCGATCGGGTGGAGGTTTTACTCTGGTCATTGGGCTTCTCAGTAGAATATAGCAGGCTTGTGAAGTGGGCCAAAAAAACAATGAGGATCGGTTTTTTAGAGCCTTGGAAGCCATTCAAAGAGGGGGTATTCCCCACAACTGCCACGTGGCCCGGGCATTGCCCCACATGCGCAAGAGGACACAAAGAAGGCGGGGTACTTGGGCCAGGTTGTTAGTCCATTATAGAGCATGGAAGCGAGCCTCCTTGGAGCTCCGTGAGCTGCTGGCTATGGTGCAAGGGCGGCGGCCCTGCAGGGCGCTGCGTAGGCGATCGACGGTGGTTTTGGCCAGTGGCGAGGCGGTGCCAGGGGTTGCGTGCCCACATGGGGGTGAGTTGGCAGTTGATGACATGGCAGGCCCAGGCTAGCGGTGAGTCTCGCGGCTCGGTTGGGTCCCCAAAGTTTTGAGACGGAGAGGGAGGGCAATAGAGACCTCGCTATTGCCTCCCCCCCTCATGGAAGAAGGGAGTTCCACAACAGTGAGAGGAGGCCAGTTTGGAGCACGATAATTGGTTCAAAAGGTCTGACCAAGAGGTCAATACCGCCAGAGGGTTAGGGAAGAGCAGATGGAAGAGAGAGAAGGTGTTCAAAGGGTCAATTCAAAGGGGCCGGATAATGCAAGGCAAGTCAGACGGCCAAATTGAGAGGCTAAAGGAGTTAAGAGGTTTGCACCATGCAGATACCAAAAGAATCAAATGTGCCAAGTGATGGCAATGCAAGGAAATTCTAAATGAAGCTACAAGTAAAGTGCACAAGATGAACGTTCGCTCACCCCTTACTTCTTTTTTAAGTCTCCTAGACACACCCTTATAAAAGGAGGTATACATTCTTTTTTTGGGGTCTTTGACCAAGGTGGGATTTTTTGCCTGAGGATGTGATTGAAAGTTGCAAGCCCGTGTAGTGCAAAGCTTGCCATTGAAGTTGCATACTTGATTGTACTATTCCCCTATGCAATAATACCAAATATTTGCCCCTATTTCTTAGGTTGCTTCTCCCCATTCCCCTCCTTTTCTCTCGCTCTTTGTGTATTGGCCAGTGCTTGCAGAAGGTTTGCCTGTAGCTTGAAGGGTGTTACCAAAAAGGGTAGAATCGGGTGTTTTGTGAGTCGGAAAGGGTGAGTTGAGTAGGGTGGGTGCATTTGTGTTGCAAGGTGTTTTTGCAAGGTATGAGATAGTTGTTCTGTGTGCTAAAGTGGAGTTGTTAGTGCAAATTGGCCAATTTGAAGGTGTTATTTGAGAGGTTAGGGGTGTTGTGGAATCCCTGGGCTATAGAGAGGTAAAAATTTGGTGTGCTGGGTGTGTTTTCTATTCTCCCTCTCCAACGGCACGACGCAGCGAGGCGGCTGAGCGGGGCGTAGCGGCGTCTCCCTCTTCTTCGTGGCAAGGAATCCTCCACGACAGCAAGAGTAGAGTGGTGATGACACACCATCATCATATTTGAGCTTACTAGTTTAGGCTAGTTGCATGCTTGGAGCCATTTGTGGCTCGCACACAATGTATTGGCAAGTCCCTTGCATTGACACGTGCGAGAGATGCACACATGCACACTAAGTAATACACTCTCTATTGTGTGCCTTGAGCTTCCTTCGTCTTCTCCAAGCTTTGTGCGTTTCTCTGCAACCCTAATTCCAACATTTCTTGTAGAAGTATGGACAATATTACTGTACGCATACTTCACAAGAAGTAAGTACTTTTCCCATCATGAGTTTTGATTTACTTCATGTAACATAAGTCTTTAGTAGATCGAGTATCGTAAGATTGGCTATCTCACTTTGGCCATCCGTTTGTGGCTGATAGGCCGAGGAGAAGTTCAATCTTGTACCTAGATTTTCAAAGAGACCTTTCTACCAAAAATTACTGGTCATTCTAGGATCTCTATCTGCCACAATGGATGCTGGCAATCTATGGTGTTTGAAAATCTGGGATATGAAGAGAGTTGCCATTTGGTGTGCCTTAATAATCTTTTTGACAAGAATAAAGTGTGATTTCTTGCTAAACCTGTCGACTATTGTCCATATTCCCGTATTCCCATGGATAGATTTGAGTAATTCAAAGATAAAATTCATGGATATACTCTCCCATAGTGAATTTGGTATAGACAATGGCTGGGTAATCCAGGTTGCTTCCCTCTATCATACTTGGTCTTTTGGCATACTACACATTTTGAAACATACTCTTGTATCTCCACTTTCATGGTAGGCCAATAGAAGTACGTTTCTACTCCTCAGAGAGTAGGTTGAATGCCTCTATACCCCACATAGGGAGGAGCATGGGATTCATACATGACTTTCTCACGAAGGGAGTGGGTAACACATAGCCTATTGCCATGGAGAAGATAACCATCCTGCAAGGTGAATGGTTGCTCTTTCTTCCCCAAAACAATGGATGATATTATGTCTTTAAAGTCAGTGTCAGTAGCATACTCATCTATCATAGAAGATAGATCATTGTGAGTTTCTATATACACCACATTAATTTTTGGTCGTCCTCGTGAAAGTGCATCGGCCACTTGATTGTGTTTACCAGCAATGTGAGCAATATGAAATTAAATTGCAAAAGAAAATTTGCCCACCTCATTTGTTTGTCGGAAAGCTTGGTTTGCATCATGAAGTACTTGAGACTTTGGTCTGCTCGTAAAATAAATGGAGTCCCCAATAAATAGTGCTTCCATGTGTTAAGGGCATGTAGAGCAGCTAAAAGCTCTTTCTCATAAATACCCAAGACCCGTTCATCCATATTGAGCCTTCGGATCTCATATGCTATGGCATGCCCTTCTTGAAGCAAAACTATTCCAAGGCAATCACCACAAGCATCACATTGGACCTCAAATGGCTTTGAGAGACCCGGAAGCATGAGGACTGGTTGGGAGGTAAGCTTCTCTTTGATCTTGTCAAAAGAATTTTTCTCCTTAGTAGTCCATAAATACTTAACATTCTTCTTTGTTAAGTCATGTAATGGTCCTGCTATTTGAGAAAATTTTGCTATGAAGCATCTGTAGTATGCACACATACCAATAAATCTTCTTAGCTCATGTAAATTCCTTGGATTAGGCCATGCTTCTTTTACCTCTAACTTTGATGGATCCATATGGATACCATCTTGAGAGATAATATGACCTAAGTATTGAATCTCTTGAAGGAAAAATTTGCTTTTCTTTTGGTTGAGAAAAAGCTTGTTCTCCCTCAATGCTTGAAAAATCACTTGGAGAGAAGTTGCTTGTGTTCCTCCACGAACTTGGAGTAGACGATGATATCATCAAAGAACACTCGAGTCAATTTGCGGTAGGTTCTAAAGATTTTCTCCATTAGATGATTGAACGTGGCTGGTGCATTGGTCAAGCCAAAAGGCATGACTAGATATTCATAAAGACGAAACGTGGTCATTAGGATATCTTCATCCACTATCCTTATTTAATGATAGCCACTTTTAAGGTCAATCCTGCTGAAGTAGGTAGAGCCTTGTAGCTTATCAAACAAATATTCTATTCAAGGCATGAGAAATCTATTTTTGATAGTAATATGGTTTAGTGCTCGATAGTCCACACACATACAATATGTACCATCTTTCTTTTGCACTAAAAGGACTGGAGAACAAAAGGGAGAGGAACTAGGCCTCACCATCCCTTTGTCTACCAATTCTTGTACTTGCCTAATGATCTCCTCTAGTTGATCTTGGAAAACTTGATAAGGAGGCTTGTTATGGGGTGACCTTCTTGGTAGGAGCTCAATTTGATGGTCATCATCCCCTCGTTTTGGAGGTAAGTCCATAGGGATGTTATCATGAACACATCTTGGAAACATTTTAGCAAATTAGACAAGTTCAACTCTTCTTGATTCCTACCATTTACATTTGATGAAACATTATGACCTTTTAGGAACGCTTTGACAAAAATCATGTACGCAAAAACGAAGCTGTTCATTGATTTATCAAAAGTAGGAGGATTTACAAGTGGTAAAGTACGACCAAACTCACTAGCATCTATATACATGTTATTTCCCCTATAGGTGAAGTAGATTCTCCTTTCAGGGAACTTCATGTTGGCAGCCATGTGGTTGAACCATGGTGCCCCCTAGGATAGCATCCTCATGTTGGAGTGTAGAGATAAAGAAGTCTTCTTTGTCGACATAGCTTTGGACATGAAGCCTCAACTTCCCAATCAAGGGAGTAACAGAGGCTTGCTGTCCCTTGAAAGAGGTATCAACAATTACAACATCTCCCATATTGAAAGGTTGAATGCCCAACTTGGTGGCCAACTCCATTGATATGAAGTTGTGAGTAGATCTAGGGTCAGACAAGATGAAGGCATCGTGTTCCCTTACCTTTCCCCAAGCATAAGAGAGAGGTGATCCTTTGCAATGAGCATCCTCTTTTGGAGCTTCCATGGTGGCTCTAGGAGTCTTATTGTGGGCATTTCTCTTGGGGCAAGAACGATAGCCGTATCCTTGCTCCCCACACTTTAAACATTTATGGTCCTTGCAAAAAGCTTCAAGCTCTTCATGAGAGAGTTTGTTTTTACCTTTGTAAACTCCCTTCTCCTTGGAACGATTGTTGTTGTTGTTTTTGGAATTGCCTTGGGAAGAATTTTGGGCATTGGTTTTTCCCTTTGCATCACTCGTCTTTGTTTTCCATGGGCTTGACATTCCGTCTACCCCCTTGTTGGAAACTGATGGGCGAAGCAACCATGGTGTGTTGATTACTTCGGTGATAGAACCAGACCGTTGAGAGTTGACATACTTGGCCATCTCTTCAGGTAATCCCACACAGATTGTTGCTTTTGCTCGGTGAAGTCTATCTTTTGAAGACAGTAGCCTTGAGATGTAAGTTCCAAAACTTGTCTACACATTTGTGGGTAGACTCATGAGAGAAAAGCTTCAAACTACACCATTCGGTAAGCACTTTTTCCTTTGCATCGCTTGCGAGGAATTGCTTCATGATAGAAACTCGTAGAGTTTTCCATGTCTTTGGGGCTTTACCATTTCCACAAAGGCTAGCCTACCATTTAGGAGTCGATATTTGGAAGTGCATAGCTACATGGCGTAGCTTAAGGCCGCATCAAATTGCTGGATGAAGGCCAATACTTTGTCGGTAGCACCAAAGCTGCCATCATAGGTCAGAAAAGAGATAATCTTTCCTTCCTCTTTGAACTTCTTGAGCTTTTGTGACCTTCGCCATGCAGGGTATCATTTGTGATGTCCTCCCCTCTTGTATTCTCTAGGAGAATAGCCATAGCTTTTGTCGGAAGAGGGGGAAGGTGATGAAGAAGGAGAAGGGTGACCTCTTTCTTGACCTTGTATTCCTTTGTTTTCTCTCTTTCCTTTTGGAGTGACAAGGAGAAGGACTGTGTGTTGACGGTTTCCTCTCGGGAGGAGTTGGTGATCATCTAGACTGCCGTCTTCGTGGAGCCACATCTTCAGAGGAACTTAGGGATTCATTAACTTTCTACCTCTTTGGATTCCTCCTCTCGTATGGGAGAGAGTCTTCTTTTGGGGGTCTCATCAAGAGCCCTCCTAAGATCTATCTCCTCTTAGAGAGGAAGGGAAATCCCATAAGCACGAAGTTGTTGAGTAACTTCGGCTTGAAAAGCAGGGTTGCCCATAGCTTGTTGCAACCTAGTAATAAAATAATTGACAAACATGGGGGCATCATCATTAGCACTTTCATATGCAAAATCAGAGTTATCAATGTTCATTCTACTCTCTTGGTTATTGTTAGCCATGCTAATTATACTTATGTGTTTAGTTAGTGTATTCTTTGGCAATTGAAAACCTTAGTTACTACTTCTCTTAGCCTTTGAAAATCAGCACTTAAGTATCTACACCCACGGTTCGAATTGGTTAATTCGAATAGTGGAGTGCGGACTTGTTATGGCTCAATAATGGTAAAGCTATAGGAAAGTCTAAAAATACCCCATTATTAAAACCAAAGCTCTCAAGGTGTGCTTCATATCCCACATAGTGGGCTCAACAAAATCAATAATAGATCCCAGTCCCACTTACCCTAATATATTTAACAAAATTAAACATGAATAGGCTACTTAGGGACCTCTCTTCTTAACCAAGAAAAGAGAAACCAAATGCTCTCTAATACCAATGTAATGGAAATGCCTATGAACTTTGAGAGTAGCGGAATTAGAAAAATTAGAGAAAGCATTTTTGTGAGATTACTTTGAGAGCATAGAGGGTGAACTTAATTGATGGTAGCAACATAAACATAGTACTTAGTGAAATTGGCATGAACAATACTTTTGCAAGAGAGAGAGTTTAGAGAACATGACAAAAGTTGAGGACCGGATTTATGTGGAGCCGGTTCCCCCTCCAATAGGCATTTGTATTATAGATTCTCCCATCAAGAAAGACTTGGTACAATACAATCTTTGCGTTCCTTGTGACCTAGGTGATGCAATGAAGATGGAAAGCTTCATGCATCACGAGCATAACATAAACTTTGCAAAAAGCATGAACTATCCCAAGCCTCAGTTCCAAGACCTCAAACATCTTCAAAGGTGGAGAGAGATAGCGGGGAATGAGGGTAGGGAAGAGGAAGAAGAAACATTCCATAGGATAAAGAAATAGTTACTCACTTATTATCACTCTTCTTGCTAGAATACATAATAGCATAGTAATGAAGATGGAGAAGATGGCAAGCTTAAGCATCAAAGCACGACTCCATTAGCAAAAAGTTGGACTCACTTTTGGGCCTTTCAGTTCTAGAGAGAGAGTGGTGCTTGACCAATGAGGAAGAGGCTAACGTTACGTGGAGAATCAACATTTTGGAGCCAAGCTCTTTAAAACAAAGGGAGAAAATATTATTTTTGTTCATCAAATTGCACAATTTCACGCTTTCAAGGCATAAATTCCATAAGTCGTACTAACTCTGTACAAACAAATTTCAGAACTTTCATTGAAGACTCTAGTATCTATGTTCCCGCCCAAATATTACTTTGAGTAGCTCTACTTCCCTCTCAAAACTTTCTTTCCTTTTTCATATTTGGGCTAGCTTTTCTGTGTATTCTAGTGCACACCATGAATACTTCTCAAAGGCCTAGCACTACCATTGACTCTATTAGCATTTTTAACAGTTATACTACAAATGATCAAGCATGGATACCATCTCGAATTACTATCAAAAGTTGGGTACTACTGCAAACTAGGAGGAGGAAGAGGAGGCAACACAACGATTTCATGGAGGCTTTCAAGGGACAAGTTAGAGAGTTTAAAGTGTGTGCACAAAGCAAGCGGGTGAAATAGGTCCTCGTACAACATGCTTTCCAACATGCCAGACTTAAGGTTGCAACCATCTCCTCCAAGTTTTCCACGGCATCGAACCAACTGTAAGTTATGTTGAGCATCTCACTTTATGGATGATTATCTTCGAAGGTTAAGTGGTGGATATCATCTTTGGTATGTTTCATATATCTATCCATCGAATAGGATGGACTGGCAACCAGTTGAGAGCATAGTTGGGATTTTTGATGCTTTCCATGCATTTATTGGTGAGCAAATGTACCGAGGAAGACAACACAAGGAACTTGCAGATAATGGAATATTCTTTTATGATATGTCATATTTGGAACTGAGAACTTCCTTTGGTTGGGGTCATGTAGCTCCTTTGTCACTTCCATCCTTTGACAACAAGGATTAGTCTTTGCTAGCTTCGCAAACTAGTGAAAGCTTTAGGAATAGGTTGTTTCAAAATATATAAAAGTCCCTCAAGTATTCAATTGCCACAAAAATAGTTCGGCTTGCAATATTTATCCCTCTTGAAGTGTTTGTAGATTCCTTCTTCCATGAGCAAATAAGAACTACTGCAACAATGTTCATTTTCAAGTCTGAGAGCTATTTGGACTTTTTAGATGATAATTGGGATAGAAAATAGTCACAGGGCAAAATCTGTATTTTGCAAAAGAAGTCCATAAGTTGCAAGTTTATTATAAGCTCTCAAAATTTCATAGTGTCGTTTTACTATTTTAGATATCATCTTCTGAGTGGGCAGCTTATTCCACTCGACCAAGATACAATGTCTAGCCTCAAGAACAAAACTTTATCAATGGAGCTCTACTTTTGAGACAGCCTACTTACTGTGATGGAGACAATGTCAAGCACAACTCAGGGTAGATCTTACATGTGAAGAGCTTCCACTTTTGCCAAAATTATATGCATTTAGTCTCAACAATAGAAAGGTGCTTACTAAATGGATGAATTTTGATTTTCTTTAATACATTGAGACATAGAGTCTAACTCTTTCTTCTTCTTAGATTCCAAGACGCAAGGAGAAAACAACACTGTGCAAGGAGTCCCTCTCAAATACACTTCACTTAATTGCTTCCACCGAAAGCTAGGTCACATACATTGTGCACGCAATGAGCTTTGATGCCATGCAAACCATGTACTCTACAATATGACTAATACAGAGACATTTTGTGCCGCTCAAACAATGTTTAAAAAATGTACACTTTTCATTGCCTCAAAACTTTTCAAATTGTGTTGTTTCTGTCAAGCTAGTTATTGCTCCCTTACCCTGCTACTCCTCCCTTGTCCTCTCCCTCGGTTGGTGCCACTGGTCCCTTTCCCTCTCCCTTGGTTGCTTCCACTGCTCCCCTACCCTCTTCCCCGGTTGCTGCTTCTTCTCCCTCGGGGGACGTTGGTATCGGGCATTCTTTTGTGTTGTTCAAAATCATGGACCTCTTCCGTGGCTTCCCATGCATCTTGCACATGTGAAGCTTCCCTCTGTTCTTGCTCTTGCCGCTTACGTGTAGCCCATTCCTCTACTTCTGCGGCATCCGCATAATATTGATTGATTTCTTCTTGCATATTTCAAACCTCCTCTTGAGTCTGATTGTAGCGCTGCATCATTTCGTCAATGCGAGCCTGTTCGAACTCCTCATCTCTTGCCGCTTTCTCTCTTGTACATCTGTTTACCGAGATTATAATATGTTGGATGGCCATTACAGAAAAATGTTGCACATCGCTGGGGGTGTAGTTATGTAATTGAAGTTCCTGTAGAAGCGTGATAGTAAGAAAGTAAATAAAGATGTTGCTTCTGTTAATACAAACGTTGCAGCAAACAAACAATCAAACAACACGATTACTTACGTTTGGTACATCCAAAATTTGACTGAGAATCAACAAGGCATTCAAAAAACTTTGCCAGCCACAACTATAATCATCAACCTGCGTGGGCACGGTGACCCGTTTGTCCCGGATGGTAGTCCCTAGATCATGTTCTAACAAAACATGCTCTACACAGCATACAAATTTTTTCGCAGCATGCTGTAATTTGGATACATTTAAAAGTAGTATTTCTTTGTAATGTGTAGTAACCACTTGATTCAATAACACATTACAAAGAAATACTACTTTTAAATGTATCCAAATGTACCTTACGTTTTTACGTTTTTGCCCGGAGTTTGCATAGTAGACAATCTTATCAATAATAACAGACTCCAATGATCACTACACCAAAACCATCAAAGATGAGGAGAAAGATCCTAAATCCAACATGGTTTTTACAAGGCAAGAAGAAACTCACGATTGATTGTATGCAGTGACCAGAAAACATGCTAGATCAAAATTGACTCTGCTAAACCAGCCCAACAGGGCCAAAAAGGAAACTCCGTTGTTCTGTAGCATAGGTGAGATTAGCGGATCTATTACATATATTTTGTTCTGAACATCAGCGGGCAGAAGCGAGATAGCGTGCCTAACATGATTCAATGGCAGAAATTAGACTTTAGATATTTCAACGGGCTGTCAATGCCACACACACATGAATCAATACCGAGCGATTGGGACACCTATCGAATTCCATAAGCCACTAACTCACTTTGTATGGACCCATGTCTTAGTGGCATTGAGCCATCTAATGAACCAAGCGTGACTTATAAAGAAAAGCTTGAGATGTAACACATAGCAATGTTGACGACTACGGCGAACACATGGGTCAATACCGAGTGATTGGGGCACCTATCAAATTCCATAATTCATTGATGTTTCTTGGTATTGACCCATGTCTTAGTGGTAGTGAGACATTTAATGAACCAAGTGTGACTTATAAAGGAAAGCTTGAAACGTAACACATAGCAACATTGACGACTGCCGCTAAGACATGGGTCAATACCAAGCGAGTGGTATAACTATCCAATTCCATAAGCCACTGAATTGCTTGGTATTGACCCATGTCTTAGCGGAAGTGAGCCATTTAATGAGCCAAGCGTGACTTATAAGAGCTTGAGAAGTACCACATAGCAATGTTGACGACCGCATCCGTTGCGTTGGAGTTAGAGAAACTGCGCATGCACAGGAAGTCTTGTTGATTGAGGTTGAAAATGCAAGACTCCTCTAACCTTCGAGGCAGCAGTATCTGTGCATGCAAAGGCACTATGCTGATCAGAACTTGCAACTCCTCTTAGTTTTCTTCGTTGATTTGCACTAAAATAGTCAACTCCTCTGATAAAGGTGCCTCATTGGATGGCCCTGGTGAAGCAGAGGCTTTCCCTTTCCTTTCTTGAGCTTCATCCGTGGCCAGCTCATTCTCCGCCTGGGAAGGCACATTTTCTGGCACAGGGTTTTTTCTTACAGGCTCCTCCCTTAATGGCTTCGGATCCTCCATGCCTTGCTCATTTTTCTTTCTAGCTGGTTTCTCCATAGCTGTCTCTGTTTCTTCGATGAATGCCTCGGGGTCCACCCTGGCCTGCTCATGCGGCTAGCTCAGTCTGTCCATTTGTGTCGTTTCTCTTGACCTGTGATCATGTCCTTTTGGTGTTTAATTCAACCCTAGAAGGCTCTGTCTGTCATGCATGAGGATGGAGGGGGGGGGATGTTAACAATGTCCATGGTTCTACTATCCCGGATAGGTACTGGCTGAAGCAGCCCATCGTAGCGAAAGCGTAGACTCCGGAGAGTGTCAAAATCCTATGGCATGATAGTAACGCGGTGTGCATGGGCACCCAAGATCCATCGATTCAACGAGGTAGTCTTATGCAATTTCTTGCAGGCATAGAAGTGCATTGCTGGCCCATCGCATGCCCACTCTCCAATGCTCGTAAATATCTCGCACTACTCGCTGGAAAGGAAGAGGTGGAATGGCCGGTTGCATGTGTCTTTCGATCCTTCAGAGCTCTTGCAGGACACCTCTGTGCACCTTATATCGGCGTCTTCTTGCTTGAGCCTGCAAAGAGTCACCTGTTGCCCTTCTAGGCGTGGCCTTTGCACGAGGCATCTCTACAAATAGCATGACAGAAAACAACATGTCATTTGTTGCACAAGGGAATTAAGGTTTCTAGGGTCAGCACAAAGCGAAGAAGTGCACCAAATACGGTTGTATTGCCTCTACCCGCTTGGTACTGACCTCAAAAAAGTATTATAGCAAACATCATTAATAAAAACAATGGCCATTACCAAGCGAACAAGTGCAATGAACAAAGTTTTCCTTACCTTATTTGCTTGGTACTGACCTCAAAAAAGTATAATAGCAAACATCGTTACTAAGAATGGTGGTCAGTACCAAGCGAATAGGTGCAACGAATAGAGTTTGCCTTTCCTTATTCGCTTGGTATTGACCTCAAAAAAGTATATTAGCAAACATAATTAATAAAGATGATGGTCAGTACCAGCGAACAAGTACAACAAATAGAGTTTGCCTTCCCTAATTTGCTTGGTACTGACCTCGAAAAAGTATAATAGCAAACATCAAGCATCAAGACGATGGTCGCTTGGTATTGACCTCGGAAAAGTATAATAGCAAACATCAAGCATCAAGACAATGGTCGCTTGGTACTGACCTCGGAAAAGTATAAAAGAAAACATCATTAATAAAGACGATGGTCAGTACCAAGCAAATAGGTGCAACGAACAGATTTTTCCTTCCCTTATTCGCTTGGTACTGACCTCAAAAAAGTATAATAGCAAACATCAAGCATCAAGACGATGGTCAGTACCAAGCAAACAGGAGCAATTCTCGACAACGTTGATCTCCTTTTGTGAGATCCATTGCACAAACTTCGCAAGTTTGTAGATTGTGTTACGGACGTCAAGAGACAAACATCCCTCAATGACCACTGGTAAAATAAACTGCAAAACACGTGTAACAATGATATTAAAGTCCACACACAAATTTGTTAAACAATTCCCACTATGATATATTCCACTATGAACATACCTGACACATTTTATGCCAGTCATGTGACTTCAAACTGGTAAGCTTCCCTTCTTTAGTAAAACACGTTTGGAGCGAGTGTATTATGCTAGTGGGGGTCTGCACAGATAGAATGGTCTCTTTTACTTTGCATTCTTGGGCTCCATTGAAAATCCATGGCGCTTTAGGGAGTTTTATCGATCCATCGGACGCTGCCTGCGGCCAAATATTGTTGCATACGATCCACATTTCTAAGGTCACCCTGGCTCCCAAAGTATCTTTCTTGCCGGTCAGATGGTGCCATAGCAGATTACCCACATTCTTGAATATGTGCATTCGATCAAGCAAGTGATTGATCATGATTCGGGGACAATATGGTAACTCGTACCATAGAGAGAGTCTCTTCATCCCTGGGAGAAAACCATCATTACACATCTCCTTCTGCTCTAACCATGCTCGTGTAGACATCCTCGGTGACTCTCTTCCCAAAAAGCCATCGCGTAACACATGATTCTCTGGAAGATACGCTTGATGACCTTCATAGATTTTCTTCTTCAATGAGGGCGCCCAGCGTGCATTCAGTCTAGGTCTACATGTGACACATGCTCTGTATCCACTTGTTTGAAGCCCTGTTGTGCAATCTACAGGAATCCGTAGCACACCATCCGAAGATTTATTCTCCTCATGCCATGATTCTAGGGCAGCCATGGATTTACATTCAAAGAAATGCTTGATGCAAGGAAGTAGAGGAAAATGTCGCAAAACCTTTTGTGGAATTTTTGTTCCGTGGAGATCTACTCGATATCTCTCGAAATCACATGTCAGACACTTCTCCATGTCTATGTATTCCCCTCTGAAAGGAAGCGTGGATTGAGTTGTAATCCATCCCCAAGTTTTGCAAGATCTTTCTTGCCTCCTCTTTGGAATCTGGCATCACATTATCAGCTGGCAGTATGTGCGCGTTGAGCAATCTACACAACGAAAAAAATACGGTACAATTGTGTATCAGATCATTATACATCTACAGTTCTTTATTAAAGTAAACACATTGTAATAGATGACTTGAAAAGCGTTGTGACGCTAGTGTCACTCCATTAAAAATTTGTCTGCATGTTGAGAAGAACTAGGAGCGCCTTCAATCTAGACACACATGCTCCATCATACAATGGCGTATCGGCTTCACTTTTCATATCATCATAGATAAGCCTTTCAGAATCCATGATCGTCTCGATCATTTCATCGATCTTGGGCTCAAACATTGCCTCGTTGGGAATGTGGTCTGCATGATCATCCCCCGAGCTGTCAGAGGCTACATCTTGTGGCCTCACATATGCTGCTTGACCAAAGCGCCTGCGAACACGTCTATTGGGTTGCAAGATTGCTGTCTGTTGGCCAACGTCAGAGTCCGACGAGTTATAATTGGCAATAACTCGATCTATAATAGATGGATCAAACTCGCCAAATTCGCGAATGTGCTGCAAAGAAACGCGTCTTGTCCGTTGCACATCATGCTTGCATTGATTAGAAGGACATAAGATCCTCATTGAGAGATAGGTATTTCGGTTGGACGGTGCCACATCCTCGTCACTACTCATAATGAGGGTAAAAACCTTATAGACTCGACAAAAAATTTAATCTTCTATTGGCATTCTTTGTCTTTTATCTCTCTCTCTCTCTCTCTCTCTCTCTCTTTCTGTTTACACTGTAAACTACCTCACATTCTCTAGCCATGTCCAATCCCCGCACACCTCGGTCTAGAGGTGCACGAAGATCAGAACCACCGGGTTATCATCTCGTCTTTATTGGTCAATGCCTATATTTTTGGGTACCCACGTCTACATGATAGTGCATGTAGTGGACAAACCCCTTTGCCTCTTCTCTAGCTGTAGCAATTCACAGCATCTTAACATCTTTTCACAGTAGATCTTTGCTCGAGGGATTACTTAACACATTACATGTTGGCCTCCAATCTGAGTATCATACCGTTGAAAGCTTTCCAGCTTAAGGTCGCATCCATAGAGAGGAAGAGAGGGATCGCCGTTCATCTAAATCTAATTTTTTACCGTAATCTCGAAGGTAGACTCTAATATAAAAAATCAATTTAAAATCTAATCTTAAATCTAACCTAATTGAACATGTGGTGATTCGCTCCATTGAAGGGTAAAAGACATACCAATGGGGCTACTAGCTGCGTAGATGTGAATGGGCCTCACTTCATAACATGATTTTAAATTTCAAATTCGTCGTTTTCTCTCGCACGCTCTCTCTCTCTCTCTCTCTCTCTCTCTCTCTCTCTCTCTCTCTCTCTCTCTCTCTCTCTCTCTCTCTCTCTTACTCACTCACTCACTAAAATCTAACCTAAATCTAAAAAAAGCTAGTCCATCGAACATAAATCTAGATCTAATTTAATCTTAAACTAAAAATAAACATAAATCTAATCTAACGTAAGTCTAACTCAAAATAAACCTAAATCTAATCTAATCTAACCTAAATAAACCTAAATCTAATCTAATGTAAATCTAAATCTAACCTAATCTTAAACTCAACATAAACATAAATCTAAATGTAATCTAACGTAATCTAAGTTAAATTTTAACATAATCTCTTTCTCTCTTTGTTTTCTCCCCTTACCTCTCTCTTTCGTCTTCTCCCCCCCTCTCTCTCTCTCTTTGGTTTTTATTCTCTCTCTCTTTCTCTTTGTTCAACAGGTCTTGATTTCAACTCCTCGTCGGCTAGATCTGCAATGTCTCTTGGGATAGTTTCCTACAACGTTAAAACTCTCTTCTTCTCGGGTGTGTATGCGTGTGTGTGTGTGCCCATAAAAAGAGGAAAATGGTATAACCTTTCTATCACCCAAGTGTGGTAGATTGGTTATGCTATTTCCCTCTTGAATAACAGGTCTTGAGTTCAACTCCTCGTCGGCTAGATCTTTAAGGTCTCTTGGGATAGTTTCCTACGACGTTAAAACTCTCTTCTTCTTCTTCTCTCTTTTCTCTCTCTCTCTCTCTCTCTTTTCCTCTCTCAATGTGTGTGTATGCATTCTTTGTTTATGCATGTGTGTGTGTGTGTGTGGGTTTTGCTTATGCATGTGTTCTCTCTCTCTCTCTCTCTCTCTCTCTCTCTCTCTCAAAAACACAATGTGTATGTGTGTGAGAGAGAGGGAGAGAGAGAGAGAAAGAGGGGAAGGGAACATAAGAGAGAGGAGAGGGAAGGAGCATACCTGGCTCTCCTTCCTCTCCTCATGTATGTGTGTGTGTGTGTGTGGAGAAGAAAGAGAGAGAGAGGGAGAGTGTGGGTTAGCTCTTTGCTTGCTTGAGCGCCGAAAACTCAGATCTGAGATCTGAGTTTTTCGACGCTCTTGGTTTACTTTTTACCCCTATCGGCATCGATATGGGCGTCGCTATGGGCATCGCCATGAGCGTTGCTATTTTACAAATAAACAAGCGACACTCATAGCGACGCCGTGAATTTTCATTTTTAAGCGTTGCACTGCGAGCGTTGCTAATGTGAAGTACCTCTTGTAGTGAATGTTTGGTGGGGGTCCTGCCTCTAAACTTAGTATGCTCACCTCGGTGAGGGTGAAAACTTCACTTATTTGCAAAAGTTGCACCCGAGATTGCCATAGGTAGATCGTACTGCTTGGGAATCTGAGCCCGTTTATTACTCCCAAATTGGTTGTCCTTGTGAGGATAACCCACGTGCCTTTTTTGAGTGACCATTTGAGTCAGAAACCGATCGTTGTTGCAGTCACCATCTCCATCTCTAAGTAGAACAAACAGACCGCCCTTGCCTTCTTCAACTTTTCTATGCTCTTCTCCTTGGCTACCTCTTCGCGATCCTGCGTTGAGCAACCTCCATTGATTGGAGTCCGTTGTTGCCACGTCGCCATCGCTCTTGCCTTCACCTTTTTGTCCTCTTCCGCCTGGCCACCTTCTGGTTCTTGCTCTCAGCGACCTGCGACATCACCATCCACCTCGGGGCCATTGGATAGTGCAGAGACAGGTTCTCTCTCTCTCTCTCTCTCTCTCTCTCTCTCTCTCTCTCTCTCTCCCCCCCCGCTTGTGTGTTGTTAATTGTGTTCGCACAGAAGCCACCACGTTACGGGGTTAGGGCACAAGGGGAACAACACTCCAAGGGCCAAGTCTCACAACCTCAAGATTGGTATAGTTACAAATTTTACGTATTAGTTGAGATTCTCCATGCAACATTGTGAGGTTCAAGGCATGGTTGGAATAATTGCTCCTTATGTGAGCGTGCTTGAGTTATTCAATGCTATGTTTGGGCATAGTGAGTGAGTAGGCCTATATATCTTTTATTGATAACATTAAATGCTCTGTTCTAATCCACCTGTTCTGAATGGATGTGGGTACAACGTTAATTCTTGGGTTAGAACCAAGCAAATAGGGCCCTTCGGAGATTCTTGGGGCCCCTATTTGTCTGGTTCTGACTGTAGCCACGTCACTTATTATGACATTAGCGCACGAGACTAAACCAAGAAAATAGAGATCTCGAGGGATACTCCAGGGCCAATACTCGCCTGGTTATGACACCAAATATAGACCAATTTTGAATATTAGTTTTGGCTTGCTTTTTCTTCCAGACATGGGGATCATAGTCCTGGAGACAGACGATTGTGGACGAGGATACAGAGCATTTTAGTGATAACATTAAATAGAGATCTCGAGGGATACTCCAGGGCCAATACTCGCTTGGTTATGACACCAAATATAGACCAATTTTGAATATTAGTTTTGGCTTGCTTTTTCTTTCAGACATGGGGATCATAGTCCTGGAGACAGACGATTGTGGGCGAGGATACAGAGCATTTTAGTGATAACATTAAATAGAGATCTCGAGGGATACTCCAGGGCCAATACTCGCTTGGTTATGACACCAAATATAGACCAATTTTGAATATTAGTTTTGGCTTGCTTTTTCTTTCAGACATGGGGATCATAGTCCTGGAGACAGACGATTGTGGGCGAGGATACAGAGCATTTTATTGATAACATTAAATGCTCTGTTCCAATCCACCTGCTCCAAATGGACGTGGGTACAACGTAAATTCAACTTGGGTAAGAACCAAGCGAATATGGCCCTTCAGAGATTCTTGGGAGCCCTATTCGCCTGGTTCTAACTCTAGTCATGTCACCTTTTATGAAATTAGAGCACAGGACAGAACCAAGCGAACAGAGAACTTAAGGGATACTCCAGGCCCAATATTCCATTAGGAAAAATATGAACCCTCTAGGGGCCCTTTGGGATTAAGGTTAATTAGAGGCCAGCCAATAGGAAGAGGGTGGTGGACACACTCTATACCCTCAAAAAAGTAGGGGGACAAGGTAGCCTTACACCTCTTAATGGCCTCTTACCTAGTGAGAAGGTAAGGGAGGTGGCTAGGGGAAAGGGAGGGGGGGGGGGGGGGGGGGGGGGGGGGGACCACTTTGACCTTTTTTCCCCCACTTTTTGGCCCGGATTTAAAAATACACTAAAAATTTCAAAATTTCAAAAAAATTCAAATTTCAAGTTTTCCCTCCTTAAAAGGTCCCCTAACCTATTTCATGGTCAAAAAAGTATTTTTGACATCCAAAAGTAAAAAACGTACACTAAAAAATTCCAAAAAATTAAATTTTTTCAAAAAATTTCAAAACATCATTTTCCACCCTCCAAAGTCTTTCCAAACCTATTCTATAGCTAAAAGTGATTTTCTCTCTCTACAAACCCTTTTCCAAGCTCTCCATGGCTGCAACAACCACATGCACCCCCTATAGTCCAACATTATCTCTCTACTAGCTTTCTCCCATCTCCATTGTAGCACCAAGCAAGCTTCTTCCCCATCTCTTCCCCTTGCCCACCACATAGTTCCACACCAAGCTAGCTCCTCTCCCTTCTCTCACCTCCATTACAGCATGAAACAAGATTCTCCTCCTTCTACTTTCATTCACTCGCACTACATGGAAACCTCTACTCCTGAAGGTGGAAAAAGCATCAACTCACATGACTTGCATACCACAAGAACAGGAGGTGTGAATAGTGCATGGGCATTGCAAGGATTCATCTCCAACATAAAGATAGAATGGTGAGAAAACTACCCTTGTAGCTTACATTCAGAGCTTAAGATCATCTCCATCTTTAAGTTTATCATGCTGGAGGGAATTAACCTCTTTATGGCTTTCAATGTTTAGGCTTCACACCTCATAACATTGGGTGGTGCTATTTTGTTGATGGCTTTGGTGCGCCATCTATAGTTTTGTAGCATGTGATTGAGTCTCACAATGTAAGTAAGTTGTGTTATCTATGGAGAGTCATCAAAGATTTTTCTTATAATTTATTCTTTGTGTAGTTGTCATTAGATTATTAGAATGATATCATTTTATACTTTTATAACTTTGTGCTCACATAATCTGTTGTTTACTTACAGAGTCAACTTGTTTTGAGAGGACATGAGCAAGCAACCATGTGCAGAAATGGAAATCACCCTATTTTTGTTCCGTGAGGAACCTTTCACTACCGTGTTAAAAGATTTTGATAAGAATAGTAGGATTTTTGTAGAATCTTGAACCAATAGGTACTCTCTAGGAGCTCTTAGAAAAGCCATCCCTATAGTACTACTATCTTCCCTAGTGTCATAGACACACAAATACTCGCGTATATGAATCTCTAGATGAGAAAGACAAATACTTGTAAGAGAAGCCTAACAGCAACAACATTGTCTCCATTTGTAATTATTTTTATGAGGCTGGATTCCTCTATAAATGCAATATAAATATTTCTTTTTGTTAAATGGTGTCGCACTGAGTGAGAGTATTTTATTTAGATTACTGGAGTTTCATACAGATTTGAGAAATATTGTTGATTTTTTTGGATATTCTGATTTGTCTATAAGATGTTTGAAGTTTCAAGTCTTAATCATTCCACCATGAAGAAATTCATGCAATATTTTGATTTCAGTTTAATCACTAATGGTTATTCTTATTAAGTGGATCATAACCTTTGTCAAGATGTCCTCATTTGGGGATGTTGAATATATATCAATAGCAACATTTCAAAAGTTGAGAAAGCTAAATTCTTGCTTTCCAAAATGTTATTGTTTCCATACTATTCCTATGCCAAGCTTGACTTAGAGAAATGACAACTTGAGATGGAGGTGTAGATATATAGGGGTGAATTATTATTGATTCTTGTTTCATCATATATATTATAAAGCCTTTGAGTTTCCACCTTTTTGAGTAGTGCTGACAAGTTTTTGGTATCAAACCTTCTTAAATATCCCTATTCATTCGCTATTGGTAGCTATTTATTTGGTATTGTTAAAGATCATACCAATAGCTATCACCTTGTGAACTTAATTGTTGAATTGCGGATTTGATTTTTACTATGTAGCTCATTTGGATAGAGAAAGTGTAAACATAAATTATAGATACATGCATTGTTAACATAGAAGATATGTATCACTTCGAACCTATATAACTGCTAATCAAGAAACCTTTGGTCGGATACTATAACAATAGGGGTCACATGTGGTTTTAAATACCAAAGAAATGGCTTAACCAAAACATTTCCAAGAACACGAGGTGAACACAAGGAAGTAAAAATTGGCTCCTTGTTTGGTTGATTTCTAGTGCTAAATGTTCTGAGTGCACAAAATTTGTGAGGCCTTTGACCTTGCGAGTTCACTAAAGTATATGTAACATAGCACATGTGTTCAATAGAAGAGAATTTATATTCTTGTAAAGTTACAGAAACATGTGTAGGTAAGCCCTATAAGGGCTACTTTCAATCCATTGTGGTGAACGGACATGATATAGGAAATTTTGACATAGTGAATACTCCGGACATCAAACACTACAACTCTATCTCATGGCCATACATTAAAACAAAGCCCCTATTTGTCATTTTGAAGCCCCAGAGACCCTCAACAAGAGGGACCACAACGGCGCGTAGAATGCCCATCCAAGCACAAATAGGGACCAAGATATTTCCAAGAACAGGGGATGGACACAAGGAAGTAAAAAATGGTTGATAAGCATGATACAAGGTTTAGGTATCTGCCATTTGGGGGGGGGGGGGGGGGGGGGAGGGGTTGCTATGAACACATTAAACTGCCCAGTTCTATCTCATGGCCATGCATTAAAAAAAGCTTGTACTTGTCATTTTAGGGGCCTAGGGACCCTCAACAAGAGGGGCCACAAGGGCGCACAAACTGGCCATCTAAAATTTTAGACTGTACAAGACTTTTAGGCTGTTTTCAAGAGCTTTTAGTGTTCAATTGGCTCTGAATCTGTCTGGGCTTGTCTCACATAAATTTGTTCATCTCGTCGCGCTCTTCGACTATCGTGTGATGCAAAAAAATCATATCCTACTCGGATTTTCCAAAAATCAACGTGCAAGTTGGCAATTTCTTAAAAAATGATGTAAAACAGACATTTCTTACTTTTTCCTTAATCTACGGGCTCGAACGAGCATTAAAACCATGGAATCTGAAAATACTCAGAGAACCAATGTTTTTTATTGTGTTAAGGATTGCATTTCCTACATACAAAACTTTCTCAAAATCTCACCCTAACACCTTCAAAAGTGGCTTCCAAGGAGTGCCCTCGATCAAAAATTGAAACTGAAGGAAAACAATCAGAATGAACTCCTAAACTGTGTACAAACTTTAAAATAACCAAAATTTCCTTTAAAAAAAAGTTATTGCTAAAAATTTGAAAATAGACCACCCTTAGACTTCCCACAATGATAGAAATCAAAAGGTTCAAGGAGAGGTCTGGTGTCACAAGTGCATGGTAGGAATCTAATCGAGGCTTATTCCGTCAAGATCTCTTATACTTTATTATGTCTTCTCATGTACAATCTTACCAAACAAAAACAAACTTACACTTTAAATGACAAAAAAAATTTTATTTAACTTATCAAACAATCTAAAATATGGTAGACCTAGAGTGCTTTTACACATCAACAAACAAAAAAGTCCAAATTTCTTCTCATTAACTTTGATAAACATACATCTGTGAACACTTTACAAGGAGTAGTGTGGTCATAGTTCTTACATCCATTCCATGACATGGTATGCTCCTGGGGTGACCTATCACATAAAAATATTTTTGGTAGGAGTGCCCTCATGTTAGGAAAGAGTGTGTTGCTGTTGATGAAAAGTTTTTGCATTGTCCTACTAGGGATCTCTTCATGTCAGCATAATGATTTTTGGTGTAGTGGGAGCCACATTGCCACTGAGGAGAGCTTTGTGCCACCGTAAAAGCTTCATGTTATGCCAGTTCCTTGAGCCGTTCTTGCAAACAACGCCACTCAACTAGCATAGCAAGAGGTCACCTTGTAACAAAAACATGTATGAATTCAACATTTGCAAGCTATATAATGAAGACACTTATTAAGTATATGTTGTACAAATTTGCAAGTATTTCTATCTAGCTGGGAATAAATAATATAAAAATATACATTAGGATGAGACTACCACCCCTAATAAGCATGGATTTGAAGCACCTACCTGCAAGATGTAACAAAGAAGACTGTTTTAGAGGAAAAGTGGTGACACTTTGCCTCTCTAACCTGCAGCCTTTCACTATTTGTGCATAAAAGAAACCTTTGTGCCAAGCACTACAAAACAAGTAGAGGCAACACCTTAGACTTCAAAGTTTATGATAAGAAGAACACAATCAAAAGTAAGAAGTATATTGTTACCTTGCATAAAGGGGTGTTTTATTCAAATATATGATGGTATTGGAAAGATATTGAAGAATCGTCAACATTCATCTCACCGATGCTACGACGTTCCTGGGATGACCTCTGCTCACCCTCACGTGCGGCCTTCAATGCAAACGTTGCGAACAAACAAATATGTATGCATACGATTTGTGATGTCCTTGAGCACCATGGTAGTTGTTGCATGAGGAAGCAAAGGATGAAAAGAGAGAGGGGGGAGGGAGAGAGAGGAACATGGGAGAAGACAAGGGGGTAGTGGGGGGGAGAGAGAGAGAGAGAGAGAGAGAGAGAGAGAGAGAGAGAGTGGAGAAGGAGGAGAGAAGGGGGCAGGGAGGGAGAGGGAGGAACATGGGAGGAGAGAAGGGGACAGTGGGAGAGAGGGAGAGAGGGGAGGAGGAGGAGATAAGGGGCAGGGAGGGAGAGGAGAGGGAGAAAGGAGGGAGGAGGAAGAGAGAAGAAAGGTTTTTTTTTTGAAAAATTGGACTTTTAGTGCTTGTAACTTTAAAAAAATGTCAAAAAATACTTTTTTGATATGGATATATGTTGGGGGGAAGTTTTAAGTCAAAAATAAGTAAAAATAATTTTTTTTTTAAAAGTCAAATTTTGGCTCTTAGTGATCCACGTTTTTGATGATGTGGCCACACCTCTTTACTCCCTTCACTTTCAAAAAGCTAGAGAGAGAAGGTGACCTCTTAGGTCCACATCCTACATGTGTCTAAAAAAAAGGCTAGAAAAGCCTACTCAAAACTAGCTTCTTGAATGTCCTTGTCCCCTTAACCCTACACACCATTAGCCTTAATTCCTAAAAATTAGGATTCCTTACAAGGTCCATGCAAGGTTCATATTTTTCCTAATGCGCTTGGTTATGACACCAAGTACACACCAATTTTGAATAGTAGTTTTGGCTTTCTTTTTCTTTCAAACATGGGGATCATAGTCCTGGAGATAGACGATGTGGGCAAGGATACATGTAAAGAAAAACTATTCACGTTCTTATACAACGACCATACTCATCACCGTGCACCAGAACTATCAGGAATGTTTCATGCAGAGTTTTCTATAAAGAGGATCGTAGATTGCTCATTTGAGTACCTACAAACCCATTTGCAATAGTATGAGGTAGTCATTTGTGACAATTCCATGACAATTGATGGCATGAGATATGTGCACCCAGCCGACCTTGACCCTGACAAGAGTGTGGCAAGGAGACTGAATCGCTGTCTAGAAAAGTGTCCCTCCAATGCACTGCTTGTACAAGACAAATGTATGAAGCACTTAAAAAAGTGTCGCTTAGTGGAATTCAACCACAGGGTTTGTCTCTTACTTGTACTTGCAGACGGATGGCGAGTCAGAGACATCCCAATCATCAACTTTCAATAGTTGTCCATTGGCACCGAAGGAAGAGGTAGAGGATGTGGAGGTGCAGTTTGACCCAGAAGAAGAGCGGCTAGAGGTATTAGAGGAAACATTTGATACGGGCTTAACTCTTTCTTCTCTTACGAATGCAGCATTAGGGTGCAAGCACGAAAGCCCAAATAAGGAAGTGACTTTGCCTCTGAATTGCGCTCCCAGCTTTGCTATGGGGGGCGATTGTCAGGACAAGGGCAAGGCCAGGGAGTCATGGACTGGGCCAGGGGCCAGACTAGGCAATGTGGACAAGGGAATCCGGCTAGGGCAAAGGGCTAGGAGCTTGCCTATATAGTGGGAGGTTGGGAGGTGGATTCCAAGCTCTAATCACCCCATGCATTACAATGATATCAAGAGCAAGGTCTATTCTAGGCAAGTGGGATGGGTCGTGGACCTCCACTTTTAGCATGCTCATGCAAACCTAGAGGGGGAAGGAGATTGGAGGCGAGCATGGTCGCCTGCTAAGAAACAAAAGAAATAAAAACAAAGTGGCGTGTGTAGGCGGGCTTGTGCCGAAGAGGGAGCGAGATCGACCTCCGCCATCTCTGGCACCGTCGACCTCGATGGGTTTGCGCTGCCCCTGCGGACGGTTCACGTCTCTTTGGGGACCTTGTTAGAGCACCACACATGGTACTCAGAGTCTCCTCGTCTGATCGGCGGCGTGCAGTGTTGCAAAATCCATTGTTTCTAATGTCATGGGTTCTACTTTCTTTGATTGAACTGAGATGACTTGTCATACGACTACTTACATGAGCTCAGTTGGTGTGCGATGATCGCTAACACATTCCAATCTACTCCAATTTTATATCAAACAGGTCATTTATTTTTTTACTTCTTATGCCATGTCTAGTCCATTGGTCACAGGCTCATAGATTCGCCGATCTAAGCAATGTGTCAATACTCATCCTAGTGTAGATTCACCAATTTAGGCAACACACCAACAACCTGCAGATTACAATTTTTTAATATACCAAATGCAGATGCTGATTTAGGCAGCACGTCTTATTGGTGTAGATTCACCGATTTAGGCAACACTAATCACAAAATCATGCTGCAGTGGCTGGTCACTACTATAACTGGTATGACTTTGTTACTCGAGTATAGAAAATAAAAGATATTTTTCATTTGGATTATATTTGAAATTAAAATTGGAGTTGGATTCTCTAGATGATGATTTTCTATCACGACAATATTTATGGAATTGCAATTGACATTGATGAGAATTTACTTATTAAATGATCAGTGTGACCAATGATATCCTGATTCATCAGGATATGACATATACTGCTTATTCTAGTGGTATGGGACACTAGAATAGGTACGACAGACATAAGCAATGTTGTTTCGTTTCATAAATTTTTCATTTTACTACTTGTTGTTTTTGACACAGAATACTGACCATTGTTTTTTACAAGTATCGTTTGTACATTGGTTATCTTTGCAACTGAGGACAGTTGCTTTCCAATGGAGAGGTATGTTATGGAATTGATATTTTACTATTTATTGCAGCTGACAAGTGGAAAAGGCTCAATCAAGCTAAGCTATTGTAAAAGGATATTATATATTTTGTACATTTTATTATTCAAGTGCTCTTTATGAGCTTTGGCCATTTATGTTCAACCAGCCAGTTTGTACTCATTTTTGGGCATTCAAGAAATCTATAAATAAATACGTGCAAGAGGAAAATGCCCACTCTTGCACGGGGGGAGATTGCACCCAGTGCTTGTGTCTATTCTTCTCTCCTCTTCCCTCTTCTCTCTCGTCATGCCGGTGTAGCACTCTGCTCTAGGAGGTGCACCAACGCATGTTCTCTCTCTCTCTCTCTCTCTCTCTCTCTCTCTCTCTCTCTCTCTGTCTCTCTTTGATCATGTACATTGTTGATTATGTGCTATGAGAGGTGTTAGGTATGCAGATTTGTTCATTTATACTTAGCAGGATGTTGTTTTGTGTATATTTTGCACGCTCGTCCACGCATCCGTTTGTAGCAGTGCCTGCCTGTACCTCACTTATATACATAGTGGACAGGTGGCTTGAGCTACCTAAGCCACCTCATATCCATTTTGGGTGCTTCCTGTAGTCAAAATGGGCACGAGACTCGAGCTTAAGTTCTAGCCTCCACCTCACTTGTATACATAGCGGACATGCTGTTTGAGGTGCCTAAGCCACCTCAGACAAGTCTCTTATCGGCATGAAACACCTTGTTCACATATATATTAATGAGCATGAGGCTCAAACTTAAGTTCAATCCATGTTTGATAATAGGTACAATACCCGATACAAGCCAACCACAAAGCAGCAAGTGCAATGAATCAAAATTATCTTAGAGAGAGTACATGAGAGAGAGAGAGAGAGAGAGAGAGAGAGAGAGAGAGAGGACTCCATTTTGAATTTTCCTTTGTGTATAGCGTAGACATCTCAAACCATGTTGGTATCCAAACATAGAGCTAACTATATTTTGGGCAGCTTCCTTTCCGTGGCGGCTTGTGATGATCATGTTGATAACATGAGGCGCCACCCACACTGTGAAGATTGTGCAGATCATTACTTATAGCATAAGCACATTGGATCGGCGAGACAACATGATGTTGCAAGGGATACACCCTCCTAGAGCTGCGGCAATGTGTGATGACAACATGACTCCTAGGGCTGCGACCTCCTGCAAGTGCAGGATGTGGATGGCATCTCGTGCATGATGGGAGGCTAAGGGCGGATACAGTGACTCCTAGAGGGACTTTCATGGAGGTGATGTGGGATAGGCTTCCTAGCAGACATGGTGGTGATCATGCATCGCAAGACACCCACAAGCCCCAATTAGCACACCACGGTAGAAATGGTGGCGATAATGCGCATCATGACAGTTCCCAAAATCTCAAACTGAGTATTTTTGTCCATAACCATTTGCTGTGTCTAGCTCCAAGGAAAACAGGTAAGCAATATTCCATACAAATTCTACATAGGCTCATAACTTTGAATTGATGCAAAATAGAGAAAGGCATCACACCATGATGGCGATGGTGGTGATGCATGGGAGAGGAAGGCGGCACACCAATGCATGGCAGAGATGCTGGTGATGCGTAGTAGAGAATGGAAGCACACCATTGCAAATATGGTGAGGATGGAAGCACACCATTGCAAATATTGCAGCACACCATGGTGGCAATGGTGGTGACGCATGGGAGAGGAAGGTGGCACACCAATGCATGGCAGAGATACTGGTGATGTGCAGCAGAGGATGAAAGCACACTATTGCAAATATGGTGAGGATGCACGATAGAGAAAGGAAGCACACCATGGCGCAAGAGAGGATGTGTAGCAGAGGATCGAAGCACCCCATTGTAAAGATGGTGAGGATACACAGTAGAGAAAGGAAGCACACCATAGCGGATATGGTGGTGCTGCGCAACAGAGGCACACAATGGCAGAGATGCGTAGCAGAGGAAGGTCGCACAGGAAGGTGAAGCGGAGATGGTGATGAAGCGCAATAGAGGAAGGTGACATCAAACCTAGAATTCAAATTAAAGTGAAAACTCCTATCCAAATTAAAGTGCTCGTATCCTTTTTCCAATTTGTCACGACTTGTCATGGGGTTTAATTTTCTTTCAGACTTCTTTTGAAAGTTTTGAATGCTCAATGGCAGAGCATGCCACCTCCGAGTCCTCGACTGTCTTGAACTTTGGAATGCTTGGTGTTACATAATTTGTCACCCACTTTTTTACAATATTTTAAAACTTCTTGTTTGTAAGACTTACAACTCCATGAGACTCCGAAGCCCTTTGCTTCGACCTCAAGTTCGAGGCTTGAGCATGTTATCAACCTAAAGTTCGAGGCTTGAACATTCTTTGTGATTGGAGAGAAGCAGATGTGCATAAATTTCTTTTGTTAAAAACCACATTGGACTCCTAGTTTTTGATGCATCCATAAGCAGCCTCTAGCCAAAGCTGATGCCTCCATGTTTTTGAGATAGGAAGCTATAGCCTAGAGTTTTACCTACAAGGAAGCTTTTGAAGTTCACTTTCTTTTAGGGTAAGCACATTCTAAAATTAAGGAATAGTTATCATTGAAGGTTTTCATGTGCCCTAAGCCTCAGATACACACCTTAGAAGTTCAATCTTGTAGCTAGATTTTCAAAGAGACCTTTCTGATCATTCTAAGATCTCTATCTGACATGATGGATGTTGGTAATCCATGGTGTTTGAAATTCTGAGATATGAATAGGGTTGCCATTTTGTGTGCCTTAATAGTCTTTTTGACAGGAATAAAGTGTGCTTGCTTGCTAAACCTGTCAACTATTGTCCATATTCCTGTATTCCCATGGATAGACTTGGGTAATCCAAAGATAAAATCCATGGATATACTCTCCCATGGTGAATTAAGGATTGGCAGTGGCTGGAGTAATCCAGGTTGCTTCCCTCTATCATACTTGGTCTACTTTTATGGTAGACCAATAGAAGTACGTCTCTCCTCCTTGAAGAGTAGGTTGAATGACTCTATGCCCCGCAGAGGGAGGATCATGGGATTCATACATGAATTTCTCACAAAGGGAATGGGTAACACATAGCCTATTTCCATGGAGAACATAACCATCCTGCAAGGTGAATGGTTCTTCTTTCTTCCCCAATGCAAGGGCTGATGTTATGTCTTTAAAGGTCAGTAGAATATGCATCTATCATAGAAGATAGATTATTGCGAGTTACTATAGACGCTACAATGACTCTTGGTTGTTGTGAAAGTGCATCGGCCACTTGATTATGCTTACCAGCAATGTGAGAAATATGAAAATAAAATTGCGAAAGAAAATTTTTCCACCTCATTTGTTTGTCGGAAAGTTGGGTTTGCGTCATGAAGTACTTGAGAATTTGGTGGTCTGTTTGTAAAATGAATGGAGTCCCCAATAAAACGTGCTTCCATGTGTCTAGGAGATGTAGAACAGCTAAAAGTTCTTTCTCATAAATGCCCAGGACCCGTTCATCCGTATTGAGCCTTCGACTCCCATATGCTATGGCATGCCCTTCTTGAAGCAAGACTGATCCAAGGCAATCACTACAAGTATCACATTGGACCTCAAATGGCTTTGAGAGATCCAAAAGCACGAGGACTAGTTGAGAGGTAATCTTCTCTTTGAGCTTGTCAAAAGCATTTTGCTCCTTTGCAATCCATAAATACTTAATGTTCTTCTTTTTGTTAAGTCATGTAATGGTCCTGCTATTTGAGAAAATTTTGCTATGAAGCGTCTATAGTATGCACACATACCAATAAAGCTTCTTAGCTCATGGAGATTCCTTGGATGAGGCCATGCTTTTATTACCTTTAACTTCGATTGGATCCATACGGATACCATCTTGAGAGATAATATGACCTAAGTATTGAATCTCTTGAAGGAAAAAAATCGCTTTTCTTTTGGTTGTGAGAAAAAGCTCGTTCTCCCTTAATGCTTGAAAAATCATGTGGAGATGTTTCTTGTGTTTCTCCAAGGACTTGGAGTAGATGATGATCATCAAAGAACACTCCAGTGAACTTGCGATAGGGTCTAAATATTTTCTCCATCAAACGATTGAATGTGGCTGGTGCATTGGTCAAGACAAAAAGCATGACTAGATATTTATAAAGACCAAATGTTGTACCAAAACAAGTCTTTAGGATATCTTCATCCACTATTAAGGTCAATCCTACTAAAGTAGGTAGAGCAAACAGATCAAACAGATCTTCTATCCAAGGCACGAGAAATGTGTTTTTGATAGTGATATGGTTTAGTGCTCGATAGTCCACACACATATGGTATGCACAATCTTTCTTTTGCACTAAAAGGACTGGAGAACAAAAGGGAGAGGAGCTAGGTCTCACCATCCCTTTGTCTACCGATTCTTGTACTTGGCTCATGATCTCCTCTTGTTGAGCTTGGGAAACTCGATAAGGAGGCTTGCTGTAGGCGGTGAGCTTCTTGGTAGGAGCTCAATTCGATGGTCATTATCCCCTCGTTTTGGAGGTAAGTCCATAAAGCTATCATTGATAAAAACATCTTGGAATCCATTTAAAAAAGTAGACAAGTCTAGCTCTTCTTGATTCCTACCATTTTCATTCGATAAATCATTTGCATCGTTAGTCGATTCTTTGACAAAAATCATGTACATAGAAATTGAGCTTTTCCTTGAATTATCAAAATCCGGTGAATTTACAAGTGGTATAGTATGACCAGACTCATTAGTAAATTCTCCTTTTAGGGAACTTCATGTTGGCAGCCATGCGGTTGAACCATGGTGCCCCTAGGATAGCATCCTTATGTTAGAGAGGAGAGATGGAAAAGTCTTCTTTGTCGACATAGCTTTGGACATGAAGCCTCAACTTCCCAATCAAGGGAGTAACAGAGGCTTGTTGTCCCTTGAAAGCTATGTCAGCAGTTGTAGTATCTCCCATCTCAAAAGCTTGAATGCCCAACTTGGTGGCCAACTCTATTGATATGAAGTTGTGAGTAGAGCCAGGGTCAAACAAGATGAAGGCATCATGTTCCCTTACCTTTCCCCAAGCATAGGTAGAAGCTCTAGGAGTCTCACTACGGGCATTTCTCTTGGGGCAAGAACGATATCCATGTCCTTGCTCCCCACATTTAAAACACTTATGATCCTTGCGAAAAGCTTCAAGCTCTTCAAGAGAGAGTTTTTTTTACCTTTGTAAACTCCCTTATCCTTGGAATGATTGTTTTTGTTGTTGTTATTATTGGAATTGCCTTGGGAATAATTTTAGGCATTGGTTTTCCCCGTTGCATCACTTTTGTCTTGGTTTTCCATGGGCTTGACATTCCGTCTAGCCCCTTGTTGGAAATCAATGCAGGAATCAACCATGTGTGGTGGATTACTTCGGTGATAGAACCAAGCCTTTGGGAGTTGACATACTCAGCTATTTCTTCAGGTAATTCTGCATAAAATTGTTGCTTTTGCTCAGCGAAGTCTATCTTTTGGAAGATAGTAGCCTTGAGATATAAATCACAAAACTTGTCCACATATTTGTGAATAGACCCATGGGAGAGAAGCTTCAAACTGTGCCATTCGATAAGTACTTTGTCCTTTGCGTTGCTTGCAAGGAATTGCTTCATGATGGAAACTCGTAGAGTTTTCCATTTCTGGGGCTTCGCCGTTGCCACGAAGTCTAGCCCACCATTGACGAGCTGATTTCTGGAAGTGCATAGATACATGGTGTAGCTTGGAGGACTGCATGAGTCCTCGTCTCCAAAGGACACATTAAATTGCTGGATGAACACCAATACTTTGTTTGTGGCACCAAAGGTGTCATTATAGGTGAGAAAAGAGATACTCTTTCCTCCCTCTTTGAACTTCTTGAGCTTTTGTGACCTTCGCCATGCAGGGTATAATTTGCGATGTTCTCCCCTCTTGTATTCTCTAGGAGAATACCCATAGCTTTCTTTGGAAGAGGAGGAAGGTGAAGAAGAAGGAGAAGAGGGTAACCTCTTTCTTGATCTTTTCTTCCTTTGTCTTTTATGGTTCTTAAAATATCATGTTTGAATTGAATACTTCAAGCACCGTAGTCATTTAAGCATAAAAAATGTTTATGCCTCTTGCGAGATCATGTTTCAATTGAACACTTCAAGCACTTTAGTCATTTAATCATGAGAAGCACCTCAAGCTTGGGCAAGATTCCCACAAACACCTTAAGCACCGTAGTTAGCAAGCACGACAAGCACCTCAGGCTTGGGTAGGATTCCCACCTCAAGGTTAGCCCTAGCTTGGTTAAGGTCAAATGATTTTTTAAGGCTAACTTTTAAAGGTCTTTAATGAAGCTAACCCTAAGGTATTTAAGTTCTATTAGATAGCATTTCTCTTTAACATACTATATCTCATTTGGACCCCTTTAACCTTGGCCCCATGCTTGAGGTGCTTGGTGTGCTTGCTGACTAAGGTGCTTAAGGTATTTATGGAAACCTTTCCCAAGCTTGAGGTGCTTGTCATGCTTAAATGACTAAGGTGCTTGAAGTGTTCAATTCAAACATGATCTCTCAAGAGGCATGAAAGATTGTCATGCTTAAATGACTAAGGTGCTTGAAGCTTTCAATTCAAACATGATCTCTTAAGAAGCATAAAAGACACTTGTCAAAATCCTTCCCACTTTTCCCTCATTATATGCTTGAATCCTATTGGATAGGCTTTAAAGGGGTCCAACAGGAATTTAAATGCATTTAAATGAATAATTAAGCTCTCTCTCTCAAAGAGGAAAAAGAGGACACTTGTCCAAATGATATAATTAAATAGTACGAGAGAGAGAGAGAGAGAGAGAGAGAGAGAGAGAGAGAGAGAGAGAGACCAAGCATGAGAGGAGGGACGGATTTGGACATCCTTATTCTCATTCACACACACACACACACATAGGTGTGAAGCAAAGAACTCCTTCTCCTTCTCTAAGCTTGAGAAGTTGAGAGCCTACACCAACAACTTTTGGCTATGGAATGCAAATCCAACCAAGCGCCAAGCTTCAATGGCATGCTCATTTTCTATACCATCTATATTACTATGCTAAGCTAAGCTACAAGAGTAACCTATGGTGAGAAAGGTACTTCTTTTTCGTATGCTACTTCTTCATCCTCTTCCCTACCCTCATTCCCTTCTAGCTCTCTCCACCTTTGAAGGTGTTTGAGGTCTTGGAATTGAGGCCGGGGACAAGTTAATTCTTTCATTAAGTTAATTATGGGCATAATTTTGACGCATGAAGCTCTCCATCTTCATTGCATCGATTAGGTCTTAAGGAACACAAAGCTTGTATTGTACCAATTCTCTCATTATGGGAGAATCTATAATACAAAAGCCTATTGGAGGGGGGACCGGCTCCAAGTAAATCCGGTTCTCAACTGTTGTGAACTTCTCTAATTCTCTCTCTTGCAAAGTATTGTTCATGCCAAGATAATTAGGTTTAAATTTACGACTTTCAAATGCAAGTGGATGGTTATCTTGCCTAAGAACTGCACCGGTTCTTTTTCCACTAGCATCAATGACTACCACATAGAATGGTCGATCAAAATCAAGCAATTGTAACACAAGTGCATTAGTCAAAGCATTCTTAAGTGGAGTGAATGGGATTTATTGTAAATGAATCCATACATATGGGGTGTATTTCTTAAAGAGGAGAGTCAAATAGTGTGATTTGTAGGCAAAATTACAAAGAAACTTTTTATAATAGATGCATATACCAATGAAAGAACGTAGTTCATGTAGGTTTTTGGGTCTAGGCCATGATTGTATAGCTTCAATTTTCTTGGGGTCTACATGTATTCCCTTACCCAATAAAATATGTCCCAAACATTCTATTTTAGATTGGAAAAATGAACTCTTTTTGGGATTCAAGTATAGATGGTTTTGTGAAAGAAGGTCAAAGACACATATTAAATGCTCCTTATGTTCTTTCTCAGATTTACTAAACACCAGAATATCATCAAAAAATACAATGACAAAGTTTTGATGGTCAATGAAAATTTGGTTCATCATATGGGAAAATGTTGCTGGTGCATTTGTCATGACAAAGGGAATGACAAGGAATTCATTATGTCCTATTTGTGCTCTAAATACAGTTTTGTAGACATCTTCTTCAAACATTTTAACTTGGTGATATCCCAATTTAAGGTCTATTTCGCTAAAGATGTTTGCCTCTTTGAGTTTGTCCAATAGATCATCCACTCTAGGAATATGAAATCTATTCTTAATGGTGATCTTGTTTAGAGCCCGGTAGTCAGTACACATACGAAAGGTTCCATTTTTCTTCTTAACAAGAAGTATTGGAGCTCCGTATGGTGAAATACTAGGTCTAATAAGTCCCCAGTAAAGTAAGTGTGATTTGATTTTGTATTTTCCTATGTGCGCTTGAGTTTACATGGTATAGTGCTCTACATGGAGGTTCACTACCCGAGATAATATCAATTTTATGGTCTTCAAGACGTAATGGTGATATTCCAATAGACAAATCATGCATGAAACAATGTTTAAATTGTGAGAGAAATTCATAGTGTAAAGAGTCTTGAGAAGTTTCGATTTGAACAGAAAGTTGGTTTACAAGCAATAGATAGGTTTTTCCTTGCTTTTGAATTGCTCATTTGTCTTGAGTGTGAGAGAGTAGTGGGAGTTTTTGGTGTTCTAGGATTGCTTGGATGATGTAAGTTTTGTTTTCATTAGTGAGAGTTAAAGTGTGTGTTTTGTAATTGATTGGTGGATCTATGATCGCATAACGGTTAGTGTTAGTAGATTGGTCAACTTGAAGTGCATGTTTGACTCTCTTTTTCTCTGCATTGAGTGCCAAATTGATGGCCTTTGAGATGCCTTTGACAGTGAATCTGGTTCAAACATGTCCACTTTAGCACCAATTTGCAGTGCTGACCCAAATATATACTTACACTTTAATTTCTTGCGGACATGTTCTATAGCTTAAAGCTGAATGAGACAATTCCAAATATGGTCAATGTAGGCGTGTAAATCTTCATTTCTACCTTGGTGAATTAAATCCCATTAGCATCGTGCTTTAGCTTTGTAATGTGTGGGTAGAAAATGGGGTAAAAAGAACTTTTTGAATGCATGTCAGGTGTGAGGCCTTCTACCGTGCTATTTGGCGGCATTCCATCATAATGCAACACTACTTGTAAGGTGATTTGATGCACACTTAACCATGTCACACTCAAGGAAGTCTTTATCATGGAAGTAGTCATCTAGTCGACTAACCCACTGTGCTGGCATCTTTAGTGCTACTTCAAATGTGAAAGCTTTCCTACTAGTTTTATTTTTCTTTGGAACATGTGCATATTTTTTGCGGACAGTGTGAAACAACTTTTCTTCTAGTTCCTGCCTTTGAATGCATTCATATGCTCGTGATTGATGCAAGTTTGCGACCTGTTCAACAACAATGGGTGGCTGAGGAAGATGGGTCATGATGGCGTGCTTTCTTTCTCTCTTTTTCTTAATTTATTTTTCTCTTTTAGTATTATTAAATTTTTTAATAAAATAAAATGGCTATATAGACATAAATATATGCTTGATATAAACAATTAATGAAAAAATAACAAAATAAATGTGTACTTAGCTCGACCGTTAGTGATGACGTCCAGTCCAAATGTGGAGCACCAGGACAAGGTCAAAAGTGACAATCCATTGAACAAGTCATGTAATGGAAATGGCCTATGAACATTGAATAGCGGAATTAAGAGAACTATAGTGAGCAATTTTATGAGACTACTTTAACAACATAGAGGGTGAACTTAATTAGCCATAGAAACTTAACCATTAGACTTAATTAGCTTAGCATGAACAATACTTTTGTAAGAGAGAGAATTAGAGAACTTGACAACAATTAAGGACCGGATTTACTTGGAGCCGCGGTCCCCCCAATAGGCTTTTGTATTATAGATTCTCCCATAAAAGAGAGACTCCGTACAATACATTCTTTGTGTTCCTTGTGACCTAGGTGATGCAATCATAGAATAAAATTTGTAAAAGCATTAACCATCCCTGACCTCATTCCCAAGGCCTCAAACACCTTCGAAGGTGGAGAGAGCTAGCGGGGAATGAGGGTAGGGAAGAGGAAGAAGAAGTAACATATGAGAAAGAAATAGTTCCTCACTTATCATCACTCTTCTTGCTTAGCATAGCATAATAGCATAGTAATGAAGATGGAGGAGATGACAAGCTTAAGCATTGAAGCATGGCTCTTGGTTGGATTTGCATTCTATAGCCAAGAGTGTTGGTGTAGGCTCTCAACTTCTCAGCAAGCTTGGATAAGGAGATCGAGTTCTTGCACTTTGCCAAGTGAGAATGAGCATGAGAGTGTGTGTGAGAGAGGATATACTCCCAAGAACACCCCTAACTTCCTTGGTCGGCCCCTCCTTGTAGCTCAAGCTTCAATTTGATTAGACCCCTACAAGATTAGCCAACCGCATGCATATTGCATATCAAGAAACCATGCTAGCCTTAGGACAAGTGTCCCCCTTTCCCCTTTGAGAGTGAGGACTTGACAAATGCATAAAAAATTAATTTAATTAGCTAAATTATCATTGGACCCCTTTAGAGGCCAACCAATATGCTTTAGGCACCTTATGAGGGCAACATGGAGAGGAACTTGACATGTGTCCTTGTTGCTTCCTTAGACTAGGCTTGCCTTGTGTGAGGGTGTGTGTTAGGGCTCGCCCCCACCATGAGTAGGGATCTTGGTTGACTCTTGGAACACTTTAAGCCCCTCAAGGACCTTAGTCATGGAGCACCTTAAGCACCTTAGTCATAAAGCACCTAAGCACCTTAGTCATCAAGCACGACAAGCAGCTAGAGCTTGGTCCGGGTTCCCACCTCAAGCACATCCTTAGCTTGCCTAAGGCCCTAGCTCTAAGGACTTTTAACACTAACCTTTGGAGGTCTTTAATGAACCTACCCCTAAGTTCTTGAAGCTGCTCCATTAGCTAGCGTTGCTCTTTGATATACCATCTCTCATTTGGACCCTTTGACTTTGGCCCCGTGTTGAGATAGATCCATAAGCACGTGTCTATATTCTAACCCTTGTTTCGTTTATTCTCCCAAATTGAATGATTAGTTTAATATGAGAAAATCATTTGATACTAGATTTGATTACATTACCTCACTCTTGAAATCATAGTCGTCCTCGACTATGAGGTAGAAGAGAGAAAGCCTTAGTCATTAGTCGATGTTTCTTAGTGGGTAGAGGATCCCTTTTTACCCTACGACATCATTACAAGATGGACGAATAATCCATTTGGGACTTGGGAGACTTAGCCGCCGCAAGCATGTCTGCTCTTTAGTCCATATCATAGTTCCAAAGTAGAGTGACAATTTCTACTTGGTGTTTGAGAGACGTCGTCAACACAAACATGATTCTAAGCTTGCATACTACTTAAATTTGTGCACAAAAAAAAGAGAATCAGTCTTAAAAACATTGATCATAAAAGAAACATGTACATCTGCTTACTCTAATGTTGCATTGTAAGCATTGACAAGGTTCATACTATCCTTAATCTGTATTCCTTGCATCCAGCTAGCATCTTTGAAAGGATAATTTTTGAACTTAATAAGATACCATCGGATAATCTTATTATATCGTAGTACTTTGTCCTCATGCCAAAGGATAGCTTTGGGTTGTAGCACCTCTTCTTGGTCTTTGATTTTTGGGGGTCTTCAATAATTGGGGTTGTGGGTGGCTCTCCTTTGTAAGGCCTGAGTAGGCTCATATGAAAAGCATTGTCTATGAGCCAATGGTTGGGCAACTTGAGTTGGTAAGCCATGTCATTGATTGGCTTCAAGATTTGAAAAGGACCATAGTATCTTTTTGCTAGTTTAGCATAATACTTTTGGTGGACTGTAGGATTTTTGCATGTCATTTGCCTTAATCAAGGCTTGGGAAACTTGAGTAAGACCCAATCATTTTCTTTGAATGTTAAGGCCTTTTGTGCTTATCAACAGTAGCCTTTTTCCTTTGTTGAGAGATGGATATAGCCTTCTTAATGTTTTGGAAAGATTCTTGTAGGTCATGGCTATAATCATCAACAAAACAAAGATCTTCCCATGTACTTTAAGTAGCAAGGGACTTTTAGGTCTTCCCTCTATGATCTCAAAAGGTGCCTTTCCGGTAGTACTATGGAAAATATTATTCCATACTCTACAAGGGGTAAGTACTTCTCCCATTGTGAGTATTGATCTACTTCTGTAACATAAGTCTTTAGTAGATCGAGAATCGTAAGATTGACTATCTCACTTTGGCCATCTGTTTGTGGGTGATAGTCTGAAGACAAATTCAATCTTGTACCTAGATTTTCAAAGAGATCTTTCCAAAAATTACTGGTCATTCTATCTCTATCTGACACGATGGATGTTGGAAATCCACGGTGTTTGAAAATATGAGATATGAAGAGGGTTTCCATTTGGTGTACCTTAATAAAGTGTGCTTGCTTGCTAAACCTGTCGACTATTGTCCATATTCTTGTACTCCCATGGATAGACTTGGGTAATCCAAAGATAAAATCCATCAATATACTCTCCCACGGTGAATTAGGGATTGGAAATGGCTGGAGTAATCCAGGTTGCTTCCCTCTTCATACTTGGTCTTTTGGCACACCACACATTTTGAAACATACTCTTGTATGTCTACTTTTATGGTAGACCAATAGAAGTACGTCTCTACTCCTTGAAGATTAGGTTGAATGCCTCTATGCTCCACATAGGGAGGAGCATGGGATTCATACATGAATTTCTCACAAAACACATAGCCTATTTCCTTGGAGAAGATAACCATCATGCAAGGTGAATAGTTCTTCTTTCTTCCCCAATGCAAGGGCTGATGTTATGTCTTTAAAGTCAGGGTCAGTAGAATACTCATCTATCATAGAAGATAGATCATTGTGAGTTGCTATAGACACCACATTGACTCTTGGTCATCGTGAAAATGCATCAACCACTTGATTACCAGCAATGTGAGAAATATAAAAATAAAATTGTGAAAGAAAATTTTCCCACCTCATTTGTTTGTTGGAAAGCTTGGTTTGCGTCATGATGTACTTGAGACTTTGGTGGTATGTTTGCAAAATAAATGGAGTCCCCAATAGATAGTGCTTACATGTGTCTAGGGCATGTAGATTAACCAAAAGCTCTTTTTAATATATGCCCAAGACCAGTTCATCGGTATTGAGCCTTCGACTCTCATATGCTATGGCATGCCCTTCTTGAAGCGGGACTGCTCTAATCACCACAAGCATCACATTAAACCTCAAATGGATTTGAGAGTTCCGGAAGCATAAGAACTGGTTGGGAGGTAAGATTCTCTTTGAGTTTGTCAAAAGAATTTTTCTCTTTAGTAGTCCATGAGTACTTAACGTTCTTCTTTGTTAAGTCATGTACTGGTCTTGCTAGTTGAGAGAGTTTTACTATGAAGCATCTATAGTATGCACACATACCAATAAATCTTTGTAGCTCATGTAGATTCCTTGAATTAGGCCATGCCTTTGTTGCCTCTATCTTAGATGGATCCATATAGGTACCATCCTGAGAGATAATGACTTAAGTATCGACTCTCTTGAAGGAAAAATTCACTCTTCTTTTGATTGATAAAAAGATTGTTCTCCCTCAAATCTTGAAAAATTACGTGGAGATGTTGCTTGTGCTCCTCCAAGGACTTGGAGTAGATGATGATATCATAAAAGAACACTCCAGAGAATTTGTGGTAGGGTCTAAAGATTTTCTCCATTAAACAATTGAACGAGGTTGGAGCATTTGCCAAACCAAAAGGCATGACAAGGTATTCATAAGGACCAAATGTTTTACGGAATGCGGTCTTTAGGATACCTTCATTTACTATCCTTATTTGATGATAGCCACTTTTAAGGTCAACCCTACTGAAGTAGGTCAAACCTTGTAGCTTATCAAACAGATCTTCTACCCGCGGTATGGGAAATCTGTTTTTGATAGTGATATGGTTTGGTGCTCGGTAGTCCACACACATGCGGTACCATCTTTCTTTTGCATTAAAAGGACTGGAGAACAAAAGCGAGAGGAGCTAGGCCTCACCATCCCTTTATCTACCAATTCTTGTACTTGCCTCATGATCTCCTCTTGTTGAACTTGGGAAACTCAATAAGGAGGCTTGTTAGGCTGTGAGCTTTCCGGTAGGAGCTCAATTTGATGGTCACCATCCCCTCGTATTGGAGTTAAGTCCATTGGAATATCATCGATAAAAACATCTTGGAATCCATTTAGAAAATTAGACAAGTCTAACTCAAAAAACTAGACAAGTCTAACTCTTCTTGATTCCTACCGTTTTCATTTGATAAAACATTATGAGCTTTTATGGATTGTTTGACAAAAATCATGGATGCAAAAATTGAGCTTTTCATTGATTTGTCAAAAGCATGAGAATTTACAAGGGCTATGGTATGACTAGGCTCATTAGAATCTACGTACATGTTCTTTTCCCTGTACTTGAAATACAACCTCCTTTTAGGGAACTTTACATTAACAGCCATACGGTCAAACCATGGTTCCCCTAGGATGACATCTTCATGTTCCAAGCATGAGACGAGGACACAGAGAATGCACAAGTTCTTAAGAGTCCTCATGCCCAGCAGAGGAGAGATGAAGAGATCTTATTTGTCAACATAGCCTTGGACATGAAGTCTCAATTTCCCAATCAAGGGAATAACTGCGGCTTTTTGAAGGCTCCATCGGCTACAACAACATCTCCCATCTCATGACCTTGAATGCCTAAGTTGGAGGCTAACTCTATTGTGGATATGATATTATGAGTAGAGCCAGGGTTAAACAGGATGAAGGAATCATGCTACCTTACCTTTCTCCAAGAATAGGAGAGAGGTGATCCTTTGCAATGAGCATCCTCTTTTAGAGCTTGGATTGTGGAAGCTCTAGGAGTCTCATTGCGGGCATTTCTTTTGGGGCAAGAACGATAGCCATGTCCTTGCTCCCCACACTTAAAGCTGGTCCTTACGAAAATCTTCTAGCTCTTCATGAGAGAGTTTATTTTTACCTTTGTAAACCCCCTTCTCCTTGGACCGACTTTTGTTGTTGTTGGAATTGCCTTGCGAAGAGTTTTGGGCATTTTTTCCCCCTTTGCATCATTTTGATCTTTGTTTTCCATGGGCTTGGCATTCCTTTTAATCCCTTGTTGGAAGTATTTGATACATCAAATTTCCCTTCTCCAAATCGAATGCTTAATTAACTGAAGCATGGCTACAAGTGGATTCACTTCTATCACACATATGTACTCAGTGGAGAAACCTTTGTGGTTTCGTTGATGACGCCCTCTTGGTGGAGTGGACATATTCAACTACTGGTGTATAATGAAGCTAAATACAGGTAGGTGCATCTACACCTACTCAGTGTAAAAGGTTTTTCATAACATTGTCTTTTCTTGCTCAAATGAACTAGAGAAAGATCACGATGTCCGTGGTTTGACAATAGACTAGAACATACTCAGCTAAAATGTAATGAAAATTGATGTTCTTTATAACTATCATTTTGATGTATATTTGTCCATGTTACATATGAAGATATGGGTGTTATGACATGGATGCATACATATAGGTAAACCTGTTGCGAAGTGTAGATTCAACTGATTAATTTGAACTACTATAGATGTGGAATTTTAATTATGCACAAGAAATAGCGTTGTGGTGTTTACATATGAAAGGCAGTATATCAAACTTCTTCTTTAAGTGTCGGAAAGTATTCTACGACATTTGAGTCCTTTTACACATGAAAATATGACATTAATGATTGTCATCTTTTAACTTTGATGTAGTGGATATTGGACAGAGCTATCATTTTGCCTGAACATTTGATAAGAAAGATTTTTTGGCTGGAGCTTTGCTTTAAATAAATGGCTTGAATAACTCAATTGTATAGAAGTGTTAAGACCTATATACTCGTTATTCTATGCCTTAAACCTCAAGTGGGGATATCCAAAGAGATGGCAGTTATTACTCGATTTTTGACAATATCTCCGAAATACAACAAAATGCTGGCAAATTTTTCAAGAAAAGTGTTAAGCATACACAATCTTAAAAAAATAATCAAAATGTGATTCATTTTCTAGTAAATTTTTTGGAAAAGTGGGCAGATGCACACTTACATAAAATCGAATCTGGACATAATCGTTTCTTGGATCTTGTATACACTACATGAGTATTGAACCTCACCAAAAACTTGAAAAACATGTTGACTGATTGTAATTACTATGCATAATTGTTAACCTCAACATTTGATTTGAGGTTTGGCTTGATGGTTTTTGACTTGAAGTCACTCATCAGATTGCCATCAGATGATACACCTACTTATCAGATGATATGCTTCAAATTACCATCTACAATTTGCCTCTTTTCGGCATGGGTTAACATACATTACTCATACTTGCATGTGTACCATCATTTGCCAGTAGCATATACTTGCATATGTATGAGATTTCTCTAGTTGTCTTACCTTTTCATCTCTTATGGGATCTGGCGGTGATTTCACCCAGTAAGACGAATCAAATCCACATTGATGATATTGTAATAATAGGGTATGGGGATGTGCATAGCTTATACAACATGCTTATGGCTCTTAACTTATTACATACATAGTAGGCATACAACTTCCATTGTGTTACCTCCATGGATTGCAGCTTTGACACTCAGGAGTCAGATCTAGTTTACATAGATTGGGTTAATTTTGAATTTTTATTACTACCTTAAGATATTATTGATCTTTCGAGCTCAATTAATTTTATAGGTATGCTTATGCCTCTGGTAAGGATCTTGGAAGAAGTGGTAATGAGACTGGATTTTTTGAAAATACAATCTGTATATAAATAGCATGATGCCCAACTTAAACACCCGCCTAGAAAAATGGTCCTATAGACATGTACTTCTATCTTTGTATGGAGGAACTCACTTTTGATGAAGATATAGTGGTGAATTCACAATTGTAAAGTACTTTTTGATGCTATCCCTTCTTGGTGGAAAAATGTATAATTTTTGAAACAAATGTTTTCTTTGAAATTAGTTTAATGAATGTTAAAAGAGCCTTAATCCTCAAGTGGGGGTCTCAAATGAGATGGCTGTAGATTGGACTTTTGAGAATTGATCCAACTTACAAAGGAGATTCTCTCCGATTTTTTATGGAATTAAATGATGTAAACATTATCATAAATACATAGCTCATTCTTTAAACTTAATATTTGATCTATGTTACGTTGTTAGTGTTTGTTGTAATTTTCGACACCAATAACAAGGGGAGGGAGTCGTTGATACCTGTATTCCCAAGTAATGCCAGTTCTGACAGACTTGTGTTTCTTGGATGGTGACAGGTAAGAGATTCTTTCCTTGGGATTACAATGACAACTGCAGCAATAACAGAAGATCATATATTGTTTGATTATTTTAATTAGTGATAGCTGACCCTTGTATATGATTCTTTGATAATAACACGTAATACACTATATGTCAGTATCAAGTTTAAATGTCAATTGTAGTCTTAGTTTATCTACCTGTATCTAATGTATACATAAGGTTGGGTTATTTTCACGTTTATTGGTCTCTAGTCCCATTGTAAGGTTCAATAGTTTGTGAAATCAAACTATTGTTAGATAAATCATTCTTAAACACACACACACACACACACACACACTCGCGAGCGCACGATGGAGAAGAAGGTAGAGGTATAGCAAGAGCACTTCTTTAGCGTGCACCTCAAGAATGAGGATTTTAGGTCAAAATGAACCTTTTATATGAATGCGACCCATTCACAGTGGCCGGTCATAGCAAAAATAATGTAAAAATGAGATAAGTGGTGCGCTTCTCATCGGTGATCAGGTACACACCCATAGGACCGAGCCCGAGGTCCATGATTCAAATAAAGTGATAAGGAGTTTATCAAAGTTGATAGGGTGTTCGTAAGTGGTTAACAACCTTATTCATGGAGCACCTTAAGCACCATAGTCATAAAGCACCTCAAGAAACTTAGTCAGCAAGCACGAGAAGCACCTCAAGCACCTTAGTCAGCAAGCACGACAAGCACCTCAAGCTTGGACCGGGTTCCCACCTCAAGCACAACCCTAGCTTGACCTAAGGCCCTAGGTCTAAGGACTTTTAACACTAACCTTTGGAGGTCTTTAATGAAGCAAACACTAAGGTCTTTACGCTCCATTATCTAGCATTGCTCTTTGACAGACCATCTCTCATTTGGACCCTTTGACTTTGGCCCCGTGTTGAGACAGATCCATAAGCACATGTCTATATTCTAACCCTTGTTCCCAGTTATTCTCCCACATTAAATGATCAATTTAATATAAGAAAATGATTTGGGGCGGTTTTTTTTTTAATTTTATGTGACAAGTTAGAGGCAAGTAGATTGAATTTTTAAGCATCCAAACTCCCGTTCCTAGTATTAGAAAGCATTTGGCAAAAGAATCCGCAATTTGAAGAGGCTTTAAATATATTTGGCTTAGCTGCAATTTGAATGGTGCCCTTGGAATTAAAAATCTTTTGCCTTCTATCCGTTGGCTGCTGCTTGGAAATAGTGTTAAATACTCCTTTTGTTTTCTAATATACATAGCCAAAGGTAATGAGCTTGATGGGCAATCAAAAAAGGGTTAAGATGGGGTGGTAAAGGCTTTATTTTCTTCTTGAATTTGGTGACCGGCCAACAGGTTGAATAAGAGGGGTGATTGCACCCTTAAGAATAACGTTGATGAACGACCAAGTAGGCAACTTAAGTAAGCCACACTTTTTAATTAAAAGTGTGTGAATGGCTTGGCCTAGGGCTATATAAGCCAGCCTTCTCACGATAGGTGTGAGCCAAAAAGCAAAATTTGATTGGATTTTGATCGACTTCCTTTGAATGGGAAGTCTATGCCGCGAATAATTCTTGACTTATCTCTCCAATTGCTCCTTCTTGACTTCTCTCTCTCTCTAACACTCTTTTAGATGAAATGGGAAAATCCCACAACTTTGGGACAGATTTCAATGCCTATGGATTCCTATTTCTTATTTGATTTGGAAAAATTTCAATTATTTTGGGAATGTTATAGATAAGTTTTTTGTTGAGGACTTGTGTTACATTGGACAAAGAGATAGATTCTCAAGAAAATGGTGGTGTTGAGAAACATCCAAAATAAATATTTTCATGTTGGTGTTAATCGATACTTTGTTACAAAATCATACATAAATACGAATAAAAAGAAAAACAATATATGAAAATGAAATGCTATTCAATTTCTCCTATTAAGCTAGCTCGTGATTTCTCCACAACATTGGATGGGATTTTAATTGCTTCTGCAAGTCTTCCACCCCTTGGAGTCCATGACCACACAACTGCATCAACACACTCCCAATGCTTTGGGTCAGCAAGATTGCAACACCAATTCTTTTTCCAGAAATCCTCATATTGTTCTTGGATCGTGGGATTTTTTTTTGATGTTTTGGTGCCCAATATTGAAAACTTTCTTGTTGTTAGGAGATGAGCTATCTACATCAACATTTGACTCTGCAACTCCTAGCCATATCGAATATTCTGGATTTGCGGGTCTCACAAGAACAAAATCCCCTTTCCTTACATCAGTTTGAGAACTAAAAGCTTCTTGTGGCCTTGCACTTTGAGGACCAACATAGTGATCATTCAATTCTTCATATCCTTGAAACTCATATGTGTCTTCCTCTATCTGTTGCATTCAATGACTCCCTGTAGTCTTTGGCCAAAATGATGGATATTCACTAGTTTGTTTATTGGTTGGCTCAGTAATTATGTATTTTGTAGAATCGTGGTTGTTTCCCTTTAGTAGAGTCCATATTTTCTAGAATTCAACATATGTATTAATCCCTTGAATAACAAGCGGATTATCCCTCACATAGTCTACTATAGGAATCACATTTGGACAGCCTACCAAAATTTTTGGTTTCCCTTGATCATCTTTTTTCCACAACTCAGTTCCTGACTCCCTAGGCATCCAATCAGGTGATTTGGGATGAATTTTGTAATGCATTACTGGGGTTTCACCTTGCATAAAGAAACAAAATTAAAGTGGCTTAGAGTGTCCAACAAGATCATCTTGTCCATCACACATGTACCCTTTAACAAAGAATTTGAAGTCAGGAACTTGCGTCATCAGAAATGGTGCTGGAGCTGAGATTTCACATTTTTGAAAATGTTCCATCAAATGTGTGGAAAAGTGAAGTCATTCCTCTTTGCAATCTCTCTGGGAACCTGCTAAACATTGCATCTATGTCCTCATGTGTATGACCCACCATTCAGAATCCTAAATGTATGGTTTTGAAAACACCTTTTGCTACTAGCAAGGATAAGTATGCAAATAAATATCGATTCTTATTCTCTCTTGCACAATTATCTAGCTATAGCAAAATATTCTCACTCAATTTTCAAAACATGGGAGTGCACATGGTATCCACAACACATTAAGAGGAGGATGATTGCAAGTTAGCATTCTCTTCATTACATCCGTCAATGGCCAATGGTGGTGTTATTGTTGATGCACCCCCCTCACGCTCTTTCCTCATCTTTTTTTTGGTGGTTTAGAGCCGTCCTTGAGTTCAATGCATTGAATAATGCTACATTGCTATGTGGCATACCATCATGGCATAAATCTCCTAGTCCATGGTTATGTGTTCTTTCCAAATTCTGTAAGCATAATGCGAGGGAACCAGTTGTAGCATTGGGATCTGAGGCCATAGACCATTAAGCAAGAAATGACCATACATCCCATGACCATGTCCATGTGTTATCATACATGTTAATGATACCTGTAGTTGATATGCATTCGCATAGTATTTTTAGTTCACATGAAATCTAGGTATTACTATCTTTTTTGGTCCATTTTATCATGTATAATGCATAAATACTTAACCTTTTGCAATTGCAAGACCTTATGCCATGTGTACTACACATTCCTACAACTTTGTTGTTGCATCATGTGAATTCTACACTCATCCTTCAAACGTGCAATCAACTCATCATCCTTTATTGACTCTAGTTGAGACTTTATCCGACTACACACAACATATTTGGAGAACTCACTTGTTTTTGACAAGGTCACATTAGAAAACTCTGTATTCCAAACCCTATTGAATCTAGTGCTAGATATTGTCTTGAGACTCATACCCTCGAGAATTTTATTGACATCATTAAAAGGTCTATTTGCTTGTACATGTTTGGTATTGCAAGAAAGGTTTCCCTAGTACCATCCTCCATAGTTCTACTCTTACGTGGCATTCTCTCTGAGTTTTCCTCAACAAAAGAGCATATCAATGCCCTTCCCATTTCTGTATGTTCCCTTCCTTTTCTTATGAAACCATCATTACCATGATCTGAGCGTGAACCCCATTCTCAAATTGGTCACGGCCATAGCGATAAAAAGAAGTTTTTGGAATGCCATGAATTTCGTGCCAAGCTATACTGCAAACCTCATTTCCATTAAAAGAAAAGACATAGAAAGCTCTTTGTAGTTGTTTTGTTCTCATGCCAAGCATTCAACATTGTATCATACACATAGTTGGTTCTATTTTGTAAACTCTGTCCCCAAAATTCATTGCGCATAGTCATGACCTTATCTCGATTGGCATATTGACAACACCGTCTTGAGCAACAATCTATGGTTGAAACGAGCTGGATAGATGGTAAAGATGCTTGATTGGATTTCTTAGAAGGTTTCACAGATATTTTTGTCTTCATGTTTATAAAGCAATACTTTCACTTTTTTTAAATAGGCTCTACCAAATGAGTTGATTCAATGCATGTATCTTGTAGCTCATCCATAGCATGTAAATACTCATAGCGCAACAATTCTTTTCCATCCATAGTTGTCACTCTATTGATAGGCCAACATACTAGGTTGATGGTATATACATCAGATTCATCATAAATAGTAGCCTCACCATCATATGATGGTTCAATACCAATACCAAACATTATCTTCATCTAGCTTGCCACAGTTTATACAATCAAATGGACAGACATTGTCAGGACAAGGGTCAAGCCTAAGGACTAGGGTGGTCATGGACTTTGGCCAAGGGCTGGGCTAGACAATGTGGACAGGGGATCCGTCTAGGTCAAGGTGCTAGGAGCCTGCCTATATTATGGGGGGTTGGGAGGAGGATCCTATGTCTAGCTTTCCCTAGTTCTTACACTGGTATCAGAGCCACTCTTTTTTGGGACAGAGGTGTGGAGAGCTACACACTTTTTGCATGTCATGCAAGCCACGAGAAGCCGCACAGTGGGCATGGACGCTTAGCGGGGGGTCGAGGACTCTTGCCATCGCGGGATTCGACCCTATCAAGGGGGTGAGCAAAGGAGAGGAAGGCCAACTCGAGCGCCCTCGATCTCGGCAGGTGCACGCAAGGTAGGAGGGAAAAACCTGTCACAAGAGCGGCCCCAATCGAGCCACACAGCGCGACCTCTCTCGATTTCTCCCTCTTGTTGCGCAGTCGAAATGGCTGCCTACCATCGCCAGCGTTTGCAAGATTAGGCCTCGCCATATTGGGCCGCCCAAAAATTTTAGGGAAAACCTAAGCCATTACAAATATTTTGTGTATTTCGTAGGCACTACATGTTTTGGTGCGATGATGGAGTTGAGTTTTGGCTGAACTAACACTCACATAGGCAGATCTATAGCACAATGTATAGATGTAGAAATCAGTTGAGACAGCATGGCCGTCCGTATGAGCTAGGTATTTCACTTTTGTGGATCTCCTGCTCTCTCTATAGCACTACGAGTGTCTATAGCAGCACAATTTTGGGATAAAACCCGGCATCACAGTTTTGGGGCAAGACCCGGCAGATGATTGGAGATTCACCGTTTGATCTATTCTCGTTATACTTTCAAGGAAAGAAGTCCGCAATATACCATGCGATAGCGAAAGAATTCAACTTCTCAAGTTGATTCCAATCATTCTGTACATGGTTCACTATGTTGGTTACCGTTACCTGCTAGTTGAGTAGTTTCTACAAAGGGTCTTACCAAGGGGTTTGACTACGTATATTCTAATCAACAGGTTTAGATTGCAAAGGCAAAACCTAGGGTTTCCACTGCAATGTTGTTTGTTTTTTCATAGGTGGACAACGTGGTCCTCGGTATTTGAATACGGGTAAGTGAACATTCAGTTCAATCTCTAGGTACGCATCTACTGATTTGGTGTTATTCTAGTTTTTAGTATGCATTGCTTGGTCTTTTTCAAGTCGTTTGGGCCATAGTGTCCACTGTACCTTATGCTGTTATGAAACCACTTGTCGGGTTTGATTTGGCACATGTTATCACATGGGATACAACATGGTCTAGGAACTCAAGGAGTTCGATTTAGCCAGTGTGGAGCAATGATAATGAGGTTCCCTCTCACTCGCGTCGCGGAGTGTTCATAGTTTCCTCCACACACAAGTACATCTTGTACTTGATGGATGTGGCTTTTTCGGCCATCCTTATTTGAGACATATTCCACATGCGGTGAATATGACTCTCTGGGGCTAACACTGGCGCCTAATTGTTAATGATGTGTTGCGACGAAGTCCCTACGTGCTGATCGCATCTGTTTATTAGACCATTTGGAGCACACCGTATCGGGAACAATTTCAGTGGCCAAAAATTGTCGAGTACTAAGTACAGACTTGTTACGATTACAATTGCTGTGAAACCACCTTAATGGGGGGTCGTTTCTACATATAGCCAAATATGCTACGTTCATGAGAATGTCTCATAGTTGGTACCTAGGTGTGACTGGGTTGTCACATTTTGTTATGGTGCAACTTTTGTCGCCAGGCTTTCTCGAATGCACCGTGGAAAGTCTCCTCATGGAATTGAGGTTTGAATAAGTTTGTGTTAAATGCATGCACACTAGGTGTTATGGGCCCTAGTGTTTAACACTGATTTATTTGGAGCGGCATGCAAATTCATGGACTTTATTCTTTCTACACCTTGTTTGTATTACAAGTGCAATCTCTACTGCAGCTTTATTATGAGCTTACACCCTGCCATACAAGGTACTGGCTCAGGATGGGTGTCTGTGGTTGGATGGTCTAAACCCTATAAGATTCTCCAGTCCAACCCGCTTTCAACCTAGATGGTCGTCTCCACTCCGTATCAAATATATGGCTGGATACTCAATGATTGAGTCCTAATTTATCAATAGTCATGGAAGACTGTCTGTAAGTGGTTGGGGAAAAGCACCTCACTCTTACTACTGCTATTCATCTCGTGTTGGATGGGTAGCTTACAAATATTTCTTTGGTAAAGGATCTGCTAAGAGCATACATTAGCACAACGCATTTCTGCATAGATGACTTTCTCCCTATTCTAGAATTTGCTTAAGTAAGGTTTTCAACTTTGAACACCTGTTGTGGTGGGGTTGGATATTGTTTCAATAGTTTCATAAGTCAAGGACTTACCAGGTGTGCTGACAAAGTATGCTGACAAGTAGCCTTCATTAGGGATGAACATGTAGTTCTTTGTGTTCAAAACTATTAAGAAGTCTGACAAGAGGAAACTCCCTATTCTATCCCTCAGTAGCTATGAACTTTTCAAGATACTCACGCGAGTAGGAAATCTGGCTCACAACTGCATGGAAAGTTACGCCAAGGTTTTCTTGCAGTACCTTTAGAAGATCAGAAAACTGGTTATGCCTTTGGATAACTCTTAGTTGTGGTTACTCCTTTCAAGTACTCAAGTAAGTTACAAATTGAGTTACCAATTCGATACAAGTGGTTGCAAAAGGACAATAATGTTGAAAATCAAGATATTGCTCTTGGTTTCATTGAACCTCCTCATTGCACCAATTATCGAACATACAGAGAACTAGCACACATATGGGACGTCAATAAGGAAAACATCCGTATTCTTAAGAAGATATTACTACGTATACTTGTGTTTTCGAGGATGAAAACTCTTCCTTAAGGGGGGAGTAATGTCAGGATAAGGGTCAAACCTAAGGACTAGGGTGGTCATAGACTTTGGCCAGGGGCTGGGCTAGACAGTGTGGATAGGGGATCCATCTAGGGAAAGGGGCTAGGAGTCTGCCTATATTATGGGGGTTTGGGAGGAGGATCCTATGTCTAGCTTTCCCTAGTTATTACATACATACATGACAACCCCTTTGGCTACTACATTTGTTTTTCTTTCATCCCATAGTTGAACCGTCTTATCCTTCCAAACCTCCCTATAGATCATCCCATCATATTGTGCCTCCAATGCTCCCATTGGTTTGTCAACATCACGCATAGGAACCCCTTGGTACTGCATCTCATTCATATTCCGCAACAACCCCATACTCCATTTCACAATATTGTGAAAAGAATCTCCCACTGTCAATGCATCCATTGTTGGAAATGGAATGAGTGCTTTTTTTTCAAAACACAAATCAATTGACACTGATACATTGCATCCCCAATAAGCATGCTAGAACAATATGCATTTGGGTCTATTTCACATACACTCCCAATGGCAACCTTTTGCGTGGCTACAAACATGCACACTCTATCACCATTTTTGAAAACCATACCTGCAAGAAGGTTCACACAAATATTTGTTAAACAAACAAGCACAAGTATCTAGAAATTTACATGTAATTTTATGCTGTTTATGTCACTGATGAAGAAGAAACTCAAAGAAACTCGTGTGCATTCTATGGCCCTAAGGGCAAAGGGTTCTTCATCTAGTTGTTAAAAGAGCCACACACAGCCAAAGAGGTCTATGTTGGTGCATGGAAGGATACCTTTAAAACCAAGAAGCATCACAAAGGAACATTTTTTGGCTTAAGAGCCATAGGTTGAATTTTCTAGGTGTTTCATGAAGAGTACATATAGACTCCTCAAGGTCACCTCACACTGAGTACACATGTATGGTTTTCATGATGAGTATATATACATCCTATGGCCTTGGGGCCATAGGGTACTATATGTAGGTGTTTCAGGATACATCCTATGGCTTTAGGGCCACATGATGCTATGTAGGTATTTTGTGATGAATTTGTATACATCCTATGGCCCAAGGCCATATGATGCTATATGTTTGCGTTTCATGATGATGAGTATGTATATATCCTATGGACTTATGGCCTTACGGTACTAGATGTGGATGTTTTGTGATGAGTATGCATGCAACCTATGGCCAAAGGATGCCGTATGTAGATATTTTTAATGAGTAAGTGTAAATCCTATGGACTTGGGGCCATAGGGTTCTCGCTATAGGTGTTTTGTGGCGGATTCCATAGGGTGTGTTGTGGCGATATGTGTACATCCTATGGCCTTGGGGCCTTGGGGCCATAGGGTGCTCGCTACAGGTGTTTTGTGGTGGGTATATGTACATTGTATGGACTTGGGGCCATAGGGTGCTAGCTACATATGTATTGTGGTGGTATGTGAACATCCTATGGCCTTGGGGACATAGGGTGCTCGCTACAAGTGTTTTGTGGTGGGTATGTGTACATCCCATGGCCTTGGATCCATAGGGTGCTTGCTACACGTGTTTAGTAGTAGGTATGTGTACATCCTAGGGTTCTAACTACAGGTGTTTTGTGGTGGGTATATGTACATCCTATGGCCTTGGGACCATAGGGTGCTAGCAATAGGTGTTTTGTGGCGTATATATGTACATCCTACCATAGGATGCTAACTACAAGTGTTTTGTGGTGGGTATATGTACATCCTACCATAGGGTGCTAGCTAAAGGTGTTTTATGGCGGGTATATGCACATCCTATGGCCTTGGGACCATAGGGTGCTAGCAATAGGTGTTTTGTGGTGGGTATATGTATATGGGGCCATAGGGTTCTAGCTATAGGTTTTTGTGGTGCATATATGCATATTCTATGGCCTTGGGACCATAGAATGCTCAATCAACACTCAAGCTCGTCCGTTCTCAATCACACTCAAGATCACAGGTAATTGCATTCTAGTTAATGTCTAATTAAATTTTGATCATATCTTAGTTCTCTTCTAATTAAGATCTAATTAGATTCAGGTCATCCTCACTCTAATTACATTTTGATCACATCTTAATTCACTTCTAATTAAGCTCTAATTAGATTCAGGTCATCCTCACTCTACACATTCAAATTTGAAGGGAAACCTAAAAGATCAATTTTTTATAAAAAATTTAGAGCTCCCCAAAACTTTGCTATAATGGATTTTCAAGCCCCATGATCAATATCTGACAAAAAAGTAGCGCACATTTTTTGAGGTGAAATTTATCAATTTTGGCTATTTTTAGTGCTTTTTTCATTATGCAAATTTTGGGTTCAGGGTCAAAATTTGCTTCATGAGTGTCATTCCACTTGCAATGTCAAGATATGGTTTTTGTTGAGATATGGATGTTGTCAAGATATGGACCTTTTTTTTAGTATGTGAGTTTTGGTCCCAAGATACAAAAACAAACCGTGGTTATCATTTAATTCATAGCGTTAAAAAATAAATACCTTTGAAACATTTGCTAGATGCATTCTAGAACCCTCTAAACACAATAGCGTTTGTGATGCGCAACTTTTGCTATCAAGGTCAAGGGGTAGAAATCCCTTTCTGCCTCCTTGCACGGTAGGGTTGAGGGATAGCGTCTCCACGCGGTCGTGGGACAACGCCCCTCAGTTTTTTTTAAAAAAAAAGGTAAAATGCTTTATGGAAAACCGATGACCTACGTCCTGTCGTGAGAAAATACTTGGATTTAGGGGCCCCTAAAGTGTGTGAACAACCCCTATATTCAAAATTCAAATTTTGAATCTTAACCTAAACTTCCCTCTCTTCTCTGTCTTTCTCTCACTCTCTGAAATGTGCATTTTGGACACAGAGCCGCCATCACCTTCTTCTCCCTCTTCTCGCACACACAGAGCCGCCATCTCCTTGCTTGTGTCATCCTTGCAATGCCAACGTGAACTTTGCAGAGACCTGCATAACTCTGTCCTCGCAATGCCAACACCTCCAACACACATCTCCATTGCCGCCACCACCGTCGCCTCTTCTTCTTATTTCACCTTGTATTGCAGCAATCAGTCGCCCCTACACACCTTTATTGGCTGCACACAATCGCCGTCCTTGTGTCCATTGTTTGCTGCATAAATCTCTTGACATCCTTAGATTTTCCCCTGATTTTTTGTGCTTCACTGAGCTTCACCAAGCTCGGCCATTCAGGAATCCAATGTAGGGTTGCTCAGAGGTAACATTTGTAGCCTGATTTTCTCTAATTACGTTCTTATTATGTTTTAATTACATTCTAATTATGCTCTACTTATATTCTAAGGAGTTTAACCTCTCTCTAAAGCCCAAAATAGAAAACCCTAATTATGTTCTAATTACATTCTAAACAATTTAACCTCTCTCTAGAACCCACAACAAAAAAACAGGCAACTCTAATTATGTTCTAATTAGGTCCTGATCAATTCCACTTCTCTCTAAACCTCAAATCAAAAAAACAAAAAACTCTAAAACAAGAAAAAAAAGAAAAAAAAGCTGTGTTTATGGAATACCTGTAATGGGTAGAGGGCAACTATGTAGGAGTACGACTAGAGGATGATGTTGTAGGATGTTGGGTAGAGGGTGATGTTGTAAGAGGATGAGTACAGGGTGAGGTAATAGTGTGGGAAAGGGAGGACAAGTATGTGGTGAGATGATAGAGTGTTGAAAGGAGAATAAAAGAGTGGGAAAGGGGGAGAATTAATACCTTACTTAATATATATATATATAATATATAAAAACAAATTTCATAGCTATCATGAACACACCCTATGGCCCTAAGGCCATAGGGTATCATGTAAGAGACTCTAGCAAGGCACCTTAAGAAAAGGTCTACAAGGGCACTAAAGGGAGAATGCATAGGTAGTATGGCCATAGAGCACCAATGAAAAATGCACCATGGTAGTCCTATGGCTCTTGAGCCAAGGATCTCATTACAATACAAGACAATCTATGGCCCTTGAGCTTGTACATTGGCACCCTATGGCCCAAGGGCCAAAGGAGCTTTCATTACAATAGAGGGAATCCTATGGCACTTGAACCTGTACATTGGCACCCTATTTCCCTGGGGCCATAGAATCTCATTACAGTAGAACGGAACTGTTGGGGGGTTGTCGCGTAGCTCAATCCACCGACATAATGTCAAACCAATGGATTGATAACCCGGCTAGTGCATGAAGGCATGGAATCACCAAAAGTGCAAGAAGAGGATCCTAATCAAGAGAGTTAAGAAGAAGAGAAAGCTATGAAGAAGGCTAATCACTCAATGCCTACTCTTTAATCTTCTTTAATCTCAACAATCAAGAGGACAATGGGTGCACACTCTCATCAATCACACACACACATCAATCAAAAGCTCAATGAACTCACAAATAATGTAAAAGTGAAGATAAATGAGAGAAGGAAAAACTAATTAGAGACTAATCAATGCTTAACTACACACCATAAACACAATTGACAAAGAGAAAGAAGAACAAGAGCACCTAGCTTTCCATTGCATGCCATAGAAAGTGGGTGAGCACAAGAGGAAGCTCAAACTCCAAACATCTTCATCTCTATCTTCTCTACAAGCTTTCCATGAAAGCTTAACTCACATGAGGATCCCTAAAAAATGACCTAAATTTCACTTTTATACCTAGGGCATAAAAAACATGTCTGGCCGTCCATGAGATGCATAGAATTGTGTGCATCTCTATAGCTCCTAGGCATCATGGTAACATCAAATATACAAGCTGGAACTCATGTAGAGCCCGTAAATATGTCAAAATTACATATACAAAATGATGTGTCTGTCAAAAAATGAAGGAACGTATGCTAATACATCATAAGCATATGCTAAAAATAGCATAGCTGAAGGTCATCTGCTACTTTGTGTTTGGGATGCCAAACACTGCCGGGCCTCCTAAGCTTTGTCGTCCCTAACAAAGCCATGTCGTGGTAGATGCTATGTGAAGAATGGACCTGAAAAAGAAAAAGGCAATGAGGTAGCAAGCTGAATCATATGACAATAAATCATAAAGGAAAGGCAAATCATGTATGTGGTAATGAATGAATACAAATAATTATGGAATGCTATACTGCCATTAAGGACAAATAAATTGCACTTTCTGAAATTATTTAATCAAAAGTTTTGGGCTTATGGACGAGTCTATCAATTAGTTAACTACAACTAACGGTTAAAACAATTACTCTAGTACTAGCTAAGTTAGAAAGATTTTCTAAATGTAAGATTCCCTATTTATGTTTTTTAGCTTTGATTAGCTTACTAACACTCACAACTCCGAACAAAAGCTTGAATTTTTTACTTGAAGCTCAATGGAAGTCTTTTTTATGTCTTTTTTTCTTTCTTTTCATTTTTGTTTTGTTTTTTTTATTTTTTTCTTTTTAAAACATGTGTGTTTATTTTGTATGCGTAGGGCTTTTTGCTTCTCAAAGAAAAGCGCCCACACTGGGAAACTCTAGGACTCTAATACCATAGGCAATACAATGAAGCTGGGATTTCTCTTCCAACTTTTGCTTCCATTTCCTTTGTATTCCCACTAGTGGTCGTTGTTGTTTGAGTGAGCAAGCCTCTCTATGCTTAAAACACTGTTAAGGTCTCAAACACTCAAATAATATTTCCAACTAAAACTAGTGGTCAAGTGAATTGGTTAATCTAAAGTCACAGTCTCCTAACATCAAGGGTCATCAATAAGATTAAACTTAAGGTCAATTAACTAAAGCAAAGACAAGTTTATACATCTTTAATGGCAGATAACAAAACATATCTAAATGCACTCAATCAAACCATGGAATACAACAATCAGCAAACATAAATTGCTACAAACATAAATCTCCACAAACATAAATCATGGAAAGTAGTACACCTGGAGATATGTGCTGCATATCCTCAATAGCCAAGGAAGAAAACATGTGAAGCTAGAACTCGAGATGTCCATGTTGTGTGAAAGCTAAAGTCCATCTATGCTGCAAAATCATAAACAAAACACTACCACATAGAAAGGTGTGTCAGCATAGAAGTGGAAGTTTTATTACCTAAACACAAATAAAAATAAATCCTAAACTAAGGTCTCAAACCTGGATGTGTAGAGGGAAAAAACCGAAAGGGAAAAAAGTGCCTCTAGCATATGCGCATGTATCTAGTGCACCATAGTCAATCTGTACAAGTCAAGGGTCTGGTGCAACTAGGAGGGATAAGAGAACTCTCTCCAAACAATAAAACCTGTAGTCTCCTAGCTCTCTCTATAATGGTCATCAACTGGCTAGCACCTAGCTCCATGTCAATGGTAGAATCTATAACACAACTAATGGATCTAGGGATAACATCAATCTGTGACTGTGTGGTCAATGAACTATGTGGCTCAAGATCACTGAATGGATGACTCTTGTCAAGATCTAAGTCAACAACATGGTCAATGGAAACCTCAGACAAGCTATGACTAGTGTCAACTTGTGATGTGATAGGTGGTCGGCTCTTTGGTAGCCAAATCTTCAATCCCTTCAATCTCATGAGGAGGTCATTGGGAGATTTCTTCACATGTGAATGTAAATATCTCTCTCTCTGACACAGTCTCTGTGGTCATGGCCTCTCTAGAAATGATCTCTGAGATCGTCTAGAAGGTCTAGAAATCTCTCTCAAGTCTCTCGTAACCAAATGTGATCGTGAATGCTCACTATGTGCTACAACTCTCAACCTGGGAACCCAAATCTGTCTATGTCCCTCATAATAATCCTATGCCTCTAGTGATCGTCTAGATGTGATCCAACCATGTGATAATCCATCACGTGTAATCCGACTCTCTATCCACACATAAGTGTCATCACTAGGCAATGGTCTCATCGATACGTCTCTCCGTGGAACATATACTCATCGAGTCCTATAGGAAGCTCTGGGTGTAGATCTATATATCTGATGTGGTAGGGGTAACTCCTTGGTAGCACTACTCTGAAATCTATCTAGAGAAGGCTCTAATGCTCGCTCAGAATCAGACAATCCTTGTGGTCTCCAATAGAATCTCCCAGGTGCTTGTCTATCCTCATGATGAAATGTCTAGAGGTCATACTAGTCTGTGTAGGCTCAATGATATGTGGTGTGACCTCTATATGTGTGGTATCTGTGTGGTGGTTTAGAGGAACCTCATGTGTCAATGTCCCTACAATCATATCTGCTCGCTCTATGATCGAGGAATGAGATCATGTCTCTGCAAGAATAGATGGCTCTATGGCAACATCTATGCGATGTGGGTGCTCTGTAGGTGAATCAGTCACTAATGTGTCACTCTGCTGCACATCATAATGATGAGCAACACATGTCAGATCTATGTCATTGGTCTCATGCTGATCTAAGCTATGAAGCTCACTCTATGGTAGGCTAAGCTCAAGAGCTCCATCTAGGGGTGGCATAGTCCTAGTGATCTCTCGTAGAGAATCACAATCACTCATGGGTGTAGGACGTGATCTATGACCAGACTGGTGGGCTAAATCTGTAGTAGGTAGTCTAGTGCTACAATGTGCTCAATCGATCAATGATCTAGGTGTGTATCTCACTCCAATAGTCAGCACATAGATGGCATAATCAGTGCCTCTATATACACGCTCTTGAGGATCTCGATCAAGCGAAAGCATGGCAGTCACTCTCTGACATAACTCACTAGATGTGCTAGACTCTCGTGTGTATAGACGTCTAGAGTCATCAACATATGTCTTTGTCTGCTTAAGTCTATACAACTCTACCAATGTGGGATGAGTATGCGTATCTAGGGACTCGTCATATGATAAAGGCTCTATGGTCTGTAAGTCAATCTCAAACATCGGCAAGTACATTGCATCATACTTGTCTCTAAAAGATCCTGGTATGCTTGGGTTAGGCATAACTCTCACTAACTGATGTGTGGGAGGATCCTGAACAAAGAGCTTGAGTTTATGAAAGAAACTCGATCGGCTCATATCATGAAATATGCATAATCCCATCCTCTCACCACACAAGACTAGCATAGGTCTATCTATCTGCAGAGTAGTGGCTAACTCGTGTAGCTCATCTCTCATCGTAGGACTCGTGTCACTCGTCGAAACTATAGCCCCATGTGACATAACTCTCTCATGGTCATGTGATCCTGAAACATCAATATGGCTCAATGTTGTGGTCGTAACAGCCTCTCTAGGTAAATGCATGGTATGCTCCGTCACCAAAGGCTGTGGATGCTCTCTCATGGGTCCGCAATGTAATCGTCTCATAGTCAATGGCTCTATGTGTGGTGCACTCACGGTGGGTGCTCTCATCTCGATGACTCGTAGTGGCTCTGATCTTCGTAAACATAGACTGTGAAGTGCTCATCATGCCGAATCTAGCTCTGTGTGGTGTCTGTGAGGACTCTGATGTCAATCTCGTCTCGGTATCTATGCGTGGCTCTCTCAATAACTTCTCTCGAGACTCATCAATCTCCAGTGTCAATCTAGATCTATGGTCATCGATAGAGTCCTGTGGACCAATAGGTCTAGGTGGAAAGCCTGGAGGTGGTCGAATGGGTGATCTCGTTGTGTATGTGGACTCAAGCTCAATGCCGGCACTAGATGTAGGTGATCTAGGGATAGGGATAGGTCGATAAGGTAGGCCAAAGATCATCGTGTAGGTACTATAATCATCAAGGCCATAATAGGTTGTACTACCCATGGATCTACCAAAATCTATCTGAGGCTCTGGTACAGGCATCTGTGACTCTCTCAAATACATGCGTGCATCATCATCAACATACAAAAAACTATCATGCATACGCTGTAACTGGACTATCACTAGATGGTATCGTGTGTCTGCAACATCCTCTAGGGATGGTACTGGGATCTCATGTCTAGAATGGATATCTTGTACTCGATAGAGTACATCTAAGAAATCTATGAGATGATCAGACCTCGTGGGGTGGGCTCTGGCTCTAACTGATTGAAATGCATGAGTAGAGTGATCATGAGGCTGAAGCCTCACAAAATAGCGATCGGTAGATCGATCTCTATAACATAACTGTCCCTCGTACTCTCCTACTAACCATAGCAACACCAAATCGAAACCTCTCATGGCCATGGTTGTCATCAATGTGGAGAGTGCAAATACTCAATGATCATGTGGAAGCTCACTATGACTGATCTAGATCTCTCAAGGAATAGCAAGCAATATAATAAGTGTATGGCAAGATCGTGATGTGAATGGTGTGATCAAATGAAACTGTCACACGGGTGACCTATAGTCAATCATGCATGATAATAGTGGCTCATAAATCACATCACAAAGATGTCAAACGTGTCAAGAGTCCATCAAATCCTACAGTGTGCTATGTCAAACAAGTAAGCGAATCAAGCAAACGACTCTCCGGACGTATGTACTCTCAGTGTCTAGTCGTGCATAAATGCACGAGCGAACGAGGTATATAAGAGAAAGTACAAGAGAGAGATCCTCGTAATACAGGGCCCGAAAGAGGCCGACTAGATGCGCACATGCATGGGACGCCTACAAAAAAAGAGATTTTTTTTATAAAAAAATTTCATAAACATTTTTTAAAATTTTTTGGGTTTTTTAAAATTCGGACGCCCATGCACACACTCTGTTTATTATCTTTGTTGACTTTGTTTCTCTTTCTCTCACCTAGATTGTTTTCTCACATGCCTTGTCTTTTGTTGACTTCACTCCCTTTCCACACACCTAAAAACAAGCATGCACATATGCTTGACCCCCCACCCCTTTTGTTTGCTTGTGCACTACACTTTACACACACCCAAATTGAGGATGGTACACACCCCTCTTAAATGATGCACACACCCAAATCAAGCAATGCACACACACCTAAATCAAGTAAGTGCACACACACACCCAATTTAAGTAAATGCACACAAACACCTAAATCAAGTAAATGCACACACACCTAAATCAAGTAAGTGCACACACACACACCTAAATCAAGTAAATGCACACACACACCTAAATCAAGTAAGTGCACACACACACCTAAATCAAGTAAATGCACACACACCTAAATCAAGTAAGTGCACACACACACCTAATTTAAGTAAATGCACACACTGTTCCAAGAAGTGAGACGTGTGCGCATGCAAAGCTAAAAATAGGTCGTGAAGTGTATACGCTCTCAATTTGGTGAAGATTTTTTTTTGCAATTAACACTTCAAAATCACACCCAAAATCAAATTTTTATGCATTTTGCATCCAAATTAGGTCGATTTTTTCTTCTCTTTTTGCTTAATTTTGACTAAAAGTTAGCATAATTAGCAATAGAATTAAGCAAAATTAAGCATATACAATTGATCATCACACTTTGAACTTTGCAATTCAACCAATTTCACATCAATTTGCAATCAATTACAAGTCCAATTAAGTGTACACGCACAAGCATAATCAAGCACTAATCGCTAATTAATGCACAGACAATCTAGCAAAAATTGGGCAGTATTTTGACGCAATTTTAGCAATGAAAAAACTGATCCATAATCATCATAACAACATCAAGCAATCCAATGCTTTTTATGAACCCAATTGGCACCAATTAAACCATAATTTGCACTAAAAAATGTGCACTTCTCCTACACATAGACACATTAATTGCACTTAGATTGCACTAATTTTTTGTGAAAGTCATCTTTAATCAAAATTGCAAATCAAATCAGCAAATGAATGGGTTATTGCACTCACAATAACATAAGCATCGCGTCGATTTTTCACTCCAATTGATGCATACACACATGTGTGTGCACTAGCAACCGCTTAACCGCAATTCACCTACAATCAATCAAGCACAAAATCTCATGTGTAGAATCATTTTCAATCAAATTAAACACATAAGAATGATAATCACACTTCAAATCAATGATTTAGCTATGTGTAACACAAAAATCACGTGTGATTAGAGAGTAATTAGAGAGCCTAATTAGAAAAAAATCCCTAATTACACACTAAAAAATCACTCGATTTCACTCAATTCTTTTGCAATTTCTTATCAAAAGAATGATGCTTAAGCTTGTAATTAGGCATACACACATATAAAGAACTCCAATTATTAGCGAATTAGTAGAAAATTTAGTGAATAATTAGTGAAAAAAGAGAGAAAAACATACAAATTAATCACAATTTCTTAACCAAATCTCACCATAAATCCACAACTCACCATCACCAATACCTAAAGCGTAATCTAAACTACTCTAAAACATGATTAATTACTCTTCAACACACTAATGACTCTAGCTTAGGTAATCAATCCCCGGCAACGGCGCCAATGTTGGGGGGTTGTCACGTAGCTCAATCCACCGACATAATGTCAAACCAATGGATTGATAACCCGGCTAGTGCATGAAGGCATGGAATCACTAGAAGTGCAAGAAGAGGATCCTAATCAAGAGAGTTAAGAAGAAGAGAAAGCTATGAAGAAGGCTAATCACTCAATGCCTACTCTTTAATCTTCTTTAATCTCAACAATCAAGAGGACAATGGGTGCACACTCTCATGAATCACACACACACATCAATCAAAAGCTCAATGAGGTCACAAATAATGTAAAAGTGAAGATAAATGAGAGAAGGAAACACTAATTAGAGACTAATCAATGCTTAACTACACACCATAAACACAATTGACAAAGAGAAAGAAGAACAAGAGCACCTAGCTTTCCATTGCATGCCATAGAAAGTGGGTGAGCACAAGAGGAAGCTCCAACTCCAAACATCTTCACCTCTATCTTCTCTACAAGCTTTCCATGAAAGCTTAACTCACATGAGGATCCCTAAAAAATGACCTAACTTTCACTTTTATACCTAGGGCATAAAAAACATGTCTGGCCGTCCATGAGATGCATAGAATTGTGTGCATCTCTATAGCTCCTAGGCATCATGGTAACATCAAATATACAAGATGGAACTCATGTAGAGCCCGTAAATATGTCAAAAGTACATATACAAAATGATGTGTCTGTCAAAAAATGAAGCAACGTATGCTAATACATCATAAGCATATGCTAAAAATAGCATAGCTGAAGGTCATCTGTTACTTTGTGTTTGCGCTGCCAAACAGGAACCTATGGCCCTTGAGCTTGTACTCTGGAACCCTATGGCCCAAGGGCCAAAGGATATATGATTACAATAGAGGGGAACTTAATATGGCCCTAGGGCCATAGGATCTCATTACAATAGAGGAAATCCCATGGACCTTGAGCTTGTACATTGGCAACCTAGGGACATAGAATCTCATTATAGTAGAGGGAAATCTATGGCCCTTGAACTTGTAAATTGGCATCCTATGGCCCTAGGTCCATAGAAGCTCATTACAATATAAGATAATCTATGTCCCTTGAGCTTGTACATTGGAAACCTACAACCCAAGAGCCAACTAACCTCATTACAATAGAGAGAAACCGCCGATGGCTTTAGGGCCATATGATATCTCATTAGAATAGAGGGAAACATATGGCCCTAGGGCCATAGGATCTCTATTTGAAATAGAGGACAACCTATGGCCCTTGAGGTTCTATATTGGAACCCTATGGCCCTTGAGATTCTACTTTGGCACCCTATGGCCCTAAGGCCATAGGATCTCTCACTAGAGTAGAAGGTAACCTATGGCCCTAGGACCATAGGGTGACCTAGGTGTCAATGTAAATGCTACCAAACACCATGTAGGCTATTCAAGGGCACCTACATATACAGAATAGCATCCCTCCGTAAGGACATATTGTCTCTAATTGGAATAGAGGGAAGCCTTGGTCCTTTCTATTCTACATTAGAACCCTATGGCCCTAGGGCCATTGGATTTCTAAATAAATTAGAGGGCAACATATGGACCTAGGGTCAAATGGTAGCCTTTTGATGTCAATATATAAGCCCTCCAATACAATGATTTATACCATTCATTAGGAAAGTTTTGAACTCATTTTTGGGCCTTTTAAGAGTGCCACATCATCAAAGTTGTACAAAAGAAAGCAACCCGGTAGACCCCTCTAAAGCTTTTAAAAAATGGATTCTAAAGAGATAAGGTCCGAAAAGTCTGGATGATTTCTATGAAAGTTATGCCATTTTTTTTCAATCAACCAATTTTTGTTACCATTACGGTAATCTAAAATCACCTTTTTCTAGATCTATATGAAGGCAATGTCCGGTACATGCATGCTATATATTAATAGATAGCATTTGAAGAGTAGATTCTAAATATCCAACCTCCGACAAGTTTGGATCTTATTTACAAAAAATTTACCGATCCCCACTTTTTGAAAGCTATGCCACATCAACAATTCTTACAAGGCCCAAAAATGAGCTCAAAATTTTCCTAATGAAAGGTTGCCCAAATGGGCACCATGGAAGCCTTATTGCCCAAGGGCCATAGGATCTTTGATTACAATAATAGAGGGAAACGTATGGACCTTGACCCTATAAATGGGTACCCTATGGCCCTAGGGACATGTGATCTCTCATTGGAATAGAAGGAAACATATGTCCCTAGGGCCAACGGTGGCCTTAGGGTGTCAATCTATAAAATTTGCAAGAGCATTTATACCATTCAAGGTCACCCACATGGGCACCACGGCAATCTATAGAGGGAAATATATGGCCCTTGAACTTATATATTGGCACCCTATGGCCTTACGGCCATAGGATCTCATTACAATAGAGAAAAACCTATGTCCTTCAGCCTATACATTGGCACCCTATGGCCTTAGGGCCAAATGATCTCTCATTACAATAGAGGGAAACATATTCCCTTAGGGTCAAAGGGTGACCTTGTATAAGTTGTCCAAGAGAATTTAAAATAATCAAGGGAACCCAAATGGGCACCAAATCTGTCCTATGATCCTGGGGTCATAGGACATTGAAACCCTATGGCCCTAAAGGACATAGGGGATCTCTTATTACACGAGAGGGAAACCTATGGCCTTAGGGCCATATGACATTTACACCCTACATCCTTAGGGCCATACGATCTCTCATTAGAATAGAGTGGAACATATGTCCCTAGGGTCAAATGATATCCCTTGGGTGTCAATATATAAACTCTTCAAGAGAATTTATATCATTCAAAGGCACTCAAAGGGCACCATGGTAGCCCTATGGCCCAAATTCCATACACTCTTTCATTACAATAGAGGGAAACCTATTGCCCTTGAGCCTTTAAATTGGTATTGTATGGCCCTACAACCATGTGACCTCTCATTAGAAAAGAGGGAAACATATGTCCTAGAGACAAAGGGTGGCCTTAGGGTATCAATGCATAAGCTTGCAAGGAATTTATACCATTTAGGGTCACCTACATGGGCACCATGGTAGTCCTATGTCCCTTGGTCCATATGATATATTTATTACAATAGAATGAAATCTATGATCCTTGACCTTGTACATTATCACCCTATGGTGCTAGGGCCATTGGATCTCATTACAATAGAGGGAAACATGTGGTACTTGAACATATACATTGGCACCTTATGGCCTTAGGGAAAAACGATCTCTAATTAGTATAAAGGGCAATGCATGTCCCTAGGGTATAAATGGCAATGCGTTTTGTGCCTAAGCAATTTAGAAGATAATGATGTCAAGATACTACAACATGGGCTAATAGAAGAGAAGGTCTGCTTAGTGAAAAACCACATCAAGCAGATATGCTCGACCTCCCTTCACGTGCAATGAACTTAAAGCAGACAAAGGTTTTTTTTCCTCAAATGTTGATGGAATTTCAAGAGCTAGATCCATTAGCAATGGTTACTTCATGGGAAGAATGTAAGTCTCATTATAATATCATGGATGAGATCTACAAATCTCTCTTTACAAGCTGTACTCATTGGCTAAATATTTTGCTACAAAAGAAAAAGGATAAAGAGCCACTTCCAAAGATCACCAAGGGATATGTGCAGTGGATCATTGCACAAAAGAATGGAACTTATAATATGGAACTCACTTTACCATGGACAATCAAGTGTGTTGGAAAGAATTTGGAAGGAATTGAGTTTCTTCGCGGTGAGAATAGCTCTACAATTTGTGTTGGTGTCCGTATCATAGATACAACACACAAAAGTCTTACATCTAGTGGTTGTGGTGCTCTCCAATTTGGTAGACTAATTGATGGAGTATGTGGGGTAGCACATCAACCATCAGAGTTTGTAATTGCTGGCTTAGTCAAGTATCAACATGCTGCTTCCCTAGAGAAGGAAATTTCTTAAAAAGTTAGATGGTATGAAATGTATGTTCTACCTTTGAGCTTCTTAATGTCATCAAAGACCGTCCAAACATGTGATCTTTGGGAAGTGGTTTTATGGTTTGGGCATTATTCAACTAAGGAGAGCAATATTGTAAAACCCTGGGACTGCCTAGCCTTGATCCTCTGCCCAACCTCCCTTTATAGGTCTTGCCCCTAGGATCTCGTCTCCTTTAGCAGCCGGACCCTTGGCCCAGTCCTTGACCTCCAGGGTGGCCCTTGGCTTGACATTACTCCCCCCTTGGAGAAGCATTTTCATCCTCAAAAACAAGAGTGATGATGCACTAATGGTTTCCACAGTGACATCCTTCATGGATCTAGGTGTTTGCTTGATCGAAACATGATTCAGTAAGAGGTGCAATGAAACCAAGAGTAACATCTTGATTTTCCACATTGCTGTCCATTTGCAACCATCTTGTGTTACCGGTTTCTATCCAATCATAGTGTGTAGACTCCATTTAGAATGCACATGAGTATGCTAAATGAGTTATCACAACAAAGATGTACTCGAAAGAGTACCTCTTTTTGTTTTTCATGAAAGTAACTTGCTGACATAAATCATCAGCCAACTATAATTCCTTGACTTGTTCTCAAATTGCATCAATAAACAATCCCACCATAACTAGTGCTCAAGGTTGAGAACCTTCCTTATACATGAAGAGACTAAACCTAGTCACAAACATGCTTTAACTGATGGTAAGTAAACTCTATGTAGAGCAATAAATGCTTATTAATTAGATTTCTTGGTGCTAATGTACATACTTTTCATATCCTTTAGCACAAGATTACAATTTGTAATCTGCTTATCCCCTTGGATAACTGACAGTACTAAGGTGTGTTTTCCCCACGGTTTATAGACAGTCTTCCCAGATGACTGGTAATCGGGGATCACAATAGCGTACAAGAGTTCTGAGGAATCAACAATATTCTAAATAACCATCATGGTCACCTTGAAAAATCCACAAGCACCCAAACCAAGCCATGACCTCTATTGGTGATTGGGAGACCCAAAAGTAATCTCATAGAGATACTGCACATAGAGTGCAAAATGCTGCATAAGCAACAACTTGATGAATACGCATGCCATTCCAAACCCATATTTGCTAAACACTAGGGCCCATAACACCTAGTGTGCATGCATTTAGCAAAAAACAGATCCAAACCTGTATATCCATAATCGTCCTTGCCAATAGTTATGGCGAATGTGATGCTCCTAGCACACATTGAAAAGGAGTGTTAATAGTTGCAAAAAGAAACTAATTACTTTCTATTGCAACCATTTCAGGCCTTGTTGAAACGTTTGAACCAGAATTGAAGGTGACACAGAAGTCACTTCTAGGTACAAACAATGAAACTTTTTCATTAACAACTCATAGCCTTGCTATATGTACAAACAACCATCTGTAATGTTGTTTAGAAGCACTTGTAACTTAACAAGTCATTCTAAGTATTCACCAATTTTTGGCCACTGAAATTTCTCCTGATACATCGTGCTAAAAATGGTCTAGAAAAAAAATTTGACCAGCACGTAGGGACATCATCGTGACAAATAATTGAAGTAGTGGCGCTAGTGTCTATCCCAAAGACTCATATTCTCCACATGTGAAATATGTCTCAGGTAAGGATGTGTAGAAAAAAAAAACATCCATCAAGAACGTGATGTACTTGGGTGTGGAGGTAGCTGTAAACACACATGCGATGTGCGTGAGAGAGACCCTCATTATTCATGTTCCACATTGGCTAAACTGAACTTCGTGAGTTACTAGACCATGTCGTATCCCATGTGACAACAAATAAACCCTACAAGTGGCTCCATAACTGCATAATGCAGAAACTTATTTTGGACACTACAACCCAAATTGCACGGCTCTTACATGACCTTGTTATCTTTCTGAAGAGTAGAAATGGATGAAAGCATTCAAGCTTATTCATCCAACTTGAAAAAGGCAAGCAAAGAATATACAAAGATGAAAATAAACCAATTCATATGCATACCTCGAGGGTGAACATAGTGTTCACTTACCTGTAGTCAAGGGCACCTACCTAAATTTCCCGCTTGCAAAGGCCTGGGAGCACTAATTTGAAAATTAGTAATATTTCACATGTAACCGTGGGTGTTGCCGTTGCAATCCAAACCCCTCAATTAAAATTGACATTGCCAAACCGCTTGGTTAGACTTTTGTATGGAAACTGCTCAACTAGCAGCCATCAATATCTTAATTCAACTTAGGTTGAAATTGTCCAACGAGCCCTTGGCAGCTTATGGACATCTTTCCTTTAAAGTGCAAGTGTGAAGATTCCAAGAATTGAGCATCACACTTTAATAAGTGATTTAGTAATTAGGAGCTGGGTCTTATCCCAAAACGAGACTCATATAGACACCCATAGTTCTATAGATAAAATAGGAGATTCACTCAAGTTGCAATCATATTCACAATTAGATCTTATCCGGATCCAAAAATCCATAATCTTGGGTTTTTATGAAGAGCCATGCTGTCTAAAATGTTGGCTTTATCTATACACCTTGGTAGAGATAAGCCCCTACGAGGTTAAGACGTTCAAAAACTCAAATTTATTTTCACACTCAAAGTGTTTAGTGCTAAAATAACACCCAAAAAATTGCTAATGGCAAGAGTCTTGCTTGTCCATTAGAATTGAGGGGTACTCAACTGAATAGAATTGTTCGATCTTGAAAGCAATCACTGATGGATTACAAATTGATGGTTCTTAGCCATTTCAAAATAGGTGGCAATAGATGGCTCTTAGCCCTTCCTGTTGGCTCATAGCCCTTCCTGATGCCTTGTTTTCGTAGAAAGATTTCAATAAAATCATGCCTAGTTTCACCTTTCCCGCATAGAAGTTAGGGAGAGAGAGAGAGAGAGAGAGAGAGAGAGTTGGGCTAAGGAAAACCCCATATTTGAATGTGTGATATGCCCCTTGCAGACCATGTCTGTGTCTTAGCTTATCCTATAAGTGTACAACTACACACCCTCGTAGAGAGAGGCTTAGCTTATCCTATAAGCGTAAAATTGTGTACTTGTACTACACTCTTGTAGATACAAGTACCATAAGTCACATCTTGACCCACTGACCTTGTATGGGAGCGTGTTTGTACAAGGGTAACTTGAAATACGACACTTTGCCTGTGAATAACATAAAAAATATTTTAAGATATCAGTTACTTACCTTGTCCGTGATAGAGTATTTAATGTTATAACAGAAGTGTATACAATGATGAGTGTCATACGTCCAGCGGACTAGTACATGGTGCATACATAGCTAAAAATAGAATAATAAGCCCGTGGCTTGAATGACAGTCTCAACCATGTGAGCCATTGATATACGTGCCGTGCATGCTTACACTGGCATGGATACATCATAGTGCACCGTTACGTGCTATGAACTTATATCCACATAATGCCAAAGATGTGTGCCATTATCATTGATCTCAAATCAATCAATAATACCATGGAACATAAGAGAAGTCATACTTCACCTGAAGACACGAAAAGAACTTTTCTTTGTACAGTGGCTTCTTATGGAGTCTACCCAAGCACAACTTTGCACAACAGAGAGATCTTTTCCAAAATGAAAAGTAAAACATAGACAAAAACAAACATAACTTGAAATTGACTAACCTTGTTACCCACTTGTGGACGGGTGTTTGGTAGTGTGCTCGAACTTGGCTTATAGCCATATGCACTACTCGAGTGAGGTAGCATATGTATCATATACATCTGCACGTGATTGGAAAATCGCAAACATCTTGGCAAGTTTCCCAAAGTTCATATGCTAATAGCATAAGCCAACTATAGAAACTACAATCTCAAATGTCCAAAGGGAGGCCTTGTTTCACATAAGTATTGATGGAGTTCTGATGCTCATAGCTAATAGATACCCTTTCCAATCTGCTTGATTTGATTGATGTTATCCTAAAGATTTGTAGACAAAGACTTGCTCCCTTGATGTCTTAGCAATTGTCGGATCACATTTTCCAACAATGGGTGGATCATGTCGTTGTCTGATTGCATTAATGAGAGACAATCTGCCTAGGAGCCATGCTATAGCAACTTGAACCCTTGGTTTCCCTCTCTTCTTGATAGTAGGAAAGGAGAAATCAAAGAGATACATGTTACTCAAAAGCTATGACTAAGTAAGTGTATGGAGACTTGCGCCTCTTGGAAACTCTGAAGAAGAGAATCCACAGGCCATGCATGAAGAAGATCGTATAAAAAATCAACAAACAGCCAACATGTTGATCAACTTCAATCATGTTGCTTTGCCTGAAACCTTGATCTAGTCAAACCATGAGTATATCCCATGGAGTAAAGCTCCCTTTGAGCATCTTGATAACATGGTATTGGTTGATTTTGCCTTAAAAAATGTCTTAATAGTTTGAAAAACCGCCTAAAATAGATATGGATTCGCAGATTCCATAGATGTTTGGATACTGCTAAAGATTGGCCCTTTGCGTCCAAATTTTTTGCCCTTTGTCAATGCCTTACATGCCAATACTTGCATGCCGTAGGCCTTGCGTGTACTTGTGAAAAGTCAACCGTAGATTCCTATGAGCCATGTTGTTTGTTGTACAAGTATTAAGATGACCTCGATCGTGCTTCAAAATCCATACACATGCCTTGCATGTATTGGGATTAGGTTAAAGAGCAATAATGGATCATAAAGATAGCCGTGCTATCTTTCTTCATATTATAGTACTCCACCAGAATAAATTCTTGACTTTTTGTGTGAAAATATTTGTGCATATGATTTTGTAAGCAATCACATGGCCACATACGAACATGCATGCTGCATGCAGTCCGATCTGAGGAAAATGCAGTGTGCTGCAACAACTGCACGACGATTCCAACTCATGACAGCCAAGCTGAGATTCGAGGAGTGCGATGCCCTTGGCATGCCCGGGTTAAGTGTTGTATAGCATGGGGATGGACCCCTATGGTGGGCACATAGCCCACTTGGGTGCTCACATGAAAACCTATGGAGAGAAAAAAACAAAAGAAGACCATATTAGGTAAAGTGGGAAAATCCCAATTCCCAGGTTGGACAACTTTCAATATATCATGTATAAAATATAGAGATTTTGTCAAAAATTTGAGTTTTCTTAAGGTCTCATTCCACTTTATGCACATACAATACACAATGAAAACAACTAAAATATCATGGTTTCAATCAATTGGATTATTAGGAGAGGAGTATATTGCATCCATTATCGTTGTCTATGTTCTACTGTCCTACCTACAACTTATCTCAACATGGAGAGCTTGGTTTCTAGGTCCACCACTTGTCCAAGTTAATGTAAAAGGGACTGAAGGTTCACAACTTGTGAAAGCAAGGATCCATTGAGGAATACAATCCACTTGGCTATTTTTCCTTAATTTATTGCATGTGACATTTAAGCAAGGTCCACTTCTAATCTATAACTTCTTAATTTGAGGCATGGGGCATACATAAAATATGTAGCATATGCTCTATTGCCTCATAGGAAGGTTGGTTTCAAGGTGCACTTATCCATGCTAGCCTATCTTGGAGAAATGATGGAGCTTGCTTCTCTCCTTGTTTCAATGGAGACTAGCTTGGACAAGTGGTGGACCTTTGCTTCTCTCTATGTTTCAATAGAGTTAGCTTGGACAAGTGGTGATCTTGGAAAAAAACCCCCATGTAAAACATATCATGGGTATTCCAAGTGATTAGAAAGATTACCATTTAAGATATAACCTTATAGGTTGGACAACTAGATCTTGGCTTGGAGAAATGGTGGACCTTTGATTCTCTCCATGTTTCAATGGAGTCTATCTTGGAGAAATGGTGGAGCTTGCTTCTGTCCATGTTTCAATGGAGCCTAGCTTGAACAGTTGGTGGACCTTTGCTTCTCTCTATGTTTCAATAGAGTTAGCTTAGACACGTGGTGGATCTTCAAAATAAACCAACTACTATCAATGTTTCCTAGCTTGGACAAGTGGTGGAGTTTTTCTCTACTCCATGTTTCAATGGATCTTAGCTTGGACAAGTGTTGGACCTTAAAACAAAAACCCCATGTACAACATAGAATGGATTTTCTAGATTTCAATGGAGTCTAGCTTTAACAAATGGTGGAGCTTGTCTTCATCCATGTTTCAATGAAACTAGCTTGGACAAGTGGTGGACCTTGTAACAAACCCTCCCATGTACAACATATCATTGGTTTTCTAAGTGATGGGAAGGAATACCATTCAAGATATAAACTTATAGCTTGGATAAGTAGTTGACTTTAAAACCAAATTCATCATAATACAATGAAATACAGGTCAGCCAATTCCTAAATCTGGAGACCAAACCTCCCATGCTATTAGAGATAATATATTGGATAAGTGGTGGACCTTCTATTATTTTCCCATGCCTAGTTTAGACAACCGGTACACTTCGCAGCTATAAAGGTTGGACGAGTTGTGGAGCCTTGTTTCTATCCATGTTTTAATGGATCCTAGCTTGGACAAGTGGTGGACCTTGGAAAAAAGCTTCCATGTACAACATATATGAGGTTTTCCATGTTTTAATGGAACCTATCTTGGACAAATGGTGAAGCTTTCTTCTCTCCATGTTGATTTTGGAACTACCTTAGACAAGTGGTGGAGCTTTTCTTTTCTACTCTTCATAATACAATGAAGTATATGTTGGTTACATGGTGAATCTTAAGGCCAAACCTCCCATTTTACTAGAGATGATAGGTTGGACAAGTGGATCAACCTTCTATCATTTCTCCATGACTATATTGGACAATTAGTAGACATAACATCTCTCTATGTTGTCTAGAGATGAGCTTGGACAAGTGATGGACCCTGCTTCTCTCTTCCCTTGGTTTACTAGATTGAAGACTCAGTATATATACTTTCTTAGATCTAGCTTGAACAAGTGGTGGACCTTGCATCCACAATCTTAATTCAGTACAAAAAAGTATATGAAAAAATAATATAGGAATCTTGGTTTGAAGGTCAAGCAATTAGGTTCCAAATGCACATAATAATATATTTTCCACCCATATTAAAAGAAAGTTAAATATGTTATTACCAAATTGACAAAGGTAACGTCCAAGAATTATATCTTTCCATCTTGTCAGATCTAAATCTTCATCAAGGCGACATGCATGTATACATCAACTTTCAAGCCATTCAAGAATACATGCACTTAGATTCCATAGTTTTGTTTTCAAAGTCTTTTAGGTTCTAAAACTCTTTCACATAAAGTATGTAATGACAAAATTCTTGAAGCAAACATTTGTGCCCAAGAAAAAGATCCCTCTCACATATTTAAAGTCCATGAATTCTCTGATCCACACTTACAAGTTTTATTTTGACATCAAACATCAATTCTTTCATAGTTCCAAATTGAAAGCTCCCTCGATATGAATTGACAAAAAATGAATTTCTTTTACTATATGACCCAACATAGGCCCCAATCAAATAAAAAATGAGTCCCCAAAAATTTGGGTGCACTCTAGCAATACATCAGAGTCCCCTTACAATAGGATGCACTCCAATAGTACATTGAAGTCCCCTTAGAGTAGGGTGCACTCCATTCAAGTGTTCATAAAATTGACACACCTTTAAAAAAAAAAAAAAGACTATCAAATTATACAAATGTTGAAAGATACACACTAGAATAAAAAAAGCATCTTATAGCCATATTTATTCAATGCTTTCGTGTTGACAAGTACACACCAAGGACATAATTTGTCTCAGAATCACTATACTGATTTACAATTGTGTTGTATGTATAGACTCTCTTATCTCTTGCATACAACCATCCTACCAACCATGGAATTATGGTTCTCTGCAAGAAGTTTTGAAGTTGCTCGGAAGTTTGCCTCCACATCTTTGGAAATATAAGATATGTCCCTGGCATGTTCCACATCACCCTATATGGAGTGTCATAAAAAATTAAGGTATTGTTTGCATCCAAATCCTCAAATATCTTCCAAATATCAGTCAGATTTTTGTGATAAACCCTTGTAAATCCTAACATGATATTTGGATTTTGGCAGTTTTTGTTACTCATAAACACCTTGAACTTGGTATACTGCTCAGGAAAACACTTTTGTGTGATGCGTTGCACCCTTGTTAAGTTATAGCAACTCCATATCCATAGCTCAAAGTATTCAGCACAAAAATCCAAAAAACTTTGTGCGTCTGGTCGCACCACATGATAAACTTCATCTTTATCCTCCACAAGTCGGATGTGTTGAGCCCAAGATGGCATAGAATCTCCATGTTTCATTTCAACTGTCTTGAGAAGTAACCCCTCTAGATCCAAGATAAGTACTCTTTTGATGTCCTTGAAAGCAAGTGGTAGGTGATAAGGAGGTGATTCATTCCTTGGACAAGGTCTTGGAGGAGGTTGGATGGGTAATTCAATAGTTTTCTTCAATTTATGCCAGCATATAGCCAATCCATTTTTCTGTAATGGTTCTAAAATTAAAGAACAAGAACACTTAATGCAAACACAACAATAGACATGAGTTTTACATTGTCTACCCTAAGGTTTTATTAGATTCCAAAATCCATCTATGATCTACTCATTAATAGAAAGAAAGTCAAATTAAAATCCTGACTCTTTTTTATGCTACACTCTCTCTTAGTCTCAATACCATGGAGTTCAAATAGACTTAAGTCAACTAATAACTACTACTTGTTGTTAAAGGTATGCTTGAAGTGTATAAGGCTTAACCAATGCTCTAGTGTAGAATGGGTATTTAGGTCTCAAGGTCTACCACTTATCCAAGCAAAGATCCATTTAGATATGGAAACCCAATTTTTATTAATATAATGATATAGAGTGGACAAGTGGTGAATCCTGAGACCAAGCCACTCATGCTACTAGGGATAATAGGTTGGACAAGTGGTGGACCTTGAATGTAAACCCCCCATGTACAAAGTATCAGGGGTTTTGGGTATTTCAATGGACTCTAGCATCTTGGAAACATGGTGGAGCTTACTTCTCTCCATGTTTCAATGGAGTCTATCTTGGATAAATGGTGGAGAATCATTCTCTCCATGTTTCAATGGAGCCTACCTTGGACAAGTGGTGCACGTTTGTTTCTCTCTATGTTTGAACAGATTTAGCTTGGACAAGTGGTGGACCTTGGAACAAAATCCCCATGTAAAACATATCATGGACATTACAAGTGGTGAGAAAAAATACCATTCAATATATAACCTTATAGGTTGGAAAAGTGGTGGACCTTAACACCCAATTATTCTTAATATAATGACATAGAGTGGACAAGTGGTGAATCTTGCGACCAAACCTACTAGGAAAGTACGTTGGACAAGTGGTGGACCTTGAATGCAAACCCCCCATGTACAAAATATTACTCATGCTACTAGGAATAATTTGGTATTAAGGTCCATGTTTCAATGGAGCCTAGCTTGGAAAAGTGGTGGACCTTTGTTTCTCTCTATGTTTCAATAGAATTTGCTTGGACAAGTGGTGAACCTTGGAACAAAACCCCCATGTAAAGCATGTCATGGGCATTACAAGTGGTGAAAAAAAATACCATTCAAGGTATAACCTTATAGGCTGGACAAGTGGTGGACCTTAGCACCCAATTCCTCTTATTATAATGACATATAGTGGAAAAGTGGTGAATTGTGAGACCAAACCTACTAGGGATAATAGGTTGGAGAAATGGTTGACCTTGAATGTAAATCACCCATGTACAAAATATCATGGGTTTTGCGTATTTCAATGGAGCCTAGCATCTAGGAGACATGGTGGAACTTACTTCTCTCCATGTTTTAATGGAGCCTATCTAGGAGAAATGGTGGAGGTTCCTTCTCTCCATGTTTCAATGGAGCCTAGCTTGGACAAGTCGTGGACCTTTGTTTCTCTCTATGTTTGAATATGGTTAGCTTGGACAAGTGGTAGATCTTGGAATGAAACTCCCATGTAAAACATATCATGGGCATTTCAAGTGGCGAGAAAGGATACCATTTAAGATATAACCTTATAGGTTGGACAAGTGGTGGACCTTAACACAATATAATGACATAGAGTGTACAAGTGGTGAATCTTGAAACCAAACCACTCATGCTACTAGGGATAATAGGTTAAACAAGTGGTGGGCCTTGAAATAAAACCCCCTAGAGTGTTTCAATGGAGCCTAGCTTGGAAACATGGTAAAGCTTGCTTCTCTCCATGTTTCAATGCAGCCTATCTTGGATAAATGGTGCAACATCATTCTCTCCATGTTTCAATGGAGCCTAGCTTGGACAAGTGGTGGACCTTTGTTTCTCTCTATGTTTGAATAGAGTTATCTTGGAAAAGTGGTGGACCTTGGAACAAAAACCCCATGTAAAACATATCATGGGCATTACAAGTGGTGAGAAAAAATACCATTCAATATATAACCTTATAGGTTGGACAAGTGGTGGACCTTAACACCCAATTATTCTTAATATAATGACATAGAGTGGATAAGTGGTGAAATTGGGACCAAACCTACTAGGGAAATAGGTTGGACAAGTGGTGGACCTTGAATGTAAACGCCCCATGTACAAAATATCACTCATGCTACTAGAAATAATTTGGTATTAAGGTCCATGTTTCAATGCAGCCTAGCTTGGAAAAGTGGTGGACCTTTGTTTCTCTCTATGTTTCAATAGATTTATCTTGGACAAGTGGTGTACCTTGGAACAAAACCCCCATGTAAATCATGTCATGGGCATTACAAGTGGTGAGAAAAAACACCATTCAAGCTATAACATTATAGGTTGGACAAGTGGTGGACCTTAACACTTAATTCCTCTTAATATAATGACATAGAGTGGACAAGTGATGAATCATGAGACCAAACCTACTAGGGATAATAGGTTGGACAAGTGGTGAACCTTGAATGTAAACCCCCCATGTACAAAAAATTATGGGTATTGGGTATTTCAATGGAGCCTAGCAACTTGGAGACATGGTGGAGCTTATTTCTCTCCATGTTTCAATGGAGCCTATCTAGGAGAAACAGTGGAGGTTCCTTCTCTCCATGTTTCAATGAGCCTAGCTTGGACAAGTGGTGGACCTTTCTTTCTCTATATGTTTTAATAGAGTTAGCTTGGACAAGTGGTGGACCTTGGAATGAAACCCCCATGTAAAACATATCATGGGCATTTCAAGTGGTGAGAAAGGATACTATTAAAAATATAACCTTATAGGCTGGACAAGTGGTGGACTTTAACACATATTTCTTCTTAATATAATGACATAGAGTGTACAAGTGGTGAATCTTGAGACCAAACCACTCTTGCTACTAGGGATAATAGGTTGGACAAGTGGTGGACCTTGAATGTAAACCCCTCATGTACAAAATTATGGGTTTAGGGTATTTCAATGGAGCCTAGCTTGGAGACATGGTGGAGATTGCTTCTCTCAATGTTTCAATGGAACCTATCTTGGAGAAATGGTGGATCATCCTTCTCTCCATGTTTCAATGGAGCCTATCTTGGACAAGTGGTGGACCTTTGCTTCTCTCTATGTTTTAATGGAGTTAGCTTGGACAAGTGGTGGGTCTTGGAACAAAACCCCTTTGTAAAACATAGCATGGACATTACAAGTGATGAGGAAAAATATCATTCAAGATATAACCTTATAGGTTGGAAAAGTGGTGATGGACCTTGACAAGTGGTGAAGGATACCATTTAAGATATACCCTTATAGGTTGGACAAGTGGTGGACCTTAACACCCAGTTATTCTTAATATAATGACATAGAGTGGATAAGTGGTGAATCTTAAGACCAAATCACTCATGCTACTAGGTATAATACGTTAGAGAAGTGGTAGACCTTGAATGTAAACACCCCATGTACAAAATATCATGGTTTTAGGGTGTTTCAATGGAGCCTAGAATCTCGGAGACATGGTAGATCTTGATTCTTTCCATGTTTGAATGGCACCTATCTTGGAAAAATGATGGAGGTTACTTCTCTCCATACTTCAATGGAGCCTAGCTTTGACAAGTGGTGAACCTTTGCTTCTCTCTATGTTTGAATAGAGTTAGCTTGGACAAGTGGTGGACCTTTGCTTCTCTCTATGTTTGAATAGAGTTAGCTTGGACAAGTGGTGGACCTTGGAATGAAACCCCCGTGTAAAACATATCATGGGCATTTCAAGTGGTGAGAAAGGATACCATTTAAGATATAACCTTATAGGTTGGACAAGTGGTGGACCTTAATACATAGTTCTTCTTAATATAATGACATAGAGTGTACAAGTGGTGTATCTTGAGACCAAACCACTCGTGCTACTAGGGATCCTAGCTTGGACAAGTGGTGGACCTTGGAAGAAAGTCCCCCTGTACAACATAGATGAGTTTTTTCATGTTTTAATGGAAGAGAGATTCGACAAATGGTGGAGCTTGCTTATCTCCATGTGGATTTTAGAACTAGCTTGGACAAGTGGTGGAGCTTTGCTTTTTTACTCTTCATAATACAATGATGTATAGGTTGGTTACATGGCTTAAGGCCAAACCTCCCATCTTACTAGAGATGATAGGTTGGACAAGTGGTCAACCTTCTATCATTTCTCCATGCCTATAATTAGACAATTAGTAGAAATAGCATCTTTCTATGACAATTAGTGAATCTTAAGGCCAAACCTCCCATCTTACTAGAGATGATAGGTTGGACAAGTGGTCAACCTTCTATCATTTCTCCATGCCTATAATTAGACAATTAGTAGAACTAGCATTTGTCTAGAGCTGAGCTTGGACAAGTAGTGGACCTTGCTACTCTCTTCCCTTGGATTATTAGTTTGAAGACTCGTTATATATACTTGCTTAGATCTATATAATTACTCATTAGTTAGGTTACAAGTGGGTATGTAATTTGTTAGCCTCAAGGGACTTTGAATATTGAATAGTAAGAAAGTCAAGTGCTGGTTTGAAGATCTTTTGCTTATCTAAACTAGACTCTAACTCAATAATAAGTTTCATAAGTTCCACGAATTGTCCTATCTAGGCTCCAAAAGAGTCTTAATTGGTTTGTGCTAGATTCTAACTTCCTTGATGGGGTAGAATCCTAGAAAAATGAGGCACTATAAGTTTTACCTTAGCTCAAATGGATTTTTCACTTAAACTCGACTGCAATTTGGCTATCTAGTCTTTGTCTCGATGGAGTTTAACACTAGATACATAGTAGTGATATTTAAGCTTCATGTCTCTTCACTTGATCGAGATATGAGACCATACTTTCAAGGTCACCACTTGTCTTACCTAAAGACCAATGTGAGACATGGGAGCAAGAAAGCCATCCGATATTGTTTTAAGGACTATTACATAGGCAATCAATAACTTAAGTAAAGAAAAAAGACTTGGATCTTTCACAATTAATAACTTAAGTAAAGCCAAAAAGACTTGGATCTTTGACAGTTTTTTTCAAACTAAAAAAGCACAATCTCATGCTAACAAAACTATAAATCACAATTGAAAGGTTTGAACAAGAAAAAGATCAACAATCTTAATAAGAAGGATACTTTTCATTTCATTTGATGATTACAAACTAAAATAAAGTCTCTCAAGAAATTGATAAACAAAAAATGTAGGTGACTGCTTCATTATTTTGAGCAAAAATATCAAAATCTCTATTGATTGAGCTCCATCTAGTAGTATCCTTTGTAAGATCCTGCAAGAAGGAATAAAAAGAAAGATTTGTTAGATACCATGCACATGAGTGTTCAAGCATGTGTATCAAGAATATATGACATGTCACTAGTACCTTAGGGTTGCTTTCTATCCAGCCTTAGAAGATTGTTCTCAGCTTTCACCTTATTTATATAAGCCTTTGCTGTGGTTGCCTTCAAAACTCCTTTTGTGTTACAACCCAATTGCCTAGCTAAAGTGGTCAATTGTGACGCCTTCATGCTTTCAATGGGTGTACGCTCCTTTGCCAAGATCTCTTGTATTTGGGCTCTTCTCATTTCATTGCGGTGGCTTGTGTCACTTGCATCTTCAATGATAGTTTCATCTCTGTCACCTTTTGCAGGTGGTATTCTTCTTGTAAAGAACACCTTAGCTGACCAAACATCATTTTTCTGCTTCCAATACTCCATGATTTGTTTGTATTCACTATCATTTGTCACTATAGGTTGTCCATAACGATTAGAAGCAATTAAATCACGCACATCCCTTCTCTCATCAAGCTGAATCAAGTATGGCAGTAGCTCCTCCAAGAGCATATTGTCAACCATCTTCTCAGCATCAAATTGTGGTGGAAAAATGCAATTGTTTGCTGGTGAAATACATCCCTTGTAAGGAGAGTCATCAATAAGCACTGTTCTTTGTGGATCACATTCAAACCCCATGGCAATTTTGGCTAGAGGCTTGAACATTGCCTCAACGTTTGGATTGTCGGGTCTAAACAATTTTTGAGTTTGAGCGGTGTAGCAAACATCTTGCGACCAAATTGCAAAGAAAGGCAATGTATCCTCAGCTAAGTTGTTTAGTGCTGCAAGGATTTGATACACATTATTCCTAGTAGCTGTTGACCAAATTGCAACATTAAACCTTTGTAAAATAGTCTTCAAGAATTGGATGCAACCTGGCCTGAGTATAATATATCTTTTTGAATCCATTTGCACTGAGTTGTGGTGTGAGGATGGTTGAGGGGAACGTTTCAACAATAGACCATTTAAATCCAATATAATTGTAAGCATGGATTTCTCAACATCTACGCTACATGACGTAGTACCAATTGGCAATAGCTCGTGAGTGGACTTTTCAGTCTCTTTTGATGTATGTTGCATTTTTGAAGCATCGATTTCTTGGTTCTCATTATTGGAAGCTTGCTCAAGTTGCACAACACTAGACTCTAGTATAGAAATATCATCCATCTTGGGCACTTTAGAAACCATAGAATCTATGGATTCTATAGTTGTTGACTGAACCATAGGAGCATTATCCATCCCAGTTTGTGAATCTAAGAAAACACACACACAAATGGTATCTCAAAACCACTAGAATTTTATTCACCATATTTATATGTAGAACTCCTAGTAAGAAATTTATTTAAGGTAAAGTCGTTGTTAGAATCCTTGCAACCATTTTCAGCATTCGTACACCAAACACCACTTGTCTAAAATACAATCTACTAACTCAACATTTTCCATCCTACACTTTATTAAAGATGAGTACTTAAAGTGAAAACTAAAAGCCACCCTTGTTGAGGAAACATGGATACAAGGTCCACCAAATGTCCAACCTAGACTACAAGAAAATAATTAGAGATTTGGCTTAGATTTGGATTCAAAGGCCACCACTTATTCAAGTAAGATAACTCCACTTGTTTAAGACAGTAATGTTTGAAGCCCCACCACTTGTCCAACCTAGACATTGATTAAATTTTGGTATAGCTTAAGATTTATCACAAATCTAGAGTAGAATCAAGATTCTATGGCCAAGGTAGTCAAATATGTTAGACAACACACAAAGCATAAGAACACTCTAGATTCTCATTGAGCATAAACTAAACAATAATCAAATGTTATATTCACTTGAGATTTCATCCATGAAAAATGAAAATGATGCATGTACTTGAGATTTCCATCCATGTACAATACTTTACAATGTCAAGTAAAGTTATAGTCAGCAAACAACTCTTCTCCTGCTTCAACTTGACAAATAGTCTCAATGCATACATGGCCATATTCTTCTGACTTGATGTGTGAAGAGGTGCATTTATGCCAAGGTGGCAAATTTGGATCAAATGTATAGCGTACGTTGGGACAGACATTTGTACTATGAGAACTATTTATATAGCCCGACACGTTTCCTTCTTCTACACAACCAATAATGTATGATTGATCTTCCTCTTCTTCTATGTTTGGATCCTCTAGAAGAGAATATTTATAAGCTCTTGGAAATATTTTGCATATCTTTTTCCAGTCTTGAAATCTATACTTATGCCCTCCATAGTTTAGAATAGTCAAACCACTTTCCAGGGTAGTATGCACAAATAGCCCATAACCAGCTCCTTCAATACATGAAAGTCGCACTTCAAAATCCACACCGTTAATATGGAAAATTACATCTTTGGGAATAGGAAAAGTTGGTGTCCCAAAAGGATCTTCATGCCAATCATAGTGTGAAATACATCTAGTTTTTATATCACTTAACTCCTTTGTGTCTGCAAAAAGAAGAAAATATTATGCATAAAATAATGACAATATCAAAGAAAGATATCATTATTTTATAGTCCAATAGGTCCATTGTATGGAAGACTTAGAGTGCCTCTTACATGGTGCCTCCAAGGTTTCCAAAAAATAAAATCATTGGAAAAAAAAGGCCACTGTGTCTCCAATCTATTGCCCATTTGAAGCATAGAGAGAACCAAGGTCCACCACTTGTCCAAGCTAGACATGGAGCATTGACACAAGATCCAACACTTATCCAAGAACCCTATAGTATATGTGGTAACATGGGATGCATTGATGCAACAAAAGTAGTCTAGCCTCCTCATCCATCTCTTTTTTCTTGTAGCCTAGAGGGATTAGTTTCAAGGTCTATCACTAGTCAAAAACTACACATAGAACATTGATACAAGGTTCCACCACATGTGAAACCTATCATCTCTAGTAGCATGGATGGTTTGATATCAAGGTTCATCGCGTGTCCTACCTATACTCTATTGTAGCATATAGATTCTGGTTTGGTGGTACTACACTTGTCCAAACTTGGCTTGTTGTTGATATCTGGAGGTAATCAAGGGTCCTCCACTTGTCCAAGTTAGGCATATAAAACAATTGCAAGGTCCACCATGTGTACAACATATGATTGATTATAGCATGCATGGTCTTATTTCATGGGCAACCATCTTCTCTCCAACATGTGTCCAACCTCGGCTCCATTGAAGCATGGAGAGAAGCAAGGTCCACCACTTATCAAAGCTATTATTTTCTCCCAGTGCTTTCAAAACCCATAATACGTTGTACATGGGGGGGGGGATTCTTGTTTCAAGGTCCACCCCTTGGCTAAGATTGGATCCATTGAAACATAAAGAGAAGCAAGCTCTACCATTTGTCCAAGCTAGGAGCCATTGAAACATGAAAACCCCATAATATGTTGTATACGGGGGTGTTTTTCAAGGTCTACCACTTGTCTAAGCTATGGTCCATTGGAACATGGAGAGAAGCAAAGCTCCACCACTTTTCTAAGCTAGGATCCATTGAAACATGGAGAGAAGCAAGCTCCATTGTTTGTCTAAGCTAGGCTCCATTGGAACATGGAGAAAACAAGCTCCACCACTTGCCTATTATTGCATAGAGATTCTGGTTTGAAGGTCCACCACTTGTCCAACCTTGCCTTCATGTATGGAGATAATCAAGAGTGCAATGCTTCTCTAAGCTAGGGACATAAAAGAGTTTCAAGGTCCACTACATATACGATCTATGATGGGTTGTAGCATGGGAGGTTTCATTTTAAGGTTGACCACTTCTCCAGCTCCGCTTGTCCAACCTCAGATCCATTGAAGAATGGAGAATAAAGGTGTACCAACTCTCCAAAATAGGCAAGACAATCTCTATAAAACCCATGAATTGTTAATATATGCTATGCTGTGGAGTTTTGTTTGAAGTTCCACTCCTTATCCAAGCTACAATCCATTGAAGCATGGAACTAAGTAAGATATATCTCTAGTCCAAGATAGGATCCATTGAAACATAGAGAGAATCAAGGTCCACCACTTGTCCAAGCTATGCATGGGTAATTGATATAAGGACCACTACGTTTTCACCTATACTATGCTCTATCATGGATGGTTTCATATCCCACCAATTTTCCAACCTATTTAGTAGGTTGTATTATGGGTTTTGGTTTCAAGGTACTTCACTTGTCTAAGGTGGGTTCCATTGAACCATGGAGAGAAACTATGTCTACCACTTGTCCGAAATATGCTCCTTTAAAACATAAAAACAAGGTCCACCACTTGTCCAAGCTAAAGTTTCTCTCCATTGAAGCATGGAGAGAAACAAGGTCTACCACCTGTCCAAAATATGCTCCATTGAAACATAAAAGCAAGGTCCACCACTTGTCCAAGCTAATATAACAAATGGGTGTTGGTTACAAGGTGTACCACACTTGTCTAAACTAGTCTTCATGCAAGGTCTACCACATGTCCAAGCTATATGAGCTTGTTTTGAAGGTCTACCACACCTCTTGAAATTAGGATCCATGTAAGGTCCACCTTTTGTCAAGCTATGCATTTAATGAGTACTAAAACTAAGTAAATTGCAGTACTTAAATACCTTTCCAAGCTCATTAAGATTTTGGTCTCTAAGGCCGGCCACCACCACATGTCTAATCTATGCTCTAATTGATTACTTATGCTAGTTCTCAAAGTCCAAACATAAGCTCCCTTCTAGCAAGGTTAGTTTAAATTTAGGCTCCAGCACCTGTCTAAGCTAGGTTCAATTTATGAAGCATCACCATTTAACCATGCTACGATCTAATGTATCATATCAAGGGGGTATTGATAAAAGGTCCAAAACTTATTGAGTTCAAGCTCTTAAGTAATTAAGTCTTTGTGAGTATTAAATGTTATAGTTTTAGTCTACAGATCCACCATTCAAAAACTCAAGTAATTTACTATTTACATTCAAACCTTGAATGCTTGAGATAAAAAATACAAACTCAATCAATACTATATAAAGCAAAATCTAACATTAAGAGTATCAAATCAGTAACAAGAAACACTAACATGCACAAGAAACTCAAAACATACGTGTCTCCATTTCCAAAAAGTCCTCCATTGACAGAGGATGGTGTTGTTGTTGTTCTTCTTCTCTTTGTGGAGAGCACTCCTCTGTAACAGGCACAATGTCGCCTGATTGCGAAGTGGATTGTTGAAGTCCAGCCCATTTTTCTATATCTTCATGAGACTTAACAAAGTCTAGCAGCATGGTCTCCACGCTTTTTGCCTCCTCCACACTATCAATTAAGCAATAACTTCTTTTTTCTGTTGTATTCCTTCTTGTGCAACCAAGGAGCCATCACCAAAAACATCAACAAGCTTGCGGTCTTCAAAACAATATGTACGAATGTAGTGCTTGACCAAAGCTCTTTTTTTGGCCTCCAAATATTGCAAATCTGACATATCGTTATCTGCTACTTGAAGAAGAGAACAATCAATTGGCATGGGATGTTCCTCTGATCTTCTTCTCAGGTCTTCAAATGCATTGCCTTGTCCCAAGAAGGCAATAACTGTTAGGAATTGAATTGCTCCTTTGCAAGGAGCTGATGGAAAGTGATGCAATGCACCACAACAATGGTAGCTCAGATTATCTCCCATGGCGTGAAAGGCACATTGCAATTTTGTGAAGTTAGTGAAATCCACAAATGCAAGAAAGACAAATCCAGGATCTGTTGACCCTCCAGCAATAGCCAAGATCCCATCCAAAGCATTGTTAAATGTCTCCTCACTCCACTTCAAATTGCCTCCAACGTTTTTGTCATATCTAAAACACATAAGCCAATAGGCACTTTATTATTGAAGTGGCGCATCAAGTAGAGATTGCCTTCCATTGTAGGCTCACCACATAGATTGACCATGGCAAATCTCTAGGCTCAGTTTTCTCCTTTTGAAGGTGAATTGCCCATTGCATGTATTTTATTGCTCCATCTGGAAAAGCCATTTTCTTTGTTCCACGCGTCAACTAGATCTGATCCATTCCTCGCATAGCATTAAATTGTTTTATAAACAACATCATTGATGTTATACATTTTGACCACCTCCTCCCAGTCTTTACATGGTGAAGACTCATTCAAATTGTTGAAGCCTTCAAGAAGTGCATCTTGAATCAATTTGTCTTGCTTCAACTGCTTGATTCGATCATACATGTCAGTTGCATCACCATCCTTTGCACTCTTTGACAGTAAAATCTTCTCATCTCTAATCTCTTCTTGAATAGTCTTTACCTCTGATTCCTCAAGGCCACAAAGGTATCTAAATACAGTTGTTGGGGGTTTCTTATTCTCCTCTTCTAGATTTTCAATGATTTCTATCCAGCAATCATAAACTAAATCAGAGTACGTGACCATGTGTGCCTGTTTAGCAATCCAACTTGCTGCTGCACTCATTCTTGCCAATCGAAGAAAAGCCTAAAAAGAAATAGAGAAATAATTAAACTATTGAGCAAGATTTGTTAATTAAACACTATCAAAAAGACAAAGAAAATAACTTACATCCATCCGGCACGAGATGCTTGTCCCTCTGCAATTCCACTTGCTGCCTTTGGTGGTCGTCCTGAGAAGATCCATTGACTCCGTAAATGTCTCAATATTTGGCTGTAAGGTTGCTTGACATACAATGCCTGAGCCTCCTCATTTGCAATGGCAGATATAGCAGTTGCAACAAATGGGAGGAGCATTCACAACAATGCGAGCCTTTCTAAATTTATACACGCTAATCAGTCTTTCAAAGATCTCTTTGTTGTTTTGTTCATTGTGAAGCAAAACTTTTGCAGCATAGATGAATGCTGCCCATCAAGAATCCAATAATGATAATCTTTATTTTTTTGCTCCTCTACCTCTTCTACTGCCAAAGGAGTCCCCTTCTTGATTTTGCATTTCGAACAGGCATCAAATATGCACATGCTGCAGGCTTGGTCGTACTCCGTGAAAATCCAAATAACACACTTTCAGCGTGTTTTTTATCCATAATACGTGCATTATAGTGATCAGGAGCAAGCCAACAATTTTGAATAGGGATATCAAATTCCCTATATTGGAAAGGAAAATAATTTATGTACTTATTCATTCCCTGTATCTTTTTCTTGTCCTTTCATTGGCCTCAGCTTCTAAACCATCTGGATCCACAATTCTCATCTTTTGACATTTGAACCCTCTGTTGATGAGGATGCCAAAGATGCCTTGTCTACATCCAAAATGGAACTAGTTCGCTTAGCTTCTACTTTCTGCACTTTTGCTTGCTTCTTTGTGGATGGTGGTCGTGAAGCTTTCACCTTTTTTCGTTGTAGTGTGGCAATGATGGAGCTTTGAAGTTGATCTGCTGTGATATTTGGATTTGATTCTGCAAACTTCCATCCTCGAGAAAACATTGTCTCTTCTTTGTTTCTAGACATGCGCTCCAATGCATATGCTCCTGGAGATAGTTGAAATTCTAGATTCATTGGAACTAGAATGTCAATGCATTCCACCTCTGGATGACTATCAACTACAGAGACAGATGCTTCCACAACTTGTCCAACATCTTCAAACAAGCTGTCATTCTCCTTTTTGGCAATAAATAGATGCACCTTATGAAATTGTGCACCCTCTATACCATGTATGTCCAAATACCATTTCCTAAGATCATTGCAAGTATAGTCAACTGAGACAGCAACCCTTGCAACCTGTTTTTTTGGAGCCATCTTTCCTGAAACAAAAAAAACCAAATGTTATTTTAACATATACTTTTTTGTAATGGATTAAGTTTGTGTGAATACAAGTTCCACCACTTGTTCAAGCTAGATCTAAGCAAGTATACATAGTGATCATTTAAGCTAGTAAACTAAGGGAAGGGAGAAGTAAGGTCCACCACTTGTCCAAGCTCAGCTCTAGACAACATGGAGAGATTCGAGGTCTACTAATTGTCTAATATAGGCTAACTATATTGAAACATAGAGAGAAGCAAAGGTCCACCACTTGTCCAATCTAGGGTCCATTGAAACATGGAGAGAAGGATGCTCCACCATTTGTCCAAAATAGGCTCCATTGAAACATGAAGAGAAGCAAGATGCACCATGTCTTTGAGATGCTAGGCTCCATTGAAATACCTTAAACCCATGATATTTTGTATATGTGGGGTTTAAATTCAAGGTCCACCACTTGTCCAACCTATTATCCCTAGTAGCATGAGTGGTTTGGTCTCAAGATTCACCACTTTTCCACTCTATGTCATTATATTAAGAAGATCTGGGTGTTAAGGTCCACCACTTGTCCAACCTATAAGGCTATATCTTAAATGGTATTATTTACCACCACTTGGAATGCACATGATGGGTTTTACATAGGGGTATGGTTCCAAGGTCCACCACTTGTCCAAGCTAACTCTATTGAAACATAGAGAGAATCAAAGGTCCACCACTTGTCCAAGCTAGGCTCCATTGAAACATGGAGAGAAGGATGCTCCACCATTTGTCCAAGCCAGGTTTGATTGAAACATGAAGAGAAGCAAGCTGCACCATGTCTCCAAAATGCTAGGCTCCATTGAAATATCTTAAACCCATGATATTTCGTACATGGGGGGTTTACATTCAAGGTCCACCACTTGTCCAACCTATTATCACTAGTAGCATGAGTGGTTTGATGTCAAGATTCACCACTTTTCCACTCTATGTCATTATATTAAGAAGATCTGGGTGTTAAGGTCCACCACTTGTCCAACCTATAAGGCTATATCTTAAAGGGTATTCTTTCTCACCACTTGGAATGACCATGATAGGTTTTACATGGGGGTTTGGTTCCAAGTTCCACCACTTGTCCAAGCTAACTCTATTGAAACATAGAGAGAAGCAAAGGTCCACCACTTGTCTAAGCTAGGGTCCATTGAAACATGGAGAGAAGGATGCTCCACCATTTGTCCAAGATAGGCTCCATTGAAACATGAAGAGAAGCAAGCTGCACCATGTCTCCAAGATGCTAAGATCCATTGAAATACCTTAAACCCACGATATTTTGTACATGGGGAGTTTACATTCAAGGTCCACCACTTGTCCAACCTATTATCTCTAGTAGCATGAGTGGTTTGGTCTCAAGATTCACCACTTTTCCACTCTATGTCATTACGTTAAGAAGATCTGGGTGTTAAGGTCGACCACTTGTCCAACCTATAAGGGTATATCTTAAAGGGTATTCTTTCTCACCACTTGAAATGTCCATGATATGTTTTACATGGGGGTTTGGCTCCAAGGTCCACCACTTGTCCAAGCTAACTCTATTGAAACATAGAGAGAAACAAAGGTCCACCACTTGTCCAAGCTAGGCTCCATTGAAACATGGAGAGAAGGATCCTCTACCATTTGTCGAAGCTAACTCTATTGAAACATGGGGGGTTTACATTCAAGGTCCACCACTTGTCCAACCTATTAACGCTAGTAGCATGAGTGGTTTGGTCTCAAGATTCACCACTTTTTCACTCTATGTCATTATATTAAGAATATTTGGGTGTTAAGGTCCACCACTTGTCCAACCTATAAGGCTATATCTTAAGGGTTATTCTTTCTCACCACTTGGAGTGACCAGCATAGGTTTTACATGGGGTTTTGTTTCAAGGTCCACCACTTGTCCAAGCTAACTCTATTGAAACATAGAGAGAATCAAAGGTCCACCACTTGTCCAAGCTAGGGTCCATTGAAACATGGAGAGAAGGATGCTCCACCATTTGTCCAAGATACGCTCCATTGAAACATGAAGAGAAGCAAGCTACACCATGTCTCCAAGATGCTAGGCTCCATTGAAATACCTCAAACCCATGATATTTTGTACATGGGGGGTTTACATTCAAGGTCCACCACTTGTCCAACCTATTATCTCTAGTAGCATGAGTGGTTTGGTCTCAAGATTCACCATTTTTCCACTCTATGTCATTCTATTAAGAATATCTGGGTGCTAAGGTCCACCACTTGTCCAACCTATAAGGCTATATCTTAAACTTTATTCTTTCTCACCACTTGGAGTTACCAAGATAGGTTTTACATGGGAGTTTGGTTCCAAGGCCCACCACTTGTCCAAGCTAACTCTATTGAAACATAGAGAGAAGCAAAGGTCCACCACTTGTCCAAGCTAGGCTCCATTGAAACATGGAGAGAAGGATGCTCCACCATTTGTCCAAGATAGGCTCCATTGAAACATGAAGGGTCTGCACCATGTCTCCAAGATGCTAAGCTCCATTGAAATACCTTAAACCCATGATATTTCGTACATGGGGGGTTTACATTCAAGGTCCACCACTTGTCCAACCTATTATTCTTAGTAGCATGAGTGGTTTGGTCTCAAGATTTACCACTTTTCCACTCTATGTCGTTATATTATGAAGATCTAGGTTCTTAGGTCGACCACTTGTCCAACCTATAAGGCTAGATCTTAAAGGGTATTATTTCTCACCACTTGGAATGACCATGATATGTTTTACATGGGGGTTTGGTTTCAAGGTCCACCACTTGTCCAAGCTAACTCTATGGAAACATAGAGAGAAGCAAAGGTCCACCACTTGTCCAAGCTAGGCTCCACTGAGACATTTAGAGAAGGATGATCCCCCATTGGTGGAAGATAGGCTTCATTGAAACATGAAAAGAAGCAAGTTGCACCATGTCTCCAAGATTCTAGGATCCATTGAAATACCTTAAACCCACGATATTGTTTACATGTGGGGTTTAACGTCAAGGTCAGTCACTTTCCAAGCTATTATCCCTAGTAGCATGAGTGGTTTGGTCTCAAGATTCACCACTTTTCCACTCTATGTCATTATATAAAGAAGATCTAGGTGTTAAGGTCGACCACTTGTCCAACCTATAAGGGTATATCTTAAAGGGTATTCTTTCTCACCACTTGAAATGTCCATGATATGTTTTACATAGGGGTTTGGTTCCAAGGTCCACCACTTATCCAAGCTAACTTTATTCTTCTCATAGAGAGAAGCAAAAGGTCCACCACTTGTCCAAGCTAGGCTCCATTGAAACATGGAGAGAAGGATGCTCCACCATTTGTCGAAGCTAACTCTATTGAAACATGGAAGGTTTACATTCAAGGTCCACCAGTTTTCCAACCTATTAACGCTAGTAGCATGAGGGGTTTGGTCTCAAGATTCACCACTTTTTCACTCTGTGTCATTATATTAAGAATATTTGGGTATTAAGGTCCACCACTTGTCCAACCTATAAGACTATATATTAATGGTTATTCTTTCTGACCACTTGGAGTGACCATGAAAGGTTTTACATGGGGGTTTGGTTCCAAGGTCCACCACTTGTCCAAGATAACTCTATTGAAACATAGAGAGAAGCAAAGGTCCACCACTTGTCTAAGCTAGGGTCTATTAAAACATGGAGAGAAAGATGCTCCACCATTTGTCCAAGATAGACTCCATTGAAACATGAAGAGAAGCAAGCTGCACCATATCTCCAAGATGCTAGCCTCCATCGAAATACCTTAAACCCACGTTATTTTGTACATGGGGAGTTTACATTCAAGATCAAAAATTTGTCCAACCTATTATCGCTAGTAGCATGAGTGGTTTGCTCTCAAGATTCACCACTTTTCCACTCTCTGTCATTATATTAAGAATATTTGGGTGTTAAGGTCCACCACTTGTCCAACCTATAAGACTATATCTTAATGGTTATTCTTTCTCACCCCTTGAAAGACTATATCTTAATGGTTATCACTAGCTATTATTGCTAGTAGCCTGAGTTGTTTGGTCTCAAGATTCACCACTTTTATTAAGAATATGTGGGTGTTAAGGTCCACCACTTGTCCAACCTATAAGGCTACATCTTAAAGGTTATTCTTTCTTACTACTTGGAGTGACCATGATAGGTTTTACATGGGGGTTTGGTTCCAAGGTCCACCACTTGTCCAAGCTAACTCTATTGAAACATAGAGAGAAGCAAAGGTCCACCCCTTGTCTAAGCTAGGGTCCATTGAAACATGGAGAGAAGGATGCTCCACCATTTGTCCAAGGTAGGCTCCATTGAAACATGAGGAGAAGCAAGGTGCACCATGTCTCCAAGATGCTAGGATCCATCGAAAAACATTAAACCCACGATATGTCGTAGATGAGGGGTTTACATTCAAGGTCCAACACTTGTCCAAGCTATTATTGGTAGTAGCCTGAGTGGTTTGGTCTCAAGATTCACCACTTTTCCACTCTATGTCATTATATTAAGAATATGCGCGTGTTAAGGTCCACCACTTGTCCAAGCTAACTCTATTGAAACATAGAGAGAAACAAAGGTCCACCACTTGTCCAAGCTAGGGTCCATTGAAACATGGAGAGAAGGATGCTCCACCATTTGTCCAAGATAGGCTCCATTGAAACATGACGAGAAGCAAGCTGCACCATGTCTCCAAGATGCTATGCTCCATCCAAATACATTAAACCCACGATATTTCGTAGATGAGGGGTTTACATTCAAGGTCCACAACTTGTCCAAGCTATTATTGCTAGTAGCCTGAGTGGTTTGGTCTCAAGATTCACCACTTTTATTAAGAATATGTGGGTGTTAAGGTCCACCACTTGTCCAACCTATAAGGCTACATCTTAAAGGTTATTCTTTCTTACTACTTGGAGTGACCATGATAGGTTTTACATGGGGCTTTGGTTCCAAGGTCCACCACTTGTCCAAGCTAACTCTATTGAAACATAGAGAGAAGCAAAGGTCCACCCCTTGTCTAAGCTAGGGTCCATTGAAACATGGAGAGAAGGATGCTCCACCATTTGTCCAAGGTAGGCTCCATTGAAACATGAGGAGAAGCAAGGTGCACCATGTCTCCAAGATGCTAGGCTCCATCGAAAAACATTAAACCCACGATATGTCGTAGATGAGGGGTTTACATTCAAGGTCCAACACTTGTCCAAGCTATTATTGGTAGTAGCGTGAGTGGTTTGGTCTCAAGATTCACCACTTTTCCACTCTATGTCATTATATTAAGAATATGCGCGTGTTAAGGTCCACCACTTGTCCAACCTATAAGGCTACATCTCAAAGGTTATTCTTTATTACCACTTGGAGTGACCATGATAGGTTTTACATGGGGGTTTGGTTCCAAGGTCCACCACTTGTTCAAGCTAACTCTATTGAAACATAGAGAGAAGCAAAGCTCCACCCCTTGTCTAAGCTAGGGTCCATTGAAACATGGAGAGAAGGATGCTCCGCCATTTGTCCAAGGTAGGCTCCATTGAAACATGAGGAGAAGCAAGGTGCACCATGTCTCCAAGATGCTAGGCTCCATTGAAAAACATTAAACCCACGATATGTCGTAGATGAGGGGTTTACATTCAAGGTCCAACACTTGTCCAAGCTATTATTGCTAGTAGCCTGAGTGGTTTGGTCTCAAGATTCACCACTTTTCCACTGTATGTCATTATATTAAGAATATGCGCGTGTTAAGGTCCACCACTTGTCCAACCTATAAGGCTACATCTTAAAGGTTATTCTTTATTACCACTTGGAGTGACCATGATAGGTTTTACATGGGGGTTTGGTTCCAAGGTCCACCACTTGTCCAAGCTAACTCTATTGAAACATAGAGACAAACAAAGGTCCACCACTTGTCCAAGCTAGGGTCCATTGAAACATGGAGAGAAGGATGCTCCACCATTTGTCCAAGATAGGCTCCATTGAAACATGACGAGAAGCAAGCTGCACCATGTCTCCAAGATGCTAGGCTCCATCGAAAAACATTAAACCCACGATATGTCGTAGATGAGGGGTTTACATTCAAGGTCCAACACTTGTCCAGGCTAATATTGGTAGTAGCCTGAGTGGTTTGGTCTCAAGATTCACCACTTTTCCACTCTATGTCATTATATTAAGCATATGCGCGTGTTAAGGTCCACCACTTGTCCAACCTATAAGGCTACATCTTAAAGTTTATTCTTTATTACCACTTGGAGTGACCATGATAGGTTTTACATGGGGGTTTGGTTCCAAGGTCCACCACTTGTCCAAGCTAACTCTATTGAAACATATAGAGAAACAAAGGTCCACCACTTGTCTAAGCTAGGGTCCATTGAAACATGGAGAGAAGGATGCTCCACCATTTGTCCAAGATAGGCTCCATTGAAACATGACGAGAAGCAAGCTGCACCATGTCTCCAAGATGCTAGGATCCATCGAAATACATTAAACCCACAATATTTCGTAGATGAGGGGTTTACATTCAAGGTCCACCACTTGTCCAAGCTATTATTGCTAGTAGCCTGAGTGGTTTGGTCTCAAGATTCACCACTTTTATTAAGAATATGTGGGTGTTAAGGTCCACCACTTGTCCAACCTATAAGGCTACATCTTAAAGGTTATTCTTTCATACTACTTGGAGTGACAATAATAGGTTTTACATGGGGGTTTGGTTCCAAGGTCCACCACTTGTCCAAACTAACTCTATTGAAACATAGAGAGAAGCAAAGGTCCACCCCTTGTCTAAGCTAGGGTCCATTGAAACATGGAGAGAAGGATGCTCCACCATTTGTCCAAGGTAGGCTCCATTGAAACATGAGGAGAAGCAAGGTGCACCATGTCTCCAAGATGCTAGGCTTCATCGAAAAACATTAAACCCACGATATGTCGTAGATGAGGGGTTTACATTCAAGGTCCAACACTTGTCCAAGCTATTATTGGTAGTAGCCTGAGTTGTTTGGTCTCAAGATTCACCACTTTTCCACTCTATGTCATTATATTAAGAATATGCGCGTGTTAAGGTCCACCACTTGTCCAACCTATAAGGCTACATCTTAAAGGTTATTCTTTATTACCACTTGGAGTGACCATGATAGGTTTTACATGGGGGTTTGCTTCCAAGGTCCACCACTTGTCCAAGCTAACTCTATTGAAACATAGAGAGAAACAAAGGTCCACCACTTGTCCAAGCTAGGGTCCATTGAAACATGGAGAAAAGGATGCTCCACCATTTGTCCAAGATAGGCTCTATTGAAACATGACGAGAAGCAAGCTGCACCATGTCTCCAAGATGCTAGGCTCCATCCAAATACATTAAGCCCACGATATTTCGTAGATGAGGGGTTTACATTCAAGGTCCACCACTTGTCCAAGCTATTATTGCTAGTAGCCTGAGTGGTTTGGTCTCAAGATTCACCAATTTTATTAAGAATATGTGGGTGTTAAGGTCCACCACTTGTCCAACCTATAAGGCTACATCTTAAAGGTTATTCTTTCTTACTACTTGGAGTGACCATGATAGGTTTTACATGGGGGTTTGGTTCCAAGGTCGACCACTTGTCCAAGCTAACTCTATTGAAACATAGAGAGAAGCAAAGGTCCACCCCTTGTCTAAGCTGGGGTCCATTGAAACATGGAGAGAAGGATGCTCCACCATTTGTCCAAGGTAGGCTCCATTGAAACATGACGAGAAGCAAGGTGCACCATGTCTCCAAGATGCTAGGCTCCATCGAAAAACATTAAACCCACGATATGTCGTAGATGAGGGGTTTACATTCAAGGTCCACACTTGTCCAAGCTATTATTGGTAGTAGCCTGAGTGGTTTGGTCTCAAGATTCACCACTTTTCCACTCTATGTCCTTATATTAAGAATATGCGCGTGTTAAGGTCCACCACTTGTCCAACCTATAAGGCTACATCTCAAAGGTTATTATTTATTACCACTTGGAGTGACCATGATAGGTTTTACATGGGGGTTTGGTTCCAAGGTCCACCACTGGTCTAAGCTAACTCTATTGAAACATAGAGAGAAGCAAAGGTCCACCACTTGTCCAAGCTAGGGTCCATTGAAACATGGAGAGAAGGATGCTCCACCATTTGTCCAAGATAGGCTCCATTGAAACATGACGAGAAGCAAGCTGCACCATGTCTCCAAGATGCTAGGCTCCATCGAAATACATTAAACCCACGATATTTCGTAGATGAGGGGTTTACATTCAAGGTCCACCACTTGTCCAAGATATTATTGCTAGTAGCCTGAGTGGTTTGGTCTCAAGATTCACCACTTTTATTAAGAATATGTGGGTGTTAAGGTCCACCACTTGTCCAACCTATAAGGCTATATCTTAAAGGGTATTCTTTCTCACCACTTGGAATGACCATGATAGGTTTTACATGGGGGTTTGGTTTCAAGTTCCACCACTTGTCCAAGCTAACTCTATTGAAACATAGAGAGAAGCAAAGGTCCACCCCTTGTCTAAGCTAGGGTCCATTGAAACATGGAGAGAAGGATGCTCCACCATTTGTCCAAGGTAGGCTCCATTGAAACATGAGGAGAATCAAGGTGCACCATGTCTCCAGGATGCTAGGCTCCATGGAAAAACATTAAACCCACGATATGTCGTAGATGAGGGGTTTACATTCAAGGTCCACCACTTGTCCAAGCTATTATCACTAGTAGCATGAGTGGTTTGGTCTCAAGATTCACCATTTTTCCACTCTATGTCATTATATTAAGAATATGCGCGTGTTAAGGTCCACCACTTGTCCAACCTATAAGGCTACATCTTAAAGGTTATTCTTTATTACCACTTGGAGTGACCATGATAGGTTTTACATGGGGCTTTGGTTCCAAGGTCCACCACTTGTCCAAGCTAACTCTATTGAATCATAGAGAGAAGCAAAGGTCCACCACTTGTCTAAGCTAGGCTCCATTGAAACATGGAGAGAAGGATGCTCCACCATTTGTCGAAGTTAACTCTATTGAAAGATGGGGGGTTTACGTTCAAGGTCCACCACTTGTCCAAGCTATTAGTGCTATTAGCATGAGTGGTTTTGTCTCAAGATTCACCACTTTTTCACTCGATGTCATTATATTAAGAATATTAGGGTGTTAAGGTCCACCACTTGTCCAACCTATAAGGCTATATCTTAAAGGTTCTTCTTTCTCACCACTTGGAGTGACCATGATAAGTTTTACATGGGGGTTTGGTTCCAAGGTCCACCACTTGTCCAAGCTAACTCTATTGAAACATAGAGAGAAGCAAAGGTCCACCAATTGTCCAAGCTAGGGTCCATTGAAACATGGAGAGAAGGATGCTCCACCATTTGTCCAAGATAGGCTCCATTGAAACATGAAGAGAAGCAAGATGCACGATGTCTCCAAGATGCTAGGATCCATCGAAATACCTTAAACCCACGATATTTCGTAGATGGGGGGTTTACTTTCAAGGTCCACCACTTGTCCAAGCTATTATCGCTAGTAGCATGGTTTGGTCTCAAGATTCACCAGTTTTCCACTCTATGTCATTATATGAAGAATATCTGGGTGTTAAGGTCCACCACTTGTCCAACCTATAAGGCTATATCTTAAATGATATTTTTTTTGACCACTTGGAATGTGCATGATATGTTTTACATGGGGTTTTGTTCCAAGGTCCACCACTTGTCCAAGCTAGATCTATTACATATATATTATACATACAATATTCAACTAGATTCCCTACCTATCATGTCCAGTAGCATGGATGCTCTAGCTTGAAGGTCCACCACTTGTCCAACCTATACTCTCTTATGTAAGGGAGATCTCGCTATAAATTCAAAACCTTCCCGCCTAAATTTAAAATATCCCTCCCAAATCTTAAATATCCCGCCTAAATTTTAAAATATCCCGCCCAAATTTGAAAATTCAAACTTTTTTATAAAAATTTAAATTTTACTACTTAAATTTAAAATATTCCACGCGAAATTGATTTTAAATTCAAGTTTACCACAAAAAGATATCATTATACCACCTAAATTCAAATATGCAAACCTCAAATCATTATATTGTACATAAATTCAAACAAATTCAAATTAACAAGCCTAAACTGATATTAGTTTGCATAGATATGAATTTATCACACCTAAATTATGTCACCATGTTAGAGAGAGTGGTTAGAGAATTTGAACAAGGTACACCACTTGTCCAACCTAGATACCAAGAAGGATTGAGTGTACAAGGTATTGTTTGGAGGTCCTTATAGTCCACTGGTCTCAAGGTCCACCACTTGTGGTAAGGGTCACCAAAAAGTGTATATATTCATCCAAAGAAATACACGTATTTTTGGTCTACATGTCCTAGTTTAAACCATTTATGTCCATTAGGTGTATCACTAAACAACACTACTATTTTTGAGAAACAGAAGTTACAATCATATCTACAAATGGATTAGAGGAAAATCAGCTCAGCATACATCCAGAACTCGCTACAAGAATCGACTTTAACAGATCACGCAAGTAAGTCTTCCATTCAATTTTACTAGTATTACAATGTGTTAGTTATTTGTGATATTTATGTATGTATATATACTATGTGTGCATATCGTAATTAAGTGTAATTGTGTATCTGCATTATGTATGAGTATTACAATGAAATAACACAAATATACATACATACACATAGATAACACAGACGCACACATACATGAGCATGTATTTTCAAGAGAGAGATAGCAAGATACAGAGATAGATAGATAGAGAGAGAGAGAGATAAATACCTGTTTTTTAGAGAGAGGAGAGAGAAAGATAACAGATTTCACTGTGTTTATGTATGTGGAAGAGAGGAAGACGATGTATGGGAATATGTGCACGTATTTTCAAGAGAGAGACAACAAGATAACAGATTTCATTGTGGTTATGTATGTGGAAGTGAGGAAGACGATGTGTGGGAATATGTGCATGTATTTTCAAGAGAGAGACAGCAAGATAACAGATTTCACTGTGGTTATGTATGTGGAAGAGAGGAAGACGATGTGTGGGAATATGTGTATGTGTGCGGGGATACTTTTAAACTATGTATCTCTGTCTTTTGACGAGAGAGTGTGTGTGCAAGAAGAGTTACAGAGAACCATCTTCTCTATATGGAGAAAGACAGAGAGTGAGAGAGAGAGAAATACCTGTTTTTTCTCTATTCGTGAGGTGTGCAATGTCTCCTGAGAAGACTGCCCGATCCTGCCCTTCTGGAAAGCGTTGTGTACGCTGCTGTTTCTTTATCTTGTGCGCGAACTTTCAATCCTGTGCACTCCACCTGTGTGTTGTGTACGATGCCGAGCTTGCTCCTCTACGCGCGCGTATACTCCAACTGTGTGCGATCCGTGTGCGCTTTCTGTGTGTTTGCTGCTCGCCTGCTTTCTCTGTGTGCGTTTCTCGTGCGCTCTCTGTGTGCCTAATCTTGATAGGGTTTATTAGAATGCCACGTATGCTACAAGTCCATGTTTTATCATAGGATTAAAAAAAACAAAAGCAATATAAAAAATTAACCAATTCACACGGCCAAAATTAAAGAAATCATGGTTGAAAATATGAAAAACATGCGTAACTCTATACTAGGAACTCACTTAAAAAAAAAAAATCTTTGGGCGCTGCCCCTAGCCCCGCGGGGGCGCTTGACCCCGCCCGGGGCGCTGCCCCAGGACCCCGCCCAGAACAATATCCCAAAATCAACCTCCCAAGCCCCGCCATCGAGAGCGCTATATTCCACATCCCCATCAAGAGCGCTACCCCCAAACCTCACGTGGAAGCGTTGCCTTGTCACCCCATTGTGGCATTGCCCTAAGACCCCGCATCTGGAGTGCTAAATGGGAACATTCTTCATTAGTGAAATTTTGAACATAAATTATATTAGCATATACTTAAATATAATACAAATATTAACATATTAGCTATACTACTAATTTACTATAGCAGTTCTAGATTATGTCCCATACTATATTTAAGGTGCCAAAGGTTTGGCCTTATGGTCCTAGATTTAGCCAAGTGGTCAACACATATAGGACCAAGTGCACACTGTGCCACAAAACTTGGCCACCACTTCACTTGCCAAAGTTTAGGCCACATGGTCAATCCTAAGTTTCCAATGTTCTTATTATGTCACCTTTTGCCTCGTGGAAAACCTAGGCTTGTTTTCACATACTCAGGCACCTCAAGCCACAATAAATTGTCATTACTCTTCGGCAACCCTTTTGTTCAAGTCTTTGAAAAAACATTGTTTAAGGCCACCCTAAACCATTTTCATTTAGGGGTGTCTAAAACTAGCTTTTTGGCAATTCGAGAAGAAAATGGTCAAAGTTTTATACTTAGTTTTAACCACTTGACCAATTCAAATATTGGAAAGCAAGGTCTTGTAATACTTTTCTTTGGACATCACACATTAAAACTAGGTCCCTCACTTGTCCAAGCTATGCTCTAATACAATAAAGGGCTTTTGGTTTCAAGATGCACCACTTTCCCAACCTTGATTCCATTAAAGAAGCTAGCTCTACTTAGACATTTAATAGCAAGGTCCTGCAGCATTTTCCATGGCAGCTAGGTCCACCACTTATCTAAGCTATGCTCTAATAGAGTAAGGGGGTTTTGGTTTCAAGATCCACCACTTGTCCAAACTTGATTTGGGAAGCAAGGTCCTATAATAGTTTGCTTTGGACATTCACCATTACAACTAAGTCCACCACTTCTCCAAGCTATGTTCTAATACACTAAGGAGGTTTTGGTTTCAAGGAGAACCACTTGTACGACTTTGTTTTTGGAAGTAAGGTCTTTACATAGTTCACCTTGGACCTTGGACATTGGATACTACAACTAAGCCCACCACTTGTCCAAGATATCCTCTATATATAGCCAAAGGGTTTGGGTTTCAAGATTCACCACTTTTCCAACCTTTCTTCTATTAAAGAAAGGAGGGGCATTATAACTAGGTTCACCACTTGTCCAAGCTATGCTCTGATATAGAAAGGGGATTTTGGTTTCAAGGTCCACCACGTGTTCAACCTTGCAAGACTCAAGGGATACTTGGACATTGGAAAGCATAGTCCTATAGTAGTTGATAGGTGGAAGTGGGTATTACAACTAGGTCCAACCTATGCTCTCATATAGCAAAGAGGCTTTGCTTTCAAGGTCCACCACTTGTCCAACCTTGCTTCCATTAAAGAAATGAGGGGCTACGTAAACATTGGCAAGCAAGGTAGCAAGGTCCTAAGGTGTTTCACCTTGGATATTGGGCCATTATAACTAGGTCCACCACTTGTCCAAGCTATGCTCTGATAAAGAAAGGGGATTTTCGTTTCAAGGTCCACCATGTGTTCAACCTTTCTAATATAGAAAGGGGATTTTCGTTTCAAGGTCCACCACGTGTTCAACCTTGAAAGACTCAAGGGATACTTGGACATTGGAAAGCATAGTCCTATAGTAGTTGATAGGTGGCAGTGGGTATTAAAACTAGGTCCAACCTATGCTCTAATATAGCAAAGAGGCTTTGGTTTCAAGGTCCACCACTTGTCCAACCTTACTTCCATTAAAGAAATGAGGGGCTACGTAAACATTGGCAAGCAAGGTAGAAAAGTCCTAAGGTATTTCACCTTGGATATTGGGCATTATAACTAGGTCCACCACTTGTCCAAGCTATGCTCTGATATAGAAAGGGGATTTTTGTTTCAAGGTCCACCACGTGTTCAACCTTGAAAAACTCAAGGGATACTTGGACATTGGAAAGCATAGTCCTATAGTAGTTGATAGGTGGCAGTGGGTATTACAACTAGGTCCACCACTTGTCCAACCTATGCTCTCATATAGCAAAGAGGCTTTGGTTTCAAGGTCCACCACTTGTCCAACCTTGCTTCCATTAATATAGCAAGGAGAATTTGGTCTCAAGGTTCACCACTTGTCCAACCTATGCAAACCTTTTTCATGTTGTAGCATGATTTTTTGTTTGAAGAGTATTTTTCTATAACTATGGATTTAACAATGTAATCTTTTTACTTACAGGATGGACTTCGAATCTGGGGAGAAAGTACATATGATACTTGACAATGAAATCGTTGGTATTGGTTGTGTGTATAGAACAGATCCAGATTCCACTTGTGGTGGTACAAAGATAGGGCTGGGAAATGTCTCCATACTAGTGGAGGAATGCTTGAAGGATGTGGTCCTACCTTTTCCTACAATGGATACTTCATCTCTCCAAGGCTCATTATGGAGTGCTGTTCGATGGTCAAAGCTTCTTTTGCAATCTTTTGTATTAAATGGGAACTTAATTGATCCACACAAAAGCTACAATGGTGATGAAGAACATGATCATTCTGATCCTCTAGTTACAGATGCAATACCTATGACAAGCCCAGAATTTGAAGCAATGATTCGAGAGTCTTGGAGAAATCAGAGGGTCCTTTTAAAAGATGACACAATGATGCAAACCATGAATGAAGGGACCATCTTATATGTATTTCCACATGATTATGTCAACTTTCAGGAACTTGGTCCTGATTGTGTGGGTGTGGGTATTGAAAGAGAAAATGCAATCATTGATGATGTGGTTGAAGTGGGTAGCATCACTTTGCTAAAGTGGCCCATCAAGCAGACAACAATGTTGAATGGGAGCCCATTACAACGCTTTGTTCCTGTTGATGGCATGCATGCTACATATGAGGATGTATCCAACGATGGCAATGTTGGAAAAAAACTTGATGGGAGTAATGTTGTCCAGTTGTCAAGGAAGAGACGATACACTTTCATGAACAGGACTCAAAAATCAAAAGCAGCACCAGCTTCGACTTTTTACCTTTCAAACAAATCAATTCAAAGGGTATCATGCATTGATTGTTGTGCACAAAAATGCTGCCAATTTGCAGATCGTGATATGGTGACAAGGTTACGACAACAATTTTGGGGAGAGTCTCAAAAATCACGCACTAATTATGTTTATGATGTTCTTTCTATATGTTATAAGAAAGATGAGAAGTCACGATACCAATTCAGGCTAAATGGCTCTATTGTTTGTTGTAGAGCATGGTATGAGCTACATGGAATACCAAAGACATCATTTTATCGATACAAGGAGAACTTTGAAAATGGTGTGCGCCAATATGTACATGGGAACACATGTACATTGAGAAGGGGACTTCAACATACTAGTTTAGCAAGAGCACTACTAAATGAGTTTGTGGAAAACAACTCTGAGAAGATGCCACATAGAAGTAGAACACTGCTAGATGGCTCAAGAGAGACTCAATTGGTGATTCCATCAACATACAAACAAGTGGATATTTTATGTGAAATCAACACGACACTTGACCAAATGGGCTATGAGAAGAAGCTATCCCAATCTTCTTTTGGTAGAATTTGGAACAAAGAGTACCCACATGTCACTTTAACAAAGACGAGTGACTTCACTAAGTGCAATATTTGTAGCTCAATCAAGGCAAGGTTAGAAGCTAAACCTTCTCTTGAAGAGAGAGCTCTTCTCTTGAGGGAGAGAGAAGTTCACATGGCACAACAAAAGAGTTGCAGAAGCCTATATTATGCATGGCGCACGTATTCAGAAACTCAACCACAAAAATATGTATGCATAATCCATGATAAGATGGATCAAAAGAAGACTGCCATTCCTAGATTACGCATTGTTCCCAAGGGTGTGGATTCAGGATATAATCTGCAGGTGGCATTGATTGGCATGATCACTCATGGACATGGAGAAGGTCATTACGGACACTTTCTCTTGAATGGTTTGTGGCCAGCTGATCCAAATCTTACAATTGGCTCAATTGCTAATTGTTTACATAACCTCGAGAGGATAGATAAGCATCCTCTTGGTGATCTAGTAACAAATGGACTTCCAAGGAGCAATATTTCACTACTACATGCTTTGAACTCAAGGGATGCTTTGGACTACCATAACTTGAGTGATGGAAAAGAGCCCATTGTGCAGTCGTCAGAAATTGCAAAAGAGGGGGTTGGCAACCGAAAAACTCCAACAGGTTAAGGAGTTTCTCCAAGACCACATGGATATGCTGAAACTCACTCGTCAGAACGTCCGACAAGCGTAGGATCGGTATAAGAAGTAGCTGATGAGAAACGGCGGCAAGTTACTATTGAGGAAGGGGAGGAAGTATTTTTACGTGTGCCAGAGCATATAGAAAGTCTAAAAACCGGGCCAACACCTAAATTATCTCCACGATATTGTGGGCCTTTCAAAATACTCAAGCAAGTGGGTGATCGTGCCTACAAATTATCTCTACCTACACATTCTCATATTCATCCGGTGTTTCATGTAAGCCGTTTACGTAAGCGGTTACATGGGGACGACAATGTCATAGACCAGCAGATTCTGGTCAATTTCCTTGAACCTCCTACCTTACCACATGAACTTGAACAAATTCTTGACTATCATGATTTATGCACGCATCATCATGTACGTCGACAAGCTTTGATCAAGTGGAAAGATCGACTCGAGGAAGGTGCCACTTGGGAAAACATTAGTGCTCTTAAGAAGAAGTTTCCCACTTTTGTTTTCGAGGACGAAAACTCTTCCTTAAGGGGGGAGTAATGTCAGGACAAGGGCAAGGCCAGGGGGTCATGGATTGGGCCAGGGGCCAGACTAGGCAATGTGGACAAGGGAATCCGGCTAGGGAAAAGGGCTAGGAGCTTGCCTATATAGTGGGAGGTTGGGAGGTGGATTCCAGGCTCTAGTCACCCCCATGCATTACAGCGACACCCACTATGTTCTACTCATAGATATCATGCATGAGCTGAATATACGGGAGGACTATTGCCTAGCTGCAATTGCAAATTTTTGTGAGGCAGACATGGGATTTGTGGATGATGATGGAGTGGACCAACATCTTTTTGCTGACATAGCTGTCCACGACTCACAGTTCACTTCAGGGTGGCAACTAATCAAAGATACATTTAATGAAGGAAAGTCTGGAGAGGCCAATTAGCAAATAAATGATCAGTTTCAATCGACAAAAAAAAACTTGTCTTGGAAAACATGGGTAGGACCATGGCACCCAGTGCTCAGGTACTAAATAGTCAGTCTATCCACTTGTGGGAAAGGTCGATGCTGGAAATGGATAAGGATCACATGGTAAATTTTTAAAGGCATTCAGATGGTATTGGAGATGGCCCAGTGATGAAATATGATGATCAATCTTTTTGTTGACAAGTGCTAGTGTATGTTGATAGTTTCCTTAGAAGAGCGAGAGGCTCACGTCAAGGGCTTGTCACTGGAGTACAAGGCAAGGATGCGGTGTTGTCTCACTACATTGGGCATTTCAACCACAAAAGGTTTGTAGGAACAATTCAAGTACTTGGAAATTGTACTCATCTCACTTACGGCCCATAAATGTTTTAATATTGTTTTGTAGATCATAATATATCACAAGGAATACTCTGAGGACAATGCAAATTTTGCACTGTTTGCAATGAAAGTTATTACAATATTGTGTGGTGGGCACCCCCTTCCACTAAACGCAGAAAGACTAATTTTGATTGAGAAACGGTTTGCTCTATGCGTCTTTGGCATTGGGTATGGGTGCCAAGCACTCAGAGTTGCCTATTTCATGTCCTACACAGCTCAGGCTCTGGCTGCAGGGCTTGAAGACCCTGAGAGATTAGATCCATACAACAAGCGGCTATTTATGAGGGAAAGAAGATGCTTGATGATGTGCACCAAGGTGACTTTCTTATGCTTGTTCCGAGTGACACAGAAATCTATCCAGTGTGGCTTGCAATGGCTTTATCTGACATTGATAATGAGCCTACATCACCAAACTATAGAAAACTCTTGATTCAATATTGGCCACCTTGCGCGAGAAAAAGTGGGATGACAGATACTCAAGCTTACAGTAATTGTTGGAAGGGTTATTGGGCTGTCAACTATAAGGACCCACAAGTGTGGGAAACTATAGATGCAATTGTTTGGTCCTGGAGACCCAGCAAAGAAGGACCATTTTCTAGAATAAAGATTCCAGAAAGACATGCTCTAAAAGCCAAAGAAGGCCTCACTCGTGCACATCAGCCACACTTGGATCAAAGTTCAGATATGGTATCAAATGTGGAGTAGAATTATGTGGAGCTTCTATTGTGACTATACTAGTCAATTTGTAAACAAAATCTTTTTTGTATCTTCCTTTGTTTTATGTAATTTATAGTTATTATTCAAATCCATGTGTTGTACATCCTCTTGACTTTTGGTGTTTATCAACACCACAATCCTATGAGATTTTCACTTTATTTACTAGCCACACACCTCAATTTTTCCCACTTTAAATGGAAAATTCCCAAATTACATGAATTCGGTCGATTTGGAGATTCCCATAATGTGAGATTTTTACCAAAATACCTAATATGGTCTTAAAGGGTAGGGATGGCAGCTAACAAGCTTGCGCAGGGGAAAAATTGCTAAGCTATGCCTGTTGAGGCCGAACCAGGTGTCTTCCATGTGTCAGAAAGGGCTCCCCATAGTGCTCTAAACTCATCAAGACTAACCTGAGCCGACTCTGTGCACATGGACCTCGGCTCCTTCCCCCCTCCAAGGGTTGTTACTCGTGGCATTCTCCGTCCTTTCTTCCTCTCGACTCTACAAGGACAGTTTCCCACGGCCATGCCTTACATGACACAAGCTCGCCTAGAGAGAAAGAGATAGAGGGAGAGAGAGAGAGAGAGAGAGAGAGAGAGCATGCATGCAGATTGATACAAAAGATGCCAATTCTCCCTTTATCCATTGCTCCTTCCTTCCCCACTCTGATACCAGCGTAAAACCCTAGGACTTCCTAGCCTCGATCCTCCGCCCAACCTCCCTTTATAGGCCTTGCCTTTAGGATCCCGTCTCCTTTAGCAGCCAGCCCTTGGCCCGGTCCTTGACCGCCAGGGTGGCCCTTGGCCTGACAAATACACCAACTACTCTACTATTAAAGAGTTACTGTTGACGCCAATGCATACTCTCTGCATCAATGATGAGGATTATGATGCTGTGACCACCTCTAAAGATTTTTTTCTGCATTGTGCAATCAAGTGCATTTGTGTCAAAGAAGAAGATCAAGTAATAGATATCTTCTCATTAGGCTATGGGACTAAAGAGGCACTACACAACAAAGGAAGGTGATATCATTTGCATGTACTAGTAATCTAATGACGTAGTTGGAATCTCTTTTCCATTCCATAGTGGATGAAGTTCTTGATCTTAGAATGTGGGTAAGTGTGGATACCACAGAGAAAGTCAATGTCGAGGAGTCAAAGGATGAAGAAATTAAGAACCATTGGATGCAAATATTGATGCCATTCTAGAAATTCTACAGGAAACAAATTAAGCTAGCCACCCATGATATTACATCAATGTCTAGATTGTTATTTTTATCATTTTATGTTATTTTTCCCATGTCAAATCCACCCATGATGTTCAAAACATTGATGTTTAGTTAGTCCTTTTTCCCAATTTATTTTATTTTTTTCGAGAAAAAGATCCTTTTATTAGTTAATGAAACTACCCATAGGGCTACAACCACCTCTTCGAGAGAGGACTACAACAACCATGATGGGGAGACTCTCCCAATGAAAAAATAGCATGTGTACAATGAGGCTAAATCAAGAAATGGGAGGAGGGAAAAGCCACACAGGTGGACGGAAGTGCCATCTGAGTACACCCTGGACCATGGTGAAAAAAGTCCTAGGATTCCAAAGTCAAAGAAAGGAGCCTCCTTGAAGTCTCTCAAGCTGTCCTCTGAGAGTGTGGATCAGCTCTAACCAAAGATCGCGAATAGTCTCTACTGGTGGTATAGCACGAGCCTCAAAGATGCGGAAGCAATGAGCCCGCCGGATGAACCAGAGTGAGGCCACTGATGAGCTCCCAGCACTCCTCTCTCTCACTGTACCACTCTTGTGGAGTAAGATCTGTGGCAGGTTGGAGTGTAGGTCGCCTCCCCTGCATCAGTATCATCTTGCTGGTGGAAGATAGCTCAAACTGAAGTGCCAGGCCCATGAGAGTGGACGAAGCATCTGCCCCCCAAGTGTACTGTCGAGCCGTGGAGAGAGCAGGCATCAGCCAAAGAACACGAAGCCACACATGTTGTTCTAAGGGACAGTCCCGAAGACAATGACGTTGACTCTCCACAAGATGGTCATAAGATGCGCATGCGGCCAAGAGACCACTATGCACAAGCCATCTCCCAACTAATGTAGCTCTATTTGCAACCAACCACTCAAACAAAATGACTCACCTAGGCTGTCTGGAGTCCCACAAATTCTCCCAAAAAGCTGCGAAGAACTCAGCTGTGAGACCCTCCTCCTGCCACTGAGGTGTTGCAGCAGAGCGAGCCTCTCACTATGCTGCCAGTATGTGACCTTCTAGTCAAACAGTGTACTAAAAGAAAGGGACACTTGGGTGGTCTGCAGAAGAGAAAGGGTCCCTCCAAATCCACTCTCCAAAATTCCATTGTACTCGTGCCAGTGGACAACACTCCCAGTCCCACATTCTCTAATGTCTAATCTCAAGAGCAGCTGGGTCAGGATCGATGACACAAGTCCTACAGATGCCCACCACTCGGCCTCTACTGCAATGCGCTGTAAGCGTCGCTCACATTGTAACTCAAAAAATAGGGAGGGAACAGTCTCTGAGCAAGCCCAAACTAAGATGAGAACCTCTAGTCACATGAAGGCTCCCATCCATCTGGGTGCTACTGACTCAAGAGGTGTGAGCCACTCAGCTGGTATTGCCTGTGAGATCTCCTGAAACATGCTCTGAGATGTCCTCGCACAAGCCCTGAAGCTCCTCTGACAAGCCTGAAAACTGTAACCAGTCACCTAAAGAGCGTGCTGGACCCGTTGCCATGGGATGTTAGGAAACATGAGGCCTACCACCAACCAGGTGGCCTCTTTGAGTGCTAACCATGGGGTTCCAAACAAGGGGATGTCGTAGGTGCTCCTCCATACAAGTAGGCTGCCGCTACTCCAGGCCTCGCCGCAAGTGCTCCCAAGATCGAAGAAAACCCACAGCAAAGTGGTCCTCCAGTCTCCTGCTCAAACCAACTCTACGCATCTCTTTGAAGATCCATCTGATCGAAGGTTTCCAGGGGCCTCCTGCCTGAGGCACCTTAGCACAAAGATGTTGTAGTAAGAACTCCTTCCAGGGCTCCTCACCTGGAAGAAGTCCTCGGACAATGAACTTTCCTAGAAGGGCTCTGCTATGCTGTGCTGGGTTTATGATCCCAAGCCCTCCCTGTGAACAACTAAGAGTGATGACCTGCCAAGCCACTTTGGCCCGGGCTGTTTGAGTGTCATGCCCTAACCAAAGGAAGTTCCTGATCAGCCTCTCTACCTGGATGATATAAGAACTCAAGAAGATCCAGCAAGAAGTGATGTACCACATAGTAGCCAACACACTTGTTTGGCCACTATAATTCTGCCAGCCAGTGGCAGTTGTGCGGAGCTCCAATGTAGCAACTTCCTCCTGATAGAAAGGAGGTGGGAAGCAATTTTCTGCTCGGGAGACAAGTCCAAACCAACTTGACAACCCAAGTACCGAAGTGCAGTCCTTGGGGGAATCCACCTAAAACCCTCACCTGGCATCCAATCGAGTAAAGGAGCACTACCAACCAAGAAAGCCACTGTCTTTGTCCAGCTTATCAGTGCGCCATATGCACAACAAAAGGTCTCAAGAGCCTACTCATAGCTGTGGAGGCTGGCCTCCTGGCCATCCAAGTACAAGGCTGAGTCGTCAGCAAACTCAGTGTCCAGTAGCTCATCTCCCCGAATAGGGAGTGCTAAGCCCCGTAGACCAACCAGATACGTCACCAAAAACCTGCTCATTTCCTCAGCAAAGAATAGAAAGAGGAATGGGGTAAGAGGGCAGCCCTGTCTGACCGAATGTGTGAGCATGAAACAATCATCTCTACCTCCTCACAAAAGTACTTGACTATGTGCCCGTCTGTACAAAGCTGACACCCGTCTGATCCAGGCATCTGAGAATCCCATCCTGTGTAGAGTGCCCTCTAGAAAGTCCCAGTCAACTCTGTTGTAGGCCTTCTCAAAATCAAGAAGAAGAATCACCGGATCCTCACCACGGAGCCGCGCTAGGGCAGAAGCCTCCCAAAAAGTAAATATGTTGTCAAGGATACTACGCTCCTTGACAAAACTTGTCTGAGTCCCATGTATAAGACTCTCTAGAAGTGGATGGATCCTCAAACTCAGAGCCTCGGCAAGAATTTTGTAGGCTGAGTTGAGGATGGTGATGGGGCGCCACTGTCGAATCTCATCCAAGGAGCCACCCTCCTTGGGAATGAGGTAGATGAGACCCTCACTCATGCTATCATGCATCTCTCTTGTGTGCAAGATGTACTGAAAAGCACCCCAATTTATTTTCTTTGAAAAATGTGAACTTGTGAATTTAAGTTTTTCACAATAAATGAATTATACTCAAGTGTATGCTATCATATGGAGATATTGTGGCAAATAGCACCCTACATATATGTGGTCATAAGATATCTTATGTAATATTTCAAAGTTAAGTGATCATTTGATGTTTATTATAAACTATAATTGATTTATAGTGAGTCAAATAAAGCTAGAGATTCGGTTAGAACACCTTATGACTTGAGGATTATAGAGTTCTTTGTAGACGTGCCACCCTATGTCCGTAGGGCCATAGGATCCCCCAAAATCATTTAGGCTACCCTAGAATATTAGGGACATAGGGTGATGACATAGAATCTCTAGAAGGGCACATAAGTAATTGGAATATCATATGGCCTTAGGAGGGCCATAGGTTGATAACATAGAATTTCTAGAAGGACACATAAGCTACCCAAGATTATTTGGGCTACCCTACGGCCTTAGGGCAGAATTTCTAGCGGGGCACTTAAACCACCCCATATGTGCAAATCACTTGGCTCTCATGGACAGATCTTATAAAATATCACATGACACCATGTGGCCTTTAAGCCATAAGGTGGTTATTTTAATTTAGTTGAAGACGTTCTGTCTCAAATTTTTCTCCTTTGTCCTAGCTATCTTGTTGATGATCATAGGTCATAGTGTGTTGATTCTAAATCAAATTTATGGAAGACGATATGCATAGGGGTCATATACATTAGGGACATAGATTCCATAGATTGTGTTTAAGGTTTAAGATTATTTTGAGAATAAAATAAGCTAGGAAAACCACAAAAGTTTTTTGTCTACAAAATTGCAAAATGAGAGTGTGAATAGTTGATTTATAATCATCTTATATGATATTTTAAGATGAGTGTAAGTTGTTTTACTATGAGAATGACCTGAATCTAATTGGAGCTTAATTAAAAGTGAATTAACAATAGGTTGATAATGGGACACTTTTATGTCCTGTTAAGTGACCATTTTCCTTGTCAAGATTTTCAAAATGGATTTTGAGGTTCTATCTATCTAGAAAGTTGTCTCATGATCTGAAAAAAACTCGACATTTTTTTGGAATATCAATTCCATCTTTAACCTTGTCCTTGCACAACATTTCACAACCTAAACTGTGTGAAAAAATGGGTCCTATTTTTGCCTTTTTTCAACTTTTTGCAACTATACCACTCTAGAATTCATGTTTGTGAGTTCTATAATGCTAGAGAACTATCTTTAGTAGTCCTCAACATGTCCTGATGCTTCTAGGGAGGAATAAATATTAAAGTTGTAAGTTATGACCAAATTACAAAAATTGTCAAATCTTGTTTTTTAGCCAATTTTAGCTCTTCTATGATTTTTTTTGCATTTTTTATTTTCTATGCCACATATTGTAACATAAAGCTAATATTCCTTGAGTTTTGGGGCACCTAATACCCTATTTTGCATAGTACACAACAATGGTTGATTTTTTCAATTATGGAGAAAACGGAACATTCTAGTATATCAAGTATAGCTTTTTCAATATTGTTAGTTTCTTGTGACAACTACATGCATTTTGTAGGTAGTAGCCATATCTAGTCATAAGGATCAAATTTGGCTAGATATTGAATAGTTTCTATGGGATTCTACAACTCATAAGTTGAACCCAGGTTTTTCATGTTTGCTGTATTTAGCACTTCATCTTTGTCCCCAAGATTACCCTTGGTAAGAGATGTATTATCCTTTTGACATGCTCCATGGCTCCTTATGAACATAAAGGACAATAGGGAACTAATAAAACATGCATATATTATTTGTATTGAGCGTGGCTATAGAAACTTTGATGATAGGTTTGCAGAATGGTAAAAATTCAACTTTTTTGTACCTATTTATTTTGGCAAAACAAAAAATAGTGAGTGAGAAGCAATCATATGTTCTGATCACCAACCCATTGAAGTTAACTAGGGAATTTATATCAAGTCCTACAAAAATCCCTAATCTTATTTTTATGCAACAAAACGTAAGAAATGACTGTTTTGATGAAATTGCACTGGTCCATCAACTTTGGAGGCTTGGTGTGACCAAAAGATGAGAAATTTTACAAGTTTCTTATTTTTTCCATGTGTAGTAGGCCTTGAACTATAACCTCATGAAAGGATTTTACAAAATGAGTGGATCTACTATGGTTTTGGAGATTGTTTTCAAAACCCTGAAAGGACACTTTTATGTCCTGTTAGGTTACCAACCTAGTGTTAAGATGCGATCAAAATGAGGTCATTCATGTCATCTCTTGCTTGAGATTATACATTGACACCTTATGGCCCTAAGTCCATAGGATCTCACATCATACTATAGGGTGGACTATGTGTCAATGTAGAAGCTCTCAAAGAGGCTTTGGGCCCTTGAGCTTATACCTTGATACCCTATGGAGCTCATTTCATAATAGAGAGGATCCTATGGCCTTAAGGCTAGAAGATGGCCTAGGGGTCAATGTAGAATCTCTCAAAGAGCATTTGAGCCATTCAAGGGCACAAAAATATGAACTTTGGTAGCCCTATAGCCCTAGGACCATAGGCTCTCTATTTGCAATAGAGAGCAACATATGGTCCTTGAGCTTATGCATTGGCACCCTGTGGCCCTAGGACCGTAGGATCTCTATTTGCAATAGAGATAAATATATGGACCTTGATCTTATGCATTGGAACCCTCTGGCCCTAGGTCCATAAGATCTCTCATTGGAATAGAGGGACACAACCTATGGCCCTAATTCCATAGGATCCTACATCATACTAAAGGGCTCTCTATGTCCCTAGGGCCATAGGGTGGACTCGGTGTCAATGTAAAAGTTCACAAAGAGCCTTTGGGCCCTTTAGCTCTTATACATTGGTACTCTATGGACATAAGGCCATAGGGTTCACATCATACTAGAAAGGAATGCATGGCCTTAAGGGTAGATGACGGCCTAGGTGTCAAGTAGAAACTCTCAAAGAGCATTTGGACCATTCAAGGCAACCAACATATGCACTACAGTAGCCCTATGGCCCTAGGACCATAGGATCTCTATTTGCAATAGAGAGAAACTTGTGGCCCTTTAGCTTATGCATTGACACCCAAAGGCACTATGTCCATAGCATCCCTCACTAAAATAGAGGGACAAAATCTATGGTCCTAAGTCCATAGGATCTCACATCATACTAAAGGGCACTCTATGGGCTTAGGGCCACCAGGTGGACTAGGTGTCAGTGTAGAAGCTCACAAAGAGACTTTGGTCCCTTCATCTTATACATTGGTATCATATGTCCCTAAGGCCATAGGATCTCACATCATAATAGAGAGGAACCCATGGCCTTAAGGGTAGAGGATGGCCTAGGGATCAATGTAGAAGATCTCAAAGAGCATTTGGGCCATTCAAGGGCACCAACATATGCATTATAGTAGCCCTATGGCCCTAGAACCAAAGGATATCTATTTTCAATAGAGAGAAACCTATGGTCCTTGAGCTTATGCATTGGTACCCTATGGCGCTAGGTCCATAGCATCTCTCACTAGCATAGAGGAAAATAACCTACTTACCTTTACCCTATACATTGACACCTTATGGCCCTGAGTTCATAGGAACTAGCATCATACTAAAAGACCATAGGGTGGACTATGTGTCAACGTAGAAGCTCTGGACCTTGAGCTTATGCATTGGCACCCTATGGCCCTAGGATCATAGGGATTTCTATTTTCAATAGAGAGAAACATATGGCCCTTGAGCTTATGCATTAGCACCCTATGGCCCTAGGTCTATAGGATATCTCATTGGAATAGAGGGACAACCTATGGCCCTAATTCTAGTGAATCTCACATCATACTAAAGGGCTCTCTATGGCCCTAGTAGGGTGGACTAGGTGTCAATGTAGAAACTCACAAAGAGCCTTTGGGCCCTTTAGCTTATACATTGGTACCCTATGGTCCTAAGGCCATAGGGTCTCACATCATAATAAAGAGGAACCTATGGCCTTAAGGCTAGAGGATTTTCTAGGGGTCAATATAGAAGATCTCAATGGGCCATTCAAGGCTACCAACATATGCACTATGTTAGACCTATGGCCCTAGGACCATAGGATTGCTATTTTTAATAGAGAGCAACCTATGGCCCTTGAGCTTATGCATTGGCACCGTTTGGCCCTAGGTCCATAGGAGGATCTCTCACACAACCTATGGCCCTAATTCCATAGAATCTCACATCATACTAAAGAGCACTCTATGACCCTTGGGGGGTTCACCCTTTGGTACCCCCTATATAATGTGTGTTCGTGGGGTATTAAACAAATCCCTCTTTTAACATGTTTGAATGAATAAAATGACCCCTTATTTTAGGATTTTTTTTTTCAAAATTGAATATAAAAACACCTTATTTTAATGTATTGCTGTTAAATTGCCTAATTTTTTTGCATTTTAAAACCCCTCCTTTTGAACTCATGTTATATATTAACATAATTACATAGTGCACCCCCCGAGCTATGACTCTAGGGCCATAGGGTGAACTAGGTGTCAATGTAGAAGCTCAAGAGCCATTGGGCCCTTCAGCTTGTATATTACTACCCTATGGCCCTGAGTCCATAGGGTCTTACATCATACTAGATAGGAACCCACGGCCTTAAGGGTAGAGAATAGCCTAGGGGTCAATGTAAAAGCTCTCAAGCATTTGGGGCATTCAAGGGCACCAAAATATGCACTATGGTAGCCCTATGGCCCTAGGACCTTAGAATATCTATTTGAAATAGAGAGAAACCTATGGTCCTTGAGCTTATACATTGGCACCCTTTGGCCCTAGGTCCATAGGATCTCTTACTAGAATTGAGCGAAACAACATACGATCCTTGACCTTATACATTGACACCTTATGTCCCTAAGTCCGTAGGATCTCACATCATACTAAAGGGCACTCTATGGCCCTAGGGCCATAGGGTGGGCTACGTGTCAATGTAGAAACTCTCAAAGAGCCGTTGGGTCCTTGAGCTTATACATTGGTACCCTATGGCCCAAAGGCCATAGGATCTCACATCAAAAGAGAGAGGAACATATACCCTTAAGGCTAGAGGATGGCGTAGGGGTCAATGTAGAAGATCTCAATGGGCCATTCAAGGGCACCAACATATGCACTATGGTAGCCCTATGGCCCTAGGACCATAGGATCTCTATTTGCTTATGTATTGGCACTCTATGGCCCTAGGTCCATAGGATCTCTCACTGGAATAAACAAACACAACCTATGGCCCTAAGCTCATAGGATCTCACATCGTACTAAAGGGCACATGTGTCAATGTAGAAGCTCTCAAAGAGCCTTTGGGCCATTGAGCTTATACATTGATACCCTATGGCCTTAAGGCCATATTATCTCACATCATAATAGAGAGGAACCCATGGCCTTAAGGGCAGAGGATGGCTTAGGGATCAATGTAGAAGCTCTCAAAGAGCATTTGGGCCATTCCTTAGTATTCCTATGTCCCTAGGACCATAGGATCCTTATTTGCAACAGAGAGCAACCTATGTCCCTTGAGTTTATGTATTGGCACCCTCTATCCCTAGGTCCATAGGATCTTTCACTAGAATAGAGGGAACCAACATATGGCCCTTGAACTTATACATTAGCACCTTATGGACCTAAGTCCATGGGATCTCACATCATACTAAAGAGCACTCTATTGTGCACCACGGAAGCCCTACGGCCCTATGGCCATAGGATCTCTCTTTACAATAGAGGGAAACCTATAATATATTCCTAGTATGTGTAATACTATATAACCAAGCTAATATCCATCTTGATAGAATATATGTTGTTATTTCTTCAAAAAATGGACCTAAGAGAATGTCAAAGTGAGTTGATGCAACAAGAACAGCACCAAGTTCTTTGTATCTAGCACCATAATTACCAAATGGTGGAAGTGATGAGAGGGTACATTTATTCTTTCAAGATAAATACAAATTTCCCTTCAAAGACTGTGGGGTTGTTAGGGAGCTAAAGAAAGATTGTTCAGATCTTGATATGTCTCCATGTCTTGGAGTAAAGCTATTGAATGGGGATTCCTACTTGTTGGAGCCTGTGGCCTTTGCTTAAGGCTTGGTGAAGCTTACAGGTGATGGACTATCAATGTTAAAAGCAGGGTAGGTAGATCTTACAGAGGAAACTCCAAGTGAGAACTTCATACACATATATATTGAGGAATTTAAGAAAGTCACTCAATATTTGGGTAAATTGAGCAACAAAAAGAAGAATAAGAAGCGAAATAATGACGATATAGGTAAAGTAATTCAAAGCTAAGACTTTCAAGGAGAGTGAGAATCCCTCACTTGGAGAAAACAATATAGATGTGTCCCAATAAAATCTTTCAATTATACCCTTAAAGACTCAACAAGCAGGACATGCCAATGTACCCGTAGCCCCCACAATTGAAACCCCCTCTGTGTAAGATGTCTTAGACTCAGTCTCCTTAGCTATGCTGAACTCTATTGTCCAACCAAAAGAGAAAGATCTTGATAAAAAAAGTTGCAAAAACTTTTAAGAGTGGACTGGATGGATATGTTGTAATTGCACACTATTTTAAATTTGGAGTGCAATTTACCCAATTAATCCAAGTTGACAAATACAACCTTGCCCCAGAAGCCTACAAATGCAAACCCTTGTTAGATATGTATGTAAAATAACTTTTGAAGTAGTTTGTAGGGCACTCTAGACCAGTGTCCACTCCAACAGACTGATATCTTATAATCCAATTATAAAAATTCCTCTCCAAATAGCTCAAGTGCATGGAGACAAGCTAGCTACATACCACTATTGGATTCTCTCTGGCGAACATTGCATCTAGAGATTTTTTGTGCAACAAGAGCACTAAGTATGCTTCTAGGCAAGAGTTCTACAAGTTTAGAACTGCAAGAATAGTGGTAGATGCTCCCAAAGAGGTTGTTGTTTGAATATCTAAAATGAAGAACATGGAGAGAATAACAACATTGAAGAAGCAACCTTATGTGGAGGTCTTAAAGCATGGTCGTAGTCAGTGGATTATCTAACCAACAAAATCCAAGGCAAGAGAGTTCTTGTCGATCATGTGATACAAGCACCTTGGGATGTAAGTTTCACTTCTCTATGCTCATTTTCTTTACAGATACGTCTTGAAATAAAGTTATTTTCTTTTTTGTTTAATTTGAAGGCCTTTGTAAATGTGGCAAACATCACGTTCAACCATCAATCATTTGCCAATAGAGAAGGACACATGGTCATGTATGATGATGAAATCTACGACCAAAGGGTAAACATCTTGGAGAAGTATCAGTCATCAGCTACTCGTGGGAAACAACCATGCATAACCACTTTTAGATTATTTAAAGGTTTAGAACATAGTGATATCAAGTTACTACAACAAGAGATGATAGAAGAGAAGATATGCTTATTGAGGCAACCAAATCAAGCAGACATGTTCAACCTCTGTGCACATGCAATGAACTTAAATTAGACCAAGATTTTTATGGCTCGAATGTTAGTGGTGTTTAAAGATCTAGATCCTTCTGCAACAGTTACCTCATGGGAAGAATGTAAGTCTCATTATAAAATTATTGATGAGATTTACAAATCTCTCTTCGCAAGATGTACTCAATGGCTTAATATTGAGCTGCAAAAAGCAAAGGAGAAACAACCACTTCTAGAAATCACAAAGGGATATGTGCAATGTATCATTGCACAAAAGAATGGCACTTCTACTTTGCAGTTCACTTTATCATGGACAATCAAGTGCATTGAAAATAATTTGGAAGGCATTGAGTTTCTTTGCAGTGAGAATAGCTCTACAATTTGTGTTGGTGTCTGTATCATAGATACAACACACAAAAGTCTTATATCTAGTGGTTGGAGTGCTATCCAATTTTCTAAAGTAATTGATGGAGTATGTGGTGTGGCACATCAACCATTAGAGTTTGTAATCACTGGCTTAGTCAAGTATCAGCATGTTGCCTCCCTAGAGACGGTAATTTTTGAAAAATCTAGATGGTATGAAATGCATGTTCTACCTCTGAGCTCCTTAATAGAATCAAAGACTATCCAAACATGTTCTCTTTGTGAAGTACTTTTTGAGGTTTGGAAATTCTTTAGTCAAGGAGAGTAATACACCAACTATTCCAGTGTTAAAGAGTCATTGTTGGAGCTAATGCATTCTCTCTGCATCAAGGACGACAAGTATGATGTTGTGACAACGACCAAATCCTTTTTTGTGCGTCGTGAAATCAAATGCATCTGTGTCAAAGAAGATGATCAAGTAATAGACATCTTCTCATTAGGCTATGGGACTAAAGAGTCACTACAAAAACAGAGAAAGGTAATATCAGTTGCATGTATCGATGATCAAATGACGCAATTGGAAGCTCTTTGTCATTCCATAGTGGATGGAGACCCTGATCCTCAAAGGTGGGCAAGTGTAGATACCATAGAGATTGTCAATTCCAAGGAGTCAAAGGAAGAATAAATTGAAGAACAATTGGATGCAAGTGCTGATGGCTAAAAGCATGCTTTGGTGGTACAAAAAGGACTGTCCTTGACAACACCTTTGACAAATCTTTGAGCTATAATTTCTACATGTCACATGAAAAACTACCTATCATACTATATATCAGTGGATAGATCTTCAAATGGAGAATCTAAAAACACAAGGTCCAAAAAGTTTTGACCTAAAATACAACAAATTTACCAGTCCCCACTTTTTCATTGTTGGTAGAAGTAAAATAGGTCCTTGTTTTGTACCACCAAACCACGCTTTCACCCTGATGCCATTCTAGAAAGTCTACAAAAAATAGGTTAAGCTAGCCACCCATGATATTACATCACTGATTCTTAGATTATTATATTTATCATTTTATCTTAATTTTCCCATTTCAAATCTACCCATGTTGTTCAAAACATTGATATTTAGTTTGTCCTTTTTCTCAATTTATTTGAGAAATGTCAACTTGTGAGTTTGAGTTTTTTCACAATAAATGTATTGAGACAAATAGCACCCTACATATATATGGTCATAAGATATATTATGTAATACTTTAAAGCTAAGTGAACATAAGAAAGTGAATATAAGATTTTTATTATAATCCATTTATAGTGAGTTGGATAAAGCTATGGGTTTGGTTAGAGCACCTTATGACTTGAGGATCATAGAGTTATTTGTAGACTTCTCCCCTGATGGACTTAGAGCCATAGGATCCCCTAAAAGAGTTTGGACTACCCTACAACCTTAAGGCCATAAAGTGATGACATAGAATCTCTAGAAGGGCACATGACCATTTGGGATACCCTACGACCTTAGGACCATAGGGTGAAAATCACTTGTCTCTCGATGGAGACACCTTATAGAATATCACATGACACCCTATGGCCTTCAGGCCATAGGGTTGTTATTCTAGCTCGCCTTAAAACTATTTCCGAGTCTCAAAAAAATTATCCTTTGGCCTAAATATCTTGTTAAAGATCTTAGGGTCATAGTGTGCTGATTCTAGACCAAACTTATGGAAGAAGATATGTCAACTTATTGCCTTAGAATCATAGGAGTCATATACAATAGGGACATAGATTCCCTAGCTTGTGATTAATGTTTTAATATTCTTGTGAGAATAAAACGAGCTAAAAAAGCCATAAAGGTTTTTTGGCTACAAAATTACAGAGTGAGAGTGTGAATAGCTAATTTATAATTATCTTAAATCATATTTTAGGTTAAGTGTAAATTCTTTTATTGTCAATTGATAGTGTACGCATTTCAAATAATTATATTTGTATCGCAAATAGCTAGATTAAATGCATATTCAACATCTGTTAGATATATCAAATACTTGCCTAGATAATGAATATCAAGTATCAAAGCGCACTTGGTTTATAAAACATTTGTTTTTGCTGGTTTATATGAAGATCTAATTCTTCAATTACAACAGGGTTTTATTCAAAGAAAGAAAGTGTGAGTATCTTGGTCAGAACTATGGTTTTGTTTTTCTTTTGGATGATATATAGAATTAAAATGGATATTTTGAATTTAATAGAGGGAAGCTCAGACTAGTATAGTTTTTTAGCTTGTCTTATAGCAATTAGAACATTGTATCAAGGTGTATTACAAAGCAATGGTTGTATAATATATGAGAATTGTTTAAGTTTGTAAATTGGATTGTATATTTGATGGTTAAATCCAAGACAAGCAAATGCATTGAACTGCAAAGTTTAAACCTATCAATGAACTTTGTGGATGTGTTTGCACTTTTAAAAATGTTCCTTTTTAATTTTGTGACCTTGATTAGTTTCTTGAGGATGATTTTCTAACATATTAACAAGATGTTCCACCCTTTCAATTCTTCTAAAACTTCTAGCATCCAATACTTTTGAGAATTCTGTCAGACAACCAAATTTACATAAGTGGTTATTGAGAACATTGAGAAAAGTAAATGTGTTATCAAATTTAATAATATACAAAAGAATTTTTTGTGATCATGTGACTTTAAATTCAAGAAAGACATGAATATGAGGACTTGGAAATCTATTTATTGTTTAAAACGAGCACCTACAAAGCTGTTGTTAATTCACTTTTGAATACTCCTCTTTGCACTTTAAAAACTATTGTTAGTATTATTTGTACCCTTCCCTTTTCATAAGTACATAGGTTATTGTTCAATTTCAAATTCCTTTTATAGTAAACACTTGCAAAGGACCCTATGGTTTTGAGGCCATAAGGGTAGCTCTTTTTGTAATCTCCAAGATGTCTATTAATAGCATCACATGTTTTTAGCTTCTTTGGGTGTCTTTTGTGATGGTCCAAGGGACACTTAATAAGCAAAGAGAAATAGGATCTATGTAACACCACGGGGTACTATATTCAAAGAGTACCATGTTATGGTCATAAAACCATACAATGGGTACCCTATTTCCCTTGGACATAGAGTCCCAATATAGATAATCTACAAATATAATTCGGTCACCAATGGCCTTGGGGCCATTGAGTATTCTTCACTTGTAGTACATTAGGATGTTAAAGGGAACCTTTGTCATCCTATGGCCATAAGTCCATAGGGTTGTCGAACTATGATCTATGTTATTATGAACCCTTGGTCATTAGGGTTCTAATATACCAATACATAAAAATAAATCTACAATACATTAGGCTCAATACAAAGCATGTTATGGGCATAAAAATCATATAGAGGGTACCCTCTATGGTTCCACAACCAAAGGGTGTCAACATGGATTCTCTAGAAGGACACTTAGTCCACCATTATCCTTGGAGCCATTGGATACTTTTCATATATATTATGTTATTCTCTTGATGGGCACCTTGGCCACCCTATGGTCTTAGGAAAATAAGGCTCCAACAAACATAGAAGGCATCCTTTATCATTATAATGCTCAGTAAATAGGTAAAGGAGTTGTTTAACTAAACTATATCATATGGTCCAAAGGCTTTAAATTAGTTCGTTTCATATAAAAAGTACTCCATAAATGCTATGTGGCCTTAGTGCCATATAGTGGTACATAAAAAAACCACCCTATGGCCTTTGGGCCATAGGATTCTACATGCAAAAAGTATACAAAAGAAGTTTTTGTGATCATGTGACTTTAAATTCAAGAAAAACATGAAGATGAAGACTTGGCAATCTATCTATTGTTTAAAACAAGCACCTACAAAGCTATTGTTGATTCTCTTTTCAGTGCTCCCCTTTACACTTTAAAAATTATTCTTAGTATTATTTGCACCCTTCCCTTTCCATAAGTACATAGGTTATTGTTCATTTTCAAATTCCTTTTATAGTATACACTCGCAAAGGACCCTATGGTTTTGAGGCCATAAGGGTAGCATAGTTTAGCTCTTTTTGTAGTCCAAGATGTGTATTAATAGCATCACATGTTTTTAGCTTCTTTGGGTGTCTTGTGTGATGGTCCAAGTGACACTTAAGAAGCAAAGAGAAATAGGATCTATGTAACACTATGTTCAAAGATTACCATGTTATGGTCATAAAATCATACAATGGGCACCCTATTGCCCTTGGCCATAGAGTCCCAATATAGATCATCTACAAATATTGTTCGATCACCAATGACCTTGGGGCCATTGAGTTTTCCTCACTTGTAGTACATTAGGATGTTAAAGGGCACCTTTGTCACCCTATGGCCATAAGTCCATAGGGTTGTCTAACTATGATCTATGTTATTATGAACCCTTAGGGCCCTTGGTCCTTAGGGCCATAAAAATAAAAATAAATCTACAATACGTTAGCCCTTGGTCCTTAGGGTTCTAATATACCAATACATAAAAATAAAACTACAATACGTTAGGCTCAAAACAAAGCATGTTATGGTCATAAAAATTATATAGAGGGTACCCTCTATGGTTCTACAACCAAAGGGTGTCAACATAAATTCTCTAGAAGGACACTTAGTCCACCATTATCTTTGAGGCCATTGGATACTTTTCATATGTATTATGTTATCCTCTTGATGGGCACCTTGGCCACCCAGTTGTTTCACTAACCTATATCATATGTTCCAAAGGCTATAGATTAGTTCTTTTCATGAATAAAGCAATCCATAAATGCTATGTGGCCTTAGTGCCATATAGAGATACATACAAAAACCAACCTCACCCTATGGCGTTAGGACCATAGGGTGCTACATGCCAAAAGTACCCTACAATATTGAGGTTATAGAGTTCTCTCATTTTGATGCCTGGAAAAGTTACCCTACAATCCTGAGGTTTTACAGTACTCCATATATGTCCTCTTGCCTTAGGACCATAGGGCGACACATTCAAAAAGTACCCTAGTACAATCCCAAGGTTATAAAGTTCTCTCTATATTATATATTCAAAAAATCCTATCCCTATGGCCCTAAAGACAAAGATACACATATTTTAGGATCTTATAGATTCTTAAAGATACCCACACCGAGAAATAGTATGAAATACGGTTTTCTTAAAGAAACTTATTATCAACACTCTCTGCTCTAGAAATCCTATGGCCCTTGGGCCACATGGTGAAAATATAGAGGTGCATACTATAGGCCTAAGGATATAAAGTTCTCTCCATTTTATACCTATAAAAAATCTTATCCATATAGCCCTAAGACCATGAAAAGGTGCATTCTAAGCTCTTGTAAAGTCTTCAAGACACATAAAGAGAGTACCTAAGTAGTTTTCTTTGAGAAACATATGATTAATGTCATGTGTCTCAAAAAAACATAGAGTGTCAATGTAAAATCTCTCCAAGAGTATTTAGGCCATTCAAGGGCATCTATATGGGCACCATGGTAGCCCTATGGTCCTAGGGCCATAAGAACTCTCAACCTATGGTGCTTGAGCTTATGCATTGGTACACTTTGGCCCTATGACCATATTTAGATCTCTCTTTTGATCAAAGGGAAACCTAAGGCTCTTGAGTCCTATGGCTCTTGGTCCATAGGATCTCTCATTAAATGGACTACAATCTATGGTCCTTGAGCTTATGCATTAACACCCTATGGCCCTAGGGCCATATGATCTCTCATTAGAATAGAGGAAAACGTATATCCCTAGGACTAGAGAGCAGCCCAGGTGTCAATGTAAAATCTCTAAAAAAGCGTTTAGGTCATTCTAGGGAAACTACATGGTCATCATAGTAGCCCTATGGACATATGGCCACATGATCTCTCATTAGAGTAGAGGGCAACTTATGGCCCTTGAGCTTGTACATTGGAACCCTATGGCTCTAGCACCATATGATCTCTCATTATAATAGAGGAGGTATCAATGTAAAAGCTCAAAGATCATTTATGACATTCAAGGGCACCTACATGAGTATCATGGTAGACCTATGGCCCTAATACCATAGGATCCTTCATTACAATAGAGCACAACGTATGGCCCTTAAATTTCTACATTGGCACCCTATGGCCCTAGGACCATTGGATCTCTGTCATAAGAATAGAAGGAAACCTAAGGCCCTACGGCCTAAGGGTGGCCTAGGTGTCAATGTATTTAATCTCAAAAATCATTTAGACCCTTGACAAAGTCACAGCTGACCACTCTTCTTTCTACTAACCCCATTTCCATTACCATTGCCATGTGAAATAGTGGTTCAGTGTATCTCGGTGGCTTCTATACTTTTAAGTGTTGCGATATGAGGCGCAATGGAAATTTTGTCTCCAAGAAGATCAAATCTTGATATGTCAGTTTGTGTCCTCTTTGCTTCAGAAAGGCTTTGTCATTATCTATTGCTTTTGTCTTTTGTAAGAGATTGTGTGTTCCTTGCTGCAGATGGAGAGCTTCATTGATTATTTCTGCAGTGATTTTGACTTTGATTGTCGCTCCATCTTTGTCTTGAGGGGTCCACTATGTGTAAAACTACCATATCATGTGCGTTCAAGACATGTTTGTAAAACCCCTTATTTGTGAATTTTGTTAGGAATATAATGTACCCTTTTCTTTTAAAATTTGTAAGTTTTTTTCAAATTTGAAAAAATAATGCCCTTCTATATATATATTTCTGTAAGTTTTAAGAACATTAAATACCCTTTTGTTGAACTCACGTGATAGGTTACATTTTTATTAGGTGACCTCCTCGGGATCTTTGTCCGTAAGGGTGGCTTCCCCATTGTACTGAATTGAGCTTATGAGTTCATGAGATCTTCTAAAATCTATTCCCCATGGCAGTAGTTTTAGAAAAGTGTCCACCAATTGTAGACACCTAGCCCAGCTTGTAGTTTGGACTTTTGGTGTAGTGCCCATAATTCCTTTGGAAAAATGGTGGTCTTTACTATCTCTCCATCTACTGCTTGAAATCTTCCAATGAATATATTGGCAAGTATTGCTTTGTGCACCTCTTATGTGATATGGGCCTTCTCATTTGAGGATATATCTGTGATCTCATATGGAGCTTCTCCCCACTTCCTTTGTGCTTTTCTTCGAGGCATCCTCAGGTCAGTTTCAGATTGGAAATCGATTGAACAATTGATCAAAATTGTCGGAAAGTTGAATAAAACGTAAACTTTGACCATAAAATGAAAAATGAGCATAACTTTGTCAAAACTACCCCAAACTGACCAAATTTCACCAGCACATCTAGGTTTACTATAGGCACAAGGGCATAAGGTAACATATGAAATCTTGAAAAAAGGTACATGGATCCGATCCATGTTGGAAAACATATTGAAGATCTGATGATACCTGCTAGTAGGGCCATCAAGGTGGTGCCTTGGTCCAAATTTCTTGGGATTTGGATCATTGGTTTGGTACTTAGGTCAGCTTTTGAAAATCAACCTCAAACTTAGAGAGATTAGGCATTTTGATGTGGTTTTTGGAATCCAAATGACTTGAAACTTCATAGCTAGGCTTTGTTGGATACTCTAAGCTAGATGATATGAATTTTTCTCTGGTTGGAAAAAAAGGTACATGGATCGCGACCCATGTTGGGAGGGATTTTGGTCAAGACTTTTGCACACATATAGGTCTTCCTAGCACACTAGTGAAATATTTTCCAATTTGGATTCTTTTTTCCTGTGTTTACTCAATTTTTCAATTTATGGCCATGTTTTTCCCATCTTGACCATATTGGTTTTTTTGTGAGGTCCCTGCCCCTTTTTGAGAGGAGCGGAGTACCTTTGATAGGTCTCCAATCCTGAGAAGGAAAAACCAATGGACATTGCCTTAGCTACTACATAGCCACGGGCATGAACCGTTAGTGAAGGAATGGTCCTATCTCGCTATGGCGGAGCATGACCACCATAACCCTATCTAAAAACTATCTATAATCAATTATACCTAAAAGTATAAATCTTAGAGTGACCAACCTGTGCGCTTTTTTTCCGCATGTTTCAGAAGCACAGCCGCCAAGGTTTCTCTCTTTTAAGATTTATGACTAAAAAAAAAAATTATAGCGTTGGAAAGTTACCCGACTCATCGGGTCCACCCGTCCATAGAATGATACCGTCGGGGTATGATTCTCCCACTTTCCACACCACACTCACCCTTTTTTTGTTATCTAATTACTACCACACTATTTAAACATACATGTTCCTTTACTTTATTTATGATACTGGTTCATTAAAACAACCCTTCAAACAGTATTACAAACAATTGTCAAACAAGAAGTCGTCCAATTTTAAACCAACAACCCTTGGATTAGGTTCACTCAAGAATCTCTACTGGCGCTATTATGTCCGATCGGTATATACATTATTTATAAAAACCCTTGTCCTCATGAGCGTCCCATACCGCTCGAAAGGTACTCGTTGTGCTAATCTGGACGTACTCCCGTCACAGCAACAACGGTGCCAATCTGGGCGTCATCCTCACGCCACGGCAAAACAAAACTGCAGTATCCACCTGGGCTAATCTGGGTGTACTCCCACCACAGCATCAGCGGTGCCGTCCTGGGCGTCATCTCACGCCTCGACAACTGCCACATAATACCATCGCTAATAAGTAGAGAGACTTGAGAGAAACCATACCGAAGGTTTTGGACAAACATTCTTTCCTATAGCAACCTGTTTAACCAGACAATCTTTCCTACTTGTTAAACATATGACGAGTTTCTTGGGGTTAAGCCCCGTGGTTTCGGTCCGTGTTTTCTTTTCATAAGGTAAATAATATATTCCTATGGTCTCGCATATGCAATGATGCATAACTTGAAACGACAATACTAACCTGTACCATAGCTCCGATTGGTCCGATTGGTGGAGACGTAGCATTTTCCGCAGGAGTTCCACCGTTACTTGTACTGGCTTCATGATAATTAGCGCTTTGGATCCATTTTTTTTGTACTACACTTATATTATACACTTAGAACTTTAAATTGGTCAATTTCCCTAGTAATCTCCTTGTTTCCAAAGAGAGTCTATAATTTGAACCCTCGCCAACTCGGATTCACACTTAGTGTTGTTGTTTTACATCTAATTTCTATACATCAAATATTTGCTAATCGTAATTAATCAAAAATTAAATGTGTAAAGTATGAGTGAAAGTTTAGGAATACATTACTTTTCTGCTTCACATTTCTAATCCAATCTAACTTCAATTTCTATACTTCAACTAAATCAATTTTTAGTATTATTCAAAATTCTACTTAATCTAATTGACAATAAAATTGGTGAATAAGAATTTCATCATGTATAATAAGAATATGATAAGTTCTCTTATGTATTAACTTTCAATTAACAATATATAAGTTAATAGTGAAGATGTACTAACTAGGGAGAGTAGGTATACTTAGAGAGATTAGAGTAAGAGAAAACATACACACACATCTTTTCTAAAGTTAATTGAATCTTACTAATCTATTAGAAAGATTAGAGTAAAAGATAACACACACACACACACATATCCTTCTTAAAGCTAATTGAATCTTACTAATCTATTAGAAGATTAGAGTAATAGATAGCACACACACACACATAACTAATTGAATCTTACTAATCTATTAGAGATATTAGAGTAAGAGATAGCACACATACACACATATCCTTCTTAAAACTAATTGAATCTTACGAATCTATTAGAGAGATTAGAGTAAGAGATAGCACACACACACACACATAACCTTCTTAAAGCTAATTGAATCTTACTAATCTATTAGAGATTAGAGTAATAGATAGCACACACATACACATATCTAATTGAATCTTACTAATCTATTAGAGAGATTAGAGTAGGAGATAGCACACATACACACATATCCTTCTTAAAACTAATTGAATGCTCAATTAATACACACCTTATTAGTTCACTAGAGTTTTTGCTCTCTTAGTGGTTTGTGGACGCCTTCTCTCTAAGAGAAGTGGCAACACTTCGTGAGCGCTATAGAGGCAATCTCTATGTCTAAAGTGTGAGCATGGATGCTCTATTTATAGCAGAAAGAAAAACGTCCAAATTTTTTTCAAAAAAAAATATTTTTTTTTTCCAAAAATCATACCCGCGTTTTTGGTACCCTTGTGGTACCCATGAGCTTGACCACTTTGTCATTATCATCAAAAGATAAGGCCACACAAGCCCCCCCTCATTAAGATTAGTCAAGAGTAGCCTCTTCTTTTTCATGTGACAGTGTGTCCCACTTTGTCCCCTCCTATGTGATCCATGTGCCTTCATTTGTCATCCCTGTGTATTCTTTTGTCTTTATAATTATTTTATTTATTTGCTTAATGATAATTTAATTTACATTTTTAAGTTAAACTTTACAGTCTTATATTAACTTTACAATAGTAAAAGAAAATTCTACAATCAATAAATAAGTCTTGCAATAAGTTAGTTAGTGATTCATATAGCTAAACATGTCAGAATTTTGTAGCGTAAATTTTAATTTCTAGGTTTTCTCAACCTACGATTCATAATTTGAACTCGAATATCTTAAATAAGGAGTGATGGTTCAAAAAAATACAAATGCGTAATAGAATTTGTGTGCAATTTGAAAGTAGAGACCTTACAATCTCCCCAACTTAGAATTTGAGATGCCCTCATCTCAAGAACAATGAAGGGTAATCCTTAAGAAGGGATGTCTCATGTTCCCAAGTAGCATCTTCTATAGGGAAATCCTTCCATAAGATAAGATGTTCTTTGATGGATCTATTCCTAAGCTTTCTCTCTCGAGTTTCTGGGATAGTATCAGGTTGGAGTTGTAGAACATCTTGAGCAGGTAAAATGATTTTCTCATCATCAAGGACATGGTCAGGGTTATATACATAAGGTTTTAACAGACTTACATGAAATACATCATGCAATTTGAGATGAGAAGGGAGTTTTAGTCTATAAGCTTGATCACTTACAACCTTGATTGTTTCGTAAGGTCCACAATATCGGTAGCTAAGCTTCTTATACCTTCCAAGAGACAGATTGCTCTTTTTGGGCTTTACTCGTAAGAAAACTTTGTCACCTTCTTTGAAAATCCAATCAGATCTTTTTAAGTTGGCGTACTTCTTTTGTCGATCTTGAGCCGCTTGAATATCCCTTCGAATAGCTTTGGTTTGAGCTTCCATTTCTTCAAGCATTTTCTTTGAGGCTTCTACCCTTATAGTGGGGTCAGAAAAGTTAAGAGGTGATAAACATTCTTGACCATAAAGAGCATTAAAAGGTGTCATTCCAATACTTCTATGAGTAGAGGAATTGTATGCATACTCTACCAAGGGTAGGTATTGAATCCACTTGCGAGGTTCTCTATTGCAGTAGGCTCTGAGGATGTCTTCAATTACTTGATTAACTCTTTCAGTTTGGCCATCAGTTTGAGGATGATAAGCAGTACTAAAACATAACTTGGTTCCAATAGCTTGAAACAATGATACCCAAAACTTTGAAGTAAACTTGGCATCACGATCGCTAACAATCCTCTTGGGTAAACCATGAATTCTGAAAACCTCCTTCACAAACAGACGAGCAATATCTGAAGCTGTAAAGGTTGTCTTGACTGGGATTAAGTGAGCCACTTTAGTAAGCAAGTCGACTATGACCATGATTGAATCATAGCCAGCTTGGGCAGAAGGAAACCCGGTGATAAAGTCCATGCTAATACATTCCCATTTCATTTGGGGAATATCTAAAGGATGTAATTTACCTGGCATCTTTAGTCTCTCTGCCTTAATCCTTTGACAAGACAAACACTGCTTGACATAGCGAAGGACATCACCCTTCATACCTTGCCAATAGTAACTTCTGCGAATTGCATTGATGGTTTTGGCATAACATGGATGTCGTGAAGTTGGGCCATCATGTGCTTCATATAGGATAGCATTCCTTAGGGTAGAATCCTTAGGTATGCATAATCGATTCCTATAGTAAATTTTCCCATCTTTTAAGGAGTAATGTAGAGGTTTAGGCTGATTTGATGATACCCTCTCTTCACGTAGGATACTAGCAAGCATCTGGTAATCTGTATCTCTGACAGAAGCATCCAAGACCTTGTCTAGAATAGGGTTGTTAGCCATGGAAATTGCCCCCAGAAAAGCTTTACGGCTTAGGGCATCTGCCACAACATTACCCTTACCTGGTCTAAATTTAATATCAAAATTATATTCGTGCATGAGCTCTATCCATCTCCTCTGTCTCATGTTAAGGTTAGGTTGGGTAAAAATCCACTTAAGACTCTTGTGATCTGTTACCAATTGGAATTTGCGTCCCAATAGATAATGTATCCATATCTTGAGAGCATGAATAACTGCTAGCAATTCTAAATCATGTGTAGCATAATTCACTTCATGAATCCTAAGCTTCTGAGAAGTATAAGCTATAGGCCTTCCTTCTTGAGTAAGGACTCCTCCTAATGCAAGGTTACTAGCATTTGTGATCACCTCGAATTCTTGGGTAAAATCTGGAAGTTTTAAGAGAGGTTCTGAAGCAAGATTCTCCTTCAGCTGTTTGAAGCAAGATTCATGTTTTTCTTCCCAAAGTATCGTAGCTCCTTTCTTTAGCAAGTCAGTTAGTGGTGCAGCTTTAAGAGCATAGTCCTTTACAAAGATCCTGTACCACCCTGTGATACCTAAGAACCCTCTGACTTTGGTTTGTGAAGTGGGTTGAGGCCATTCCATAATATCTTTGACTTTGTCAGGGTCAACAGAGACTCCTTCAGGTGAAATGATAAACCCTAAGTAACAGACCTTAGGGGTAAAGAAGGTACATTTTCTTTTCTTTGCATACAGCTTATTTCGGCGTAAAATCTCTAACACTTTCCTAACATGTCCTTCATGCTCTTCCTCTGATTTGGAATTAATTAAGATATCGTCAAAGAATACTAGGACAAAATCATCCAAGAATTCTCTAAAGATATCGTGCATGAGACGATTGAAAGTTGCAGGAGCATTCGTCAGTCCGAAAGCCATCACTGTAAATTCGTAATGACCATAACGAGTGTTGAAAGCTGTTTTGGAGATATCAGCCTCTTGGATTCGAATTTGATGATAGCCAGATCGAAGATCGATCTTTGTGAATATTTTGGCTCCATGTAATCTGCCCAGCATCTCATCAATACGAGGAATTGGATATTTATTCTTGATGGTAACCTGATTTAAGCCCCTATAATCTATGCAAAGTCGAAGAGAGCCATCCTTTTTCTTTTGGAAGAGAACAGGTGCACCCCATGGAGATGTACTAGGTCGGATAAACCCTTGCTCAATCAACTGCTTGAGCTGCTCCTTGAGTTCTATAGCCTCTGGAAGTGACATCTTGTATGGCACTCTTGAGACTGGTTCACTACCTGGAAAAATTTTGATTTCATGGTCTACCTCCCTAGGTGGTGGTAGTTCAGAAAGTTCAGCAGGGAAAACATCCAAAAATTCTTCTAGCCACATTGGTTCAGGGTTGGAAGAAGATTTTTCTACTTTGTTTAGCTTGACTACAAAAAAATTTTGACCCTTGCGTAACCCTTTCAAAAGATGATTAGCTTTGACCAAGTAAGCTTTTGGTCATCCATTCTGGCCTTGAATAGTGACTTCTTGACCTAGGTTGTCCACAAAAGTAACACTTCCTTGGGCACAATGGATATTGGCATTATGACTGGCTAACCAATCCATTCCAAGAATTCCGTCATAGATTCCTATGGGTAAGGTTCGAAAAGTAGCAGAAGTAGAGTATTCTCCCAACTTGAAATCTATTTTTCCCACAGTATACTGAGATAACACCTCCTTTCCATTGGCTAATTCAACTCTCATCTTTCTTGCAGGATGTTGATTAAGTCCTAACCTCCTTAAACATTTAGGTGACAAGAAAGAATGAGTACTACCACAATCGATAAGAAGCTCAAATTTTTCACCTTGGTGATTTGCAGGTGTTTGAATGACAGCATATTGTTGTCTTGCTCTTGGGTTATCAATTGCAACATGTAGAGTTGCTCTTTCCTCTTGTTCTTCTCCCAATGTTGGTTCTCCTATGATAGCATTGACTCTGGCAGCCATTTCACGCCCTCGACCTCGTCCTCCATTTCTTCCTCCACGATTTATTATTTGTCTTCGTCCTCTAGCTCGAGTAGGTGTATTTGTTGCGGAGACTCACCTAGGACATACATTCCTGAAATTTCCTCGCTCGTTGCATTCATAGCATCTAAGATCTGCATTTTGAGCTCCATTTGCTGAAGCTGCAACTATTGGATGAGTTTGGTGAACTGGGTGAACTTGCCTTTGGTTCCACATCATAGGCCGTCCTCTCCTTCTAGCATTCCTTAAATTTCCATTTCTTAAAAGAGCATCTTGCAAATTTACAGGCCTCATGGCTTCTAGACGAGTATTTAAAGGAGCATTTACCCCTTGGCAGAAACGGGCTACTTGTTGATCTGCGGTCATTGGCGGAGCATAGCGCCTAAGAGTTACAAATTTGGAGTAGTATTCTTCCATTGTAAGATGAAACTGACGCAAGTTGAAGAATTCATTCATCTTAAGGGATTCGTGTGCAGGTGGAAGATAACGTCCTTTGATAGCATACTTAATGTCTTCCCAAGTTTAAGTGTTTTGAGCTACTTGATTATCTTTGCAGTGTTGTTTCCACCAAAGCTTGGCATCCCCCGTGAGACGAAACATAGCCAACATTGCCTGGTTATCGGGAGTAGTACCAGCAGCAGCAAAATAATCCTCCATGTCTTCGAGCCACACTTTTGCATCACGCTCAACTAGGGCTCCTTCCCCTTTGAAAGAGGGAAGTTTAGCTTGCTTGAGAAGTAGCTTTTTCTCTTGAAGAGATGTGTACACCGCACTCTGTGCAATATAGATTAAGTGAAACTTTATTGGATACTCTAACTTTAATCCACTTTAAGGCAAGACTTGATCAGACAATAATACAAACAAAAGATAATATTAATCCAAACTTTATTTATATACACATTATTTGCTACCAAGGTTGGTAGTCTTTAGGTACAAGGATTGTAATGTTTCTATATTTTGAGTTTAGTGACTACAAAAGGATAGGCTAAAGGATCAAAATAATAAGTTTCTTTTGAACCCTGAAAGCTACGAGATACACATATGGGTCGAATCCTACCACCATGGATAACTTTTGTAACTTGGTTATAGACCCATTGAGTCTCAGATATCTTTTCTCCTCCCAAGTTAATGGTAGCATCCGAATTCTTAGTACCAATGAAAAGATACACTTCGATGACTTTTAACTCCTCTGCCCATCGAAGTTTCTTAAGGTTGGTATCCATGCACCATATCTTGTCAGCATTGATGGTATAGATTCCTCCAGATCGACTCCAGTTGATACCCCATCCTCTATGCACCCTTGGAATAGGTGGTGCAAACACCCTATCCAAAATCATCATCACCCTTTTTCGAAACTGATAATTTGGTGATTGGCATGCATTTTCAAACATGATGGTGAACACCTGGAATTTCTGGTAGGCTGAATGAACATTTTCCTGTACCAGGAAAGTTCAATCTTCAATACCATATAAAAACTCAAAACAATTTTTCTAGGTTCTTCTATTATTTCAAACATTCGCATCCTTCAACATCCAAACACCAATCTAAAAATCTCCCCAAGCTTTAACCTAGGCTCTGATACCAGTGTGAGGTCCCTGCCCCTTTTTGAGAGGACCGGAGTACCTTTCATAGGTCTCCAATCCTGAGAAGGAAAAACCAACGGACATTGCCTTAACTACTACGTAGCCACGGGCATGAACCGTTAGTGAAGGACTGGTCCTATCTCGCTATGGCGGAGCGTGACCACCATAACCCTATCTAAAAACTATCTATAATCAATTATACCTAAAAGTATAAATCTTAAAGTGACCAACTTGTGCGCTTTTTTTCCCCATGTTTCAGAAGCACAGCCGCCAAGGTTTGTCTCTTTTAAGATTTATGACTAAAAAAAAAATTTCTAGCATTGAAAAGTTACCCGACTCATCGGGTCCACCCATCCATAGAATGATATCGTCGGGGTATGATTCTCCCACTTTCCACACTACACTCACCCTTCTTTTGTTATCTAATTACTACCACACTGTTTAAACATACATGTTCCTTTACTTTATTTATGATACTGGTTCGTTAAAACATCCCTTCAAACAGTATTACAAACAATTGTCAAACAAGAAGTCGTCCAATTTTAAACCAACAACCCTTGGATTAGGTTCACTCAAGAATCTCTACTGGCGCTATTATGTCCGATTGGTATATACATTATTTATAAAAACCCTTGTCCTCATGAGCGTCCCATACCGCTCGACAAGTACTCGTTGTGCTAATCTGGACGTACTCCAGTCACAGCAACAACGGTGCCAATCTGGGCGTCATCCTCACGCCATGGCAAAACAAAACTGCAGTATCCAGCTGGGCTTATCTGGGTGTACTCCCACCATAGCATCAGCGGTGCCATCCTGGGCGTCATCTCACGCCTCGACAACTGCCACATAATACCATCGCTAATAAGTAGAGAGACTTGAGAGAAACCATACCGAAGGTTTTGGACAAACATTCTTTCCTATAGCAACCTGTTTAACCAGACAATCTTTCCTACTTGTTAAACATATGACGAGTTTCTTGGGGTTAAGCCCCGTGGTTTCGGTCCGTGTTTTCTTTTCATAAGGTAAATAATATATTCCTATGGTCTCGCATATGCAATGATGCATAACTTGAAACGACAATACTAACCTGTACCATAGCTCCGATTGGTCCGATTGGTGGAGACGTAGCATTTTCCGCAGGAGTTCCACCGTTACTTGTACTGGCTTCATGATAATTAGCGCTTTGGATCCATTTTTTTTGTACTACACTTATATTATACACTTAGAACTTTAAATTGGTCAATTTCCCTAGTAATCTCCTTGTTTCCAAAGAGAGTCTATAATTTGAACCCTCGCCAACTCGGATTCACACTTAGTGTTGTTGTTTTACATCTAATTTCTATACATCAAATATTTGCTAAGCGTAATTAATCAAAAATTAAATGTGTAAACTATGAGTGAAAGTTTAGGAATACATTACTTTTCTGCTTCACATTTCTAATCCACTTCTAACTTCAATTTCTATACTTCAACTAAATCAAGTTTTAGTATTATTCAAAATTCTACTTAATCTAATTGACAATAAAATTGGTGAATAAGAATTTCATCATGTATAATAAGAATATGATAAGTTCTCTTATGTATTAACTTTCAATTAACAATATATAAGTTAATAGTGAAGATGTACTAACTAGAGAGAGTAGGTATACTTAGAGAGATTAGAGTAAGAGAAAACATACACACACATCTTTTCTAAAGTTAATTGAATCTTACTAATCTATTAGTAAGATTAGAGTAAAAGATAACACACACACATATCCTTCTTAAAGTTAATTGAATCTTACTAATCTATTAGAAGATTAGAGTAATAGATAACACACACACACACATAACTAATTGAATCTTACTAATCTATTAGAGAGATTAGAGTAATAGATAGCACACATACACACATATCCTTCTTAAAACTAATTGAATCTTACTAATCTATTAGAGAGATTAGAGTAAGAGATAGCACACACACACACATAACCTTCTTAAAGCTAATTGAATCTTACTAATCTATTAGAGATTAGAGTAATAGATAGCACACACACACACATATCTAATTGAATCTTACTAATCTATTAGAGAGATTAGAGTAGGAGATAGCACACATACACACATATCCTTCTTAAAACTAATTGAATGCTCAATTAATACACACCTTGTTAATCCACTAGAGTTTTTGCTCTCTTAGTGGTTTGTGGACGCCTTCTCTCTAAGAGAAGTGGCAGCACGTCGTGAGTGCTATAGAGGCAATCTCTATGTCTAAAGTGTGAGCATGGATGCTCTATTTATAGCAGAAAGAAAACGTCCAAATTTTTTGCATTTTTTTTTTTTTTCCAAAAATCATACCCGCGTTTTTGGTACCCTTGTGGTACCCATGAACTTGACCACTTTGTCATTATCATCAAAAGATAAGGCCACACAAGCCCTCCCTCATTAAGATTAGTCAAGAGTAGCCTCTCCTTTTTCATGTGACAGTGTGTCCCACTTTGTCCCCTCTTACGTGATCCATGTGCCTTCATTTGTCATCCGTGTGTATTATTTTGTCTTTATAGTTATTTTATTTATTTTCTTAATGATAATTTAATTTACATTTTTAAGTTAAACTTTACAGTCTTATATTAACTTTACAGTAGTAAAAGAAAATTCTACAATCAGTAAATAAGTCTTGCAATAAGTTAGTTAGTGATTCATATAGCTAAACATGTCAGAATTTTGTAGCGTAAAATTTAATTTCTAGGTTTTCTCAACCTACGATTCATAATTTGAACTCGAATATCTTAAATAAGGAGTGATGATTCAAAAAAATACAAATGCGTAATAGAACTTGTGTGCAATTTGAAAGTAGAGACCTTACATTTTTGAAACCACATTTGGGCACTTCCTTTGACTAACATCTGAATACTGCCTTGATTGTGGATGATATGTGTTTGAAAACCGCGGCTTTGCCTATCTCCCTACCAACTTTCATTAGTTTTTGGATCCATCGGAAGGGGGAAATTGATGCAGAAAATCTGCACACAACTTGTAGGTACTCTTTTGCTTTGCTTTTGACCACAATTAAACCTCTAATGTTACATCTCCTTGATGCTTATGTTTCACCCTCTGTTAGCAACAACCTAACTCGGATACCATTTTTCGGAGCTCTCATTGTAAAAACATTTATTATTTTGATAAATTGGGAATATTATAACTCTTACTTTCTAGATAAACTTTGTAATTGATGAGTCGGGGCTACAAGCTTCCAGATTGTATCAACCTGTCTTTAGTTAGAGCTCTCAGATTATTAGTTTTGACCACCAAAAACCTTGGCTAAGGTATAAAAGACAATTTTTGTTATAAGTGTTTGGATAATGAAATACACAGCATGAGCTAACGGGTGCTCACTTCTCTCTTTCTTGCGCTTCCTACTCCCTCCCCGGTTGTCACATTGCAGTCGTGTTTGTGCGTTGCAACCGCAAGTAAGAGCTCTATGCATTGATGTAAGCATTTCACGATATTTCGTAGCTTTTGGCGTCGCCGAGACCCGCGGCCTAATCTCATCATAAGTAGGAATTTAAGATTCAAAAATAAAAAAACTAAGTATTGGCGGGGTATCGGGGCATCATTGCTAAGCATAAAGATGCATTCTGGGTCGAAAATGACTAGGTCAAAAACTCACTGCTATTAATAATCGCAAAATTTGCACTTGACCTAAAGTGAGATTTGAGACAATAAAAATCTGTGCTTAGGTCTTACAAACATGTCCTAGAAGTTTCGTGACGTTTGAATGTTGTTTGATGCTATAATGGATGTGATGTGTTTGTCGATGAGCGATTAGCTTTTGGTGATTTCTGTCATTTGAGTGTACCTTGATTTAGATGTGAGTTGTTTGTTTTTTTCTAAGAGATTGAAATCCTCTTGTAGCCTATATGCACTAATCGAGTCAGCTTCATCCGATGGATTGACAATTATATTCGTGGTTCTTGCTATGTTTGCAGTAAGATAGGAGTGAGGTTAAACACCTGTCCCACGTTTGGCGCTGCTCTGTTGGAGATCGAAGAGACCTAAAGTAGGGAAAAATACGAGCGTCTTGTGAAGTTATCCTTTGACTTCCTCTAGGATCTCCTAGAGTCAAAACTTTTTTTTTAAAACCGTATAGCTTAAGATTATCGTCTTTTGCTGTGTAGAGGTAGCTTGGAAGTAAGTAGTACTTGCTAAGTATCTTTAGGACTGTAAGATTGTAGGATTAGATTAGGATTTTGAGAAGGATTGATGAACGAGAGAAGTCTTAAGATCAAGGCTCAAAAAACCATAAAAAACAAGTGTTTTTGGGCACCTTCCACAACCCCATTGAAGTAGAACCTAGGAGTAGGGTAAGTAGAATCCGAGGTGGAATTCAAAACATTACTCTCTCCAAAAGAATCAATTGTGAGTTGTAATGTGAAGTTGCAAAATTTCATGTCTACGACTAGAAATAGCACCAAAAGGCTGTTACCCACTGAATCCGACTGGAGAGTATGCTTTAAAATTTGTATGAATCAGTGGGTAAGCTCATGGACGCATTGAAGTAAAAATTTCAAGAGTTTGCAAAAACTCGGATTATTTACTTTTTCTTGACATTTTAGGCCAAATTAAGTTTTGACTTGACTCAGAGGCTTAAAATAGCTCATGAAAAGATTGTCCGAGGAAAAAGTTCAAAAAAGTGTTCATTTTAGGCCTAAAGTAAATAATCACAATTATTTACTTTCATCTCTAAAGTGACCAAGGTTGATACCATAGACTCTATGCATGTGTACAAACAACTTTTGTAAAAGCCCATAGAATTTGGATCACCAAACTGACCAAAAACTTGGTAAAAGTTAAATTCTGTACTGACTTTCAAGAACTTGAGTGTAAATTGAGTCTAAACTCAATGAAACTTGACTCATAGACTTATATTGATGTGATAGACAAGTGTACATGCTCAGTTGACCAAAAAGATGCAAAAATTTGCTAGAAGTAAATAATCATGATTATTTACTTTTGTCTCATTTTTCAACGTTTTTGACCAAGTCAGCATAGCACTAGTTTTAGCATGTTATACTAAGCCCACAAATCAAATTTGGTAAGATTTGGATCATTCGATTGAAAATTGTGGCCAAATTTGCAAAGTCAGTCTGCAGACAAAAAACTATTGACCATTTGAATAGAAATTATCTAAACTTGATGAAACTTGGCTAGGGAGGTTAAGTTAAGCTGCTTAACAGATCTGTGTCAAGATTGTTGCAACAACTTGTAAAAAAATAACAGGATTAAATAATCGTAATTATTTGCATCTACTACAAAAATTGATATTCTTGCATATTTGAGTATACCACAAGGTCAAGCATATCATGTAGACCACATAAATCAATTTTGATAAAATTTGGATCACAAAAGTGAGACTTAATCCAGGTTCTTGAAAACTGAGTCTATGGACACAAAACAATTGATAACTTGAACAAATTTTGTTCAAACTTAGTGAAACTTGTCCAGAGACCTTAACAAGTTGCATACTTGGCAAATCAAGCCAAAAAGTACAGAAAACTGAGAAAAGTAAATAATCACGATTATTTACTACTGCTACACAGAGACACCATTTTTGACTTTTGAACTTGTACAGTGTTTAGACCAACATAATACAAGGTTATCGGGCAATTTTGGGTTCAATCTGATCCAAATTAGTACATGTTTACTCAGTTTCTAGATTGCAGATTAGTCCTTTGGCTTTTTGCAAAAGTGGAATTTGAAAGTCGCAACTACCGACTAACTTAGCTCGATTTGAAGTGATACACATAGACCAATCACAATAGCTAGCAAGAATTGTACAGTCTTTGTGAAAGAATAGCTAACTTGATTAAAAATGACAAGAATCAGGTTGCCGACAAGGAATTGAAAGCTTGACAGAAGTTGCAATCAAGTCAATCCGACGGTAAGTACTCTATCTAGGGCTTCACAAGTCTCTATGAACCTTAGATCTGGTCGTATACTAGCAAATCAAGGCATATTTGGAGAGATCGCTAGTAGAGTATCCACTGAAGAAAGTGTGAATCAAGGCAATCACTTGTACACTATCCTTGAAGAAGTCTCAGACACTTTTCAGAATCAACATCTGAAATGTCTTCCTATTCGACTCATTCAGAAACCGGAACAACAGTGCGTTAGAAGCATATACTCTCTTTTTATAAGACTAATTGCCATGGAGTTCAGGTTTAACTCGATCCTAATGAAGAGTATGCCATTCGCATTGATGATGATGACATAGAGTTCGAAGAGGAAATCAAGGCAAACAAACAAGGAAAAATGTACATGGATAAAAACAAAACTCAGTATTGACAAGTCGGAAACCCTAACATGATAGACAAATTGGGATTAGAAGTAAATACCATAATTCCACATATGGTAGCAAAAGAAGGAACACCGACTTTAGAATTTGAGGGATACGATTGAGTTGATTAGAAGCCTCTGAAACGGCTTAGCATGGATAATCCTAGGATTGGAGTATGTTGTTGTGAGGATAGAAACGTCAAAGATCTTCTATGGACTTCTCATGCCAAATCAGGACAGCTAACGTCCATGAAGATCATTTATATCTTCAAAATCAAAGACAAGGGTTCAACAGATCTACCGACCTACCCGTTTAGGGATTGTTATAACAATAACTTTGTTATGATGACCCGTGAAGAGGTGGAGCAAACCAAATATCAAGGGTACTCCAGAAGGGATTGGATATTGGGTCAAGGACCAGAAACTATTCCAGGAGATTAACTCCGCGAGAGATCTTTTGAGAGTAATGTTAAAAAACTAGACACCACCTCATCACAAAGAAAATTGGGTGACACTAAAGCCAGTCCAGGTCTACATGAATCACTAGTTCCAACAGATTGGTTTGAAGGACTCAGAACAGGATCAACTGCCAGGAGACCAGGAGTTGAACCAAATAGACGTGTTAGACCAGCTGATTTTTAGAAATGGGTTAGAAAATACAATGGATCTGGGGATCCATATGACCACTTAGCAAGATTTAAGAAAGTGCTAAGGGCAGAATGCATATTTGATTTCCATACTCAATTCAAACGATTTGGAATGACATTAGAAGGAAAAGCATTGACATGGTTCCAAAACATTCCATCAAGGTCAATCATGGACTTAAATACATCAAACAGAAACAAGATGAGTCTGTTAGGGATTGTGCAACTAGAATGAAACAATACATTGCAAGATGCCCAGAGCTAGAGATACCTTTAGAAGAAAGACTAGTATCATTGTTTCTAGAGAGACTGCTAAACAAATAACTTCATGCTATACTGTATAGCAAGAAGCATACGACCCTAGAAGAGTGTGTGTCAAATGCTATTGACTTAGGAGACAATTGTGATATTTTCAATGAAGAAGATATCCCTAAGGATAACCAAAGTGAGAAACAGCATCCACAAACCAGCACAAGGGGGAATGGTTGTTGTAGCACCACTTTCAACCATAGAAGACATGCTCAAAAGGATGAATGACATGATGAATGACGTTCAAAAGAACCTATGAGGGGAACAGTGCAAGGGATTCCTCAATAGGGACAACCAATTAGGCCGCAAAAATGGTGTGGAATGGAGGGAAAATGGACCAACCATGAGACCAATGAGTGCTATTACCGACCAAAGTATGATGGAAATGTTCAATACGTACCTATGAGGCCACACAGACAACCCATGTACATGTATCAACCTAATATGGACCTAGCTCAAAGACCACCGATGGGTATGGAAAGACCTCAACCCTTGTTGGGTCAACAACCTCCATATCTTGGACATAATGCAGTGCCTATAAAGTACATGCATCCAAAGGGAGTCATAGATGAACAAGCACTAGTGCATGTTACACCTTATGCTGAGCCTAGTCTATCTACAATAATGGTAGAAGGAGATTGGTATAATTCACATACACCACCAATGGAAGAACTTGTGACTTATACTACACCAGAGCTTGCATTGATGTACTATGTAGCTAATCAAGGTGTTAGACCTCCTATGGTAAGACCCATGATTAAGCCAAGAACTGGAAACTGCCATAGTTGTGGTGCAGATGATCATTGGAAAAATGAATGCTCAGATCTTGACAAGAACCTCAAGCCAGTTGAAGCTTATTGCATACAATGTTGCAAAAAGGGAGGACACTTCCCTGAAGATTGTCTAAAAAATCCTTTAAACAAGGATAAAACAGTCATGAACGTAGTCCAAGTGATACCTAGTAGCTCATCCAAGAGTGAATCGATTGTTTCAATCAAGGTAATCACTAGAGCCCAGGCTAAGAAAAAGAAACATAACTCCTCTAATGATTCAAAGAATACAAAAAAATCCTCTCAAAAGACCAAGAGAATTAGAAAAAAAAGGTATGAGATGAGGAAATAGAAACAATGACCTGAAAATGAGGAGAAAGCAAAGAAACTATTCCAGGAAAAGGTGAAAGAAACTAGAAGTAAAGTCCAGGAAACCACCGTGAAATCTGGAGGATCAATTTTGGTAGACAATTTTTTTGAGCCAATCAATGCAGCCTTGGAAGCTTACCAAGTGGGACTTAAAGTAGGCCAAAACATGGAAAACAAACGGAAAAACTATCCTTCTCCAGACGTGGAAGCAGCTAAGCTTGAAGCTTATCAAATTTGATAAGAATCACACAAAAGATACTGGAAAAACAAAAACCCAAGCTCGAGAGTACGACAAAACCTGAAGAGCTTATGGTAGGAACCAGTAAACTTTAAATCCAAAGTGGTGGTAGAACCCCACCTTGAAATAAAAGAGCCATAACTTATAGGGCCCGACAATGAAGATGCCTTAGATGAAATTCCATTTGTAGAAGAAGACTGGCCAGGACACTTATGGAAAAAAGTTAGAGAGATTAATGATGGGAGCTTAGCTTTGAAGTCAGCTCCTATAGAGGAAGTTTGGTTAGACAACCTACCTCCTGATATGGACATGGATGTACAATCCTTGTATGGGGATTGCAGATCTGAAGCTTCAAGAATATCTAAACCATTGACTTTGAAAACACTACCCTCTTATTTAGGAGATAATGAAGATGAATCCATAGTGTGTAAAAACACTCAAGTAAAAAGAGCAAAACAGACCGTAGAGGTAGACAACATCCATCCAATCATGTCTACATCCATTCAATACACTCTTATTTTAGGAGAACTATTGAAAATCAGACCATATTTATGGAATGATCTACAAAAAACTCTAGAGAAGGTGGGTAACGGAGCTAATCACAAAGAATTTGGGAAAATTGAAACACGAATTGGATAACAAAGAGATTAGATCCATTCCAATGAACAAAGTTGGACACTACTACGAAGGGAAAGAATGAAACACAACCCTTCCAGTGAGATATAATGATATAGTAGAAACCATGGAAATATTGGATAGTGGGGCAGGCATAGCCATAGCCACAAAAGCAGTATGGGAATCATGGGGACAACCAACCATTAGACAAACTCAGATGAAATTGCAATTGGTTGATGGACACATCGAAAGACCCTTAGGACTGCTTGAAAAGGTGATAGTTAATTCTTGTGGGATGGAATATCAACACACTTTTTCCATAGTGGACTTTGGAAAGAACCTCAATTACGAAATCATCTTGGGAAGACCTTTCATGCAACAAGTACAACTCATCCAGGATTTGGGAAACAATTATCTGTACTTGAAGCAAGTGGGATCAATAACAAGGGTTAATCTAAAAGATCACAATTATAGAGATTTCATGAAAACGCCCATATAAGAATTTGACTCAGTCTCTTTGGCTGAAACTAAGCTTCCATCTTGGTTGAGCAAAGACACACCTATTTAGATGTGCGGAGCCTCAAAAAACAGGAGCTTAAAACGAGAAGAATGTATCTTAGAAAGGGATTGCACAAACGAAGCCTATGTACCTGAACCCTTTCCAGAGCATTTGTTTGAGCCATTTGAGTAGACTCAAATTTTAGCAACAATGGATGTATGTGTAAATACTTCTATGCCTACTCAATTTTGCAATGAGGATGGCTATGACATAATTCACATACAAATGATCTCAATACTCTATATCGGAGATGAAATTCAAGAATCCAAGGACTTGATGAAATCTCAACAAGTCTTTTCAGACCTCTATTATGATGTAACAGATGAGTTGGAAGAACATTCAGCTACCTCAAATGATTTAAGGTCACAAAAAGAACATTTGATAGCTAAACTACTCACGAAAGGAGGGGAGGAAAAGTTTTTTGACTTTCCAAACCAGAAACCAAGAAGACAAAAATGGTATAGAAGAAAAAGAGACACCAAAAACTTGAAAGCTAAACCTATGCCATCAGTCTCCAGTAGAACACAGTTTCTTATGGAGATAGATGCACATGATTGTGTCAAAGACAAAATCAGTGATAGATATCCTTTAAATGAAAAACCGAAAATGTCAAAAACATTGAGAAAACTGAGAAAGGAAACTCAATCAAAACCTAAATACCAGGACAAGAACTCAACCATGACAAGAGTTGAACGAAGAAAGAAATATCAAGAGTTGAAAAAAGCTCTAAAGGAGATATATACGACTAAAATGGAAACCATTGAGGAGGATGGTAAAGATGTAATGAGTGTTCCATCCCATTACAAGAAATATACTCTCCAAGATCATAAAATCATAGTTGAATAACCTGTCAGGGAACTACGAAAACAGGGCGAGTCCTACGAAGGACCTAAAAACACAAAAAGGATAGATCTGGCCGAACCACGAGAAGAGCCTAGAACTACCTACATTGTAAATGACTTGACAGAAGAAGAAGAAGAGCTTTTGTTAAGCTTATTGATGAAAGAATACCAAGGTATCTTTGCTTGCTCTTATAAGGATCTCAAGGGTGTTGATCCAAAAATCTGTCAACATACCATACGGATGAGAGATGATGTGAAACCAAGCAAACAAAGGCCCTACACTTATAATGAGACATTTGCCAAAAAAATCAAAGAAGAGATTGAAAAGCTAGAGGAAGCTGAATTCATTTATGAAATTGAACACACAGATTGGGTGTCTCCAATTGTGGTAGTACCCAAGAAAAATGAAAAATTACGAGTGTGCGTCAATCTCAAGAAAGTGAATGCAGCTACCATCATAGAGACAACTTTTCTCTTCCAATCACTGAGCATGTTTTAGAACGAGTTTTAGGAAAAGAAGCTTACAACTTTTTAGATGGCTTTTCGGGATACAATCAACTTTTAGTTGATCCCAAAGATCAACATAAAACTGCCTTTGCAACTGAATGGGGTATTTTTTCCTATCGGGTTATGCCTTTTTGGTTAACTAATGCTCCTGCCACCTTTCAAAGATTAATGAGCCATGCTTTTAAAGAATATCTTCAAAATTTCTTGGAAGCATATATGGATGATCTATGTGTACATTCATCAATCCGGGCTGATGATTTTGAACACCTCAAAAAGGTATTTGAAAAATGTAGACTTTATAGAATTTGCTTAAATCCTATGAAGGTGCACATTCATGGGCAGACAAGGAAAAATTCTTGGATATATAGTGTCCAAAAATGGCATAGCTACTGATATGGATAAAATTCATGTTATTGCTGATTTGCTAGACCACAAAGGGGTTCAAGCATTCATGGGACATTGTGGATATTACAGACGGTTCATTTACATATACATTATAATTACAAAACCCATGTACAACTTGATTACACACTTTGAATGGATTGATGAGTGTGAAAAATCCTTCATGAAGCTTAAGCAAGCTCTCACTTTAGCTCCAATATTGAAAGCACCAGATAGGAATAAGATATTCCACATACATGTAGATGCTTCCAATTTTTCCATCGGGTGTATCCTAGCTCAACCAGGAGACAGGAAAATTGATTTTCCTATTTCCTATGCTAGCCAATAGTTGAATATGGATGAGAAAAACTACACCACCACCAAAAGGAAAGGACTAAGAATGATCTATGCCATGAAAAAGTATAGACATTACCTATTAGCTAACAATTTTGTGTTCTTTGTGGACCACCAAGCCTTATTGTACTTGGTCAACAAGCCATGCAACACAGGAAGAATAGTGAGATGGTTCATCATTCTTTTGGAATCTGATTTCACTATAGTTGTGAAAAAGGAAACCACTTATCAAAGAGCAGATCATTTGTCAAGGATTGTTTTAGGAGAACCACCTAAGGGAGTAGATGATGATCTACCAGATGCATATCTGTTCTCTATTGAAATGATACCTCGATGGTCGGAAAACATGGTATCCTTGATGACCATAGCTCAAGTGGATTTGCAAATACCACTTCCTATTACAATCAGATTAATTGAGCAATCGGCTATGTATCAATTACTAGCTGGAAGGTTGTACAAAACAAATCGAGATGGAATATTTCTTTTATGCAAATGTCACTTGTTCCTAAGTGGAGAAACTATTTAGTCACTTACTTATCGAGCCGAACATTTCCTGAGGATATGAGTAAATGTCTTCAATGAGAAATTGAAATTGAAGCAAGAGACTATGCTCTTATTGGGAACCAATTGTATCGGAAAGGTAAAGATCAACATTTGCGTCTCTATGCAAATGAAGACGAGTTATAGAACAAGCACATGCTGGATTAGCTGGAGGTCACTTCTCTAGTGAGACCATCGCAATAGCAATCTTAATGGTAGGCATATGGTGGCAAACACGTTTTGTATATGCCACGGAATATGTTCGAAGGTGTGATGCATCAACGAGCAAAAATTCCAATCCGTGTAGATAACATGCCTCTAAGACCAATGATCGGGGCTAGAGATTTTGCAAAATGGGGTATAGACTTTGTTGAGCCAATACAGACACCTACTTATAGAACCCAAGCTCAATATATCATTGTAGCTAGGGACTTTTGACCAAGTGGGCCGAGCTAAAGCAACTCAAAATAATGATGCCAAAACCATATCTGCATTCTTGTATGAGTACGTGTTCACAAGATATGGACTGCCAATATAAATTGTCAGTGATAGGGGAACTCATTTCCTCAATGAGGCAATTGAGTATTTGCTTAATGAATTTATGGTCATCCATAACAAATCATCTCCCTATCACCCACAAGCAAATAGACAAGCTGAGCATACAAATAAAATTCTTAGCTCGGTATTGACTAAAGTGGTTAGTTCAGGATGGATAGATTGGGAAATGAATCTCCATGCCACTCTATGGGCTTATCGTGTTTCATTCAAAACAGCTTTAAACGCTACACCCTTTTAACCTTATTTATGGTCTTGATGCCATATTGCCAATAGAATTTCTATTGCCGACACTAAGGGTAGCCAAGGATCTTGAGTGGACTAGACACGAATTGTCAGAGAGACTTTAAGATTTAGAAAATCTTGATGAGCAAAGGCTAACAGTTGTAGCTCACATCTATGCACAAAAGCAAAAACAAAAACAGTTTTTTGATTCCCATCTAATTACAAAAATCTTCAAGAAAGGAGACTTAATTTTAGTCTATTCCCTTAAGCAACACATTCCCAAGTTTAAGAAAAAGGGAAACGGACCGTTTATCATTGAAGGTGTATCTCCAAGTGGAGCAGTTAAGTTGTCCACCCTAGATGGTGAACCAATGGCTAATTGGATTAGTGGATGTCGTTTAAAGAAGTACAATTTTCCACTAACCAATGAATTTCTAGAAAGAATGCATGCAGCAAAGCAACAAAAGATAAAACAACAGCATGTTATTGATGAAGCCCAAGAAGAAGCTCGGCTTTGCGTACTCAAAATGAAAGCAGCTCTCAAGAATCAACAAATACCTATTCCCATCAACACTCTGGAACTAGATGACCGAGGATGGGAATTACAAAAAGATGTAGTGTCAACAGATGATGAATGGTTAGATGGAATGGACCTTCACATCAAAGTACAGTTGGACAATCATAGCACGAATTCATTGGTCCTTACAAGAGCTCGAGTAAATGCAGTTAGTTATTCCACGTACAAGAAAGCAAAAAGTCCATATTTGACAACAAGAATAGCGACTATTAAAGGATGCCACAAGAACCCAACACCAACATTGGGAGTAATCAACTTAAATGTGATAGTACATGGATGTTCATGCCCTCATCAATTTGTATGCTTACCAGATAACACATGAATGAAACAATGATTCTTGGAATCTCATGGATACGAATGTACAAGGCAGTACCAAATTGGGATACCAATCAGCTCAAGCTATGACCTAAGGGAAAACAACTCATTGTTCCAATTGCATCAACCACGGAGGAATGGAAAGGAGGTTACCAGCAGAGAAAACCACAAAGCAATAAATATTCTCCATCCTATAGACAAGCAAATGCTACAAGTAGCATGCAAGGAGTCAGTCAAATTTGCTTACCAAAAGCACAACTTAAGGACAAGCCGATTCAAATCTGGGTGCCCAAAACATCATCTATTGTACCAAAGATGGTTCCAAGGTTCAAAAAACAAAGAGGAGCATCTCCAAGCAGGGAACCTCACATGAAATGGATTTGAACGAAAAAGGAGCACTTATCTTCTCTGCAAACTGTAAAACCAATCAAGCAATGGAGAGTAAAGACTCAAAAGACTTAACCACAACATTCTAACCAAAGCAAAACAAGATACCAATGGTGGGTAAAAGCTCGACAACCATCATTATTGATACCCATAGATTAAGAAATCAGCACACCAAAGCATCCTGAGGGTACAATCAAGCAAAGAGCACACAAGCTACAAGATTTTCTTTTTGGAATATAGCAAAAGAAAACCTTGACATCAGAAACCCTTGATTAATTACTCAAGTCCCAACTCTTGCACAACATAATGGTTTGAACTGCATTGATCTTCAAATCATGGTAGAGCCAACCGAGACTATGCATAGACATGATTTCTCAACCCATGCACACAGTTATCCCGGAGTACGCCATCTAGGAGGGGTGGAAGGGAACTAAGTAATGAAGGGCAATGTTTGAAGACGGAGGAAAAAGTTTGATGTTAACGTGTGATTTTTTGTAAAATTGCCTAATAATTCCCTTACAAATCCTCAACAGGAGAAATCTAACTGATAACATCTCCCCGATGAGTGTAAATATTGTATATACTATCAAAAGTCATCAAAAAATCATCTTTTCTGGTTATTTTTCATCATTTTTCTTGATACTGGGACTTAAAAATGGAGAAATCCAACAAAAAACAAAAAAGATGTGTTGTTCAATGGATTTTCTTAATTATTGGATTTTCACTTTGCTCTTTTAGCACATTTTGCTATTTTCTTTTATTTTTTTAATAAACATGTCAAAAAATTAATAATAAATAACAAATGAGCTCAGATGGAAAAACTGAAGATAGACTGATGATCAGAAGGACAAGGCAAACAGTCACAAAAAATTCAATCAAATTGGCAAATAGAAGCGGGAAGCCTAAACTAGGCGGCCAAGGCTTACTGTTGCAGAATTCGTACAGAATTAGCTACAGGAATCCGACAGAGAAAATTTTTGAGTTTAACATAGATTTCACAGCCTAGTAGGATAACAGGGGAATTTGGGGAAAAATGGTTTGGGAAGTCCGAGTATAGATATCCAAGGTAGTCTAAAATCACCTCATTTCCACTTGTCGCCATTGGAGAGAGAGCTTTCGACCTTCTTTGCGCGCGATTTTAGGAGGCCACAGTTGCCTATTTATAGTGCCTTCTCACAAAAGACATGAGGGGTAAGTTCTATACTTCTCAATGATCTATTATGTATGGCCGGTAGCTAGTCTAAGCCCAAGGAAAAACCCCTAGAACCAGAGCAGTGCACGAAGTCCTACGACCAAAAATTGACCATAGCGGCCTGTCAGCTCAACCAAATCGGACGAGACTTGAACAGTAGCATGCCCCTATATAATAGAACACTTCTATATCAATAGTTGACCATTCGGTAGGGGTCAAGGGGATCCCAAGTAGAAAATCTAGGTTTTTGACAGATGCCAAAATTGGATTCTGACTCCACAGACAGCTTATAAACTGGGTCTATACACGATGTATATGGTGGGTTTCATAAAAACAATCAAGGCAAGATCCTAACAAGCAGAAAACAACTCAAAGGCTACAAAGCGTCAAATTTGACATACAAAGTCAAACTGACTCCAAATGGGCCAATATTGAATGGGTAGCTTCAGGACTATGTAGCGGACAAGTCCATAGCTTCAAAAGTGACTACCCAACTCCACAGGCCATGTAATCACAAAAATCGGTGATTTTAGAGTGGACAAAGCAAGAAGTGATGTCGACAGGACAAAACTTTACCAAATTCAATTTAGGACTTGTTTTAGGTGTATTGAATATGTTTAGGTCAAAATTTGTCAAGTTAAGCAAAAAAAGCCGACTTTTGTAAATATTTGTGATTATTTACTTTTGCAAATTTTTGGCTTGAACATGATTCCATCACTTCACCTATCATTTGTACACACCTATTACATGCTACATTTCAAGTATGAGCCAAAATGATCAATGATCACTTGGAAAATTGTCCAAAAACGCAAAGAAGTCCTTCCAATGCAAATTTTGAGTTATCTGCCACAATTTTTGATCCAAATCACACCATATCTCATACACAGACTCTACATCATGCATAGAACCAAGTTGCACCAAAGAATGTTCATTTTGATGAAAAAGTTAATAATCACGATTATTTACTTTCTTGCCAAAATGGGGGAAAATTGCAACTTTGACCTAATGGGACCAAAGCACATAATGTCCCAATCCCACTGACCAAGTTTGAGCAAGTTTGGATCTCAAAATCCCAAAATCCCTTTATATCTACTGTTTCAAAGACGCAAGCCTAAATCTGGCACCATTTTCACCTTGTGCACTCAAATGAGCCGACACTTCACTCAGAGTATCTAATTGCTATATATTTCAAGCCTATCATGCCAAAAATGCAAAAAGAGGAACACAATGTGCTGTTCGGAATTGATTCAGATTACCAGACAAGGAGAAAAGCGGATTACAGTTTGTAGCAGCAAGAACCTCTCACAGTTGACGTCCAATCCTTCTCAAAGCTAATGATTTTGTGGTTTTCAAAACTAAGGGTTTTGACTTAAGAGCTAGGGGGACTTTTCCACGGCCATTCGGCCACTTACATGGTGTGTAGGCTCAGAGAGGGTAAGAGGGGACAATAGAATATATTAGAAGTGAGCATCCTCATTAGCTGAATTACACCGCTTCTTTTGAAAAATGAGCGAGTACAACAAATTTTGGTGTATATCCGCCTTTTACTTGTCAGTCCACTGTGTCCACCAAACATTTATGGAGGATGGGGTAGATTCTAGCAATTCTTTTAATGGTGTTGGTTTTCTTACAATTGAGAAAGCATGTTTTTCAAGACTAAGGTAAGATCGGGCAGGCCAAGGGCCAGGACAAACATGTGGTATACGAGGTCCTGCTATATAGCATGGCCAAGGGCCTATATAGGGCATGGTTGGGTGGAGATTTGCATGTGATCCCCGGCCTCTCATGTTGGTATCAAAGCAAGGTGGAGTAGGGAAGCCATGAAGTAGGAGGGGAGAACAAGTGGCATGCAGGAATGGATCATTTGAGCATTCTCTCCCTCCCTCTCTTGTTCTCATCAAGGACTCTCTCTCTCTCTAGATCATCAAGACAACATGGAGGGGAGGTGGAAGATCTCATGTTGCATCATGGGCATGGCCCCATGGCTTGAGGAGGAAGTTTTAGTAGCCGATTGCCGTGGGAGACGTCCCTTGCATAGAAGGGAGGTGGTGCAAGGGTCTACACTAAATCGCATGGTTGTAGGCTTGGAAGGTTTTCCCTAGACTACTGGGAATTTTTCACTCTTGCATGGATTCGATTTGCAACTTGCTGCTGTTTTTATCTTTTTTAAAATCTTGGAAACCCTTTAGGAAATTACTTTTTGGTTTTCCCTTTTCAAGGGGCCTTTTCCACCCGCTTGCAAGGAGAATCACACGGATTGGCAAGGAGAACTTGAGAACCTCATGCAAGGAGATCCCGCAAGATTTGGCAAGCTTGCAAATCCTGATCTCGAATGAATGCTTCAAAGAAGGCATAAGGGGTCGTGGCAAACATGACAAGTTTTTAGACTCTAGCTAGTACTAAAAGAAATCACTCTCTAAAAGTGAGCAAATTCTAGTTCCAACAGGGCCCATGATGGATGAAAGTATATGGCATTATACAAGTAGGTCAACAACACAATTGCCATAAGATTTACAACTTTGATCATTATATCAACCATGGTAGGATTGGCAAGGAGCACTCAAAGCTCTAGAGCTTTGACATGCACAAGATTTCATGGCAAAGCAAGGTAAAAGCATTGAGCCGGAATCTCAAGCAAAAGCCTCATGCAAAGAGGAGAAAAGCTCCATATAATGTTGCTGAAAGGCAATTCTTGTTTGAATCAGAACATATGAGCTCCAAGATAGGGAAGATTTCCCAGATTGAAGAGGATTTCTACGACGTTTCTGAACCTTGAACAAGGATACTTCTCTTAGTTTCTTCTCAGTTGATTAATCATACATGATGCACGTAGGAAAATTTTCCTAGCAGTAAAGGCCAGTCAAGGATGGCCTATGACTTGTAAGGTAGAGGTATACAGTAGGGCTGACCATTTTTTGATATTCAAGAAGCCGTAGGCATCTTTCTTTCTTGTTGGAGTTTTGGACTTTCTAGGGCATGACTCCTAGGCACATTTTCCAAACTCGATATAGTCATGATCAACCCATTATCAGCAAGCCAGATCTGACCAATTTTCAAGGGCAATTGGCAACAAGTGCATGCATGCAGTTTTGAGAAACTCAAGTACGCTTTGTCTATGAAATTATTGTAGATACATTTTATGTTTCCAGTACGGTATCTAGTAAGTTTAGCTTAAGGTATACTCTTGGTAACCTATTCATCTTGTAGAATTTTCTACAATGCCAACTTGATGAACAAATGTTACTTTGTTCAAATAGAGTTTGGAAAATAGATGACATTTGATAGCTAACATACAAGAGCCATCTCTTTCAATATTGGGAAATCTCATGATTCTCAATAATCTACATGATTTGGCAAGGCCACTTTATATGAAATTGTTAGAAGCTGGACACACCCCATGGCAACTAACTACTCGGAACATTATTATTTTTTTAATTATTCATTCATTGAAGAAAACCTGATTTTTCACCTTGTAAATATTGGGACTTACAGAAGTTTCCAGATTGTATCCCAGTTTTGATAGTTAGATTGAGTAGATGGTTGATTTTGGAACTTTAGGGTTTGAGAATTGTAAAGTTTTTGACCTTAATGAAGAACCTTTTGTCATTTTTAAAAACAAGTTTTGAAATCTGTGAGTGAGCGTACTGTGTACGAGAGAGTGTGAGCTTCATCTTGACGTTACGTGTGCTCCGGTGGTCGGAATCGAGTGCGAAGAAGTGCAGTGTGTTGCCCCCGACGAGAGCTACGCGTCGATACCTACATTGCGCGCATACGGTCTGGTTTTGCGAGCTCCTTCTACGAACTTCATCTGGTGTTTGGGTGAGCATACGTTGTCCGATTTTGCATTGCATCATATCCACGCATTCACATTGAGTAGAACTACACCTTAGGCACTTTAGATTTTGGAAACGAAGACCTGCAGATTTCGGCCAGACATCCTATGTGATTTTGCATCGGGTGTTTTGGGTTGGGATTTTGGTTCATAGACCTTAGGGAGAGCGACCTATTGGTGTTAGTAGGGTCTCCTTCAAGTTCTATGGTGTTTTGAGATTGTTTGATGGGTGTTCGGCTCTAAAAAGCGTTGTAGGAAGTTTCCTCTTATGCACTCTTGAAGGCTGTGACTTAGACATTTGGTAGAGACCTCTGTAGGAATTAGTTAGGAGTCGGTCGAGTGTAGGTTGACACCTTATGCTTGCTTCCACGCGCCTGCGGGTCGAGCTTCGTCCTTAGCTGACATTATATGTTAGGTGAGTTCTCGATGTGCTAACGTCCGTCGCGGCGTATCCGTCCAACATTGGCGCCGCTGCTGGGGACGAAAACCTTTGGTAGGTGACCGAGACTAATCCTTGAGGATTGGGATTTTTGGATTGCGAAGAGTCTTGTTTTACATTTAGATAGGATCAGAGGGTGGAGGACTCTCTAGGTCTTAGAGGGAGTCTAGGAAGCGTGTGTCTAGCCTAGATCCTTCGACTTAGGTAGATTAGGTAGACCACGATAGTTTTAGGTAGTAGTCGAGTTCTTGAGTAGGAGTTGGAGTGGTAGAAGCGGTGAGAGGAGAGCTTGAGAGTCCGGAGAGGCCAGAAAGCAACCAAAAACACCATTATCACCATTTCGCATGATAAGTAGGAGTAGAGTAAGTAGGACATCATGATTCAGGATCTAGAGCATTTCATGCATGAATACTTGCTTGGTAAATTCATCACAAGTTTGTAAAAGACGCAAAAAGACGCAAAAGTGTGTTTGAAAGCCTAATTGAAGTCCAAAAGTTACTGTGAGTGTTTCTGATAGTTCTGCAGAGCATCAGGAACATTCCAGTCAGAAAGAAAATTAATTTCAAGCCACGAGACATCCTACGCGTAGGATGTCTACAGGCTAATCTGGTGGGAATTTTGGGATTTTGAGTTGACCGATGTGTCAGAAGGTGGGGTTTACCCTAATTTCAACTGGAAAGTGGAAATTTGACCATATCTTGACAGGATAAGGCTAGATAGACTGAAATTGCCAGACATCCTACCCAAATTGTGCCAAAAAATTATTTTGAGACCAAAACCATAAGATGGCTACATGAGCATGTCTTGCATGATATATTGAGTGACTGAGAGAGGTTTCACCTCATTTGGGTGAGAAAATTGGGTTCAAAGCGGACTTTAGCACTTTTGACTGAAAAAGGAAAGAACAACTAAAATTGGAGACTTTTGAGATCCAAACCAAAATCTAAGCATACCACTGGGTTACTGACATCAAGGGGAAGTTGTGGGACAAGTCTGGGGTCAAACATGCCAAAAAAACATCCTACGCATAGGATGTCTTCTGTGTGATTTTGGACTCTAAACCAAGTTTTGAGTATACCAAAGTGATCAGCAACTCAAGGGGAGCCTGGGCTTTGAGTTTGCAACCATTCTGATGAAAAAGACATCCTACGCGTAGGATGTATAAAGAAAAAAATTGAAGCCATACTTTGACAGTGAGCATAGCAAGGTGTTGTATAGCCTAAGGCAAGCCTCCTAGTCAATTTTGGTCCAAATTGGAGTTCACTAGACTGATCAAGATCAGCAACAGGCTGTCGGAACAGATTTCAGACTCATTGACCAGCTTATAGGTGTCCAAATCAAAAAGTAAAAACAGTTGTAGACTCAGCACATCAAGGAGAAACAATAGTGCAAAAATCCAGGCAAAACAAAGCAGGAGACATCCTACGCATAGGATGTCTATTGGGGCCTACTGAAGAGAAAATTTGACTGGGCATAGACAGTGAGATTCCATTTGGCTTAAGGGTTCCAGAACTTCTTTCAGAAGTGAATTTTGACCTTGTTTGCCCATTTGACGGAGCAAAGACTGAATTCAGACTTTTTCGCGTAAATTGACCAACATCTGAGGTAAGTATAGTTTCAGATTAGCAGACATATCCAGAACATCAGCAGTGTATAAAATACAGTAGTGGTTGAGATTAACTCTCTAGTTATACCAATTATTACTAAGATAACCTCTAGCAGATAAATGCTTTGATTCGATTGCCGAAATTAAAAGCTTGTGTACAGGTCTATGCAGCAACAAAGCAAGAAGTTGTGCAGAAACTGATCCGTTGCCAGGTGAGTGGTTGGATTTGTGATAAATTGCATTGATAATTTTGATGAATTTAAGATCAGGAAGATACATTGTTAGAGACCAGAAGGTGGCAGGTGACCAAGGTAGCTTAGTGTCCACCGAAGAGAGTGTAACTCAGGCAAGGCTAGATCCACTAGCACCGATTATTGAGGAAGGTAGTGATACTGACACTTCGTCAGACAAATCTTTCTTCATGATGGGTAGTCAACAGTCGGGAGGTTTCACCTATGACGGACTGATGCCAGGAGGAAGCACCTCCCAAAATCCTTTGAATGATTCCAAGCTCACTGTGATCTTCTTAGAAGGAACAAACTCGAGGGGAGACCTAGTCTATTCTGACTATCGAGGACGCAAGTTCATTTGTATAGAAGAGAGTCCAGCTCAAAGATTGGAGATAATCCGAGTCTATGATGATGGAGATAGATCCCGAGACGAAAAGGGGAACAACTATCTAATAGTTAGTAACCGTGAAGATTACAACAAATATGGAGATAACGTGGCGAAAGGAAAAATGGTTTCAGAAGCTCAAGAACCGCCACCAAACATTGATCGGCCCGGAGCTATTTTTATGTATGATAAGAAAACAACTAGGGTTCCAACTTATAACGAGAACGTGGGAATCTACAAGCATGAGAGTGAGGGTATAGTCTCTTACTTTTGCGGCAAAGAACCATATGTAAACGAATTAAGCAAACACAAGGTTCTTTACTTATTCTATTATGAAATTTCTATGGGGAAGGGTATAGTTTTTGTTGATAGATACGGGCAAGAATACCAATGTATTCTCCCAGAGGAGGTAGAAAGGGCAACAGGTGCAGGAGCATCAGCATATGCCCCTGAAGAAGTGCCAAGAGCCACCTACACCCCAAGCAAGTCAATGAATCCTTTTTCAGAACATTATGATGCTACCTCACATTCCACCCGACCGCAAGCATTCAACAACCAAGACCAACCGGCAAACCAGCCATCATTGCAGGCATGGCTTCGACACAGTGCAACATTGGAACAAGACCGAAACCCAGATGGTTATCAAGCCGCACGAGGGCTAAGGGATTTGCAAGAACCACCACTCTATTCAAGGTATCAAGGAGAGAGTAAGCCAAAGACTCAAGGGTCGACAAAGCCTGGAGGACCACCCATAGAACGAGTTCGAAGAGATGAACCACCTCCAGCAAGAACCGTTAGAAACTATGGCTTAGGAGCACCACTGGGAGAGGAACTAGCCTATTACAGAATACCTGAGGAGGTATATCGATTAGGACGGTGTCAGGAGTTTTTTGGAGCAAGGGATTGCGCATATGTACATATACATGCATGGTGCATCAAATAAAGAATTGCCCATTTTTCAGAGCCAGGTGGTTACGTGGGGCCCACATGTGTACAGGTAGGACATGGTGTACATAGTGCATCGATTTTCACTATTACTAGTACCACTGTGTTTTTTCTACAATAAGGAGGAGTTGGTAGCGCGTAAAACTTCTCGAGGAAGCTATCCGTAGCCTGACGACATGAGGTAAGGAGGTGCGTCAGATGGCATCTAGTGGCGTCAGGAGGGCGAACGAGGTCAATATTTGCACGCGGATGAGGACGGACACAACGTGGGTGTTTTCTTGTGAGAGTTATGCAGAAAGGTCTTCATTAGGACCAATTTTTGGGGCCACTTCATGTGGTTGCGAGACGCATTATTGAAAAGAAATGAGTGCCAGGTGTGCGGATGATGCAAAAAGGTGACAACTATGCACTGCGAGGTCAGTTTTTGGCCTGTTCGGGGTCCGTTTGAGGTCATCTAAAAGGCCAAGGGTGCCCAACTAAAAAAGCTAAGTGTGGGAACTGAAAAAAACTGAGAGAAGACTAGAAAAAACGTGGAGAAGACAGGAGGAACAGTTGCAGCTATGTTTTTGCTCATTTTGGAGCCTGTTTTGGCCGTAAACTGCTCATCCGAGGTCGGATTTGAGCACTCTGACATTGTAGACTAGGGGTTCTGGGCTGTTCCAGACGCGATGGCACTATCCATTTTTCCAAATTCCTCCCTCTTTTTTTGCTATTTTGGCTGTGTAAGTTTCTCCTATGAGCGAAGTTTCTACTCCAGCTTGTGATTGTATCTGGTATCTTTTACCCATATTGTGTGAGCTGTTTGCCCCATTGGTGTTGGCCCAAGCTCATTTGTATCTAAAAATCAGAAATTCTCCTCTTTTGAGCTGAGTTTTTTGGGTGTGTGTGTCTGTGTGGAGTGGGTAAGTGGATAGTCTCTCTCCTCTCACTCGAGAGGTGTGTTCCCTGTCTCGGCTAGGTGTGTTGTGTAAGCCGAGTGGTGCCCCATAGTGTGTGTGTGTGTGTATCTTCCCAAGAGTGTGTGTCGGGTCGTTATAGAGGCGCTGTGTGTGTTTTCATCCCGCTCACATTCTTTTGGCGCCCCCACGGAGGATCTTCTTCGAGTACCTTCTGCTTCGAGCTTCGGGATTACAGGTTGCAGGTTGTAGATTACAAGTTACAGGTTACAGGGACAGGTACAGGTACAGGTGATTCACATAGATACAGGTAGCTGGAGTACAGTGATATACTAGCTTTGGTGTCACTTGCAGTTGTTGTGGGTATGCATCATTTAGCGCATGTTTGAGCGCATTGTCTACTGGATTGTACATTACTTGTGCAAACTGTCATTGTACGCCTTTGTGGAGCCATATTTGGTTTTATTTGGCAGTCCCAGCCATTTCTGAGACTTGGTCTGGAAGATAGTCATTTCTGAGACTTGACTATACGCGATTTGCATTAGCCTTCGTGTGAGGGTCGATAGCGTGAGGTTTTTATTGAGCTGGGGGATTCTCAAATGTAGAGATCCTTTTGGTGATACAGGTAGTTGGAGCACCCTTTTTGTGACCTCGCCATAGGCTATGTACTAGTGAGTCCTACTTGATGCTCGAGTTCTATTGTTGGCAGTTTATGCATACATATACAGTCTATATTTTGGGTTCCTACTGCTCTACTTCTGGGGAAACTCTGTCAAAATTTTTCCAAGTTATGATGGATGGTTTCTTGGTCTTTTGAGCCATTTATGCTGTTATGCTGCTAAAATTTTGGCAAAATCAGAGGTTAAGTCAGGTGTGCCTTCTTGGGAGCTTCATGGTTGGCTTTAATGGATGATCAAAATGGCCCTCAGTTCACTCCTTTTCATTTAACTCAAAGAATTCAGATTAATGTTCATGTGTCCAGGAAGATCTTTTTCCAGCAGCGCATAGTCTTTATGTTTGGGCCAAGAAGATTGAGAGAGATCCTGGAATGTCCTTTGCCTGTTGTCATTCCGATGATTAACTATGAAAACTCATTTGATGTGCATGTGTTTGTCCTTATCTAAAGCTGAGCTCCATTGAAGTTTATGGGGATTGGGTAGTGAAAAGTTTTGGGTTCTTGTACGTGTGTTCGAAGGGGTTCTCAAAGCACCATAATTTGGGTAGCCATGGCTTTCTCTTATCCGGAGTTTCATGGAAGAAGTGATGAAGATGTGGAAGAATTTTTGGAAAAGATGGAGGTTGCCTGCATTAGCAACCAGATTCATGACCCTACGCAAATGTTACGCCTTCTCCAAATTTGTTTGAAAAGTGATGCACGAGTTTGGTCCAAGGCATTTGAAGAGGAGTTGCGTGCAGCGGATCCACCTATAAGATTGAGTTGGGACAATCTAAGGCATGGATTGGAAGTGGAGTTTGTGAAGATAGAAGATCCTGACAAAGTGTGGCAAGAAGTACAAGGTTTGGTGCAAAAGGAAGGTGAGCCAGTAGATGCGTACATACGTAAGTTTTCATTGGCATGGGAGCGAATGTGCAAGGCCTTAGCACCACAGGTACCCCCGCCTGACATGATGAAGAAGGACAGGTTCTTGGCTGGTCTTTGGGAGAATATACGTTGGAGAGTGGAGCTAAAGAAGCCTAGGACATGTGAAGATGCACTAGAGGTAGCAAGGAACAAATAGTGGAAGTTGAGGAAAATGAGCCACTTAGGGGTGGACTCTTTGCCCATGAGGTCTAAATTTCAGCCTATAGAGTCTTTACAAGGTCGCATGTCAGGGGTTCATCATGAACCAGTGGTTCCTGTTACTACTCAGGTTATGCCTGCAATGGTCACTACATCGGTGCAAGATGATGGGCTAAGGCAAGACATGAGGCAAGTGGTAAATTTGATGAAGAATCTCAGCCTAAACATGCTAGGTCAAGTGGGAAATAATCGAGGTCGAGGGAGGTTTGAAAATCAGCCAGGAGGTGAAGAAAGGCCTAGGAAGGGTGTTGGACAAAGCAATGGTAGGTTTTGGAGGCAGACGCCCACATGTTATAATTGTGGAGAGTTGGGTCACATCAGCCCGCAATGTGATAAGCCACCAAGGATGGGGGGAGACATGTATCCATTGCCAAGACAGGTGCTAACTAGGTCAAATGATTATGGCATCGAAATTAAGGGAGACGAAGGAACCAGTGGACTGACCCAAGAGGAAAAGGGAAAGACAAAAGTGCTAAGTGTAGTCATCTTGGAAGGAGGATCTGACAAGCAGGAAGGAAGATGTTACTTTTGGGCAGCTTATAGAGATGGTGCCTAAGCTAAAGCAACAGTGGAAGAGGATGGTTAACCCAATGGAGAAAGAGCCAGAGAGAGGTTCAGTAAAGGTGTTGGCAATGGATGAGCTACCAGACATTTGTCCAATAGTAGATGTGTGGCATAAAAGGAAAAATTTGGGACAAGGTTATGTGGATGGCGGAGCCCAAATATGCGTCTTAACACACTCATGCGTTGAGAAGATGGGTCTCACAGTGGCTGGGGTGCCAGGTTTTCGGATCAGATTGGCAAACCATCAAAAAGTAAAATGCTTGGGTGTTGTAAAGAGCTTAGAAGTGGAGGCATATGATGCAAAGGCAGTGGTTGATTTTCATGTGATGCCAGCAGGGTTGAGAGCATATCCTATTATACTGGGCAGACCATGGTTACGTGCAGTGGGAGTTGTTCAAGATTGGTGACATGGTACGATTAGCCTCTATGGAAAGACAGGTACCAAGAAGCTTTATAATATGGACACAAGGAAATGATTAGAGGAGCTTTATGAAGATGAGGATGAGTCTAGTGATGAAGACTCTTCCACGGTGACAGATGAGGACAGTGATAGCACTACCAGTAGTGATGAGGATACTGATGTTGCATTTCTTTTGATGGACAAAGAAATCCAGGAGATTGGTTTAGTTGCATTTGCGAATGAGGTTGAAGATGAAAGTGAAGGGCCTTATGAAGTGATTGAAGGGCTGATGCAAACCAAGGTTGAGTTGTCAAATAAGCAGGAATTGATGACACAAATGATCAGTGGAGACCTCTCAGCTATGGAGAAGGATATATATTTGCACATGCTGGCTAGTTTTCTTGATTTGTTCATTACTTCATATGAAGAGATCAGAGGGTTCAAGGGCGAAGAAATGCATATAGAGCTGAAAGAAGGTGCTAAGCCAGTGTGGCAAAGGCTAAGAAGGATGGGTCAAGAGCAAATGGAAGCCTTGCGAGAAGAGGTGGACAAGTAATTGAAGGCAAGGTTCATAGTCCCTGTGGAGACCACAGAATGGGTGAGTCCAGTTGTAGTCAGTCCAAAGAAGGATGGGAAGTGGAGAATTTGTGTAGATTTTAAACCCTTAAACGCAACCACTAAGAAGAAACCATATCCTCTTCCATTCATCGATCAGATCTTGGATTCAGTGGCAGGTTATGAGAGGTACAGTATGTGTGATGGTTTTTCAGGCTATTTTCAATTGAAGATTGCTCTTAAAGACCGCACAAAGACAACTTTTATTACGCCATGGGGCTGCTATTGCTACACAGTATTGCCATTTGGGTTGTCAAATGGACCTTCCTTCTATCAAGAGAGAGCAAATTGGGTGTTGGGACCATTCATTGGTAGTTGTGTTAAAGCTTTTATGGATGACTTCTGTGTCTATAGCAGTAGGGCTGAACACCATGAGAAGCTGCAGATGGTATTGGCTCGATATGATGAATGTGGAGGACAACTAAATCCAAAGAAATGTCATCTAGCACAGCCAAGGGTGAAGTTATTGGGCCATATGGTGTCAGAAAATGGCATTGAGGCTGATCCAGATAAGGTTAAGTCTATTATTCTTCTTCCATCACCTACGAGTACGAAGCAATTGGCAACCTTTATACACAAAGTGAAGTACATGGCAAGGTTTATTCCATTGTCTTCTCAGATTCTTTATCCATTACAACAAGTGGCAAAGCATGATCCATTGTAATGGGATGACAAGTGTGAAGAAGTGTTTCAAGAGGTGAAAGAGGTGTTAGGGGGTTTGTCATCCATGCAGGCGCCTGATTGGGAGAAAGTTTTTTATGTAAATCCCTCAATAGGGGATGATGCCATTGGATCCATGCTATTGCAAAAGGGGAAGGGCAGCTATTATATGAAGCCAGTGTATTGTGCAAGCCGAGTGAAGTTGGTAGCGGAGAGAAAGTTCTCGGAAGTAGAGCTAGTGATGGCCAGTGTAATATTTGCTTGTCGACGATTTTGTCATTACTTGCTACCACGGCCTTTTGTTTTCTTGACGAGTTATGCCTTTTTGCCACAGTTAATTAATGGTACTAACATGTCAAATGTGGTGAAGAAATGGGTAATTGAGCTGCAAGAGTTTGAGTTCTCTTTTCTAGTGGAAGATAGTACAAGGGCTACCCTAGCTGATTTGTTGACCTACAAGGAGAATCCCCTTATTGTTAAGGAAGAGGTGGTGAGAAAGGTAGTTGAAGAAGTGCCACAGATCAGCAATGCACATGTGTTGTTCTTTGATGGTTCATACAGAAAGAGCCATGATGCAGCCTCAGGGGGTATAGCACTTTATGATCCAGAGGGGAAGCTAGTATGCAAGAGAGGGTTCAAATTGGATGCTCATAGTAACAATGAGACTGAATATGCTACTCTGGAAGCCGGATTACACATTTGTTTGAAGCATGGGGTTCGAAGGTTGAGCATAAAAGGTGATGCCTTGTTAGTGGTGAAGCAAGTGCTGGGTGTGTGGAAGAGCAAGAACACCTCATTGAAGGAAATGTGCTTCAGAATTAAAGGCCTGTTAAAAAATCTCGAAGCATGGAGCATCAGACACATTGAACGTGCTCTAAATGGAGAGGCACATGAAGCAGCTCAAGGCATGATTGGGGAGCTATTTGTGTTGAGGAGCACTTTACCTCTTTATCATGGCCAGGAAAGTTTGTCTCAAGAAGAGGAGTTTTTGCTAACAGGAATCATTCCAAAGGAGATTCAGAAGTCTAAGAAGTATGGCCTTGTGCGTAGAGCATACAAGTACAAATTGATTGGTGATGTCTTATACATGAAAGGGGCTGATCTCGTGTTGAGACGTGTACCTTGGTGGGAGGAGCTTTACAGAGTGTTGGAAGAGAATCATGAAGGCGCATGTGGTGGCCATTTTGCTCTAAAGATCACCTTGCATAATATTTTGCAAGAGGGGTATGTATGGCCTAGTTTGCACAAGGATGTTCACCATTGGTGTAGGTCTTGCAATAGGTGTCAAGCATTTGGGAAGAGAGTGTTGAAGCCAGAGCTATGAAAAACCATTATGGCGTTTGATGTGTTTGAAAAGTGGGGGATTGATGCAATAGGCCCGTTACCTATCACAAGCAGGGGCAAAAGCTATATCTTGATGGCAGTAGACTATCTCTCTAGATGGGCAGAGGCTATAGCAGTAAAATAGATCACTGCAAAGGATGTGGCAAAATTTGTGTATGATGAAATATGTTGCAAGTTTGGGGTGCCATTAGAGCTACTTTGAGATAAGGGGCCAGGATTTAGAGCTAAATTGCTAGACTTCTTATGCACAAAGATGAAGATTAGGCACCAACATACCACTCCTTATTACCCGTAGTGTAATGGCTTAAATGAAAGATTCAATGGTGAGTTGGTACAAATTCTTTCTAAAGTGACAGAGCACCAAGGAAAGAATTGGGATTTGGAATTGCCTAGTGCATTATGGGCTTACCGTACTTCGGTGAAGACAGGTACAGGGTTTACTCCATTTCATTTGGTGTATGGAAAGGAAGCACTATTGCCTGTGGAGGTAGAGTTGCCTGCGGTCAAGATGTTAGAGAAGTTGCTTGGGCCACCTACTGATGCATTCAAAGAGAGGCTCTTGCAGTTACAAGAGGTCCAGTTGGATAGGATGAGTGCATTGGAGCATTATGGGCAGATGCAGGATAAGGCTTTGGCAAAGATAAATGAACAGGTCAAAAGTAAGGGTATCAAGAAACATGACTTGGTTTTGCGCTACAACAGTAAGTTGGATAACACCTTCCAAAAGAAGTTTCAAATTAAGTGGGAAGGCCCTTTCAAGGTAGTGGAGTGTTTTCCAAATGGCACATATCAGCTGGCTAACCTGGATGGTGTTCTACATAAGTCAAGGGTAAATGGATTGCGTCTTAAATTGTATCATGCTAGATTGATGATGGTGGAGCAAGATGAGCTGTCTGTGGATCAAGCAGTGTTGGTGAGGGATGAGGAGACCTGTGATGCGGCGAGCCTCATATCTCTCTTTGCTGCTGCTGATCATGAATGACCTAGTAGGCTAGGGGATGGGCAAATTATGTCAGGAGTTTTTTGGAGCAAGGGATTGCGCATATGTACATATACATGCATGGTGCATCAAATAAAGAATTGCCCATTTTTCAGAGCCAGGTGGTTACGTGGGCCCACATGTGTACAGGTAGGACATGGTGTACATAGTGCATCGATTTTCACTATTACCAGTACCACTGTGTATTTTCTACAATAAGGAGGAGTTGGTAGCGCGTAAAACTTCTCAAGGAAGCTATCCGCGGGCCGACGACATGAGGTAAGGAGGTGCGCCAGATGGCATCTAGTGGCGTCAGGAGGGCGAACGAGGTCAATATTTGCACGCGGATGAGGACGGACACAATGTGGGTGTTTTCTTGTAAGAGTTATGCAGAAAGGTCATCATTAGGACCACTTTTTGGGGCCACTTCATGTGGTTTCGAGACGCATTATTGAAAAGAAATGAGTGCCAGGTGTGCGGATGATGCAAAAAGGTGACAACTATGCACTACGAGGTCAGTTTTTGACCTGTTCGGGGTCCGTTTGAGGTCATCTAAAAGGCCAAGGGTGCCCAACTAAAAAAGCTAAGCATGGGAACTGAAAAAAACTGAGAGAAGACCAGAAAAAATGTGGAGAAGACAGGAGGAACAGCCGCAACTATGTTTTTGCTCATTTTGGAGCCTGTTTTGGCCGTAAACTGCTCATCCGAGGTCGGATTTGAGCACTCTGACGTTGTAGACTTGGGTTTTTGGGCCGTTCCGGACACGATGGCGCTTTACATTTTTCCAAATTCCTCCCTCTTTTTCTGATATTTTGGCTGTGTAAGTTTCTCCTATGAGCGAAGTTTCTGCTCCAGTTTGTGATTGTATCTGGTATCTTTTACCCATATTGTGTGAGTTGTTTGCCCCATTGGTGTTGGCCCAAGCTCATTTGTATCTAAACATCAGAAATTCTCCTCTTTTGAGCTGAGTTTTTTGGGTGTGGACTAACCCTAAAGGATGATGCTGCCACTTGGTTTGACTCTGTAGAGCGTAGAGACTTTGAGTCTATGAAGGAGGTGTTTGACAAATTTATCGAGGAATTCTCACAAAGGGGGATAGCTCATAATACCGTCTCACAAATCCATAAATTTAAACAGAAAGATGAGAAATCTGTACGAAAGGCAGCCCTAAGACTAAAAAGATATGTTAAGTTCTGTCCTGTGGAAGAACTGCCAACTCAGTCCAGACTTATGCTGATATTCATCCAAGGACTAAGGAATGCGGATCTCCACAAAGACTTACATATGAAGAGGATCACGACGTTGAATGAGTTGACCAAGGAGGCTCTTTACCTTGTGGACAATTGTGCGGTCTACAAAGAGGGGGAGTTCAAGGAACTTGATGACTATTCATCTTCGCAACAAAGTGGAAGCAAGTCTTCTAAGACAACACTGAAAGGAGAAGTAGATGTAAACCAGGAGCAGCTTGTAGATGAAGTGCTAAAAAAGATTAACTTGTATGCCAAACCCCAGGCTAAACAGCCCAAGTGGTGTGCTATTGAACAAAAATGGACAAACCATGGGACCGAGGAATGCTATTATAACAAAGGGTATGTGAGAGAGAGACCTTACGCTCCCCAAGCTTCGGTAGCTTCTCCTCAAGTTCCACCGATGCCTAGGTATCAAGCACGCAACCTACCAGGACTTGTAGGTGTAGAAAGACCACAACCAGTGTTGGGGCAACAACCACCCCTACCAGGATTACGACCAGTCGGTATAAGATACACACAAACTGTAACTGAATCAGAGGATAAGGCTTTGGTGCCTATGCATGCATACTATGAAGATCCCAATGGATATACGGCAAACCCTATCTATTATCCACCAAAAGAACCCTCAACACCAGAACCATGGAGCATGATAGGAAATACAGGACCACCAACTGCTGCACAAGCAGCAGGAGAAGGAAGATATAGCTTAGATGAACGAACATTGTTGTTCATAGCCAATGGAGGCATGGGCGGACAGAGACATGCTTACCAACAAAGAGGGGCACAAGGAGCACCTCAACAACCCAGGGGACCTTGCTACAAGTGTGGTGGAGACCATTGGCTACGAGACTGTCCTCATGATGAAATCATTAGAGTCAACGCATATTGCATTGAGTGTGGAGTTACTCATTTGATCCCCAATTGCCCTAAAAACCCGAGAAAAGGAGAAAAAATCACCTTGAACATGCTAGAAACAGTACCTTCCAGTGGAGGATCGGAAAATGAAACAATCATACCCATCCATGCGGTAACACGAGCCCAAGCTCAAAGAAGGACGAACGAACCCATAATTGAAGAGCCAAAAACCGATGCCCAAAGTTCAGAATCGAAAAATCAGAGAAGCACTTGGAAAGCTAGAAAGGCACGTAGGAAAGCCAGGAAAGAACGAGAACAAACAGCTCTATCCGAGGAGTTAAAACATACAAAGGATAGATTAGAGCGGTTGGAGGATCTAGCTATCTTAAGCTCTCACACCACAGCAACCATAGCACCCAAGGAAATAGCAGAGCCCAAAAGTGCGAGATCAGGAGGATCTGTACTGGCTGACAAGGTAAATGAGCAGTTGGATGCACTTCTAAAAGCTTATGAAGCTCGACTTAAAAAGAACCAAACCCAGGAGCGAAGGTGGATGAATTATCCATATGCAGAAATAGAAAAACAAAGGTTGGAAATGTGTAAAAAGATGATCGAAATAGCTCAATCATTGATGGACGACCCACTAGGTAAACCTGCAAATTGGCATGAAACATCAGCTCCAACCCCTATCCAACCAACTTTAGAGAAACATGTAGAAACAAAGGAAAGACTCACTTATTCCTATGAGTCCAGAGGAGAGCCTATCATAGTTCCAAATACCACAGATGAGGCAAGTGACGGGTTTTAGCTTAAAACATTGACAGAAATGGGTAAGGACTATAATGGTCTAGATGATCTGTGGAAGCAAATCCATGAGGCCAACGAGGCTAATAGGATGAGTCACCACATGAATAGCATGAGAAAAGAAAAGAATGTAATCTTACCTCCTATTGAAGAATTTGAGGCGAGATCACAAATGAACTTTGAGATACATTCACAAGGGGGAGACCAAGGATCAATTAGTTCGGGGCACAGCCGACCAGACTCGCTGAAAACTTTACCCTCTTACCTAGGAGAGTATGAAGCCAAGTTGGAAGTGAGAGCAATCCCATCGCAAAAACTTTCTTCTAACAAAGTGATGGATTCACAAGGATTGATTGAGTTGTTGTCCACCCGGATGGCATGCACAATCACATTAGCAAAATTCCTAAGGTTACGGCCAAACATGTGGACCATAGTAGGTAAATGCCTAGAAAAATTTGGAGTGAAAGACCCCACCTTGAAGCTACAGGAAGGGATCAGAGAGTTGGACAGGCCTCAACTAAACACTAGGCCAGTACCATTGAACAAGGTTGGAGAGTACTGCGAGGGAGAAGATGGAAACACCACGCTACTAGTAGAATTCCAAGGAGTAGTTTCCAAAGCTATTCTTGACAGTGGAGCGGGAGTTGCTATCGCCACCAAGGAAATCTGGAAAAAATGGGGAAAACCAACTTTGAGGGCTACCAGAATGAAATTGCAATTGGCAGATGGGTTCATGGAGAAGCCTCTAGGACTCTTAGAGAAAGTGATTGTCACTTCGTGCGGAATAGAGTATGAGTATACATTTGCAATAGTCGATTTCGACAAAAAGAACAATTATGAGATCATCTTGGGACAACCATTCATGCGACAATTGAAGATGGTCCAAGATTGGGGTTACGACCACATATACCTCAGACATGGCGAGACAACAACTAAAATACACCTGAAAGACCATAGTTACAAAGATGTGAACCAAACACCTGTGGAAGAGTTTGATTCAGCTACAATAGTAGGATCAAAACTCCCGGCATGGTTAGGGCAACAAAAATAACTATGGATGTGCGGAGCTTCACATTGTAGAAGCCTCAGAAGAGAGGAATGCGTCTTAGAAAGAGCAATAGAAGACAAGGAGTATATTCCGGAACCTTTCCCTGAAGATGACTTGGAACTTCTAGAATGGGAACACATCCTAGCAACATTGGATGTCTGTACCATTATAGATAGTCCAACAACAAAATTTTGCGATAAGGATGGCTATGATGTGCTACCCTACTACATGGTAAACATTATACCAGGAGAAGAAGAGACAGTAGAACCACCATAACAAGAAGATTTTTACAACTCCTCTGAACATCTGGAAGTAGAGGATGATGCAGATAATGAGTATTCAGACACCTCAAGTGAGCGTGGAAGGGAAACCGAGAATATCAAGTTTTATGATTTTGCCAATCAACACCCTAGACGCCAGGAACGCTATAGGAGAAAACGAGTAGGAAACAAAGCGAGAGAGAACCTGGTGCCCAGGATAAAAGGTAAAACTCACTATTTGATGCTTGTAAAAGTAGAGGATTGTGTGAAAGATCAAATATCAGGAAGATTCTCAAAAGATCGTCAGGAACAAAAAGATAAAACAGAAACAAAATTATCACAAAAATCTCAAAAATCAAAAGAAGAAACAACAAAAGACCAAGAGTGGACCAAACTGGAGCGTAAACGGAAATACCAAGAACTGAAACAATCTTTACGTGAGATATGGACCACTGAAGAAGATAGTGATGGTAAAGGGGAGTCAGAAAAGGGGAACATGAATGTACCATCACACTATCAAAAATTTACTATCCAAGACAGGAAAATCATCATGACACCACCAGTCAGGGAAACAACCAACCAAGAATCTTACTATGGGCCAGAAAATACAAAAAGGATAGACCTTGCAGAACCAGGTGAAAAGCCTCAGCCGGTCTATATAGCCAACGATTTAGAGCCTGAAGAAGAAGAACGGCTAGCACAACTTCTCAAGAAGTATAAAGATGTGTTTGCATGGTCGTATAAAGACCTCAAGGGAGTTGATCTATTGATATGCCAACATACAATTCCTTTGAAATCGGATGCAAAACCTAGCAAACAACGTTCTTATACTTATAATGACACATTTGCTAAACGAATCAAAGAGGAGATTGATAAACTGATGGAAGCTGAATTCATCTATGAAATCAAATATACAGATTGGGTGTCACCCATTATGGTAGTTCCCAAAAAGAATGGAAAACTACGAGTGTGTGTAAACCTCAAAAAGGTAAATGCAGCCACCATAAGGGATAATTATCCCTTGCCAATCACAGAACATGTACTTGAGCGGGTGGCCGGGAAATGGGCTTATTCCTTTCTGGATGGGTTATCAGGATACAACCAATTGGCAATAGCAAGGGAGGATCAACACAAAACAGCGTTTGCCACATAATGGGAGATTTATGCGTATCGAGTTATGCCATTTGGCTTAACTAATGCCCCAGCCACTTTCCAAAGATTAATGACTCACGCATTCAAGGAATACCTAAGAATATTCTTAGAAATTTACATGGATGATCTTTGTGTACACTTTCTTCTACGAGAGGAACATATCGACCATTTGCAAAAGGTCTTTGAAAAATGCAAGACATATTGAATCTGTCTTAACCCGGAAAAGTGTATCTTCATGGTGAAGCAAGGCCGCATCTTAGGACACATTGTCTCAAGAAATGGCATAACAACTGACCTAGACAAAGTCAAAGTCATTGTTGACCTACCCAGGCCTACTAATGCAAAACAAGTTCAATCCTTCATGGGACACTGCGGATATTATCAAAGATTTATATACATGTATGCTTTGTCGCACAACCTCTATATCATTTGCTAGTCAATTTCGATCGGACCGAGGAGTGTGAAACTTCATTCCAAAAGCTGAAGGAAAACCTTATATCAGCACTTGTAGTGAAGGCACCAGATTGGGAAAAGATATTCCATGTTCACATTGATGCTTCGGTATATGCCACTGGAAGTATTCTGGCTCAACCTGGAGACGGAACAATGGATTTTGCAGTTTGCTATGCGAGCCGACAATTAAACAGTGCGTAAAAAAACTACACAACCACTGAAAGGGAAGGGCTAGGAATGATTTATGTTGTAAAGAAATTTCGGCATTATTTGCTCGCAAACAAATTTGTGTTCTTTACAGATCATCAAGCTCTTTTGTATCTGGTAAATAAACCATGCAATACAGGGAGAATTGTACGCTGGTTTATTATATTGCTAGAGTTTGACTTCACAGTGGTGGTCAAAAAGGGTAAAACCCATCTACGAGCAAATCATCTTTCAAGGATACACAACGGGGAAGCTCCTGAAGGAGTAGATGATGACATACCAGATGCTTATCTTTTCAATATTGAAATGGTACCCAAATGGTCTCAGGAAATTGTTAGCATTCTTTCCTGTGGAAGTGAGTTTGATAATACGGAATACAGATCCAAACAACAAATAATTCGACAAACAAAAAACTTCCAGTTGATAGCAGGACGGCTGTATCATCTTGGATCGGACCAAATCCTACGATTATGTATAAATCCGGAAGAATTCAAGTGCTACCTTGAAGAAGCACATGTCCAGGATTGTGCATTTCATTATTCAATAGTCAAAACACACCAGAGACTGAAACAATTGGGGGTTTATTGGCCAACTATGTATGCGGACACACATTCTTATGTTACCAATTGTACTATATGTAGTGGCAAACAACTAGTGGATCATGCGACATTGTTTCAGGTAAACATTGCACCTGCATGCAGTCAATATATCATTGATTTCTTAACCACTAGGACGTTTCCTGAGAACATCACAAGGGCACGAAAAAAAGATATAGAGCTGGAAGCTCGTGAATTTCAGTTAATTGGGAACCAACTCTATAAGCAAGGAAAGGACAATTAACTTAGAATCTGTGCAAGTGAAAGCGAATACCTGCTGATTCTAGAACATGCACATAGCGGAGTAAGTGGAGGCCATTTTTCGGGTGATAAGACGGCAAAAATTGTCTTAACCGCAGGAATTTGGTGGCCTACATTGCACATGGATGCTAAAGAGTTTGTAAAGCGTTGTGACGCATGTCAACGCTTCAAGGTGTCAATAAAAAGAGATGAGATGCCATTACGGCCAATGATGGGAGCAAGAGAATTTGCAAAATGGGGCATTGATTTTGTGGGACCTAGCATATCGCACCCATACCCAATATATCATTGTGGCTACGGACTATCTCACAAAATGGGTCGAAGCCAAGGCAACACAAAAAGCAGATGCACGCACCACTTCACAATTTTTGTATGAGAATTTTTTTGTATGACACGCGTTACCAATAGAAATTGTCAGTGATCGTGGAACACACTTCTCAATGAAGTCATTGAATATCTTCTAGAGGAATTCATGGTCATACATAGAAAATCTGCTCCATACCATCCACAGGCAAATAGACAGGCTGAGGCCACAAATAAAACACTATGCACGGTTCTCACTAAAATAGTGTCAGAATCAAGAACAGATTGGGATCAACAGCTACACTCAACACTATGGGCATACAGGGTAGCTTACAAAACATCAATAGGAACAACACCGTACAACATGGTGTTTGGCCTAAATGCTATACTACCCATAGAGTTTTTAATTCCAACTCTACGAGTAGCGAAACGCTTAGAATGGACAGGACATGAGCTCTCTTCAAGAATAGATTATCTTGAGAAGCTAGATAAACTCCACTTACGAGCTGTAGCTTCAATCTATGCTAAACAGAGAAGACAAAAAGAGTTTTTTGACAAACAGGTGTGCACTAAAGAGTTCAAAACAGGTGATTACGTACTTGTTTATACTTTGAAGCAACATGCCAAGAAACTTAAAAAGTGAGGGATAGATCCCTTTGTGATTAGTGATCTATCACAAAGTGGAGCTGTCAAGCTTGCTACATTAGCAGGTGAAGAAATGCCGAACTGAATTAGTGGATGTCGACTGAAGAGATATCATCTACCACTCACACAGGAGATGCTCCAACAAATTCATCAAGGAAAACAATGAATAAAGGAAAAACAAAGAGTAAGAGAGGAAGCTCAAGCAGAAGCACAAGAACGCATAGCAAAAGGAAGACTTCTACGACAACAACAACCAAGTGGAGCACCATTGCGAATCAATGCCATTCGACTGACGAAGTTGGATGAAGACACAGTGGAGCCAATAATTGCGGTCAAAGTGGGCAGCAATCAAGTTGAATCGAGGGCATTGCTTGATTCGGGAGCTCAAGCGAATTTGATCTCTTACAGATTATACCAACAGCTCAAATTCACAGGTCCACTTCATCCTACTCCTCAAGTGCTGGAAAGTAGCACATCACACACCCGTTGAAAACATTGGGATGGACTATATTGCATGTACAGATACATCAATATATTTACACACAAATTCTATGTGGTGGAGGATGAAAGCACACAACACCCAATGATGTTGGGGCAACCTTGGCAAAAAGAGTACAATGTGCAGATAGATTGGAATGCAAAGGCAGTTAAAATTCAACATGCACATGAACAACAGGTGATAGCCTTTGCTCAGCAATACCAGAATAATCAGTTGCAAGCCATGCAATCACTGGAAAAAGAGCCAAACGCAAAAATGCCACCAAAGAACAACATGATACCCAAGACCAACAATCAGGTAAAGGCCAACCATGCTAATTACAAACATACGAAGTCACCGGCCGCAATACAAATATCTTGCTTACCAAAACAGCAAAAACAAGTATGGATGCGGAAGGATAGAAATGACATGGCAGACAAACAACAATCCAACAAAAGAATTCCAATGAAGCAGATGGTTCAACCAAAAACCAAGGGCCTAAAACAGGTATGGATCCCCAAGAAAATGCTTAGCCATAACCCAAATGTCACTCGCATTTGGATACCAAAACAAAAGCAAAAGGAATTCCCTTCAGTACAAGCAACAACAGAAGGCAAACAGCTGCACTTGAAAAAGGAAAACCGACTTATGTGGATGCCAATCGGCAACACAAGAGTGGCAAAAAAGGAAGTAGAAAAACATTTCCAAAAACCGGCAAAAGCAAAATACCAATGGAAAGCCAAGGCAATAAGGCCCATAGCCATTTCGGCCAAGCCAATCCTCTCCATAGAAACAACTACGGTTATATCAACAATATCGTCAAAGCAATTGTCTTTTGCAAAAAAGACAATTAAAGAAAGATCAATAGAGCTACAGCTGTTACTTGCAAAGAAAACAGGAAACCAATGCCAATAAGCATCTTGCTTATTCCCTTCTCTTGCACAGCATTAATTTTTCCATGCATTGACCGAGTATGCATAAAATAGGGCCACATTAATCGGCCAGGCATTAGCACAACTTTTTAACCTATGCACGGCACATACTCCGAGGCGATACCTTGTCGTCCGGGAGGACTACGGCTAGGAGGGGGGGAGGCATTCTCGAATGCGGAACCAATAACAGAAAGAGCAAAACAGGGCATGACTTTCGACTATTTTAAGGGTTGTTGTTTGATTGCAAATTTTTTTGGAGTAACCCAAGTACATATGCCCTTATACAGCATGTATCTATAGGTATATGGGGCCAAACGCCAAATCAAGCCCCTAGGTGTGTATATAAGTAGAAATAGCCATTTTTCGGGCAAAATATTGGTAAAACGGAGCAATTCAGCCATAAAAATTGCATGTGAGTGTATATAATGTTTTGCGGTGATGTTTGTGATTTATTATGGTTTTTGGGGATTTTTTGGGTTTGATTTGCTATTTTCCTTTTAATTTTGCTAATTTTCGGCTGAAAAACTTCAAAAATACAAAAAGCAGGTGAAAAACGGTCGTAGTGAAAAACTAAAAAATATGGGGATGATCAGTGACTATAGGACAACCTATGGTACAATGGGGATGCAATTATGAGACTGGAGCGAAAAGCGTGTTTTGGCCAGGTTTTGACCAGAATGCCAAATTTCTGGTAAACAGAGCAGATGGAGTCCAAATCAAGAAATTTTTGAGCCTAAACTGCATCTCGCAAGAAGATAGGATCACATGTCAAATTTCATGAAAAGTGGTTCGGGGACCTCCATTATAAGAAATTTTCACCTCATTTTTAGCTCATTCTCACTATTGACTTTGTGGAGAGAGCTTCTGCCACCTAGAGTGGACTGACCTTCCAGCAACTTCTACGACGCGTACGAATACTTGACGAGCTCCAGACATGAGAGGTAGGCTCACCACCTTGAACTTTTCGCGCATGTTTGTCGTTTTGTCGCGAAAACTAGAGTAGGAGTCACACACAAAGCGGGCGGTAGAGACCTACAAGTAGAGACGGTGGCCTAACGGCTAACCCAAAAGCAACAAGACTTCATTGGCAGCTTACCCTAGCCTAGGAGACCAATCCTGGATGTCCAAAGGCAGTAGAAAACCATCGGAAAAAACCCTAATTCCCAGAAACCCTCAAGAGGCCACCAAATGGGAAATCGGCGAAACGGCGACCAAATGCTACCAAAATTCATGGGTAGGAACATCTCGACATGCTCGACAAGTCTATGTGACCCGCATGACCAAAAAGTGACCCGAAGCGGCACTAAACTTCAGAAACGGAATCAGACACACAAAGCGTCAAACTGCTCTTGCGGCCAAACCGTATGCCCGTTTGCCACCAAACTTCACGAGCGGCTTTCCTAGACCATCAATAACCAAGTCCTATGGTGGTAGATCAGCACAAATCATCGAAGATATGTAAACGCAACCACGGGTGCTTCTAGAGCGACAAATTGCTAAATGAAGCTCCGGTGAAGCCAAAGTCGACAAAAACCATATGGTAAGGATCCCCAAGGGATCGGGAAGCTATGGAGACCAACATCAAGAAATTTCATCGCCAAAAAGCACTCCAAAAGTCAGAAAATGGCTCGGAGGCTCTGAAGTCCACATAGGGAGTTATTCTCTATCCATTTGACTTTTTTGTTGAAATTAGGCTCAAAAGGGACTCAGGGGGACCAAGGGCAGGCATTAGGAGCACCACCCATGAAAAAATCACCAAGAGACATCCTACGCGTAGGATGTCTCAAGGGCACTTTTGGGCACAGACTCCAACATTTTTCATCATACATATTTTTTGAATGACATTTACAAGCTATCCACCAAGTCTCATCACATTTGGACCAAAATTGACCTCATATGCATGAAAAAATGCAAAGTTAGGGCATAGAGACAATAATTGGCCATAGACCTACCAAATCTTGTCCAAATCACATGAAACTTACACAACACATTCACCAACACATCACAACCAATCTGTGTGGTCAGAAGCAAAAAATGGTGAAGTAGACATCCTACACGTAGGATGTCTATTTGATTTTTTCGACCAGCAGAGGATGTGTGTTCATTCCAGATCCAATCACCTCATCATCAAGAGCTCATATATCAAGTTTGAAGCCATTCTAATCATTTTTGACCCCCAACACCTTCAAGATACACTTTTTGAGCCCAAAAACACCACACAGGCCCTTACAAGCATCAATCCTTGTCCAAATCCAAATCCAAGAACATGGCCATGTTCCATAGGCCAAGGACTACCCAGACAACAAATTTCATGACATTTTGATGAAAAAGACATCCTACACGTAGGATGTCTCCAGCATAAATTAAGCCTTCTGTACAAAGAGTGACATCATGGGAGCCAATACCATGATGCAATGAGCCCATATACCAATTTTCAACCCATTTGGACATCAATTGCTACTTATGATGGAATTTCTACCCAATTTGTGACCTAAAACCTGAATCAGCCCAAAAATCCATTTTTTGATATCCAAATCCAAATCCAAGCATATAGCCATGTTCCATGAGCCATGCACTACCAGCATGGCAAGTATGAACCAATTCTGATGAAAAAGACATCCTACGCGTAGGATGTCTAGATGAAAATTTTTGGCTAGATTTGCACTGTGAGCACATGCACAGCTTCACAAGCTCCTTTTAAGCTTTATTTTCAATTTTCAAGTCATTTGGATAGTTAAAACTCAGTTTCACAGGTAATATGGAAAAAACGCTAACTTCGGACTACTGAGTGCAACAGGATCCATGGCGGTCGCGAAGTCACCAACAAAGAAGAACAGAATGACCATCAAGGATTACTTGGAAGAAGTGGAACCCTTCGTCATTTTAGAAGGAACACTAAAGACCACCAACACATGGATCCAAGAAGATCTGTTAGAGTCCAACGACCTAAAGATCTACCAAGGAGTGTTCAAAGACACTGAAGGCAATGTTATCGAGCTACCAATGCTGCCGTGAGAACTCAATGAGTTCATAAGAAGCAAGATGGCCGGGTACTTGGAGAAGATTGATCTCCACAACTACTTTGAAGCAATAGCGGCAGGGGTAGACATAAAGAGAGTCTGGGAGTTTGTGACAACCATCAAAGAGGATGGAGTGGCCAAAGTAACAGACCTACAAGGCAGGCCAGAAACAAAGATAATCATCACTCAGCAGGTTGTAGTAGATGTACTAGACCTCTCCAACAAGGGGGATAGTGTAACAAAAAGAAGAGATGAGGTAAAGGTGTACAATGAGAAGAAAGGGAATTACACCTTTGAAGATATTGCCAACACAAGAGTGGAAATCATGAGCCAGTTATACAACCAATACTTCCACATGTGTACAAAGAGGCCACAAAAGTAAAAAATGCCACCAAGTGCAATTGCCACGACATTCACTTGGGCAATGAAGAAAGGCACCCCAAAGATAATCAATTATGCGGCATACATACATGACAACCTAGTAAAGATGGGTAATAAGAAGCCAACCTATATAGTGCCAGGAGAACTAATCACCAAGGTGATTTATGGGGCACTACACGCAAAAGGAAGGTGGCCTGAACCCCCGTCTCAGAACAACTGGCTGCGGCTAAAGGAAGACGAGCCCCAAAGAGCACCGAGGGTGGCTACACGTCTGAAAAGACGACTAGAGCCGGTTTAAGAGGAGCAGCCAGAGCAAAACAAAGGAAAGAAGAAATTTTCCCAAGTGCCTGCCAAAGAAACAAGGTCATAAAAAGCCGCAAGATTAGAGAGGCTGATGGAGAGCTTCCGAGCAGAGAGAGCCCTCAAGGGTGATTTAAGTGAACTCTGGAAGCCTTCTCTAGAGTCAATTTCGGGATCATCCCGAAGAGTGCAAAGGGACAGATTCAAGGACTATATCAAGAATTTTGAGATTCTTGATGCCGCATCAGAGAATATACCGCATGTCCCTTTCACAGAGGAGGAAGTACAACAAATACGGCGGAAACTGCTAGATGAGCAAGAGAACACAGAAAGAGAAAGAAAAACTAAAGCAGACAGGGATTTAAAGGGCAAGCCTACATCTCTACCAGCCAGCCCTAAACCCAACCCACAGCCCCCACCACCTCCTAGCAGCCCTCCACAAGAAGATAAGGAGGCTGAAGACAAACCAGAAGAACGGGAAGAGGCCCAGCAAGAGCAGAGTCAGGAGCCAAAGCCAAAGGATGAGGCTAAGCCTCAAAGTGAGAAAACAGAGCTAGAAGAGACTTATCACACCTTTTTGGACCTGCTAGCTACAGGATACGCGAAGGAAGAAGCCGCCACAGTCGCATTCGACTTGGAGAGCATAGGGCCTAAAGAACAAATGCAAGGCATCGGGCTAGTGGAATTAAAAGAAATTGCCACAGATACAGTGGACCTGCACCCGCTCTCCAACGATTTGAACGTGGTGATGACGAAGCTAACCGGGTTGAGAGCGCAATCCATGGCTTCAAAAAGAGAGATGGCAGCTCTCAACGACACTAAAGTGAAGATTAAGATGGAAGTAGATTCTCTACAAGGACAAAGCCAATGGCAGAAAGAGAGGGAAGCTGAGCTACAGGCCAGCCTAGCAAGGGCACTGCAAAGATGCCAGGCAATGGAGGAAGAAAATCAAGCAGCCGAAAAAAGAATGCAAGCAGTTGAAGAAGAATGTAAGCAGCTCAGCAAATCACTGTTAGATGCCGAGAAGGAAAGAGATAACCTGACACTACAGTTGGCAGAAGAGTCTAAAGAAGTATAAGCCATGAGAAACGCCAAAGAAAAGGCGGAGATAGATCAAGAAGCAAGCCAAGATGAGGTCCTTGATCTCAAGGACCAACTCAAAGTAAAAGATCAGACCATCCAGAGGCTACGAGCATCACCTGCCAGAGTAAGAGCTACTGGCTCGACTCACATAACTACAGAGAGTCAACTCTATGAAGAATAGATGCAAGAACTTCAAAAGGAGCTGACTCTAGAGAAAAAGTAGAGATTAATGATGGCAGAGGGATCTATCGTCATGCAAACAAGAATGGAAGAAGAGAAAAAATCCCTGCAAGAGGAAGTAGAAAGTATGAAAAGAAAGCTCGAGGGGGCGGAGAGAATAAACGCCGAATTAAATGACCTCCTCGTGAATATGGGAGAAGAAGAAGAAACGGAAAAGCAAAAACTCCTGAGGCAAATAGAGGAGTTAAAAGGACAGCAAGCAGGAGAGCGAGAGAGCACAGGGCCAGCAGCCAATGAGGGCATTGACCTAGAAAATGTGGCAGATCCGGTAGACACGCCTATGCAAGAGGAAATCCTAGAAGGATCCTCTCAAGAGCCACAGGATCTAACATAGGAAGAGGAAGAAAAATTGCGTAAAGCTATAGAGGTGGAGCTCAGAGAGATAACAAAGGAAGCCTTGGAGTGGGAGCAGAGGGTTTTCAAGTCTATGACCATTCAGAAGATCGACGCCAGCAACCTCAGGCGCGAGTGGCTTCAACCCTCTCTCCCATATCTATTGCTGAAATATGAGGCAGCCACCATCAACAAGCGGATAAGAGAAGAGCTGACCGTACCACTTTACAATGCAGATACCTCACAACCAGAAGGGGTCAGGCTCATTGTTGATTCTCAGCCAAAGTACAGGAAGGCCTGGCTCACAAAGTACCCACAATACCTAATCCACTTGGTAGAGGCACCAAAAAATATCAGAGACAACCTCAGCTTTTGTCCTCTACCAAGGATCAGGACGTGGAAAGCGCAGGAAATCTTGCAAAGGAGCCAACCCACTTGGCTGAACTACCCCTTGCTGCCGGGCTTGAAGGCAGGTGAGAGAATAAGTGTCCAATACATGGTGAAAACCCTAACGGGCACCATCAAGTTGTTCACTGGCTCACCTGACCTTACATGCATTATGATGAAGAAAATCTGCAAAACCCTCTTAGCAGTGTTCAAGACTTTCAAGCCAGGCCAGGTGACCGACAACATCTTTTTCTTGCAGGATACTTACACATGCGCTTATGATCTGTCTGGCCAGCCTTCCAAGGAGGTGATACATGCAATGTATCAGAGGATAATGTTTCTACCATCCTATCACCTCCAAGCTTTTGAAGAAGCATTCTACACATGATTCTTCACAATAAACACAGATATTTTTGGCCCGACAATGATGAACCTACATGCAAGATACGAATCACTGCTAAAGATGCGAGAAACGATACGATGAAGAAGCAGATTAGCGGCCATTTTGGGGATGACATGAGCAAGGAGGGGGGGAGTGTTAGAAACTGGGCACACCCCACGGCAACTAACTACTCGGAAGATTATCATTTTTGTAATTATTCATTCATTGAGGAAAACCTGATTTTTCACCTTGTAAATATTGGGACTTACAGAAGTTTCCAGATTGTATCCCAGTTTTGATAGTTAGATTGAGTAGATGGTTGATTTTGGAACTTTAGGGTTTGAGAATTGTAAGCTATATATACCACTTTCTGACCTTAATGAAGAACCTTTTGTCATTTTTAAAAACAAGTTTTGAAGTCTGTGAGTGAGCGTACTGTGTACGAGAGAGAGTGTGATCTTCATCTTGACGCTACGTGTGCTCCAGTGGTCGGAATCGAGTGCGGAGAAGTGCAGCGTGTTGCCCCCGACGAGAGCTACGCGCCGATACCTACATTGCGTGCGTACGGTTCGGTTTTGTGAGATCCTTCTACGAGCTTCATCTGGTGTTTGGGTGAGCATACGTTGTTTGATTTTGCATTGCAGCATATCCACACGTCACATTGAGTAGAACTACACCTTAGGCACTTTAGATTTTGAAAATGAAGACCTGAAAATTTCGGCTAGACATCCTACGTGATTTTGCACCGTGTGTTTTGGGTTGGGATTTTGGTTCATAGACCTTAGGGAGAGCGACCTATTGATGTTAGTAAGGTCTCCTTCAAGTTCTATGGTGTTTCGAAATTGTTTGATGGATGTTCAGCTCTAGAAAGCGTTGTAGGAAGTTTCCTCTTATGCACTCTTGAAGGCTGTGACTTCGACAATTGGTAGATACCTCTATAGGAATTAGTTAGGAGTCAGTCGAGTGTAGGTTGACACCTTATGCTTGCTTCGACGTGACTGCGGATCGAGCTTCGTACTTAGCTGACATTATATGTTAGGTGAGTTCTCGCTGTGCTAACGTCCGTTGCGGCGTATCCGTCCAACAGAAATCTTGACAAGCTTGATTCGCTTTTGCTTTGAAATTTGTGCGTCAAGAGGAGCACCTGTTAGCTATGAGCACTCATGTTGCATTCTATCTCATCTTTTCGATGAACTTATATGAAGCAAGGCTTCACTTTAGGGAATATTGTGTAGAAGCTTCCAAAGTTTGGAATAATCTATTAGCATACGAACTCGGGAAAACTTGGCAACATGGCTACTTGATTTTTTTCTTAGAGGTCAGTATGACCCAAGCTTGGCTATGAGCCAGATTCAAGCAAAGGCAACTAATCTCAAAGGGAAGACAAGTTTAGCCAATTTCAAGCTATACTTGAAATTTTTATTCTGTCTTAAACCTTTAATTTGGAAAAGTTTTTTCTTTTGTGCAAAGCAAAGTGCTTTGATAGACTTACCATGAAGTAAGGCTTCTATTCCGTGCCTAAGTGTTAGTGGGTCGCCCACGATGAATGTCTATAGCAAATCTTTTTGGCACTAACACAATGTCAATACTCGAGAAAGTGACTCAGATGGGGAACGGAGACTCGTTGAGGGTGTCAACCTCAAGAAGTGAATCGGAATAACACTTTCTCTAGCACATGCAACGAAGACTCGTTGAGGGTGTCAACCTCAAGAATTGAACCGAAATAACACTATCTCTAGCACATGCAAATCTATCGCTCTTAGGTCTGGCAATTTACTTATGTCCTATGTGGCCAAACTTAGTCATCAATCTAGTTTTGGCACTCAAATGGAATTCAAATGCTACAAAACTTTAGGATGATGTCCAAGACACTTAAGGAAACTAGCCTACAAAGTTTAGTCGCATTCCGAGCAGGTACCAAAATCACAATCCATCATGACCAAGGTCTTGAAAACTGCAATAGAACATATCAAAAAGGTTTCCCTAGGGTCTAGGAACAATCTCCTATGGTCACAAGGTCAAAAAATAGTCATTAACGCTCTCGAGTCAGTAAATTTAGTCTATTAACATGTAGTCACAAATCACAACAAAATTGACAATGAATGTACTTGAATGAAAGAACATCGAACAAGGAACACAATGCAAGTTTCAAAATTGAAATGTCATTACTAGAGCTCAAGATACGATGATTACAAGTTGCCAAAGAGTTGTAACTCTGAGTTGTATGCTCAGTACTATAAAACTAGATATTGATAAGGCGTCCTTTTCCCACTTTACAACATGGGCTTTATACCTAGGGCTCTCTTGGCCAATGGTAGACTTTACAAGACTCGGACCTTTTGCACAATTTAACATCTCAAAGCTTGCCCATTTATAATCAGGGACTACAAATAATTACAAGGCTTTTCGGAAAGGAAATTTAGGCTCATGGAAGAAGGGGTACATTCCCCCCTTCCTAGTCTTTGCACGCCCTCGTGCAAGCTATTTGTGTCCACTTGTTAGTGTTCTTGCTTTTCTTTGTCCAATGCTAGATGGATTTGATGTATCTTTCTTAGTAGTCCATGGCGTACTTTTCTAGTGTACGAGTGAGCTGCTTGAACTTTTTTGCTTTGGCTTCAATTTCCACCTTTGCTGCCAAATCTCTAAAAGGTTGTTACTTAATGTGCTTTGATACGAAATGTGTTGAAAATAGATGAATCAACTTTGAAGAACTCGGTCATGAACGCCTCTTCAAATGTTTGCATGTAGTGAGAGGACAGAAACGGGCGTACAACCCCATGATGATATTTCAACTTGGATTTTTTGTCTCTAGATTCTAGCAAAGCCCTTTTCTTCCTTCTAAGAATATCTGCCAAGGATGCTCTACCACTTCAATGTCTTCAAATGCTGTGATGCAAGTAATGATTATTTGAGAAACCTTCAGTAGCATTTGGCAAGTTAGGTGAGGGACAATGGAAATCTTTCATTTGATTGATAAGTGCTCGTAGAGTGCTGAGAATATACTTTTTTGATGGAGGGAAATTGTTACCATATACATGTGGTAGTGATGTGTGTGAACACACTAGGACCACCGGGGCATTTTTTCCCTCTTTAGGAGGTTTTTGGCCCTGAGCATTGTATATACGCCCATCACTCTAGGACTATCTATCTTTCCATTGCATTCCAACAATTGGTATCACAACAGGTTACGTCCTCCCGGGCTTAGTTGCCAGCTGCTTCAGCACATGCTTGCTCACTTTCTCTGATTATAGTGAGGTTTGGCGGTCGGTCGTAGGTCTGCTCAAATTTCTGATTCGGGTCATTTTGGCCTCCGTTTCCATTACATACAGGTCTGGACAGGCAATTTCGTCATTTTGTGCAGAATTTATGTTAGTGTTGATTTATGCTAACAGGTGCCTTATAGACTTCTATGGTTTGTGCTATATAGCACGTGTTGTTCCAGCTCTGTTTCTCCTATTTTCAAGCAGTTTTCACATTAGGTGCAACATTTACCATGGTTGACAACAACACAGATGTATTCAAGATGTTTGCTGCTGAGGACAGGTTGGATGGGGACAATTACCCTATGTGGGCTTATATGATGCAACACGTTCTTGTGTCAAAGGGCGTCTAGAATATTGTGCAGGGCATTGATGTACGTCCTGGTTCTGAGGGTGTAGGCGATGTTGATGATGTTGTAGGTCTTGCTGCAAGGATTGCTGCTACTAGAGTTGTTCTGCCTATGGTAGAACAAGCTAGTTGGGATCTAAAGGATACGTAGGCTCATGCATTGATTGTGTTGTCTGTGAAGCGCACCATTGTTCCTCACATCCGTTCAGCAATGAGGCTAAATTTATTTGCTGTGTAAAGAGCTGGAGTGAAAGATTATGCATGAGGAAGACGATATGGAAACTTTCCTTGCTGGTGTCAAGGATATCAATGAGCAACTTATTTATGTAGGTGAAGTCATTTCAGACAGTTCCCTTGTGCAGACTGTTCTTGATGCCTTACCAGATTCCTACCAGACTTTTACTAGTAGAGACTGATGACCCAAGGAAAAACAGGACTAGGCAGCGTGCAGTTGAATAGGCTTTTATTGCTTCTCAAAGAAAGGGTGATAAGAGCAATGCATCCACGTCTTATGGTTCTGCTGCGAGTGGAAAGACTTCTATTCCTAATGCTTTTGCTGGCAGCAATTCGTCTGGAAATTCTGGTGATAAGGGCAAAAAGAAGATGCGTTGCCATTATTGTAAAGCTAATGATCACTTGATCAAGTAGTGTCCTAAGTTGACGGCCAAAGAGCCTAAGAAGAAAGAGGGTGGTTCCACTGCAAATGCGGGTTCCACTACAAATGCAGCCATTGTTGAGTCTTCTGTAAAAGGAGACTGTAATGCTGATGTTGATGCAGAATGGGCTTTTAACGCAAAGTGCACTTACAATCCTGTTGTCCATGATGCATGCTTGTCAGTTGCTATAGATTCACATGTGTGGTATTTCGATAGTGGTGCTACAAAGCACGATACCTCACAGTGTGAATTGTTCACCTCTCTCAAGTCTGTCCCTCATGGGAATTCAGCCACTTGTGACAATAATGCCTCTTATCCGGTTCAGGGAGTTGGAAAGATTGTGCTTACTGCTGCAAATGGCAGTTCCTTCACACTTGGTGATGCACTTTATGTACCTTTGATCAAGAAGAATCTCTTTTTTGTATCCACACTTGTTAGACTTGGACTTGTAGTCAAATTTGTGGATGACAGATGTTCAGTTCATGATCTCAGTTTGGGTGATGAAATTGTTGCCTCTGGCCTTTTGTGCCGTGGGCTATATAAGCTCACTTTGTATGACAAGTGTGGACAAAATTTTGCAAATGCTGTTGCAGATTCAAGGCTATTTTAGATGCAAAACTTTGGCACGCACGTTTTGGTTATCTGAATTTTACCGGTTTGCTGCGTTTGTAGAAATATGAGATGGTTGCTTCTTTGCCAGCTCTTGAAGCACCTGTTAAACATGTTTGTGAAGGTTGTATTTTGGGTAAGATGCAGCGTTCTAAGTTCCCAAGGATGGTTCAATTTGGGCCACATACCGGTTGCAGCTTGTGAAAAAAGAAGTTTGTGGGCCCATGCAAACTCCGTTCTTGGGCAATTACCTTTACTTTGTGACTTTCATTGATGATTACTCCAGGCATGCATGGGTATTTCCTCTTAAAGCAAAGTCCGAAGTTTTTATGTGCTTCAAACAATTTTTGGCTATGGCTGAAAATGTCTGGAAATGTACTATGGGCACCCTTCGTACCGATCGAGGGGGGAGTATATGTCTCATGAATTCAATGCATTTCTCACTAGTCGTGGGATAAAACACCAATGTACAGTGCCTTATACACCTCAACGAAATGGTGTTGCTGAGAGGAGAAATAGGTCACTTACGAAAATGGCACGATGTATGGTCAAAAGTCAAGCTTTTCCGCATTCTTTTCAGCTTGAGGCCATCATGTGTGCCACTTATGTACTAAACAGGTGTACTACAAAAGCTTTGCAGTCTATTACTCCATATGAAGCATGGCATGATATAAAGCCTTCTATTGAGCACATGCATGTTTTTGGTTGTTTAGCATATGCTTTGGTTCCACAAACACAACACAAAAAATGGATGATAAGGCTGTCAAATGTATTTTTGTTGGTTATAGTGCTGAAAGCAAAGGTTGCAGGTTGTATCATCCGCAAACAAAATGTATTTTGGTTTCACAAGATGTAGTGTTTGTGGAAGATTCTGCTCAGCCCTTGCCGTCATGTACTAGAGACAATAATGTAAGCTCAGAGGACATTAATGACACTTTGTTGCCTCTTTTCACTGGTGGAAATACAAATGTAAGTTCCAATGAGGCAAAAGTATAGCCTATGGGGGTTTCTGAAAATGTTACAAACTAGCCTATTACTGATGCACATGTACATGATATACTTGATGAGGAAAGGGCTGAAAACGAGCACGCTAGAGGTATGGCAAAATGGCTGTTGCACACTTTGCGTGACAGTAAATTGGATGTACCTTTGTCTAGTCGTACTCGTTCAGGCTCTCGCCATGCATCTTATGCATCAGATTGTTATGCTTTGGATGTGTCTAGCTTACGTGATGTTGAGGAGCCTCTCTCTTTTGATGAAGCACATAATTTAGAAAATTGGATGCCTACCATGCAATTAGAATATGATGCAGTTATAGAAAATGACACATGGACTTTATGTGATTTGCCTCCTGGAAAAAAGTCCATTGGTACAAAGTGGGTTTACAAGTTGAAATGCAAGCCGGATGGTGAGATCGATTGCCATAAGGCTCGACTTGTTGCCAAAGAGTTATGCACAGCAAAAAGACATAGATTATGAAGAGACCTTTGATCCCACTTGTCGTATGACTACTATGCATTTTCTATGTGCATTGGCAACTCATTTTGGTTGGGATGTACATCAATCAAACATTGTGACTGCTTTCTTGAATGGTGACATATTTGAGGAAGTTTATGTAACGCAGCCTCGCTGTTTTGTCATAAAAGGACACGAGGACAACGTGTGCAGATGTAAGAAGGCTTTGTATGGGTTGAAGCAATCTCCTCGTGCTTGGTATGAGAAATCTAACACTCATTTGGTCAAACGAGGCTTTCGTAACAGACCAATAGAAAGCACATTGTATGTAAAGCATGAGGGTGATGTACATCTCATTGTGGTTCTTTATGTCAATGATTTGCTGATCACTGGACCAAATGAGAGACATATTTATGAATTTAAGGCTGATTTGAATGCTACTTTCAAGATGAAAGATTTGGGGTTGTTGCATCATTACTTGGGTATACAGTTTAAGCAGTGTGATGGTGGTATTTTCTTGTGTCAGAAAAGTTACATAGAGACATTGCTATGTAAGTTTGGACTTGAGGATTCTAAACCTATTGCCACTCCCATGGAAACAGGTTTGAAGTTGAGTCTACGTGATGCTGGCGATCCTGCTGATGTCACTCTTTATCAAACTGCTATTGGCTGCATCATTTATGTATGCAGCACGATGCCGGACATTCAATTTGCAGTCTCACAGGCCAGTAGATTTATGCATAGCCTAGGGTCTAAGCATTGGCATACTGTCAAGAGGATTTTCCGCTACCTTAGTGTCACTTTACATGTTGGCTTTTTTTATCCCAAGAAGGGGGGATCATTGCCGCGAGACTTACATGCTTTTTTGGACTCAGATTTGGCTGGTTGTTTTGACACGCAAGTGTCCACAAGTGGTTTTTGTTTCATGCTTGGTAGTTCATGTATATCATGGTTGAGCAAGAAGAAACCTACTGTGGCCACCTTGAGTTATGAGGCTAAGTACAGGACAGTCTTCATAGCTACGGTTGAGTGTGTATGGATCAGACACCTTATGGTTGATTTGGGTGTTGGACAAGACACTGCCAACACTATCTACACTCACAGTCAGAGTGCATTGGTAGTTGCGAGGAACCGAGTTTTTCATGCTCGCACAAAGCACATTGGGGTGCATTACCACTATGTCAGGGAGAGGCTCTCAACAGGAGAGATCAGCTTGGCTTATGTGCCAACACAGGACAACCTTGCAGATCTTTTCACGAAGGAATTGTCTCATGAGAATCTTGAAGCTTTCTCGGCAAAGCTTTGGGCATTTTATATAAACCCATCAATCTAGGGCTATCTATCTTTCCATGGCACACTAAGTAACACACTTTCTATTGTGTGCCTAGAGCTTCCTTTGTCTTCTCCAAGCTGTGTGCATTTCTCTGCAACCCTAATTCCAACAGAAATTCCCTACTGGCTTTGAGAGTACTGGGTAATTCAACAATGTCGGCTTTTTTTGTAGCCATGAGTAGAAGCTATCCCAGGATTGCCTTAGGTTGACTAACAATAGGTAGGGTTGATCCGAAGATATTGTGGTGCATTTTTGTAATATATCTCTTTGTAGCTAATTTTTCCCTTTTGTGCAATTTTGACCGTGCACATTAATGCAAAATAGGAACTTTGTAATCTATTGTATTTTGTGCTACATAGAAAAGGTTGGTTTTGTGTAGTTTTTCCTATCTACAATCTACTTATGCATCAAGTGCAGTCACTAGCCATGGCAAACAATGATGGTGCTTTTTACATGCTAGCTCCTAAGGACAAACTGGTTGGATGAAGAAAACTACCCACTTTGGGTATACATTATGTAACATATCCTTGTTGCAAAGGGAATTTGGAACATTGTGCATGGTACGGACGTCTGTAGCATAGCTTTTTGTACTAACATAATGTCAATATACAAGGAAGCGACTCGGGATGGGGCACATAGACTTAATGAGAGTGTCAATCTCAACAAAGTGAACTCAAAAGACTATTAATACTACTTCAAAAGCCAATCAACCACTTCCTAGTCAAGAAAATCAATCTACGTCCAATCTCACCGCTCTAGGTTATCACGCCTTTTTAGCATCCAAACGAATTCAAAATTCCATGAAACTTAAGGAGAGATATTACAACACCTAAAGGCACATGCCTACCAAGTTATGCAGCCATCTGGGAAGGTACATAAACACTACAAGAGGTCGCATAGAATTTGGCGTAGGTACCATCGCAATAGCGCTAAATTTTAAACTTAAAAGCGCTGAAATAAGGTTCTAAAGAGGCATCGATATCGTAGCATCGGTATAAGTATCGGTGTAGAGTGCGTTGGAATAGGCCTATAAACAGGCGTCGGAATAATCAACGGTATAAGCCTTGGTATTTATAAAATATATTCCGACGCCTATTCCGTGATGCATATCAACGGTCATACCATATCCTGTACCGACGACCAAAACATGCAAAAAAAAATTGGGCAGAGAGGGCTGGGAACTAATGATGTATGTACTGTAGCAAAAGAAAACAACCCTCTCTTCCCAAAGGAAGAGTGCTCAAGCAACCACACTTTACCTACAAGCTGACGCTAAAGAGCGAGTGTATGGAAATTAGCAAAATTGTAAGAATAACATAACTTGTTAACATGAGTCAAAAACTATAAAACCTTTAACATAACCTATGTGCCATACCATAACCATAACCATCACACGATTGCTATACCATCATAGCAAAACCATAACCATTGAGGCGGTCCAGGGCGGGCAACAAGAAGAGCAACCTCTAGACACCCTTCAAGGCTCCCGTGCTGCTCAATGGGGCTGGGGCACAACAAAACACAAACCAAAACAGCAAACCCACAGCCAAATCCCAACTACACAAGGGGCACCACCTAGTTTAAGAGCGAACTAGGACGCAAAAGAGGAGAATCGTTAGAGCAACCCACAAACAAGCAAGGAATTTACACTAACCCTAACACCCATGGAACGCTCTCACACACTAAAACACGAGAGAGAGAGAGATAGTGCTCGGGCTGCTTTGAAACGTATCGGCAATGATCAAGCAAACACAACTATATATTTAAGAAAGAGAGAGAAAGGGGGAGGGGGTGCTTGTTGCATTAATACCTTCTTACAAATCTGTCATGACAAATCAAAGTGAAATTAGTATTTGTTCAACATAGCTTGCGTAAATTTCACCATAACACATCACAAAAAAAGCCACCCCAATCACTGTCTTAAAGCCAGGGGAGTCCTCTCCACCCTGTCGCCCTCTTACAGTATGTGGGATTTATGGCTAGATTGATGACAACACCAGAGACAAGCTATCAAGAACTTAACAAAAAACACCAAGACACTTACGCATCATTGTTGTCCATTACTTCACGTTGGAAGGGAGACAAAGTATCCAAGCTTAGTCCAAATCCACCCTCCTTGATTCAGCAAATGTTGGGCTTACACTAGTAGGAGAAATGATAGATTTCCTACTAAAAACAAAATAGCTGTAGGAAGGGAAAAATCAAAATAGTGAAAAAATATACACATAAATAAAACTAGTTTTTTTGGATTTTGTTGGGGTGGAGTTACACCAAATATAAGAGAAGCTTACATGAAAATATTTCTATATGGAATAAAGAGTATGAAAAATGGTAAGAAAAAATTGTGGTAATGGTGAGGCAATGTACAGAGCATAAATAACACACACCTAGGTAGAAATATTTAAATAAATACCAAAATAATTATGAAAAAATCTTTTATTTAGGCCCTATATATAAAGAAATATTTACATACGCATGGGCCATAATATACTTTTTTTTTTTTTTTTGGCTCAACTAGCCCAATGACTAGCTAATTGAGGGTTTTTTAAGAAGATATGGGAAAAGTCCCGTGACTCACGCACGCCTATGTACAGTGAAATGGTAGGGATAGCCACAGTGTTTGGGTGATTTTTGTAGGGTGAGGTAACTCACTGTGGTAATTACAAAGAGACGAAAAACGGCTATCATTAGCCCTCCCCCTGGATGATGGTATATTCATGTACCATCATAGAGCATCTTTTCCAAAGAGAGTGCTTCAGAGTCCTTGACAAGATCTTCATTGTTTGGCCCCTCGGAATTTTGGCTAGAGTTACACTCATGCTTCATGTAACAATACTTACATGAGACAGTGGCCTTTTGACAGATCTTTGGTAGATCCTTTGGTAGAAGGCGACTCAAATAGGGCTTCAAACGATACCCGTTTACTTTCCTGGAGTGCTCTTTACCATTCAAGTCTATAAGCTGATAGTAACTTGAATTGAAAGCCTTCTTGACTATGTATGGCCCTTGCCATCTAGTTTCAAACTTGGCATCAAAACGATTATCGAGTCGATTGTCATACCTTAGCACCAGATCTCCTTCATTGATGCCTTTGTCCTTTAGTTTCTTGTCAAGATTCTCCTTCGCCTGCGTAGCTTTCCTCATGTAGCACTCGTATGCTGCTTCTCTTTTCCACTCAAGCTCAGCTAAGGTAAGAAGTCGATCCATCCATGCTTCTTGATCATCTTGTGCTGATTTGCCATGAAGTCGCATTGTTGGAATGTTTAGTTCAATTGGCTGTAAAGCCTCTTGACCATAGACCAAGTGAAATGGTGTGAACTCCGTGGCTTCCCTATATGTGGTTCGATACGCCCACAAGGCACCATCCAAGAAGTCATCCCACAACTTTGTCTTGTTTTTCACCATCTTTCTAATGATGCCTGCAATGACACCATTAGCTTTTTCTACCAAACCATTTGATTGGGGATAGTAGGGTGTACTGTGACGATGTAGAATGTGAAGTACTTCACAGACTTCTGTGAGCAAGCCCTTCCTAAACCCTGGACCATTATCAGAAACAATCTCCAAAGGTGTGCCAAATCTGCAACAAATGTGATTGTACACAAACTTGCTAACTGTCCTCTCATTCACTCTTGCCACACTTTGAGCTTCCACCCACCTAGTCATATAGTCTACAGCCACTAGAATGTAGAGTTTACCATTTTTTGTCCTAGGCAGAGGACCCATGGCATCAATGCCCCACTTTTCAAAGGGTCCATTTGCAATCACTATTTGCCTCGGGCCATGCACCAACCTTCTATTTCCATTTATCTGACAATTGTGACAGCTTTTACACCAATGTTGAACATCCACATGCAAGCTTGGCCAAACATACCCCGCAAGCAAAATCTTCTTCACAGTTAATTCTTGGGCAAAATGACCACCACATGCTTCTTCGTGCAAACCTTTTAGAATGGCTGGAATTTCCTCAATAGTTGGTACTCTTCTGCACACTTGATCCTTCCCTCTTTGATAGAGGGAGCCTTCTAGAAAGAGATACATGCTTGCCTTCTTCATGAGTCTCCTCTTCTGAGCTTTTGTGAAGTCTGGTGGAAACTCACCCTCCAAAATGTAGCCAATGATGGGAGCCAATGACTCCAATCCCTGGTACCTCGGTTGCTTCACAGCAGCCGACACCATGATGACCTGCACTTCTTTATTTACACATGCAACGGCTTGTTGTGCAAGTAAATCAGCATCTTCATTTTGTTTCCTAGGAATATGATATAATTGCACCTCCTCAAATTGATTAAATAGCCTACGAATGGCATGAACTTTTGTCCTTAAGCTTTCATTCTTGCATGCCCAAATGCCTAAAATCTGTTTAACAATGAGAAGTGCATCTCCTTTTACCATGAGACGTTGTATCCCTTGGCCAATGCACATCTTCAAACCATGAAGTAGAGTGTCATATTCTGCTTCATTGTTGCTAGCTGAACTTGGTAGATTGAACTTCTCTTTCATGACCACCTCTCCACTTAGGTTGAGCAACACTAGCCCTCCCCCTGCTTTTCCTGTGGCTCGACGAAAAGCTCCATCAAAGAACAAGGTAAAAGCATTAGGAATACTTTTTGGTGGTGGCAATGGTAGGGTCTTTACTTCAGGCACCTTAATCTCCTTTTCGTGCACCCTATAAGTGAGAATCCCTGCCAATTGTGCACGCACACTATCTTCGACCTTGAAAGAGTATTGAAACTCTTGCAACTCCATAATCCACTTTGAGATCCTAGTACTAAGATTCATTTGAGATGACACCCAAGGGAACAAATTTTCTGCAGTGAGAATTACAAAAGGTTTTGGTAGCAGGTAGGATCTAAAATTTCTCACCGCAAACATGAGAGAAAGCATCATGAGTTCTGCTTCTGTGTAGTCTCTCTCCAAAGCATTCATGACCCTACTAGCAAAGTAGATGGGTCGCATCCTTGTACTGTGGGGATCTTGTTGTAGCAACACAGCACCAATTGTTTCTTTCCCAGCACTAGAGCTAACAAAGAATGTGTACTCCCAACAAGGAGGCATGAGTGTTGGTAGCTCTGACAAAATGAATTTAATGTTACAAAAGTACTCTTCAAGCTCATCAGACCATGCAAATTCTACTTGTTGTGTCAACTTTTGCAAAGGGTGAAGTAACTCCGAGGCTAAGTGAATGAAGCGTGACATATACTTCACCTTTTGAATGAATGAGATGACCTCCTTAAGACTCTTGGGTGATGGTAGCTCAATAAGAGCCTTTGCCTTCGAAGGATCCACTTCAATGCCTTTGTAAGAAACTGTTAAGTATGGAGCCCGATTTACCCTTGTAATTTTCAGTGGTAAAAGCGCACATTTGTAAGGCCCCCATTATGAGGAGAAGCCATCGTGCGTGAAGGAAAATCACTCACCGGAAACCAAAATTTTCACGGACAAGAATCAGGGGCAACTTTAAAGGCCGGAATATTCTTTTTCTCCGGAATATTATGGCCGGACGGCGGCCGGAAAGTGGTCGGAAAACAACCGGTCGGTTGGCCGGTGGTCGGTAGTCAATGGCCGATGGCCAGTGGTCGGAAGTCAATGGCCGGTGGCCGGTGGTCGGAAGTCAATGGCCGGTGGCCGGTGGCCGAATTCAATGGCCAGTGGCCGAATTCAAAAGCGGACTTGTCTTCTCAAGGGCGGCCACACATGGGCGGATTGGAGGATCCGATTTGGACTTATTCCCACAAGGGCGGCTACACATGGCTGTCTCTCATAAGAGAGGGCAGCCCTTTTGGCCTATAAAAGGAGGTCATTTCTACACACATTTCATAGTGTGAAGTTGATGCAACAAGGTGAGTGTGAGGTGGTGAGAGTGAAGCAAGGCGGGAGCTCCATTAAGGGTATAATCCCTTTGTAAATTACTTCTTGTTTTGAAGAACTAAAGCCATTGAGTGGCTGCTTTCCCGTGGACGTAGCCCACATTGGGTGAACCACGTATATCGTGTGTACTCTCTCTCTCTCTCTCTCTACTCTATAATCTCGTGTATGTAAATCTGTCTTTCTTAATTAAGTAATCTACTCAATTATCTATTTAGCTACGTCTTATTTCCTAACAACTGGTATCAGAGCAAGGTTTGCTCGTAGCTAAATTATCTCAAGGAAAGGATTCCTTGAATTGAGTGGGAGTTATGGCGGAGGAAGGGAAGCTCAAGATTGAGAAGTTCAATGGCAAAAACTACCAACATTGGAAGATGCAGATTGAAGACTATCTCTACCAGAAGGACCTCTATTTGCCACTAGGCGGGGTCTTGCGAAGAAGCCCGCAACAATGGCAGATGAAGCATGGATTGTCCTTGATCGAAAGGCACTGGGAACAATCCGGTTAAGCTTGGCGTCAACGGTGGCCTTCAATGTTTCGGAGATGAAGACCACGGAGGACTTGATGAAGTCACTTGACGACTTCTACGAGAAACCATCGGCATCCAATAAGGTATTTCTTATGAAGCGCTTGTTCAGTCTAAAGATGTCAGAGAATGGTTCAGTTGCAGAACACCTAAATGACTTTAACACAAACATAAGTCAACTTCGATCAGTGAAAATCAATTTCGATGACGAAGTACGAGCTCTCCTTATACTATCATCTCTACCGGATAGTTGGGACAGCCTTGTGATGGCTGTAAGTAATTCTATCTCTGGCACAAATACTCTTAAGTTTGATGATGTTGTGGGTGTTCTCCTAAGCGAGGAAATGCGAAGGAGAAGCACAGGAGAATCATCAAGTGCTGCACTATCAGTGGAAACAAGAGGAAGGCCTAAGGAGAGGTTCAAAAACCAAAAGGGTCGTGATCGCTCAAGGCGGAGCAAGTCACGCACAAAGTCAGTTCTTGAATGTTGGAACTGCGGCAAGAAAGGCCACGTCAAGAAGGATTGCTGGTCCAAGAAGAAGAAGGAGACAGAGTCTCAAGACAACAAGCCAACATCGGAGGCCAATGTGGCAGGTAAAGTAGAGCAAGATGCTCTAATTCTCTCATTAGACAATGTGTCTAATTCCTGGATAGTAGATTCCGGGGCTTCATTCCATGCGACACCACACAAGCAACATTTCCAAGACTACACTAAAGGTAATTTTGGGTATGTATACTTGGGAGATGATGAAGCTTGTGAGATTGTCGGCAAGGGTACAGTTTCTGTCAAAACTGCTAACGGAAATGAATGGAAGCTTAAAGATGTTAGGCATGTTCCTTCTCTTCGCAAAAATTTGATCTCTACAGGACAATTGGACGATGAAGGTCACAACATTGCATTCGGAAACAAACGGTGGAAGATCTCAAAGGGATCTTTGGTGGTTGCCAAGGGTGAAAAAGTCGGTACACTTTACTTGTGTACTGTTAGCACGCAACCTTCAGCTTGTGTAGCAACTACAGAAGTTGACAGTGTGGTGTGGCACTATCGACTTGGGCATATGAGTGCCAAAGGAATGCAAATCCTTCAAACAAAGAAGCTTCTACCAGGTTTGAAAGAAGTGGACTTAGAGTTCTGTGAAGATTGTGCTTATGGTAAACAAAAGAGGGTAAAATTTCAAAAATCAAGAAATGAAAGAAAGAATAAAAAACTTGAGTTGGTTCATTCTGATGTTTGGGGTCCTGCAAGTACACCATCACTTGGTGGCTCATTGTACTATGTAACATTCATAGACGATGCGACTAGAAAAACATGGTTTTATGTCATGAAGAATAAATCCGATGTATTTTCCATATTTCAAAGGTGGAAAGCCTTTGTGGAGAATGAAACAGGTACCAAGGTTAAATGCCTCAGATCCGACAATGGAGGCGAATATTGCAGCCAAGCTTTTGAAAGCTTTTGTGCTAGCAATGGCATTCGGAGGCAAAGGACAACCCCAAAGACACCTCAACAAAATGGGATTTCGGAAAGGATGAACAGGACAATCATGGAACGAGCACGAAGCATGCGGCTACATGCAGGCCTACCGCTTGAACTTTGGGCAGAAGCTGTAAGTACGTCTGTGTACTTAATCAATCGGTCACCCTCAACGGCATTGGATGGGGGAGTTCCAGAAGAGGCATGGACAGGTAAACCGGTGAATTATGCATTTCTCAAAGTGTTTGGGTGTGAGGCTTTCATGCACATAGATAGAAGCCTAAGATCAAAGTTAGATGCAAAGTCCAAAAAGTGTTTCTTCATTGGCTATGGAGAAGGAGACTTTGGGTATCGCCTATGGAATCCTGAAGATGGTAAAATCTTAAGGAGTAGGGATGTAATTTTTAACGAACAAAATATGTACAAAGATTACTTGGAAAGAAAACAAACAAAAGAAACAGGTGATGAGTACATGGAGCTTGAGGACAGTGAAGACTCAAGGACTGCAAACGGTGACAATGTGCAACAACGTCAACCAAATGAGGAGCCTCAACCTATTCCCGAAGATCTACAAGAGCAAGTAGACCTCCAGAAAGGTTTGTTCCTTCCTTCAACCATCTCTTGATCTCAGATTCTGGAGAGCCGGAAGCATATGAAGAAGCTATGCAACATGAATCCAAAGAAGAATGGACGAAGAGCATGCAAGTGGAGATGGACTCACTACATCACAACCAAACATGGGAGTTGGTTGAGTTGCCTAAAGGTAAGCGGGCACTTCAAAACAAATGGGTGTACAAGATAAAGGAAGAAGAAGGTGGGAAGAAAAGGTACAAGTCTAGGCTTGTGGTAAAAGGTTTTTCTCAAAAGAAAGGTATTGACTTCAATGAAATATTTTCTCCTGTTGTAAAAATGAACTCAATTAGGCTTGTCTTAAGCCTTGTGGCTGCTCATGATCTAAATCTCGAGCAAATGGATGTAAATACGGCATTCCCTCACGGTGACTTAGAGGAGGAAATCTACATGCTTCAACCAAAGGGGTATGAAGTAAAAGGTAAGCAGAAAATGGTTTGCAGATTAAAGAAGAGCTTGTATGGTTTAAAGCAAGCATCAAGACAATGGTACTTGAAGTTTGATCGATGGATGTTGGATCATGGATTCACAAGATGCAACTCGGATCACTGCGTCTACACGAAGAATTTGGGAGATGGGAAATTCATCATCCTAATGTTGTATGTTGATGACATGTTGATTGCAAGTGCTAACATGCAGGACATCAAAGACCTAAAAGAGGAGCTGTCCAAATCTTTTTCAATGAAAGATTTAGGTGCTGCAAAGAGGATACTTGGTATGAAAATATCAAGGGACAGGACGAAGAAAACAATAAAGCTATCTCAAGAAGATTACATCAAGAAGGTACTAGAAAGGTTTGCAATGCAAAATGCAAAACCAGTTTCTACACCTTTGGCTGGTCATTTTAAACTAACGAAGGATATGTGTCCAAAGACACAAGAGGAGATAGCCTATATGTCTAAAGTTCCATATGCTGCAGCGGTAGGTTCTCTAATGTATGCTATGGTCTGGACAAGGCCAGACATTGCACATGCAGTGGGAGTTGTGAGTAGGTTCATGGACAACCCAGGTAAAGAGCATTGGCAAGCTGTGAAGTGGATACTTAGGTATCTAAAAGGGACAACAACAAATGCTTTGTATTTTGGAGGAACTGATATTTTTCTAGAAGGGTATGCTGATGCAGATATGGCAGGTGACAAAGATACTCGAAGGAGCACTACTGGCTATGTGTTCACGGTTGGAGGCACAGCAGTAAGCTGGGCTTCAAAGCTGCAGAAAGTGGTTTCACTTTCTACCACGGAAGCAGAGTATGTAGCAATGACGGAGGCAAGCAAAGAAATTCTGTGGCTTCACAGATTCTTAGAAGAGCTTGGATTCAAACAAGACAATTGTGTCTTGTACAGTGATAGCCAAAGCGCTATCCATCTTGCAAAGAACTCAACCTTTCATTCAAGGACAAAGCACATTGAGGTGAGATATCACTTCATGCGCACTCTTTTGGAAGAGGGACAACTAAAGCTATGAAAGGTGCATACAAGTGAAAATCCTGCAGACATGTTTACAAAGGTGGTCAACAAGGAGAAGTTGAGCTTTTGCTCATCTTCAATCGGCATTCAAGGATAAGAAGCCAGAATGGAAAGCAGTCACAGGTTTGGTTTGGAGATCAGTCTCCAAGTGGGAGATTGTTAAGTATGGAGCCCGATTTACCCTTGTAATTTTCAGTGGTAAAAGCGCACATTTGTAAGGCCCCCATTATGAGGAGAAGCCATCGTGCGTGAAGGAAAATCACTCACCGGAAACCAAAATTTTCACGGACAAGAATCAGGGGCAACTTTAAAGGCCGGAATATTCTTTTTCGCCGGAATATTATGGCCGGACGGCGGCCGGAAAGTGGTCGGAAAACAACCGGTCGGTTGGCCGGTGGCCGGTAGTCAATGGCCGATGGCCGGTGGTCGGAAGTCAATGGCCAGTGGCCGGTGGTCGGAAGTCAATGGCCGGTGGCCGGTGGTCGAATTCAAAAGCGGACTTGTCTTCTCAAGGGCGGCCACACATGGGCGGATTGGAGGGTCCGATTTGGACTTATTCCCACAAGGGCGGCTACACATGGCTGTCTCTCATAAGAGAGGGCAGCCCTTTTGGCCTATAAAAGGAGGTCATTTCTACACACATTTCATAGTGTGAAGTTGATGCAACAAGGTGAGTGTGAGGTGGTGAGAGTGAAGCAAGGCGGGAGCTCCATTAAGGGTATAATCCCTTTGTAAATTACTTCTTGTTTTGAAGTACTAAAGCCATTGAGTGGCTGCTTTCCCGTGGACGTAGCCCACATTGGGTGAACCACGTATATCGTGTGTACTCTCTCTCTCTCTCTCTACTCTATAATCTCGTGTATGTAAATCTGTCTTTCTTAATTAAGTAATCTACTCAATTATCTATTTAGCTACGTCTTATTTCCTAACAGAAACTTTATGACCAAGCAAGATTACTTCATCCTCACCTATATGGCACTTGTCGGGGTTGAGTTGACCTCCCATGTCGTAGAGCTTCTTTAAACCTTCTTCTACCCTTTGTAGATGCAATGATTTTGAGCTATAAATACAGAAATCATCAATGAACACCCTAATTGACTTTCCAAAGAATGCTTGAAACACCATATTCATGAAACGTTGGAATGTTGCAGGAGCATTTGTCATACCAAATGGCATGACTCTAAAAGCATAACAACCCCAAGGAGTGATAAAGGTTGTTTTCAATTGATCCTCCAGTGCAATCCCTATTTGAAAGTAACCTGAGTAACCATCGCACACAGTGTACTTCTCATGACCAGCTACCTCATTTAGTATCTCATCCTGGAATGGGAGGGGAAAGTGATCTCTCTTTGTTGCCTCATTGAGGGGACGGTAATCCACACACACCCTCCACTTGCCGTTCTTCTTAGGAGTGACAACAACAGGAGAGACCCACTCTGAATTCTCCACTGGATAAATGAACCCTGCTGCTAGAAGCTTTCTTACCTCCTTGAGTAAAGCCTGCTCCTTGATGACTCCTAGCCTTCGTAGCTTCTAAGCCTTAGGTGTGGCCTCTGGCTTCAACTCAATTTTGTGTTGAACAGCATCTACTCCACGCACATCGGTGTAGTCTTTAGCAAAAAGCCTAGGAAACTTCCTTAGCACACATTTGAACTCCTCTCTTTCATCCTTTGTAAGTGTTGTTGATAGCATACCTTCCAACATACCTTCATCTTGAACACCTTCGTTCTCTTGAGGACCTACCTCCTCCAAGCCTTGACAAGAGGTCTCTTGGTTTCTTGGCTTAAACCTTACCCCCATGACTTCGATGGAAGACTCCTCTTCAGTAATGCTGCTGCTACTTTCTTCTTCTGAAGTGCTATCGGTCCAACCTTCTTCCGTCTCACTTTGAGATAATTCTTCATGGAGCTCCTCTTGGCGTTGCTCCTTCATGTCAAAGACAACCTTCTTATGATTGTCATTCTTGCAAATTAATTTCCCACTCTCCCAATCCTGCAAAGCTCGCATTTTCATTAGCCATGGTCTTCCTAGGATAAATGGATAACCACTTCCCTTGGTCGACATAACATAAAAATCCACCGCTTTCTTAATGCCAAAGGCCTCTACAAAGACATTTTTACAAATGCCTACACACCTAGCCTTGCTATTGTTTGCCATCTTGACTTTGATTTCAGGTGTCTCCTGGATGTGCATGCCTAGTCTTTGCATGAGTCCCTCTGTCATGATGCAAATTTGTGCACCCCCATCCACTAGACCTTTCCTAACCAATCTTCCTTTGATGTAACAGTCTAGCACCGGTGTAATGTCCTCATTCATTTCAGCTTGTGCAATTTTTACAACAGGCACACTCTCTTTTACCTTTCTCCTAGTGCTAACTGCCCTTGTTATATCCCTCCTAACTTGTGGACATAATGCAAGAAATTGAGGCCATGAAATATCAGCACCCTTACCTCTCATGTCTTCCAACAAGTTGTACGGAGCCATACCATGTCCAAGAGGGAAGTCTTGGAGGTTGATACGACGTCGAGTCCTCTTGGTTTCCTTGGTTTCCTTTGCCTTCTTGCCTTGTCCATGGTCACTCTGTGATGTGACTCCTTCTTTCTCTTTACCTTTTCCTCAGCCACGCTTAATTCCATTGGCTTCCATGTCAACCTCATTTGAATTTGTCACCTCTACCACATGCACATTTGGATCTGGCAAAGGTGGAACTCCTTCTACCCTTTGTGGAGGTGGTCTTGGTCCATTTGGCCTTTGTAGAAGCCTTGGTTGTTGACCAGTTCCTTCACCTGCATTCATCACTGGGTAATTCAAGTTAGGTCTCCCTGGCTCCCCACGGGGCCAAGGACAATTATGCATCCCATGTCCAGACTCTCCGCAATTCCAACATTGCAAGACTCTCCTAGGTCGTGGATCTCGCTCTTCAGACTTCTTTGCTTGTCCCTTTGGACCTACAGCTTGTGCAAGGTGAATTGACAGGCTGCTTAAAGATTCGTTTAACTTCTCAATTACTTCCACCGTTACCTCAGGAAGCTCCCTCGATGTTGATTCTTGTGACTTACCTTTGGGTCTAAGACCTTCTATTGGAACCTCTCCCCTTAAGCACTTGAGTTTCCTATACTTCTCAGTAGCCCTAGTTTCAGCTGCATCAAAAGTAGCAGGTGCACCCGCCTCGACTTTTACCTTAAGGTCAAGAAAGAGTCCAGCTATGAACCTCTCTTTCTTTAAAAATTCTGCACCATCACCAGGGTTAGCAACATTTCGTATCCATAGAGCCCAAAGACGTAGAAACTCTTGCTTGTACAAGTAGTAGTCATCTAAGTCTTTTTGCTTATGAGAAACAATGTCTTGCCATAGTTTTTGAGTGTTTTGGGGATCAAAGGAGTATCTCTTAAAACGATTCAAAACTTCTGTGTAATTCCCCTTAACTTCCTCAGGCAAAGAGTCAAACCAAGTACTAGCATCTTTCCTAAGGACCACCTCAAACATTTCTACACGTTCTTGATCGGTTACTATCCTCTTGATACGGCAAGACATCTTGAAATTTGCTAAAAATAATTCTGCATCCTCTCCAGGCTCTCCAAAGAAAAGAGGATATCCAGACATTTGGCATTGGCTCTCCATTATTATGAAAGATTACAACACGAGTTACAATAAGGGATACAATAGAGATTTAGAACCACTCGCCTGCAAATGAAGAAGTGAAAAAATACCACTCTAGGTTTTCTTCTTCAGCTATCCAAGCTTCAATAAGGTCTCGATTTGTTTGATCAAAACAAAAGGGTAGACTATTGATGAGCTCTAAGAAGGGTTGAAATTCTTCAAAGCTAAGGCGATAAACAGAAATCTCTAGAACTTCATTTTCTGGATCCAAAAGAGCAACCACGTCCCAAGTGATAAATTGCACTTGCTCTACAATTCCCAATGCACAAGAGGTTTGTATAAAAACTAGATCTTCATGCTCGTCGAAGGCCGTGAGAAAGTAGCAATTGACTAGGAGCTCCTTTCCTTCGAGTTCCACACAGTCGGAGTGAGGCAACCTTCTCACAATTTCATAAAGAACATCCTCATCAAGTCCAATCAATTTTGCAAGATTTAAAGACTCCACTTGTGCTACAAAATTCCTGGACAAAAACTCCTTAGGATTATGGTTAAATCATTCAAAAGCATAAAGAGATTTACAAGGTCTCTATGAACAAAGTGTCATAGAAAGTAGAGAAGGATGAGAATTTATACAAATTTGCAATCTTCTCTATGCTCTCTTTATTAAGACAAGCTCTGAATAGCTCCCTATCTCCTTTGTTGAAAGCGAAAGGAAGACTATTAATATGACGCAAATGAGGGAAAAATTCACCAAATGTGAGTCTATGAAGCATGAACTCTGGCCGCAAGTTTCCTAAAGAGTCTTCCTCAATGGTGAAATGCACTCGCCAAACGCCAAATTTCACTCTATTTACCAATCTTAGGGCACACACTAGTTGGATGAATGCGCGGTCTTCCTTAGTGCCCAACAACAAGAGGAAAATGGAATCCACGCGTAGGACCTTCCGTCTTAACTTCACCACCCTCTTATTATGAGGGAGATGCCTTACTACTTGCTCCTGCAACTCAATTGGTAATAGAGCTAGATCTCTAAGGATTGAACTTTCACTGCACACACATTCCCAGTTAGAACAAATGATCGTTTTTTTGTTTCTTGTAACAACTTGGACAAAGAAAAAACAAACATACACACTATTTTGCCGGGCTGCACTTCATTTTAAAATAAAATGAACACATGTACATCAAAAGAAGTGTGGTAGTTGATGAGAGGTAGAATGACAGGGTTTGGTGATGCAAGAATTTCTCCTGCTCTTTGGGCACCAAACATGAACACCATTCGTTGTTGAAAATGGATCTTTCTACTAATTGCAACGTTTATTCTAATGTGTGGAGTAAAATGAAAGGGAAAAACCTCTATTCCTGGGCCATTATCCATGGCCTATGCATGTCCTAATGCTTAAAACAAAACAAAAATATAGACGTCCAAACTAAGGTCGTACCTAATGAGAGGCAAAATAAAAGGATTTACTGAAGCGTTTATCTCGGCCAACCTAAGAGGACCTAAAATTCTACGAATGACACGTTGAAATTGCAACTTAGTACTAACAATTATGTGTACCTTTTGCCTTGCAATGGGAATGAAGGGATCATACAAATCTTCGTGATTCATGCAAACTACTTGACTATGCTAAAGGTTGATTCTACACAAAAATACACAAGCCGTCCTCCGTGGGGGCACCAATTTGAGGCAGTCCGGGGTGGGCAACAAGAAGAGCAACCTCTAGACACCCTTCAAGGCTCCCGTGCTGCTCAATGGGGCTGGGGCACAACACAACACAAACCAAAACAGCAAACCCACAGCCAAATCCCAACTACACAAGGGGCACCACCTAGTTTAAGAGCGAACTAGGATGCAAAAGAGGAGAATCGTTAGAGCAACCCACAAACAAGAAAGGAATTTACACTAACCCTAACACCCATGGAACACTCTCACACACTAAAACACGAGAGAGAGAGAGAGAGAGATAGTGCTCGGGCTGCTTTGAAACGTATCGGCAATGATCAAGCAAACACAACTATATATTTAAGAAAGAGAGAGAAAGGGGGAGGGGGTGCTTGTTGCATTAATAACTTCTTAAAAATCTGTCATGACAAATCAAAGTGAAATTAGTATTTGTTCAACATAGCTTGCGTAAATTTCACCATAACACATCACAAAAAAAGCCACCCCAATCACTGTCTTAAAGCCAGGGGAGTCCTCTCCACCCTGTCGCCCTCTTACAGTATGTGGGATTTATGGCTAGATTGATGACAACACCAGAGACAAGCTATCAAGAACTTAACAAAAAACACCAAGACACTTACGCATCATTGTTGTCCATTACTTCACGTTGGAAGGGAGACAAAGTATCCAAGTTTAGTCCAAATCCACCCTCCTTGATTCAACAAATGTTGGGCTTACACTAGTAGGAGAAATGATAGATTTCCTACTCTCAATTGAATGATCACTCTCTCTCTTACAATGGCATGGAGTTCCCTTGCTAATCTCCTATTACAACACATGCACATGCATAAGACAATGAGCTTCCACTCAAGAGATCCTTCTAGAGAGGTTGAGCTTGGCTTCTCAAGCTATAGCATAGTACTCTTGCTTATGGCTCCCCCCTTTTGTGCTAGCTACACCCTCCTTTTATAGCAATTTTGAAGGCTAGGGTTACTCCTCTAACCATGGTTGGGTTAGATTTTCAGCAATTTATCTAATTTCTTTTGCTTGGAATTATCAAGAAGTTGGTGGGGAAAGAGAGAGGAGAGAAATGGAGGTGATAGGACTTTTCATAGTGGGTTAGTGTTAGTAGAGTTAGTATTAATTTACAAATGGAATTGGATATTTACAATGGGAGTATCCATGTAGGATACAAATAAGGAAGAAAAACTCTTAAGAGGTAAGAAAAGGTGGATTTCTTACAAGGTTGATGTTCCAAGTGTCTTGAGTAGGGCCAATTTTGACGCTTGTTGACGGTCCACTAGCTTTGACGGTACATTTTTTCTCCACTCTTGACCTTCCTTGAGAGACAAGGTAATTGAAGCTGAGTAATCAACCACCATGATGCTGTCTTTTAAGAGAAGAGGCTGAATTTTGTGGTTTTTTGATAGATATGGGTAATTTGGAGGAGGAAAAATGAGACTAGGTGGTCAATTTTGGAATGGAATTGTGTGTGGGAGGTATGAGTTCACCATGGTTTCTCTTATTCTTCAAGGTTGAAGAGAAGGTGAGTACTGTGCAGAGAGGAGTGGTGAGAGAGATGGGGATGATGAGTGGAGAAGTGTGTGTGAAAGAGGAAAATGATAAAGTGGAAGAGAGAGTGTGGCTGCATAGCATGGGAAAACTGGGGTCCACTAAAAAAATCATAGCTCACAGCTCGTAGCTCAAAAAAATATGAAAAAATTTGAGGCAAAAGTTCAGCCCACGAGCTACAACTTTTGTTTGTATTACCTTTTCAAATTCGGAGAGCAAGTGAACTTTAAAAATTCAGCAAAACCGACCGTTTTTTTCCACTGCAAAGGTCCTTGTGGGGTCCTTCTTTGGATGATTCTTTTGAATACCTCCAAGAGTGAGCCCTCCATAGTGCATGTATGCATGCCACCTACCCTTGACCTTATTTGGTAGGTCTATAATTGAAGATATTGTTGAGATTAGGATATAAGTGAATAGTACAACTAAGAAAATCAAATATTGAGGGGTCTAAAAAATATGTACATGTCAAATATAAATAATATAAGTGGAAAAATTATAAAGGGGTCAAAAGAAATCTCTCTCATTATGAGGCTACCATAAAAAGATAAATATTTTTGGTGTTCTAATTTTTTAGAAAAAAACAAAATAGATGTAGGAAGGGAAAAATCAAAATAGTGAAAAAATATACACATAAATAAAACTAGTTTTTTTGGATTTTGTTGGGGTGGAGTTACACCAAATATAAGAGAAGCTTACATGAAAATATTTCTATATGGAATAAAGAGCATGAAAAATGGTAAGAAAAAATTGTGGTAATGGTGAGGCAATGTACAGAGCATAAATAACACACACCTAGGTAGAAATATTTAAATAAATACCAAAATAATTATGAAAAAATCTTTCATTTAGGCCCTATATATAAAGAAATATTTACATACACAGGGGCCATAATATACTTTTTTTTTTAAAATTTTTTTTTTGGCTCAACTAGCCCAATGACTAGCTAATTGAGGGTTTTTTAAGAAGATATGGGAAAAGTCCCGTGACTCACGCACGCCTATGTACAGTGAAATGGTAGGGATAGCCACAGTGTTTGGGTGATTTTGGTAGGGTGAGGTAACTCACTGTGGTAATTACAAAGAGCCGAAAAACGGCTATCACCATCACCTGAACCAAAACCATAACCATAACCTTGCACAACTATAACCATAACCATAGCACGATTGCTATACCATCATGGCAAAACCATAACCATCACCTGAACCAAAACCATAACCTTTCACAACCATAACCATAACCATAACCTTGCACAACTATAACCATAACCATAACCATAGCAAAACCATAACCATAGCAAAACCATGACCATAGCACGATTGCCAAAACCATAACCATAACCATAACCATAAACCATAAACATAAGTTGAGTGTTAAAACTTAACCATACCATAAACATAACCATAAACCATAAACATAAGTACTACAAAACTGTACATATGCAAGAGGTCACTGAGTGAGAAGCCCTCATGGTAATGCCTCCCAATCGACGTCCTCTCCCTCCTCCTCCAACTGGGTCAAAAATGGCCACAAGTCCATGCTTGTACCCATACTTCTCTTCTAGGCATGTCTAAAGGCGCTTCACGGCAACTTCTTGCAATATTATGGTTTAATCATTGGATAAATCTTCAAATAACATATATACTATCAATAATTTAAAGCATACGTATAATACTTACAAACTCATGTCGAAGCGTATCTTAGCCTCCACTCCCAAGATGTGATGCTCCAGCTGACTCAAAACGTACTCTGCTGGCTACATCTCTTTGCTGCCTACTGAAATCTATTGGGATTGTCTTGTGTCTCTCGTGTAATCCCAATCCACTCCTTTGCGTCCAACCATGCTAGCTTGGGATCGCCATCGTTGAATCTGTCTCTGGCCTTTGATCGACGGTGTGACATTGTGGACCTCGCCACACTCAAAATCCAGGCGTTCGAGACCTTGTCGTACCCCTCTGTCGGCCTGTACTCTCTCTAAATGGTATCGACAATGTAATTCTTTCCCTCAAGATCAAGATTTTTCCAAATCTCCATCACAGTATGACCAAACTGAAATAGTACAGAGCTGTCGAATCGTCTGTCGCATTTACTTTCCCACCCTATCTTCCACAACAGCCCCATCCCTGCTTCTGTACACCTTGCTAGGATCATGCTCGTGTGATCCCCAAGGTGTACGTAGTGTGCCCATTGGTGAACTATTTACTGAAGAGAATGGTGGGCGCCGCTCGATGGTGTGGATGCATGGGTAGAAGTGCTACCATAGCAACCACCACCTCCAGAACGACGGCGACGTCGTCTTGAGGATGAACCACCTGTCGATGTAGAGGGCACACGAGTCCTAGGTGTAGTGGGCACACTAGATTGAGGTGTGGGGCCGCTCGCTGTAGGGACCACACTACTCCCTGGCGTAGGGTCAGCCGTAGTATGTCTAGAGGTACCTGCACCTGCACCCCAAAGGTGTTGTGCCATGGCGATCTGCTCAAGTGTGAACTGAGTCAAAAATGAGCCCATCTTCTCGGGTGACATGCCGGTCGGAGTGTCTGGAAAACTAAAACTAGGAGAGTAGGGCTCATTGTCGTCCGCCATGACTAATCATACACAAACAAAACACACAAAATATGTTAGTTTACGTAAGAAATACTTAATCAATACAAAGAACAAATCAATGAAACTGCTACCTCAACGAAATTGCATGCACCCTATGGGAGTCTCGAATGAAGATATAGTTTTATTCACTTGTTGCTCTTCTTTCGCGACTCAGAACCCATGGACCTTTTGGTATAGACCACTTTCCATTGGTTTTAAGTCGAGGCCACATCTTTGGCATTCAACCCACAGCCTACAGGTCATCTCTTTGGGCCTTGCTCTCCCTTTTTCCAGTGACGGTCTTCCAGATGATCTCCCCCACATCTTGAAGATTGCATTGGGTTGAGCAAATGATTAATCAGCAGGTCACTCCAATATGGGAGATCATGGAAAATAGAAAGTCTTTTCATTCCATGTGGCATCCAATATCCCCTCTTCAGCCACATGTTTTTCCAATCACTCGCTTTCAGTGGATGCATATCATGTTTGCATATATTTGGTCCATGTAGCTCATGTCCTTCACGCAAAAATCTACCATGCTCCTCGTAAACTGTCTTGCTCAAATTCTTAGAGTGGCGGAAGCCAAGTCGAGGACCACATTTTGGACATGCATGATTTCCCAAGTAACTCAAGCCTGAAACATCACATATTAATATTTAAAAGCATTGACATAGCCATGAATCACATGCGTGTGAGGGTTTTAAAGGCACTTACCTGAGCACTCACCGACGAACCCTTGCCAATAGTGCATGGTCCACATGAGAATGCCTTGCACATGTACATTTTGTCGTCTGATTGGTTGAGACATATCAACCACATCGATTCCTGTCCACAAGATTTGGAGCTCTTTTATAAGTGGTGCCAAATAGACATCCAATTCTTTGCTTTGTACTTACCTGGGACGATCAATGACAACAACAGATGACCCGTCTTGATAGCGAGCCATGATAGAAGATTATAATTAACCAGACAAATAGGCCATGTGCTCCATGACAAACTCGGTAATCCGAATGGGTTTACTCCATCCATTGCCAGACCAAAGCGGATAAATCGAGGCTCGTTCTTAAATGTAGGCCAACTTTTCTCTATGTGATTCCATGCACGAGAGTCAGCAGGTACCCGCATAACATCATCTGTCGATCTAGTATTTGAGTGCCATGTCATCAAGGCGGCTATGGACTTGCACCTGAACATGCTCTTTATTCTTGGAATGATAGGAAAGTGTCGAAGGACCTTTGTTGGGATAAATTTTCCCTGTGTGTCCTCCCTGTACCTGTTTGATCCACAATTGGGACACTGTTCTAGGTTTGCATACTCATTGTGAAAAAGTATACAATCATTAGGACATGCATGTACTTTCTAATAATCCAAGCCCAAATTAGTAAGAAACTTTTTAGTAGTTGGACAGGTAGGGGGCATGTGATTCCCTTCTGGCAAGATTTTCTGCTTCAGCAACCTGATGTTGCATGAACAAGTCAGCCCTTTGATCACTTTATATGAACTGTAGTTTGCACTTTACCATGCTTAGAATAAATATGTTTACCTGAAAAGCTCTGTGTGACTGAGGCGTCAGACCAGACTGACTGCAAATTAAGCATTGCCAATGCGGTACGGAGAATTGAGATTTTTGAACCAGTGTAGAGCGGCATGCGTGCAAGACTTTACATCATCTCTCCCTCCTCGTCATTGCTATCATGCCGTTGATATGAACGGGATGGCTGAGGTTGATCCACAGTTTTGCGTTCAATGTTGTCACCTTCTATGTTGGAATCCATGTCAAAGAAAGTGTCCAACATCTCCTCCATCTCTACTTCTTGAAATGCCGCTTTAGGTATTGGTTGGGAGGACTCAGTGGATGGCTGTTGGTTTGAAAATCGTCTTCTCTGGGATGAAGCTGGAGCAATATCTACTTGCGGACTTTGACCTTCAATCTCTAGACCATGAGACTGATAACGCAGGTCTTGTACTTGCTCTATCAAAAAGAGACCGTGATTGCATATGTGTTGGTCGCAGATTTTTGTTTTTGAAAGATCTAATGCTTGCAATGCGCACAAGGACACGCCATCCTATTGTCCATAATTTATCTACCAATGATGCAACAAATAATGAAAACAGTCTAGTTGTTATAACTACAAGCTTTAACAACCTCACATTCTCTAGCCAGGCCCGATCCCTACACACCTCGGTCTAGAGGTGCACGGAGATTAGGACCACAGGATAATAATCTCGTTTTTATTGGTCAATGACTATATATTAAAGTTCTTGAAGTTTGTTTGCACTTTTGAAGACCGATTGCATTTTTCAACTATTTTCTGCTAGCTCTAACAACCTCACATTCTCTAGCCAGGCCCAATCCCCGCACACCTCGGTCTAGAGGTGCACGGAGATTAGGACCACAGGGTAATAATCTTGCCTTTATTAGTCAATGACTATATGTTAAGGTTCTTTCAATCTGTGTGCACTTTTGAAGTCCGATTGTGTTTTTTCTATTATTGATTTGACGTTAGCTCTAACCTAACCTAACTTAATGTAACCTATCTTATAATATCTACCTAACTTATAACCTAACCTAACTGAAGTCCGTTTGCGTTTTTAGTACACGAGTCACTTCGAAGTCCGATTGCATTTTTTGAAGTACACGCGTCATATTCGAAGTCCGTTTGTATTTTCTCGACTATTATGCCGTCGATAGCTCTAACCTAACCTAACATATAACCTAAACCTAACATGGCATCGAATGTAGCTTAACCTAAGTTGACCTAATGTAGCTTTACCTAACCTAACGTAACATAACCAAACGTAACTTAACCTAACCTAACATATAAGATAACCTAACATAATCTAGCTTAACTTATAACTTAAACTTAACCTAGCCTATAATCTTTATGCCTAACCTATAATCTAACATAACGTAAAACCTATACCTAGCTTAACTTAATGTATATAACCTAACTTATAACATCAACTTAACATATAACCTAACCTAACCGAAATCCGTTTGCGTTTTTAGAAGTACACGAGTCATCCTCGAAGTCCGATTGCGTTTTTACTACTATTAATTTAATGCTATCTCTAACCTAACCTATAATCATTATGCCTAACCTATAATATAATCTAACCTAGCGTAAAACCTATACCTAACATAACTTAATATAACCTATCTTATAACATCTACCAAACCTAACCGAAGTCCGTTTACGTTTTTAGAAGTACACGAGTCACTTCGAAGTCCGATTGCATTTTTTGAAGTACACGCGTCATATTCGAAGTCCGTTTGTATTTTCTCGACTATTATGCCGTCGATAGCTCTAACCTAAACTAACATATAACCTAAACCTAGCATAACCTAACCTAACATAAAAACAACACAATGGTGAGGTGTTTAACAAAACAACAAGCCGTAGATCATGCCCACAATGCATATGCGATGTGGGCAAACTCTATGGCTTGCCAATTTTGCAAACAGCTCACCATTGTGTCCTTTTTAGAGTTAGCAATTTTATGGCTTGAAAACCGCTCGTAGACATATAGAAAACACCATGGCGAGCCGTTGGCAGTATGGCAAGCCATAGAGATTTCCCACAATGCATACGCCTTGTGGGCAAGCTTTATGGCTTGCCGTATTGCCAAACGTAAAGACAACACCATCTTAGGAGCACGAGGTAATTTTAGCACTTGAAAATCGCTCGCAAACATAAAGACAACACCATGGCGAGCTGTTTGGTATTACGGCAAGTCATAAAGCTTGCCCACAATGCATATGCATTGTAAGAAAGATCTATGGCTTGCCATATTTCCAAAAGGATTGCCATGGTGCTATTCTAGGACTTGAAATCCGCTCGAGGACATATAAACAACACAATGGCGAGCCGTTGGCAATACCAAAAGCCATAAAGCTTGCCCACAATACATATGTGTTGTGGATAAACTTTATGGATTTCCGTATTGACAAACGGAATGCCATTGTGTTGTTTTTAATATGCGCTGTGGGTAAGCTCTATAGCCTGCCGTATTGTGGAACGTAGCTTAACCTAACTTAACCTAATGTAACTTTACCTAACCTAACGTAACATAACCTAACGTAACTTAACCTAACCTAACTTATAAGATAACCTAACCTGACGTATAAGATAACCTAATGTATAACATAACTTAACGTAGCTTAACCTAACCTAACCTAATATAACTTAACCTAACATAGTTTAACTTAATCTACCCTAACGTATAAGATAACCTAACCTAACCTAACGTATAGCCTAACATAACAACGTAGCTTAACTTAACATAGCCTAACCTAATTTAACTTAACTTATATCTTAAACTTAACCTAAAACATAAACCCCATCAACTACATAATTTGAAAAACGACATAATTCAATAAAAAATTTCTTCAAAACGAAATTTTTTCATAAACTTAAACAAATTTTTTCCATAATTTAAGATGAAATTTCACACAACAAATCCTAATTTCTTTTAAAGCATTGAAAGTTTAAAGCGTGATTTTTTTTTTTATAATATACAAAGTCATTTAAATAATCTTAATATGCATTTAAAAGTTTGAGCACTCACATTAGTCCTATTTGAGCAATGAAAGTTGTCGCCTAAGTCGTAGAACCTGCAAAAATGCACACACAAACACAAACAGAAACACAAAGTTAAACCCTAAACCCTAAATCTATAAGAAAACATGAAAATAATCTTACCTTAGTGTTATGCGCTAACCCACAAGCAAGATTAGCACCTCTGACGGCGTGTATCGCAGAAGATCTGTGAGAGAGGGTGAAGAGGAGAGCTTGAGCTGTGGCACAAGAATTAGTAGAAATGCGCAGAGAAAGCCTATGGTTTCGGTTTTTATAGGTACCAATGGTACATCTGTCGGTATAGGCGTCGAAATAGCCAACGGAAGGGGCGTTGGAATGCACATTCGCACTGGCGTCGGAAGACCTGTCGAAATAGGCGTCGAAATTTTGAAAATGAAAATTTTAAAAAAAACTTGGCTCCCTCCATAAATACACACATATACCAATGCCTGCCAGTGACACCGGTAATGTGGCACCGGAATTCAAGTGACCTCTTGTAGTAAAATCACGATCCATCACAACAAATGTGCAAAAATATGAAATAGAACTACACAGAAAGGTCCCTCTTAAGCATAGAAACACTTATCCAAGGTCAAAACATAAAAAAACAACCATTTAAGACCTCAAATCAATGCATTTAGCTTGCAAACAAGACATCATGAACCACGACAGAATCGAGAATGATTACACTTAGATTGTAGAGCAAGAGATAAGGAACACAATGTGCTATTTTGAATTGAATTTGATTACCATACAAGGAGAAAAGCGGATTACAGTTTGTAGCAGCAAGAAGCTCTCATAGTCGACGTCCAATCCTTCTTAAAGATAATGATTTTGTGGTTTTCAAAACTAAGGGTTTTTACTTAAGAGCTAGGGAGACATTCCCAAGGCCATTGGCCACTTACATGGTGTGTAGGCTCAGAGAGGCTAAGAGGGGAAGAGAGAATATATTACAATTAATAATCCTCATTAACTGAACTTTACCACTTCTTTTGAAAAATGAGCGAGTACAAAAAAGTTTGGTGTGTATCCTCCTTTTACTTGTCAGTCCACTGTGTTCGCCAAACATTCCCTCCTTCCTATTCATTGCACCTCCTCGTCAATCTATCTTTGATTGTCTTCTAGTAATTGATCAGTCTCTTTTTTAGCGTCCCAAGTGAGGTGCATGAACTTTTGTGCCCTTGCCTTGATCTCCACTTTTCTCACCAGCTCTCTGAAGGGATTTTTTCTGAGAGTGCTATGATAGGCTATGTGTCGAGCTGACAGATTTTTGGTCATGGATTTAAATATGGAGGATTCTACCTTAAAGAATCCTGTCATGAATGCCTCCTTGAAGGTTTGCATGTAGTGGGAGGGCAGGAACATGACTCTCGCATATAATCCCATGATGCCATTTTTGCTTGGGATTTTTGTCTCCATATTCTAGCAGATCCCTCTTCTGCCTTCCACAAAAACCTACCAAGGATGTTCCACTGCCTCTATATCATTGAATGCCATTATGCAGGTGATTAGCATCTTGGCAATTTTCACAAGCATCTGGCATGCAATATCTGGTATCTCCTTCATCATGTTGATGACCCCCTTAAGCGTCTAAACCATATACTTTTCTGATGGGGGATTTTTATTTCTTGGCTTTGTTATGGCGAGGTAATTCAACACTAGTGGTCTTTTTCTTTGCCATGAGTAAAAGATTTCCCAAGATCGCCGTCTGTTAAAGGGACAATAAGTTGGGTCGATCCTGAGATTCTGTGTAGCATTTCTATAGTATGTTTCATTTGTTGGTCGTTGCTCAAACCATTTCTTTTTCCAGAGGGGTTGAGTGTCGATGATAGTCTAAATTTGCAGTGCAGTGACAGGAACATCCCTATAATCCCCTCTTTCGTTTGGCTCAAGGGCAGGTAGCTTTTTTTGTTTCCATAATAAGGCCTCCTGCCTCATCAATGGTAGGGCATTCATCTCATGCCCGAGGTTCTTCACCACTTCATCTGGAGTGATCATGAGCAGGGCTGATGACTCCAATACTTTGAGCTCATATTGCAAATACTCCTTGTGTGAAGGGTCTTTTACTTCTGAGATCCAGTGCTGAATTTATTCTTTTACCGTATCCAAAATGGATATCATGGTTGGATCTTCAGATTCCTGCGTTGCTTTTCTTATGCTTGTACCTGGCATATCCGTTTGGTGAGCTTCAAAAGTAAAATACGCAAGTCCTCCTGTTTGCTCAAACTCCACTAGGGCTGTTTGTTCATGCTTTGCTTGTGTTTCCCTTAGAGCATCCAAATCTCCCAGTGCCTCTGCCAGCTGCTGTCTCAAATTTTCAATCTCTTCATTTTTAGCTTTTTGCAATGCTCTATGCCCTGTTGTCATGATTTGTCTGTCATGATTTGTCTGTCATATTTCTCTTAAGCAAGGGCCTCCTTTAGATCTTGGACCTCTTTGTTTAGTGAAGTTGATCTAGTTGTCATGCTTGAGGAGCTCGGCGTCTCCAACAAGGCTAAAACTTGGGTCAGAGTCTTACTGACCACCGCGTAAGACTCTTGCAGTTTTTTACTATGCTCTCTTTCCCTGACCAGCTCTTCCTCTAGTCGTTATTGCTTAACCTGTAGAGAAGTGTTGGACTCATTAAACTACTCAACCTCCTTGTAGTAATAGCCTGCGTTCTCTTGTTCCCCTTTTGTAACTCTGATTGGAGTTGTAGCTGGACTTTTTGCAACTCCTCTATTTTTTTTGTAGTTGCTTTTCAGTTTCTTTTGTTGCCTCTTTCTTGGTGTCCTCCAACTCTAGTTTGTGCAAGTTATAGAGAGCTCTTTTGCATTGGAATTGGAGCTTACTTTGGTCTGAATTTGCATCAATGTCAAATGACCAGATAATTTCGTCTCCCTCCTCTACTATAGCTTGCAAGCGAGGAGATCTTGGTTTTTTCTGACTTGTTTGGCCCTGATTCGAGGTTCCAGCCTCATCCGTCGTTCTTTCCTTTGTTTTTAGTACTTCAACATCAGCTAGAGATGTAGTGATTTCTAGCGATGCTGCCTCTTTTTCTTGATATGCCTTCTTTTGTGACAACACTTTGTCCGCCACTTGTTCTAGAAGATCTACAGCTTCTTTTTTTTTTTCTATTCCAGCCTCTGAAGGTAACTCTTTGTCTTTTGGTGATTCAAAATCGTATTCTTGCTGGTCAAGTGTGTCCTGCTCACCCTTCTCTTCTTAATTTTCATCTTTTTCCTTGGCCTTGGTAGATTCGTTGGATGATTTGAGATCATCGACACGTGGCTGCTGCATCCTCTTGCTCTCTTTGCTCCATTTTTTGTTTGAGCTCATTCTGAATCGGTTGTCGCATTATGTTTAGATTCTCGTCTACTTCCTGTCCTTTGTGTTGCTTGATCCGTTCTAGGGCTGCTGATTTTTTATGCTATAAAGGTACATCTTCTTCCTCTTTTTCTTCTTTTTCATGCCCGTGAGATGCCGGTATAGCCTAGTCCTTTCCCTCCTTCTTTTCAGACACGCTCATTGCTTGATCCGTGGGTGGTGTTGTTGACACTTGCTCTTTTGTTTCCTTTGGTACATCCGTGGTTAGATAATCCTTCTCCTGGGTTGTTGGAGGGACCGTTAAATCTTGAGCAAGAGTTGTGCTGGATAGATTTGAGCTCAATGGGATAGTTTCTATACGGAATCCGAAAGATTTCACACCACCCTCCTCTCCAGTTTGTTTGTCTTCCTTTGTTTCCTTTTCTTTATTCTCTTCATGGTGCTCTTGTTCAGTTTGTTCCTGTTTCGTTCCTTCTCTAAGTGCTTTGACTCATTAGATGACTCTAGGCCATCAATTTTTTGTCTCTTAGAGTCTTGTTGCTCCCTTTGAGCGGCTTTTCTTTTGAGTTCATTCTAAATCCTTTTCTGCATGTCTTTGGCAATTCCAAGATTCTCCTTGGCCACTTTTCTTTTGTATTGTTTTATTTTTCTAATGCTTCCACTTTGCATTGTTACAACGGCTTGTTCCCATCTTCTTCCCCTTCATCATCCACTTTAGCTTTGAGGTTTCTCTTTTCTTCCGCTCTCTTTTTGCGGACCTCATCCCTTTGGGCTTGAGCCTCCTCCATAGATCTTTGAGTTTGAGAAATGGGTATGGTGTCTGTATGCTCAGCCAACCTTCTCTTGAGGCATACTCGGTGGAGTTTATATCCTCTTCTTCCCCATCCTCTTCATCACCATCTGAGGATTGATACTCAGAAGTAGTATCCCTGTTCTTTGGCCTTATCTCCCCGCTGAGCTATATATCTGATTCTGTCTCTTTGCTCTCAATTTTTTCTCGTTTTGAGCTCGGTCCAATGGCTTTCTTCTTTGGGGGTTGTGATGAGGAGGTTCCTACCATTGACTTAACCAAATGTTTGGATTTGTGAATTAGATCCAACTAAGTCTCTACAGGTGGTAGTTCATCTATCATGCACACTACTTAGTAAGCAGTCCTTGTCAACATTGGTCGCCCATTCATGTAAGTCTTGTTGCAGTCATTGTTCTTCAAATTTGCCTCCACTAAATTTTCCAAAATGTATTTGTCGAGATCACACTTTATTATTCTCTATTCAGACAGTGTGATGGCCCTTACCACTATAGTGTGGAGATTTGATTTGGTATACCTTGGTGACTTCTGGACCTTGAGGTCTTGTGTGATGAGTCGGAGTGGCAATTTTGTTTTTGAGTACACTAGGTTCTTATAGGTAAACTTGTGCCCTTGCAGCTTCACAAAAGCTTTATCATTGTCTGTAACCCTTGTCTTTAAGAGAAAATTGTGGTTTTTGGTTGGCAAGTGTAATGCTTGATTGATCATATCCAAAGTGATTCAGACCTTGACCTTGGCTCAATCTTTATCTGTAAGTATTGCCTCACCATTATATGGGATCGAGGACATCAACTCATGTGCCCGTTGAAAGTCCGCTCCCCATCACTGTAGCCAAACAAATGTTTCCATATGGAGGCATCTTGTTCCTTTAAGCACTTCTTACTATCATTGTAGATTCTAGAGCTCTTTTGAGAATATGATTATCTTTACTTTTGTGTCGTTGGTGGCTGCTTTAAATCTTTTGATAAAGATATTTACTGGGATTTGTGCTAGCTCCTCATTTGACACATGGGCCTTCTCGTTTGATGCATCTCTATGACCTAGTAAGGTGGGGCTTCCCACTGCTTCCTTGGTCATCTGCGAGGCAACCTGTGATCAAACATTTCAAAAACTAGATCCAAAAATAGGCCAACAGGTTGTTGAGACAAGTCAAAAAATGAAAACTTTGACCATTAACTAAAAAATGAGTATAACTTGATCAAAACAAGACCAAATTGATCCAAACTTCACCAATGCATCTAGGCTAGCTACATACACTAGGTCAAATTGCTGTAGGTTAGATCTAGCTCAGGGAATCATGGATCACGATCTACGTTCACCAACATTCACCAACATTTTGGATTTATGGTGATACCATCTAATTGAGCATGAGTTGGGAAAGCTATCGTTCACCTCTTTTTGGATTTGGATCACTGGTTGGGATTTCATGCCAAATTTTGGAATTTTTTCTCAGACTTACAGATTTTTGGCATTTTGGTAAGGATTTTGAAATCCAAATGACTTGAAACTCTAGGGTTAGGTTATCCTTGATGTTTGGGATCCACCCAAGTTTCAGACTGTGATTACATGGTTACATTTTGCCAAATAAGAGGATCAGTTCTATGCATTTCTTTTTGAGTTTGGCTTTGGTTTGCTCCCCCAAATCTCCTCTACCAGTTTGTGAAAACCACCTTTGATGCGATTTATAGAGTTTTTTTGGCATTTTTTGTACAATTTTGACCATTCAAGTTTGCTCATGCACTGATAAGGATCATATCTGTGAAATATGTTGTGATTTGGAGTCCGAAGGTGACTGTAGCAGGCGAAATGCAGCAAGGGACTGTAGAGCCCGCAAGTGATGGAGAAGGTAGGCAAGAAGACTACGCACACACACTAACACACATCGAGACACACACACACACACACTTGTTACCCTGCAACAACCATTCAATGTGCTTCTCTCACTCTTCTTATTTTTGAAATATTAAAGTATATTTACAACATAGTATAGTCAGTGTCCGGCCGCCCATAGAACAACAGACATATTTTTTAACATAATATTCTTTAACACTCCCCCTCAAGCGGTGGGTGAGCTTGCATATGATGGATTCGCAATGCTTCACGAAAGTAGAAAAACTTCTCCTTTCCAAGAGCTTTTGTAAATATATCCGCAACTTGATCATTTGTCTTCACATACACCAAATCAATCTCACCCGCCAAAACTTTTTCTCTAATGAAGTGATAATGTACTTCAATGTGTTTGGTGCGAGCATGGTAAACTGGATTCTTTGCCAACATGATGCTGCTAATATTGTCACAATATATAATGACACTGTCAAGATTGTCAAAACCAAATTCTACCATAAGTACTCTCAACCATGACTCTTCACATGCTGCCAAGGCTGCTCCACGATATTCAACTTCTGTACTTGATAATGCTATAGTTAATTTCTTCTTACTACTCCAACTTATCATACCATTGCCAATGGAAAATGCATAACCACTTGTAGATATTCTATCCATAAAATCTCCTACCCAATCTGAATCTGTGTAGCCATAAAGACAAAGCTTCCCATTCTTTTCATAAAACATTCCATAACTGACAGTGGCTTTCACAAATCTCATAATCCGTCTCACTACATCAAGATGAATTTTACATGGCTTCTGCATGAATTGACCCACAACACCCACTGCATAACTCAAATCTAACCTTGTAATTGTCAGTTAAATAAGACTTCCAACCATCTTGCGATACATAGTGACATCCTCAATGTAATGTCCATCATCAGTCAACTTCACATTTTGATCAAGAGGTGTATCAACCGGTTTGCACGTTGTCATTTCATACTTATCAAGCATATCCAATGTGTATTTTCTTTGTATCATCCAAATTCCTGATAAAGTGTCGACAATTTCAATTCCCAAAAAATATCTCAACTCGCCAAGGTTCTTCATGTTGAATTTTCTCAACAAACTCTTCCTGACATGCAAAATTTGTTCATCATGACTTCCAGTGAGAATCAAATCATCAACATAGATAACACTAACGACGATATCTCCATCAACATGCTTCAAAAACAATGAGTGATCAGTAGTAGACTGTTTAAATCCAATCTTCTTCAAGGATCTGGTTATCTTTTCACAGCAAGCTCTAGATGCTTGCTTCAAACCGCACAATGCTTTCTTCAACTTACACACAAAATATGGAAACTCTGGATGTTGATAACCCTCTGGTTGTATCATATAAACTTCTTCTTCCAAGTCATCATTCAAGAATGCATTATCGACATCCATTTGCCGTAACTTCCAACCGAACATACTTGCCATTGATATCACCAATCTGACTGTTGGCATCTTTGCAACTGGACTAAATGTCTCATCATAATCAAGACCTTTTGTTTGTGCATAACCTTTAGCAACAATACTCGCTTTGTATCTTTCCACACTACCATCTTACTTGCACTTGAATTTGTATACCCATTTTGAACCAATTTCTTTCTTTCCACTTGGCAAGAAAACCAGATCCCAAGTGTCATTCTTCACAAGAGCATCCATCTCATCATCCATAGATGACTCCCATTCTGATTTTCCAATCGCCTTTTCAAAACATGTAGGCTCTTTATGTTGCACACATGAAACCATGTATGCATAATGTGTACGCATGTAGCCATTGTATGTCAATCTATCAACTGGATAATGCACCCTCTCTGATCTTCTCAATTGTGGTGCACTCTTCTCTTTAACTCTTGCATATGGGGGTACATAGTTCTCAACATGCTTACTGCCAGGTGTCCTCAAATGTGGTAGACTATGCTCTTCATCAAAGCTTTCATCTCTAGAACTCTCCTCAACCACTTTCTTCTTGCCTTTCTCGTCTTGCTTCTTATCTCACAAACGACCGCTCCATGGGTTGACACTTCCTGTACTCTCTTCTGCCATATGTGGTCCTGAAATAGTTCTTGTTGATGGTCCTGGATTATGAACAACATGACGCACATTCTCTTGCTCTTCATACTCATCTTCTATCATCACTGGGTTTGGTTTATACCATGGTTCATGCTCACAAAATCTGACATCTCTACTGACAAAAACTTGTCTTGTCATAGGATCGTAGCACTTGTAACCTTTCTCTTCAACTAGATAGCCCAAGATTATACACTTCACCGCCTTTGGATCCATCTTCTTTCTTGCTTCATTTGGCACATGAACATAGCAAACACATCCAAAAACTTTCATGTAGGAAACCGTTGGCTTGATCCCATAAAGTCTCTCATAAGGTGAAATTTCATGAATGGTATCTGTTGGTGTTCGATTCATAATGTGTATTGCTGTATGAAATGCTTCAGCTCAATATGTTAATGGCATGTTCATCTCATTCATCATGGATCTTGCAATCTCTACTATGACTCTATTCTTTCTCTCAACAACTCCATTTTGTTGTGGTGTGTATCTCCAAGTAATCTGTCTTCTTATGCCTTGTTCACGTAAGTAATCATCAAAATTGTGTGACATGTACTTTCCTCCTCCATCTGTACGTAGGCATTTAATTTGACAACCATTCTCTTTCTCAACCATAATTTTGAACTCCAAGAATACCTCAAATGTCTTTGACTTTTCCTTTAGAAAGTAAACCCATGTCATTCTATTGTAATCATCTGTGAATGTGATAAAATATCGACAAACATTTGGCATAGCATGATCACAAGGTCCCCAAATATCTGAATGAAAAATTTCCAAAGGACTTTGGCTAATTCTCCCCCTCTTTGGAAATGGTAAACGAGATTGCTTTCCAAATTGACAAGCTTCAGAAACATGATCAAAATTCAATCTGCCGAACTTTGGTAATCCACGTACAATTTGATTTGATTGCATATGCTTTAGTCTTCTAAAAATGACATGACCAATACTCTTATGCCATAACTCTGCCCAATCATCTTCAGTGGCTGATTTCTTTGCATACATACCGCTGTGTAAACATGGATCTTCAACTTCCAATGAGAACAAGTGACCTTTCTTTCTTCCACGTGCCAATGTCTTGCCTGGTTTGCCTTTGTGAAACTCCTCTATGAAGCAACCATAACGATTAAAGCGGACTTGCAACCCTTGATCTGTCACTTGTCCAACTGATGCTAAATTCTTTGTGATTGAAGGCACATATAGAACATCTCCCAATGTGTTTTATGTCCCATCTTTTTCTAGCAATAGAACTGAACCAACATGCGTAATCCTATGCATAGTATCATCACCTGTAGCGACAAACTCATCCTCTTCTAACTTCTCTTTTTTGTCAAACCATTCACCATGATATGTCATATGATTTGTGGCACCACTATCTAAGTACCAATCATCTGTATGATGTGGCTCCACCATGTTTCCAACAGCATGCTCCATAGGAGATACATGTCCACTCGATCTATTGTCATATATATTTTGATGATGAGAATTGTATCCAGCAAAGTTTTCTCCATGTTTGCCATAACCTCGGCCTCTTCCACCACGATCACGATTTTGATTTAGCCTTGTGTAACATTCTCTTTCAAAGTGACCATAAATGCCACATCTGTTACAGTATCCATCTCTTTGAGGATGTACAAATCGTCCACCTCCACGTCCACGAGGTTGGGATCTCCCCCTGCCTCTATGGATGTAATCATTGTAACTTTGACTTTGTTGGTTTTTCCATTGACCTCTTCCAGCATTGTTTCCACGACGATAGTTTCCTCTTCCACCTCTATTGTTTCCACGGTCTCTAGAGTAAAAAACCTGATCTCTGGAATTGTTTTTTGATGTACAAGGACCTGACTTGCCTAACTTCACCTCTTCTTGCAAACAAAGGTTTACTAACTCTTCAAAATCAGGCAGGTGTCCTCAAACAGATATAGATGTATCCAATGACTTGTATTCCAGACCCAAACCATTCAATGTCACTGAAACTAAGTCATCATCTGGAACTTCAACATTAATGCTCGCAAGATCTTCCTATATTTGCTTTATCTCTGTCACATAATCTGATATGGATGTATTTCCTCGCCATACACAATGTAACCTTTTCTTCAAGTGAACTTTTTGTGGTTCTGTATTGGAGCTGTTCATCCTTGCTAGTATCTCCCATGCTTCCTTTGGATATTGAGCCTCCTTCACATGTGGTATAAAGAAGTCACTAATGCATAGTGAAATCCAATGCATCACTTTCCTTGAATTCTCCATCCACTTCTCGTAAGCTTCTACTCTTGCTTGCCATGTTTTATGTGCTTCAACATTCTCTTTGTTTGGTTCCAAACCAACCTCCGGAAACTCTTGTTCACTTGTAATGTAGTCCCATAAACCTTTGCCCATGATAAAGTTCTCCATCCTGTTAGACCATATGTTGTAGTTCTCTCTGGTTAGCTTCTGTCCAACAATATGTGTGACTTGAATTGAACTTTCTACCATCTTAACTCTCTCAATTACTCCCAAAGGATTTTGACAAAATTTTGGCAAAGTTCCGTTTGTATTTGGACAATATCTCAAGTGACAATCTCAACCAAAGTACTCATAAACACTGATAGAAAATCTCTCACTACTAAGGGAAAATCCACTGACTCACTTTTCCACAGATTGATTCAATACTATGCATAAATACTCTAAAACAATGTCCACATGGAACTGTATGCAAATGCAATCCATACGTTGTCCTAGACCACATATGCATACATCCACCTTCATCCCATAGTCAGAAACAACATATGAGGTCTTTAGCGGGGCCAGTCGAGGGTTCGCTCCAGTACCTAATCCACCTTGCTAAGGTACCAAAGCTCCCAAGTCAAAGCTTCAAAAAACCTCACCCGACCCTCACAAAGGCTGCAGTTTTCCAAAATACATTAACCGCATATCCATACATAACCACAAGGTACTCAATTTGACAATATAACCGCCACAACTTCTTCCCACAACCTTTCTTACATAGGTGGCTATCCATAACGGACCCACAACAACCAAACATAATCTTTGATAACACAATATCATGATGCAAAAGCTCTATGTCTCTCTCCAAAACCTGTGTAGATACTGAATTCTTTACCTGTAACCTGTAAATCTACTGCCGAGTGTAAAACTCGAAATCTCCTATGCCTGTGTGAGCTAGCTGTTTGCTACAGAAAATGTTTGTTACAGATTTTGGAAAATCTAAGTATGCCAATGCGTCTAGAATGCCCAAAAACATAAAGATAGTCTCCTGGATCACTATATTCTGAGTTTGGGTGAGGGAGTTATGACAAAAAAACCTCTCTTTTTGGCTGTTTTTCAAAGCTGCGAAAATCTGTGTATTGACTGTAGCTCCTTAAATTGAGCTCCGATATTACTTTGTAGAGTGCACAAGTGATGGAGAAGATAGGAAAGAATACTATACACACACACTAACACACATCGAGACACACACACACACAATTGTTACCCTACAGCAGCCATTCAACGTGCTGCTCTCACTCTTCTTATTTTTGAAATATTATCCAAAGTATATTTACAACATAGTATAGTCAGTGTCCGACCGCCCATAGCACAACGGACATATTCTTTAACATCATATTCTTTAACAGGGACTCTAGGTAAAAAATGATCTCTCTCTCTCTCTCTCTCTCTCTCTCTCTCTCTCTCTCTCTCCACTAAACAGAATCAGGTGCCTTCGATGCAGATTTTGATGCAAATCATAAAAAATTGTATCAAAATGCACGTCCCTATGAAACAACTGATATATGTGTCGATATATACATCAATACAGCCAGTTTTCGACGCAAATTTTGACGCTCTTATCCACGCCTATATCGACGACCATAACCAGAATTTTTTTTCTTGGGCAGAGGACGGGCAGTCTGACCTGTGGCTGTGCCCAGTGAAAAGATGGACACAGCCATAGCCAGACTGTCTGTCCTCTGTCCAAGAAAGCGAGCAGCACCAAAATCAACCGTGGTCCCGCAGAAATTTTGGCAGAGTTCCCTTCGTTTCAACATAAACTTTTCAAAAAAAACCATATATACGCCTCCTACATGATATCCATGTAGGATCTCACATGAGATTTAAGGCACAACTTGATGGAAGAAATGAAAGTAAAAACGAATTGAACTTCATAACGAACTTTGTGCATAACCATGATCAAAACCATAACGATAACCATAACGTTGTGAGCAGGATGGAAACACACACAACGCCTCTATAATGACCCGACACACACTCTTGGGATGATACACACACACATTATGGGGCACCAATCGGCTTACACAACCAGCCTGGCCGAAACAGGAAACACACAGACGGAGTGAGAAGAGAGAGATTTCCCACTTGTCCACTCAACACTCACACATACACACTCACACACACACACTCAATTCATCTCAAAGGAAGAAAATTGCTGTTGTTTAGACTCAATGAAGCTCAGCCCAACACCAATGGGTCAAATAGTTTACACAGTATTGAGGAAATACACCAGATACAACCACAAAGTTAAGCAGAGGCTTCACTCATCGGAGAAGATTACACAGAAAAACAGCAGAAAAAGAGTGAGTAATTTGGCAAAATGGAAAGCGCCATCGCATCCGGAACAGCCCAAAACCCCAGTCTACAATGTCAAAGTGCTCAAATCCGACCTCGGATGAGCAGTTTACGGCCAAAACAGGCTCCAAAATGGACAAAAACACAGTTGCGGCTGTTCCTCCTCTCTTCTTCACGTTTTTTCTGGTCTTCTGTCAGTTTTTTCAGTTCCCACACTTAGCTTTATTAGTTGGGCACCCGTGGCCTTTTGGATGACCTCAAACGGACCCCGAACAGGCCAAAAACTGACCTCGCAGTGCATAGTTGTCACCTTTTTGCATCATCCGCACACCTGGCACTCACTTTTTCCAAATAATGCATCCCGCAACCACGTGAAGTGGCCCCAAAAAGTGGTCCTCATGATGACATTTCTACATAAGTATCACAAGAAAACACCCACGTCGTGTCCATACTTCTCCGCGTGCAAGTATTGACCCCGTTCAACCTCCTGACACCACTCGATGCCATCTGACGCACCTGCTTACCTCATGTCGTCGGCCCGCGGATAGCTTCCTCGAGAAGTTTTACGCGCTACCAACTCCTCTTTATTGTTGAAAAAAACACAGTGGTACTGGTAATAGTGAAAATTGATGCACTATGTACACCTTGTCCTACCTGTACACATGTGGGCCCCTCGTAACCACCTGGCTATGTAAAATGGGCAAACCTTTATTTGATGCACCATGCATGTATATGTTCATATGCGCAATCCCTTGCTCCAAAAAACTCCTGACAACGTTTAACCATAACCATAACCATAACCATAAATTTCGTTAATTTCCTTCATAATTACCATAACCAAAACCATGATCAACACCTGTTTAAAACAGTATATAACCATGTCCAAAACCATGATCAAAACCAGTCATAACCATAACCATAACTATAACCAAAACCATGATCAACACCTATATGTGTATGTCTATATAAGAAAGAAACATAGAGATGTGTATGTGTCTCACAAAACATATATAGAAAAACCAATGATGACTCGCACGTCACAACCTACACATAAAGGGACAAGTCACAAAATTAGTATGATATTACTTCACATTTACTTAATTAATCAATTCAACTCACACATATCATTTGTCTCGATGAAACGTCTCACCTCAATCAATCTGCAAGACTCTAAGGCCTCCCAATCTACAGTCTCTCCTGCGGGGCAGCAAGATCATTCAATACATCATAAATGCCTTTCCAATATCCATCTATCTCCTCTTGACGTGTCGGGGCTCGATGCATTGCAAGATTATGTGTTTATTCAAAATTCAAAGTAATTAAGAATACATGATTCATCGCTCTTGAAAAAAAACGCCATAGCTAGGATTGGATTGGAAACAGACAAACTCATAGCAAAAGCTGTCGAAGCCTCCACTGCCAAGATGAGATGTGCCCCTCGTCTCCTTACGGCTTGTCGCGGCCAGACGCTGCTGTCTGAACCTCGTGTCCGTTGTCTCCTCCTCCTCCCTGATCTGCTGCCACGACTCATGTGAGATGCCCGTAGGCTTTGGCGAGCCCTGCCTGAAAGCTCGACGAGCTGTATCTCGATGATGTTTCACAGTGTCCCATGCAACATTCGTGATCCACCTCCTCGGAACCTCTACTGAACCCGGAGCAGGCCGATACTCTCTCAGGATGGTCTCCACTATATAATTGATTTTGTCGTGGTCCTGATTAGTCCAAGACGTCATGATGGTGCTAGAAAATTTCACCTCCGCGAGCTGGAAAATCCGCTGTCTTATCTCAATCCCGACACTATCCATGTCAACGTGTCCATCTGGCCGTACAGTATAGACCTTGGAGGCACTAGGATCATGTGCCCCCCAAGGTGTCCAAGGTGTGTTGAGAGGTGTGCTTGCGTCAGACGGGGGTTGTGAGCGAGGAGGGGTCGAAGCATCCGTGGACCCTCCTCCACAGCAACCACCACCTTCACCTGACGATCGCCGAGATCGGCGAGTGTGCCTGTGAAG